>NW_026575122.1:9472320-11872320 GCF_905146905.1 Nyctereutes procyonoides
CCTCATATCCGTATACAAACCGTAAGATAGTCTTAAAGATACATCAGGGTAGGTGGGATACTATAACAACATTTAGCATATTGTTATACTATTCCACCCACCTTAATGAGGATCCTTTAGGTGTTGCGATGCCATAGCCTTTGGAATCCAGATTTCCACCAACTTTCATGGTGTCACAAGGCTTCCTTTGCTCGATGTACTCATTCATCGTGGACTCCAGCAAGTAGGCATATTTTCCTTTGGACTTCCGCACTCTGGCTACCCCTTCAGCTGTAGTCCTCACAAACACTGAGGGCTCTGCACTTCTCATGTAGGTCCACATTTTATCAAACACTGCAATTTTAGATCTCTGTAGAAAAAGTAAGGGATGCCAGGTAGAGTTAAGAGATGGTCCTAAAAAGTTCTTTTTTTTTAACAAAACACAGAGGAAAAACAGTATTTTTCAAAATCATCATAGATGGTGCATAGAATCCGGATAAGTCTGCATCTTAAAAAAAAAAATCTTTTTCCCTTTATAAGGATTTCAGAGGTCATTTTGTCATGACACATTGTAGCTGGAAACAAATTACTACACGACCAAGAAATAATCTGAAATACTCCTGCTCCAAGGTAAGTTGAAAATTATACTTTACTACCTCTAGGAATAATTCAAGTTAAGAGACAAGCAAAAGTATACCCTCACTGCTAAAATCCTAAATCATCGATCCTTAATTAGTGGCAGAAGAGGAGTCTGTGTAATGATAATTGGTCAGGCACATACGTGGTAAGATCCTAATGTAATGCCGGTCATCTCAGGAATAAAAAATAATGCTGAAGCCTCTGCTAGATTTCACTCAAATGCTTCCAGAGTAACATTGATTTTTCAAAGAAGTATCCTTTGGTCATGAAAGTTTTTCTTTAATAAGTCAGAAACTTTGGTTTTGAATATTTAAGTGCTAAAAGACTGCTTACTACAATATATAGTGGAGAAAATATTCTTATGAGTGACAGATATGGAAGAAAGAATGGCGAATTGCAGCAGTATACTAGAGGGAATATTTATCTTAAAATGAATTGACTCAAAAGCAAAGACGGACATCAAAAGAGTTACTTAATACCTTATCAGAGTCAAAAAGAAAGCTGAGCAGAGTTGGAAAGTCATACCATTTGAGTATCTGCTTATTTCCTATTCACAATTTTCTCAGCTGACTTTAATCCCTCTTGGGAAGGGGACTCTGAATAACCTCTTTCATTAATGTAATATAGGCGGTTTGAAATGGAAACTTGAAATTGAAAACTTACTTTTAGATTCATGAGATTTTGGGGGCTTTGTGTTTTTTACTCTAAAGAATTTAAAAAATATATAATCTTTATCTTAGAAGCAAGGATAAATCAATTCATTCTAAGCAAACATAATGTAAATCCAAATTTGTTTAAAATACTGCCCTAGAAATTAGAGCAGATATATACATATGCATATACATATGCATATGGGTGTGTGTATGTGTACATATATAAATATAAACAAACACACATATGTAGGTACTCTATTTTGGTGAAAATCCAGAGACGAGTGTAAATAAAGTATGAGGCAGGCTTATATTGCTGAAGTTTATAATTCAGGTTACAGTGAGAGGTGCTCGGACATTGGTTGCACCTCTTCACTATCTCCATCCAAATAGGGACTGCTATATAGAGACAGCCCACGGACCATATCGGCCCAGTGGTCTCTGCTGTGAGATGTCCTCCCAAAAAATACTTCACCCTAAACTTACTTATTAATAATATTTTTATTATCCAATAATGTTCTAAACCATTCTTATATCTGTTTCTATTTCTAAACACTGCCCCTTCTTGAGAAAATATATCTAACTTAATTACCTGACAAATCATGCTTTATTTCTGTAGTGAGTGCATCCATGGCAGTGAAAACTCCATCAGTCCCCAACTAGGGAAATTTTATCTTCATAACCCTCATGGTGTCTAGTGCATCTTGCACAGAAAAGATTCATAATTAATGTACGCTAACTGAATACCCTGGGAATTGGTTAGAAAGAAGAAGACCATCTTTGCTTTATCTGTATCTTTGCCTATTTTAGAAGTTATTTATACAATTTTTTCTCCTACATTTCCTCTTCATAGTCTCTATCAAATCAAAAGATGCTGCATTAGTTGAATTCGACTATATATCATGCTATCTCATTAAACTTCAAGATCTTTTTGTAACATGAATTTCCACAAAAATAGGTAATATAATGTTTTGGAAAAAATCGTATGCTGAGAAAGAAGAGCTCAAAATCTAATTATAGAATAATTGTATCAAATCATTCATTAAATATTAATTATTCCAAGTTTGAAATGCCAATTTTGACACATAAATATATTTCATTAAATGCTTCATAAATAGGTATGCCCTTCAGGGAATATCTAAAACTTGACAATGATGTAAAAGAAAAAATAGAAAAAAATTTTAAGAGTTTATTTCTTTATTCATGAGAGACAGAGAGAAAGAGGCAGAGACATAGGCAGAGAGAGAAGCAGGCTCCCTGCGGGGAGCCTGATGTGGGACTCGATCCCAGGACCCCAGAATCACGACCTAAGCCGAAGGCAGATGCTCAACCATTCATTGAGCTACCCAGGTGCCCCGAAAAAATAGAAATTAAACTTCAAAGTCTTTATGAAAAAAAAAAGGACTTAAAGAAATTAAAAGTTACAGTTGTTTTTTAAGATTTACAGATTCAAGTTGTTCCAAACATACTTTTTAAAAATTTCCAGTATAATTAACATACAGTTTTATATTACTTCCAGGTATATAATATAGTGATTCAACAATTCTATACATTACTCAGTGTTCATCATGTCATGCATGGTAAGTATACTCTTACCACCTTCACCTATTTTACCCATCCCATCACCTACTTCCCCTCTGGTAACCATGAGTTTGTTCTCTATATTTAAAAGACTGCCTCTTTTGTTTTGAAAGATGAAATTTTTGAAGGGACAATTTAAATGACTTGAAATATGTAAAAAATAATATTCATTGAGTAAATAAAAATTTCCTGTTTCACTCATAAAATCTTTCCAGTTAGTTTAAAGATATTTTTCAATATATGAATAAAATATTATTTCTAAGCAGTAGGGGATTTTAAAATGCAATCTGAAAAAAAATATAGCTCTAGCGGGGTTTTTTTTAAAAAAGATTTGTTTATTTGAGAGACAGAGAGGGAGGTGTGAGTAGGGGGAGGAGAAGGAGCAAAAGAGAGAACCTCAGGCAGACTCCGCACCAAACATGGAGCCCTTCGTGGGGCTCAGTCTCACTACCCTGAGATCATGACCAAAGCGGAAACAAAGTATAGGATGTTCAACCGACTGAACCACCCAGATGCCCCTAATTATAATGTTTTGACAGAACTACTCAATCTCTGTGTTTGTAGTTTTGAATCATTTAGAAAGTATACAACTTCTGATACAGCAATCTAGACATGTAAGTTCTACTAAGTTAAATCAGTCACTTTTTGTGATTAGGCTTCACATGTGTTATAACATGGCATATTTTTTAACTGAGTAGGATTTTATGATATAATGGCCGAATAATTAAAAAATCTGTAATTTAATATATCTATACATTATAAAGTATCCTTTGATTGATACTACATAAAATTAAAAGTAATTTTTCTCATAGGTCAGAATTTTTGGAAGATACATACATTGTTTTCCAGTGGGTTCATTCATTTGTCTTCCAGTTATTAGTTTGCTGTTTACTTCCTTAACAAGGTTAATGGAATGTTTTCATAACCATATCTGTTCAAAAACCATTTGTTTGAACAGATTTGGCCAAAGGTACACAAGGAGGGTAATTCATGAACAATATAATACTGTTTTGTTGAAAGCTTCATTCAAGACTTTTGATTTGAACTTTCTAGCTGCCTTCAAAAAAAAAAGAATAGAAACAATCTGAATAGGTATTTTCTGAAAGACAGTTCAGAGAATCTGTGAATCATTTTTATTGACAACTTCAGGAAAATTATTAGTCTGAACTAAATAAGTAAATAGATGATGTTTAGAAATCCAAATCCACAACAACTGAAAAAGAAACCAGCAGAAAAGCAATCCAGAGGCAAAAGGAAACTCTCCCTAGGCTTCCCATCAGAGAGCCTGCATGAGAAACTATAGTTATTTTTATTGCCAGGTTAGTTTAGGTGACAATGTTTAGTTTGGCCTAATTTATGAGTTAATGGGTTATCTGATACACTGGAGAGCACACTACAATCTTCCTAACCACTCCAGCCTCTTGATAACTCATTTCTTAGAATATATTTATGATAGACTAAAAAGAAAAATGGGGATTTTCTTTCAAATTAATAAAATCCCATGTGGTCAACTAAAGTAATATATATAAATAGTGTTCCCTATTAAAATTCTGTATCCCAGCAATTTACATTACAGACATAATTCTATAGCAAAAGCATCCAGAAAATTTGGCAATTATCTGGAAAATGTAGGTCAAATATGGATCAAATTGACTCAATTAGCCTCAGTGCGTGGACTTTATTTTTTTTTATTTATTTTTTTAAGTGCGTGGACTTTAAAGATGAACAATGATGGCAATGATGATCACTACCCACCCTGAGCAATGTCTAAATTTGAGCATGTTTGGGACGTCTGGGTGGCTCAGTGGTTGAGCATCTACCTTTGGCTCAGGTTGTGATCCCGGGATCAAGGATCCTGGGATCAAGTCTCACATTGGGCTTCTTGCTGGGAGCTTGCCTCTCCCTCTGCCTATGTGTCTGCCTCTCTCTCTCTGTGTCTCTCATGAATAAATAAATAAAATCTTTAAAAAAATAAATTTGAGCACGTTTTAGTGCAGTAGAACAAAGAACACGGGCAAATCATACTGACTTTTTAAATAAACCACACATTGTCCTATAATTTGTAATACTGGTCCCGAGAGAAGAGAATGATGCAATGCAGGAGAAAAATGAAGGACTGGTATTGGTTTCTAATCTCCCAGGGCCATCTAAGCCTCTATTAGGGATGATCATAACTCCCTTTCCACCTCTCTCCCAAATCTAAGTACTGCTTCTCACCAGATTTAAATGCCCCCAATATATAGATATTTTAAAAATCTCAACTATAGCTAAGCCAAGAAAGACTGTACTTTTGAAGTTTAAAGTTAAATCAAGGACAACTGTACTTTGAGGGAGTATGATAAAGTGAAATGGATTTCTTCAGGATGGCATCTGCCATCATATTTTGATGAGGAGATAAGCGATGACTTATTAAGACGAGACAAATGATACAGCTACCCTGTGTTTCGTAAGGATCCAAGGCTCATTGAACATGGCTCTTCAAATCTCTTTCTGTGGTTTAAATACTAGTAATAGGTATATTGATTTCACTAATATTTCACAAAAATTACCATTTGAAATTGTAATATCTGCTTAGAAAATATGGCCACTATCTAGCGTTGTTGGGGAAAAGGTCCATAAAAACTAAGCAGACTAGGAGCACCTGGGTGGCTCAGTCGGTTGAGCATCAGACTCTGGATTTCATCTCAGGTCATGACCTCAGGGTCGAGAGATCAAACCCTTCACTGGGCACCATGCTCACTGAGGAGGCTGCTTGAGAGTCCCTCTCTCCTCTCCCTCTGCCCCCCCCCCCGCTCATCATTTTTCTCTCTCTCTCTAATAAATAAATAAAATCTTTTAAAAAATCTAAACAGACCAGATGTAATTATATCTAAAGAGAAGATGCCTTCCTTTTTTTGTGTGTGAAAGAAGCCAATAGTCATTTTAATTTAGTTTTATTTCTTCTTTATATATAGTAATATAAGCATTAATTTTTAAGACAGCTAATTAAGCCTATTCCCCCCTTAGGAAAAAAATGACTTTTTAAAGGAAATGGTTATTATCCTTCTGCAACATATACATTTACTCAAGAATTAGTAGGAAGTACGGGTCCTGCATTGCAGACATTCTTTACTAGTCTATTAATTCTTACACCATTTACCTTTTTTAAAGATTACTTATTTATTTATGAGAGAGAGAGAGAGAGAGAGAGAGAGAGAGAGAGAGAGAGACAGGCAGAGGGAGAAGCAAGCTCCTTGCAGGGAGCCTGACACGGGACTTGACCCTGGGTCTCCAGGATCAGACCCTGGGCTGAAGGCGGCGCTAAACCGCTGAGCCACCTGGGCTGTCCCGTTTACTTTTTTTAAATATCTCATTTATCCATTCACTTCTATAAAATATCAAAATACCTACTCACAACGTCAGGAGAATATTTTGTTGCTGGAATGGGAATCCTAAATTATTTCAAAACACAAATGACATCTAAAAGTTCTAAGTGGAGATTTCCAAATGAAAGACATGACTTTACACCAGGAGTGAATTTATAGAGTACTTAGAACTGAGTATTTGAACCTTCTCTTCAACATGATAGAGATTTTCATGATAAACATTTTTTTTTTTTTGGAAAAAAACCATAATGTCTGGGGTAGTATAACAACTAGTGGGATCCCTGGGTGGCGCAGCGGTTTGGCGCCTGCCTTTGGCCCAGGCCGCGATCCTGGAGACCCGGGATCGAATCCCACATCGGGCTCCTGGTGCATGGAGCCTGCTTCTCCCTCTGCCTATGTCTCTGCCCCTCTCTCTCTCTGTGACTATAATAAATAAATAAAAATTAAAAAAAAAACAACTAGTAAGAAGATGGCTCTCTCTGTGAGTGAAAGAACCTGACCTAAAGCATACTGAATACATATATTAGAATGTAAGTGGCTTAGTCAGAAGAGCATGTGAATCTTCATCATAGGGTCCTGAGTTCGAGCCTATGTTGGGTGTAAAGATTACTAAAAAATAAATAAATAAATTAGAATGTCAAACTGGAAATAACTTATTTCTTAGTCCATTTGGTTGACATTCTATAAGAATTTGCAACTGGAACAAAAGATAATTGCCCTTCATTTTAGAATTTTACCCTTTTGCCTAATGCTTTATATGGAACTCATAGGATGGCTCATTGCTTCATTGCAGGTGGCAGCCAAAATTCAAACTGTTCCTGGAAACCACTAGAGTTGGCAGGCAAAAAAAGAATTTCACACAGGTCTTATTCTTTCCTGTTAAATCTGCAACCCTACAAAAAAAAAAAAAACTTGTATGTTTTCTGAGTGGCAGTCACTTATTTGAGATTAGAATTTTAAAAGTTCACTAGCATACACAGGAGTTTTAAGTTTTAATAGTAGAGTCTCCCTGCATATAGACTGAATTTGTTGTCCATCACTTAGATGTAATTTCCAACATAAACAACATGTAGTCAAATTGAATCAAGGGAATCTTTGAATTTTAAATTGAGTGCTCCTTGTCACTCTGTATCATGCATCATTTGATGTCTTTCCATCCCACCATCTCTTCGATTGAAGCTAAAGTACCATTGACTTTTAAAGCTTTATCCTTCAATAGTTGCCCTAACTATATATATTAAATGTGAATGGTGTTTAAAGGTAAAGGTTATAAAATAGTTTTTGTGAAATTATTACAAAACAAGTCGTAGGAGGAAAAAAGCATGCAGCCTTATTAAGGACAAAGGAGAATGGTTAGAGAAATAAGAGAAAGTACTGGAGTTTCACAAATTAAGGGAGGAATGGGTATCAAAAGAATTTGCACAAATACAGTACAGTTTTTACAAAGCATGAAAATACACACAAAACATTTCAATTTGGTCAGAAAGGCATTTAGTGATCCTTTGAGGAAAGCAATTTTCAGAGTTCTTAAGGAGACCAGATTTGAAAGAAGGAAGGAGAAAATGGCTAGTCCTGGGGGAAAAAAAGGCTCTGGGAAACAAATTTATGGATTTATTAGCTGCCACAAGACAGACTTTTCAAAATTATAGCCCATGGATGGAAGTCTAGGGAGATGGGAAGACTAAAAACTTCTTAGGGTATACATTTTAGAGTAACATGTTTGATAATTAGAAAGAGATGTTGTCAAAGGCCAGGCAGAGATATTAGCATTACATAAAATGGCACAACTCTTTCTCCAACACTGGTAGAGTAAAAACTTGAAGAATGGAATTATATTGGGAAATATCGGAGCCAAATCTACTTTCATGGCTGTGTTCAGCACTGAAAGTGGTTTTGTTTTAATGGAGATTCACCCAGTAGAAATCCCATTAATGAAAATTATGAATTAGAATATAATTTATTTCTTCAACATACTTAAAAAGTATTTGATTTAGATTATTTGTAAGAAAGTAAAATACCTAAAATATAAGTTCATTTTATGTGGACTTATTCCTGGGAGTCTCATAGCATGTATATCAAGAAAACACTGTATTTATATTCCAAATACAAATTCATTCTTAAGGTTATGAGCTGAGAACATGGAGCAAAACATAAATAAAAACAACATAATAAAACTCAAAAGTGCTTTGAAACTTGGCCCCTATTTCATATTTTGATACTACTTCTTCACTTTACTTGCCAATACAACAGAAACACAGAAAATGAAAGGGAGGGGGGATAAAAGAAACCATAGAAACCTAAAATATGTTCAGTATTTCAGGTATAATCATTAAGTGTAATAAGATTCCTAGACCTCTTCTGAGTCTTTTGAAATAAGTTTTGCTAATAAAAGTTTATCTCATTACGTGGATAAAAATAAAAGACTATTTACTTTTAAGGTTGTTTTTTTTTTTTTTAAGTTTAAAAGGAAGCTCATTATTTTCCCTAATGGAAAAAATACAGCTGCAGAAATGGACCTCTACAGTGCAAATAAATGGGAAAACCAAGAAGTCGAGTTGTATCAATATAGATTTTCAGGGAGTTTAATCCCATCAATGTATCACTTCTGACTCATTATTTAGCCAAAAGAAAAGAGAGAAAAAAAGATGAGTTTTTGCTCATATATTGATTTTCTTTTAGATGATCAAAAACTATACCATTTTCTTCATGTAAAATGTTAATAGGAATAATTTGAACAAAGTTAATAAGATATTTTCATAGACATTCTTTTGCTCACTTAGATTCATTAAAATTTGATGTTTTAACAGTATGACTTTTAGGATTGAAAATAAAGGAAAAGTTTATATTCAAATTGTCAATTCTGTGAAGTCATGAAACAAGTGGGAAATATCCTTTGAATTGTTAAAATCAGGTGTCTGGGGTAATTATCAGCATTATATATGATATCTCATAGCATGTTTTTCTTTTATGAAAATGCAAAAATTAGTTATTCTTAAAGGATTATAGTTAAAATATTTTATAGAAGTATGATTTGATTTATTGATTTTTGTTAGAATTTTTCTATAAAATTAGTCATTTATTTATTTATTTATTTATTTATTTATTTATTATTTATGATCTCTATACCCAACATGTTGCGATGCTCAAACTCATGACCCTAGAGACCAATAGTCACGTGCTCTTTCAACTGAGCCAGCCAGGCACTCCATAATTAATCTCTCAGTTTTAAGTAAAACCAGTTCTCCAAACATTTTAACAAGATTCACATTAAGCTAGATTTCTAGCAATTTCTCAGCTTCTTGAAAATTAAAATGGTATTTATGAAAAAATATAACTAAAAGAAAATTAACAGCTTAAAGTTTTTGAAAGATTAGCACTAGAATGGACCTTAAAAACCATTTACTATATTCCAAGCCCTTTATTTCAGTAGCAAGACTCAGGAAGATTAAATGACTTGTCTATGTTAGCAGAGTTAGTTATTCCTTAGAAGAACCAGGAAAAAGATCTGGATATCCAAATCTTCAGTACATATGTTTATATGTTAAACCATAAAAATACTCAAGCATAGTGTTTAGGTAAGTAATGTTCTACTAAGAAGAAAAAGTCACTTGATAATATTGCAAAATTTAGGGCAATTCAGTTAAATATTATTGTATAATTTATTGATAAGTAAGCTGAGTTTTAAGTAGATTTGATCTGTTGTAGCATTTTAATCAACCAAAAAACAAAGCTAAGTTATATCTCAGAGTGCACTTTGGCATTTTGAAATTACTTTCAAATATGAAAAATAGAGTCAGCTTAATTAATATATTATTAATAGAATCATATGCTTTTGAGAATTTTCTGCATAGAAAGTGATATCTTTTAGATGTTTTTTAATTTTTATTTATTTTTTGGAGAGTTAGACCAAGTGGGGATGGTGGGTAGGGGCAGAGGGAGAGTGAGGAAGAGAATCTTAAGCAGGGTCCATACTCGACACAGAGCTCAATGCAGAGCTATGTCTCACAACCTTGAGATCATGACCTGAACCACAATCAAGTCAGATGCTCAACCAATTAAGCCACCCAAGTGCCTATCTTTAAATTTTAAAATGTAATTGGTATTTCCATGTTTTCATTTCCTTAAGATGGCTAAGTGGTATGATTCCTGCAGTATACTACTAGTTGTCTCATATATTACCTATCTATATGTATGAATTGATAATGCAAGAGGAAGAGCAAGTGATCCCCTATAATCAGATC
This sequence comes from Nyctereutes procyonoides, assembly GCF_905146905.1. Classification (NCBI taxonomy): domain Eukaryota; kingdom Metazoa; phylum Chordata; class Mammalia; order Carnivora; family Canidae; genus Nyctereutes; species Nyctereutes procyonoides. The sequence goes on from NW_026575122.1 coordinate 9,482,776, forward strand.
TTTTCCTTTTTAATGGGTTACTCAATTGACCTAGTTTAGTTTTATTTGAACAAAGAATATATTGGGCCTCATCAATGTATTTGACAAAATACCTCATGTTATTTTTGTTGATTACAGGGAAAGTTAGGGTTTTTAGAATTAGGAGGGCTATGATTAAAATATCAATCACACTCAAAGAGTATTGGTTATTATTTATTAACATGCAAATACTGAGCTGAAGGGAAACTTGTATCACTGATCCCAGTTCAGTGTTTCAGTTAATTTGGATAAAGACAAAAATAACAAAGGTTTCAAAGTTACAGATGTTTTTATGATAGATGACAGACTCAATATTTCAACTTTATGGACTTGGGCAAATAGGCCTAAAATCAAGGTGAAATTCAACAGGGAAGAATGCAAAATCTGGCCATCAACTGCCTATTCACAAAAGGGAATACATGAGGCTTACTGCAATTGATCTTAAAATCACCCAGGTTTTCAGTAAACATTTCTAGGAAAATCTATTAATATAATGCAGTTGCCACAAACACTAACAAACTTGAAGGTTTTACATGGAATTATAGAGTCTAGATAACAGGTGTAATTTCAAATACCTTGAGGATCAAAAAGGAAATGTGAGTGAAACAGACAAGGATGGGGTAGCAGATGGTGTGTCTATAGTACCTGGAGAGTACATTCTCTAGTAAAAACACTCTTTCCCCTTTTTCTTTCATGTAAACACTCTGTTATCTGAAGAACACAAGTGTTCAAGATGAAACTGGCCTGAAATCTGAATTTTCAGATTCTGGCTAAGGTCCTTTAGAATTAGACCAAGTCACATCCTACATCTGGATAATGCACTTTTAGAATACTACTGAAAAAGCTACATTCAAAAGATATAGAGACCAGAATAAAGGGCTTGAAAATATAGTTTAATAAAGAATGGCGGAAGGAATTCCGAATTCTTAGGCTAGATAATGAGAAAATTTATGGAAGAGATGATAGTTATCTTAAATATTTGATTTATGTGTCACATGAAAAAGAAAGCAATTACAAAAGTCAGAATAGGACCAATGAATGAAAACACTTACGAAGCAAGTTTTAGGTTCAAAGAACTTTCTAAAAACTGTAACAATAAAAACTAACAAAATGAAATTTAATTCTAAGTGGTAAGTTAACATCGGTAAGACACAGTCAATAATAGTTTGCATGATTGACTTCATAAATGTCATGATATTTCAAATATGAACAGAATTTGAGAGGTAATTTATGACCTAAGCCCTATGTTTAAAGATGAAAATGCTGACGCTATCTGAGCTCACCAGGCAGTAAAAGGAAATTTATCTGTAATGTGAGAGCTTGTTTCTAAAACACTTTAATTGCACTTCTTTATCCAACCTCAACGTGGCATCTACAGGAAGAGGGAATTTTAAGTATAGCCTTTTTTTAAGCAATTAAAAGATGTATTGAATTATGGGCAAATTGTTTTTTGCTGACTAGCTAATTATAATTTAAAAGACTGTGATTTTTTTTTTTCGTTATGCATGAACAAATTTTCTGGGGAACATAGTTCTTTTCAGAAACACTACTATACTATGTGCACTGTATTCTTTAACAATATACCATTACTTCAGCAAATAAGCAAATATTTCTACACGTCCCACTGTCAGGTTTTACTTTGGTGTTTCTGTATCCCGAGGTTACACAAAGAAAATAAGGAAGTCCCAATACAAGGACTAAATTTCTTTTATTAATTTTATTTAAGAAATTTTAATTTAAAAAAGGATGGTTGCTTAAGTGTGAACCCATTCTTTACTCCTCTCCCGCCATCCACAATGTTTTAGTTATATAGTGTTATATTTTATATTCTTTTATTTTATGAATAACTTGGCCAATTTTACAGAAATATTTATACTTACTGTTTTTGCTTATGTTGTTGTTATTTTAAAGATTTTTAATTTATTTATTCATGAAAGACAGAGAGAGAGGCAGAGACATAGGCAAAGGGAGAAGCAGGCACCTCCTGGGGAGCTTGATGTAGGACTCGATCCCAGGACCCCAGGATCACAACCTGAGCCAAAGGAAGATGTTCAGCCACTGAGCCACAGAGGCATCCCTCTTACTGCTTTTGTATTTTGTTTTTTTTTACTTTTCATACTCTCAATAATTAAAATATGAGCAGAAGACATGAACAGACACTTCTCCAAAGAAGACATAGATGGCCAACAGACACGTGAAGAATGCTCAACATCACTTATAACCAGGGAAATGCAAATCAAAGATATCACCTCACACCTGCTTGAATGGCTAAAATCAACAAAACAAGAAGCAACAGGTGTTGGCAAGAATGTGGAGAAAGAAAAACACTCTTGCACTGTTGGTGGGATCGCAAATTGGTGCAGCCACTCTGGAGAAGTATATGGAGATTCCTCAAAAAGTTAAAAATACAACTACAATATGATCCAGTAATCACACTACTGGGTATTTACTTCCAAAATACAAAAACACTAATTCAAAGGGATACATGCACTCCTATGTTTATAACAACATTATTTACAATAGGCAGGATATGGAAGCAGCCCAAATGTCCATCAATAGATGAATAGATAAAGATGTGGGGTGTGTGTGTGTGTAATGGAATATTATTTACCCATAAAAAGAATGAAATCTTGCCATTTCCTAGTCACAGATGGAGCTAGAGATTATAATATTGTGTGAAATCAGTCAGAGAAAGACATATATCATATGATTTCATTCATTTGTGGAATTTAAGAAACAAAACAAATGACCAGAGGAAAAGGAGAGAGAGAGAGAATCCAAGAAACATATTCTTAACTATAGAGAAGAAATTGATGGTTACCAGAAGGGAGGTGGGTGGAGGGATGGGTGAAAAAGGAGATGGGGATGAAAAAATACACTTCTCATGATGAGCATGGAGTAATGTATAGATTTGTTGAATTGTCTTAAAAAATTGTTGAATCACTATGCTGTACACCTGAAATTAATATAACACCATACATTAACTACACTGGAATTAAAATTTTACACTTCATTAAAAAAAGAAAGAAAATGACTGAATTTCATTTTTAAATAAGCAAACAAACAAACAAACAAACAAAAAACCTTGGCACTCAGGGGAAGCAAAACAAGAAAATGGTAGCAAAGGAGAAAGGGTAGTAATATTCCGAGTGCCCATGAAAACACCATTAACATATACACATTGGGTCCCTTGGCTTATAACTATTAATCCCTTTAGTAGATCAAAGACTATGGTATTTTCTATCTTTCTTACCTTCCACTATCACACTACTAACCAAATATGAAGTTTATTATATCTTGCAACAAACATTTTGAAGATAGTGATACAAATATTTTCAGATAAAAAGTTCAAAGTTATTTCATCATTAAGGTATTGCTTTCCATATAAAAGCATTTAGCATAAGACCCCCTTCTTTTGCCATGTCAAGAATAAAGGACTAGCAAGAAAGCTGGTTGGAGCAAAAAATACAGGACAATGACTATATATATATATAAGTAACCTCATATATATGTGAATATACTAGCCACCTTAAGATACACTTTATTATACATATTAAATATATACTATATTATACTAACCATATTAAAATTTCTATGCATTTGTGTGTATATATACCTCATGATTGGTATACTTAATATTGAAAAAGTATAAATAAAAAAGATAAAGTATAAATATTCATGCCTGCCTCTAATTTTGTTTTAATACTAATCTGCATTTTTTTTTGCTTTCTAGTCACTATTTTGTAAGAAGCAACACCAACCATAAGATTTGAGAGAGATCTTATAAATCTAAATTTTTAAATTACAAAACACCTCCGAATAACATAGGTCCTTTCCGTATTTTTTGTTCGTTTTTCTTTTTCTATGTGTTATATGGGGCAGTTTTTTTTTTTTAATTTATTGTGGTAAAAAATAGCACATGACATGAAATCTACCCTTAACAAATATGTAAGTATACAGTATGGTATTAACTACATGCTTATTATTTTCCAGGAGGTTTTTAGAACATTTTCATCTTGCATGACTGAAACTATATCTACTGAACAGCAACTTTCTATTTCCCCCTCCTTCCAGCCATGATAGCATTTTTACTTTCTGCTTCAATGAGTTTGACTGTTTTGATACACAAGTATAGTCATACAGTACTTGTCCTTCTATAACTGGCTTATTTCACTTAGCATAACATCACGGTTCATCCATTTTGCAGCATATGACGGGATTCCTTATTTTTTTAAAGACAATAATATTCCACTGAGTAATATACCACACTTTCTTTATCCAAATATCCATCAATGGACACTTAGTTTGTTTCCGCTTCTTGGCCATTGTGAATGATGTTGTAATGCATATGGTAGTGAAAATATCTCTTTGGGATACCGATTTCAATTCATTTGAATAAGTAACCCAAAAGTGAAATTGTTAGATCATGTGGTAGGTCTATTTTTGACTTTTTAACAAAACTGCATCTTGGTTCCCATCGAGGCTGCATCATTTTGCATTCCCACCAACAATACACAAGGGTTTCAATTTCCAAATGTCTTCAACAATTTTTTAATAAGTTTTTATTTATTTATGATAGTCACACACAGAGATAGATAGAGAGAGAGAGAGAGAGAGAGAGAGAGAGAGAGAGAGAGAGAGAGAGGCAGAGACACAGGCAGAGGGAGAAGCAGGCTCCATGCACCGGGAGCCCGACGTGGGATTCGATCCCGGGTCTCCAGGATCGCGCCCTGGGTCAAAGGCAGGCGCCAAACCGCTGCGCCACCCAGGGATCCCGTCTTCAACAATTTTTATTTTTATTTATTTTTCTAGTGGCCCTCCTAACTGGCGTGAGGCAATACCTCATTATGGTTTTGATTTGTTTTTCCCTGATGGTTAATGATGTTGAGTATCTTTTCATATACCATTGACCATTTGTAAGTCTTTTTCAGAGAAATATTTATGCTCTTTGCTAAATTTTTAATGAGGTTAGTAGAATTTTTGCTACCAGGTTGTACAAGTCCCTTATATACTTTGGATTTGAACACTTTATCAGATACATGATTTGCAATATTTTCTTCAGTTCCATAGATGCCTTTTCATGCTGTTGATTCTTTTGCAGTACAAAAGCTTTTTTTTTTTTTTATAGAGAGAGAGAGAGAGAGAGAGAGAGAGAGAGGCAGAGACACAGGCAGAGGGAGAAGCAGGCTCCATGCACCGGGAGCCCGACGTGGGACTCGATCCCGGGTCTCCAGGATCGCGCCCTGGGCCAAAGGCAGGCGCCAAACCGCTGCGCCACCCAGGGATCCCACAAAAGCTTTTTAATTTGATGTGTCTACTGGTCTACATTTCATTTTGTTGCCTGTGCTTTTGGTGCCATCCGACAAATCTTTGCAAAGACCAAAGTCATGAAGCTTATCTCCTATGTTTTCTTATAAAAAGCGATATAGTTTCAGATCTTACGTTTCAATGTTTAATCAATTTTGAGGTTGATTTTTGCATATGGTCTGAGACCAATTTCATTTCTTTGTATGTGCGTATCCAGATATTCCAACACCATTTCCTGAGGAGACTGTCCTTTCCGTATTATGCAGTCTTGGATCCTTGTCAAAAATCACTCAACCATATATGCATAGGTTTACTTCTGGGTTCTCTATTCTGTCCTGTTGGTTAATAAACCCATCTTTAGGCCAACACCATACATTTCTAATATATTTTAAAGTCAAGGAGTGTAAGGCTTGTTTCTGTTTCACTTGATTGGTTTAGCTATTTCTTACTCTTTATGATTCTATAAGAATTTTAGGATTTTTTTTCTATTTCTGCAAAAAATGACTTTGGGATTTTGATAGGGATTGTAATTGATCTTTAAATCAATATCTTTCAACAATATTAAATCTTTCAATCCATGAACAAAGACTTCTTCCCACTTATTTGTGTCTTGTTTAATTTCTTACAGCAATCTTTGGAGTTTTCAGTGAATAATTTTTTTTTTGCCTTCTTGGATTAGTTCATTTTTAAGTATTCTATTACTTTTGATGATATTGTAAAGGAGATTGTTTTCTTAATTCCCTTTTCAGATGGTTCATTGTTAGTATGTAGAAATGCAACTGGTTTTGAAGGTTTCATCTTGCAACTTTGCTGAGTTTATTAGTTGTAACAGTTTTTGGGAGAGGTGGGGTTGGTGGAATCCTTTGAATTTTCTACATATTAGAATATGTGATCTCTGAAAAGAGATCATTTCTTTTCCAATTTGGATTACTTCTTTTTCTTACCTAAATGGTCTAGTTAGGATTACTTATACTATACCAAATAAAAGCGGTAATAAAGGGGCATCCTTGTCTTATTCTTGATTTAGAAGAAAGATTTCAGTTTCATCACTGGGTATGATGTCGGCTATGGGTTTCAAATGTGGACTTTATTATGTTGAGGTAATTTTTTAAAGAATATTTATTTATTCATGAGACACACACACACACACACACACAGAGGCAGAGACATAGGCAGAGGGAGAAACAGTCTCCATGCAGGGAGCCTAACAGGGGACTCGATCCCGGGACCCTGGGATCACACCGTGAGCCGAAGGCAGAAGCTCAACCACGGAGCCACATAGACATCCCTGTTGAGGTAATTTATTTCTCTTCTTAGTTGATTATTTTTATCATGGAAGGGTGTTCAATTTTGTCCAGTGCTTTTTCTGCATCTATTGTGATGATCATGAGATTTTTATTCTTTCTGTAATTGTGGTGTTACCACATCGATTAATTTTCATAGACTGAAAATCCTTGCATCTCAGGGATAACTCCCCTTAGTCATGGTCATCTATAATCCTTTTAATGTGCTGTTGAGTTTGGCTTACTGGTATTTTGCTGAGAATTTTTGCATCTATATTTTTAGGGATATTGGCCTCTAGTTTTCTTTCCTTTCAGTATCTTTTTCTGGCTTGGTATCAGGGTAATGCTGGCCTCATAAAAGGAGTTGGGAACTGTTCCCTCTCCTTCTATTTTTTGGAAGAATTTGAAAAATATTATCATTAATTCTTCTTTAAATGTTTGGTAGAATCCTCCAGTGAGCTTATAATCTCTTGCTCCTTTTGGTATCCTACCCTATATCTTCTGATCGGAAAGTTTCATCCATTTACATTTAAATTTACTGATAGTTTATCCTACTATTTTGTGAATTGTTTTCTGTCCACTTTGTAACATTTTTATTCATCTTTTCCTCTCTTGCCATCTTTCTTTGTATTTAAATTATTATTATTATTATTTTTTGCAATGAGACACTGATTACTTTCTTACTTCTTTGTGTAACTTCTATAGGTTGTTTCTTTATAGTTACCTTGTAAGTTATATAAAACATCTCATAACCATAAAAATGATTTTAGGCTTCTAAGAATTTCACTTCAATTGCATATAAATACTCTTTCTACTCCTCCACTCCTAATTTATATTATCTATGTCAAATTAATCTTTTTATATTATGTATCAGTTAACATATTCCATATAGTTATTTTTATACTTTTATATTTTAATCTCTATGACAGAATTAAATGACTCAGACAACACTATTATAGTACTATGCTATTCTTTATTAGTCTATATTACGTACTTTTATCAATGAATGATGTACTTTCATATGCCTTTGTGTTGATGTCTAGCATCCTTTCAACTTAAAGGATTCCCTTTAATATTTGTGTAAGGCTGTTTAGTGTTGATGATCTCTCTCAACTTTTATTTACCTGAGAAAGTCTTTATTTCTCTTTCATTTTTGAAGGACAGTTTTGTCAGATATAGTGTTCTTGGTTGACAGTTTTCTTTCTTTTCCCAGCTTTTTGAATATATCATTTCACTCCCTCTGACCTACAAAGTTTCTGCTGATAAACCTGCTAGTAGTTTTATAGATACTCATGTATGTGACAAGTCACATTTCTCTTGCTGTTTTCAGAATTCTTTGTATTTGACATTTGACAATTTATTATGTTTCTCAGTGTACACTGTTTTGGGTCCTCCTTCTCAGAATTCCTTGTGTTTCATGAACTTATTTCCTCCCCCAGATTTGGGAAGTTTGGGACCATTATTGCCTTAAATAAGCTTTCTGCCCCTCTCTCTCTTCTCTTTTTGTGCCTCCCATAATGTGTATATTAGTCCTTTCAAAAGCCCATTAGGCTTCCTTCACTAATTTTCCTTCTTTTTTCTTGTTGCTTCTATTTGCATAATTTCAAATGCCTTATCTTACATTTCCTGGTTTTTCCTTCTGTTTGGTCAAGTATGATGTTAAATCCATATAATGAATTTTTCAACTCAGACACTGTATTCTTCATTTCCAAAATATATTTTTAAAAATATCTTCTTTTTGTTGAAATTCTCAGTTTGTTCATGCATCATTTTTCCTGAGCTCTCTGAGCATCTATGTGACAGTTATTTGGTATTGTCAGATAATTCACATACTTCTATTTTCTTTTAGTGTCACTTTCTGGTGATTAATTTTTTTCTTTGATTGGGCCATATTTCTTTGTGTTTTTCATGTGCCTTTTAACTTTGTTTTGGGATCATGCATTTTTAAGAATAGCCACCTCTCCAGTCTTTATGGATTAATTTGTATAGAGAAACATCTTCACCAATCATCCTGGGTAATATTCTGAAGGCTTCTCAAACTTTTTTTGTGAATGTGCAGTCTTTGGACTTGTGTGTGTAAATTTTCAATTAGAGCAATTTGTCAGTATCCTTTTTCAGAAGCTTAGAATCTCTTGCTTTTTGGTATCTGTATGCAGTACTGCTGGTTCTCTGGAGCTGGCATAACCACTCAGATCTTTTTTGTCATAAGGCCCTAGGCTTATAGAGTGCTGTTCCCTTTAGCACTCCAACTCAGGCAAGACAAAGACCAGTCCCCTGGGTACTTCACCAAAAGTCTAGAACATTGGATGCATGTTCCACTCTTCTCTTCCTTCTTCCAAGGGCATGGTTACCAAACTGTATTCGCTTCTGTTTGCTGTACCACAAATCCTCTGAATCAGCAGCAAGCCATTCAGTTCTCTTTTGTTTTCAGCAGCCCCAAGATGTCTAGAATATCCCAGGTCCCATCAGTGCTCTGAGACAGAAAGGCAGAAACCAGTCCCTTGGGCAGTCACTCTCCCCGCAAAAAGCCAAAGCATTACCCTCACACTCCAACTTTTTTCCTCCCCAAAGGGAAGCTGGAAGTCGAAAGTTCTTTGCCACTTTCCACACTGACCTGGAGGAGATGATCTAGGGTGAATATGTGCTAGCCCAAACCTTTGCCTTTGTTCTCAGCAGTTCTCAACTGGGTGCTCTTTTTGTTAGTGTTTCGAATCATTCAACACATAAACCAGTTCCTCTAAAAAGTCAGAATATAGACATACAGTCCAGTCTTCCCTTTCTCACCCCCGGGGAAAAGCCAAGAACAGGCACTTCCTCCCAATTATGGTGAATGTCATGAAATTTTCTTCCAGAGTTTGACATGGCTGGTTTGATACTCAGTTGGTTCACAGAAGCCCCTTAACTTGTTTTTGGATTTCTTACAAAGAAAACTGGTCAGCGTTGTGTTGAGGCAGTGTCTAGGGTGGGGAAAAGGAGGGTTTGGGGCTTCCAATTTCACCATCTTGGTGACATCACTCTCTTGACCTTTTCTCTATTTCTTTAAATTAAATCTTAAATAACATTTTCTTTTAGGAGTGTGACAACATTTGTTTTTTCCAATTGTCATTTTATTTATAAACTCATTTCCCTGTGAAAATAAGCAGCCACCTAATTAGTAACTTGTTTTTGGTAATCACTCAATTTGATCTGGAGCAATATTATATGCTGCAAACATGCATTGTACATTATTTAAGTATCAAGTTTTCCTTCAAATATCAAATGTCTAATTAAACAGCCCTCAAAATTTTATTAACAATATTTATATTTAGTTCAGATTTTGGTTCCAATATATTTAAATGATTGCACAATTCCACTTCTTTTCTCTACAAAACTATAATTAAATTAAATAAGTATAAATAAGTATAATTATTAAAGTATACTAAATAAATATGATTAATTAATTACTATGGCAACTAGTATGAATACCACACAAGTTCTTTTATTAAACAATGATTCTTTTACTTAACCACAAAAATAAAGTGAGTTGAACATGACATCACCATGTTCAAGTTACTTCTATAGGTTTATACTGATACCGATATTCTCTGAAGCTTCTAAACAGGAATTTGGGTATGTGTTGAGATGAGAGATTAATTTTGAAATTTCTCCACTGTTTGAACCTTTTCTGCCAGAATAACTGTCCTCATGATTGGATGGTAGTGAGAAAGGAGCATTTTCTTTGAATATGGACAATAAAGAAAGCCTCTCTAATCTGATTAGAGTAAAATTATTCTTCTAGTGAATAATATGAACTCTTAAGATCACCTCTCTATGACAAGGGTGGTCTCCACATGAAGTGATCACATGGAGTACACACTAAATTTGCTGAGTATTGCCATGGAAAGAGGAGATGGCAAAATAATATAATTACTCTGGAAGATGCTACAGCTTTGCACAATAATCATAATTCAGGAAATAGACATATTCTTTTTCTTTTCCTTCCATAGCACTTTGATCATAGAAAACATGGTTCAATATGGTCTCATAAATTTATTTATGTTCCTACAAATTTGGGAACTACTGACCATACTTAAAGATCTTTAAATTGGACACTAATTTTTAAAGGAAACATTAACAAAGTCTCCTAACATTTTGACCTTTCTTACACTGTTAAATCAGTTAAATTTAGTTAAAATGAAAGAACACAAGCTTTCTCAGCAGCTTAGACTAAGGGTATTCTTAAACTCTTTGTGAATGCAACGCTGTTCTCAGAGGTTTTGTGTAATGGTGAGAACAATGTAAATATCAGGAAAAAAAAAACAAAAAATAACAATAACAGCCTGACAACCAGAGAAGAAATGATTTCAAGTTGTTCTGGATCATCTAGAGAAACTTTAAACATGCAGAGCTGTCAGCTATGCAGATGGTTAAGTAGTAATCAGGTTCCCCCAAGAAATTTAGGAAGAAAAATCTCTAGTAATATGACCAACCATGCCATAAGTGACCTACAACGAATTCATATAGTGCTTATTGCTAATTTATTCACATTCAGCTTTTATTTAGCACTTAGTATTTAAGAAAACATTTAAATATTTAAGCATGAGTGAAAGGTCTATAAAGGTCTAGTTTGATATTAGTAGCTACATATATACATATGGCTATACCCATTTCATTTCTAAATTATTGAAAGATATGCATATGTAAATACATTAATATATAGAAAGCTAGAAGCATATATATTCATATCTAGAAAGCTAGAAGTATATATATGTATATACATATACACACACATATAAATATATATACATATTTCAACCTACACAGAAATAGAGGATACATTGGAAACTGTGATAAGAAGTCATTACTTAGATGTAATGAAATAAGTATAAAAAGCCACCACAAATCAGCAAAATCTGTTCTATAAAAATATCAATAAAGAAATTATGCTATTTTATCACTAAATATAGGCAATAAGTGAAGCAAAATGTAACTTTAATGAAATAGTACATAATGTATTTCCATAGGAAAGTTGTTATAATAGCTTAAACATTTTATTTGTAAACATTTTTTAATCAAAGTTGTTTTTTTTTTAAGATTTTATTTAGTTATTCATGAGAGACAGAGAGAGAGAGAGAGAGAGAGAGAGAGAAGCAGACTCCACGCAGGGAGCCCTATGTGGGATTCAATCCCGGGACTCCAGGATCACGCCCTGGGCCAAAGGCAGGTGCTAAACCGCTGAGCCACCCAGGGATCCCAAATGAAAGGTTTTATATGTAAATATAAGTAGATGTATTTAGGCCACAGAAGAATTGAAAAAAGTTTGTAGCCTTTTATTTTTTCTTTTTAATTTTTTTTAAAGTTTGTAGCCTTTTAAAAGATAATTTAGGGGTCCCTGTGTGGCTCAGTTAGTTAAGCGACTGACTCTTGATTTTGGCTCAGGTTATGATCTCAGAATTATGAGATCAAGCCCCCACATCAGGCTTGCACTGGGCGTGGAGCCTGCTGAAGATTCTCTTTCTTCCTGTCCCTCTGCCCCTCTTCCCAGCTTTCTCTTCCCTCTCTAAATAAATAAATAAATAAATAAATAAATAAATAAATGTAATAAAATAAAAATATAATTTAAATTACTGTAATTCTCTGGTAATTGTGATTATTTATAGTAAATCATAAACATGATCATATCATACAGTAATAAATGATAACATTTTATATGCAAATATTTATATATATATATATATATGAAAGGAAAATTTCAAACTAGTTTTCACTCAGAATAGAAACATCTGCATTAACACTATCATTTATACTATTTGTAAGCTCTACAAAACTCTATGATACTGTTTTTTTTTTTTAAAGATTTTATTTATTCATGAGAGACACAGAGAGAGGCAGAGACACAGGCAGAGGGAGAAGCAGGCTCCTTGAGGGAAGCCCGATGTGGGCTACAAGTAGAAACTGTCTCTGGGAAGAGAGTGGAACAGATCCTGGAACTCCAGGATCAAGCCCCAAGTGGAAGGCAGACCCTCAACTGCTGAGCCACCCAGGCGTCCTGCTGTGATATTGGTTAACAACAGTATAGTTTAATGGATTATCAGACTAACTTTACCATCTGAGAATGGAATAACTAACTTCACTATATGAGAAGAATACTTTTATTTTGACAATGTTCTAGAATCTTTTTCTTCCAAAGTCAGCATAATTAAAGTAGATCACTTATTCAAACGGTATACCCTGGCCCTCATCCTTCCAGAGAAAACCAGAGCAAATAAACAGATTGCAGTCTGGGGAATTTAGGATAGGTATGAAGAAGTACTTCTTATCTGCAAGTAATAATTGTGTTTCATGGATTGACTAGTGAATGACAGGTCTATTTATAAAGCCATTTCCTATCCCCCAAAGCTATGTTTCTATAGGAACCTAATGCATATAGTTCCTATAAAATCATTTTCAGACTCATCTAATTCAAGACCTGTCCTCTTTTATTGAGAGAAGAAATTATCAAAATGTGAAACTCTAAAAATAGTGGTTTATAATTGAAAGCCTAATTCTTTCTTAATTATAGGTATGCTACAGTGGCACTATAATTAGAGATGATCAGTGCTCCAAAATGAGTCAGACTTTATCATTCACTCTGTAAAAGAATGTACATGAGTTTCGTAGCAGAAAACCCTGGAAAATGAAGATGCAGGGTCTTTTCCCCTATACCTCTTGGTGGTTACAAGATTGTCTCCATTTACTGTCACTCTCTAGCAGAAAAAAAGTATTTCGTTCATATTTGTTTTACTGGTTATCACTAATTTTAAATTAGAAAATTTAGAGCTGAAGTTGGAATTCTGAATGCACACTTGATGCACACTTATGGACTTTACTATAAGTTATTTACCTGAAGTCTGAAAATACCTTAGACTTAAACTGGGTAACTCATATCATCTTAGGACAAAGCAGATAGGTCCCTATAAAGGGGATAAAATATTCATCTTATAATTTTAAATAATGTGCTTTCATCCCAACAAAGATACACTTTTAGGAAACATTTGTTATAGTCAGACAAAAGACAACAAACTATTTTTCATTCCTTAGCTAGTCCTATATCTTTAAAATTTAGACCATGACCTGGCTTCTCAAATCAATTTCTCCAATGACTAAATCTAAGGATCTTGCTGTGATAAAAACAAAAACTGGCTTGACAACCTTTGGAACAGTAGAAAATTTTTACTAATATAAATAAATAAGATCCTTAGTTATAAACATTGTAATAAGGAAAGAGTTTTCAACGAAGCCAGATTAAGCCATATTCAGAAACATAAGATAACTGTTAGAACTTTAAATACTAGCAAATGGTAAAAATGGTAAATATTTCTCTTCCACATGTAATTAGTTGTCTTAGATCTCAAAGTAAGCACAACAGATGGCCAGGGAACAAAGCATACAAGTCTTCAGTCAAACTTCAGCCCGCTCCATCTAGATCTCCTTTCCTGACAGACCGGGCACCATGATAATCAATCTGCCAGCTTTCACTCTGTCCTGAATCCACCTTACAGGAGCCCCAGGCATGCCTAGTACTAAAGGACAGTTGAGAGAGAGGATGACCCAAGATGTGTGGTGCATATTAATGTTAGGAATAGAAACAGACAGAATTTTCTGTGTAACACTTTCCACCAGAAGCTTAAAAATTCAACCAAACTACAGCTAACAGACAAATTATCATATACCCTCGGATTTAAGGGAAAGAATGTTATTATAAAAGCAAAATATAATTGATTTTCATTGTCTATGAGTCGGCTTCACCTTACTCAATACATTTTACATAACACTCTAAAGAGAAATTCTTTTTTTGGAAAGAGAATCTCTTTATTCGATCTTCCTATACTATTGCTATCAACTTCCTGTGAAAAAGTATGAGACATGATGAATACAGCTGGAAAGCCACAGCATCCTAGAAAATATTTTGGGGAGTCAAAAACTAAAATAAGATTCTCCTCACTATCAGCATCATGGCACCCAATTCTCAAACAACTAACATGGTTAGCAAAATTATTCAAAATTACTCATGATTTAGCAGTATCCTTTTATTTAATCCAACTTTGAGAAACAAACCTTTTGTATCTGTAATTTCTCAAATTACAATAAATGTAAATAATTACATTTATTGTCATAAATGTCAATGGGAGAATTAACATGACAAGCTCCTTTCCACTTTGGTGATGTGTGCTGTTACATGATGTGATGATGTTAGCTTCCCTTTACTGGCAATCAATATTAATAGAATAAACAGTGTGGCCCGTCAGTACTTTGGAGTCCATGCTCTTCTTCTAGACATGCCTAAGCTGGCTGCAATGCTATATGCATTTAGAGCTAACCAAAGTTGATTCATCAACAGTTCCTTTGGAAGGGATGTCAAGAGGAATTGTGAAGCCCTGCCTGACTTTCTACCATTATAATTCTCTAATATCACACAAGCAAACATAGATGTAACCAAAACTGAGCCTGGGCACAGCAGCAAAATAAATCCAAAGACCTCTCTCTGCAAGTTAAAAAAAAAGGGGGGGACATTAAAAGAACCCTAGAGGGTATAAGACCTCAGCACACTTATTAGCTGCTGAATTTGGTCAAGTCCACAAAATTATCTGAGCTTTGGCTTAATAATGCATATGCAAACAAAAACCACTGACATGATTATCAGGGAGAAGTATTGTCAGATTCAAAAAGATAACGGGATAAAGAAGATGGGATATCTAACACCATGGAATATTACTCAGCCATAAGGACTGCATGGGAATAATGCTAAGTAGAATAAGTCAGACAAAGACAGATACCATACCATTTCAATTATATGTGGAATTTAAGAAACAAAACAAACAAGCAAACAAAGAAAAAAAATCCAAACTCTTAAATACAGAGGACAAATTGGTGGTTGTGGGGTTGGGGGCAATGGGTAAAGTAGATAAAGGGGACTGAGAAAGCACTTGTCGTTATGAGCACGGAGTAATGTAGAGAATTGCTGAATCATTTTATTGTACACCTGAAGCTACTATATATAACACTGTATGTTAATTATACTTTAACAAAAAATAAGCAAAGAGAAGGATGCCTGGGAGGCTCAGCGGTTGAGCATCTGCCTTCGGCTCAGGGTGTGATCCCCGAGCTCCAGGATCAAGTCCCACAATATGCTCCCTGCAGAGAGCCTGCCTTCTCACTCTGCCTCTTTCTCTGCCTCTTTCTCTCTCTCTCTCTCTGTGTCTCTCATGAATAAATAAATAAAATCTTAAATAAATAAATAAATAAATAAATAAATAAATAAATAAATAAATAGATAATGCATAAGTAACTGCTTTGGGAAGCTGTGCTAATAGAAGTTATCAGTCTGCCTAATTACTCAATATCACTTCCCTATTACTTTAGGAAGGGTAAGCTCCACAATCTTACATTGCCAAATGGCACACCACAAATTACGTTGGCAAGTGTATATACATAGTCACAAATATACTGCATATTGGAACATGGTCTCCCTGGAATTAGTGCACTGAAACACAAGAATTACAGCATTCTTTTCCTAGAGTCACCTAGCCTTCTCATCGTGTCTACTAGGGAACGTGAGTATACCGACCATGAAATCTTAGCATCTTGATTATTACATATATGTTTCTATGACTGACTGAGTAATGGTATACTGCAAAGCTCTGGAAATGTCAATGTACAGTTGATAAGAGTACTTAGTACTGCCATTGTGCAAACAAGCTAATGACAGTAACTCTCAACATATATACACTAATCTGTAAGACAGTGTCTAGAAACAAATAAGATTATTTTAACTAACATTAAGTAGCACTAATAAGTAAACCATGATATATAGCAGGTGCCTTTCTTAATTCACCTATTTCATTTACTTCAAAGGAAGAATATGAATAAAATATATAAATACAATAAATCCAAGTCCTACTAGTATACAAATAATAAAAACTGCTTCAAAATACACTTCTAATAGAGAATCACACACTATTCTAATTTAATAGGTCCACTGTATGATCAAGTTAGAACTTTTGCTCCTTTAAGAGTATTTATATGCATATTACATATATGTTCATAAATTAAAACAAGTTTTCATTAGTAGCAAATCTGTATTATGACATTCATACAGAAAACTGCATTAAAATCAAAGTAGTTGCCTATTGATTGATCACACCTCTGTGCTTAAATTGCTGTGCTTAAAGAAAGGATCAAGGTCCTGCCCTCCCTATACATACTCAGATTATTATGTTATCAGCTATGGTCTGCTCCCTCGCACTTGTTCTCCTACCATATTTCAGCTCAGCTGAAGTATCTGGAAATTGCCACCAGAGGCAACGTGGATGAAACAGTCTTCAAAGTATACTCTACTACTTCAACTCGAAGTTGAAATCCTAATCCTAATTCTCACTAGATGCTAGATCTCACTCAAGCAAATTCAGATGCATTCAAAGGTTTTGTTGTATTATCAGAGATCACTGTATGTTTTATATATATATATATATATATAATATATATATATAATATATATATATTGGCTTGAGATCTAAGTTCATCAGCTGTATTTAAAATTTTTAATAGAATGAGTTCTTATATAGAGAAAATAGCATAGTGAAAGAAAATTATACGGACATCGGGTTTTTGGGCTTGTCCTATAAATAAATACTGTAAGGCCACAATTTTTTTTGAAAAGTAAAATATGCTTAATAGACACATTATAATTCCACCATTTTAAAAGTTAGGAAGTTGAAGACCTTTGTTAGCTTTTCCTTGGAGAGTTTTTAAAAAATTCAGAATTTTCACACATTTAAATAATCTCTCTCCTGACACAGAATTAACATAACGGATTTTAAAGTGAGTCTTCAACTGTAAACTATGTAAAATATATGACAGTCATGCTTATTTAAAATTTAAAGAAAACACACTTTTGAAACAAAATTGAAGCAAAGTATAGTTAAATTTAGATTACTATTTTTGAAACAATCTTTATGAAGCTATAATTCTATTGTAATGTTGTGTTTTCCTCCTAAGGAGTTAGGCAAGAGAAAATAGAGATGGAGCTGAGGATAGGGATGGAGAAAGGAGAGGTATAGAGACAAGGTCAGGAACAGAAATAGAGTTAGAGACAGATGGGGGTCACTACATGGTACTTTTGTGTACAGTACAGGAGGGAGTGAGGGAGGACAAAATTTAAAATGGTTACATTTTAAGATCAAAATCAAAAGTTAACAAAGCAGAATCTCTTACCCTGAAAAACTCTTTAGTGGATCCAGAGTCTAATGTTCCATAAGCAATTTCTGTTTGCTTAGAAAGATCCTCAGCACTTTCGATGGGAGACACCATCCTCTCTACAGTCAGGAAGGCAGCTAAGTTAGCCGTGTAGGAGGAGATTATGATCAGGGTAAAGAACCACCACACACCTCCAACAATGCGCCCAGAGAGGGATCTAATAACAAGTATGAAATGGATTTGTAAAGTGAAATGAATGACCTAATAAAAAAACCAAGTTAGCAGTATTATGCAAATATTGACTTATATGGGCATATTTAACTTTATACTTTTCAATATATCTGCTAATTAATAGAACTAGAAATTATTAAGCATTTTGGGTAAGGAGTACAGATTAGCTAAATTTAATAAGCTACCTAGAGGCCAAAACTTTGGATTCCTCAGATTCCTTCATAGTTATAATACCCAAATCGTCTATGGTATGAAATTTCATAATGAAGCAATTTCAAGAAATGTGCAAATAATCCTGCCAATGCCCATCCTACTGTTCATTCTTGACATAAGTAAATATGAACAAGAGAATTTAAGATCACTCGTAAAACTCACAATAATGCTGACAAACAAAATCAAGTATTAAAAATAAAAGAACATGCACCATAGATGTAGCTCTAAACAGAAGAAACCCTCCCTTTAATTTAGCCAATAAAGTTCCAAAACCCTCAAAAAGGTCCCAAATTTCATTGAGTTTTTGTGTGTGCAAAAACATAGGTTTTAGATACAGTGCAGGATAGAAAAATGGGAAAAAATGACACAATAAACAAAGGGGTGACACAAAACATATTTGTTAATGAACAAAAATCTGAGGCTTCATGGCATGGACTGCTACCACCCTGTTCCTCTGTGCCTCCTGCTTAAGAAAAAAGAAAACCAAGGAAAACAAAATTAGACATTTAAAAGTCTGCCAAGATACAAATTCCTAATTTGCAACATAATAAAATAACAATATTTCTTTGACCATAAATTCATATGTAAAATACTTTTTAAAAGCTTAATAGATTCCTAATAATGTACTTTGAAACTTAGGTAGATCTGTAGATATGGAAATAGATACATAGTCTATTATTTTGAAAGATTTGGTGGGATTCTACATACTAAGGAATTTAAGTAATTTTAACAATCTAATACAATAACATTTTGGGTTAATAACTGTTATGCCTAACAATTAAACTTGCTACAGTGAAGAGGTAACATTTCTAAAAATTTAAATTACAAATGTTTGGTAATTTATGGCCTAAAACAAACCTCTTGACATTTTACAGTAAGAAATAACACTTTTTGATGAAACAGATACTGTATCAAATGATTGGGTAATATTTGTAAAACAAACTCTTCTAGAGGCTAAGAAAAAGTGGGAAGCTAATTTAAAAGTAAAGATTTTTTTGATAAGAACATCTATTGCTAAAAGTGAAGGAGAGACAGCAAGCAATGAAAAAGAATATAATTAAGAGTCTTATTCATAGTCTCTGAGAGATGCAAAGAATTAAATAAATATGACTGGATGGAAAAAATTAACTACTCTCTTATATCCCAAAAATGATATTAAATACATTTTAAATTTAAGAAACCTCTTGTGTAGACACAGCCACTCTCAAAGTGTTCACTATTTATTCCATAACAATGGAAGGTATAATTATAGGACATGTATCCCATATTTAAGAGGGCAGCTGAAATCCCATAAAACAAAACTGACTTCTTGGTAATTGCTTTGACATTATACACTGCATGGTAATTGGCAGTGTATTTCAGAATCATTTTTATAATAATTCTGTCCCACTTGTAAATTAAACACAAGTTAAAGACATAAGCTGTTCTCTATTCCATGGCTTATGTCAGATTTAATGAGCTTAAATATGCCAATTTATTTAAAGTTTCACAAGATATCTCAAAAAATTAGCTGCACTTATACATCATTCAAAACAGAAAATTCTTGAGCAATTTATTATTCATTCATAAGTGTTTTCAAAGGATCAATTAATGTTTCAGAAAGAGTTCCTGAGAAATTTTATGCAGGGGGAAAATTCAATTTATGTCTTACAGTGAGAGACAAAAATGGTTTCTCTAATTAAAAACAAACCTTCACCTCCCTGAACCTGCACTCATGGAGCAAATAAACACACATGCTATCATTTCTTTATTTTTATTCTACCGTTTCTTTTAAATCTCTATTAAATAATTGCTTTAAGAATGACATGTTTATGCATTGGAATCCTTTTGAGATATTAGGGAAAAAACAGAGGCAAGCAGGAAAACAAAAGTCAACTTTATAGCATTTTTGCTCTAAGTTTCTGTGGTTCTAGGCTTCAGACAACTAGTAAAACACTTGAAACTTAACTTCAGAAAAATGACTGATTCAGTTCAATAAATCGTTCCAGATTAAAATTTAAATGTTCCATTAATATTAGTAATATAGTTCCATACCATATTCTACTTGAAAAGAGGTGATAAATATCTTTCAAAATATTTAAAGAGCATCTCAAAGTGATCTGTGTATTTCATGAATCATCATTATCATCACCATTATTAGATACTAGGCTTCTCTATTCTTCTTTTCTAACCTGGAGTAACCAGTATTGCATTGTAAAAAAAAGATAGTTTGGTTTGTTTAAAGAAAATTATGAAATCTGCCAATATTATGCAGTGTGTTCAATATTTAAACACACATACAATACAGAATGAAAGATATGTACACTTAAAATTTTTTAGCAAAGCGAACTTTGCTCATATATATTCTGTGGCAAAAAATAAATCAGTTGATAACAAGGAAAAATATACTACCTGAAATCTATTTATCTTACCAGGAGATAAAAATTATAAAAATTATTATATGCAAAATTGTAGTAAGTCATGACTCATGAATGAAATCAAATGCACAGAAAAAAAAAGGCCATATTTTACTAAACGGGTTTGTTGAAAGTTATGTCATGGTGGACCTTGGAGATTGTTAGATGTGCCCTCTGCTTCAGGCT
Source organism: Nyctereutes procyonoides (assembly GCF_905146905.1). Lineage (NCBI taxonomy): Eukaryota > Metazoa > Chordata > Mammalia > Carnivora > Canidae > Nyctereutes > Nyctereutes procyonoides. The sequence continues at coordinate 9,503,624 of NW_026575122.1, forward strand.
CTATTAATATGTATTCTGTTCCTTGACAAGCAATGGACACCAAAACAACTAACTCAGAGCCATGATGCAGGAGAGTAAGGCAAACAAACCTAAGGATCCATCTACAGGAACCCAGATCAATAGATCTTACTTTATAATGATTCTCATGTACTTCTCCTCACTTACTCAAAAGGCAGAGCATAGTTAATGTTACCCTAGGATAATTGCCTTATATCACAGGATTAAAGTAAAGTTATACTTCAGTAGACATTGTACCCAGGATGAATAATTTTAATATTATTTATGGACCCAAATATTGTCTGAGATCCCAATTTAGTTAGTATTTTCTCCCTCATTATTAGAAACTTCTCTTTATGTTAACTTAAATCAGATAAACTAAATACAGAGATAAACCTATGAATGTCATATATTTTGTCAGAGCTCATCATAATTATATATATATAATATTGTTATATATAACATTACTATGTATTTCTGTAATGCTCTGCACTCTATATTAAAATTATTATACATATGTGCCATGCAAATACCATTGGCATATTTCTGATTCAGTGCAGTTCCATAAAGAAGTCACAGGGAATTAAGATTGTTTAGGTCCAAATAATTCATAACAATGCGTCCTACCAACAGAAAAGCAAGCCATTTATCATTTCTGCATACACGATACATTTAATTTATCTCACTGGGTGGAGTATATAACACTATAAAAGACAAATTTTTGAGTTTCTCATATAGTTTTTTTGATATTAATCAGTTATCTCCAAAGTGCTCAAAAACTAACAATATAATGAAATAGGATTAGAAAAGCCTTCCCCTTTACTAGTTATTAAGATATCCCATAGAATCAAAGGAGAGTAATCAAACTTAGATCAAAATGTGTCAGTAGACCATAATTTAGGCTTTAAATTTGAAAAGAAAAAAAATAATAAATTTGATAAGATCACACTAGAAAAAGCATGATTTATTCTTCTGAAGAGCCAGATATGGCTATCCTTCTTATTCACGTATGTAACATGAACAAAGGCAAAATATATTTTGTGAGGTATTCATTATATTTAGGCATCCTAGTGCAGAAACTAATATATCATTATGAGACTAGAGGTGCAGAAATTTATTTCATTATGTGTATGTATTGCTATTCAATTTGGCACAAGCTGCAATGAATCAGTCATCATTATTACTCAACTATGTATTTCTAAATACTTGGAAGACACGTTATCATATGTTCTCTTTAATTCAGCAACCTAATCTTTAAAAAAAAAGCAAATTTTACAATGTCTTTCTGATATCATTCACATGAGCTAATAATGGGAAAATAAAAGAGATGGGATGTGTGCCAATGAAGTTCTGTAAACAAGTTGTTGCTTTTGTAGTTAATAAGTAATGTTGCCCATTTTCCCATATACAGGTCTGTGGATCAACACACAGATGACTGTAAAATGAGAATATGCAGCAAAAACACGGTACCCCTCCAAGAAGGCATGGAATGATAGGAACCTTATGCATTTTATAGCCTCTCCATGGTGTGTATAATTTCACCAGAAAATACATGATCAACATTCTTAGAACATTGCTCAAGTATTTCACAGACTTATGCCAACGGTAAAGGTCTGTCCTTAAGAGTCTTAAACTGCTTGGACAGGTAGTCGGCAGCTGTTTAGTTCTTTATAGTGAATTCATAAACACCATGAATATCTGCTTGAGACCTAAAATGCACAAAGTTGAAGCAGGTGAGTAACCAACCTTGGCGAAATATCGCATCCTTGCTGCATAAAGGCACCCAAGGAAAACCAGAGACTATTAAAAATCCCAAATTCATTAGTTGATTCACTACTTTGTGTTTCTCTTCCATCTTCAAACTCCTCAGTGTGCCACTCGTAGGGGCTAAATCTGCTGACCAGGAATAAAACTACACTGACCCCAATGTAGGCAAAAACAATGCACATCCAGATCTCATAGGCTAAAGGATCAAGAAATGAAAACACTCCTGGTTTGGACTTCTGAGGCTTCTTGATCATGATAGATATCCCGAGGCTCATAAAGGGCTTTGAGAAGTCAATCACCTCTTCTCTCACAAGGGTAATAGTTAATGGAGCAATTGCAATGTCAGCTTTCTGTAAGGGAAACAAATGAAAGTAATAGTACCCAGAGTCACGGTCAGAAAGGAATCATGGTTACATTACATGGTTACAAAAGGGAAGGAAAGGAAATTAGGAAAAAGTCAATAATTATTTCCCTGCTGGAGTCCCAGTAAAGAATAAGCAAAAAAGCAATTTGTTCCCCGAATATTCTTCTTTTTTATAAATACACAGTCCACCCATTAGACTTGATGATGATAATTACATCTCTACACTGCATCTATGCCCTTGTAGCCTTTGAACAATGCATATGGTTCATATGCTTCAAGACAGATAGAATGCCTGTCTCATTTAGTATGTCTGTTTGCTTCTGACTTTATCCTTAATTTTCAGATGTTCACAAGGAAATATGATAGTACTCTTCGGGATTGTGGGAAAACAACAATCTCAGATATAGGTACTTTATAGGGAAGGGAGGCATTCTGTCAACAAGAGCTCAAACTGAATGACTTTATCTGGGAGAAGAGCTATACTTACCCCATATACAAGTTCTCCAACCATCCCATTCCAAATTTTCGTGTCAGCATCCCTGGCCCCATACTTGCCATCCCCAACAATTGTCAACTTGTACTTGAACCCACAATGTTTGGCGATTTCTGCAGCCAAGTCAACACAGTAGCCCTCATAACGCTCATTGCCTTCAAGCATTTCATGGTTTTTCTTCATCATAACATATGGAGATTCCTATATGGAAAGACAGTGCTTTCATTGATTAAAAAAAAAAATAGCTGTGTTAACTACTCTCACTGAATCAAGTCTTCTGATTTAATTATTACCTATTAGCCAGAGAAATCATAGAACAAGAATGATGGAAAATATCAGTAGAAAAAAAATTAAGTATAATGCTTTTGAAAAAAAAAAAAGGTTCTCAAATGTCCAGCATTGTATTTTATTAATATGGTGTGTACCTAGCCATGCCAAAGTAAGCAAGAAACTCAAAAGCATAAACTGTTGGCATGTCCCTTTGTCATGTTTGTTGACTCCTAGAGCTTAGGATGGATTAACGCTGCTTAACATCTGTTTTATTCAACTCTGGATCCACCACACTCTTAATCTAGGTTAGGACTATGCTGACCTCAAGAACCAGCATTCACCCAAAACCCTGTGGATTGCTGCTTCAAGGATAAGGTTCATGTGGAAATCAGGTTCATAGGCAGTAATGGACAGACTACAAGAATCATTGCCATGGTGATGTATTGATGCTACCCTCTCAGATTTCATGTCTCACTTCACCTATGAGATACAATATCCTAGAATAATATTACAAGGTTGGAGAGTAGCTTCCCCCTGTAAATATAAGAAAAAAGAAGTATGAAAATGATTCAGCATAGCCCAATATTCTCTATCAGAAAGTGGTATCAAGCATACTTGAGAGTTCAGTGAGATAGTCCCTCTCAATGGCATGACTGAGGCAAAAGCCCCCACATGTCTAGATTACGATATTTCCAAATGCCAACCAATGTTTTTATCCAAATCCCTATTAACTATCTCTAATTTTCTTCTCACTACATAGTAAGATAAAATACAATTATTTTGTCACAAAATCATGCACTATTAGTGAACCCCATTTCCTCCATCTCACTGCACCAACAACTTGCCACAACGATCTACACCTACCTTCCATCTCTCCAGAGCCTACATGGTCAAGATTCAGTTCAATTTTGTCTCATTCATTCAGAGCTGGCTATGTGCCAACATCTGTGTTGAGATTTGGGGTTAAAAAGAAGGAAAATCATCCTTATCTTTAAGGAGTTCATCTTATAAAGAAAGAGATATTGCCAACATTATTAATACATGCAAAGATACCAGAATTGCATGGGAAGTGAAAGGTAAAGCAAGTGAGGAAATACAAGGAACGCTCCAGACTCTTCCCCAGTTGTTCACACTTGCGGACGCACCAGTGCATGAATTATCTGTCAAGCTAAGTTTCAGTATTGAAGAGGATAGGAAATATTTTGGACGCTTTAGCTAATGCCTGTGTAGTCCTTTTGATGGAGTAAATATGCTATACATGATTAAACAGTGCAAAAGCAGCACTACATTAGTTATTATCCTAAAATACAAAATAGCAATGCCAGATGGCAGATATTTTTTGTAAGAAAAACTGCAGTAAAGCATAGGCATCCATAGCTTATTACCAAAATTGTAGTGACAACAACAGTCTTATTCTCAAGCCCGGAAGTATCGTTTCCAGAAGGGAGCTCAGTAAGGGTAACAACCATTTTGTCCACTTCACTCCAGTATCCAATCTGAAAAAGGTCACAGAAGATAGGCACATGGAAAAATGATCTTTCTATTAGCCAAGCACTGAAAAACTTCAAACTCATGCATGAGTCAAAAATTATATCTACATTAACTAAGTTTCTTCTTAACAAAGATGTATCTTCTATTTTTGTGACTCTACCAGAAAGAGGGATTATAAAAACAATGAAACAGTAGCAATTCTTAAAAACGGCTTGCTTGTCTCTTCATGTTCACTTCTCATATTTTCCCAGGGAAATTTGTTTGGTAGTGAGCATGCAGAAATAGAAACGAAATCCAAGCAATGGAATTTTATCCATAACGGGTAAAAGAAACGTGTCGAATTAAAATATTAATGCCTATGTGCACCAGCTATGTTTTGTCTTCTGAACCATAAACTGTCGGTGATAGTTCCTTTTCTTATCATTAAACTTCTTATACCTCAATCAAAACAAAACAAAACAAAAAACAGTTCTATACACAGTTGTTTAAAGATTACATTTCCGTATTACTTACCAGAAATGAATGGGTTAGATTTAGAAAAAAATAATTAAAAATACATCTGTTTCTTGAAGTAGTTAAGCTCGACCTATGTGAACATACATTTCCAGGACTCTCTGGAAGAAGAGGTGATGGGTTAGCTAACTCACCTCCTCGCACAGAGAAAACTGCCTTTAGATCACTAATGATTTACCTTCCGGGGCCCATTAGTTTTGAGTTCCATGATGTTAATTGTATAGTTTATCCTTTTCCCGTTCTGGTCAAATTTTATATTTCCTGAGAGACCTTCAACCTGAACCTGACGAGGAATTGGGAAAGTAGCACAGTTATCAATTTTCTCGAACCAAAGATACAAACTGTACAGATTACTCTCACTGAGCTCAAGTTAAGAAAACTACATGCATAAGATTTCTTTTCATGCTCCAACCTACCTCTGTGCAACTAGGAAATAATATTCACTTTACATTAAACATAGCAAGGAGATGAACTTAGAGGGGAAAAAAAAATAGTGTCCACTGTGAAGTAAATTCACAACCATTTGGAGTGACTAACCTGTTTGAGGGCCCTTTCTATTTCTACGCCTTGTCCCCAGGGGACTGCCGGGTTTGCGAGGCAATCTCCTGCATTCCCCCTCCGGGAGATCTCAATTCTCTGCTTCCGTAGGTTGCGGAAAGCTTCAGTCATCACTTGAACGGCGTCATAGGTCAGAGCAGAAGTATACTGAAAAGCATCACACACGTTTCATAAGAATAGGAAAAAATCCAGAGACTGACCGCACACTGGCCATCTGGGCTGCAGCTGGCCACCATACAACACCATATCACAGTCCAAGAATTGTGACACAATTCCTACATCTAGAAGTCGAAGAATCTGAGGGGGTGGGGGGTACAGAATATTGGGACTGTGGAGCATCCTCTTGACAAGAAGTATTTCCTATTACGTTTGTATCTTAGCTATTTTGGGTGAGACCTTTCATAATAATTGTATATTTTCTTTTCGAACCAATTTCTTGGTAGAGCATCACTTTATGGCCTGATCTGGGGATCTAGGAAATTATCAAATTTACAAATAAACCTTCCTCTGCTAACGAGGTATTCATTTGGCAATAGGGAAAGAATATTGATTAGTTGAAGTCTCTAATTCTACTTCAGTGATGCTCACATAGATCTGCAATAGTCTTTGAAATGTTTGTTTTTAAAGATCCCCTAGGTGGTTATGGTAATCAAGAAGAAGAACCATCAAATTTCATAATTTCTTTTTTTTAAGATTTTATTTATTTATTCATGAGAGACACAGGGAGAGGCAGAGACACAGGAAGAAGGAGAAGCAGGCTCCATGAGGCGACCCTGACGTGGGACTTGATCCTGGGACTTCCAGGATCATGCCTTGAGCCAAAGGCTCAACCACTGAGCCACCCAGGTGTCCAAATTTCATAATTTCTATGCTCCCTTCATACTTGGACAGTCTGTGATAAAATAACATTGGTACCAAACTTATGGTATTCAAATCCCAGTGGGACAGCAGTAGGATTATTACAGGAGCTGGGGGCCAAACAGAATAAAAGATTGTCTAAGAGTACAAAGCATTGTCAGTGGCTGGATAGGCATTATTACATGCATGTATATATACTCCCATCTACCAAATGTATCATGTTGCTACTGTTAATGATAAATCACATTTTTACAAAAAAAAAGTTTTACATAAAAACTCTAATGAATACTGAGGAAATTTCTGTTCTTGAGTAGTTTTCAATCTCTGGGCAACAAAAGTTCAGTGACGCTGCACAAAAAATGCAATATCATACTGATTTTATGACACCCTAAAATTCTTAACCACAAATCCAAAATGGGTGCTTAGTTTTTCCAAATCATCCTCTCCTTTCTTTAGTAACTTAGTTCTTCCACTCTCAAAAATGACTATTTTATACCTTCTCTTTTCTTCTGTCCTCAAATACCTACAGCTCTGCACATTCCTCTTTCTCTGAGTTCCTGCTGAATATCTTGCCTACGTGTTACCAAAAAAATAGAAGCCTCCAGACAGACATCCTTCATCTTTCAACCATGAAGCTGCCAAGATCACATTCTCTCTGTTTCCTTCCTGAGTTGATGACACATGAGGTGGCCAAGCTGCTACATGGAGACAGACACTCCAACAGTGCACCAATGCAGTCCCTTGAATCTTTCTAAGGACATTTCATCTACAATTATGCCCTCAGTATTCTGCATCAGCTTTTATTCTCTCTCTACTGGGTCATCTTTAGCACTTCAAATGTTGTGATATCTCCTGCCACAAATAGAGATAGATGATGATGGCAGATGATAGATAGATGATAGATAAATAGATAGATAATAGATAGATGGATAGATAGATAGATATAGATGATAGATGATAGATAGATAGATAGATAATAGATATAGATAGATAGATGATAGATAGATAGATAGATAGATAGATAGATAGATAGATAGATGATAGATAGATAATAGATGGATAGATAGATAGATATAGATGATAGATAGATGATAGATAGATAGATAATAGATATAGATAGATATGATGATAGAAGATAGATAGATAGATAGATAGATAGATAGATAGATAGATAGATGATAGATAGATGACAGCTACAATAACTGCTTCTTAGGTTTACATATCCTTCCAATACTCACTTCTTTTTTTTTCCCTGTTTCCTTCATTAGAAAATATAAGAATTTACTAAGCTTGTCATTCCACATCAACTTTCCTTGCTCTAAGTGGTCTCACTCAGTTCATGGCTTTAAATTACATGTATGTGCTCAAACATTACTTCCGCAATGATGTCCTTCCTGCCCAGCATGGTCCCAGTGACTCCCCTTCACATGACCTTATTTATTTTCTTCATAGTCTCTACGAGCATCTGATTATCTTGTTCACTCATTCTTTATTTCTCTATTTCATCTCTCTTCCCTACTGGAATATTCACCCTAGGAAAGTAGAAAACTCATCTGTCGCCCCTGAATTCTCAGAGCTCAGGGCAGGGCCAGACACGTTGAAAAGACTTAGGAAGGAAAGAAAGAATGCAGGCAGGGAAGCCAGACACCTCGATATGGACCCTATCTTTACAACACAAGTCACGTTCTCTTCCAGTCTAATGAAAAGATGTATGAACAGATCATTGCAATATGCCTATCATACTGTTACAAATCAGTCTGATGGTAGATAGATGTCAGATTTATCCTTTTAATAGAGAGATCTTACAGTAAGGCAAATGAAAGATAGTTTATGTAGTATGAATCATCCCCTCCATGCATCCAGAAATTTTGTAAGCCTCCATTTTTCTAATACTAAAACAGCAGTGTGAGCTTATCATCATTTAATCTTTGCTTATATTAGTTTAGTTGAATCACTTTCATTTGACCATATGAATGAGTCAGATTTGATGGGAAGATTGGTAGGAATAAGAAAAAGAGAAAATGATTTTGAGGTCGTGTGCACTGAGTGCTGTAAACTGTAATAAAATATTCATATTTACCTCTAGGTTTTCTTACTGTCTCATGTGATACCACTTAAGCAATGGAATTGCAGGCTTGTATGTGGGTCCACTACATATTTAGATTGTACCCCAGATGGTTTCATTTGAGTCTCTCACAGATATCTCAATGAGACACATCTAAATAAAACCCATCACCATTTTTTTCCAAAAAATCTGTAACCTTTTTCTCCAAACTGTACATGAGAGAAATTAGCAAAATATAGTATGTGACAAATCCATCCATGTTTAAAAACAACCCACATTTCTGAAAGTGAGAGGAATGTTTAAAATCAATACTTTCTGCTTTAAGAAAGTATAATGCCATTAAAAAGTGATACCAATAAAGGTTATATAACAATATGAATAGTCAATTATAAAATTAGTGAAAAACATTATTACAACTAAATTAAAAAACACCCTCTTTATTGATTAATCAGTGGTAAAAAAAAATAGTAATATCCTTTGAACAGATAGGAGAAAGAAAAATAGACAAAAATGGTTCTAAAGATAGGGAGGAAGCATACATGATTATATTTTTTCCAAGTATTCTAGAATACTCCTGTACTGTTTTTTAAGAAAAACTATATTATGGTAATCAAGACATTATTTAAATCCTATCTACTTAAGAAAAGATCTGGAGAAATAAGATAAGACATCAGGATTTATCTGCCATACACGGATGTTTGTTTCTATTCTCCTAAGAGAAAAAAAAAATTGATTGATTTGCTTTCTTATCTAGTAATTATGCCAACGTAATTTTGAAAATAAAGTCTAGGTCATTGAATAGGAAACAGAGCCTAAATTGAATAAATTGGATATTAAAAAAAAGAAGTACTGCAATGCACATTAAAAAAAAAGTCATGGTAATAGTTAAAAGCCAAAATCTTCATTGAGTCAGCCGCTCACATTACTACATTACTATGAGAAATCTATAAAGCCATCTGCTAAATGTTTTAGAGGTCTATAAATGTTGGCGAACTACATTAAAAAATAAGATTAGGTTGAATGAACTAAAAAGCACTGAGGTCCATGCAGCATGTTACAATTATGCGGAGCATGAGCACACTAGGAAGAAAAATCCTTTCAACCTTTTTCAAATGTTTCAAATGTTCAAATTTAATCAAGTCTCCAGCCTATTATTGTTTTAAATTAAAAGTCACAATCATAGAAACACAATTCTGGACTGAGAGAAAATAAGCAGACACTGTATCCAGAGTTCTTCTTTGTTTATGTTCTACACATGTGGCTCATTTAGTTTTCTAAACAAATATATTCATATTTTTGATTGGAGAGTTGGATGTTTCAGTTTTATTTTTCCATTCACTAAACTGGATGTAAATTAATTTGAAGGGAACATGATGGCAATGTAACTATCTCCTTCTTTGAAAACAAATGCATCATCTCTGCCCCGATGTTTATGTTCTGTGAAATCCCTCAGCTGAGCTGGAAATTTATAATTCGGCGGGGGGGGGGGGGTGCATTATGTTTTGCAGTGCTGTATCACAATCACATCATATCCACACTTTAAGAAGAAATCTGGGAAAATATTTTTATGGTCCATTTTCCAAAAGCATTTTTTATTCCATTTTAAATGTATATTTATTGAGACATTTTTCTAAAACAAAATGAAATATGCATTTTAAACATGTTTGTTATGCCCAACAGTCATCAGACATTAATTCAATAATATGTTCCTGTAATCACTGGAACCAGGAAACAGTATTCTGAGAGCCAAAAAAAAGGGGGGGGGAATGAAAAGAAGTTCTATGTACACTTAGAATTTAATGAACATATAAAAAGGATAAATAGGCAATAATGTAACATTTTATGGGTCATTATTATGACAGTACCTATTCCTAAACATATGTTATCTGCACTGTGCTAAAGTAGAAAACATCCAAAGAAAAAGGACCAGACTTTAGATATTATAAAAGTGCTAAAAACTTACTAGGAATGGCCACTTTCCAAATTTTCCTTGATACTTGAAATTGAATTGTATCCACTTTAGAAAGCATTGAACATATCATCAGAAGACAGGGCCCAAGCCCTGATTTTATCATTTACTGCTCAATTGCTGTGAGCAAGGAACCTTACCAATGAAATAAGAAAAGCAATGCCTCTTCTATGTCATAGTAGAATTGGAAAAGCTGGTGAAGAAAAAAGAATTTATGTTGACCTAGTTCTCTACATGCCAAACTTGAGCTGGTGGTTTCCTCATAAGTCTTTTTAAAAAAATTCTATGCAATGAATATTTTTGTTCCAGTTTTATAGATGAAGATTACAAGTTAACAAGCTACATTTTGCCCAGAGTCACAAAAAATTAAGGTGTAGTTTGAATCCAGACCCCTGTGTTTCTGGGGCAATGATGGTAATCAGCCATTCTGGTTTGCCAGGTACTATTTCCATTTTAAGCAGGAAGTCTCCAGTCCCAGGAAACTCCTCAGTACTGGGCACACTGGGACAGTGGGTCTCCTTTTCGGCAAATACCACATCAAATGAGTACAGTTACAGGAAATGAGAAGCCGCGTGGCTGCTTAGAGCTTGTTGAATATGTGCCCTTTGAAACTTCTCTGCACAAAGTCACAATATCTTCACAGAAACTCAACATCAGTGGAGCAACAGGAACTCTCATTCACTGCTAGTGAGAATGCAAATGGTACAGCCACTTTGGGAGACAATTTGGCAGTTTCTCACAAAACTAAACATACTCTCACCATATGATCCAGCAATTCTACTACTTGGTTTTTTCCCAAAGGAGTAGAAATCATGTCCACTCCAAAACCAGAGCACAGATACTCATGGCAGCTTTATTGCTAATTGCTGAAACATGGAAGCAACCAGGATGTCCCTCAGCAAGGGTATAGTACATCCAGATAATGGGATATTTATTACCACTGCTAAAAATGAGTGAGCTACCAAACCACGAAAAGACATAGAGGAAACTTGAATGTGTATTACTAAGTGAAAGAGAGCCAATCTAAAAATGCTACTTACTGTATGATTCCAACTACATAACATCCTGGAAAAGAAAAAACTACAGAGACAGTAAAAAAGATCAGTATTGCTGGGAGTGAGAGGAAAGATGAATAATACGCAGGGAATGGAGGATTTTTAGAGCAGTGAAAATACTCACTATGAAATTATAATGACAGAAGTGTGTTATTATTCATCTGCCCCAAACCACAGAACATACACTAAGAGTGCACCATAGTGTAAACTACGGACTTTGGGTAATTATGACGTCAATGTATGTTCATCAGTTCTAACAAACCAATCACTCTGGTGAGTGAGGCGGATATTGGAGGAGGCTGTGCAGGTGTGGGGGCAGAGGGATATGGGAATTCTTGGTACTTTTTGCTCAATGTCCCTGTGAACCTTAAACTGCTCTAAAAATGTTAAATCTTAATTACAAAATTTTAAAAATCAACTTGTTAGTAAGCACACCGGCCATATCACATTTCCAAGGGTGAAAAAAAAAAAAACAGTTCCATTGGCAAGAAACCAAAATGAACATCCTTCATGAGTAATAAAAATAATTTTTAATCCACTGTGAAGAAAGACTCTTTATGTGAAAGGAATACTTTAAAAACTACATATTTTACCTAAATTATTAAGGCTGGCTACAGACTCTGTTTGAAGTCTTGCTTAAGGACCAAGACTTTAATGTTCTGAAGCTTTGGATTCACTTAAGCACTCACATTTTCAGATAAAACTAATTAGATTCATCCGGATGGAAAAAAAGAACCTCAAATCAAAACATTATCTGGCTTTGATTCACTCATCCGTAGGTAGAGAGTTTCTTAGAGGCAGATCTTTTATTTTGTTGGTTGCATAAATTCCTCCCGACTCCCCACTTCCGAGGACTCTTCTACCAGAGTGAAAATTCTTTATCTTTTATAATCCAGGAAAAATAAACAAATACATTCCAAGACATTTTAGGATTTAACTTCGATATCTGGAGTTCAGAGATGAGTGCCTGTAGGTCACTACAATTTTTGAGAGACAGGAACCATTTAAGATGTCACAGATTCAGCAAAAATTAGAACTATTAGTGTATGTTTTCTTAAATGCCTAAATTAGCATTTCACATAATCATGGCATTTGAGACTTGGGAGAAATCTTACATACCATCTAAACGTATTCCTTTTACAAATAAAGAAAGTGTGGAAATGAGACGAACCCAGATACCCCTGCATTTATTATCACAAATAGTAGGAATGTCTTTTTACTTTTGGTGCTATAATATCCATTTAAATAACACAATATATTATTTTTTCAATTACCTTTTATAAAAATTTTACCAGTATCAAAAATTTAATTTATGGGCTTATTTCAGCCATTTACATAATTCTAAACCATAGAACATAAGAAACTAAACATTTCAAAACTCTAGGTTGTTGTGTGGCAAAATACTTAATATTAGGATTAGGGGATGCCAATGTGTCAGCAGTGCCTATGGTCAGTTAAAATGTTCAAGAAGCAGAATTAATTCTATTAAGCCACCAGGGAACTATATAATGCATGGCGCTAATTAGTGAACTGAAAAAGATTATGCTATTTTTAGACAGGCCTACTACTAACTCTCTTAGGACAGCAATTAAGAAAGTTTGGGTCTTGTGCTTTAAGTCGTTTCCTGATCGAAATGAGACTCTGGTGGGAAAACTATTACTTAAAGCGCCACCGAGGTGTCAGTCACGTATTATTGTTGCATTCCTTAACATCGGCAGAACAGTAGAACATCGCAGACACAGAAGTTGAACTAAGGTTCAAATTGTCGATGTGAAGGGTAGAATGGATAATGATAATCTTGCAAGTTGCTGAAGACACCGAAAACACTGAAAATCTATCTAAAAATAGAGACGTTTGTAAATTATTTTTGAGATAGTGGCAAATCATCTTTATTATCTGCCTCTTTTGACACTTTTTTTGAAGGAAGGTAAAGTGGTCACTTTAATTATCACTTTTAGGTCTGGGTGCCATGATGGTTCAGGTCTGATGATGAAAGTCATTCTACACGTCATCGAGCAAAACAACACGCTTTTTCTGCCAGGGCTGAAGAAAAGGACCTAACAAATGTTAGAGCAGAAATTTTAACCAAATTTCATAGCAATGATAATTACTTTTTTTTTCTTTCTCAGTGATTTGGTATTTTCAAAGGGTTTATTTATATTTTTATATATCAACAAATACCTATTATGTGTGTACTGTGTGTAAACCACTGTAGGAGGTTGGGGTCAGGAAGATACACATGATGGAGACTGCCTTTTGGAGTCTTGTTTTTAATCCACAAATATCTTTCAACTGAATTTATTTACTATATAATAAATGAATGGTTATGATTTCTGCAATAATTATTTCTTTTATGAATAAAGAAATCTCAGAGAATTGCCATTGGTCACAAACCCATTGACTGCCCTCCATCCTGGTGCCATCACCACGGTTCAGACAACTATGACTGGTTGCCTGGATTGTTTGTGATATCTTCCTAAAAGCTCATCTGCTATCAGGGGCACACCCTGCAGTCTAATCAGCAGACAATGTTGAAGAAGAGGGTAGCCAGTAATCCTCCTGGATCAAAACCAGGATAATCGCTCTTGTCTGGTGGTTCCTTAATGCTCTCAGAATAGGACAAGAAAATTCCTTAGTCAATCTACAAGGCACACAAAATCTGGATCACATATATTTCTAAAGAAGTATGTCCCAGAATTCCCTCAAAAGACCTCCGTTCAGGGGCACCTAGGTGGCTTAGTGGTTGAGCATCTGCCTTCAGCTCAGGTTGTGATCCCAGGGTCCTGGGATCGAGTCCCACGTCAGGCTTCCCTGGGATTCAATCCCAGGACTAGGTGTCAAAGAAATGACAAAGGTCTAGTCTTCCTTGAGAAGATGGCATTTGAACAAAGATCTAAAGGGTGACATAGGCTTAGTCATGCAGATATTTAAGGGGAGAATAGTCCAGAAGCTGAAATGGCCAGCATGAAGACCCTAAAGTGGAAAGGTTTCTTCTGTGCTTAAGAAACACCAAAGAGGTTTATGTAGCTGAAGCCAAATAAGCAAGGGGGAGCGTGTCAAGAGGTGAGTCACATGTGACTGGGTGACAGAGTATTTAGGGCCTCAGAGGCCAAAGAGATAACTTCGGCTCCCATGTCACATGAAACAGAGGGCCATTGGAGAGCTCAGAGCAGAACAGTGACATAATCTAGTTTATGTTTTAAAGGGGCCACAGACACGGAAGAAAGAAGGCAAGTATGGAAGCAGGGAAATCAGTTTAGGAGACAATTGCAATAATCCTGGCAGAGAGACGATGGTGGTTGGATTTAGGGTGGTAGCAGAAGACAGGGAAGCAGTATAGCAGAGCTGACAGGATTTCCTGATGGACTGGCTGTGGGCTCTGGGGAAAAGAGAGGAGTCAAAGCCATTTAGAAGTGTTTGGTCAAAGTAACACCTGATAACATGGAGTTGGCATCAACTGAGGTAGAAAGACCTTTGAAGGTGTAGTTTGCAGGGGCTAAAGAAGGAAGAGAGAAAAAAAAAGAAAAAAAAGAAGGAAGAGATGGGGGAAATCAGAAGTTTAGTTTAGAATACATCAATTCTAAGATGTCAATAAGACAATTTCCATCCTTGCTACAAGGCGATTGCTGGTTTCTAGTCTGAAGACTTATAAATTCCCTGGAGACTAGACCTTTGTCATTTCTCTGACACCTAGAACAGCGCCAGCATGCAGAGCAAAAACTTGATGAATATGTACTGAATGGACAAATGGATTGAAAAATAAATGAATGAATGATTGAACCTTGCCTGAAATTAGCAATCTGTGAGTCAGACTTAAAATCTCAGTACCGGGATGCCTGGGTGACTTGGCAGTTGAGCGCCTGCCTTGGGCCCAGGGCGTGATCCTGGAGACCTGGGATCGAGTCCCACATCGGGTTCCCTGCGTGGAGCCTGCTTCTCCCTCTGCCTGGGTCTCTGCCTCTCTCTTTGTGTCTCTCATGAATAAATAAATAAATAATCTTAAAAAAAATCTCCGTACCATGACTATAGAGTTATTTTTTTGTACAGAGTACAAGCATGAAAAAAAATAACATCAGCAATTTATATTTTGTGGTTTTTAAAAGGTGAAATATGGAAACATTTATCTTTCACTTGTAATTATTGAATAAGAATGATTTTTATTAAGAAACTATGGAAGCTTCATTAACTTTTGGAGACTGAAACTTTAAATCATTCATTTATTTAGTACTTCCACAATTTGAAATAATTTATATTATATCCAAAGCCGAACCATGGAGAGAGTTTTATGAATTTCATTTTTACAGGTTTTTATGCCTATAATGTAAGTTTTTATTGTGG
Source organism: Nyctereutes procyonoides (assembly GCF_905146905.1). Lineage (NCBI taxonomy): Eukaryota > Metazoa > Chordata > Mammalia > Carnivora > Canidae > Nyctereutes > Nyctereutes procyonoides. Next base: position 9,519,362 of record NW_026575122.1, read on the forward strand.
TGATTTTAATAAAACGTGATTTAAATTACCAGGCAATGTACCAGGTACAGTCAATGACCCAAAGACAACATAGAAAGAAATCTCATTAGGAAATATTCTTGCTTTCCTTCCTTAAACAGATCATATATATATAAATATGCTACTTTTTTATATCAGAAAATACTATGTTGTCCCTCAAGTAATTTTTCTTCCTTTCTTCTGCCTACGGATGCAGAAAAACCATGAAAGCCCTGTCCTGTAATTCTTATCTTTTACATCTGTTGACAGTTGAAGACCCTTATATTGGCAAGTCAAACAAAATGTCCATCTCCCCCCCAATCCATATATTTTAAATTTTACAGAGGAAACAAAACAAACGAAACAAAACAAAACAAAAAAAAAAAAAGAAGAAGAAGAAAAGTAGTTTCCTGACTCTGTCATGCCCTTGTATCACTTTGAGTCTGTGTACAGGCTATTTTCCCAGCACCCTCCCCATATTTCTCCCTGCTGAACCATGTGCAAAGCCCTACTAAGACCCCCCCCCCACCTCCAGAATGCCCTCCTTAACATCCCTTCCTCCACACCGTCCTAACCATTTGCAGGGAGTGGCATGTTTTATGTGCATCATTCTCTGTTATATTTGCTAACTGACATGTGAGTCTCCTCCATTCGACTGGAGATTATCACAGATGAGAGTCTTTTCTTTTCTTTTATTTTTCTTTTCTTTTCTTTTCCTTTTTTTTCTTTTCTTTTTTAATTAAGTTCCTGGTCCTCCAGTAACTGAGCAATACTTCTGTGTTGAGATAGACTACGCAAAGCCTTTTTCTCCACCCAGATTCAATTTTTATCAAGAGTCAAAGGCCATGTAAAATATGTCTCCTATTGATGCCTGTGTTTCCAAAGCTGTGCTGTCTTTGTAAATTTGTTTAATCTCTAACTAGGGTCAAACACTGAATCAGAGCTTACATTTTTTTTTAACTTATCACCCTATATGCTCTTTGCAGCACCTTGCACCAAAGGGCCATCACGAGCTCTCTGAAACTTGGCAGAAGTAGAGGAAAGAAAAACACTATGGAGGGAAATGCTACTGCAGGAAGGGAGCAAGCTCTCAGCTCGAAATCTGGAGCTAGGTTTTGATGAAAATGTTAACAGAATGCATTGCTAAAGATCTCTCACACCCCAAATCTGTCTTGCATTTAGATACACGACCCATGCACTTCAATAATGAGATGACTTCCCGGAGAAAACAGTCATCCCATTTTGCGCTCATCCTTCTCACAGCAGACAGCAGTGGTAGGAACATGATGACTAACAGAGTATTCAAAAGGAGCAAGTCGGTTCTATTTGGGGATGAATGCCATATGCAATCTTCATCAGAGAGCTTAGAAGGCGCCGTGTTGGAACGGATAGAAGCCCGCAGTTCCACAGAAGGAGAGCACAGGTGGAGACACCCTGACACCAATGAAAGGACTAGGTGTCCATTTGTTTTCTCATGAGCCTTGCTACGTCAATGTACCTCCAAGTCCCACAGGACCGCTATAAGCTGTGTACAGACTGACTATCAGTCAAGATCACCAAACAAGAAGTCACCTAGTATTGAGGAAAAAATGAACTCTGGGTTATTCTTTCACATTCTATGAGATGCTTTCCTGAATTTAACTTCAAATTAACAGAATCCATTCGTATAGCCAAAAAGCAGAGAATTCAATGCTTTTAATCCTACAGATTTAAAGCCAAAAATCTGTATCTTTTTTTTTTCTCCATTAGGTGCAGAAAACAACAAGGACAAAACCTCTCCCTAATGTAAAAAGAGTAGAGCAACTGAAATAACACTGTCCCTGACTGATTCATACACGATCTGCTTAATAACATGCACATAAACAAACAAAATCACTATGCATTTGAAATGTCTTGCAACTCTTGCCCTTATTTTTCATAAGTGTGGTTTCATAAGAATGTGGTCATTTCATTCCACTCACTCTTTGATTTACTCTTATCTCTGTTCTCAATGGGGTGACCAACAAATGGGGGAAAAAATCTTCCTATCAACAGCAGAAACATTTAATATTTGAGGTAAATATATGTATGTAGGTATATACATAATAAAATGTGCTGAATAAACAAGTCAAGTCCAAACCCACGGGAGAACAAAAGATGCATTTGGGCATTGCACATATCAGAACAGTGCACTGCACTCAGTAGTCAAAGATTCCTTGTTTGATTGCATGAAGCATTTAATTTTTTTAGTCACTAAAACAAATTAAGATTTTTATCTTCTTCCTAGACTATTCCAGAGAACGTGTTGGCTACTTGACAGCAGTTAGCTACAGATAGATACAGATATAGATATACAGGCACAGCTGTAGATGCACATATTGGTAGATAGATATATACCTTAATTGTAGTCGTGTGTGCTCCCGGGTATTCTTTTTCTTCCAGTGTTGACCATCTTTCTATAAATTTGGATACCAGGGAGTCATCATAGTCCACTATCTGAAATCCAGAGACGTTTGCACCTCCAAACTGAATTTTTAATAGGTCTCCATCAGTAAATCCCTAGACATAGGATACGTATGTCAGGCTTTCTATTAGGAATAAAAGAACTTGACATTCACAAATAACTCTATACATTGTGGTTTTACAAATATCAAAGAATACATGAGAGATAAAAAAGCCTACAGTAAATGTTTCATGTATTTATCAGCCAATACTCTGTACCCAGTTCATATTCTCATTTTGGCACCACAGCGTATCCTTCATTAATGATTGTGTATTGGTTGTACTCACATAAAAGTGCTCCATTTTATTGAGAAATCTTCCATGGATAAGTATTGGTTTTATTTATTGAATCGACAATAGAGCATTACTACATAGTTATATATATTTAATAATATGAAGCTAGTTCCCCAAGGGCTACATTTTAAGAAAGTTATTCCCATTTAAATTGTTCATTCTCTCAGGGGATAAAACAACTTTAAAATGAGAATGGAAGGTACTAAATGCCTAGTCATTATTTGAAAACAATCAAAGAATTTCATATTAAGTATTGAGCTTAATATTGAACTTAATTTTTATAAAATATATTAAATTTTTAAATCAATCTTTTGTATTATTAGAATGAATTCAGTCATTAGTAAAACCATGAAGTGGTGTTTCCATTGATTTCAAATATTGTGCTGTCATGAATTCTATCTCATTTTGAGAGTACATTCTCTCAAAGATGAAATCACAATTTTAATAAATCACAATTATAAATATTTTCACCTTATAGATTTACTCCTTGCTATTCTGCATAAGGGTTGAAAATCTCTGAATTCAAGATACAGGAAAATCTTTTCTTTGTTATTTATATTAAAAAAACATATTTTAATACTATTTGTCTAAAGAAGGATACTTACTTTGTTATTGGCTCATAATTTTCGTTTTTCTTTTTATTAAAATGGTACAAATAGTGCAAGAATATATATAACAAAAGTCACAGATTTTCTGCTCTGGCCCACCCATGCTCCAGTTAAGCTGCTTGAAAACAATCGACTGCAGTAATTTTCATTTCTCATATTTATCTCCATATTTCTGCATGACACATTTTTGCTACTGTTTCTTTTTATTCATTTTTGATCATTTTTATTGAGTTTTTGCTTATGTTAGATGAGTATGTAATTCATTCACATTTACCTGCTCACCCATTTTCATGTCCACAGTTTTCATGCTTATAATTCTGTTATTCAGAGCAAAGCCAAATAATGTGCTGGGGCTGCATTTTCTTTCTTTTTTTTTTTTTTTTTTTTTTTTTTTTTTTTTTGAGAGCAAGAGAATGAGCACAAGTAGGTGGGAGGAAAGGCAGGGAGAAAGGAAGAGAGAGTCTCTTAAACAGGCTCCACACTCCATGTTCAGCACAAAGACAGGGCTAGATCTCACAACCCTGAGATTATGACCTGAGTGGAGATCAAGATTTGGAAGCTTAACAGACTGAGCCATCCAGGCAGCCCTGTATTTTCCTCCTTGAATAGTTATTTCAATCTTAACATTAATAATTGCTTCATTTTTTTCATTACTATCATTTTGTATATACCTATCTTATTTTTCTCTAGTTGCTCCATGAGAGCTTTTCATGTTTATATGAGTAAATATATTTTTAATAACATCAAGTATATCAAGTAATCTGTTTCTCTTTTTTTCTGAATATTTAATTTACAGAAATCTTTCTGAATGCTGAGATCTGAATTGGAGGCTCCTTCTATATCCTCTGCAACTGTTACTCTGGAGCATCCCTTCACCATGTTTCTAAACATGCTTTCCCTGCTTTCTGGACCACTATTCTCTCATGTTTTATTCCCTTCTTCTTCAAGAGCCCTCAACATTTTCCTAAGACACATCAGAGGTAAATTTTTTGAGACATTCAATGTCTCAAGATAGGTTTATTTTGCTCTGACATTTGATTTGTATTTTGGCTGGGTACAGAATTTTAAGTTGAGACTCTCATTGTTCCACTGACTTTTATTTGTTCTTATTGAAAACTACAATGTCATTATTTCTAATCATTTTTTTTGTATATGACCTGCTTCATACTCCTCTCTGCCTCCACTTCTCACTTGTCTGAAATCTTTAAGATCTTTTATTGATCTCTGAAATTTCATGGTGACACTTTCTTTGAACTATGAAAGAAGCCTCTTTTCTTTCATTGTTTTATGTACTCAATGGGCATATTTGTGTCATCAAGTACTGAACATTTTTCTGAATGCTTTTTGATGATTTCCTTCCCCTGCCTTCACTATTCCATCTTTCTAGAATGCTTATTAAGAGACCGTAACTCTTAGATTAAAAATCAAGTCCCTTGCAGTTTCCCCTGTACACACCACTTCATATTGTATTGTCATTATGTTACATAATCCGGAAAATTTTTCTTAACCTTATCATCAGTCTTACAATTTTACATCTTATTATTAAAAAAAAAAACAAATAACTTCCCATAGTTTTCTCTTATTCTCTGAGTTTTTTTTTCCTTTTCATGACATACTTTTTCTCTTCTTTATGGATAATTAACTTTCTCTTATTTCTCTGTGGATACTCATTACAATTTTAAGTATTTTTCTTGTATTTTCTGACAGTCCTATTTCTTTTTATTTTATTTTATTTTGTTTGTTTATATGTTTGTTTTATATTATATCTTAATGGCCCACACTTTTCTCAAATGTCTGATTCTGCTTCGCTATTTAACAGTAGCCACTAAAAAATTTCTTGGAATTTGCATGTGCATGGAGGAGGCTCCTTGACAAATGTGCTTCATTGTAAGGTAGATAGTCAGGTGGGGTGGACTGCAGTACTTTTTGTCCATATTTATGGGCTGAAGAAATGAGAACTGGATCCCTTTATGACCATTTCTTCATCATTTTATGTACAAATTATCCTTTTAAATGCTGTATCAAGAACTTAATCGCAATATGTGTTTTGGGAGCCTAGTCAAGCATTACCATCATGAGGAAATTAATCAATAATGATATCTGAGGACTTTTCTATCTTTTATAGCCACCTCCTTCAATACTCATTAGACACTGGACAGAAAAAAGGGGACATTTCCAACCAAGAGTTTGGAAGATGAAAGCTCATCAACTCTGAATGACATTCTTCAATTTTAAATGTCAGTGAAATTTCAAGTGCCCTTAAATTCTCAGAAACTGTAGCACTCCTCAGAATCTTTGAACCTACTGATTCACGAGAAGTTCCATATGGTGAAGATATCAAGTATTCAGAGATGGAAAATCAAATTTGAATTCAGATAAAATACTAGGTATTTTTCTCCCTAGAAGCATGACAACAGCATGCACTTGTTTTCTATTTTTTTAATCATTTTTACTTGGGTCATTCGTATATTTCTTTCCTTTTCAAAGCATCAGATATCAACTCTCAAATTGATGAGCCACCTTCTGTCATTATTTCTCAATGTTCCAATACAATCTTCTCCATCTGGACGTTTTTAAAGATCACGGCTTTCAGTGTGGCTCTGTGTTGTTCATCAAATGGCACAATTCACACAGGGGACTCACTGTCCAGGCTGTTCCCTGCACAGAATGTGGTTCTGAAGTGAGTGAATACAGAGCTTCATCTATTTTAACCCTTGCTTCTCTGCTAGGGAGTCATTTAGGATCTATAATATCATATTAATGGATAAATTCTAATTAATTTTATACTATTTAGCCGTTTCATTGGTAAACAGAAGTTTTATCTGAACAACCAACTTCTACTAATAACATGCAGGTTTGAGATTTAATATTCTAAATCACTGGTGCCACCTTCTAGTGAAAACAGTATCAGTTGTAAAGTATTTTTTGTCATCATTACTAGAAATAATGTCTTCTGATATAATAATCTGACATTCTAGAAACCACCTATAGAAACAAATCTACAGGGGTGCCTGGGTGGCTCAGTCAGTTAAGTAACTGATAGTTCAGGCCATGATCTCAGGATCATGAGATCAAGTCCCGAGTAGGGCTCTATGCTGCTGAGCATAGAATCTGCCTGAGATTTTCTCTCTCCCTGTCCCAGTACCAACCCTCTCTCTAATATATATATTAGATTGCCCAATATATATATATATGGCAAATATGAAACCTTTTCAAAGTCCTATTATGCTATTTAGAATAAGCTTTGGGCAAATATGAAACCTTTTCAGAGTCCTATTATGCTATTTAGAATAAGCTCTCATTTTTTTTCTGCCTTTTCTCACTATCTTCTTGATGTTAGGGACAGCAATGTTCTCAATCAAGTAAGATCAGACTTCTTCAAAGAACATTAACCTCTTCAATGATAGAGGCTTAGGGTCATTTACTGCTGATCTAAAAACTATTTTGAAAAAATGTCTAATGATAATTCTAAACTGGCTCTGATTATGCTTAAGAGAGATACAGTTAACCACTTGATTGCTCAGTATAATTGCAATTTGACAGAAATCTCAATGAAAAAGTGATCAGCTACAGGAATTTAATTTCATTGTGTTGATTACATGATAAATAGAAAATCAAAAGTGAGTAAAAATAACAAATTAATATTCTTAACATTTCCAGCTGTAATTTTTCACTATAATGTAGTCTCATGAATGTGCATTTATTTCAAATATTATATCTACTAAAAACTTTAAAGAAATGCATAATGGGAAAAATTTATAAAACACTGTGACAGTGAGTAACAAGAGGAAATTCGAACAATTAAACTTTATATATTTTTGAAAACTTTTCCATAATTAAATATGCCTAAGACAGTCTATAAAGTTTGTTAAATATTTCTTACATCATTTATAATAGAAATTTATGAGAAAATGTAAAGTAAGTCTAAAATATAACAAACTCAGAAAAATATTGTTATTTCTAATTGATCAATATACTCCAGATGTGGTTTTAAAAATACCACTGATAAATGTTGGTCATTCAAAACTATTTTATAATTAATAAGCATCTCTACTAAAATTATAAATATCAATTAATTCACCTACCAGATTTGCAATGATATAATGGTAACCTTTAACATGTTTTCCAATGGTAATAACCTAACAAAGATAAAGAAACAATTATTTAATACATGCAAATAATATAAATTAAAAAATTATTGATGTTATGAACCAATTGAGGAACAAAGTGGAATTTTATCTACTATGTTCTCTGATATTCTGCGATGACTTGTATTTGACAAATATAATTATCAAATCCAGAGAATATTTATCTCAGAAAAAAGTAATAATATATTTTAGCATTTTATAAATGCTATCTTTCAAGAAGTCAATAGCTAAACAAATAATTACTTCAGTTTTGTCAATAGTGAAAATAAGGTCACAAGATTTTAAGAAATGTAAAACGAAAAGAATCTTGAATCCATACTAAGTCATAATTTTATTCCTACAAAAACTATTTTTCCAAAACATTAGACAGCTGAAGCCATCATCTGAGATCTTATATTCAGACATCTACACTCAAATTTATAGTAGTACATAAATTTTAAAGATACTAATAAGTACATAAAAGATCCTTATATGAATCTATAAAATAATATTCCCATCTTAAGAATCTTGAAGTGCTTGCAATCTGGTTCAAACGAACATTATTATTTCCAGCTTGAGGCAGCAAAGTATCAGAGAAACTAATCCTTCTCCACAAATCTAAGTCAAAAATCAATGGCGAGATAAACACATCACGGAACAAGTGGTCGTTTTGGTAATGCTCATGACAGTTTGGGGCATTACTGAATCAATGGGACTTTTCACTGATCTATTTCAATTAAAGAGAGTAGAAATTGGTGAAATGGCCAAGCTGTAGTCCTAGTACTTAGATACTCAAATGTAATTTTTATTTTTAAGAAAATTGTCACACCAATGGAAAGTACGAAATGCCAGGGCTATAGACAAACATTCAAATCAATAGTTCATTTCTCTGATGAAACGGTTCTGGTGGCTTCCCATTGCTTCTAGCATAATAAGCAAATTCCTTAATTTATGCTACAAAGTCCGATGATCTTGCCAAGTTTCTCCAGGCCCTCTTTTTCCACTCTCTGTACTGGACCCTCATCGGCCCTCTTTTTAAGTATTTTTGTCCATAAAAAAGGCTTCTTTCCATCACCTCAGGACTTCACATACTTCCTCTACTTGGAAAGCTCTCTCCAATACGATATCATTTGTCTTATTAATGCTTCAGGCTCAAGGAATTTCAGACCAATGTTACCTCCTGGGAAAAGACGTTGCTGACCTTCCTTTACCCCAAAGTCAGGTACTCCAAAGCAGTGCATTTAGTTAAAGAGCAAGGACAAGATCCTAGGAAAGATTCCACCCAATGGCCTTTTGTTGTTAAGTGATAGCTATTTTGAAGGGAGTTAGGGCTTGTATCATTTTCTAACCTGCTTTTATGTAATACAACTCAATCGCTTTTTCCATGAAAATGAACCCTCTGTATTGAAAGGAAAATTGTGAAGAGAAGATGTGCTTCTGCATGAAAAAGTATATTAATTACCATCTCTTGAATGGAGTTGATTATATCCCTCATATTTCCTACTTGACATCTGTTGATTCTGCTTAGTATCGATTCTACTTTCTGAATCATGCAATTCTTCCTTTTGGGAATTAAAAACCAAAACCAAACAAAACCGAAAAAAAAAAAAAAAAAAAAACATTGTATAAATGGTGCTACCAGTAGTTGAGTTTAGCGTTCACTGAAAGAAAGGGCGGGCGAAGGGGGGGGGGGATAGGAAAATTCACTAGCCCCATTTCTACATAGGAATTCCTGTTGGCGATACTATCATGTTTTTGCTTTACAGTAACCATTATCATTACACTAACGATAGCAAATTTATATCGATTTCTAAGTGTTTTTGATGGCAGAGTCCTTTTCCCACCCAATCACGACTAGAAATGAGTAATTTCAAGATTAGATTGAATGATAAAATACCAATAATCAGCAAAGATTGATTCTCTTTCTTTCAGCTATTATGACAATAAAGTTTCATCACCTCTGTTCTCTTGTAAGTATTGATAGAGTAAATAAGTCAATAGTATTTACTGTTCCTAAAATAATAGTATTTCCTTTTCTTTTTTTTTCTTTTTCTTTTTTTAGTATTTCCTTTCTTGAAATATACTTCAATTCCACTTTTTGCTTGGTACATTCTATTCCTTGAAGGCCTTCCATGATTTCCCCATCTAAATATTTTCTGTAATTCTTTTTCTATTTATATTCTCTTCATTTATTTTATATATATATATATATATATATATATATATATATATATATATATTTACCATCATTGTAATTACATGTTAATTCCTGTAAATATATCATAAACATTCACCTTATGGGGTTTGGCCTGTTTTGCTTAACATTATTTTCTTGGACCCACCACAGTGCCTGTCTGGCAAACATTAGACACTCAAGGAAATTTACTGAGTAAATGAATGAATTCAAGCAAGATAAATGCTGCCAGTATGTGAACCCTTCGTAGATCCTCCTGCCCCCATAAGATAGGTTCCTCCTCCTCCATTCTCTTTGACCACACTGTTTCCTAACTTGTAGTACCGTAGTGTAATACCTGCAAAATTTGTCTTCCCCTCTTAAACCACGGTTATGGGGTACAGATACCACTCTTTCTTCCCTATCTTTGCATATTTCATTCTAGGCACAGAGAATGTCTGCAGTAAATGCTTGCTGAATGATGCAACCAACCATCGTACATACTTATTTGGTACATCCAAGAGAGTCTTGTGAAAATACAATATACATGTGCAAAATCTCTGTGCCTTTTGAATGGATGTCCATATAGACATTTAACAATCATATTTGTTTCAAAACATTACATTATTTATATTCCTAATTTCTCCTATACTTTCCATCTTCTAGTTTTGGAATTAATCATTTTCATATAGACTTCCACCAACAGTTATTATGATGAGTCATGAATACAGAAATTCTTTAAACAAAAGACTAATGACTATTATTGAAATTCAGTTTCAATGAGACTCTCCTATGAAATTCAAATGAGTTATTGAGGTTCACGTTAGAACAAGAGGCCTTCAGGTTAAAAACAACCCTAACTTCATCTCCTGAGCCAGGAATCAAGATTTTTCTACTAAAATGTTCACCTCTCTGGCATACAACATTTGGCTCTGTCTTATAACAAGTTAGTTTTATCCAATTATTTAATATTTTATGAGAGATCCATTTTGTATGTCTTAGGGCCTGTATTCTTACATATCAATTAAGGCTGTGTCAACATTTATGTTTGCAAAATGTTTTGTGTTATACAAATTAGCGAATTAATTGTTTCCTCAAAGCATAGAAGGGCCAAGAAATGCATACTTAACTGTATATTTTTCTTCCAATCCTCTATTATCCCAAGGAACTAGTAGCCACTACACACACACACACACACACACACACACACACACGTGTATCAGTTGAGAAAAGAAGCAGATACCCAGTGAAGCAGATCTTAACTCACTAAATCATGATATTATTTCACCAAAAGCCCTGGTCACTTACCCTATCTATATAACACAGTGGATTTTATTTTTGTCATTAAGATATTACTGAATGGTTGTCCTATCCTAAAAAACCTGAAATGGAACCAAGGTGGTATAGTAAGCACAGATACAACATCCTTATGTCCAGTAAACTTCTCAAATAGCAAAAACAGACTGAATATGTCTTTCCTATATACTTTAATTTCATAGGTTAATAGGTTTTATAGTGACATAAGGCTTCCCTAGCAGGAGGAAACAATTCTTGAAAAAATAAATACAGGCTTTTTCTGAAATAGACACATTCAGACAACAATGTTGATGTTGTCTGTTCCATACTGCACTCTAATGTTTGACGTACTCTGTTTTGCCATAGACTACTCACTTTTCCCTTAGATCCTCAGCCTTATTTTCACTTAATTGGTGGCTATTTCTTTATCTCTAAAAAGCTCAACAAGTTAAATTTTAATTTTCCAGCTAAATATATCAAAGTTTAGGGCAATGCTCATCATATAAAACATAAGAGTCAGTGGTAATGTATTGAATATAGTTAATGATTAGTATGATGTGTCAGCATGATTGAAGACCATCTGCTATTGCTAACCAAAGCCAGAGAAAATTTAATTGATGATCTTTGCAGCATCCTACATAAACCGTAAAGGAAAAACTGCTGTTCAAGCACCTCACACAAATACTCATTGCAAATGCTGACACTGCACGCATATTCTATATTTGGTGCCATTAGAAAACAGAGAGTAGCCAACCTGGTCTACGATGTCGTTTACTTTATCCCGTTCACAGTCCAGAATTACACGTCGTTCCTTTTTTAACTCTAGATCTTGAAAAAGTGATCGGTACGTCTCATCTTTCTTGTCATTGTTAATGTTTCCCACATTGATAGCAGTCACTTGCCATTTCTTTTCAGCAGCAGAATCCAGCACAGCTTGCAGTGTTGATAAGCCTAGGAAGGCAAAGAAAAATGATGACTGATAAAGATACTTGAATAACTCAGAATTACGTTGTGAAATTGACAGTGAATATATTTTTAAGGCTGATATTTTCGTGCAACTGAGGGGATGTTGACTCCTCTAAAAAGCTACAGTGATGATCTTTATCGACATCGACTTATTTCCGCTTCACATCAAAAACTCTTGTATCTATTTGCTATCGTTCTGAAGGAAAGAACCATGGTTTGAGAGGAGAATAGTCTCCCCTTCTTTCAGCTCTCTCAGCTGTCTTCTTTTGGATATAGCTAAAGAGTAATATCTGTGATACCCTTTGGTTAAAGTAAAATCCAAAGACACTGCACACATTTATTTCTCTTACAGAATGGGAAAGACTGTTCCTTTACATGTGATAGTCTATCTTTTCACATTAACATCCTGAAGAGGTTGCAAACATTTTCAGGGAGACAAATCTGCGAGTCTCTGTGCCTTAGAGCCAATAATGTAGATGAGGCTGTTATTTCCTCCTATTGTTTTCCGGTAGGCCCTGTTTTTTCCTCAGCCTTCTGTCTGTCACACCATGTTTTTGTTTTTGGGACTGATCCCATAGAGATTAAAACGTTCACCTATTAACCAGATGGTAGCAGTTAGTTTTCTAGCTCAGATTTATTACATTTACTTAACTTTCCAAATGTAAGACCCTTTTACTATTTATCAGTAACTTTGCTAATAGCATCATAGGACTTAGAAAATTTTCTTTTTATTTTTTAACAAAAAATATTACCTCATATGTAGGACTGAGAGGGAAAACAATCGGGAAATTTATTGCCTGAATTTAAATCTGCAGTTCAGCTCTTGGAAAAGCAGCATATAAACTTATCTTCCACATCACTTCAAATCTTCACAACCAACCTAAATTCATCATTTCCATTAATAATTTAATGAACAACACAAAATCTGGGTTCAGAAAAGAATTGAGGACTCATCACATCATCTTCCTGATTCCAGAAAGTCCTACATCTTTCTGAGAAGAATGCTGATTCCTTTTTTCCCATAAAATGTGGGATTTACTTAATGTGATCACACTGCTCTATAGATTTTATTCTTATGCTAAACTTTATTTCAGTCCATTTACTATGACAAAATACATGCATTAAAAAAAAAAACCTACTGAACCTGGAAAACATCATAAAAATTTTCATGGATTCAATATTGGCCAAGAGTATATAAGATTAGCCTAGAACACCTTGTGATACAAAACACAAGGAAGCTCTCCAAACTGTCAGCCTTGTGTCAAAAGACTCAGAGCCAACATGTTGAAGATCACTTTAAGATGAGGTAATTTGGATATCAATAATAATAATAACTGCAAAAGACTTAATTACAGAACATATTTTTAATCCATAAATTCTTAATAATATCTAACCATAAACACTATCAAAACTGAAACAGCAAAAAATAGAAAACTTGAACAGACTGATAAGCAGGAAAGAAATTGAATCAGTAATATTTAAATATATATAAATACTTGGTTGCCTTTGAAGGATACTAGGAGCTGAGTTATTATTTTGAAATGGGTAAATAAAGCAAAAGAAACAAGCATTTTTGTGCCTTTCCTATATGAACTATACTCAGGATAATAATTAGTTAAGACAGATTTTCTTTTTTGGAAAGACTCCAGCTAACAATTAATGAAGGAATACGGATTTAGAATTGTAACTATCTTGTAATACCTAGTGAATTAATGAATCAAAGTAACAATCATTAACTACTGCTAAGACCACAAAAAGAGAGATGACCAGAAGTAAAATGTCTTAAATAGGAATATTTAACATCACTTATGGAGTATTCCCACCAAAAAAGTGAAGGTGAATCTTACCAAGCTTCTAGTTCTAGCTGCCAATTTATAAGGAATATACAGCAGAGTAATATGCTATAAATATCATAATGTAGCAATCATCAACTTGAAACTCTACATAAGTTATTAAAGACAAGAAATGTATTAATCATTCGGAGATAGGAACCTCATTTTTATCTTGATTCAAGTAAACTGTGGGAAAAAATAGATGATGATATTAATGAATTACTGTTAATCTACCTGCATATGATAATGATATTGTGGTTATGTTCAAAATAAGAATATTCTTTCGAAATACAAACTGAAATATGTACAGATGAAATGACATGACATCCGGTATTTGTTTCAAAGTAATTGTGAAGATCAAAGGGATATAGATAAAACAGGATTCCTGGGATATTGGTTATTAACAAAGCTGAGTTAAGAGTCCTTGGGGGTCTTCATACTATTCTACTTTTTATTTAAAATATTTCATTAGGGGATCCCTGGGTGGCGCAGCGGTTTGGCGCCTGCCTTTGGCCCAGGGCGCGATCCTGGAGACCCAGGATCGAATCCCACGTCAGGCTCCCGGTGCATGGAGCCTGCTTCTCCCTCTGCCTGTGTCTCTGCCACTCTCTCTCTCTCTCTCTCTCTCTCTCTCTCTCTCTGTGACTATCATAAATAAATAAAAAATTAAAAAAAATAAATAAAATATTTCATTATGGAAATTGAAAATAATGTATTTTTATTCAAATTGGGAAGTTGAATCATAAATTGAACCTAAAGTGAATTTATTTATTTATTTATTTATTTATTTATTTATTTGCAAAACAACAATAATTATTTCCTCTCTCCAGTCTTGTACCAAAAACATAGGATACACAAGAATCCCTCAAGGGATAATTTAAACAAGAGACTACATTCCATTGTAAAAAAAAAAATCTATTAATGATAAAATTTCTTCTAAAAACTTCATGGATCACCTATGATTTCCATTCACTATAAATAAACCTTTCTGATATAATTCAAACCCTTTTCCTGTTTTTCATCATCAGTGAAGTTTGAACATACAGCTGGTCATCATGATCAATTCAACAGCTATCAAAGTGCCTGAAAACAGTTATTAAATCTATCCAGTTTTCTTTCCAAGTAGGAAAAAAGCTAATTTCCTAAACCTCTTTCACTATCTAGGTCTTACTTTTCTACATTTTAATCTTTATGTAACTAACTCTTCTTTGTTACTTCCTTAAAAATGTTATGTCCATGAATGATGTCCCATATGCTATCCACATATTGTCATATAGCACTGAGATTCCTTTCTTCTAGGCAATAAATCATTTTTTGTTCTTATTTAATCATGAAGTTTACCATATACTAAAATTTCAAGTGGTGATGTATTTGATATTCTATCTCATCTTTCAACATATATTACAAGAAATTTTCAATATAAATACGGATTTGTAAGTGGGTTTCATCAAGTAATATTCCTATACCTAACATTTACTGCAGTTTATCTTGTTAAAGAAAATGAAGATGATATTAATAAGAATGTATTTAAAGAAACGGTTGAGTTTTCATCTCATTTATTCCCTGTGTCAAAAATAAGTCACAGTTGGTGTGGATATTCTGTTATTAAAACTCTCAGAATTAATATTTTGTAACCTATGAAGCCTAAAAACATTACATCCATTAAGAAGCTAAGTAGCTCAAGTGGTGCAATATCAAACTTGATTAATTTAGTGCCATCAGAAGACAATGAATAATATTAAATCATCTCCTAGGGACAGCCAGAAGTAACTCACAATCCATAACATGGTCTGACTCATGATTTAAAGAGATTGCTGTCCCACGTTTAGTGATCCATATTTTTAGATTTGTTTTTTCAGTAATAGTAACTGACCTCTTAGTCTCTCAACTTGATTTGTGTCTTCCCCACAACTAAGAGTTTTGTATTGATTCTGATTACTTTACAATTAACAGATGATTTAAAATTTCAAAATTAGTGAAAACACATGTTATGAAATTAACCACTTCAAACCTAACACAAATTCATGGTCTCTTGGTACCACATTCTAATTAGGGGAAAAAGTATTACTTGAGATAATTACTCTTTCTCTTCCACACAAACTGGCATAAAAGTATCTTCATAAATAACTCCAACCTTAATCAGACTATAAACTTGTATGGACAGTGGGAATTCTATACAAACATTAGTTTACTTAAAGTTATTAGTAACTAAGGATGCCTGCGTGGCTAAGTGGTTGAGCATCTGCCTTAAGCTCAGGGCATGATCTCGGGATCCGGGATCGAATCCCACATTGGGCTCCTTGCAGGGAGCCTGCTTCTCCCTCTGCCTATGTCTCTGACTCTCTCTGTGTGTGTCTCTCATGAATAAATAAAATCTTAAAAAAAATAAAGTTATTAGTAACCAATAATTATTCTACTCTAGTATCTATACTATATAAGGTATCTGAATTATAGCAGAGACTGATTTCTTCTTACTGAACTACTCAGAACAAAGAAAACTTGAGATACACAGTCATTCATCTACAAATGGGAAAAAAAATCCAGAAAATTAACAATTCTCCTAATCCACATATTTAAATTACTTTCTAAAGCACCTCAAGAATATTACAAGAGAAAAAAAAAGGATATTACAAGATTCTACATTTAGTTCTAAACTCTATAAATTCTCAGGCTTTTGACTAAAATAAAGAAGAGCTGGACTATGTTTTGTTGGATTACATTACCTCTTCAAGTGCCTGATTGTTGCAAGACTAGTTATAGTTGTATAACCTATTTGTGAGCTGCCAATCACCCTAAAACTCTTCCAAAGTATTATGTACTTCACAATTTCATCTTGAGCTTGTGTTAATAATACTATGAAAGAGTTATAGAAAAGCCATCAGCCTAAAGATAGGCAAAGTCTAAGTGTTTTAGTTTGTGTATTAGTGGGTAGAATTAAAAATGGTTACTGCAAACAGGTATATTTCATTCAAAACATTTCTTTGTTCTTAAAAATATTTTCTTCATTTCATTTAAAATTCACTGCCCTTATTCATCTTTCAGGCACAGAAATTAATATTTATGATCACTAAATCATGGCAGCATGTCTAGGCCAGATTAGATTAACATATAGTTTCCTCTTTGACTTTCTCAGGAACATCTGAAAAAAAATTTATAATTTGGAAGCATTCTTATTTACACATGAATTATTCTTGGAACTAGAATCAAAGTATCTTCCCTTCAGGGAACAAACAGTATGGTTCAAAACTAAAATCAAGACATAAAGATATTAAGCATTAGTTCTGGTTTAACTTACTGTCTATAGAAATGTGCTGTCTTGTCTTATTAACATTGAACCAATAAATAAGAAACATTTTGATTAAAGTCTTGGCTCAAATTTAATAGATAAAACTATATTTAATGTGTTAACATAGGTAAGCTCTTTACTCTCTATTTCCAAATGTACTAAAGATCTAACTACCTACTGTCTATGAAGTAATAATATATACTTTTTAGGAAGAGCACTGGGTCATCGAGGAGTGGCAGGCTGCTGCAACATAGCTTGGATATAGAGAAGACACCAGCAGTCCTAAAACATCACAGGCACCAAATGAACATTTTCAGCACTCCTCTTATGGGTAAACTTGAAATAGGCAAAGATGATCTCTACAAAGACCAAGATGTATCTATGTCCTCCCGTGTTTATAACTGGAATGTGGACTCCTGGACTTGTTGCTCAGCATTTTGATAGGTAGTGGGGAAGCAGGAAAGGTTTAAATGGCAGTCCTACTTAGGAGCAGTGCAATTAAAAAAAAGCATGTTAATTTTTTTTCATCAAGCTCATATTTGGGGCAGAATGTTAATGAGCCATTTTTAAGCTTTGGCCCCATGCTGCTCAAAAGAACATCAATTAATATATTTAGAAATTAAAATTTAACAATACGTTTACTTAATTCTAAAATCTCAGTAAATTTTATTAATTTTTTTAAAAACCCTGTATACCAACAAATTGGACAACCTAGAAGAAATAGATAAATTCCTAGAAACATATAAACTACCAAAACTGAAACAGGAAGAAATCGAAAATTTGAACACACTGATAACCAGCGAAGAAATTGAGACAGTAATCAAGAAACTCCCAAGAAATGAAAGTCCAGGACCACACGGCTTCACAGATGAAATCTACCAAAAATTTAAAGAAAAGTTAATAACAGTCTTCTACAGCTATTTCAAAATATAGAAAAGGAAGGAAAGCTTCCAACTTCATTCTACGAGGCCAGAATTACCCTGATACCAAAACCGGATAAAGACACCACTAAAAAAAGAGAACTACAGGATGATATTCCTGATAAGCATAGATGCAAAAATTCTCAATAAAATGCTACCAAACTGAATTCAATAATACATTTAAAAAAATGACTCACCACCATCAAGTGGGATTTATTCCTGAGTTGCAAGAGTGGTTCAATATTCACAAATCAATCAATATAATACATCACATCGTTAAGAGAAAGGATAAAAATCATTTGATCATTTCAATATATGCAGAAAAACCTTTTGACAAAGTACAACATCCATTCATGATAAAAACTCTAACAAAGTAGGTTTAGAGGGAACACATCTCACCATAATAAAGGCCATCTACCAAAAACCCACAGCTAACATTCTCCTTAATGGGGAAAAACAGACAAGTATGTCCACTCTCACTTTTATCCAATATTGTACTGGAGTCTTGGACGATCTCAAAATTAAAAGCTTCTGCACAATGAAGTAAACAATCAATAAAACTAAAAGGTAACCTACAGAATGAGAGAAGATATTTGCAAATGATATATCTGATAAAAGATTAGTATCTAAAATATATAAAAACTCAACACCCAAAAAACAAATAATCTGATTAAAAATGGGCAGAAGATATGAATAGATATTCCTCCAAAGAACACATATAGATGAACAACAGACACATGACAAGATCTTCATCATCACTGATCATCAGGGAAATGCAAATCAAAACTACAATGAGCTATCACCTTATACCTGTCAGAATGGCTAAAATCAACAACACGAGAAACAACAGATGTTGGGAAAGGTGTGGCAAAAAAGGAACCCTTATGAACTGTGGGAATACAGTGGTGTAGTCACTGTGGAAGACTTGATAAAGATTCCTAAAAAAGTTAAAAATAGAGCTACCCATGATCTAGCAATAGCACTGTTGGATATTTACCCAAATAATACAATAACACAAGTTCTTTTTTAAAAAAATCACTTATTTATTTGACAGAGAGAATGAGCACAAGTAATCAGAGCAACAGGCAGAGGGAGAGAGAGAAGCTGACCCACCCCCTCTCGATGCAAAGCTCCATTCCAGAACCCTGGGATCATGACTGAGCCAAAGGCAGATGCTTAAGCCACTGAGCCACTGAGGTGCCCCCAAAGCACTAATTCAAAGAGATACTTGCCCCCTTACGTTTATGGCAGTATTATTTACAACATTCAAGACATGGAAGCAGCCCCAGTGTCCATTGATAGATGAATGTATAAAGAAGATGTGGTGTATAAATACACAAAGAATGAAATACTGCCATTTGCAACAACATGGATGGAGCTGGAGAATATAATACTAAGCCAAATTAGTCAGTCCGAGAAAGACAAATACCATATGATTTCACTCACATGTGGAACTTATGAAAACAAAACAAAGAAGCAAGGGAAAAATGTAAGAGAGAGAGAGAGAGGGAGAGAATCAGACCTTAACTAGAGTTAACTAGACTCTCAACAGAGAACAAACAGATGGCTACCAGAGGGGAGGTTGGCGGGGTGCAGAATGGGTGAAATAGGTTATGGGGATGAAGACATGCACTTGTCATGATGAGCACAGGGTGATGTATGGAGGTGCTGAATCACTGTATTGTACATCCGAAACTAATATAACTGTATGTCAACTAACTGGAATTAAAATAATTTTTTTAAAAGATTGAAAAAAAACCCCTATTAAATACAGGAAGTAGAGAGAGTGCCATATCAAAGGCAGGACCAAATTGTTTGAAATTGAAGCATTTGGGATAAACTGAGAGATGAAATCATGGAATCTATTTTTAAAGCATGCACAAAGGGACAAAGCATAGACAAAGGGAACAAGGATGCATGCTCTTCATCACATAACACGAAATAAGGAGGAACTTTCTTGAAATGAACCAGAGATGAGTTAATGACCTAAGGAAAGAAACCCAGTCACACGATGAATACACCAATAAAATTTTTAAATTAAATAAGATGAAAAAGCTATAAAATTTAAGACACTAATAAGAAAAAAAAATGGATAGCAAAAATCCCACTTCCTTGATCCCAAGCAAACACTATATAAGGATCAAGTCCTTTGATAATATTTTGAGTCTTACATACCTTTGAAAATAGTTTCAGATCCAGTATAACACTGTGCATATTAAAATAGTAGTAGCTATTTAATAATACCTTGAAAATGTGTCCATAAAGCCATTTTTGGCTCCATTATATAATACTGAATATCATAACTCGAATAGCCTTCTCTCAAAAGATGAACTTAAATCAATTTGTACAATTTCACGAGTGGAAATTATCTCATCACTTCAATTTCATTTCATATTTCCAAAGTATAAAATCAATCCAATAAATTACTTCAATCAAATCAAATCAATCGATAAAATGAATCCAATAAAGCCACTTCAAAATATTTCATGTTCTTTTCACAAGGACATACACTCATCCATCTTCACCTGATCATATCTCAGAGCTTTTCTTTCTTCAGTATCTCCTTCAAATACTAGAGTTTCTCTTCTTCTATTTATGGCAGCTGTTGCCTATATGAGTTTTCTCAAAAGTTGGTGTTCACCTACAGGGAGTCACAGTGAGGGTGAAGCATGCCCCTAAGTAAAAATGCCACCTTCAACCTTGTCAAACAGGAAAGAGAATTCATCTTCTGACCCTTCAGTTTAGCCAGCAAGATTCAGGTTCTCATATTATCTCAAACTTAAAATATACAGAGGCTTAACTCATTCACCTAGTAATACAATTTATTGAATATGAGCTCTGTTCCAGCATTACCTTAAGCACTGTGTGTATAGTTAGGAACTGGACACCCAGTGTAAGGGGTGTAAGGGGTATGCCGGGACATTACTTTTGGGGGCTTACATCCAGAGCACAAATAAAAGACATAATGCTTGGCCTGTGTGACTAAAATAGTCCCTGGAACACAGCAGGAGCTCAATAGCAGTTCTTGAGTAGACGAATGGATACTACTATTAATTATAAATTGTGATAAGTACTGTATAGGAAAAGAGAGGACTTATCTAAGAGAGAATATCAGTATGAAAGGCAGCTCTGTGGAAATGCTCTCTGAGCTAAAGCAAGAAGGAAGAGAAAGAACTAGAGGCATGTGCAGAGATTTGAGGTGAAAGGGTTTGGTTTGGTGCATCTGGAGACAGTGAAAGAAGATTAGTTAGATGAATTTAGCTTAGTGACTGAGCAAGACTGTAGTATAAATTGGCAGGAACCAGACCTTAGAGCCATGGTAAGAATTCCCAATTTCATCTTCATTTCAATGAGAAGTGTTTTAAGCAAAAGAACGGTATGGTCAGAAAAGCATCGAAGAGCATTTACATATGGCAGCTACTTGGTGGAAAATGGATTAAAAAGAAACACGTGTGGAAATGGAGAGACAAGAGAAGGAAAACGTGGTGGTGGCTCGGCCTAGAGCAACAACAAAGAATGTCAGAGATAAAATACATTTTGATGGCAGAAATCACAGCAGCAGGATGGAGGGGGTAAAAGAGGCAGGCGTCAGGAATACTCCCAGATTGCAGGCTAGTTTTATTAACGTAACAGAGTGCTAAAAGAGTTGGGAGACAGCAAGAGGAAAGTCAATGAATAAGCTCCGTTTTGTAAGCCCTTTTATCACATTAGTAAGTGTGCTTCGGAATCATTCAGCACATTGCAATTTCTATTTTCCCGAAATGATAGTTTCTGTTGTAGTTTTTCATTTCTCATAGGTATAGCAATGCTCTCCCTTCTCAAAACAGCGAGGACAAGTTGTTGACATAGCAGCTTTCTTCAGCTTGTAGAGTGCTGACAGGCTTTTCCACAGGGTGTTCTCCTCCCCGGGACTAGGGGGACAGGGCAGAGAATCAGACACCTCGCTTGAGCACTCCAGATGCGACTGCTGCAGCAAATGATTACAAACTAATCAATGAAGAATTGATTGACGGCTCGCTCTCTTCTTGTCTGCCCTTGTGGGTTAACAAGGTGCCCTATCTTGGTCGAAACAGGCTTTGGCTTTCATTTGAACCTTTCAATATTCCAGGAAGTAAGCTGCTGAAGGAAGCCCAGTTTGGCACTTAGGTACCCTTACAATGGTGGTTTTTAACCCTTTCGAGTTTGGTTATGGAGACTGTCTTTAGAAAAATACATGTGCAAATGTGTGCACAAAATCCTCGTATAAATTTAGTAAATACACAGACCCCCTGAAGCCAAATCACAGAGCCAGGAATAGTAAGAACAGCCAAGATTCCAAAGAAAATGAAAAGACCAATTGAAAAGATACATGCACCCCTATGTTTATTGCAGCATTATTTACAATAGCCAAGATATAGAAATAGCCCAAGTCTTGACTAATAGATGAATGGGTAAGTAAGATGTGATATATACACAACGGAATATCACTCACCCATAAAAAAGGATGAGATCCTACCATTTGTTACAACATGGATGGATCTAGGCAGTATTATGCTAAGTGAGATAGAGAAAGAAAAATACCACATGATTTCACACATATAAGGAATCTAAAAAACAAAACAAATGAATAAACAAAGAAACAGAATCAGAATCTATTAAAAAAAAAAGCAGAACCAGACCTATAACTACAGAGAACAAACTGTAAAACACAGAAAACAGAATATAGAGAAGAAAACTGATAGCTGCCAGAGGAAGAGGGGGATGGAGGTCAGGCAAAATGGGTAAAGGGGAATGGGAGATATGGGCTTCCAGGTATGGAATGAAGAAGCCATGGGAATAAAAGGCACAGCATAAAGAACGTAGTCAGTGGTACTGTAATAATGCATGGTGACAGGTGGAGCTACAATTGTGGTAGCAAAGCATAATGTACAGAGTTGTTGAATCACTATGTTGTACACCCAGAACAAATGTAATATTGTGTGTCAACTATACATAAATAAATAAATAGATAGATAGATAGATAAACAAAATTAAAAAAGAACAGCTGGGGTTCCATGACCTACTTCAGGCAGGTTTGTTAATAGCAAACTTTGCAAAAGAGATACCGGAAACATGAAGGAAGCAACTCCCCCTGAAAATATAATTTTAGTATAATGAACCAAGATTTTATCCAATTAGTATGCTAATCAATAACATCTCATCATAAACCTAGAATTAGAAAAAAAGCATGAGTCTGGTGTCAGAAGAACTGGGTCGAACTGTACCAGCTGTTCAAGGGGATCATGATCAAGTCCTTTAACTTCTTTGAGATTCAGGGATGTCATTTTCAAGTAAGGTTAATAATGATCATACTTGCCTCATAAAACGTTTGCATATGAAAATATTTAATCACTACACATTTCTCTAGAAGTTCTTATTTGTATATTTATTCACATTCTACTTAAATCAATTTTTAAGGCAGCCACTTCACGGACCTTCAACTAGTAATGTAGTCACCGTAGGGTCTTAGCTGCTGATGTCAGCAGATGTTATTTACATTACAACTGAACACTTGGGCACTGGGTTGACAGAGTCTATATCTTTGAACATTCACAACTTTAAAAAAAAAAAAAACAACTTTATTTCCTAAGTTTAAAATTGCATTATTCATTTACACAGCAAAAAAAAAAAAAAAAAAAAGAAAAAAAGTCAAGTGACCCTTGGACTTCAACATACTGTGTAACTCCATAACTTCACACATAAGTATCAAATGTAGGCATTGAATTTGACCCGTTACAAAGGCAGAAGGATATTGTCACTTACCTCTGTCACTGTCATAGAGATATGCAAACTTGTCCCATTGATAGTATTCAATCAGGCTAAGAAGTGCTCCTTTGAGGTCGGGTCTCATCTGAATGACAAATGGATGTGTGCCATCTGTTGGGAAGCTGGGAGTGATGAAGGAGACATGGAGCGTTCCACAAAATGATGTTATGGTATTTACAGACTTCTTGTCATAAAATCCAAAAATAGCATAGACTCCTCTTGAAAACTGGGAGCAGACTGAATAGGAAAAATAGAAAGGATAAATCATTGAAATTGACATACAATTACACAGATTTGCTTAAAACTTAATGCCCTTTTATATGAAATATAAAATAAACTGAAAAAATATAAAGTTCATATCAATGATCCATCCGATGTATGGGCACTTATTTATGTAGGACTCTCTCTGAGGAATTCAAAGAACTACAAAGCATTAAATAGCAATTTTGACTATAAGAAAACAGATGCATTATTTTTTAACAAACCATGTAAGTGTAAATCTATTTTAGGACAACCATATTGAAAAAAGTGTAGAGGTGCCTGGGTGGCTCAATTTCATTGAGCATTGAGCGTCTGACTCTTGGTTCCGGCTGAGGTCATGAGATGAAGCTCCAATGTGGGCTCCGTGCTCAATGGAGAGTCAGCTTCAAGAGCTGCCCCTCCCCTCTTCCCTCTGCCCCTTCCCCCCACTTGCATGCATACACTGTTTTTTTTTCTTTCTCTCTCAAATAATTTATCTTTTTTTTTAAAAAAAAAGTGTAAGTAACAATCATAAGTTTTAAGAAGAACAAATTGCAGTTACCTGGCATTTATACATATTCATAATATCTCATTCTCTCTAATATCTGAGTCTTTAAAAGGATTTATTGTGTCCATGAGGCTTCATACTAGAAGGTCGGAGTGCTTATGAAGAATTCTAATGCTGACCGCAAGTTTTTTAAGAAATAGATGCAAGACTCACATCATACCCAGAGACATAGCACCAGAAAGAGATCCCTAACCTTGGACCTCCCAGTCAAGTAGCAATTAAATGGAGTTCATAACTCCTAATTTTAATCTTTCTCATGGACTTATCTTACTCATATGTTCTACCCCATACAAAACAAAGAATATTACCAAAATATTCTGACTTAGGACCATAATTCTTTAAAAAATATAATATTTTATTTAAAAGTCCCCTTCACTCCACATTCCCTTACCATCTAATAGTTTTATTTCAGTAAATGGCCCATGATAATACCTTCTCCAACCCCCTCCTCATAGTCAAAGTATCCTTAATTATTGTTTATTCTAATACCTAAATATACTCAAATGCGGTCCATTTATTTGTATCTCCATCCCAATTATCCGAGTTCATTAACAGTCCATAGTTATATTGTACTCGCCTTGTGCCTGGCATGATCGATGGTATGTAAACTCATTTATTTCTCATGAAAATTCTTGAGGCAGGAACTCTTATTATTCCCAAATATGAATTTTGATAGGAAAATTGAAACACCAGATTAAGTGATTTGCCCAAGTTTGCACAAGTAAAAGATCCTGTCTTCAAACCTAGGCATCCGGATTTGAAGACCAGGTTTTTTACTAATGGATAATACTCCTATTCTCACTTGGATTATTGTGATACCTGCCCAACTTTCTTCCTTCATCCAATATTCTCTTTCCATTCGATTCTCTACAATATAGCCAAAAATGATTTTTTGAAACACAAATCTGAAAATATCTGAGAAGTAAGGGTGACCTTGTCCAAGACTGATTCTTCTGAAATGCCTGAAACCATGTCTGAAACCACCCATACCACAATGCTGAAGATTACCAATTCAGGTCAACCACATAGCTTTAAATGATTAAATAACTGATGTGTTTTTAAATCTCCAGAGTCATTTCAATCAGAGGAAATGAAATGAGCAATCCAGTAACATAATCTAACAACCCAGAGCATAATACCAAACATCCTTTCAAATTAATTAATCCCATTTAAAGTATAAAACCGATGCAAACTTATTTCATTTTATTTCCTTTACAAAAATAGAATATCTGTAGAAAAATAGATTTCCTTCATGAATATGAGCATTGCTACAATACATACAGATTCTAATAACCAATTCCAGACAATCAATAAATAATAGGCAATAGTTTTCAGCAAGTATTAAATGATATGAAAGGAAAGGAAAGCAAGATGGGCTATTTCTTTGAGTGCCTTTTATTTATCAAATGTTCCCATTTTCCTTTAAATATTTACTAATCTTCAACTCACTTCTGTCTTTCTAACATAAGTTTTCTAGGATCTCTAGGTTTTATCTGTGTAATATATCAATTGGCATCTCCTCTTGTATTACCCATCTTCTGTGGAGTAGTCTCATATATCTCAGGAAACAACTGAATGTATTCCTTTACATTTCTTTCAAACTCTAACATAAAATAGAGATGAGATTTCCGCCCTTTATTCATGTTCATATTTTGTCCTTGTCTGAGTACAGAAGTTGAAAATATTAATGTGTTTGGGCTCATTCTTCATAGAAGTAAAAAAAAAATTAAAACACACACACACACAAACCCTTTCATTGTTAAAACTCTTCTAGGCAAATTCTGGGGTAATTTTTTTAATTTTATACATGGATATATGTGTACTGACATGTACATCTTAAATCTTAAGTTTGTTCATATTATGATGATTCCATATTACATATGTAAAGGGGAAATTGCTATAGAATTCTCTCCGGGTCTATTTTATTTCATTTCCCATGAAGCGTTGGCATATCACCTAAACAGTATAGGAATATCAGGTGATATGATTTATTAATGAGATCTCTCCTTCTCATCTTAAGTGAAATGGCTTCTGTGATGGGAACAGCAGCCACAACATCAGCAAAATGCTTAATGAAGGACGGTCCTGTTTGAATGCATAGACAATCTTAATAAGGAGCCATACCTCTCATTTTCCATTTGTTTTAGACTCTGAAGTGAGTTGTCAAGGGGCCTCTGGCTATTGTGGCCATCTGGAAACACTTGGCTTCAGCCCAACAACAGGCACAAGCTGTACAAAACTTCACAAGAAATTACAATTCAAAAGTGACTCAAAAGGCACTTTTTTTTTCCAGGCAATTCTGCTAATTCCCCAATGGGCATAATTTTGTAACCATGGTCTTTCTTTCCTGACTATCCCTGGTCTTTCCAAACCTTCTTCCTTCTTCCTTTTTCCTCTTCATGGCATATATTCAATTGTCTATTTCTCTATATCTTCTTTTTTTCCTAGATATTTCTCTCTTAATGTCCCTTTCTGCACATACAATTAACAGTCATTTGGTCAACATTTGCTCATCTCCTTCTCTTTATCTTGGGTCAATCACTGTCCCTGTCCCCAAGCATGGTAAGAATATCATTGAGATTTACAACCAGGAATCAGTCAGAATGCTGACCTGAACTGAGGTATTTTGTTTATCCAGTTTGCAGTGATCATCTCAAGATAAAAAACAAAACAAAAAGAAAAAAAAAACAACAACAACAACAACAAAAAACAAAAATAAAAAACCTTAGTGCTACACTTCTAACATTCCATCCCCAAAATACACGGGTATTTTTACATGCCAACACTAATGCTTTCCCCAATATACCATAGATACATGCCCCAATTGACACAATACATAAGAATCTTAGGTGGATTGTTTCAGAATTACTCCTCACTCCATTAGAAATTAAATTGCTCATTGTGAGCTCAACTTCTTTCCCAGCTATCCCTCCAAATCTTAAAGCCATTTCCCTAACTTATATCATCTTCAAAGAGAAGATTTACTATCACTGAGAATAACCAAATAATGTGTCATGAGGGGTGGAAATAATTCCAATGATAGCTTTCCGAAATTACTTAGGCAATAACACACCCTCTACATATATTCATTCTTTTCCTACGTCATCTCTGGAGGCAAAGGAAGGAAGAAAAAAGATCAAATTTCAATTCTAAGGCTATGGCCCATACAATTGCCTTATGAAACACTATTATAACTTTCTGAATGATGATGCTCATGAATATTAGAATTGCATTCATGTCTTAAGACTCAAAACTGATTGCAAAGGTAAAGATGCTCTTACTGAATCCTATTTTAATAAAATATTTAATATTAACTTCAAGAAGCTCAGCAAAGGGAAGTCCTTTTAAAAAGACACTTTAGGTCAAACAGCAGAAATGATCATCTCCTGGGTGTACGTAACTTGCTGATTATTCCACTTTTTATTACAAGCCCAGATGATATAAGCCAATAACAATGCTGATAGTGCATCCACCTCTCATCTTTTTCTCTGGGGTCATTCTGCTCATTGGTGCTGCTAATGTAGCATACTCGATACAGTCTGGAGAACCTTGCATGGTTATTTAGTAGAAAGGCAAAAAAAGAACAGGACATGATTTATTTTTGTTTTACGTTTATTTAATACTAAATTGCCATTCACTTCAACGAAACAGCATAGGCTGCTTCATAAGCAGGAATGGTGAGAGCCCCTTTGCAGCTTGTGCAAAGTCTGATAAAAGCTGCATCACCAAGCAATCCTGACTTCAAAATCTGGAGCCCACTGAAAATATCTCTTCCCTCTTCACTAAACTTCTGACATTAACCCCTTGCAAACTTTGACCCCGATTTTCTATTGAAATTTCCCTACCATTTGTCAGTGAGATCTCTTCATCACTAAATCCAATCATCCTTTTCTCAGATCAAGCTTTCTTAGCCTCTCTCTGAATTTATTAATCAAAAACCTGCTGCTTGATCTCCTCTCTGTCTCTCTCTCTCTCTGTGTGTCTCTCTCTGTCTCTCTCTCTCTCTCTCTCTCCTGCTATTAGGCTTGTTCTTTTCCAATCCCTTCTCCACAATGCTGCCAATGTAAAATCATACCATCTTGGTACTCTCCCTCTAATTATCTTTCACTCTCATCTTTTTTTTTTTTAACATCCCAAATTAAAAAGGCATTCTCCGAGGATCTGTCTTCCGATTGTCTTTTCTTCTCTTTTTACATCTTATCTCTTAGTGGTCACATTCCTTTTAACAAGGTTAAATTCAACTTTTTATGCATGCTTCCCAAAACTTCACTGGCATCTCACTTGTCTCCCTTTGTCTATTTACTTACTGAACAAACTCTTGCTGTGAACATTTGATGTGATAAGCATATGTTAGGCTTGGAAACTGCCAAAACAAACAGGAAAGATACTGTCCACGTTAGCTGGAATTGCTACCTAAGCTCCAATTTCTCATCCTCCAATATCACTCACTGGAAAAATGTTTAATTCCCTATCATTCAGCTATATCCATAAAAACAGGAGGAAGAAATCCTGAAAATTTTATCCTACAAAACATGAGTTTGTGTTGATCGTTTTTTCCCTTTCTGCTCATGGCACCATAACTCTTGTAACCATTGGTCTTCCATATTTCAGAATAATTAATGCATTACTCCTCTTTGTCCTCTTTATAACATTTATAACCGTCTCTGTTTTATTCTACTTCATTCATTCCACATTAACCAAGTATTTTTGAGAAATGATTATGTACTGTCCTAGGTGTTAGGGAAACAACATTAAGTATGATGGGCCAGGTCCCTACTTCTGTGAAGCTCACATACTATACTTCTTATGCGTCTCTTTTATCTGCACCTTCATTTTCATTCTCCTTCGTTTTGCCAACCTGAACTGTCCCAACCTCCTCGCTCCTTCAATTCATACTTTTGTTATATTAGTGTCCTAAAGCATACTACATAAAAGGAATTCTCCAAGGATCTGTCTTCCAATTGTTTGTCTTCTTTCTTTACATATCTTAGTGATCTCATCCCTTTTAATAAGGTCAAATTCAACTTTTGGTACAATGGTTCCCAAACTGAACAACCACCAGAGTTGTCTCCTTTTACATGCTTAATTCCTGAGAAAATATGTACTGTAAGTCCACTGCATTTTATTATGCAGCAAATATACTGAATACATATATTGCATACGATTAATGTTGAAGACATATTTTAAAGATCATTTCATATTTATTTCCTTGCTGGTATAATTTTTAATTAAAATGTTTAATTCTTTCAAGAAAGACCGCGTGTGAGTTTTCTAAAATTAAGACAAAAAAGAAAAAAAAATACATAAAATATTTAACACTGTTTTACACTGTCTAAAAGCCAATAACTTCAATATCAAATATTAAATACCACAGAGAAGTTATTATTCTCTAGTCAAGGACCTTGGAGTTCTGACCTTAGATCTAGCAATTGTATAGGTTAACCCTGAGAACCAGGGATTGAATCCAGGTGTTGTTGCTATTACTTAGTGGACTTGGATGGGCAAGTTACTTTATTTCACCCTGTTTAAGTTTGGTCATTTGTAACAGAGGATAATAATGTTACGTACCCATCTACCTATGAGATGGATTAGTATTAAAGAAAATATGAGGGGTACCTGGGTGGCTCAGTCAGTTGAGCATCTGCCTTTGGCTCTTGTCATGATCTCAGGGTCCTGGGATAGAAACCCATGTTGGGCTCTGCTCAGCGGGGAGTCTGCTTCTCCCTCTCCCTCTGCACCTCTACCCCCACATTTGTGCTCTCTTTCTCTCAAATAAATAAATAAAATCTTACAAAAAAAGAAAAGAAAAAATTAGCTGCAACAGTACTGACAACTAGGAAGCTCCATATAAATCTCTTGTGACCTCCCTACATATTCCATGTTCTAATCAATGTTAATATTGACTATTTATTAATCATGCACCAGGATTTTATTTGTCCTTTTTCTTTAGTGTAAAATTCACCAATTCCATAAAGCAAGTGTTCATGTATTAATATAAAACCCATCTTTTCCGAATGTGAGGCTCACTCCGGACTTCTTCCTTTCCTTAATCCCCAGCATACAAATTGTCATCAATACTGCCCCTTTGACTTCTCAAATCTGCCCTCTCCAGCCCCCCATCTTTGCCTTCATAGATATGGTCCCCAAACACTTATTGATTGGATACCTGCAATAACTACCCAAATAGCCCCCTTTAAAATAAATCTCTTCCTTATCATGGCAGAAAAAAATTCTCTTGCTTAAAATCCATCGATGTCCCCCTATTACTTAGAGAATAACATACATAATAGTAGTCAGATGTTAGCTGTGCTGTGTGGCCTGAGTTACAGCCTCTCTTATATGGGGTTCTAAAGCAATCTACATTTCTGCATGTTAGCCTGAGTTATAAATGTCTGGCTTTACCCTTGAACTCTGAGCTAACTGAAAGCAGAGAATGAAGTGCTGTTTATCTCACATACTTGGCACACAGCAGGTATTTGTTAAATATCATGTAATAAAACACCAATTCTTCCATGAAGGCTGTCCTGTTTACCATCAATTGAATTATGATTTTCCCGATTATGAGCCCCTTTCTCATGGGAGGTACAGTATGAAGTACAATATGTTTGAGTGAGCTTGTTGGGGGGGGGTCAGTGGGGAAGGGTGATTTTTATCTCTTTGAGAGCAAGGTTCAGTGTGAAAGCAAAATAAGAATACCTGAACTGGAAGTCCAGTTTCATCCTGGGGTCTTCTGGTAGGAGGAATCATTGAATCTGAGCTTATTTCCTATTCTACTGAGTGAGGAGAATTAATTCCTCTCCTGCCTAAATTGAAGGAATGGTTTAAAGTTTAAGTTAGATAATATAGAGAGAAACGCTGGGGAAAATATAAATCATGAAATAACTGTGTTAATCACAGAAATTCAACCATAGGAATTTTGTAGTCTCTGCAATACACAATTCAGGAATTTTCACAACTCTGTCATTAATACTTGTTGGACAAATATGTGATCTGAACCAATTGGATAACAAAGATATAAAAGAGCTTCTTATGATGAAATTTCATTTCCATTGGTACTGGGGTAATCATGTCAGAACAGTATTTTTCATCCTTCACTATAATACTGCAAACTAACTGGTGTTCATGTAAAATTACCCATTAAACTTCGTCTCTTAATTCTCACAATAGGTAAACACACAAACAAACACCATGATCATTAGTATAAGAAGATAATTCTTGGAACATCTGTGAAATTTTATTATTTTAAGCATTCAAAATATATTTGATACTGGAGAATTTGCACAGAGAGGTGAAGTTACTAACCTTAAAAAATAAATGGTGCAGGATGCACTTGGACAGCTAAATGAACGAGGTGAACTTCTTTGTCTTGGACGTATGTCCAATAATACATTTTGCACGTGAAAATACCCTCACGTGTTCTCACAGTCTCAAATGTCTTCTTTATATAATTCGATGGAGTTGTTCATGCTTGGAAACTTATCATAAACAAGTATTCCTTCAAAAAAGGTAATTGTAACAGACGGCACATGAACATTAGCTTTCCATGTTAAAAAACAAAACAAAACTACATTTCCTTTCTGCGTGGAAAATCTAAGTAAATACAATAGTCTATTCTCACAATGAGGTGGAGTAAAACTAACTACTTTTCATTAATGAGATTATTTTAAAGTCCACAAATCTATGTGGGCACCTTCTTTTACTGTCAATGGACAGGAAGGATCTCCCACTCTGGTGCTGGCAGTTAGCACCTCTGACAAAACTCTCATCTCTTCAAAAGCCTACCCTTCTGCATTTACTCCTGCTCCTGCTCCTCAGACACCAGCACAATTCCCAGTGAAGACATTCACTATATAGCTATCGAATGCAACACTAAATGATTTAAAGAAAATGTGAAGAATAATACACAGACACCACAATGACATTTTCTATGAATTGCCTCACTGATGATTTTTCCTATAGCCTTGCCACAAACCTTTACTATGATAAATTCCTTCTCTTTTGCATATATTTTGATCCCATTTTTCATATAAATATTAAATGTGATGCAGCATCATCACTCAGTAGTAGAAGACTATGAAGCTGTAATAATAGATTTTTTTTCTTTCCCTCTAACAAACATTTATCCTTCCTGACCTTCCTGTTATGTTTGCTGAGTGAGGTGAAATGTCGTAAGTTTATTGCTGTTGCCCATATTATATGCAGCTTTAGAAAATCAATAACATTTATTCTGGCTTCATTCATCATTGGGGATAGCAAGCAATGGTAGTACTGGCAGTAATAGGCAATAACTCTCATGTGAATTTTAATGATGGGTTTTGGACACATAAACGAAAGAGAATTACCTCTGTTTATAGAAGATGCTATTTCACAAAAGATAGACCCATTCTTCATTCCTTGGACATGTATTTCCTCCTCATAAATTCACAGAGTTCTACTCTCTGCAAATTCTTGCTCAGCTTATGCTCTATGTAAAATCTGGGCACTGCATGACCTGATGTGATTTGAATGTTGTGGATAAAGAATGCCAGGCTGAATGTCTCGAGGCCTGGCATCTAATCCCACTTGTGACACAGCCAGCTGTATGCTTCTGGCAAATTGCAGCTTCAAATGTCTCAGTGCCCTCAGAGGTCCCATTGAGCTCAAACTTGGGCCTGTATGGCCAAACATCAAAGAGAGAAATTATACAAAATGTCAGGTAGTGCATATTTATTATTCATCGCAAACTTAACTCCTATAAAACTGAATGTGAGATATGATAATTTTTTGCAGATTAAATTCTACTATTCTCTCCAAGTTTTATTAGTTTTCTTTTTATTCTTCCTTCTTTTTATTTTTCTTCTCCTCTCCATTTATCCTGTTTCTTCCTTCAATTTTTTGCTTTTCTATTTCACATCTATCTCTACCTTTTGCCTACCAGAGATACCCGAGGCTCCATAGCCACTCTTGGTCTTGATGCCACAGAAATGTCACGTTTCTTATTTTTTGTAATTATAATGTATAAAATTGAAGGACTATGCTTTTGCCAAATATAGATTTAACAATATTTCAGTACAAAAAAATTTTCAGCTTTTGCGATGTCTTTTTTTTTTAATTTTAAAAAATTTTCAAATAACTAGAAGGCTTTACTACTTAAAAGAATTTTCTTTTAGGTGAGATCCAAAAAAAGGAAAAGATAGAACTTTATTGTTTTCCTTGTCTGGATGCTCTCAAATTAGATCTGATAACTCTCTTTCTTTTGGATGGTTCAAAGTGTTTCTGAAGCTCTCACAGGACTATCTTGCTCATCCATTTGTTGGCAAGTGAGAGGGTTTCTACTTATATGCCTCAGCATTTATATGTTAACTCATAAAGGTTTATTAAACTAAGAAAATTTTTTTGAATATCATATAACAAGCAATTATGTAAATGTACTAAGAAATGCTCTGGGCCATTAGCCTACATTCCTAAATTGCTAAGTAACTGGAGGAATTAACTTTAGCACAATAGACTCATTCACACTTGATGCATTGGTTCTGATGCCCTAATGTTTGTTAATGGAACATGGCGCTTTGCTCTAACATTGTCCAGAGGTTTTGCTTCATTGTTATACCCACTTCAGTAAGAGGAGCAAGTACAGAACTAACGGTGTGAAAAGAGTTTCCCCAAGAAAATATCAGTAATTTATTTATGTTTTGGCCCTTAATTTATCTTAATAACATAAATAAAACATTTATAACTCAGAAATAATAGGAATAAACTCTTACACAAATTTAAACAAGTATACTCATTAAAAGGCTGTAATTCCCCTTTACTCCCTACTTTTCCCAGAAGCAACTCCTATTAACAACCATTTGGCATGTATACTTCCACAGCTGTGGTTCTAGTTAGAGTTGATTTTGTTCGTTTGTTTCTGATTGTTATGTTTTTAATTAATGAGAGCACAGAATAGTCCCATAACTCACTCTGACATTTAATAAAGAAATTACCATGCTGATACAGACTTAGTTCATTCTTTTAAACTATTCCCTAGTTTTCCCTGGTTTGGGTACATCACAATTTCATCACCCTAACTAGGATATTTAGATTGTCAGGAATTTTTGCTACCACAAGCAAGATTGCAGCAACCACTTCTGCATGTTCATCTTTGTGCACCTGTGCTAACATGTTTGCAGGACAGATGATTAAAAATGGCATTGCCAACAGCATTTTTTCAGTGAACTAGAACAAATAATACTAAAATGTGTATTGGCTATTCGACTCTGAATAGCCAAAGTAATCTTGAGAAAGTATAACAAAGCTAAAGGTATCACAATCCCAGATTTCAAGATATACTACAAAGCTGTAATAATCAAAAAGTATGGTACTGGCACAAAATAGACTCACAGATCAATGGAACAGAATAGAGAGCCTGTGAATAAACCGACACTTGCATGGTCAATTAATCTATAACAAAGGATGCAAGAATATACAAAGGAAAAAGGCAGTCTCTTCAATAAATGGTGCTGGGAAAATTGGTCAGCTACATGCAAAAGAATGAAAACTGATCTATTTCTTACACCATACACAAAAATCGCTCAAAATGGATTAAAGTCCTAAATGTGAGACAAGAAATCATAAATATCCTACAAGAAAACATAGGCATTAATTTCTCTGACATTGGACTTAGCAACATTTTTCTAAATATGCCTCTTCAGGCAAGCAAAACAAAGACAAAAATAAACTATCAGAACCACACCAAAATAGAGAGCTTCTGCACAGCGAAGAAAACAATCAACAAAATGAAATGGCAACCTACTGAATAGGAGAAGGTATTTGCAAATGATATATCTGATGATATAATACAAAATACAACATACAAAAAGAACTTATATGGCTCCACACCAAAAAAAAAACAAAAACAAAAACAAAACAAAACAAAATGAAACAAAACAAAAAACCCAAAAAACAAACTCAATAATCCAATTAAAAATGTGCAGAGGACCTGAGGGGACTTTTCCAAAGAAGACTTACAGACGGCCAGCAGATACTTGGAACAATCCTCAACATCGCTAATCATCTGGGAAATGCAAATCAAAGCCACAATAAGATAACCCTTATACCTGTCAGAATGGCTAGCATCAAAAAGATCGAAAAGTGTGCTATCGAAAATGTGGAGAAAAAGGAGCCCTCGTGAGAATGTAAATTGGTGGTGCAGCCACATGGAAAATAGTACGAAGGTTCCTCAAAAAATTAAAAATAGATATACCAAATGATACAGTTATTCTAATACTGGCTATTTACCCCCCAAAATGGAAATACTAATTCAAAAAGATATACACACCCCTATGTTTATTACATTATTTATATCACTTATATACTTTATAACCATTATTTATGGCCAAAATATTAAAATAATCCAAGTGTCTATTAATAGATGAATGGATAAAGATGTGGCGCACACACAAACACAACCACTTACACACATACACAATGGAATATTACTCATCATAAAAAATTATGAGATCTTGCTATTTGTGACAACATACATGGACCTAGAGGGCATTAAACTAACTGAAATAAGTCAGAGAAAGACAAATACCCTATGATTTCACGTATATGTGGAAAATCAAAAAAGTAAAACATGAATAAATAAACAAAAAGTAGAATCAGCCATATGAATACAGAGAACAAACTGATGGTTGCCAGAGTGAAGGGAGTAAGAGGTGGGCAAAATGGGTAAAGGAGAGAAAGAGACACAGGCTTCCAGCTATGAAAGAAAAAGTCATGGCAATGTAAGGCATATCATAAGGAATATAGCCAAAGGTGTCATATTAGTGTTGCATGGTGACCGATGGTAGCTACGCTGGTGGTAAGCATAGCCTAACATATAAACTCATCAAGTCACTAAGTCGGACACCTGAAACTAATGGGATACCATGTGTCAACTATTATTCAATTCAATAAAAAAAGAATAAGACAATGGAATTGCTTGGTTGAACATTATGCTGAATAAAATGTTATCAACGCCATCAAATGATCACCTAAATACAGTGTACCAATTCACTTCCCATAAACGAAAAAAAGGAAATTCTTATTTTTTGGTGTTCTTCATCAACAGCCAATAGTTCTTACCCATTTAATTTTTTTCCAATCTACCATATGTGACAATAGCAATTCTCTGCTGTTTTAAAAATGACAATTTAGGGATGCCTGGGTGGCTCAGTGGTTGAGCATTTGCCTTCGGTTCAGGGCATGATCCCGGAGTCCAGGGATCAAGTTCCACATCGGGCTCCCTGCATGGAGCCTGCTTCTCCCTCGGCCTATGTCTCTGCCTCTCTCTCTCTGTGTGTCTCTCATGAATGAATAAATAAAATCTTATAAAAAAATTAAAATGACAATTTAGGTTTGGTACCCTTGTGATAGAAGAGTTTCTCAAGTATGATTCTTTTAAAACTCATATATACATGGGACCTGATATTATACATTTTACAGATTTAAAAAACTTGAAAAAAAGATGATTTTCTGAGGTAATATCTCTAGAAAATGATACAGTCGGGGTCAAATCTAAGCAGTTGGGACTCCAGATCTTGCCTTTAAACCATTAAAGAAAAAGCTAGACATTGACAGCAGTGTAATTGCAAGGTAGCTGTGATGTCATGAGAAAAGCAGTGGAAGGACAGGTCTTGAAACGGGTCCCAGTCCAGATTTTGCCACTGACCAGCCAGCTGTGTGTGCTTGTATGAATCTCTTCACCACCCCTCTGGTAAACAGAAAAATGTGGATTTCCATCATTAATGAGAAAGTGCACCTATTTTTATATATTTAACTTTTAATGGTCTATTCCTATATTTTCCATATTTTTTTTTACTATCAGGTTACTGCCTAAATTTTGATACATTTAATTGCCTTTATATGTAAAGATCGTATTTTTTCTCTTTCCCTTTGGTCTTGTATTTTGTTTATAATGATACTTGTTGGGGTGCCTGGGTTGGCTCAATCAATTAAGCTGCTGACTCGGTTTCAGTTCAGGTCATGAGATCAGGGTCATGAGATCATGAGACTGGGCCCTGTGTAGGACTCCATGCTGAGTGTGGAGTCTGCTTGGGATCATTTCCCTTCCCCTTTGTCACTTTCCCAACTCAGGAGTTCACTCTTTCTCTTTCTCTATCAAATAAATAAATAAAATATTTTTTAAAATAATGATATTTATAACCAAATATTCAGTCTTTTCCTTGACAATGCCTAGATTTTGTGTCTTGTGTAATAAGGATATCCATCCTAAGTTTTTAAAAAAAATTGTTTGATTTAATGATTATTGTTGTCATAACTAATTCTCTTAATACTAACATTTGGATGTTATGCAAAGTAGACTG
Source organism: Nyctereutes procyonoides (assembly GCF_905146905.1). NCBI lineage: Eukaryota > Metazoa > Chordata > Mammalia > Carnivora > Canidae > Nyctereutes > Nyctereutes procyonoides. The sequence continues at coordinate 9,557,265 of NW_026575122.1, forward strand.
ACTTTGTTTCTACATGGATATTCAGTATTCCAATTCCTTTAATTTAATTTTATTGATTTCCCCCTCAATTTTATTTTATTTTATTTATTTTTTAATTTTTAAAAATATTTAATTTATTTATTTATTTATGATAGACATACGCAGACAGAGAGGCAGAGACATAGGCAGAGACATAGACAGAGGGAGAAGCAGATTCCCTGCAGGAAGTCTTATGCCGGACTCAATCCTAGGACCCTGGGATTACAACCTGAGCCAAAGGCTCAGACTCAACCACAGAGCCACCCAGATGCCCTGATTTCCCCTCAATTTTAAAATGGTACCTTTATCATATCCAAGTTCTCTTTTGTGCTTAGGTCTATATCTCAAGAAGGAAACAAGTATTTTAATTATTCCTCCTTTTAAAAATAATCATTTCCAATAGCTTTCAGTGTAATTTTGCAAAGCTTTCCTAACTACTGATTTACATTTCTCTCCTCCAGATTTTGGTTAGGGTTGGATTGAAACACATTAATCGGCAGAGATTAACATTCACAACATCATTAGCTAGATAGCCAATATGTATTGACAGAACTGGTTTATGGTTTATGAATTTTTATTCACACCTTGCATACTTCTTAACTAAGTTTATCCCTAGATACTTTGTAGCTTTATTACCATTGTTGTCAGAATTTTTTTCTTTATATTTCGATATTAGATATTGCCAGTAGGTAAGAAAGCTATCTGCTTTTTTTAAAAAAAATATTTTTTTTAATCTTTATTTATTTATGATAGTCACAGAGAGAGAGAAAGAGAGAGAGGCAGAGACATAGGCAGAGGGAGAAGCAGGCTCCATGCGCTGGGAGCCCAACGTGGGATTCGATCCCGAGTCTCCAGGATCGCGCCCTGGGCCAAAGGCAGGCGCCAAACCGCTGCGCCACCCAGGGATCCCAGCTATCTACTTTAAAATACTTTTATTTCCCTGATGATGAGTGATGTTGAGCATCTTTTCATATGTCTGCTGGTCATCTGTATGTCTTCTTTGGAAAAATGTTTATTTATTTCTTCTACCCATGGTGAAAGGGGGATAGGTGAAATAGATGATGGGTATTAAGGGGGGCACTTGTGATGAGCACTGAGTATTGTATGTAAGTGAAGAATCACTACACCTGAAACTAATATTATACTGTAGGTTAACTAACTGGAATTTAAATTTCAAAAAAAAATACACTTTTATAACTAATGATATTATTGAACTCTTTTATCAGTTCTATGAAATTTGGGGTTGATTCTCTAGGATTTTTCTATGTAGAAAGTCATTATTTTTGTAAGAATATTGGCCAACTCACCTTTGGACCATTCTACCATGAGGTATCATTTCTCCTTATTTTTGTATTTCTGTTACATGTCTAAAATTAATAATAAATTGAAAAGTATACACCATTATCTGGTTTTCATGCCATGAAAATCGAGTGGCAATTTGAATAATCATTTGATACACTTGATCAACGTATAGAATTCAATTCTTTTATACAATTCATAATTCTTTCTTTCCCGTACTACACTGGCTTTTTAAAAGCCCACATATTGTATGAATAATTCTTCCAACTTTCCACTCAGTTTACTATGCAGTCCACACAGAATGAAAAAATATGGGAGAAAACATAACACAAGTTATATAAATCAATATTTAGTCATTATCAATATGATTCTAAAATTATTCATACCCTACTCCCAGCATACCATAGGTGCAACAAGGCAAAGGAAAAGTTAATTAACCAAGCAATAATTCCCCATTAGTAAGAGCCAGAAGATAGAGAAAAACTATTCAGAGTGATGAAAGCAAGTGGGCAATAAATGAACAGCTGAAAAAGAGGCATTCAGGAAAGACAGCACAAAAGTTCAGTGTAAATTGCTATTGTAATAACTAATTTCTCTGAAAACAAAGCCTGAAAAATAGAAATGGGTAGAAGACAGCTAATTGCAAGGAAATATATAAATATTGTATATATCTTACACTTAACGTGATTTCAGCTGCATATGATTACTGAAAACAGGCACATATGAATTCAGTTAAAGCCATCATTTCAAAGATATTTCAATGAATGGATGCCTTGTTCTAGAGAACACATGTAATTTTGTACATAAATCAGAGTAAATGGGAGATTTGACAATTTTAAGGTGGCTAAATGAAATGCAAATGGCAAAACATAAACCAGAAACAAAAATCTATACCGGAGTCCGAACCACTTGGTTTGGTTGCCTGCCTTTCTCAGAGCCCCTAGATAGTTGCCAGGTCCCTAACAAATTCTGCTGTGAAAACAAACGATGTGGGGAGGACCCTAACTTCTAAAATAATGTTTTAAAGAATCAAAAAGTCTGTTCTGATTTTTTTAAATGTTAAGAATAATGTTCTGGTCATACCCAGCAAGGATAACAATGAATCTTTTATCAATGGGAACAATATAAAGTAAGTCTTAGCATGGAAGTGTGGAAGACTAAGGCATAATTTCTGGATTAATATATGCACTAAATGGCTGGTCTGCTCCTTCCAGGGTAACATAGTAGACAGCAGTAGTGTAACCAGCCAAGGATGTACTTTTAGGAACACTAATCTTGCAAAGTGCCCAAAAATATTAATGAGGAAGGGAGAGACCTATATATGTGTGTGGGTGAGTATAACTCTCTTTTCTCTTTTTTTGAGTATAATTTTCTTTTATGCAGCATATTTTATGCTCTCAAAGAATTTTCAGCAACACTAGAACAAATGCAATTTGACAGGACTTTACCAAATTATTTGTGAAGTTATATAGCGGGGTTTTTTTAAGATAAAATTTCCCTTTGAGTAAATTGTTATACTATGTTGTATATTACTGTTGTATCATTGTAGAACCAGAACCCATGCTTTAATGGACTGCAATAAAATAAATAAATAAATAAATAAATAAATAAATAAATAAATAAATAAATAAAACAAAGCCTTGGAAATGGGTACAGTGAGACTGATCTCTACATGACCATTATTCTTTGAAGTAATAACCAACACTTAGATAAAATATTATGTGCCAGAAACTCTTCTTAGGCCTTACATATAGCAAGTCACTTAATCCTCCCAACAAACTGGCATACGGAGAGACTGTTTCCCAAGTTCACGCAGTTAGTTATAGTAGAGCTAGAATTTGAACCCAGATAGTCTGGAACTAACTAGAAATGTAGCACAAGAAAAACAGGGAAACATACTACAATAGATGAGAAAATGAATTCCAAAGTAATGATGTGGTGATAGATATTTTAAGTCAAACAGGTATTAAGGAAAATTATCTCTCCAGCCTTTTTTTTTAATAATAAATTTATTTTTTATTGGTGTTCAATATGCCAACATACAGAATAACACCCAGTGCTCATCCCGTCAAGTGCCCCCCTCAGTACCCGTCACCCATTCACCACCACCCCCCGCCCTCCTCCCCTTCCACCACCCCTAGTTCATTTCCCAGAGTTAGGAGTCTTTATGTTCTGTTTCCCTTTCTGATATTTCCTACCCATTTCTTCTCCCTTCCCTTCTATTTGCTTTCACTATTATTTATATTCCCCAAATGAATGAGAACATATAATGTTTGTCCATCTCCGATTGACTTATTTCACTAATATATATTCTCAATGTATGGACCTCTAGAGTGTGTGTGTGTGTGTACTTGCATGTTACCCTATGAAAGACATCCACATAGGTTAAATAACGCAGCTAGAAATTTTATTTATAGATATTTATAATTTGTATATTCTATCTTTACTATAATTTTTCTGCTAACAAGTCACAAGAAAAAGACCTTGAGGTAACAAACTAAATGAAGATAAATATATAGGAACTTAGTCACATAACCAGGGCTTCTTAAAAATCTTTAATTTCAATAACTGATATATTGTTTTCTTATCTGTGTATCTACATCCATCACAAAATGAAATGGAGCATGGCAGGAATCTGCCTAATATAATCACTATAACTATATCAATTAATTAAGCAAAGTTTTATGAATTTGATGTCTCTAAACAATTGTAACAAGTGGATTAATTTTCATAAATAGAACATAGCACCCTAGGGGCATTGACTTTACTTTCAGCAATGCTCAGGTACTAAAACCTAAGGCATTTTTTTATTATATATGCACTTATTTATGTCCATGTTGTCTGGAAAGGTTTTTTTGAAAAAATTAATTAATTTTCTTTTTTTACATTCTAAAATTTAAATTCAATCTGCCAACATGTTCTGGAAAGTTTTTAAGGAACATATTTAAATTATATCTTTTAATATGGAAGCAACCCAAGTGTTCATCAATTAATGAACGGATAAAGAAGATGTAGCATACATATAGACAATGGAATATTATTCAGCCTTAAAAGAGAATGAAATCTTGCCATTTGCAATAACATGGATGGATCTAGAGTATAGTGCTAAGCGAAATAAGTCAGTCAGAGAAAGACAAATACCATGATTTCACTCATATGTGGAATTTAAGAAACAAAACAAATGAGGAAAGGAAAAAAACAGAGAAAGAGAGAGGTAAATCAAGAAACAGACTCACCTATAAGAACAAACTGATGGGGGCACTTGAGTGGTTCAGTACGTTAAGCCTCTGACTAGGTTCAGATCATGATCTTACAGTCCTGGGATCCATCCTCACATCAGGCTTCCCACTCAGAGGGGAGTAAGCTTTTTTCTCTCCCTCTCTCTTTACCCCTCCCCCAGCTCGTGCATGCTCTCTCTCTCTCTCTCTCTCTTTCAAATAAATAAAATCTTAAAAAAAAAAAAAAACACCAAAAAGCTAATCATTACCAGAGGGGAAGTGGGAGGAAGGCATCAGTTTAACAGGTGATGGGGATTAAGGAGTGCCTTGGATGTTATATGGGAATGTTGAATCACTATATTGGGCACTTGAAACTAACATTACACTGTATGTTAACTAACTGGAATTAAAATTAAAACTAAAAAATAATTAATTAATTATATCTTTAAAAAAAGCCCACATTCAGGGAGACCATTTTTCTTCAAGCAGAAGATTCATGACCAGACTAATATAATTCTAAATCAAATCTTCGCTGCCTTCTCAGCTTTGATCAAAGCAGAGTTCCAATTTACTTTTTGCCACTTCACACCTGGGTTAGCAATGAAGCAGTAGAAAAAGGTCAAGGTCAAAAATAAATAAATATTTTATTGGGGTAGATGACTTTTCATTATTTCACCCTAAAATTTTACTTGTGTTTCTGCTCAACATTCTAGTTGTCATTGCAACATATCCCCAATATCTAAATCAAAATTAAAAGGCACACTTAAAACATCCAAAAAGTTATATGGGATAAATAAATGTAAGGCAACATGAAAAAATACTAAATGTAGAGCCTTCTCATTCAACAAAATGTTTCTAATCTCAAGGGTATTTGTCTTGTTTTAAAAATAAGTTAAATTATCTATTTAATGAGAAAAAAATTAACCCAATTTCCCCAAATTTTTGAAGAGATCTTATAAAATATGTAAGATATAAGCAAGATAATCTTTTTCCATTAAGGAAACATGTATCATAGAAAAAATAGTATTTAACTGGAGCCAGACCACACAATATCCATTACAGCTTTTGATGATTCACTTAACTTTTTTAAGGACTTGGTGGCCATAACTGTAAAATGCTGGGGCACACTGACACAGGGATGTACAGTGGAAGTCAGACAACAACTATAGGGCCACATCTTTATAAACTGAATGTAGGAAAAAAAATTCCTAAGCAAGACACAAGCAAAAATGATAAAGGGAAATATTATAAACTCAACTGCTTTAAGAGTTTTTATAAAAATGCATATGAAAAACACCACAAAGAAAATAAAGGCAGGAGCGCCTGGATAATACAGTTGGTTGAGTGTCCGACTCTTGGTTTAGGTTCAGGTCGTGATCTCAGGGTTGTGAGATCAAGCCCTACACTGGGCTCTGCACTCATAAGGAGTTTGCTTGAGATTCTTTCCCTCTGCCTCTCTCCTCACTACATACACTCTCTTTCTCTTTCTCCAAAATAAATCTTTAAAAAAAGAAAACGAAAAAGAAGAAGGCAAGCCGTAATATTGGCCAAGGTATTCGCCACCAAGATAAGTGAAAGTGAATAAAAATCCTGGATATGTAACTAAGAAACAAATAACTAAGAAAAAAGAAAAGTAACCCAATATAACCCAATATAAAATTAAGAATGACATGAGTAAATATTGTATTAAGAAAGGGACACAGGGAATGCCTGGGTGGCTCAGTGGTTGTGCATCTGCCTTTGGCTCAGGCCATAATCCTGAGTCCTAGGATCCAGTACTGCATTGGGCTCCCTGCAGGCAGCCTGCTTCTCCCTCTGCCTATGTCTCTGCCTCTCTCTCTCTGTGTGTCTCTCATGAATAAATGAAATCTTTAAAAAAAAAAAGGAAATTTTTTTTAATACACAAAAATTTAAAAATGCTCAACCACACTGAAAATCAAGCAATCTTCATTAAGACAAAGTGAGTTAACTTGATGTACCCATAAATTGGCAAAAGTGACAAGTCGCATGACACCAAGAAATGATAAAATATAAAAAAACAGTAGGCATACATACGTGCATTGATATAATCACTTTAAACAATAATTGGGCAAGATTCTGTACATTGAAGAAATACACACCAGCAATAATCTCTTTTTTAGGCATTTGCCCTGGAACATGCACACCAGGGGACATATAAAATATTTGTCTACTTTGTTTGTATCACCAGAACAATGAACACATCCTTCAAAACATCACCACATACTGTGGTGAACCCAATAGATTACCACACAGCAGTGAGAATGAATAGTTTCATTTTTCAATTTCATTATTTCCATCTAGAACTACAAATATAAAAAACCAAGTGTGGGAGAATGAAAAAAAAAACAAGTTACAAGGATGGCTCATTTGCTTACATAAAGCTAAAATAAACTATGCTCTTTCTAAAAAGCAAATGTATGAGTGGTAAAAATATAATGAAATTTACAGAAATGAGAAACATCAAATTTGAGACAGCGACAGTGAGGGCATATAACAGTGGAGGAGGCTCAAGGATTTCAACCTTATTAGTGATGTTTTATTTCTTTTGTGGGGTGCTGTGTATAGGGATGTCTCCTGTAATAGGCTGTATAATTTTTAATACATCTGATATACTTAGTAACATGACTTAAATGAATAATGATGCTTTGGAGATCGGGACTTATAAAAAACCTGGTTAAGGTCACCAAGGATCAGATGTGAAACAGAAAACACATCTTATCAGATGTAAATCCACCAAAGTCGATGCAGAGAGAGCTTAGCGTCATTTGCAGTGTCCTAATTAGTGGTGTCTTTTTTTTTTTTTTCTGTTCTCAATAAAGTAACAACCAAGCTATGTTAAGAAATAAATACTGACTGGTTAATTAAGTGTGCTAGCTGGCCCAGTTCTCCTTCTCACACAATATCAAATTCTCTCAAACCTGAGCTTCAGAAGATTCATAATTATGTCTTGTCAAGTGACTTCTGGGTCACTCCACTTACAAACACTTAAGCTGATAAATGTCGAGGTGTTTTTGTGTTACAGAAATCCGAGACCCACTTTTACGCAGAAATCTCTATGCTTTTCATTAAATATAAATGTGTTATACTGATGCTACAATATTAAAAACTCTCCAGTATCATCCAAGAATGAATATTTATTATAAAAAAAAAGCAGGTTAGGGGCACGTGGGTGGCTCAGTGGTTGAGCATCTGCCTTTGGCTCGGGTTCTGATCCTGGGGTCCTGGGATCGAGTCCCACATCAGGCTCCCCAAAGGGAGCCTGCTTCTCCTTCTGCTTATGTCTCTGCCTCTCTCTCTGTCTCTCATGAATAAATAAGAAACTTTAAAAAAAAAAGAAACTAGGTTATTAATTATTAATTAATGACAACTCTAAACCTTCACCTTTGAAAAAGGATTTCATATCTCTTTGATTTCATGTCTCCTTTCAGTATCTCTTTGACCTTACACTATAATCGCAGGGTAATAATATAAATCTTATTATCTCTATTTTACAGGTAAAGATTTGACGGGTTTTCCATAAAAATACTGATGTGAGTGTCTTAGTTTACTTCAAAAAGCATATTCATTTCTAACAACTTTTAAAATCAAAGGTCAAAGGGACTAATATGAGGATAAATTAGCTAAATGTAAATTAGCAAAAACTGTGAAAGGAAAGTCACAAAATAAGGAAATATTAGAAAACAGTAAATAGCATTAAAGACATTAGGCAGTTTTATTTCCACATACAATCAAACTGGCAAAGACATAATAGACACACTTCCTGCACATATAATGCCAGTGATTCACATGGAATTTTGCACCAAAGAAATTGCTTTTGTTCATTAAGAGTTATTTTAACTTAGCTTAATTGGCATTTATAGTTCCCATATTATAAATAACTTAATACTTAGACAACAGCACATTCATCATAATTTCCTTTATGGGTATTTTTCATATTCACTCTGAGCCTAACATTTCAGGCCTCAGATTATTTAGGGAGATTTGCCTCTGCTCGTAGAAAGACAGAACCAATTTTCCCTCAACCATGACTTTACACAGGTCTGCGAAGTCTGACGGGGCCAAACTTAATTTTGCTATCATCACTACCTTATGCACAAACAAAATTAAGTCAAAACAGCATTCCATTTGAGTGGCTCCTCACAACAACTTGGAGGCGATTCTGGGATTTTCGGAGAGTTTTTTTATATGGAAAGTAGGTGGTCTAGATTGTAGATACTTTAATGGCTTAAACTTCTACTCTTCACAATGAAAAATCTAAATATTTTTGAAAACCTTGACTTTTCGTAGGCATTTCCCTGACATATATTTAAAGTTATAAAAGAGAAGATTTATGAATGTATAAAGCAAACTAGAAATGAATAAAGTATTTGACCCAGTTTTTTTCTTGACCTTTTTTGTGAAATTGGTCCATTCTCTTTTCAGTTTCAATTCATACATATTTTCTGGACCCCAGTCCAGGTAGTGCTTAAACCTGAGTGTTGTTTTACACAGGCCTATGAGGGGATGTTAATTGTGATACCTTGTTTGGGATTTTTGTAAAGTTTCAGTAACATATTTTGTGGAAGAAGCACCACCTACTCCAAAAGCAAAATTAGTACTAGTAAAATGGTACAGAATAAAGAAAGGCATATCCTCATCCCCACCTCCTGGCCCAAAAGACAAACTCCTGCTACCTAATTTCATCTTTTCAATTTGTCTTTTTGTAATTAGCTTGGACTGAAATGTACAGAGGCAGTTCAAAATGAATTTTCTATGAAAATAAACAGACTGAGAAGGCTACTCAACCACAAATATGTAGCATGTCTCATCAAAAAGGAAAGACAGACCCAATATCCAAAAGGCAGAGCCAATCACAACAGAGAACAATGAATTAAGGAAGCTTCCACGAAGCAGGATGACCCAGGAAAGAACATTCCATACCCCTGGAGCATATGCCAGCTAAATTTCAGCAATGCTTTGGACCAATAACTTTTTTGTACCCTTTGTTCATCCAATTATTGAGTTATGGAGATTTTCCTGTTCCTCTCAAAATGTATGTAAGGTGTGTATATAGAGGACGAAAAGGAAGAAAATACAAGTTATCTTTTTAGTTGCCAGTACCCTGGTTAAAGATCTCCACCCAAAGAGCTTCTCTACATATTAATCTGATGTAGATGATAAGATGGCGGCCTTGGAGCTTGATGCCATGATTGGATGAGACTGAGGGTTTTAGAAGGGAGGTGAATGTATTTTGCACACGAAGCACTGGAGCCAGAGGGCAGACTGGAATAGATCGTTATGCCAATGGATCTAAATACATCATGCCTCCTGTTACTTACGCTCATGTGTCACTCAGACATGGCATATGACTTGCTTTGATCAGTAGGTTATGAGCAAAGGTGATGCAAGCACCTGTACACTGAGGTTTGCCCTCTTAGAACACTGGTCCAAGACTGTGTGTGAAGTGTAGCCTCACTGAAATAGGGACTTCTACAGAACGTTTACAAAATTATGTTACTTTTGAAAATAATACTAAAAACAACAACAACAACAACAAAAAAAAAAACTGTTGTGGGGTTGGTGCAGAAGAGGTAAGTTCAGAAGAGATGGCACAAACACCGAAGCCCAAGGAATGGCTTCGCTTGTGCACACAGGACCAAGGTGGCCAAGTCCCAAGATGGCCCGGTTCCCAGGTCATCTTGTTGATTTTCAGGGTTGCTGTGGTTGGTTTGTCAGTTTCCCTTTTATAATTACCAGGAAGAAATACCAATGGACCCAGCCAATGACAGTGGTGCTGGGTCTGCTCTGTGGTCTCAACAATATAGGGGACTCCTCCCACCCCCAGGACCTGGTCTCAGCCCCACCATCTCCTTTCTAAAGCTGATCATATCTCACCTCAAGTAGGGGTGCCCTCAGCAGTGGCAGAGATGGGACTGGAGTGGGGGGTACAGAGGCCGTTGGGCCAGAAAACTCTGTGAATACTCTTGTTTGGTTCATGGCATAAATTCTTGTCCTCTTTTTAAAGAATCTAAGTATTTCAAACACACACACATACATGCAGAGAGCAGAGATCCAGTCATCCCAATCATTCCTACTGAGCTCACTAACAGAATGCATACTCCTAGGTGAACCTGGGCAAGATGAGGTGAAGAAACTCCTTGCCCACCTAAACAATCGTGAAAACAAAACAGTAGCTGTTTTAAGCCATTGATTTTTTTTAGAGGCATGGTATATGCAGCAATATATAATTGACACAAACATCTCTTCCTTATAACTGCTATTTATTGTTGAATATTGTCCAAGATATACAAAAAATTTCCTGAGGTTGTTTCTTTGGGCACCTTTCTAATTACTTTTTTTTTTTTTTAGTAGTTTCCATTCTAAGGGATTTCAGAAAGCTCTCTTTTTCTTAGATTCCTCAATTTACAAGCTTTATAGTTTTTTGATATCTTAATAATAAGAGCACTTATCTTCCAAATACTTCATTACTTATAAGCACGGCCATATCTTCAGCCAAACAACAATCCAAATATTCTATTTATTTATGTGCTCAACAGTTTTTAAGAATAAAGGAGATCATTTCAACAACAAACAATGTATCAATGTTATAAGCCACCAGAAGACCTCTTGAGATGTCTAATCTAAATACATTGGTAATTTGATGTAACATAAGAGAACATTTTAGGATAAAACGAACTTGGATTAAAAAGGATTACCTCTGGGTGGCTCAGAGGTTTAGCTCCTGCCTTTAGTGCAGGGCATGATCCTGGGGTCTCAGGATCCAGTCCCACATGGGACTTCCTGTGTGGAGCCTGCTTCTCCCTCTGCCTGTGTCTCCACCTCTCTATCTCTGTACCTCTCATGAATAAATAAATAAAATATTTTTTTTTAAAAAGGCAAGTTTGAAAAGAAAAAAAAAATGGTCGTCAGGCTCTCTGCATGGAGCCTGCTTCTCCCTCAGCCTGTGTCTCTGCCTCTCTCTCTCTCTCTGCATCTCTATGAATAAATAAATAAAAAATCTTAAAAAAAAAAGAAAAGAAAAAAATGGTAACCATGTATGGTAATGGATATTAACTAGACTTATTGTGGCGATCATTTTGCAATGAATACAAATATTTAAATATTATGTTGTACATCTGAAATTAAAATGCTGTTACATGTCAACTATTCCTCAATTTAAAAAAGATCTTATTAAAAATTTACATACAATAAAACATATGTGCTTTTCTCAAACTGAATATAAGATGTAGAATTTTCAGATGAAACTTTTGAGTCTCATAATTTCTAAATAAACTTAAATTTAACTAAGCCAGAAAAAAAAAAGCCAGCTTTGGCATTTACTAACACAGTAAATTTTAATTATCTCACGTATAAATAGTGAAAACTCTAAGGACTCAATAGCAAGATGTTACTACTATTATTCTCATTATGAGTTCATTTAATTTCTTTAAGTCATCCAATCTTATTTTAGAAATGTAATTGAACAAAAAATGTCTTAATAAGCAAAGTAATAAATGGGTTTTCAGCCCCATCTTTCTCCTTGCAAATAAGTTTGTATTTAAACATAAGGATGGCCATGTAAAAGTATAGGTTGAGTTCAAATGTAAAACTCCAATTCGATGAAAGGAGTATCTAATTTGATGCCTAAAGAAAATGATGTTTAAAAATCTCTATTTTATTTCTGACTTTATTAATTATCACTATTTGATACTGGTCATTTGCCCTCCCTTTACCTCCCTGATTCTTTATTTGTAAATAACATTAGCTACATTACAGTGTTGTTCTGAATCTAAGTACGAAGAGTAATAAAAAGCTTTTAAAATAAAAACACACTGATTGGCCTATCATGCTTTGAAAATTTGAATTTTCCTTAATCTACATGTGCTTAATTTGCAGATAATGAAATTAAGACCTCCAAAAAGCATTCCTTCTAGTACCAAAAAGCAGTTTTTGAAGTACCAGAACATAGGAACCTACTAGTGTTAACCAGTGATAAAATGCCTATGTTCCTATATTCTAGTATGTTTAGGTCTCATTAAAATTAAATCAAATACCTCCTTTTCTGAAGTGATAGAGTTTGTTAGTGCTTGAAAATAAAAATATCGCATGGAAATGAATGGCTTGGTTTTAAAGTGTATACTCTAAAAGAAAAATAAATTGCAATTCCTATGACATACAATGTTCTTTCAACCCACCAAAAGAATTACCAGTCTTTCCATATCCCCATGCATCCAACTCTCTGTCTTCACTACACACTAACTCCTATTCATGATCCAAGATGAACCTTAATAGTTTCACTTCCCATCTGAACTCTCTCTTGACATCTGATCTGAGTTCCAAGGTCCCTGGCACTGCCCCAGCACTTTGTGTTACCCTTGACTGTAAGGGTGTCACAGTCTAATAATTAGTTTACTTGAATGTTTTCCTGGCCAGATTATGAGTTGGAGTCAAGGAGTATATATTTCATTTTTTTCATCTCCAACTCTTAACATAAGAAATGGCCTAGAACAGTGGTCTGAAGAGGTTTAAAAATATTGAATAGAATAATGAGCAAATAAATGTCACTTAGGTTATCTTAATAACAAGGAAAAATATGACCCAATCTCTGACACATTTTAAATCTTCAAAAAATTTTAACACAAACTGAGCCCCTTGAATTGCATGCCAAAGAGAAACCTGAAAGCATAGCTGTGGAGGCTGCCGGGTGGTGTGTTCTCAGTATGAGCCAGTACCTTGAAGCTAATGGCATATTGCCTTTTGGAGCACCAAAACTTCCAGGTGTCTCTAAGAGACTCATTACATGGAATGCGTGCCAAGTTCCTGAAAATGCACAAGGCAAAAGAAGCATAGAAGCACTTGAAATAGTTTACACCTAAGTAAGTAAAAATATTTCTTCACAGGGGAAAAAAAGAACTTGTGTGAAACCATTATTGTCATTATCATCATCATCATCACCATCATCATCAACAGGAGTTAAATCTAAGTCTGACAGATAATCGGCTCACTTAGTCTCCTGAACCAGATAAAGCTCTGATTCTCATTCAGGAAACCCAATATTATACATTAATTTAAGTTATACATATTAAAGGAGCATTATTTGAACTAATTATGGAAAGGGTTTGTACTTATAAGAGGAATTTTATCAAAATCACTTTATTTTATTTTATTATTTTTTTTTCAAAATCACTTTAAATAAAGCTTCTTAAGAAGCTATCTTTAATGGGAGAAGTCAGATCTTAATATAAAGAAGTTCTGAATTATATAAGATAGAAAAATATGGATTAAATTAAAAAGAATTGGGATGGGCCCAGTTTTCAAGGTCTTTTTGTATGAGCGCAAAGAAAAACTCCAAAGTATATCATGCATTATCCATATTAATAGAAAAGGTACCTATATTACATAAAAGTTGTAGATGCCAAAAATAAATTTCTACATAACTGAAATCATAAACATTTAAATTTATATTTCAAAATACTCATATCTATAAATATATTTCAGAAAATGGAAGGTGAATTCATGATTTGCTATCTGAAGGATAATATACTTATTAAATACTGAAACACCTGGACTCATATACATCTGTTAAGAAATTAAAAAATTGAAATTTCATGGCATGCCTCTGAAGATGCTCCAGTAATGATGATAATGAGTAGTTCAGGCTAGACACCAGTCCAGGGTTATATATCACTTCAGCTCTTTCATTGACTATGAGATCTTGGCCAGGTTACTTAAACTTTTAGGTCCTAAGTTTTCTAATTTATAAAAAGAGTGGTTGTTACAGATAATTTCTTACTTCCTTCAAATTCTAATAGTCAAATTAAATTACTGTGTTTTAGAACTGTCTTTAGAAGCTAGCAAAGGTGAAACTTTAATGAACAGTTACTGTAACCTCTGTCTACCTTAGATCATAGTTACAACATACAGATACCTTTGTGCTTCATCTTTTCCTTTCTTCCAAGTGGGGAACCTAATTTAGGGCTGTCTTCCTTGATTCTAACAATGCTTCTATTTACATACTTTTTCTTTCATCCACTTTCCCGTGTGGCATCAGATGAGATAAGAGTATTGATTCAATTAGAAGTGATGAGAGAATAGAATCACACTAATTGAACATCCATAGCTCCCAGTATCATCACTACACTAAAGCCTACATTACATACGTGTATATGTGTGTATATACACATACATACCTGCATATGTACATATGTGATGGGTAGGGGTTCACATGGAACATTTCTACTCCTCTAATGCTCTCCAACCCATACCTACATACCTACATACCTACATTTCTACCTACATACCTACATTTTTTTTAATTGAGAAAGAGAAAAGACCTACTTATATGGCTATTAACATGGATTTCTTTATTTCTTCTTATTTCTTTAAAAGATTTTCTTTATTAATTTATTTGAGAGAGAGAGAGAGAAGAGAGTACACAAGCAGAGGGAGGGGCAGAGGGAAAAGCAAACTCCCCGATCCCAGAACCCTGAAATCATGACCTGAGCTAAATAAAGGTAGACACTTAACGAACTGAGACATCCAGGTGCCCCTTTGCCTTGGTTTTAAATTCTTTTCTTCTTTTCTAATTCTTTCACAACTAATTATTAAGAAATGAAAACTATACTCTAGAAAAAATCAGACCCTGGATTCAAAACTGAGTAATAATGCAAGTGGAATAAAATTTAATTAACGACTAAATGACTAAATACTAAATATGATCTAGTGGAGTAAAAACTTGATTACTCATAAAACAAATTATACTTTTTTTTTGTTTTTTAAGAAAGAAACTTTCCTGGAGTATTAGCACTGTCCCCTAGTAGTTTAAATAGAAAAATTGTGGGGCACCCAGGTGGCTCAGGGTTGAGCATCTGCCTTTGGCTCAGCTCATGATCCTGGGGTCCTGGGATCAAGTTCCACATTGGGCTCCCCACAGGGAGCCTGCTTCTCCCTCTGCCTATGTCTGCCTCTCTCTCTGTCGCTCATGAATAAATAAATAAAATCTTAAAAAAAATAGAAATATTGAGTTCAGTTTAAAATTGCTTTGGGTTTTATTTAAAATCCCATTTCAACAAAACCAGTACTACAGTAACTTGGCATAATAGTAAGACAGAGACATCAAGTTCTTTACTTATGTTAATATATGTATTTTAATATTTCATAAAACTACTATGTTAGATCTTTTATTTTCACTATGAAGGAATTAAGACATAGCTAGATGAAGTAATCTGCCCAAAGACACACATCTACTAACCCACAAAACTAAGATTCTAATATAGGCAGTGGGCCTCCTTATTTCAGTAATATTTTATACTATTTTTATACTATTAACTTCTAAGACATGAAAATATATGAGATCGCAATCCCATACCAGAAAGACCACAGTTCTCCTCAGGCCATATGTAAATTTGTTATCTGAGAATCACATGGAAGAACAATTTTGTGAAATCATGTGAAGCCAAAATGCCGAATAGTCACTGTAACCTTGAACAACTCAAAGACTACAAAAGACCTATCTCTTTCATGAACCCCCTTTAATCTATTTGTATTTTCACATTGTCTCACCTCTTTGGTTAATAGTTCATTAATTTAAAACAGATTGTTTAAAGTGGTATTTCTTTTGATTTTCCTTAAACTCTTTCTTTGGGTTTCAAGGATGTGCTCTAATTGTAATATTATGAAATTTGGTGGAAAAGTTCATGTTTATTCTCTCCCAAGTTTTAGAAACTTTGATCATTTCTCCTTTCAACACTTTGACTTTCCATACAAAGAATTCCTTTAAACGCATTAGATAAAATATTCAAGAGTTGAGACAGTTTCAATTTCAAAGTCCTAAAATTTCAAAGGAATCCAGAAACTTGTTATTCAGCCATGTCAAGAAGAATTTTAAAGAAAGAGTTTCTAAAGTTAAAAAGTTCTGATTTGGAGATAGTCTTAACTCTCATAAATGCCCCTGGAAAAAAATCCCAAGGACAAACGCACTATGTCCATTTCTTAAAAGCTCTAGAAAGAAAAAGCATCCTCACCACTCATATATTGCCCAAGTCAGGGGCATCTTCATATCTTAAAATTGTAGCATACAAGACTTAAAATGTCGTTAATATTAATTAGAATGGTATTAATAACAGCAGGAAATGATAGGTCTTTGATGACAAAATGCTTGTAATAATCTCTTCCAGGATTAGTGATGCTGTTTTTCCAGAATTCTCACACTTTAAGATTTTAAAAATTAAAAAAAATATATTTTTAGCACAAAACTAGTATCCTCTTTCTCCTAGATTTTTCAAATGTTTCTTTAATTTTTTAACTGATTCCTTCTCTTTAAGTCTTTCAATTTAAAAAACAAAACAAAACAAGCCACAAAGGTAAAAACAAAAAGAACTTTACTCAACATCTCAGACTCCTCCACTCTCACTTCTCTCCTACAGTCAAACATCTTCAAACAAGTTCATGGCCCACGTACCATCTCCAGCTGCTCATTTCCAATCCTTCATTAGGATGCCCCAAAGGGTCTATGAAACTTCACCAAACTCAAGTCCCCAAGTGTCCTGTTGCTCCTTCCCACAAACCTGCTGACCACCCTTTCCTCCTGATCTCTCAGTATTCCAGAGAGATCCTTATAACCTGTTTGAAACTGCTCTTACTTGACATAAGCATTTTTTCCCGCCTCCTTAAATGCTTCTTCTCTAACCTCTGACCTTTCTTCTAACCATTAAATGCTGATACTCCTTAGATTGTGTCCTAAGCATACTTTTCTTTTCAAACCACATTCTCCCTTTAGATACCTGCATTCACAATCATACCTTCAATTATGCCTGTGGAGATAGCTGCAGAATTTCTATCTACAATCTAGCTCTTATTCCTATATCCCGACCATATCCCCAATTGCCTTCTAGACAACTTTAGTTGGATGTTTCATAGGACTTTAAGTTCAATAAAGGATTCTAAAGCTGAGCTCATCATTCTTCTTTCAGAACCTTTTCTTCCATTGTGAGCTAATTCAAAAAATAACTATCTTAATTTGTTCAAGACAGAAAGCATATCCTATTTTCTTCTACTTCATCTTCCACATCAAATCTACCTTGAATTGAATCTACCTATTGGCAAGACAATAACCATGTCTTGTCAAATAGGCCTTCTAAATATCATCCAATTCTGACTTTCCTTCATGCCTACCTACCTTCCTAGTCCAACTCACCATTATTATTATCTTAGAGCTTCACCCCATTCTCCATGTTATAGCCACAGTGATCTTATTCATAATTTAATTCTGAATTATGTTCAAATTTCCCTGATCAAAGTAGTTTAAGGTCTTCCTACAACAGGTATTACAGATTCCCAAATCCTTATGAGGCCTTGTGTGATTTAGCCATTGATTTCCACATAAAAGTCTCTTTCTTATTGTCTATGTTCTAGTCTGTGATGGGCCACAGCTGACCACAACATTTTTCCTTGGTCACTCTTCTCATAAAAGATTTAAGTATACTCCTCCTCTTGAATATGAACATGCTCTATGGCTGTTTAGCCAACAGAATACAGAAGTACTGTTGTACAAGTTCCTGACCTAGTCCTAAAAAAGACTGGCAACATTTGTTTCCTCCCCCTTGAAACATTCACTCTTGGGACACCCTTTGGAATGCAGTCATTATGCAGTTAGAAGCTATCACAAGGGGCACCAGTCAACACACAGCATCAACTGTCAGTCATAAAAATAAGCCATCTTAGGTTTTCTAGATGCATGAAGCCCAGCTGAATTTATATGGGGAAGAAGAACTGCCCAGCTGATACCAGTCAACCAACAAAATCATATGAGATAATGAAATAATTGTTTGAAGCCACCACATTTTGGGCTGGTTTGCAAAACAACAGAGAATTATAGAACAACATCTATATTTTACCTTACCTAGATCCCAATTCACAGAGACAGAACCTACGTTTTGCTTATTTACCACCATATTTCCAATGTCTTCCAGAGTTTCCAGTCTGCCAGTGGGTGCCCAATTAACATTCACTGACCGATTTAACTCATAAATAAATGAAAAGATAAAATATCACTATCTTATTCCAATCAGAGCAACATGCCTAATGTTTAAAAATTCTGAGTTAGGTCAGACTTCATGAATGAAATCATACCTCTCCACTTACTGCTGAGTGATCAAGAAAATGTTGCATAAACTCCATGTGCCTCAATTTTGGTTATCTACACAGGGGGTAGTATTGTTTTGAGAATTAAATGAGATAATACATACACGAAAGAATGAGTAGTGTATCAGAAGCTCCCAGGGGACAGTATTTATTATTAAATTACTGAAATGGTAAACTGTGAAACTAAGAAACTGAACAGCTTTTCTGAGTTTCTTTACTAACTAGTTGGCTGTAGAGTGGAGACTAGCAAGCTGCTTTCCTGATCGACTCTCTTTTTTGTTTTTCTTCACATCTTCCTATTTGTTTGTTTTTGTTTTTGTTTTTGTTTTAAATGTCTCCATCACCTGTGGCAGGCCAAATAATGGTCCCTTAAAGATTTCCACTTCCTAATTTCTGGAATTTATGAATATGTTAGGTTACACAGCAGTGAGAAATTAAGATTGCAGATGGATTTATGGTTGTATGCTAATCATCTGATTTTGAGATGAGGAGATTTTCCTGAATTAATCGGGTGTTCATGTGCAATTACAAGGGCCTTTTGAAGTGGAAGAGGAATGCAGAAGAAGAGCACCAGAGCGATGCAATCTGAAAACTGCAGGAGCCGTGCAAGAAAAACTTGACCTGCCATTTTCAGAACTGAGATGGAAGATCACTGGTGGAGGACCACAGGTGGCCCCCAGCAGAAGCATTTTCCCACAGCAGCTCCAAAAAGGAATGCAACCCTGCTGCTGTTCAACCTTCACTGAGACTAATTTCAGATTCTGACCTCCAGAACTATAGATAATAAATCTAGGATGTCTTAAACCATGAAGTTTATGGCAATTTGTTACAGCAGCAATAAAAAATGAATATATCCCTCCTTTTTTTTTTACTCATAAACTTGCATGCAGTTCTAAAAACCAATATATGATACATTTTCTGAAGTCATCCTTGCACATGTGGTATTGAACTTAGATATTTCCATTTGGGGCCATTAAAATTCTATATTCCTTTGTTAATATATTTCACCACTAAAAGAGATGACAATATTTCTTTACTTTGTGATGAACAGTAAGGTTTAAAATGGGAAAGGTAAAAAGAAGAAAATATTAGGAAAAAAAAGTTAGACTTAATTATTCCAGGATTTTTGAGTGATAATTCCTGACTGAAAGATCAGCACCTATGACCTTGAGTCTCCTGGAGAAGATAATATCACCTCCCTAATCTCTAGTGAGATACTATAGCCATTGAATTTATTGCAGTTATAATAAATGCTCGCACAATCCAAACTGTGTAGATACTTTTTTTTTTTTAAGAATAGCTAAAGATCTCTGCCAAGGCAGCTAACCCAACACACTGACTATTAAACTGATTTAGGGCAACAAGATACAGAAGCTGCCACACCTGTAAATGAACCTTTAACCATATGTTGTGATGTGTTTATACGCTAATCTCTTCAGAAGTAGAAAAACCCTTGGATGCCACCTGCTTGGCCATATTTTCTGAACTCCAATACAATGGAATAAAATTATAATACATGAGGTCTGCATTCTTTAAAAAGGAACAAGAGTGTGAATGGATTATTTGGTGTATTAAGCTCTTAAACCACTTACAAAATACTTGAACCACTACAGAGACAACACTCCAAATGGAGATATCCAAAAAGTAGAAATTAGTTCATTTGAAAAAGTCTAAATATTTATAATTTCTGTAAAGCAAATATGAAACAGTCATCCTCACATAAAATATTAGTGTCTGCTTATTGTTTTGAGTATTATTCAGGGAATGAAGTATGATATTAGCAGAAAAGAGAATGCCTTGAAAGAATCAGGGAGTAATATCAGCTACTTTGAATTGTGCTTAATGCAGTGCATGTTCCGCTTCTCCATTCAGAGGAAATAACTGTGTAAGATTGTGACCTACTTGTGGGAATCTTGCTATTCTTAGTTCACCTTGACAAATTTAAATGACAACCAGAAAAGTCACATTTTAAATAAATATGTGTTAACTACTGTGGGCTAAATAAATAAGAGTTTACATTGCCTGTCTCCTATATAGTAGCATAACGACTGCTGTTGGGAATTTGGTTTTGTGTATCTTTTTCTCATCTAACTTAAATAACTTTGATCAGTGATGAATCATTTTGGAAGTATAACATAATTGAAAAATTAAAATGGAAAGATTTTCCTAAGAATATTTGTGGTAGTTTCTGTATCTTTGCACCAGGACTTTTTTGAGAGGTTAAGAGGTTAAGAGAGGCTCAGAAGCCACATATGCACTTAGGATTCATTCTTGACACCGTTGAAGTATCAGAAATGATTAGCAAGATAACTTCTTTGGAAGCCCACTAACCGACCCACTAACCAAGTATTGATCTTCTTGCTGATAACTCTCTTATTATTGCCCAGAAACTGGTAAATGCCTGGATTTAAAGTTAAAGCCCACCAAGCAGCAAAAGTTACTGTTATTTGAGAAGGACAGGACACAAAAAGAAATCAAGGGATGAGAAATAATAGGCTTTACTGCTTAAAAGGCAGGACTGCTGTTTTCTCCAAACTGCCATATGAAGATTCAGATAGCATGCTTACAAAGTCTCCTTATTTGTGAAGATCACAAATAATCTGTACAATGAAAACTTTTGACTCATAGACGTTTGATACTTACACTAGTCTCCAATTTAGAACCAAAATATTGGCATTTTTTTGGGTCACAAAAAATTAACAAGTTATTAAAAGACCATAAGGTAACATGGATAAAGTATACTGTATTTCCTAGCAAGAGATTTCAAATTACTTCAACAAGACTTTTGAGCATATAATCAATGAGGCATCATGGTACAATGGAAAGAAAAAATATTTTGGGGGGGTCCTATCAAAACTCAGGTCTTCCAGAGATTTATGCAGAAACTGATTCAAAGGCAAAATCAGGAACATGAGTGAGACTGGCATGTAAGATAATACACTGCTTTTACAGAAAGGACTCACATCTTCAAAAAAATATTAAACACAAGAAAAATGTAAATACACAGATTATATTCAATCAATCTGGACTGGAAAATTACAAAGCAAAAGAAATGCCAGGAAGCTCTAGGAAATAGAAACTTTTAAAAAAGAAAAACTTCAATAATTCAACCAATCTAATTTCCACAAATTCTCTTTCAGCAAACACTCTATGGCAAGCTTACCATTAGGTGAGTTAGATATTTCCCTAAAATTTATTAGCTGAATAGTTTAGCCAAGTTACTTAACTTCTGAATCCTGTTGTTTTGTTTTTGTTTTTGTTTTGATTGGTGTATTTGTTGATGGGGTGAAATAAAATAAATAAAGTCATACCTAGAGCATAATAGATGCCAAAATGGTTAATTTTCAAATATTAATATACACAAAGCAATGTAGATAAATATTATAGAACCAAGCTGTGGATAAGATTTAATACATGCCCACATTCTGAAAACTTAGAAATGAAAACCCATATACTAGATATTAAAGCACAACATTATGTATAAAAAGAAATCAAGAGGAAAATAGATTGATTTAAAATTACAGAATTTGGGGCTCCTGGGTGGCTCAGTCAGTTAAGTACCTACTTTCAGCTCAGGACATAATCCTGGGGTCCTGGGATGGATGGGGCCCCACATCAGGCGCCTTGCTCAGTGAGGACCCTGCTTCACTCCTCCCTCTGCTGCTCACCTGCCTTGTGCTCTCTTTCTTTAGTAAATAAATAAAATCTTTAAAAATCAAATAATAAAATAAATAAAATAAAATAACAGAATCTTGAACAGTATGGTTTTGGCCTGGATTCACACAATGGATAGGAAATTTAGTAAGGGATGTAGAAGTAAAGGAATGGCCATCTCAACGAAGATGATAGCAAAAGCCATGGAGCTAAGGAGAGAAGGACAGAAGGGGAGCGAGGAGAAAGAAAAGAGAAGAGGAGAAAGAGAAGGAAGAGCAGAAGACCACCACTAACAGTAGCTTAGGGAGTGTGACAAAAATGCCTGGCTATCTCTTATCTGATTTCTCCTTAGTATTAACAATTTTAACTATGCATATATTGAATTAATATCAAGATCACATTTTCTAGTCTTCTATGCAATGAGTATGGCCCCACTACTAAGTGCTACTAAGTTCTGGCCAATGCCATGTAAGAGGAAAGGGTGGTGCGTGCAAATCCCAGAATATGTTTCAAACGCAGAGGGTGTATTCTTCTTCGACACCTCCTCTTGCATTCTACTAAGAGTGGAGATATGGGACCAAGTAACCAATGATCAAGCTAAAGGACCAAAATGCTTCAGGTGGTAGAGTATCTGGGTTCCTAAATGACCACATAGGCATCTGGGTTATTATGTGACAGAGAGTTAAACTTTTATGCCAGTTAAGTCACAATTATATGGGGTCTCTTTTGCACAAAGCCAAATCTGTATTTCAATTAACAGTATGAATTTAAAAATGGTAGGTAGTCTGATACGACTGAACAACAGGATATGTAGGGGAGAGTTGGAATGGAAGGATGAGGCCAAAGAGTGAAGACCTGAAAAGTCTACACTGAGAAGACTGTATTGTTTTCTATATATGAAAAGCCACAGACGCTTCCAAAAGGAGTGACATGACCAGACGTGTACATCAGGAAAATAAAGTGTACAGAATGGATAACAAGGAAGACCGAACACATAGACAATGAACTCTGTTGTAACAAAAGTATGACCTAGGTTTGCAGCCACAAGAGTAAGAACAGGAATGAGGAGAAACCTCCGAATTTGGAGACGGAAAGGACAGAACTGTGGCCAGTATTTAAGCTAGCAAGAAAGGAGTGTTTGTGAGCAAGAAAGAGACATAAAAAATTTTAATTATGAACAAAGACAGTCTTAATCAGGTTAAGTGACATGAAGGAAAATACAGGTATAACCCACTGTCTGGCAGTGGGTTAAAAGGAATCTTCCTTAAATGCGTTAAGTTCTAATAAAATTCAAGTGACAACTGGATATACAAGTGTCGGAGTAACACAAGAGTTAGAGCCAGGTATCTGTACTGGGCTCAGATAGAGATAGCAGTGGAAGACTTGATAGGAAACAAAATGGACAAAGAAAATCATGTAGAATTAAAATAAAGAGAACAGAAAACAGAATTATATGATGATATAATTCTCTTAAATCATTTTAAAGCTTTGTTCCTCCTCCAGGACTTAAGATGAACGGAACATAAGGTTTATATCATCTTGAAACAGCAAATGGCCTGGGAAATAATCCATCTACAGAATTACAGAGCCATTGGTCTTCAGACCAACCCAACTTGTCATAGTTAAGGAAAGTGACATGTAAAGGGATGAAGTGACTTATCCAGGAGAGCTTCACTAAAATAACAGAGTTCTCCATTCCCAGCGGCCAGGCTATAATTCGATGCCCAATAATTTTGTAAACCCTAGTGAAAGTAATCTAAAGATGTTTTTCCTTCCCCTTCACTTCTTTATCTTCTAAAATTTCTTTGTTTCTTTCCTCTTCAGAACCTCTGGGAACTTGAGAACTTTTCAAGAATCAGTAATATTGAGATTCAGTTAGCAAGATGCCGTAGCAATTGGCTTTTCATACTCTTCAACTGTACTGGATAAAATTATTTGTAGTAGAAAATTTAGTTTGTTTCCATAGTTTCTCTCTTAACCAAATACATAATCTTCATAGTTTTTCAGATTAAAAGACCAATGCCAAAAGAAAATTATATTCTGCTCTTGCAAATAAAGCTGAGGCATAAATAACACTTTTGAAATAATCCTGTAGATTTTTACAAATTCATTGCTTTTCACATTGTTATTCCTTGCATTTCAGTCAAGGAGCCAATTCAAATATCTACTATAAGTAATATTTAGAGAAAGTAGTCAAAGGGCTCATTGATCTTTGTAAGCAGTTAGACCTACATTTCCAAGACACATTCACTCTTTCAGGCTCCAAAGCACTAAAGATAAAATCTTCAACGATGTGAGAGAGCAAAATAAATTCCATGAACAAATAACAACCTCAGAGAGAGATTAAACGCTGAAAAGCAGAAAACACAAGATATATTTGAAAACAGTGTGGCACAGTAAAAAGACCATAGGGCCTGGCGTGAGGGAATGATGGATCCAATCTTGGTTTTGCTACAGCATGTGACATTAACCTCTCTGTGCTCCAGTCTCCTCATTCATAAAATGAAGGGCACTAGATCTATGGCAATGCTTCCATAAGGAAAAGAAAAAGCTAGCAGCTAATAATAGATGCAAAAAAAAAAGTGCACTCATATAAGCTTTTAAAGAAGACCTGCTAATAATAAAGAATATATATGAAAAAAAATGTGTCTTTAAACGCTAATTACCTGTTTGGATAATCCTTTAGCTCTTTTTCAGTCATTTATTCATAAGGCAAAAATGTTTAAAAACTCAGAAGGTAATAAGCATGATCAGGGATGATCAGCAAAGCCTTTTCTTTAATTCATCAAAAATAACGGAAAATGTTTTGTAAGTGAATGAGAGAGTTGCTGATAATATCTCTAATATCTATTCCAGGACCTCCAAGATCTGTCTTTGAACTAAATCCTAACTATTGTCCCAGACGCAGTTTAATTTCCTCCTCCTCAATATCCATATTCCAGATTATCCCATTTTTCCTTCTCTGAAGTTACATATAGACACGTATTATACACTTACAGCATTTTTATAACAATAATCACAATATTTTATATTGTGAGAGTTAGAGCCAGATATCTGTACCGGGCACTCTCACAGATAGAGATAGCAGGGGAAGACTTGATAGGAAACAAAATGGACAAAGAAAATCATGTAGAATTAAAATAAAGAGAACAGAAAACAGAATTATAAATATTATAATGTATTTGATGACATTTCTTCTCATTATATATAAAACTATATATATTTCCATGACTGTACAAAAATATGTCAGACTGATTTTCTATCATTTGTTTAACTAATTCATGCATCTTTGAAGTTGTAGCTCCTGCTGGCTTATAATTATTTGGTAATTCATATACTGCCTTGTACTATGCTTGTACTCTTTTTTCTTTCCTTTTCATTTTTAAAAATTTTACAATGAGAGTGGGTTAGTGGTAAATGTAATTAGATTAAACACATTTCCTGAATATAGTACTCCCATTAAATATTAATTGAATTGAATTTTTCTAGTGAAATTCAAAGAACATAATCAGCTCACAAGATGGATACAACTTAAATAACTGATTTGAGATATAAATTAATTCTTAAATTATGGTCACATCAGGCCTTTTGAGTTTTAGGGAGTAAAGCTTCTATGAACTCCTCCCTCCTTTGAGGTAATTAATATCTTATAATTGAGGAGCTGGCCACTGCAATCGAGTTGACACTTCTCCACGCTTCTGTAATACTAAAATGAATTTATAACTGAAACTCAGGGAAATTACACTATTACATTAACTAAACTATCAATTTAGTTAATATTGACCTTGAAGAGATAAATCAAACAGTAAAAGAAAGTGAAAATCTCTTAAAGCCACATCACTAATATAAAGCAATTTTCAGTAGTTTGTTCATCTTCCAAAAACATCAATGCATATAGACAAGTATTACATGTACACATACACACACTATTTTATACTTAACATATGATGAAATTTCTTCTCATAAAACTACATATATTTTCATGACTACGAAATTTGTCAAATTGACTTGTTACCATTTATTTAACTAATTCATGACTAGTAATCATTTAACTTGCTTCTAAATTTTCACCATTGGACAATGAACATCCTATACATATATCTTTGAGTATGGATGTGAATACCCCAAGAATAAATTACTAGATGCAGACTTTCTAGGTTAGACACACATGGGGCCAAGTTAAAATTCTTCCAACTGGGCATGAGAGTTTTTGAAATACCTTCAACTCTGAATAGCTCCAATCTTTATAATATTGTCATTTTGACAAATTTGATACATATATTGGCTGAATATATGTATCTCTTCTTATTATTGTATTTCCTGATCTTTAACATTTCTTATATTGCCTTTTCCTTACTGACTTGTAGGAGCTCTTTACAGACTTTATGCACTATGGATATGAACCATTTGTCAATTGCATGTTTTAGAAATATTGTCCCAATCTGTTTTTTTTTAGATTTTTTATTTATTCATGAGAGACACAAAGAGAGAGAGAGAGAAAGAGAGAGAGAGAGAGGCAGAGACATAGACAGAAGGAGAAGCAGGCTCCCCACAGGGAGCCCCATGTGGTATTCGATTGGATCCCAGGATCATGACCTGAGCCAAAGGCAGAGACTCAACCGCTGAGCCACCCAGGCATCCCTTTTTTAATTTTTCAAATGAGTAATACAGATGGTTTTTTTTTAAGTTTTCTGTCATCAAATCTACTAATCTTTCCTTTTATGCCTCATGTTCTTTGTATATATGTGAAGACCATCTCCATCTCTAGACTCTAAAAAAAAAAACTTCTGTGTTCTTTGACTACATATAAGAAGTGGGGAGCTAATGTGATCTTTGCCAAATAATTATCTAATTGTCCACAAACACTAATAGACTATTGTAACTTTTCCCCTCAATAGCTAAAAAACTTTCTGGTCCTTAGAGTATGATCACACTTACTTATTTTTTGTTTGTTTGTTTCTGGACAGAGAAAAAGGTACGTATTTTCCCTCCCTTTTAATCTAATCCCAAGACAGCTGGAAAAACAAAAGTGTATGTGTACACTTCACCTTAAAATATTTCTGAAAAGACTACCCTTCAGATAAATAGATTTATTTTTATCTGTATTTGACAAATCTTTTACAAAAAGACACAAAAGGAATTTTTCTCTAGTGTTTATTTTGCTTTTTCCATGATTAGCATAAGATAAACTATTCCCTGGTGAAAGCAACATGATAAGCATCATTGAGCTTGACTCGGCACTGGGTTAAAATTTCGAATGAAATTCTTATTTGGGTCAATGTTGTGGGGTCTGAAAGAGGATCAGCTACAGAGCCTCTCGGAAAGTTCAGATCCTAATATAGTAGCAAATTTTTCTAATATAGTAATTCCCATAACTTTGGTGTAGGAGATCAAACAAAATTTTCAAGTTCCAAATTTGTAAGTTCTGTCTTTTTTTTTTAATCATGTTGTCAATTCAACTTCTCAAGTCCTATCGGTAGAAAATCTCCACAGACTCAGACAGCAGTTCTCAAATATTTGGGCTCATCATTCTCTCACACTCAAAAATTTACCAAGGAGTGTATTGAGCTTTTGTTTATAAGAGTTACACTTATTCCAATTTACATTATTTTAAATTAAAACTGAAAGATCTTTAAAATATTCACTTAATTCGTTTACAAACAAGAATATTAAGCCCATCCTAAGCTATTATTCATAACGTCTTTTATGAAAAACCCTATTGTCCAGAAGAATGCTTTCCATTTTTGCAAATATCTGTAATGTTAAAAAAAGGAGAGAACTGGATTCTTGTATTTTACTTTAATGGAAATATATTAGGAAAATCTGTCTTCATACACCTATTAGTTTAAAAAGTGGCAAGTGTTTTGATAGCCTTTTCAGATAATTGTGGATGTTATTCTTTGGAATCGCACTAAAAGTTGGTAACTGGTAGTTTCTTAAAGGTTAGTTATAATGTGGAATCTAAACCCATATAAGTGAAGTTTTTGTACTCCGTTCCATTAAAATCCGCTGGTCTATTCCGTGCTTTGGATCTTTTACCCATGCATAGTTCTGTAATATTATGCATCAGTCATTTGGAAAATACATTAAGCATATCTTCCAAATGTTGATACTCTCATTATAGAATATCAAAATTTTGTATTCCTTCATATTACCACTAATCTTATCTGAGAAGTCTTTTATTACTGGGAAGGTGACAAACTCACAGTGACAGATATATAAGTTCTCCAAAATTCTATTTTTTACATGAAAGCTTGAATATTGTAATTGGCACCAAAAACTGTGAATTGTTTTCCCTTAAAGTGACACACTTTGCTCTTTTGCAAAAACTGTTGGTGAAATAACCATGTCTAAGTAACCAGTTACTCTTTCAACTGAAGAGGTGGTCTATGGAATTGGTAAACAACCATGTGCTTCACATATAATTTTCATTTTGTTTCACAGAATACAAAAAGATGTCTACTTATGAATTGAGATTCAGTAAATCAACAATTTTTACTGCTTTACAATAGACATTCTTGAGCAAACCTTTTATTGTTTTTTGGATGTGTGAGAGTGACAAATATTATGGCTCCTCAGTACAGTCTAGTACCACTGCTTTTAGTTCATGCTAATGGATCACAAAGTATATCAAGTGAAAAGACAATGTCTTGATATTATTATAAAAATAATTTAGGGGGATCCCTGGGTGGCGCAGCGGTTTAGCGCCTGCCTTTGGCCCAGGGCGCGATCCTGGAGACCCGGGATCGAATCCCACATCAGGCTCCCGGTGCATGGAGCCTGCTTCTCCCTCTGCCTATGTCTCTGCCTCTCTCTCTCTCTCACTGTGTGCCTATCATAAATAAATAAAATAAAATAAAAATTAAAAAAAAAAGATAGAGACTTTTAAAAAAAATAATAATAATTTAGACTTTATGGACCCACCCTCTTATAGAATCACAACAAACCCCAAGATCCTCAGACAACACTGGACTAATGATCTTGACTTCTGGCCTAATGGTACAACTGTGTTAGTCTTGAACAAATGAATAAATATCAATTTTCCAATGAATTTCCATTCTTATAGTTATATCAAACAAAGCATCTTAGAAAATGGGCATTTTATTGTAGCAGTCTCTGCTATTAGCAGTATTCTTGGAAGAGCATTCATTTCTACTTGTTCTTCTTTATTAGAAAGATACGCATCATTGGCTTCACAATCCATTCATGATGTCAACGTTAATAGTGGACAATCAGCAGGTTGTCACTACCAAGACAAATGAAATAAAATTAAAAAGAAAAAAAAGTGCTACAGAAATAAAATAACTCATAGGGTGGAGTTTTTAAGTGAACAGAATCCAATGAGATAGATGAATGAATGAATGAATGAATGAATAGAAATTTTCTTTAAAAATACTAGCTAGAAATCCATATTGTTTTTGTTCTGCCCCACTAAGAATGAGAGTGACCTTATATTTCTCTTATAATAAGCCACCCTGTCAGAATTTTTTTTAAAGCTTTAAATATTTTAAGATTGTTTCCGTGGCATGTCTCTTTTCTACAATTATCCATATCTCTCAGCGCAAAGACACGAGTTTAATTCTCTCTCCTAGTTGCTACTGCCTTCCTTCATCTGAAATGACATTTCTAAATATAAAACTGGAAGATATATAAGGTGTTTTGATAAGTGCCATAATGCATCAAGTCCAGGAAATTTAGGAAGTTAGCTTTCTGTTTCTCTTTCTAAAGCTATACTTCTTCACACTACTCATCCCCTAAGAAAATGGTGAAATGAAGAAAATTCAGGGGATGGGACAGAAACCTAGAGAACAAGAGGAAGAAAAGCAAACATAGCTGGGTAGTTAGAGAGACTGTCTCTTATTATTTTCTGGTAACTGTACTGATGTCCTAAGATGTCCACTGCGATCATGAAGTATGTGACATGAGGAAGATTTTTACTTTGGAAATAAGTTAAGAAGATTGTAGTTTTTGTAAAAGGGTGTCGAGAAAGCGTTTTTATTATGTATTACAGTATTACATCTTTTTCCTTATTTACTTTTTCCCCCCTGGGGAGCAAGAGGACCTTCTTGATTTAATGATGGGTTTAACTTAAGAGTGGAGGGGTTTATGTGTTTTTTGTATTTTTAAATCACCTTTGCCTTCTATATAGATCTGTATCTTGCAAACATTAAAAGGGACTGGGCCCTCTGAAATCTTCAAAACTGAATATGGTCCTATTTTACAATGTATAAGAAAAAAGGGTCTCTAGGTATTTATTTAATATATGTATTGGCCAGGTGAGAAAGACCCACCATTATGACTACATTTCTCCAACGGTGAAAACTGACCCTGCTCCAGGTATCACCCAGGATATAATAAATCAATGTCCCTGTGTTCCAATTAGATAGGAAGACTAAAGCTTGGCATTCTCTTTCCTAAGAGAATTCTCTTTCCTTAGTATAAGTTACAGTAATTTGCTTTAAATTCAGATATATATCAACCAACGAAGATTTTCCAGCAAGCTTCTAATGCTACTTTCCATTGGAACAATATTTCCGTATTTGTGAAGCAGTTCAACTTGTGTCTTGGAGTTTTAAATATCTATTAAGAACAAAGGAGCCATGTTCCTTTGATTTGTGGGATGCAATGATTTTTGGCAGTCCATAATTACTAATTCCAATTCGAGGAGCGGCTGTTTAACGGTAGCTTTAAAAATATTTGCAAATCACAACAGTCACTTCTTTGCAATATAAACAATTAATAATCATTTTTACTAGAGTAACAGCCCCAGTACATGTCCATTGCTTAACTGCAAGGCTCAGGAACCTAAATATTCTTTACAATAAAGACACAATGATAATAGATCTTAACATTAACATGGTGGTTCTTTTTCACAGTTTCTACTTCCTCCATATGAAGACCATAGGAAAGAGGTTTGTATTAACAATTAATCAGTAAATATATGCTTAGCATCTACAACTGGCTCAGTTCTATGCTGGTAATCCAGGATACACAATCCACGTGTAAAGCACACACAAATCTTTTTTTGTTTGTCATTTGTTTTGTTTTGTTTTTGTTTCTGTTTTAATTTGTTTTGTCTTTTTAATATTGAGTTATAAACATTCTTTTTTTTATAAATTTTTTAATTTATTTTTTTTATTTATTTATGATAGTCACAGAGGGAGAGAGAGAGAGGCAGAGACACAGGCAGAGGGAGAAGCAGGCTCCACGCACCGGGAGCCCGACGTGGGATTCGATCCCGGTCTCCAGGATCGCGCCCTGGGCCAAAGGCAGGCGCCAAACCGCTGCGTCACCCAGGGATCCCGAGTTATAAACATTCTTTATATAATCTGGATACAAGTCCCTTATCAGATTTATGAATTGCAAGTATTATCTCCCATTCTATACGATATTTGTCCACTTTCTTTTTTTTTTTTTGTTCTTAAATTCATTATTTTTTTTTATTGGAGTTCAGTTTGCCAACATATAGCATAACACCCAGTGCTCATCCCGCCAAAGCACAGAGAATTCTTAAAGAAACTATACTTTAGTGAGGAACAAGACTGATACCTAGTGAATAACAGCCATCATTCACTGAGTATCTTCACTATCCCAGCACTTTGTCAGACACCTGACTGATTCAAGGAGCAGAAGTTTTAGGTACAAATCTTAGCTCCTTCTATAAATAGCTGTGCTAACCTTAACTAAATCATCTTATCTTTTTGGGCTTCATTTCTCAACCTTTTTATTTTTATTTTTTGAAGATTATTTATTCACGAGACACACACACACAGAGAGAGAGAGAGAGAGAGAGAGAGAGGCAGAGACACAGGCAGAGGGAGAAGCAGGGTCTCTGCAGGAGCCTGATGTGGACTCAATCCCAGATCCCAGGATCACGACCTGGGCTGAAGGCAGCAGCCCAACCGCTGAGCCACCAGGCGTCCCTGTTTCTCAACATTTTAAAATAAATAAATGATTTTAAATCTCTTCCACCTCTATAACTTCTCAAAATAGTTAAAATAGATTGGAAGTTCTGAAGACACTAGGACAGTAAAGATTAAATAAAATGCTCCAGAAAAGCTTCACAGTGTATGAGAATTTCATACACATATATATGTGTATATATGTGTATATATATATATATGTATATATATATATATACAGCTTAGATATATCTTTTCAACACGAACTTGAAATATATATGTATTTTATATATATATAAAATACAAAATAATATAAACAGTAATAAATAATAAAACTATAATATAACAAATAATATAAAAATGTATTATGAATGTTTATATATAATATAAACATTAATCAAATATAAATAATATAAAAAATAATTAAAACATTAATAAATAATACCATTTTGAGATATGACTGAGAGATAAAAATTTTTTATATCTAGGTTGTTCTAAGCTCTTGAATAGTTGGAGGAAAATCTGAAGGCACTCTATTAGGAAGTGTTCAGGAACTTTAAAACGTCCTTGGAAGTTCATAAAGTGACTCCTTAGGTTACAGACCCCTTGAGGATAGCTTCTTCCCCTGGGCACAGTGTCTGGCACATAGGAGATACTACAAACATCTATGAAAGAAAGGGGATATTGGCTAGGGCAGAGAGTTTATTGTCCAAAGAATACATGATGTTAGAGGAGGATTTTACAAACCAGGCAAAGTTTAAACTTGATAAATCAGTGATTTCCCAGTGAGGATGATAAAAGCAAAGATCAGGCTTCTCTGTAGTGGAATCCAGAGTCGAGCCCCGTCAGCTTCCTCCAGATAAGGTACGTGCCATCTGCATGATGACTCTGCTTCTGCCCTGCTGGCTTCGCTAACTCTGCTCTTTGAAATCCACCTCCTGCACATACCTTCCTGTGCTCCTATTCTGGGTCGAAACCTGAAATTCCTTTTTAATCAGAACTGCCCTTGTGTCTCCATTCTGGTTAGATAGCTCTGATCTCAGCTTTCTCCCCAGGACTCTCAAGAACTGCAAATGCCCCACCTCTTTCAAATAATTGCACAGCCAGGTGTCAAGCTTACAACTCTGCTCCAGATGCCCTGCTCTCCTGCCTGGCCCAGGCAGAAACTCCCATTTCTAGACTAATGTGACAAGACCTGCTGTGAGATTATGTATGTGCCTGCACAGTCAAAATCAGCCATTCTTTGGACCTCATGTCACATTCTTCATTGATTTCTTTCTTTGTTCTAAGTACATTTCTGGGGACCTTACTAATGTAAAGGTCACAGGTTATGCTCATGAACTCTTTCTTTTCTTCTATTTCCACAAAATACAAAAGCATTTCCCAGGTTCATCGATCACAATGATCTCTGCATTTTCTAGATCCACATCCTACATGTATTTAGGGACATAAGCATTCCATCTTCAAATCTTTTGTATTTAACTTTTTTCTTCTAGACTATTTGTAACCTGCTAGAAGATGACGCTGTGTTTACTTCCTCAAAGGGCCTGGCACAGGAAATATACCTAGAAAGTACTTGCTGATTACGGAAGGGCATAATTTTCAGTCATGTAATAAAAACTTGCTGATGAGTCCCAAGTATTACAGACTTTCATCTTTATCTGATTGACACAAAACAAAATAGGCAAGAAACATCTTCCTATCAATTGAAAGGAAATGAATGAAAGCATCGTGATTATAAATTACAATTGTAAAACGAAGTAGCTTTCAAATTCTATCACTAGTTGTGATATATAATGTTCTAATATGAATATAGAAATCCAAAGTGAAAATAAACAGAAATGAAAAATTAAAATTTAAACAATATATTTTTATATGAGAGTATGAGAACATATTTCCTAAAGCACTTAAGTGAATATTAAAAATAATGATTACTCAATATTTCTGAGAAGAAAAATAAGCTCTAATCCAGCACTGAAAATCTCTACAAAACTACAAAGAGGTAGCATATCAAACTATAGATAACATCATCCTAATTGCAATATTTGATATTACAGAGGACATAAGATATGTAGCTCAAAGCCCTTTACAAGAGTAAATCTTGAACAGATTCCAAAGTAAATTTGTAAAAAGCAAACCAAACTCCATAAATCTGATTTCCACTCTATAATTTATGTTTGAAAGAAGTAATATCACTACTGAAGTATGAAACTTACATAGAGGGAGCAGGGTCACATCATAAAAAGTGTTTATTAAAAATAAAGTTCATGCTCAGCTGGTTAAGCATCCTACTCCTAATCTCAGCTCAGGCCTTGATCTCAGGATTGTGAGTTCAAACCCACATTCAAACCCAAGCATGAAATCTACTTAAAAAAATAATAATAAAGTTGAACAAACATCCTTTTAAAACAAAGGCAGCAAGGGCAGCCCAGGTGGCTCAGCGGTTTAGCGCCACCTTCAGCCTAGGGCGTGATCATGGAGACCCGGGATCGAGTCCCACGTCGGGCTCCCTGCATGGAGCCTGCTTTCTTCCTCTGACTGTGTCTCCACCTCTCTTTCTCTCTGTGTCTCTCATGAATAAATAAATAAAATATTTTTTTAAATTAATTAATTAAAAAAATTTAAAAAGGTCAGCAAGATACTGATCTACATATTGGATAAGTATCAATATAATGTAGCTATTTCAAAACTAAATATAATACTGTTGCATATTTAATATTATGTTATCTTGAATATATGCTGCAACCAACATCAGAATTAGCTAGAAATTATTACTATTGCACCTAGTAGGTCTCAATTCTTTTTTTAAAATAAATCATAAAATAGGTATTAAGTTCTATATGAAGAGAAGAATAAACCAGAGAATGAATCCAGGTGCTTGAAGAAGCCTGAGTTGAATCCCTGTCTTAGAAAATAGATGAGGGGTATCTATTTTCAGGTGGTTGAGCATCTGTCTTTGGCTCAGGGCAGGATCCCGGGGTCCCGGGATCGAGTCCCACATCAGGCTCCCTGCATGGAGCCTGCTTCTCCCTCTGCCTGTGTCTCTGCCTCTGTCTCTCTGTGTCTCTTATGAATACATAAATAAAATCTTAAAAAAAAGAAAGGAAATGGTTTATTTATCATCTTCAAGTATGTGGAATCCTATCATGCTGAGGAAGCAGTGAATTTTTTGCTTCTTTCTCAAGGGTTGAATACATGAAAGGACATTTAAATTACAGTAAGACAAATTAAGTTAGACATAAGACAGAACTTCTTGACAAGAAGAGTTATTTTGTGATTAAATAGACTATCAGGAGAGGTCTTGAAATCTTTCTCCCTAGAAATCATCCCCCAAAGACTGACAATTTATTGCCTTTACTATTTTGTATGGCATCCATCCCAGGGTCTTGTATTTTATAGTTGGATTTCATTTCACTTATCATGTTTCTAGCAATACAACAAAGACTCTTCATCTTTCAATTTTACCAGGTTATTGAGTTTCAACAGTTTCCCCCCAAGGAAACCTTGTTCTCCAACCATTCAGAAAGCATAAATATCCTAATGAGGCACATAGGAGAAGATTCAAGGGGACTGTTCTTAGGTTGGATTCTGTTCCTTTGAATGACATGTAACCCCAAGTCTATTATCAACCAGATAAGGAGAAAGGGAAAGCAGAGTGTTGTTTTGTTTCGTTTTTCACAAGAAAACCAAAGTTCAGGGCAGCCCAGGTGGCTCAGTGGCTTAGCTCCACCTTCAGTCCCGGGTGTGGTCCTGGAGACCCAGGATCGAATCCCATGTCAGGTTCCCTGCATGGAATGGAGCCTGCTTCTCCTTCTGCCTGTGTCTGTGCCTCTCTCTCTCTCTCTCTCTGTGTGTCTCTGTGTGTGTGTGTCATGAATAAATAAATAAATAAAATCTAAAAAAAAAAGGAAAACCAGAGTTCATTCCATGG
The DNA here is from genome assembly GCF_905146905.1 of Nyctereutes procyonoides. NCBI lineage: Eukaryota > Metazoa > Chordata > Mammalia > Carnivora > Canidae > Nyctereutes > Nyctereutes procyonoides. The sequence continues at coordinate 9,593,429 of NW_026575122.1, forward strand.
ATATATATTGGACCTGGCAGCATAAACAAACACTAAAGTATATGACACCACCTTAATTACCTGGAAATAGAAACAGTAGCGAACCATGGGGATCACAGGGAGAATCGCTGCTTCCACAGAGTGCCTGCTGCACTCAACGTAAGAACTTCGCTCTGTGTGCTACCAGTTTAAAGTGTATGAAAATACATCATGCGCTACGTAGATCAATTAGTCAAGTGAGTTGGAAAAATGTACATTTTTAGAAAATGGCAATACTTCTGGACTTATTGTTGTTCAAGTAGCTCTTTTTTTTTCAACCAAAGAAGATCACGGTTTGGCCAAGGCAAAGAGGACAGACCAGCAGATGAGCAAATTAAATTCCACATTTCTCCTCACACTCGCTTTCAGAGGGCAGAGTATTCAGGGAGCCTCCAACATGGCTTCAGGGAGGAACTCATTCATCCTCCCAACTAACTCTGCCTCATCTGAGGAAAGAACTGGGGACCCCTCCCTCGGGTCCCCCACCCTCCACCCACACCCCCAGACCAGGCCTTCCCTATTCGTGATCACCAATTTCTCACGGGAAAAAGTCTGGAAGTCAAAGATGACACATGTTTTGCTCAGAAAATAGTTGTGACACCAAGTAAGGGACAAGTGTTGAGGATCCTGAATTATAACGGAACTGTAGTTATCAGTAGCCTCATTTATATAGGGTGCTTCATAGCACAATAGACCAAAGCACAGAAATTCTTTGATGCTTAAGACATTTCTGGGGAGCTTCTCATAATGAACAGATGCTCTTCTCCAAGACAAAGGGAAATCCAAATCCAATCAAAAGAAAATAAATTTGTCTTTCTACAATGATTTTGTGAGTACAGAAACAGTATTTGCTTCTTCCCATTGACTATTTTTGCTGACATTCACTCGGATAAAGCTAAGTCATTAGGGGTAAGATCTTTTTTTTACTGTTTACCTTCCAGTCTGAGATTATATGAACCTTGAATGTGCACCAATCAACACGTAGGCGACTTACTATGGCCCACAAAGAAGTGTGTGCTTTGCTTCCTGCACTGATCTTTTGAGCTTCTTTAGCCCACTCTCTGGCCCTTACCAAGCTGCAACTCCTCTGGGTTTCTTCAGAAGAGTAATCACACCAAGACTTTTCTCTTTCGGGCCCTTTGTACTTCCTGTTCCTCCTACCGAGGATGCTCTTCCCACTGTCCTTTATCCCTCAGGCTGATTCCAGTCTCTCTGGCCTCTGTTCCCATCTCATTTACCCCCAGAATGAACCTAACACAGGATCTTCATCTAGTTCTTCCATCATGTGTCCCTATTGAGTTCTTTTAAAGTATGTAACCCCACCTACAATTGCCTCTTTTCTCTTTGTTGATCAGTTTATTATCACTCACCCCATTCTAATGTCAGCTCCACGAGGATGTACACCTTTCCAGTCTTCCTCACCACAACCTCCTCAGTGCCTAGAAAAATCCTTCACAAGAGATGGAATCCTGGGTGTCAGGGTGGCTCAGATGGCCAAGCGTCTGCCTTCATTCAGCTCAGGTCATGATCTTGAGACCCCGGAATGGAGCCTTATGTTGGCTCCCTGCTCAGCGGGGAGTCTGCATCTCCTCTCCCTCTGCCTCCTCTCTCTTGCTCATGTTCTCTCTTTCTTTCTTTCAAATGAATAAATTTTAAAAAATTACAAGAAGGAATGGTACCTAGATTCTGTTAAACCCCTACGAAGCCTATATCCATTCTAACACACAGCCAAATGGTGTGTACACTATGCACAAATACACACAATGGCCATCTGCACTTCTCATTTCTCTGTCTCCTTTGGCATTTGGACCTTCCCAGTGAGAAGATGGGCAAAACACAAGTGGAAAAAATCTAGAACACAACACAACACAGAAATCACTGCTTAAACACCCCAAAGGAGTTTAATGCCCTTTGGTGTTTTAGACTTTTCTCATTTAGGGGACAGTCTTTTAAGAAAAAATAAAAGAAAGGGCTTTGTCCTTCAGCTGTACCATCATGAACTTGAATTTGTGGAAATAAGCATTTTCTTTTCCCTTCAATTTACTCCACAGAGTTTAAAGTAATGTCCGTTTCTCATCCTTTCAAATTCAAGGTGATTTATCAGCATAGGTAATTATAAACATTTCAAAGCAAGGTGAAATTCAATTTTATCAGACTACTCAAAGAGAGAGAGAGAGAGAGAAAGAAAAAAAGAAAAAAGAAAAAGGAAAGCGATTTGAATTGCCAAAACTGACTCAAATCAAACACTCAATTTTTATTATTAGTGGATTTAGCATGTGCAAATCAACTACTAACTAAAATTTATTTGTAATCCCCAAACCAATACTTGATGCCCTTTTACCATCATTCATTCATGGACAGAGCCGTGGCCCAACACACACAGTAATGACCAGCTGAGGCTGAACAGGGCAACACTCTGCCTTCTTGTTTTAGCTCTCAGACTATAAAATGTCCTTTTTGCAGTTTATTTAGTGCCAAATTTTCTGTGTTTTTATGTGTTTTGTTGGTGATTTTGTTGTTTAATATGTCCAAGCATATGGGCCGCCTGGGTGACTCAGTCGGTGAAAGGTCTGCCTTTGGCTCAGGTCATATCTCAGACTCCAGAGATGGAGCTGCTTCTCCTTATGCTTCTCTCCCTGCTTGCGTGATTTCTCTTTCTGTGTCAAATACATAAATAAAATCATAACATAATAAAATAATAAAATAAAATAAAATACCTAAGCATAATGCTGATCATGGTCCCAAGACCAGTCCCAACTGCCAAGTGTTCCTAAGGGTAAGAAGGTTGATGTACCTTATTGAGAAAATGTATGTGTTACATAAACTGCTTAGATATGTGTTCAATGTGAATGGATCACCTATACGTATTAAATAAGGTGTCTGAAACAGAAACACATAGAAGTTATGTATCCGGACGCCTGGGTGGCTCAGTGGTTGAGTGTCTGCCTTCAGGTCAGGGCATGATCCTGGAGACCTGGGATCAAGTCCCACAATGGGCTCCCTGCATGGAGCCTGCTTCTCCGTCTGCCTGTGTCTCTGCCTTTCTGTGTATGTCTCTCATGAAAAAAAAAATATATATATATATATTTTAAAAGAAGTTATGTGTGAATCAGTTGATAGAAACATTGTGACTATAGAATCTAACTCTATTTCCTTAGGAGCAATGGTTCAGTGTTCCCTAATTTGGCATTCACAGGGATTTTATAGAACATAACCACTGTGAATAAGAGAATCAACTATAGGCACAATTTAGGGAAGAAATGTTAAACTCTTCAGAGAGTTATAGAGACTAGCGATCTTCCCAGTACCTTTATCGCCAGAAAGCATATAAATCAATCTTCCTGATTTTCATCAAAAAACAAAAAATTATTTAGTAAACTGCACTTTCTCCCAGCCAGTAATGAACCATTTGTGTGGCCCTTTCAGTGTACTTTCACTTTTGCCAATTTATGGATACATCGAGTTAACTCACTTTGTCTTAATGAAGATTGCTTGATTTTCAGTGTGTACTTTCATTTTCTTTTCATTTTCTGAAGCTAGTGACTATCTCCATTATCAACAAGGAAAAGGGCAAGGAAAGGTTGATAATAAAAAGTAAAATCCCTAAATCTCCAGACTTTTTTTCTTCTACCAAATATATTTAATATTTTTCTACTGAGCAATTATATTTGAATCGTTAGTGATATACCTGTTAAAACATAGACAAAGCTTTAACCCAATTGATTTTTAGGATTAAGAACCTAGAAATGAAGCTTCTCATGATCATCACATTCAAAATTCAAAGGCCGTATACCTAAAACAGAATATCAGAGAAAAAAGAATGTGATTATGTTGCCAACATAAAGAAGAAGTCTTGCAAAAGAATGAGATGGCAAAGATAAAACCTGTGGATATATAGGTTTTATAGAACTGTTGCAAAGAGAAGAGAAAAACAACTTATAATTAAGTACAAGAAAGGGGACAACCAAGATGAAACTAAGAATCAGTAACGTGAAATAGGTTGAACCAATAATCTCTTGTTATTTATGTCATTGCTCACATTTTCCTGCTCATCTGTTTCCCTCATTTTCATGTTTAGTCTTTGCTTTTGGTATTGTTTCAGTCATCACCCACAAATATGTTTCTCTCACCTAGTGATTCTCCAAAGTTTAAAATACCACAAGAACCATATTTTTAAATAACCATGCAATGAGTAGGAAGGGAAAAAGTGAAGATCTGGTTAAGCATAATTTAGGAATAATCATTCAGGACAACCTCAGAACTAGTTAGATGTTCTCTATAGCAAAATGAAGCTATGTGATGTATTTTAATTGCATTATACTAGTGAAAATATTGTTTAAAGATGCAATATAAAGACATCTGATGGGGGATGCCTGGGTGGCTCAGCGGTTGAGCATCTGCCTTTGTCTCAAGGCATGATACCGGGATCCAGGATGGAGTCCCATCTCGGGCTCCTTGCAGGGAGCCTGATTCTCCCTCTGCCTGTGTCTCTGCCTCGCTCTCTCTGTGTGTCTCTCATGAATAAATAAATAAAATCTTTTTTTAAAAAAAGAGAAAGAAATCTGATGGATATCCTACTTTTAAATATTTATGATATGCTATATTAAATTCTAAATGAGAAGGAACCAAAATCAACCTAAATAGCTGTCTAGAAAGAAATAATTAAATGGAAGACAGAAAATACTCTGAGTAATAATAACTAAGAACTTCCCAAATCTTAAGGAAGAATCTGTTTTCAAAGAGTGCTGAGTAGGATGGAAAAAAAAAAAAGTTCCATACAGGTGTATCACTGTGAATTTTTAGGAGATTAAAGATAAAGAACTTGAAAGCTTCAAAAAAGGAAATAATAAATGCACAAAACTCTAAGAATTAGACTTTTCAACAACATCTAATGATAGAAGTGTGTAATTCTTTCCAAGTTCTAAGGAAATAACAATTTTCATCGTAGAAATCAACACCCACCAAACCCATATGTATGATAAAGTTTTATTATTTTATTATCCATTATTATGCTCATAAAATTATCTTAAAGGAAAGTATAAGTGATAAATAAAAATAGATTTAAAGCCTATGAAGGAATAAGCCAAGAAACAGAAAGATACATGATCAACCACAAAAGAACTGTGCTATCTCAGGATGTCCATTGTACAGGAGGATCAGGAGCAACCAACAGAAGGAGGATGGGAAGAAGTCTTTGGAAAGAGTAGATCTATGATCTAAGTATCTGACAGCAAGAGCCTACAAATATATTAAAACCATGTAATGCAAAAGAAAATTTGGGAATTTCAAATACTCAGAAAAGAAAAAAAAGCCGTAAAAGCGAAAGCACAAACAAGGCATGGTACTTGGCTCTGCAATAAAGAATGGTCACACAGCTACTTATAATTATGAAATAATGCTTATTGATGTTTAGCTTTTAGGATAAACCTACATATAAAGCATATGCATATAGAGCCAACTAATTATAAATACAGAGTAGAGTGTTTAATTTCTGTCTTGAATCAAAAACATTATCAACTCATAAGGTAGGCAATGGAAGCATAGCACCTATAACTGTTGAAATAACAACTGTGGATTCAAAGATACTATTATAAATTAGAATGAAAAACAAACACAAAATTAACAATATAATTATGCTACTAGTAGAGTTAACCACTGGAAGAATGACAAAATGCTGAAAGCCGCATGCCTAGGGAGTGAGATCAGAGATTGGTAAGGAAGGGCACAAACATTGCTTTCCATTCTGTCCTTTTATGTTTTTATAAGCTTAAAACATATGCAATATACTGGGGTGGGAGGGCGGATTTGAAAACCATCTCTGGAACAATACTTTACAAAAAATTAACCGTGTTTAAAATTGAAAGGGAAGATAATAAACCAGGGCAAATACTTACATAAGTTTCTGTAGTGACTTCAGTCATATTCACCAATATACAGTTTTCAGATTTTGAGACACAAGGATGATCAGTCTGCACTCCCTTAAGATGTGCACGACCCTGTGAATAGTTGTGACCTACAACATGGAAGCTGAAGTAACATGGACCTTGTCTGGGCCAAAGTATTTAATTATTGCATTTTCAACTCTTTAGCCCAATCTTCTCCAGCCACTGTTATCTTGTATGAATAATTCATGCAAGTCAATGGGAAAAAAATACCAAGATGGTGATGAAGACTGAGCAAGAGATCTTAATAAACTATTTGTGAAAAAAGAAACATAAATGTGTAATAAGCATGAAAAACTTTTATTGACAAAGAGAATTTTTCTAGCTATCTACTACCTAAGGATTTTTTTAAATGATAAAAATGATATTGAGGGTCTGTGAAATTAGACCTTTCATAGATTGTTGATAGGATTATAAATTGGTATGAACTTCCTCATAGTATATCAGAAATACTTAATTGAATGCTTCAAGACCTCTGATCCTTTAATTACACTTCAGTCATCAGAAATGAGAAAAAAACGCATATGCAGAAGGGTTTTCAGTTGCAGCAATATTTTATAATGGATAAAAGAAGGATTCAAATAAAATCTGTAAAATTAGAAAATGACCTAAATTATGGGGATGAATACTATGAAGCTAAGAAAATTAAGTATACAAATGTCTTTAGTGCCATCCAAGAATGCTGCACGTACAAAAGCACTGGAAAAAAAACACGCATAACTATTAAGTGATTATTTCTTGGTTAAATTAGTGATGATATTTATTTTCTTTTAGATTTCTTAATATGTAACTTCTATAATTAGGAAAAGTATTCTAATCAAAGCTTCAGAAATTTTTATATTAATTTCAGAGGAATTTTTCTATATAGTTGACATGCAATGTTACATTAGTTTCAAGTGTTCAACATAGTCATTCAACTTCTCTATATATTATGCTATGCTCTCAAGTGTGGCTCCCATCTGTCACCCACCACACAATGCTATTACAATACCACTGACTGCATTCTCTGTGCTGTGCTTTTTATTCCTGTGACTTATTGATTCCATTAATGGGAGGCCTGTATCTCCCACTCCCCTTCACCCATTTTGTCCATCCCCTACCCGCTTCTCCTCTGGCAACCACCAGTTTGTTTTCTGTACTTACAGATCCGTCTGATTCTGTTTCTCGTTTATTAATTTGTTTTCTTTTTTTAATTTAGAGAAATATTTAAGTAAACATGTCCTCAATAATTAGATTCACCTCAGGAAAATTATGACATACAAGAGTCTTGAAAAAACTTAGAACTATATAAAAATGAATAGAAACAGAGACAAATATGATTGAGTGCTTTGAAATATAAGTTTGCAAAAAAAAAAAAAAAACCTTTAGGGTAATACAAACTGTGAGGCTTTAAGTCAAAACAGAAAATTACTAAGACATATATTAATAGCCATCTGGACACAAGTGAAAGTGTGGCAAAAGAAAAGCAAAAGTAATCCTTTGAAATAGAATAGGAACTGTGTTCCATGGAGTCTTCTTGAAAAATATGCCTCCTTAATCTACCTTCATTCTGCTCCATTATGACATCAGAACTGCAGTATGTATTCCTTTTAGTGGTGCATCACCCATTTTCAGTAAAGTGGCATCAAATGGATTTTTCTTCCTCACCTTCCTCTGCCTTTATGAGTAAGGGAAGAAATGAGATTAAGCCAATGTTTACAAAACATTTTAATTTTTAACAAGTGTTACCATAGGGGCGCCTGGGTGGCTCAGTCAGTTAAGTGTCTGCCTTTGGCTCAGGTTGTGATCCTAGGATCCTGGAATCAACCCAAGTTGGGCTCCCTACTCAGCGGGGAGTCTCCTTCTTCCTCTCTCTTTCCCCTCTCCCTGTTTCTGAGCTCTTTCTCTCTTACTCTTTCTGTTTCAAATAATTTTTTTAATCCTATAACCCAGCAATTGCACTACTGGGTATTTACCAAAAAGATACAGATGTAGTGAAATCACAGGACACCTGCACCCCAATGTTCATTGCAGCAATGTCCACAATAGTCAATTGTGGAAGGAGCCAAGATGTCCTTCGACAGATGAATGGATAAAGAAGATGAGGTCTATATATACAATGGAATATTACTCAGCCATCAGAAAGGATAATTATTTACCATTTACTTTGACGTGGATGGACCTGGAGGGTATTTTGCTGGGTGAAATTAAGTCAATCAGAGAAAGACAATTATCATATGGTTTCACTCAAATGTGGAATGTAAGAAATAGGAAAAGGAACCATAGGGAAAGGAGGGAAACCAAGTGGGGAAAAATTAGAGAGGAAGACAAACCATGAGAGATTCCTAACTCTGGGAAACAAAGGGTTGTGGAAGGGGAGAAGGGTGGGGGGTAATGTGACTGGGAGACGGGCACTACAGAGGGCAATTGATGGGATGAGCACTGGGTGTTATATGATTTGTTGGCAAATTAAATTTAAATAAAATATTTTTTAAAATATTTTTTTGTTTTTTTAAAAGAGTGTTACCATAAATATTAACACTGCAGTTCTACTGATGTAATTTTTTTTATTTTCACCAAGGTAAATTTTTTTCTATTCATCTAAAGATATATTAAAACATAAACAGATGACTAGAGTCTTTCAGAAATTTAAAGAAATATATTTTATAAAATCATTATGTTGAAAGTCAAAATCTTCCCATTTTAACATTTTAATGATCATGGGAAGAACATGTATTAGAAAATGTATGTTAGGCCACATTAAGTTCAAACTTCCACAGAATGCAGTGACTAAAGATTTATAACTTTCCCTGATGTTTGGCCAAAAATACGCAGTGCATATCATATACGATAAGATAAACTGAAAGTATTTTTTGATGCAAGTGACAGATTAGTGTTTTATTTAGCATTCCAGCTTAAATAAGATTTATGCCATAAATAGCTTGATATTTGGCTTTAGAGAGACCATATAATAAGCTCTTACAACAAATTGAGGCTGAAGCTATATATTAGTTAATAAAACCATGCATATCTGAGTTCTTTTACCTTTCTTCATTGCATATGGATTGTGGTCTTTAGTTTTAATATTCTATTTGTGAACACATATGGATTGTTACACTGAATTAACTTCAAAGTGATCCTCAAAAGCCAACTCATAGTCATAACCCATTACTTAAACCTTGATATAGGTAGAGACATATGCAAAACTAGCTGTCCATTTAAGTAATATTAGTGTTGTGACACAAGCCAAAAAACATAACAAAATCCTTTATTTATCTCTCTGGGCTCAGTTAATGTTCAAAATCTGACATCCTCTTTTATGGATCTGAGACCCAGTGACACAAAAGCACACTTTACAAGAATAGCACCACTCAGGAAACAACTATCTTGCATTACTTTACATTCCTTTGTCTGTAATAGAGTTTCAGTCTTGTTTATTTCATTTTCTGGGTAGATTCCCTGTCTGTTTCCAACTGCCTAAAGAATTGTTTACTCAAGAAGAGTATCTGATGGCATTTCAAGTCAATAAGGAAAAAAATGTATTTTTTAGCATTATATGTAGTGACAGTTGGGTTACCTTATGAAGAAAAAAGTAAAGCTAGATCCTTACTTTAGTATTTATATCAAATAAATCCAGATGAATCAAAGATTTATTCTGAATCATGAAACCAAAATAAGATGGATACTAATTTTAAAAATGAGCAGTTGTTTTTCTTTAAATAACTTTAAGTGGGAAAAGTCTTGCTGAGCAAGGCATAAAAATCCTGAAGCAATAAAATAAACAATTCCTAAATTTGACTAAAATATAAGAATATGTGTATTCTTAAAAATCATTAACTAAAATTTTGACTCTGAAAAATCATAAACAGGTTAAAAGAAAAAAAATAGTCACATGACATAATAAAGTATGTACTTTAACACGTATATCCATCCATAAGTAATACAGATCCAGAGCCCAACAGAAAACTGGGTAAAGTTACAAACAAGTGCATGAGTGCACACACCCACACACACATACAGAAATGCAAATAATAATGTTTAGAAACTTTTAGCATTAGTAAAAAGTTATCAGTATAAACTTAAGCAGTTGAATATCAGTGACAAAGCTTTAAAAATTTGATACTGTACACTAGTAGTAAGATCAGGAGAAAACAGTCACACTCGCACACTCTAGGTAGGATTGTAAATTGATCAATCTTTTTTGGACATTTAGCACAATTCTAAATGCAAACACGTCTTGATTCAGTTATTCCACTCACTGGAATCTATTCTGTAAACTCATTTGCACACGATATTAAAATAGATAGCAAAAGGTAGAAAAAAAATCACCAACAAAAGACAGAGCTAAATAACGAGAGAATACTAAACAAGGACTACAAAAAAAAAAAAAAAGGAAACCCTACAGATAAAAGCAGCATTCCAATTTTTGCCAAGTCAGAAGCAATCAAGATACAAACAGTATAGTGCATATTTATACTAGAATTTCCAGAAATCTGAAAGAATTGAGGCAGAGAAAAAGATTAAATATTTATTATATTCCCTTTTGTAAAAAATTACCATATGTAAAAGTTACTTTCATCAGAATTTTTAAACTTTAAAATGTTAGGACCTTGAGAATCTAAATTCTAATTTTTTCCATGTTTTAAGCTTTAAATCATTCAAAATACCAAAATTTTATTATCCACAAATATTTTAATTCTTTTATATTTTTTCTACACATTAAAACTACATCTTTTTTTCAGATTTATTTATTTGAGAGAGAGGGAGCACAAGCATGGGGAGCAGGGGCAGCAAGGTAGTGGGGGAGAGAGAATCTCAAGCAGACACTCTACTGAGCACAAAGCCTGGCAAAGCTTAACAGTCCTGAGATCGAGACCTGAGCAGAAATCAAGAGTCAGGCACTAAACCAACTAAGCCACCCAGGTGCCCTAACATCATTTTTTAGATAATTAGAATCTTCTACCTGAAATACTCAAACTGCTATAATAAAGTTTAGATTATACAAAATCTCACAAGAGAACTAGTAGTATGTTAGTTCAAATTATTCAAAGTAACCATACATAGCAACATTTTTAACTATTTCATAAAACTATTTTAAAATTGTAACTTAATTCTTCAGTAACAAGTTAAAATAGTATTCATGACAATTATATAATATAGCCCATATCTAATTAATTTATATAAAGACCACCCAGCAATTTCCATGGTGTACAGCAGTTCAAATAACTTAAAACATTTTGGCAGAAAAGGAAAGAAAGAAAATCATGCAAAACAAAATATAAATTATCAAATCTGATTCAAAAATTACAATGCTTTTTGACAAATCTTCAATTCATATTATAGTTAGTAGCACTACTTCCTCATTTGGCCACCCATCTTTCAACAATATATTCTAAATCAGCATATAAGATCATTATTTGTCAGCTTCCATCAAGACCATTTTATGTTTTTTTTTCACGATTTTTGGAATTACCATTTCTACTTTTAAGATACTTTGATTCAAATGTAGTTCCAAGGTACTTAAGAATATTTATAAATAATCTAGAAGCCATGACTACACACAAACATAATAAGAAGATCACCTAGCCGACCTAGATTAACTACTACCTTTGTTATAAAAAGATCTTGCACCTATGAATAATTTCCAACACAGAAACTTTATCTTTCTTTGTCACCTCAGATATCATCAAGGGATTGGCATAAAACAGAAATCTGCTAAAAGTTTGAGAAAAGAGGTAAGGAAGAAAATCCTGTTAAAAGTTTTGATCCATACTAACAAGGCTGACATAAGTATTTTGAAGATAAGAATTTGACTTTTATCTGATGCCTTCTACCTCAGTCCAAATCAAAAGTCACTAATATAACTTTATCTTGTTAATATATGGATTTGTTTTAAAAGAATACCTTTGACCCAAGTTCTTAACACCCTAAAGATTTCACATGCTGATTACTGCAATAAGAGGCAGCGTCAGATTAATGAAAGTTAACCTAAAATGAGGTAATGAATAGTTTATAAACAAAGAAACATTTTAGCTCATTCATGGGCTTTCCTTATTTTTACTTATTGTCAGTGGTTACATGCCCTCGAAAATTCTCCAAAAGAATTCTCTATTCTCCAAAAGAAGTGGTTTCTAGACAAATAGTTATTTGAGAGTTTTTCAAAACCTTTGAGACCTTTCCAACACAACAGGAGCAGGAAAAGAGAGCCTCCCTTATTCCTGCTGAGGAAGGAACTTGCAGGGAAGCTGACAATGGGCCAACCAACCAGCAGCAAATTGCAGATAATTGATCCACAGGGAAGAAGTCACAAAGAACCTGTTCTGTGTTTAAGGTCACTGTATTCATGGGAAACATCTACCATCATTTTTACTTGCTCAAATATATTGATGATAAAATCAGTAACTGAATAAAATTAGATATTCACAATTAAAGCTAACCAGAATCTACCTTTTTGTTAACTTATTCATGATTTTCAGTTCTATCTGTTGAATTTGGGGGAGAAGGAAGGTTTGTGGATCAAGAACACACTAAAATTATTATAAGGTGTGCATATTCATCAGTTTCCTAACAATGACAATAGAATAAAACCCTAATCTCTAATATTAGTTGGAATGGCCATATTAAAGAAGCTTATTCATTTAAAAATTACATAGAGGGCTAAATTAGATCTCCTTAGCTACTTTCTCTTCCATGCATCTATAAGAATGGAGCCAAGGGGCACGTGGGTGGCTCAGTCAGTTAAATGCCTGACTCTTGATTTTGGCTCATGCCATGATACCAGTATTCTGGAATCAGTGGCAAGGCTGTGTCTGATGTGTGCTTAGCGGGGAGTCGGTTTGTCCCTCTCCCTCTGCTCCTCCCATCTCTCTCTCTTTCTGTCTCTCCCTGTCTCTCTCTCTCAAATAAGTAAATAAATCTTAAAAAACAAAAGGATGAAGCCAAGTATATATAACTAACATACACAAAAGGAGATTGAAACCACTAAAATTAGCAATTAATCACTGTATTATATTGGGCAACTATTGTCATTTAAATTTGACAGTTATATTATGAGGCAGGTATCATAATGACTCTCATTTTACAGAAGAAGAAACATGATTTGAAAGTTTAGCTGATATATATATAGAGTCACATAACTGGTAAATGTTGGAGCCATAATTTCAAACCCATATCTGCTCATTTTAAGACCCTAGCTTCACTGCCACCTAGGATGGGGAAAGGCTCTGGCCTAGGAAGCAGCGGGCTTGTTTTGCAGGCAGGAGCTCCTCCACAAACCAGCAGTAGCTTAGAACAATTCCCTTAATTTGATTTCTTATCTGGAAATCAATATAATAATTCCATTTGTCCTATAAACTTTACATAGCTACTACAGTAGAGACCAAACAGACCTGCAAGTGTTTTTGAAAAGATGAAAGTGAGACATAAATACAAAACAATCAAATACATAAGCTCTCTGAAGGCAAGAATTTTATTCTCCTTCATTGCTGTGAGCCTGCAGTTTGGTTTCCAGTAAAGCGTTAGGATACGCAGAGGAAGGGATACTTGGATTATTTACGACAAACTAATTAAGGCCATTCATTTTCTCATTTAAGCCCCCCAATAATATCAGGCGTGAGAAGGAAACAGCTTCATTCTACAAAGAGCAAGACATGCTTTGTATCATAAAGCTATTGATCATATTCAAACCTGTTTGCCTGACTTCAAAGCCTCTGTTCTCTTGACCGCTTTTAATTTAAATAAATATAGTGTAATTAATTAAGTGAAATAAAACATTAGGAATCTATAGTGTGCACAGTTCAAGAAAGATATCAGACAATATCTTAATTACGTGCTAGAAAGATCTACCAGGGATAAAAGAGTTCCAAGTTGCTGATATCCTAAATGTAAGTGAAGAGCTACAAAGGGAAAGATGTAGTACCACCCGGGTTTCAGCACCTTCAGTCTTTAAAAAATCATTTTCATAATTTAGTGCACGAAGCATAACTTTAAGTGGCTTATGTGGTTTATTTTGCTAGTCTCGTCTTTGCCACCAAACAACATATGCCCTGCCCTGGTAGACACACAGTAGGAACAGGTTCCAACAAGAACCCAGAAATTCAATTTTCTTGATCACCCACCTCTTATATCAATACACGTCAAAACTGCCTAAAGGTCCTAACACAGAAAGTAGCGGTAAGAGTTGCCTCATTTTCATGCCATCAGATGCGCCAAACACAGTACAGGGTGTGTATGCCCACTGTGTACCTTCCAAACAACCTTGTATTGCATGATTCCCTTTTACAAAGGTGGAAACTGAGACTCACCTAGATTACATTTGTCTAATGCCACTCGTCGAACAATAGGACTAGAATTTGGTTCCAGGTTCAGACTCCTAGTCAATGCTATTCTATCATCCATGACATCAAGCTGCAAACTGTATGCATTAATGATTAAGATGACAATCCTTGACTTGTCTGTGTTCTGAGTATAAAGATGAGGATTTCTAGTTCTTCCCATCAAAGAACTAAAGCTACATAGTGTCTTGACATTTCCTGTGAATTGTTGCCTGGCTTCCTAAAATTTCCTCTCCATATGTAAATCAGTAATAACACCAAAATTTTGTAGAAACAAAAAAGCTGGTAAAACAAATAAAGCTAAAAATTGTGAAAGTGCTTGGGAATTTTAAAGCTCAATATCTCTATTTCAGATGGAAACTAAAAACAAGATTGGAATTTTTCAATTCCTCACAACACATGAATAAAGAAAAAAACCATGACATAAGTGGAAATGTATCCTTCCAGAAAAACTAGCAAGGCACACGCCTTTCCTATCACCCCTGGAGATCATCATTTCCAGAATTTTCTTTGCCAAAGGCTTGAGATAAAGGCTTTTTTCTTTTTTCTTTTTAAAGGAAGCCCTTCCTCCTGTGGTTGCTCTACAACTCTAGAGTTGTAGGAGCAATTTCTGTGGTAGCTGGATCATGGAAAACAGTCTCTCTAACATTCATAATCCACAATAAATAGCTTACATGAAGCCCTTAAGGAGTAAGTTAAAAATGTTCCAAATTAGTATCACTAAAATATATATGACAATATTTTCAAATATATTGACCAAACTGATCACCCTTATAATCCTTATTCTTTGGATTGAAACTACTCATTGTGCTCTGTATTTCAGTGCCAAAATGTCCTTTAAATTTTTTTTAATGATTTACTTTAATGACAAAAATTATACATTGTTTGTGAACTATCATTAATTTTGTTGAATGTTCTAAGATGCTAATATATTTTTAAATATAACTAGGATTGTTAAAATATTATTTAGGTGTTGAAGAAATCCCAGGATAACACACTAAAAGATAATTTTTTCTGTGTTCTACTGATGAGCCCTATTAGCATTTATCAGGCAGTTGCTCAGTTGCTACAAATGTCTCAGGAACCCAAATAGGAGGTAAAGTTTGTTATGATTCAGCACACGCCCCTCCTAAATTCAAAGTCTAGTAGGATGTTCCACATTACATATTTTTATCTACAATGTTTTCCGAAACTTTTCACTCAGTATTTTACCTCATAATTACCAAGCACAATTTTTTTTTACAAGCTCAAAAGAATACAGTGTCTAAAGCTGGTGTTTTGCATAGAAGCATGAAAGATGCCTCTTTTCCTTCTTCCTCTGGAAGTAGCTAATAGTTTCTATTTGTCAAAAGTGATATTAATGTTAGACTTCACTGTTTCGTAGTAGTTCAATGCCAGTGTAGGTGAAGACTGACCATAGACTTGCAAATTGGGGTACTCCAAGTCAAAGAGAAGCTTAAGGAAGAACATTCAGTTCTCAATTCCTACTGCCCTACCTGGTACACCACATTACACTGCCTCTTAGAATTTATCTTGCTTTTCCATGGCCCTCTTCCCACACTTTAAGAAATCTGGCAGTTTTGATTTATAATAAAGAAAAGAAATACTTTCCCCCTGGGCCTGAATATATTTATTTCAAAATATTTATTCCATTCTATCCTTTTAGTAGTGCATAAGAAATAAAAAACATATGATTAAACTGCTGACATCCTTAACTGCAGTGAAATGAACACCAGAGCTAGGGGAATTGCAGAATGAAAACTAAATCTGAAAGAGAATAGGACTTGACTGTAATGTAAAGCCTTAATATCAGCTGCAAAGGCTACAATCTGAGAAAATCTTTTCTTACATCAAATTATGTAACTTGAGTTTCAATTAAAATTATGCTGAAGTTAGAAATAACCGACTAAGGCCAAATTCTCTTAAAAGGATGAAAAATCCGGTAAAACACAGGTAAAATCACTGTATTTTAATATAATTTTGTTCAGTTTATATAACCATATTTCTATCATTCCTTTCAGTATAATTGGGTAATTTGTAAAATTAAGACCAAAAATATTTGCATTGCAGGAGTATCTCATGAGGGTCACTGAAATTCAAGCAGAGTGAAAGTGTGAGTGGACCATAAAACAAGTGAGTATCAGGGGTGCCTGGGTGGCTCAGTGGGTGAAGCATCTGACTTTGGCTCAGGTCATGATCTCAGGGTCCTGGGATGAAGCCCTTGCATGGTGTTCCCCACTTGGTGGGGAGTCTGCTTGTCCCTCAGCCCCTCTTCTTGCTCATGCCCTTTCTTAAATAAATAAGATCTTTTTAAAAAAGTGAATATCATAGTATTTATCAATGAATTGTACATGAAGGGTTAATAAATTCTATACAAATATGATGACTTATTCAAAACCTTTTGAACAAACTAAAATTCAGGCACTCAGTTCAAACCAGTTTGTGCTCGTATTTTAAATACTGAAATAGTAAGGAAAAAACATAGGTATCAACAAACCCATACATAAACTACATGACACTATGAAGTAAAATTCTTTATAAGAACAATCTAAATAGTAAAACCATGATGGGTGCATGTGTCTTTTATTTGAGAAATGTGAAAAGATATGAACATGAAAGCAATCTAAGAAAACTCTCTCCTTTTAAATTCCCTTCCTACAATGAACCCTGTATTCTCCCAAATTTATTTATTCTATCCAGTTGAAGACACTTACAAATGTCAAGGCTCTCAGTTTTAAAACTGGCTTTGACCTTAAGCTACAAATCACTAGGAAACATTTTAAATGATTTTTTCAATATGTTAATTAATTTACAAAAACTAAAAGTCTATAACAAGTTGAGGTATTTCTGCTAAAGCAAATTATCAATTGAATGAAAACAGGGCAAAGCTAAATTACTGGAAAATAAATCCTAAAGGTAAACTGCTACAGAAAAAAAAAAAAACACACACACATATAAAAAAATCACACACGTTAGTGCAAATGTTAGAGCAACTAGTCCACAACCATAAACTGTCCATAAACTCCTCATTCTGAGATATCCTTTAAAAGAAAGAAAGAAAAAAAAAAAAACCCAAACCCTGTAATTTGGTACTTCAAAAAAAATTGCACTGAAAAATTAACACAGAAAATTGTTGTATATTATATTGTGGGCGTAGGGGGAAGACTGACAATTTTGAAGCCATTCAAGGAATATGTACAGTCACATTTTCAGGAAAATCTGAAACTAAAATGGAAGCTGAGCACACCCACTCTCAAGGCCCTTATAATGGAGCCTCGTGTTCTAACCACTAGCACCAACCATGGCTTTGGCATCACTGGAACAGCATTTGTAAATCCTCTTTAAAGGGTATATTCTACTTATCTTCAGCAAATCATTTTAACATATAACAATGTACCATAAGGAATAAAGATGATAACTTTGAACATATCCAGCTTGTAGATGAAAATGAAAGATATATTATACCTCTATCTAAATAGGATATGAGGCAGACGCCAAGTAAGTTGTTTCTTTTGAACCCAAAATGGATTGGAAAAGCAAAATCCTGACTTTAAAAGATATAATTCTATAATAAGAAAATCTGCTATAATATTAAATGTGTCTAATTAGACAAATAATCACTAAGTCCCTCAGTGCACTAGGAACTAGGTAGGGTTTGTAAAGGATACAAAGACAACAATGGTATGGTCCTGCCTCCTTGAAGAAGGCCACATTTTCATTACCTAGGTTAATTTTTAGATGATTTCATTCTATCAATTAAAATTATTGAAAATGACAAAATAAATTGAATAGTACTGAAAAATAATAGGTGTCAGATTCGTAATCAACTGCACTGTGAGAACCACATTCATCTTTCTTTTTCCAAATCAGTAAAATCAGCTTTGAAAAACATTGTGATGTTTGATTTTTTTTTTTAATTGGGAAGATTTTGAGATTTTAACTTTGAACTTGACAACTAATTACCCTATTGTAGTGAAGAGACCTAGTCGTATAAGAGGTTTGGCAATTAGTTATTCAAATCACTGGAGAAAAATCTCAGAAATTTTAGCTGAAAATTGCCATAACAAAACAGCTAATATTTTAATCATATCTAGAGAAGCTTCAGTAAAATCCATTTGGGAAAAAAATACAAGAAAAGGAAATATAATTTATCCAGTAGCTACTACTATCCCAATCAAACGTTTAAATCGAATACAAGATTTTAGCTGTGTAATGTATCTTTTGTTCACTTAAAAAAAAAATCCCTATTTAAATTTAAATTTTATTTCCTGTCATAGCATTTGTTCTGCAAATTAAGTATTTCCGTTGACTTTTTTTCAAAGGGGAGGAGAAAGAGAAGGAAGAGAGGAAGAGGAAGGAAGAAACCATACTCTGAAGACTCAGTTATACAGCAATGTATGCTGGAATAATTAGGAAAGAATTGCAGCTTTCCTTAAGATAGGGGGAGGGGGGCATCTAGGAGGTTCAAAAGTTTGTAGTGTTATTGGAAGAGATTATGAGAGGATCTGAGGTCTGAGCATGAATCAGCATTCTAAGGTCATAATGTCACAGTGCAATGATCTTATCACTTTAAAGGCTTGATGTGAAACGGAACTGTTCCATATCTCTTGAGTCAGCAGGTTAAGCCTGCAAGACCTCAAAAAGGAATAGCACAGAGATAAATTCTCATTAATATTAAGTTTCTATCTTTCATATAGCATTTTTGTATTTATTTATTTTTTTCATTTTTGTATTTAAATACTTAATTTCTCTTATCGTAAAATAGAATGTCTGATGTGATTCTCTGATTTCTGTTTAGAATAATGTATCATTTTCTCAAAATTCTCTTGTAATAAGTGAAGTATGAAAGTTTAACTACAAAAAAAAAAAAAAACCTTAGTGACAAATTAGTTATCCTTACATATAAAAAGCTATTTCTTTTTTTTTTAACCCCAAATTCAATGTAACAATACACCACCAGATTGTAAGGTACTGTGTTCTGGTACACGTGTCCATGGTACCACGTATTTTTATTTTTGCTTAATAGTATCCAAGTTGATCCTAGTTTTGCGAAATTTTTGCATCTGCTGGTAACTCCAGGTTTTAGAAATTGCCTCAGTAAAAATGGCAAGACATGGTAGCCTAGGCCATCTATAACCACTTACAATCTATACACACAAACATATGCATGTTCACACATATATGTACATATTCGCAGTCGCATTCATGCAAAATGCAATAAAGATTTAGCAAACATGCAGTAATTTGGTGAACACAGATACACGATTCCAACAATCCTCAACTAAAATTCAATGATAAGAAATACACCTTAAGAATGATATTTGGAGAAGCAAAGTTAAAAAGCCGAAAAAATACAATTTTAAAATTCTCTCATTTCTAAGAGCATTTATAATCAATGTTGTCTCTGGATGCCTTTATTAATTATTTATTATTATTATTAATCAATTTTACAAGGATATTCAAGATAATCTATATAAATTCAAAGGCACTCTGTTTAGAAGGCCTTGGAGTTCTTTTTCAAACAACAGGTTAAGTGAAGTTATTCAAAGTAAATGCCCTTTATATATTTTTTCAATTTCTCTAAATAAATGTGTTTACAATGTCTCAAAAGGTATTTAGTGTGCGCAACAGTTTTATGAAAGAACAATACTTTCTCCAACATCCCCATCTGCTGGCTTAGAGAAAAAGTAGATTTTTATCTGCTATTTCTTGAAATATTTTTATAGTTTTATAGAATTGAAATATAAAATTATTATTTTAAAATTGACAGCGATTTGTCAAAGTCATTCATAGAAAAATAGAAAAGATTCTGAAGAGGAATTTTAATCTTTAAAAGTTTTCATTCTAAAGCCCTATGGGATCCAATACTCATATTTGTAGCTGCTTTAGACAGTTTTATTTTAAAGAAATTTTGGTAATGATCACAGAATCAGTTTATTACATTTTTGGAAAATGTAAGGATATTTAGTATTTTCCTAAAATCTGCGGGGTTTTTCAACTATATATATACAATATGCAGTGCGTACACATATGACAAAATCAAATTTATTATTTTCAAAAAAAATTGAATTACTGTAATACATTGCTTTTGTAGGAGAACTATTAGAATACATTCACATCCTCATACTAAGGTTCTTAGACCTAAGGCCGTTATGGCCAGTGCATACTGGAGGCCTCAAGGTCTACAAGATGTTGAAAGCTACTCAGAAGAGTGAAGAAGGAAAAGGTTAAAAACAAAGTAACTCCTATGAGAAAAGTATTCATTTATTCTCTGACAACCGGAAGGCACTCAATAAATACTGAAAGAAGAAAGGAAGGGAGGAGGCAGACGGGAATGGAAGGAAGGAGGGAGGGGGAAGGAAGGAAGGAAGGAAGGAAGGAAGGAAGGAAGGAAGGAAGGAAGGAAGGAAGAGGGAAGGAAGGAGGAGGGAAGGAAGGAGGAGGGAAGGAAGGGAAGAAGGGAAGAGGGAAAGGAGAAAGAAGGGAGGATGAGGGAAAGAAGGGAGGGAGGAGGGAGAGACGAATGGAAGGAAGGAGGGAGGGGGGAGGGAAGGAAGGGAGGAGGAGGAAAGGAAGGGAAGAAGGCGGAGGGAGAGAGGAATGGAAGGAAGGAGGGAGGGGGAAGGAAGGATAGGAAAGAAGGAAGGGCGGAGAAGGAAAGGAAGGGAAGGGAGGAGGGAGAGAGGAATGGAAGGAAGGGGAAAGAAGGGAAGAGGAGGGAAAGAAGGAAGGGAGGAGGAGGGAAGGAAGGGAAGAAGGGAGGAGGGAGAGAGTAATGGAAGGAGGGAGGGGGAAGGAAGGAAGGGAGGAGGAGGGGGGGAAAGGAAGAAGGGAAGAGGGAGAGGAGAAAGAAGGGAGGAGGAGGGAAAGAAGGGAGGGAGGAGGGAAGGAAGGGAAGAAGGGAGGAGGGAGGAGGAAGGAAGGAAGGGAGGGGAGGAAGAGAGGAGGAGGAAAGGAAGGAAAGAAGGGGGAGGGAGAGAGGAATGGAAGGAAGGAGAGGGGAAAGAAGGGAAGAAGAGGGAAGGAAGGAAGGGATGGAGGAGGGAAGGAAGGGAAAAAGGGAGAAGATAGAGAGGAATGGAAGGAAGGAGGGAGGGGGAAGGAAGGGAAGAGGGAAGGAAGGAAGGGAGGAGGGAGGGAGAATTTTTTGAAGCCCATCTCTAGTCTGAACTGTTAAATACATCAGATGCTAGTCTTTTTTTTTTTTTCTGGTTTTATGGTTTGAATTTTCTCATATTAAAGGCTTATGTTTTAACAGCTTTCAGGGGAAAAAATTTTGTACTACCTCTAGCTAAGAAGAAAGAGGAAAGGAAGGGGGGGAGGATGGAGGGGAGTGAGAGAGAAAGAAAGAATTGGAAATCTGTCTTCATTTCCTCAGGTACCCATGGAAACAAATGGGAACAAACAGGTACTTTCCTTATCCCACTGTGACTGTGAAAGGGAAAGACGTGGGAGCTTGGTGCCCTGCACATTTTACCCAGTTAACAATATAATGACTTCATTCCATTTGCATAACCTTAACCATTTGGTGGACAGTGCTGGATCCTTGCATCAACGTCAACCTAAGCATTTCCAAATAAGTTCCTTTATCTCAGGAACAAAATTAAATTAGTGAGCTAATTTCTTTTCTATCTTGAAATTGTATTATTAAGTTATAAAACTCCACTTTCTTGATGCACACATTTAACCCTATGGGATTTTTACCGTTTAACTAGGTGAAACAACAAGCTACTTTATGAAAATTGATGGATGATACATACTTTAAGAATGGAGTTAAAGAAAAAAAAAAACCTTAGATTTCTGGAGGAAATTAGAAAAAGTCATTTTGGTTAGAAAAAGTCATTTTGGTTTTCACTGTCAACATATTTGCTGCTGCTGCTTCCACTTCCTATAGTAAAGAATAGTGAACTTTCCTGACCGAAAAGACAAGCACTGGAGAAAAACCCTGAGCAGGATTAAAATGATCAAGCCTCATCTTGACAAATTTGATTATAGAGATTTCCATTCATTTCTTGACTACTGACTTCACGATTGTAGCTTACGTGAACATAAAGAGTTAAACTAATTTCACAGTTTTCTCTTGCCCTTGGCAAAAGAAAAAGAGATGAAGAAGGATACAACACTCCAATTCATTTCACAAGCTCTAGATTGTGAAATTCCTAAGGGAATGAAGAAACTGAGTCACAAATGTTATTTGTTCAGTCACCGAGTCAAAGTCAACTCCAGAAAATTCTATCCTATGTGTCTCTTTTGTATGACAATGTCTCATTAGTTCTCTTTAGCAATCGGTAAGATTACTTATACCATGGAGCGGCACATGCCAAACTTAAAAAGGCATTCAGTTAGTTGCTCACCACAATTTGTTTTAGTCTTGGAATAATGACCCATGGAAGAGTAATTTTGGGATCTGGAGACATGCACTCAGCTTTGTTTTCTGAGGGGAAAAAAAAAAATCTGTACCAAATGAAGATTTGGCTTTCCCCGTTTCTCAGAAGTGCGATCAAATGAAATTGTGCATGTATGTTTTCGATGAACTTCATGTGCTATGGGTGGAAATTCATGGAATTATATATTATATATATTTCTGTCCGCAAATCTTATTTCAATAAAATCTATAACAAAAATAAATCTATTCAAAAATATTGACACTGAGGACCTAAGCCAGTCACCTAACCTAAACCGAAAACAATCTTTAATCTTAACAAAGCCCCAACACAGTCTTTCAAATTCTCCTGGAATAAAGGAATATTCATATTATGCAGTGGACATCGCTGTCATTTTCTCAATCAAGCCGTCCCGTTATTTTCCCCAGTGAGTGAACTTCTCAAACACTGACCATTTTCAAAAGCGTACCCTGTCCATGAACTCTCACACGGTTTTAAAAATCTACATTCTCTGAATAATCACAGACTGGCCTTGGTCTCAGTACTTTTCAAGCATTTGCACACTGGCATACAGTGAACAGACAGTAGATGCTTAGCACAGGTGTATGTTAAATTCATAATTCAGGAAAAAAATAGAATTAGGATGTCAAATCAAGTAACGTAAATCTGTAGGGCGATGGGTCAAGTAGAAAAACTTGCAATCATTAAACTACCGCGGCTTCTTTGTATGTATCCCTGTACTGAACATTTTCAAGATATTGTTCATGTTCTTCTACGGAGATTTTGGGTCTTAAAGCTGCAAATCCGCTTTAAGTCTCCCTCTGGGTCTCGGCCTCTCAATCTCTCCCTGCACCCCCCGCCCCTTTCGGCGTCTTTTCTCATTTGATCTCAACATTTGAAAAAAAAATCTACAGCACTGAAACCTTCCCAAATGGGCTCTTTATAAACAATCGGACGGTAGGCATCTCGCGTGACCCTGATCATGTCCCTGTTCTGTCTGTAAACGGGAATTGCTCCATTTCTTCCTCCGAGGGGTGGTCGTTTCTTTTTCTTTTCTTTTTTTCTTTTTTAAAGATTTTATTCATTTATTCATGAGAGAAACAGGGAGAGAGAGAGAGAGGCAGAGACCCAGGCAGAGGGAGAGGCAGGCTCCACGCAGGGAGCCCGACGCGGGACTCGATCCCCGGACCCCGGGGTCACGCCCTGGGCGGGAGGCAGGCGCTCAACCGCTGAGCCCCCAGGGGTCCCCGGGGTGGTAGTTTCAAAGGGAGCCCCGATGCTCCCGATACCGTGGCCGAGCTACCCTCACCCCGATGTGGGCGAGCAGGCTGCCAAGGTGGGAACGCGGCAGCGAGCTCGGGGCAGAGGGGCCCACGTGCCGGGGGCCGTGTGAGCCCCCCCCCGTGCCCCCCAGCTGTGGACTGAGCACCGGGCACGTTAGGGCAGCGAAGCCTGGCGGGTCCCGGGGTCCGGCGGGCGGGGGGGGGGGGGCGGCAGGTGCAGGGAAGGAGGCGGGGGCGGGCCCCTCTGTGAACCTTCTAGACCCCGATCGCCCGGATCCCGGGGCCGCGCCTGCAGCCGGGCCCAGCGCCGTCGCGCGCCCCGGGGCCCCGAGCGCAGGAGGCGTCGCCGGCGGGGCCACCGCAGGCACGACAATGGCCAGTCGGCGACTTGCCGGGTCTCCAGGGGGGCTCCCCTGCGCTCGGGCCTCCCCCGCCCGCCGCCCCGCCGGGAGCCCCGGGCCTGCGTCAGCCCCGCTCCCCGCGCGCCCCTCGGTGGGCCTTACGTAACCGCCCGCACCCCGCTCCGCGCCCCCGCAACACCTCGTCCCGTCCAAGCGGGCGACCGGGGCCCGCGGGTTCGAACCCCGGGGCGGGCTGGGGCGCGGGCGGTCCACCGTGGGTCCCTCCGGCAGCCCCGCCGCGCGCCCCGGGGCCCCAACGTGCTCCCTGCGGTCAGGGTGCGGGCGGGGGTGCTTCTCCAGAAGCCTGGAGACGAGCTGGGGGCCCCGCCAGCTCCAGCTCCTGCTCCAGCCCCCACGCCACCACCCTAGTGCGCACAGTCTTCGACGCCTTTTGCTCCCTCTCCCCCCCCGCACCACGCCCGCGGGGGTCCCCGAGATTGCAGCCACTTTCTCCCTGCGCCGTCACACGCACGCGCGTGTGCAGCCGCTCACACCCACACACACGCACCACCCGGCCCTCGCGGGCGCTCCGCGGGCAGCCTCCAAAGGACATGAATATTCATTACTTACAAGCGTTGGTGACTGCGAAGCTGTTGGCCACCTCCAAATTGTCGATGTGGGGAGTCAGCCTGAACTCCGAAGTGGAAAACTGAACCATCCCTACCCGAAATGCACTGTACTCCTGGTCGGCGCCCCTGGGAAACAGCCCCCCTGCGGAGAACAAGCACCAAGCAGAGGGGTGTCAGCGCCGGGCACGGAGCCGGGGAGCCTGGCGGCCCCGAGGCGCTCGCCCCCGCGCACAGGCCGGACGAGCCCATCGACCGACCCGGGCAGCGGCGAGCTCGGCTCCAAACCGTAGCCAAGGGGTCAGGGCAGAGGCGCGAGCCCGGGGCCGGGCAGGGGGCCAGAAACCTCAGCCTCTGCCGGGGACCACCGGCTTGGCGTTCAGACCCCCCCACCCCCCCTCCCCACCCCGCGGATCCGAACCAACAGGAGCAGGTCAAGGCAAAATTAATAAAATGTGGGGACCCGACACGAGAACACCGCTCCCTCTACCGTATCAAAGCCCCAGCCGTTTCCCCCTTCGCTGCATGCTAAGAAAAACATGTATATTCTAGGCGGCTTAAATCTGGAATGCAGTCAAGGTATGACATAAGTCTACATGACATGAATTAATCTGTCCACGGTGAACAAAGATCACCACCCAATTAGGCACGATATTCAAAAGCAGAGCACAAAAGGGTACCTACCTATCTGTATGCTGTTAGAAGAGACACCAAAAATCAGTCCCCATAAAACAGGAGAAAGGAGGACAGATATATGCATAATCTTTTGCATTTCCAAGAAAAGTAGAGCATCCACAAAATACCCCCTCTTTTTCTTTTTCTTCTTTTTCTTTTTCTTTTCTTTTCTTTCTTTTTTTTTTTCTTTTTCCTTTTCCTCCTCTCCCTTCCTTGGCGGTTTTCCTCAGCAAATTAGATCCTCTGCATTTTGAGACAGCAATTTAGCACCAAGCTGCTAAAAACCTGAAGCGGAGGCAGAAGAATTGCTATCTCCCAGGTCCTGCCGGGGGCTGCTGCTGCCGCCCTGCGCCCCGCGCCTGCTCGCGAAGTCCGGGGGACTGGCTGGATGCAGTTTTCAGCGGAGCTGCCGCTGTGGTTCCAGTGTCTTGGAATATCCAGCGCCCTCCCGTGCGCTCCTCTCCCTCTCCCCTCGGTCTCACACGCGCGCGCGCGCACACACACACACACACACACACACACGCACGCCCGCAAGTCACAGAGGACCAGGCAGTCCCAGGCGCGCGTGCGCGAGTCGAGGCAGGCCGCCGGCGCGCGCGCCCAACCCCTCCCCTGCCCCTCCCCCTCCCCTCCCCCTCCCCCTCCCCCGCACCCCGCGCCCCGCGCCCCGCGCCCCGCGCCCAGCTCGGCCCCGGCGGCCTCGCGTGCGTCGGCTCTGGCGAGCGGTGGCGCCTCCCCCGAGCGCCGCTGCCTTTCAGCACCGAGGACAGCGCCCGGCTCCGGCCCCGACTCCGGCCCCGGCTCCGGCCCCGGCTCCGGCTCGCGCTACCTTTGTGCCGCCGCCGCCGCGGAGATGCTCCAGCCTGGACCACACGCCTGCAAAGCTGATTTCCGGCTGCTGTGCAGAAGCCGAACCGCTCATTGTCGCCGGCCAGGCGCTCTCTCGCCAGGCCCCGCTGTGTCACACATTTGATTTTTTTATATTTATTTATGTATTTTATTTATTTATATTATATTTGTGGTTGTGGTTTTCATTTCCTAGAGCCTGCGAAAACTCACTCACCTAGCGATGTAGGCTTAGACCGTGCGTCTCGCCTGACCCAGCCAGAAAGCGAACAAGGAAAACAAAATACCCATCGAGGAACTGTTCCAGAATAGGGAAGTTTTGCTAAATGTGATGTAGCCAGCATCCAGGGAAAAACAAAAAAAACAAAACAAAACAAAAAAAAAAAAAAACAAAAAAAAAAACAAAAAACAAAAACAAAAAAAAAAAGCAAAAACAAAAACAAACAAAAAAACCCCAAATTCTTTCTTTAAAAACTAAAGCCGCACAGGAGGAGATAAAGACTGAATCTTTGCAATACTTTGCATGGATATCCCATCCTGAGAGTGTCATGGGGCCCTAATGCCAACTCTCAGAGCCAGCTGAGGGCAGGTCCCGCAGACCTCACTGCAGATTCTCTCCTACAGTGAAAGCATGTAGACTTGGCTCTGTAGAAGCCCCTTATTTACTGAAAGCAGAAGACTGTGTTTCAAGGAAACGCTCCTAGGAGAACAAGGAGATGAAGTGAGTCTAGAAAGATCTTTGAGCTGCACGGTCTTTCGCAGGGACGTAGTGAGAAACCAGGTATTCCACCGCGTTTTGGCCCTGAGTTTTGAGAAATCATTGCCCGAAGAAAGTAAGCTAAGTTTTCGTGACTTTAAACCCGAGGGCTTGAGATCACTGCGGAAGAAAGATGAGGTTAGGGATTAAAAGTTTGTGGGAAGGGAGTGGACGGGGAGGATCTAAGACCAGACTTCCCCCCTGCGGAATTTATGCACTTCGCGGTGCTTGCCAAGCAGTTGCCTGGGAACCTGCTCTGGCAATTCCTTCTGCTGCTTCGAAAAGTCTTAAGTTTTATGGCTTTTTGTTTTGTTTTGTTTTTGGTTTACACAAAGAAATAAAGGAAGGTCGAGTACAAGGTACTGTTTCCAGAAGGCAGTAGATTGGAGCCCACGATGCTAATAATATTTCAGAATGCCAAGAGAGTTCGCCTGTCATGCTGCCTTCCTGTGCAATTATCACAGGCTCCTCGTTGACTGTTATTTCATGTTTGCTCCTTAGTCATGCCAGGCCTTGATTTATCCATTTTAGAAATGAGAAAGATGGGCAGAGTGGCCTCTTGGGCTTTCAAATCCTGTAATTCTGCGATATCCAGTTAGTGTTCCCCTGATTTTGGTTTTAGATATCTAGTTATAAACCAGAAATTGAGAATCCATAATCTATTGCTAATCGTAGTTACTACAGGTAAAAATGCTTCCCAATTTTATCACCAAGAATTTATTTTAGTCTGTTGATAAGCAATTCACTATCTGTAAAACAGGCCCTGTGGATTAAAATACATTTAGCTTCTTAAAAACTAAATAAGAATAAAAATAGTAAAAGAGATATAAATGAAAATATATTCAAATTTACCATGTGAAGAATAATTAAATTAATCTTATCTATTCAATCACTAGTTGTGATGTAAGGCACAAAAAAATGATCTGAAATTACTCCCTATTTGAACTATATGATGTATATATAAAAGATATATATATGTGTGTGTGTGTGTATATATATATATATAAGTAAATAAGTAATGTCTCACAGCAAAGTAAAAAATACATTTCCATCCATTTTCTTTCTTTCGGCACTCATTGTTTTCCGCAAGAACTTCAATTTCATATAAAGGAAGTTGGAATGAAAGAAGAGAGAGAGAGAGAAGGAGCTTAAATGTGGAAAAGCAATGATACTTAAAGTGTAGATGACTGTAAATTGAATTTTTCCTTAAAAAACTTGTTTCAAAAACTATTTTCATCATAATCTATTTCAAATTCAAAGGCAAAGATGAACTCAAAATGACTGAATTATATTCTATAAAAGCAAACGGTATGAAGCAAGAACTTGCTGAATCATAGATCATTCTTCCTAGTAAAAAATGGAAGAACTCGGGGTAAATATTACTGTTTAATGGCAAATTATAATTCATATATAGGATAGAAATAAAAACTTCAGTAGGCATTTCCCGTACTTTGAACTGCTATTCTATTACTGTGTCTTACACAATGTAGTTAAGTATGTACATTTTACAACATCCCTGGATACATTTCCTGCAATGTTAGCATCATTATGTTAATATTATCTTTCGTGGAATCTTTCTAATTCGCTATAATATTTATACAGCTTATATTTTTCAAGGATAGAATACTGTCGATATAAATGTAATGAATTTAAATTGAAGTAAATAGTTATGAAAACGAATGAAAAGTACTAGAATTTATTTTGAATACTTAGAAACTTCTCACCTCATAATATGTCTCAAATTGATCAATAATAAAATCAATTTTGAAAATTTCAAAACTACGAGGTCTACGGTGGAATAGAGTAACGCGCTCAAAGAAACACAATTTGCTATTTTCTGCCCTCTGCTGTTCAGTTTTGGTAATTATCCATAAGTATTGTTTTCTAAAGCAAGGATAAGTTACATTGAAACATGGAAGGAATAAAAATACTACCGACCCCATCATTTGTTTGCTTGGTTGGTTGTTACTGTTGTTCCTTTTTGCATGTGTTTAAACAATTTTTATCATTTAGGCTAGAAATAAGTATTATACGTAAAATTTCAATTTCTGCTTCACTTGATCTTTGCTTCAACATGAGAAACAATAATTTTCCTTTTAAATCTACTTTAAAATGCTTAAGGATACCAAATATATGGTACCCAATATGCACAGCTTTAATTTTTATTCCATTATAAAAACCTTTGCATAAAGGAAAGGAAAGTCATTGTGAGGAGGAGCGTGATAATTTTTAAATGACTAGTAGAGCAAATTTTAGCTGATTTCATTATCAAAAGTGGATTATGAATGTCAGTGCCATACTTCCTAGTAACGAAGTCTCACCAAAATAGAGATCATTGTCTTTCTTTCTATTGATCTTCTGGAACTGTGAAAATGTAGGCCACCTGAAATGCTTGGATGCAGCTCAATCGTAGGAAAAAGGGTCCATGCTCTTTCAGCAGAAGATGGCAAAGGTTGCAGTACCTGCAGAAGGAACTCTTGTTCCAGACATGAGACCCTATTGCCCGAGACAAACCAAATAAAGAAACAGACAAGAAAACATGAAGATTTTAGTCCATCAGGACTACAAATAGAAATTTCTGTTCTTAAATTAAGATAAAGAATAATATTAATACTAATAATTATTCCACATTGAGACAACATTCTTTTCCTTTATGCAGCAAAATCTTAAATCACCATTTCAATAAGATCAACTACATGACCCAAAACATATAACTAAGTCAAGCAAGTTAGGCTTTTGTACCTTTCTTTTTCAATGAATGTCCAAAAATGAAAAGAAGTAGTTATTTTCCTGTTAGTTTGTGAGCCTTGGTTTTATGTATTTTAATGAATTTTACCCTAATAGCTAACAATCCTGTACCAGGAATGTTTATTGGAAAACAATATTTCAATTCATTCATTCATTCAATAAACTCTAAGGAATTACAATAATCTTCCAAACACTGTGGTTGACACAGTGGGTAAAAAGATAACCCAACAGAAACTTTTCTCAAGAAATTCCCAGACTTCATTCAAGTAAGCAAATGATTAAGTACACATGAGAAGGTCAATAAGAAATGAAACAAATAGGCAGATAGTTAAGATAATGTGATAAGGCAAAGAAAAAATCTATTAAGCACATTTTATCTTGGAGCTCAGGGAAGGAGAGTTACCAAAGGCTAAAATCTGAACTGAGTCAAGTAGAAATGAGGTAGGTGAACTGGGATGTAGCGAGGAGAACACCTTTTTATTTTAATTTTCAAAAAAAAAAAAAGACTCTTTAAAAAAAATTAAAAAGGGGGGGGGAATCCCTGGGTGGCTCAGCGGTTTGGCGCCTGCCTTTGGCCCAGGGCCTGATCCTGGAGACCCGGGATCGAGTCCCACGTCGGGCTCCTGGCATGGAGCCTGCTTGTGTCTTTGCCTCTCTCTCTCTCTATGTCTATCATGAATAAGTAAATTAAAAAAATCTTTAATTTTCAATTTTATTGAGTAACAGTTATTAACAGTAAATTAAGATCTTTACAGTGTACAATGCAATTACTTGGTATATGTTTACATTGTTAAAGGATTACCCCATCAAGTTAATTAACATATCGATAACTTTGCAGATTTATCCTTTTTTTGTTGTGAGAACATTTAAGTTCCACTCTCTTAGCACATTTCAATTATACAGTACAGTGTTATCGACTATAATCATCATCATATACATTAATCTTCAGACCTTGTTTATCTTAAAATTGAATATTTGTATCCCTTTACCAACCTCTCCCTGTTTCCCCCGTGCTCCAGCCCCAGGCAATCACTTTTCTACTTTATTTCTATGAGTTTGACTTCTTTGGGTTTTTTTGTTTTGTTTTTCGTTTTAGATTCCACATATCAGTGATACCATACAGTATTTGTCTTTGTCTGGCTTATTCCAATTAGCATAATGCCCTCCAGATTCATCCATATCAAGGTTAAATAATATTACATTATTACATATATAGCACATTTTTTAATCCATTCGCGCAATGACGGATTGCTTCCACACCTTGGCTAGTGTGAATAATGCTGCAATGAACATGGAAGTACTGGTATCTCTTCTAGTTGATGGCTTCATTTCTTTTGCATATACACCCAAAGGTGGGATTTCCAGATCATATGGTAGCTCTATTTTTAACTTCTTGAGGAAACTTCGTTGTTTTCTGTAATAGCAGTATCAGTTTACATCCCCACCAACAGTATACAGTTGGTTTTTCTTTCTCCGAATCCTTACCAGAATTTGTTATCTCTTATCTTTTTAATACTTACCATAACAGAAGGTGAGAGGCCGTATCTAATCATGGTTTTGTTCTGCATTTCCTTGATGATTAGTGATATTTAGAACCTCTCCATGTATCAGTTTGTCCCGTTGTACGCCTTCTTCGGAAAAATGTTTATTCAGGTCCTGTGCTCATTTTTTAACCAGATTTTTGGTTTTTGCTATTGTGATGAATAAGTTCTGTATGTTTTGGATATTAACCCTTTATCAAATATATGATTTACAAATACCTTCTCCCATTCCATAGGTTGCCTTTTCATCTTGTTGATGGTTTCCTTTTGCTGTGCAGAAGCTTTTTCATTTGATGTAGGCCTCCTTGTTTATTCTTGCATTTGGTGTCAAAAAAAAAAAATCATTGCCAAGACGAATGTCAAGGACCTTACCTTCTGTTTTCTTCTTGGAGATTAATTTTTCAGGTTTTATGTTCACATCTTTAATCCATTTGAGTGATTTTTGTGTATGGTGTTATATCGGGGACCACATTCTTTCTTTTGAATGTGGCAATCTGGTTTTTCCGCACCATTTGTTGCAGAAACTATGCTTTCCCCATCATATATTCTTGTCAAAAATTAATTGATCATACATACATGGGTTTATTTCTGGGTTTTCTACCCTGTTCTATGTGTCTGCTTTTTTTTTTTAAGGTTTTATTTATTTATTCATGAGAGAGGCAGAGACATGGGCAGAGAGATGCGGGGAGCCTGGTGCAGCACAGAATCCTAGGACTGCGGAATCAGGGTGTGAATCAGGGTGCCCCCCCTTCCAGGGGCAAACTGGGAGGTGGATGCTTTTGCCCACTCTTTCTGTCTAGACACTGTTGTGTAGCCATAGGGGGTAGGGGAGGTGCTTCTGCACCCATTAAGAACTGCTCTTTCTTTGCTACCAGTCTGTTGGACTCATAAATGCAAGCCCTGTTGGTGCTCAAAGCCAGGTGATTCAGGGTTCTGCCCCTCAGGCAACAATCACAAAATCTTGGGACACCAACCAGACAAGTGTACAAGCTCCTTCTAGGAAGATACTGATGACTCAGAGTAGCCTAGAGCAAGAAAGCGAGGGAAGGGTCCACTACCTTCCCCGGTCTCCAGGAAGGATTTAGCCAGACTCTAGATGTGTGCTAAATTAGATGCCTGAACCTCAGACAACATCTTTTAAGTACCCATATGGACCTCTTTCATTTTTGCCTGCTTCATCCATGCTGAACCCTGAGAGGGATAGCCACAGTGAGTGCTCACAGGCCCATTATCAACTACTTTTTTTTTTCTTACTATAGTTTTGAGTTTCCTGGATGCAAGCCTCATTTGCTTTTACAACTAGGTATTTTGGAGGCCCATCCCTCAAGTGGGAATCTTCAAAGTTAGAACACTAAATCTGGGTTCTGAAACCTTCACTCTTCAGAGAGAAGTGGGAGTCGGTGTTCCTTCACAACAGTATGGTACTGTGATGGGGATGGGGTTTATGGCAAGAGTGTATCTCAGGCTTTCCTAAAGCTTCTGATGTGGGTATTTTTCTCATTCATTCAATGCATAGGAGTTACTAAGTTTCTGGATTTCTTTTAAAGGTCATTGCTCCATGTGTAAGCTATACGTTCAGTATGTTCATGGGAGAAGGGGAGTTCAGGGGCTTCTTATTTTGCCATCTTGGTTGACTTTAAGAATGCTTCATTTAAAAGCAGAGACATCAGTAAAGGCATGTGTGTGGTCCAGGAATTACAAGCAATGCCCATGTTCCTAGAATGGGAAGTATAGAACAGGGATAACAGAAATAAGCTAGATTATGGTAAATTTATCCTACAGGAAAAGGAAACCATTTGGAACAAAGATCAGTTCTTAAGCCTTTCACGTTTACATACAACATTCTGGAAGCTGTGTAGAATGTATTTATGGGGAAGCATTGAATGTAGGGAGACCAGATAAGAGGCTGTATTCCTGGTGAGGGTGATAAGAATCCAGATTAAGAGAATAATAGTAGGAAGAAAAGGTTGGTTTAGTGAAATATTTAGGATGGAAACTTAGTAGAACTTGTTAGTGAACCTGCATGTCTCTTAGGTAAAGGATATGGAGAAACGAAGCCAACTCCTGTATGAGGCACAGTGTCCAGGACAATGTTGTCTCACCTCAGGATGAAACATAAAGAATACTAGAAAGCAAGTATGCAGGCAAGTGATGTGTTCACTTTGGGGCATGTTGGATTTAAAAAATCGGTGGGATACAACCCCTCAAGCTATTGTGTCAGTGCTTAACACCAACTCTGATACTCATGAATGAGGCTTCATCTGAAGTTTGACTTTGAAAAGTTAACATCACAGCCTGTGGTATTTTATATGTAGTTACTGTTTCTTAGAAAAGTCATTTAAAACAAAAAACTGAAGAAAGACTCATGCATACATTCAAGATCCTGCTTTCACTTAGTACTGATAGATGTACAAACATTTTCCATCATTTGAAGCGAGACCAGGCCATTACCTTAACCGTGGTTCTCCTAAATAGTTCCCCATTTCAGTCTCTTTAAAATGGAATAAGATTTAAGAGTATTTGTGAAGAAATATGAACACTAAATTTCTTTTTATTTTTTAATGATTTTTCTCATATTTTGTGATAGCCTTGCTCACTCTTAGCTAGAATGAAATTTTTTACCTACTTGCATTAGTGTCCCTTTCCAGGACATCCAACATACTTTTCAACAATTCTCTTTTCACACGTTGCGAATTTACAAAATATTTTAACCAAATCGCATAATCACAGTATCAAATTCAACTGTCAAAAAAATGTTTTCTTTTTCTAAAATACACTTGACTCTCACTCAGTGGGTGATAGCAGAAATTAGAAGAGCAAGCCACTAGCCTAAAGTACTCAACAGGACTCCACTGGTGCTTTTCACATAACGTACCGGGTGTGTGTGTGGGGGGGGGGGGGGACAAAAGAGAGAAAAAAAGAAGCAAATAGCATAAAACGTAGCTACAACCATTTCCAAATCTATAGATGGTTATGAGACACAAATAGCCACTTTTTTCAAGCGCTCCTTCCATATTCATGTTACTTTAGTCAGCACTTCAACGAGCCAGAGTTCTTGTGGTATGTGACCCAAATCTTCATTCCTGCAGGGTCTGAGTCCTTGATGTTCTAGCCTTTGTTAGGGCTTCTATAGTTTTCTTTTGTCTGATTACTAGGCAAGAGAATACTAAGAGGAAATATAGTGAGTAGTGAGCCTCCTCATCTACTCCATTGGCATAGCACATTTCCCTTCCAGTCTAGTAGGTACCGTTTCTATTCTATAATAGTCGGCTGCTCTGCAGGTACAATTTTATGGTACAACAGATCAGATGATGTCATTTCTTCTGGATGGGGAAGTCAGGTTGTAAAATCATGTGGTATCCTCTGGACAGAAGCTTACTATATGGGAGGCCCTACTGGCATGATAGAAGCTACTTTTAAAATGGAAAGGAATTGCCAGCAGAGGGGAGCAAGGTCTTACTTCAAACCTTAGGCACCTGTCCTGAGATTCCCTCACTGGAACTTGCCATGCTCTCTATATTAACATCTTTGTCTGCATCAGACATGTCAAATACCATTGTGTCTACTGGGTCTAAGGCTTAAATGTCGGCTTGCACTGCAGCCTAAAACTGCCAATGTAGTTTATTTCTTTCAGTCCAGCTGGCAACCTTATAACTTAATACTAATAAATGTGTCAGCGCAGCATGCCCAGATGTGGTACACACTGCCTGCAAAATTCAGACAAGCCTACTAAGCTTTGCTTCTTTCTTTGTGGTGGATGGTAAAAGCACAATTAGCCTCTGGTCCCTGGATGCTTGAGAAGCTTCACCCATGAGGTCGACCCTCTTATTTCGGAGGGGTTTTATCTCCCCCACTCTGTTATACGTATTTTTACTAAGGCATCTAAGTGGCTTACTACTTCTTGTTTATCGGGTCCAATTAGCATGGTGTCATCAATATAATATATCAATGTCAAGTTCTGCAGTGGAGGTTACACCCAGAGCAGTCCCTGTATCTCTCTTGAGGGTAGAGTGGGCTAATATTACTTGGGATATATAAACATACACATTATTATTATTGGCCTGGAGACAATGAGAGATGTTGGAGCAAGAAAGAATCGGCTTCATATTGGGAATCAACTGTTCCATGCACAGACATTAATTTTTTTTTTACCCGCATAGGAGATGGCTGCCTTACAGAGTTGAAAGGTTTGCTTCTGCTTCTGCTTACACAGCAATACTGAGGAATTCAGAATTTATAAGCTCCCAAACTCATCTGAGTCTGTACAAATGTGTTTATTCACTGCACCAGAATTCCATTCCTTGCCTATAGTCTCAATATATAACAATATATAGTGGTCTATAGTCTCAATATAGAAAGTACATTGTCTGTAATATAATATAATATAGTTTCTATATTGAGACTATAATATATACTTATATATTATGCCACTTAATGTAGTATCTATATCTAATTTGTAGAGCAACTAGTTGTTTACTTAGGTTTCCTCAAGCCATAAATTCCCTACCACTACAGGAAAGGAGGGGCTCATTCAAAACTTCAAAGAGGCTTTTTGATTTTGATACATATTCCTAATTGCATGCTCATAGATTTTAATTTCTTATATCCCTGTGTTTGTTCTCTGGGGCCAGAGAAAGAAACTGGATGACTCCAATATTTTAAATAATTACTGTTGTCATAACAACAAAATACCACAGCTACCTGATTTCCCTCCAGTTCCCCTTCATTCTATGGTGCCATCAGTGAAAATGTTTATAATCATGTTGCCACCATCTGCCATAAATCACTCAAGTCCCATTCTTCCTCCTTTGTAAGACCGTATCCTCTGTTCCTCATAACATGTGAGCAATTTTGTGCTTGATTCCTATTGTGAGGTTCTGTTTCCTAGGGCCATTTGCAACACAAATTACTTTATATCTGCATCCCTGCATAAGATGATATATGCAAAAAGAATGATCCAAAGATATTCTACTTACAAAATATGAGTAAAAGAAACCACAAAATTCAGTACATTAATCCAGGGTAGAGGCAGTAGGGCTACTGACATTCTTAGGCTGAAAGGAATGTACAGAGGAGTCCAGGACCTGAATCTAGAGGAAGAGAGTCATGAGAAGAAGGACATCTTGAAAGAAGCCATGATCTTTCATTGAAGGACATAGATCACTTGAGGTGACCTATCAGAAGGAAAACAGAGGAAGAAGTAATCCAACCTCACTCTGCTTTCTTCCTCCAGTCACCTGACCAGGCTCCCTTTGGCTAAAGTCAACTGAAAAGTCAGAGTGAGGGAAGACATTGATGCAGCTCCTATAAGTCAGCCACCTGGGACAGAAAGCAGAACAGAGAAAAAGAGAGAATAAAATTTGAAGAGGAAATGGAAATATGTACAGTACACATTGGCCATTCTTTCTCAAACTTAAGACTCAGGTAAATGTTAGAATATGAGAGGCCCAGGTGGCTCAGCAGTTTAGCGCCGCCTTCAGCCCAGGGCCTGATTCTGGAGACCCAGGATAGAGTCCCATGTTGGGCTCCCTGCATGGAGCCTGCTTCTACCTCTGCCTGTGTCTCTGCCTCTGTGTGTGTGTGTGTGTGTGTGTGTGTGTGTGTGTCGCTCATGAATAAATAAATAAAATCTTTAAAAAAGAAGAAAAGAATATGAGAGGAACCACTAAGCAGAGACAGTAGCTCTTGATGGGGAAGACATTGTTTTTCATTACCAATAGTTAGCAAGTTGATTGCTTGAGTGACTTCACAAGAGTACCTGGAAGAAAGGCAGAGAAAGGAAAGACAGTATAACATCTGTCCAACTTGAATTCAGATACACTGATTATACCTTTTTTTTATAATTTTTATTTATTTATTATAGTCAGAGAGAGAGAGAGAGAGAGAGAGAGAGAGAGAGAGAGAGAGGCAGAGACATAGGCAGAGGGAGAAACAGGCTCCATGCACCGGGAGCCCGACGTGGGACTCGATCCCGGGTCTCCAGGATCGCGCCCTGGGCCAAAGGCAGGCGCCAAACCACTGCGCCACCCAGGGATCCCTGATTATACCTTTAGACAGAGAAGATAATGGAGGCGATGGTTTTGCAAGAGTCTCCGTGAGAGCGTATGGCACAATTAGTGTCATTTTAGATTACTACCCTCCCCCCCAACACCCCAAATCTGTTTGGATCATGATATGACTATGTCAGAATGAAGATCCAAGGAGTTCCATGTGACTTTGACAGCTTGAGGCTTTACCATAATGGGAACATCTTACAGAGTACATAGATTTTCTCAAAAAAACATCAGCATCAGACTTGGGGTGAGGGGGGGAAGTTACATCATAAAATGGCCTGATAAATAGATATTGATATTGATGAAGGACTAGACCTGAAGAATCTGGTTAGACTGTTTGTGAACGCACATGAGAGCACTCTGGAGATTCCCAGAAAACGGAAAAGGAATTTGCTGGGGACCAAGTCACTGCATTCTACAGGAGGAGTCAAGAGCAAGATTCAGTGAAATTTTCAACATTACTGTTACAAATTACCGATTTTCAATACACAGCCTGAAGAGACCTGAAAAAAGGCAATTGTTCTGGGCTGGTCTCAGCCTATCAGTAACCAGTGTTGTGGTTAGACTGGCCTTTGTGATTCTCACTATGATTGCAAGACTCTTCAGCAATAACCACCAGGAAGTTATGAAAAACTAAAGGTTTATTACTTACAAGACAAAGAAATTATATAACACAGCTGAGGCCATACAATGAGGTCACAGGTAGAGGGAGAGAGACAGAGCACACAGGCTTGGGGTTCTGCTTTTGTTGTCCTAGGGTTTCACAGGCTCATTCTATATTGGTGAATTTAAAACATAAAAGCTGGGCACTGGAAGAGAAGAAACAAGTTGCCCAAATGGTCAGTTACCAAAATGAACCAAGATCTCCAAAACAAAGGAGCCTCAGTGAAGGGGAGGTGGCTGCCTCTTTATCTAGTTGTGGGGCTGGCGCTGTGTTTGTCAAAAATAGGCTTCTTTGAAATAAAATGCCTCTTCAATTAAAGCTTAAGTCAGACACTTGCATTAACAAACAAACGAACAAACAAAACCTGTCGGGCTTCTACACCCAGCAGTTTACACTTAGAGATCAGTTTTTATGGGATTGGTTTGCTTTCCTGCATGATCAAACTTGAAATTAGTCTGATTTTCTGAAAATGCTTTCTATTATTTAACTTTATTGATAGGAATACAATCCTAGCTAAATACCTAGGAAGACTATTAGTTTGCTATTTTCAACATAGACTAATGAGAATTGTAAAAAAAAAAAAAAAAAAAAAAAAAAAAAAAAAATTACCCTCCGGTAGTTGTGTTTCTGGAATATAGCAAACATAATCCCATAAAACTCTTTCTTTAAGGGCAGTTATCTTTAGTGAGTTTTAAAAAGCCAACTCAAATCAGGTAATATTAAACAAGGAGTAGTGTAGATTTAGGAAGAAATATTACATGGAGAATAAGTGGATGGAATATTTGGATAGTTTCGTGCAAATACCTGTAATATCCGTTCAACTTACATTCCTTATAGACTTATATTTTTACTTCTCAGTTATGTTTTCATCTATCAACAAATATTTATTGATCACCAATGTGCTTAGTTCTAGAGAAATCAAAGTTTCTATGACAAATTGTGTTCAAAGAGCTTACATTCTAGTGAGAGGGACAGGCGGTTGCATTGAAGGGGTAAAGGTAAAGTGTTGTATAAAGTTGCATCTTCTCTAAAGAGAAAGGCATGACTCAAATGATGTAGAAAATAAGTTTATCTTTTCACAGAATGTCGTGGAAATACAAAATAAGAAAGACCAGCCTCAAAGCCTCTGCCAGCTTTCAAGTGCAAAAGAGTGAGTCTCAGCTTAGTTAATATTTTAATTAACAGAGTTCTTGGTTGTGCGAAGAGGGATCTATAGCTAAGAAGAGGCAGAGAAAGATGAATTCTTCTTTTTTTTTTAATGTAGAGAGTTGAATTTCCAGGAGACATCCAATATAAGTGGCCCAGAAAGCAGAGAAGTGAAGAAACACAGCATGGCAGGACCTAGAATTGATAGAGAAGTTGGCCAGAAATTCCTGGGAAAGAAGACAGGGGTCTAATATCCCACCTTAAGTTGAACTGCTGGGATGTGAGCCCCTCCTTCAGCCTAACATCCAGTGAAACCTTGCTATGGAGATTGAGCTCACTTCTGCATCAGCAGAGTAAGGTTACTACAACGATTTGGGATCTTTGAAGGAATATCTACAATGTTGTCACACATTCTAGAAAACCTGCTTTTCAAAGGGGAAAAACCATATAACTATTAGAGACTGAGGACTAGAGAAAAGAATCAACTTTAATGTGGCAATGCTTACGTTCTTGTATCTGAATGAGTCAGGAAGAAACATAAGTTCCCACTTATTTTTTTCTCCTTTCCCCTTTATTCCCTTTCACTATTTTTTTATATTCCCCAAATGAATGAGACCATATAATGTTTGTCCTTCTCCGATTGACTTACTTCACTCAGCATAATAACCCTCCAGTTCCATCCACGTTGAAGCAAATGGTGGGTATTTGTCGTTTCTAATGGCTGAGTAATATTCCATTGTATACATAAACCACATCTTCTTTATCCATTCATCTTTCGATGGACACCGAGGCTCCTTCCACAGTTTGGCTGTTGTGGACATGGCTGCTAGAAACATCGGGGTGCAGGTGTCCCGGCGATTCATTGCATCTGTATCTTTGGGGTAAATCCCTAACAGTGCAATTGCTGGGTCGTAGGGCAGGTCTATTTTTAACTCTTTGAGGAACCTCCACACAGTTTTCCAGAGTGGCTGCACCAGTTCACATTCCCACCAACAGTGTAAGAGGGTTCCCTTTTCTCCGCATCCTCTCCAACATTTGTGGTTTCCTGCCTTGCTAATTTTCCCCATTCTCACTGGTGTGAGGTGGGATCTGAAAGGGAGACAGAACATGAAAGACTCCTAACTCTGGGAAACGAACTAGGGGTGGTGGAAGGGGAGGTGGGTGGGGGGTGGGGGTGACTGGGTGGCGGGCACTGAGGTGGGCACTTGACGGGATGAGCACTGGGTATTATTCTGTATGTTGACAAATTGAACACCAATAAAAAATAAATTTATTTAAAAAAAAGAAACATAAGTTCCCTTTTCTAAAAAAGAGTAAATTGGTTGCTAGATCTGTGATACAAATAATAACAAAAATTCCAGCACCAACTACCTTAAAAATAAGATAAATGTATTAATTCATAGAATTGAAACCCCAGGGATCCCTGGGTGGCGCAGCGGTTTGGCGCCTGCCTTTGGCCCAGGGCGCGATCCTGGAGACCCGGGATCGAGTCCCACATCGGGCTCCCGGTGCATGGAGCCTGCTTCTCCCTCTGCCTATGTCTCTGCCCCTCTCTCTCTCTCTGTGACTATCATAAAATAAATAAAAAAAATAAAAAAAAGAATTGAATCCCCAGAGTTATAGTCAGATTTGGTTGGTCCAATCACTCTGACCATCTTTTGACCAGAAAAGATGGAGTTTATTTCTTCTTATGGTTGTAGCAACTGGTATTTTCTCCAGCTGGAAGAAAGCAGTCTTCCAACAAGATGTCCTAAAGGTTATCCAAACTGGCTTGCGAAGGGCACATGTCCAGTTTTAACCCAGCACCTTTGTCCAGGAGAGAAGATATGCAGCAGTTGGAGTTGGGACCACTCAGCAGGAAGGCCAGGAGTTAATGGAATGTGTGGGTACTCTTAACAATGGGGAGGAGGGATACAAATGCTTAGCAGCAAGACAAGCACGTCTACTAGAGTAGATAGACATGGAAAAAATAATGCTAATTCTAATAAAGGATAAATTCTATGACTTTATGGACAGAAATGCTTTCTCTAATCTTAGAGACCTTCAAATTGATTTGATCACTTACATATAATTTGCTAGGAGTGCAGCATTCTACTTATTTCAAAGACCATTGCTTAAACGTTGTATGCACCCTGGTAAAACTGGCTTGGAATAACAGCGTTTGCTACTATATATACTGCTTGAGAGAATCTCAAGGTTATGAAAGTAGTTTGAGGCCCAAATAAACTTTAAACTGCACTGAATGCCCCCTCTGTTTTCAGCAGTTTTATAACATCATAAATATTTTTGTGTCTGATACTGCTAATGAGTTCCATAAAAGAATTTTTAGCCCACAAACATCCTTATTCAGCACTCTCTTTTTGGCAACAATAATTAGGTTTCTTACCTGACTGTGCTAAAATACATCGTGGTCGGATAGCTATTTTAAAAAATTAAAATAAACAAAGTTGTATCGTGTCATAACAAAAAAGACAACACTTTTGTTTAGTTGTTCAGTTGTTTTCTGTTTGTTTGCTGGCTTCCCCCAGCTCCAGCTTTAAAATGCACACTGGTGCACCGCAAATGACCGATCTTTGGCATTCTAGATCGTGTATGGATAAATGCAAAAATCTGTCACTGGTAGTATCCCAGTTAGACGTTGGTATTTTAACGCTGGGGAGAGGGCAAGCAACTAAAACAGAAATTTTGTCCTTTTTATGACATAATACAATTTTGTGAGTTTACTTGCTTTTCCATTTGATAAAGTCAACGTGCTGGAAGGAGGCTAAGGTGAACTGGAATAAAATTTACAGAACTCAAGTTTCTCCATAGATTAGTAAGAGAATTTGGGTCTAATGGAGGCACATATGGATATGGCATTCTTTAAGTGGTGTTTTTGTATTTCCTATTGGATATATTTGGCGTATAAATCTCACAGAAGCTATTACAAATTTAGCAATGTCTCAAAACGGTTTTATAAGTTGCCCCAAAATTATGAACAACAAATCTTAATTATTGTCAAATGGAATGATGGGCATGATGACCTCCAGGCTCTTACATCTCATTGTAGAACCATGAGTTTATTATTCAGAATAACATTTTTGTTTTCACATTAGTGTGTATAACTCTATTACATAAAGGATTAATATCGATTTACTTCATCTATCTTCCTAATATATAAAAGATATTGCATGCTGTAAGTTCTAAAACAGTTACCTTTATTAAGTACTTGCTATGTGCCAGATACTAGATGTTAAACATTTTGCCTCATTTTATCTCCTTTGTAAACCTTATTGGGCACGTTGTTATTTTAAAGAAGAACAAACTGGGCCTTGGAAATTCAAGGAACCCTGAACTAGTAAGCGATAGACCCAGGATGTAAACACAGGTCGTATCTAACTCCAAGAACCATGCGTGATCCACTGTTCGATGAGGCAAAAAACATAATAAAATCATAGTAATGAGGAATAAGATGTGATTTCCAATTTCTGCATTGTGTATGCAAGCTCCCACACAGACCAGCCCTCACATATGCTTCTTTCTACTATTTCATTCATCATTAACTTGTTCACCTCATATTAGTGGAACTCCTCCTCGGTGTCAGTCAAATGCGCTGCGGGAAATAAAATGGTAAGCAAGTCAGATAAGGTCCCTGTTCTTATGAGAACTTTATTTCAGTTTTTCTTATCATTAGAGATACCAACAATAACAAGTTAATATAGAAGTTTACAAAAGAGGAGCACCTGGGTGGCTCAGGGGTTGAGCACCCGCCTTCAGCTCAGGTTGTGATCCTGGGGTCCTGGGTCTGTTTCCACATCAGGCTCCCTGCATGAAGCCTGCTTCTCCCTCTCTCTGTGTCTCTGCTTCTCTCTGTCTCTCATGAATAAATTTTTAAAAGATTTTTAAAGTTTACAAAATAGCTATAGGTTGTGATAAGTAACAACAACAAAAAACTCAATAGACACAGTATGATCAAAGAAAGAACTGTCTTTCAAAGATTGGTTACCAGAGACGCCAAGTTGAAGCTGTTCTATGAAGAAGCAGAAGGAAGAACTGCATCTTTCAATATACTCACTTCCAAATTCAATTCAGTGTTCATGCAATTCAAAAGAGTGAAAGGCACACTCCAAGTAAACTGATGATCATTTCAGGATATCCCATTGATCATGCATATAACAAGATAATGTGCTCTTTCTTTCTGACCATATAGCTGTAGGATCCCTGTAAAACTCCCTAATGAAAATAAAACGTAGGTGTACACACTCACTTGTGCAGAGAACATAGCGCAGCTTTCATCTGATTTACATGTTAAGATTCTCTGGACAGTGAAAGTGGGAGATTGAGTGTTTGAAAGGACCAGTTAGGTATTATTTATTGTTGTTTTATATTGATGTTAAGAACTTAAACATTTCAGGGTTATCTGTGCTTTTTCTAAAGCATGTTGTAGAGAATTTGGATCCTGCATCTGCATTCAGCAGGAAAGATGCCATGACATGCACAATGGCAGCAGTGAGTGGCCGCAGTGGAAGCCAGAAGAGAACCTGGCGACAAAACATAACCCATTTGCCATCCCGTCCCTAAGACATAAACGTCCCTGCCCCCAGAAGAATGATAATAATTGGGTATAGCTAGGTACCTTAAGTCAGATTTCCTAGAAGTAGAACCTGGGCCAAGGACTCAAATATAAGTGATTTATGAAGTACTCCCAGGAGAAACTAGGAGGGGAATAAAAGCCAGAGAGGGATAAGGAACAAGCCACAGAGCAGATATGATACTTCAGGTGAAGTTTCAGATTCAGTCGGAACCCTTGGGGAGCTCAAGAACAGAAGTTCCACTTGAGAGTGACATATCTGGATTTCTGTCCCTGGCATTAGGAGGCTGCCCTGACTCAGGAAGAGATGCGAATTCCAGGCACTTGGGGCTCACCAGGGCACCTCTATATTCTAGAGCCATCCTCTAGAGACCCATCATTGTCAGTCATGGTTTGTGCTTAGAAAATACATCAAAGCTGTAGGATGGATGCAAGGAACTGGTAAAAACAAAAACAAAAACAAAAACAAACAAACAAACAAACCTGAAGGGATCTGGCAAATGCACAAGTAGGATCTGCAATGCTGCTTACCCAATTCTTCAGTAAATAGCAGTGACCTGGAGATCAATATAGGGGCCAGTGTGGAAAAGGGTTTAACAATGAGGTAAAGCTCCTGGACTAAGATGGCAGCGCACATGCCAAAGCCCAAAGAGCCCAGAGCTCAAGGCAGAGTCACCCCCAGGGGGATAGGAATGGCTCTATGGAGGGAAAGGGTGTATTCTCAAGGGCTCAAGGTTGAAACGTGGTGGGTAAAGAAAATTAAGGTAGAGAGGAAATTATGACTGGGTAGATTATTCTGTGGCCTCCTTGCCCATAACTATGCACCTACCTACCTATGGGGTAGGTGTTATGTGTGAACGAGAAACAGGGACGACCCTCACAAAGGATGTAAATTCAGTTTGTCTTTGGCCAATTTAAACCGGCCAAGATAAACAGGGACTTGGGAATTACCTGAGCTCTCCTCAGTGGTTAGCATTAAGCAAGATTAAAAACAAAACAAAACAACAAAACAAAAAACAA
Source organism: Nyctereutes procyonoides (assembly GCF_905146905.1). Lineage (NCBI taxonomy): Eukaryota > Metazoa > Chordata > Mammalia > Carnivora > Canidae > Nyctereutes > Nyctereutes procyonoides. Next base: position 9,638,355 of record NW_026575122.1, read on the forward strand.
AAAACTACCACCCCGAAGGGCAGTAAATTCTCATTGCTTTGATTAAGGAATGGTTGAAGTGAGAATTTTGATTCCCACTAATCGCCATGGGAATGACCCTGTCTAGCCAGTATATTAGGCAGGAACTTGAGGTGAAGAGCAGATTGTTAAGGACTCCATGTGATGAGCCCTTCGACTCATTCGATTTACTTGCTATGTAAAGGCAAAAAATCAACTTTCTTCTCTAGGAATCCTATTGCTTCCTAATCACAAAGTCGCCAGAGGAAATCTGAATTGGCCTGGGCCCTGAGCAGAAACAAGCATTAAAAGAGTTACAGACAGTGGTGTCACAAGCAGTCCCATCGAACTTTTAGCACTTGGCTGCTCAGATGATATTAGAGGTATACCTGCAGCCACAATTACTGAGACTAGACTTTTGGCATAATTTGAATAAGGCTACCCCGCTGAGGCCTCACGGGTGTTGGATCTGAGGACTCCCCGAGACTGCTGCTAACTCTAGCTTACTTGAAAGTATTGGCTTCTTATGGGATGCTATTAAAATTCTACCCACCAGAGAAGGGCCAGATAAATCTAAGGCCAGAAATTCCTGTGATGAATTATGTGATGTCATAGAAGCATTCTAATAGAATTAAGTCTTCTAACAATATTCTAATTGGGAGAGAATAGCACAGCGACGTTCACTCAAAAAGTAGACTTTAAGGAGTGCGTGGGTGGCTCAGTCAGTTGAGTGCCTGACTCTTGGTTTTGACTCAGGACATGATTTCGAGGTCCTGGGATAGAGCCCGGAGTCAGGCTCTGTGCTCCGAATGAAGTCTGCCTCTCCCTCTCCCTCTGCTCCTCCCCATTCACTCTCTTTCTCCCTCTCTCTCAAATAAATAAATAGAATCTTTTTAAAAATTGAAGTTTAAAGACAGTACAAGGTAGGGGGATTTCCTTGGGCTATTCCACACATATGAGTAGATTTCCTTGCTTTCCATACACCTTACGATCTCTGAAGAACTCCTTGTCCCCATTACTGTCTTCCTGGTCACAAGCAGGAGTTCTCATATTTAGGACATTTTCAATCTTGGGAGTTCGCAATCTTAGAGCCGTAATGCTGTTTGGAAATCAGCCATGATATGCCCAGCAGACAGTAAAACTTTGATGGAAGCAAGCAAGGGCAAGTTCATATACATAATGAATAGAACTGAGAAATGTTTAATTAAAAGCAGAAGAGGAATCAGGCTCAGGTCCTCTAAAGAGTGTTTGAGTATTTATAGACCTGCATTGTAGCCAAAGACCTTTGCTATATGGTCAAGCATATAGACTGAATAATAAAATAAGCAATCTGGATGACTGAACAATAAAAAAAAAAGCACTGCATATGGAGAATTCAGTTACAAAATTATCTGTGGGGATTTAGAGGGAGAACTAAATTGGTCAATATAGATGCTCACCAATAAAATACTGTTGCCAGCTAAGAGGGGGATTAGAAAATTAGGATAGACCTCTAGCTAGCTCATAACTTTCTGAACAAGTAGACATGTGGGTGTTCAGGCCACGTACTCATGAACTGAGAGATGTCATGTCCTCTGGCACATGGTGAGATGGCTAATGTAATAAGAAACTGTGCCTAATGGCAATTGGAAATGAATCGATGCTTGAAAATCTGATAACACTGGATTTCAACCAGCAGCCCCAGGGGTCTAGAAATGGTTTTGACTGGGATTGACACAGATTCGACTCCAGGCTTTTCTTTTCTCTTTTTTTTCCCTCTTTATTTAGAGAATATCCTTTTTTTAAAAAAATATATATAATTTTAATTGTGGTAAAATACACCCAACAAAATTTGCTATCCTAACCGTTTTTAAATGTTTAGTGGCATTAAATACATTCACAATGCTGTGCTACCGTCAGCACCATATATCCCTATTGTTTCTTACAAAACTAATCATTTACTGAGTAAACAGTAACACCCCATTCCCTCTCCTCCAGCCCCTGGCAACCACCATTCTACTTTTTGTCTCTGATTTTGACTACTCTAAGTATCTCCTATAACCAAAATCATACAGTATTTGTCTATGAAAATAGAGAAATTTTCATAGACAAATAATATTGATGACTGGCTTATTTCACTTAGTATAATTTATCAAGATTCACTCATTCTTTAGAAAGCATAAGAATTTCCTTCTTTTTAAAGGTTGAATAATATTCCATAGTAAATATATAACACATTTTGCTTCTCTATTCATCTGTCAATGGATACTTGGGCTGCTTCCACATTGTAGCTGTTGTGAATAATGCTGCTATGAACATGGGTTTACAAATATATCTTTGTGACCCTGCTTTCAATTATTTTGGGTATGTGCCCAGAAATGAAATTACTGCATTATATACTAATTCTATTTTAAGTTTTTGGAGAACTGCCATGCTGTTTTCCATGGCTATACCATTTAAGTTCCCACCAACAGTGCTGCACAAGGGTTTCAATTTTTCCACATCCTCATGCACTTGTTATTTTACTTTTTTTAATAGTAGCCATACTAATGGACATGAGATATGTCACCATGTGTTTCGATTTGCATTTCCTTAGCAATTAGTGAGACTGAGCATATTTTCATGTGTTTATTGCCCTTTGTGTAAAAAAAGTTTGGAACAACAAATTTTCTACCATTTTGGCCCTTCTGGATAAGTAAGCATTTAACTGCTATCAATAAGCAAAAATGGAAAAAGAAAACTAATGTTATAAGCATATTTTAAATTTCTAATTGGTATAGACAATGAAAATAGTTATTATTCAATATAGTTAAAAGGAAGCACTTTGAAAGTTTGGGTTCAATGTTTAAACAACTCAATCCTCAGCCCAGTGTGTGACTAGGACATTTGAGCTAAAAACAACTGATCATGAAGGGTGATAAATGGAAACAAGGGGAAACAATAACAAATGGAATAGGAATTCATAAGTGATTCACAATCCCAGGAAGGAATGCTATTTCCACAAGAGTGTCTATTCTTCCCAAATGCTCTCATATCTGGCACTGACTAATGGCTAATGTGGGGGGGAAAATCTTGAACTTATTTTTTTTTTAGAGAAGTGGAATTGGACTCTTACTAATATATGAGCTCTGCCAATGAACTCCACCTGAAAAAAATTAAGGGAAAACAGGTGACACAGAGCACCCTGATAACTCAAATTACCTGTGGTTAACTCCAGATATCATTCAGTTTACAGTTTTTAGCATATAAGGCCTTGAGTAATTGAATAATAACTCTAATAGAACTCCACACTTGTCACCAATGATGACAGAGGGCTGGCATTCTTACCCAGGAATGACTTTTAGATATTCTAATCATATGGAATCTGATGTATTTAGTGTTTAGTTCCAGGAATGCTAGAGGGTTAGAGTAGTGGGCTGTATTTATGAGGACACTGTGGTAAGCCTCAGTTACGGCCAGATGTTACTAAACAACTTGTGGCCTTTATTGTTTTCTTTAATTGTTAAGCTCCATGAGTAAAAAGGATATTGTCATCTCTGTGATGCAACTAATTAGAATTAAAAAGATAAAGGAGCAATATGTTATCCATAGAGGAAAAGATGGGCAGTGTTACACCTGACCCCTTTATGTCAGGCTCTGTGAAAAGCTGCACCGTAAATGAGATATGGTTATGCCCAACCAGTTGAGATCCACAATTTACTGAATGAAGGCCTCCACTCTCCATCATAGTTGCTGAAACGTGGCTTCTGTTAGGAAGAAATGAGAATTATATTGCAAATTTGCTGACTTAAACATAACAGATACTTACAAATGATGTGCCAAATACACCCTTTCTTTATCTGCTATAGTTTTATAAGCAACAAAGGATCTGTAGGCTAATAGGGAGAATTAAATAAAACCAAACTTATTGTAGATGATGACTTCCAGAATGAGAAAATATTTTGAGAAGCAGATTTGAAAAGCCAAGTGAGAGAATAACTTTTGTAAAAATTACCAGAAAAAAATAAATGAGTTTTTCCTTAAAAATTAAAAATGTATCTGCATTTTTTTAAAAATTTGAAATGAATATAGCTGCTGTGGTTAAAATTGCCGGTAAAAAAATATCAAAGGGCTGTGAAATGATACGGTCTCACTTAGCGTGCTTCTTATGGAAAATTCCTCCTACACACTAAATGGTTTAAAACGCTGATCAAAGGGTCTTAGAAATTTTATTATCTAAAATAAAATAGTCCATAAAATGAAACATGAATTTTTTTGAAAAGTTTCTGAGAAGTATGTGTCAAGGAGATCTTGACCAAGGTTAGAGAGTAGACTGAGAAGGAAAGCGGAAGACCTACAATAGGTACTCTCCCATATGGTGAATGTGCCAAAAAAAAAAAAAAAAAAAGACAAATCAAATCTCCTTATAAACATAAGGGTGGCAAATCACCTGGAAAACACATTAGTAGCAAGAGTTCTAACCTATGAAATGTTTTTAGGAAGATGTACCTGGTGAGTCTAGAAATCATCTTGATTAACAAATCCAAAATGTATGAATTGCATCACTCTCTGGAAAGTGTAATGTAAGCTATTCAACTATTATAAAAGGGAAATGATTCATGACTAAATAAGCTTCCTTCTGTGTATATTATGTGGCCATGTACTTTACTGAGAGATCTTTTATGTTTAAAAGCTGGTCCAGTGTACATCCTAACGCATCAAGAAAGAAAATACTGGTGATCCCTGGGTGGCTCAGCAGTTTAGCACCTGCCTTCGGCCCAGGGCGTGATCCTGGAGATCCAGGATCGAGTCCCACGTTGGGCTCCCTGCCTGCTTCCTTTGCCTGTGTCTCTACCTCTCTCTCTTTCTCTCTCTCTCTCTGTGTGTGTGTGTGTGTGTGTGTGTCTCATGAATAAATAAATAAAATCTTCAAAAAAAGAAAGAAAATACCATTTTTGAAGGTAATCTTGAACTGCTTCTCTTAGTGATTTTGTGATTACTTCTATCATTGAAAATATTAGTAAACTTGATGCTGGGTAATTTTAAAAGCAAAGAAATTAAGAAGACTATAGGAATTTCAGAAAAAGGGAGTAAGAAAAGATGGTGAAGTTGTCATTTAAAAAAGAAAAATTTCCCCAAGCTAAAAGACACATCTCTTGATTAAGGAATCCACTAGCTGTTGAGAAGAACTAAGAAAAAAAGGATATGTACTCAAAATATAGACTGTGAAGGGAAAAGAATATTCTAAATTCTAGAATTTAGAGGAATTCTATTCTAGAGGAATATTCTAGAGGAATAGAATTCTAGAATTCTATTCTAGAGGAATATTCTAAATTTCCTCTAATTCAAATTAAAGTCTATAAGTAAGAAAAGCTAGATTACCTACCAAAACAAAACAAAGTAACAACAACAACAACAACAAAGACCCAGATTCTTATCATCTTCTAAGGAAGGGAAAGCCTTTGGGGAACAAAAGCCACGAAGAGCAATCAGCAGCCTTACACTGAGTTGGGCCTCCTGGCAAGGGTTGGGGGGCAACTCCATCCTGGCAAAGACACCTGAGAATCAACGCAACAGACCTCTCCTCCAGAAGACCAGCAGGAATATCCGGCTAATACCAAGTTTACTGATCACACAGAACTGAAAAATTCCAGTGTTAGGGGAAAATAGCATATAGAATTCAATTTTTTTCTCACGATTCTTTAGTCTTTCAGTTTTTTTCTTTTTCTTTTTTCAACTAGTTTATTTTATAAATTCTTTTTTAATGTTTTTTTAATTTTCATTTTTATATTTACTATATATATATATTCTTCATTTTTCACTTCCTTTCATTGTATTCAATTTTTGTATATATGTAAGTTTTATCTTTTTTCTTTGCAATTTTGAGATCTAGTTTCTTCTAACAAACAGACCAAAATACACATAGGGCCTAGTATTTTATTCTATTCTGTCCACCTATTTGATTATATTCACTCCCCCCCCCCTTTTTTTTTCTTTTTGGTTTCTGATCTCTCCTGATTTGTTTAGCTCATATTTTTCAGGGGTTGTGGTTGATATTTTTGTATTTTGTTCTCTCATTCACCACCTTTTCTCTGGACAAAATGACAAGACAGAAAAGCTCACCCCAGAAAAAAAGAACAAGAGGCAGTACTTCCTGCCAGAGACTTAAGCTGGATACAAGTAAGACGTCAGAGTTAGAATTCAGAATAACAATTATAATGATACTAGCTGGGCTTGAGAAAAGCAGAAAAGACACTAGAGAATCCCTTTCTGGAGAAATAAAAGAACTAAAATCTAATTGGGTCAAAATAAAAAAGGATATTACTGAGATGGAATAAAAAATGAAGGCTCTAACTAATAGGATAAATGAGGCAGAAGAAAGAATCAGTGATATTGAAGATAAAATGATGGAGAATAAAGAAAATGAGAAAAAAAGAGATGAACAACTATTGGATCATGAGGGGAGGATTTGAGTGAACAGCAAAACAGTATTAGAATAATTGGAGTCCCAGAGGAAGAGGAAAGAGAGGTAGAAGTTATATTGGAGCAAATTAAAGCAGAGAACTTCCCTAATCTTGGGAAGGATATAGGCATTCAAGTCCAGGAGGCACATAAAACATCCTAAAAGTAAATAAAAATAGGTCGACACCTTGACATATAATAGTGAAGCTTGTAAATTTCAGAAATAAAGAGAAAGTCCCAAAAGCAACTCAGACAAGAGATTTTTAACCTACAGAGGTAGAAACATAAGGCTGGCAACAGACTTATCCACAAAGACCTGGCAGGCCAGAAAGGACTGGCATGACATATTCAGAGTGCTAAATGAAAAAATATGCAGCTAAAGTACTTTATCCAGCAAGGCTGTCATTCAGAATAGAAGGAGAGATAAAGAGTTTCTGGGACAAACAGAAATCAAAAGAATTTGTGGTCATTAAATGAGCCCTGCAAGAAATACTAAAGGGGATCCTTTAAGCAAAGAGAGAGCCCCAAAGTAACATAGATCAGAAAGGAACAGAGACAATAAATAGAAACAGTGACTTTATAGGTAATACAATGGCACTAAATTCATATCTTTCAATAGTTACTCTGGATGTAAATGGAGTAAATGATCCACTCAAAAGACACAGTGTATTAGATTGGATAAAAAAGCAAGGCCCATTCATAGGCTGTCTATAAGAGACTTATTTTAGAACCAAAGCCATGTCCAGATTGAAAGTGAGGGGGCGGAGAACCATTTATCAGGCTAATGGACATCAAAAAAAGCTAGGGTAGCAATCCTTATATCTAAGACAAAATAGATTTTAAACCAAAGAATGTAATTAGAGATGAAGACCCCCCACTAAAAGGGTCTATCCAACAAGAAGATCTAACAATTGTAAATATTTATGACCCTAACACAGGAGCACCCAATTATATAAATCAATTAATAACAGAATTAAAGAAATATATTGATAATAATACAACTATAGCAGAGGACTTTAACAGCCCACTTACAGCAATGGACATATCATATAAGCAGAAGATCAATAAGGAAACAAGGGCTTTGAATGACACACTGGACTAGGTGGACTTCACAGATATATTCAAAGTATTACATCCTAAAGCAATGGAAAATACATTCCTCTTGAGTGCATATGTAACATTCTCCAAAATAGATCACAAACTGGGTCATAAATCCGGTTTCAACTGGTACCAAAATATTGGAATTATTCCCTGCATATTTTCAGGTTCCTATGCTTTAAAACTTGAACTCATCATAAGAGGAAATTTGGAAGGAAAGCAAATACACAGAGGTTAAAGAGCATCTTATTAAAGAATGAATAGGTCCACCAGAAAATTAAAGAAGAATTAAACTTTCATGGAAATAAATGAAAATGAAAGCACAATTGTTCAAAATCTTTGGGATGCACCAAAAGCAGTCCTAAGAGGAAAGTACATAGCAACATAAGTCTTTATCAAGAAATAAGAAAGGCCTCAAATACAAAACCTAACCTTACACCTAAAGGAACTAGAGAAAGAGCAGCAAATAAAGCCTAAACCCAGCAGAAGAAGAGAATCAATAAAGATTAAAGTAGAAATCAGTGAAATAGAAACCAAAAGAAGAGTAGAACAGATCAACAAAACTAGGAGCTGCTTCTTTGAAAGAATTAATAAGATCAATAGACCCCCAGCCAGACTTACCAAGAAGAGAATGGAATGGCCCCAAATTAACAAAATCATGAATGAAAGAAGAGAGATCACAACTAACACTAACGAAATGCAAACAATCATAAGAATATACTATGAGCAACTATATGCCAACAAATTCAGCAATTTGGAAGAAATGGGTGCATTCCTGGAAACATATAAACTACCAAAACTGAAATAAGAAGAAATAGAAAACCTGAACAGACCCATAACCAGCAAGGAAATTGAAGCAGTAATAAAAAATCTCCTGATAAATAGGAGTCCAAGGCTGGATGGTTCCCCAGGGGAATTTTACCAAACATTGAAAGAACTAATACCATTCTTCTCAAGCTGTTTCAAAAAATAGAAAAAGAAAACTTCCAAACTCTTTCTATGAGGTCAGTATTACCTTGATCCCAAACCATAAAAAGATCCCACCAAGAAGGAGAATTATGGACCAATATCCCTGATGGACATGGATGTAATAATTCTCACCAAGATAGCCAATAGGATACAACAGTACATTAAAAGAATTATTCACCATGACCAAGTAGGGTTTATTTCCGGGCAGCAAGAGTGGTTCGACATTTACAAATCAATCAATGTCATACACTACATTAATAAAAGAAGGGACAAGAACCATATGATCCTCTCAATAGATACAGAAAAAGCATTTGACAAAGTACAGCATTCTTTCATAATTAAAACTCTCCACAATGTAGGGATGGAGGGAACATACCTCAGTATCATAAATGCTGTACACAAAAAGCCCACAGAAAATATCATTGTTAATGGGGAAACATTTTTGAGAGTTTTCCCCTTAAGGTCAGATACACAACAGGGATGTCCATTCTCAGCACTGTCGTTCAACATAGTACTGCAAGTCCTAGGCTCAGCAATCAGACAACAAAAAGAAATAAAAGGAATCCAAATAGTCAAAGAAGAAGTCAATTTTCACTCTTTGCAGATGACATGATACTGTATGTGAAAAACCCAAAAAACTCTATCCCAAAAGTGCTAGAACTACAGGTATTCTGCAAGGTGACAGGATATAAAAAGACCCTGAATAGCCAGGGGAATATTAAAAAAGAAAACCAGAGCCGGGGCATCACAATGCTGGTTGTCAAGTTGTACTACAAAGCTGTGGTCATCAAGACAGTGTGGTTCTGGCACAAAAACAGACACATAGATCAATGGAACAGAATAGAGAATCCAGAAGTGGACCCTCAACTCTATGGTCAACTAATATTCGACAAAGCAGGAAAGACTATACACTGGAAAAAACAGTCTCTTCAATAAATGGTGCTGGGAAAATTGGAAACCCACATGCAGAAGAATGAAACTAGACCATTCTCCTACACCAGACAAAAAGATAAACTCAAAATGGATGAAAGATCAAAATGTGAGACAAGAATCCATTAGAATTCTAGATGAGAACACAGGCAACACCCTTTTTGAACTTGGCCACAGCAACTTCTTGCAAGATACATCTATGAAGGCAAAGGAAACAAAAGCAAAACTGAACTATTTTTACTTAAGATAAAAAGCTTCTGCGCAGCAAAAGAAACAGTCCACAAAACTAAAAGACAACCTACAGAATGGGAGAGGATATTTGCAAATGACATATCAGATCAAGGGCTAGTATCCAAGATCTATAAAGAACTTATTAACCTCAACAGCAAAGAAACAAACAATCGAATCACGAAATGGGCAAAAGACATGAAGAGAAATCTCACAGAGGAAGACATAGACATGGCCAACATGCACATGAATAAATGCTCTGCATCACTGGCCATCAGGGAAATACAAATCAAAACCACAATGAGATCCCACCTCACACCAGTGAGAATGGAGAACATTAACAAGACAGGAAACCACAAATGTTGGAGAGGATGTGGAGGAAGGGGAACCCTCCTGCACTGTTGGTGGGAATGGGAACTGGTGCAGCCACTCTGGAAATCTATGTGGAGGTTCCTCAAAGAGTTAAAAATAGAACTGCCCTTCGACCCACCAATTGCACTGCTGGGGATTTACCCCAAAGACACAGATGCAGTGGAACGCTGGACACCTGCACCCCGAAGTATATAGCCACAATGTCCACAATAGCCAAACCGTGGAAGGAGCCTCAGTGTCCATTGACAGATGATGGATAAAGAAGATGTGCTTTATGTATACAATGGAATATTCCTCAGCCATTAGAAATGACAAATACCCACCATTTGCTTCGACGTGGATGGAACTGGAGGGTATTATGCTGAGTGAAGTAAGTCAATCGGAGAAGGACAAACATTATATGGTCTCATTCATTTGGGGAATATAAAAATTAGTGAAAGGGAATAAAGGGGAAAGGAGAAAATGAGTGAAAATATCAGTGAGGGCGACAAAACATGAGAGACACCTAATTCTGGGAAACGAGCAAGGGGTAGTGGAAAGGGAGGTGGGCAGGGGGTGGGGTGACTGGGTGATGGGCACTGAGGGGGTCACTTGATGGGATGAGCACTGAGTGTTATGCTATATGTTGGCAAATTGAACTCCAATAAAAAAAAGTGGCAGGATATAAAATTAATGCACAGAAATTAATAAAGCCTTAAAATATAGAAAGCCAAATCAATAGAAATACATGGAAAATGACAATTTTTAATAATTTTTCTCACAGATTATATTAATCAGCCACATATAGTAATATAAGAAATCAACAGTGAAATGATGGTCAAAAAATAGATATTCCTAACAAAATGATAGCCAAATATCCTGTGAATCCAGATAGTAGAAGCCACACTCCTAAATAATTTCAGATCACAGAAAACATTAGATAGGAACTTAAAAGCCTTTATACATACACCTCAACAAAAAATGCACATAAAAGTGTGTGCCATGCAGCAGTGGTTGCTGATGAATTTGTAGCTTTAGATATATTTATTTGAAAATAAGAATAGTTGAGAAAACAAGGACTGAGCATTTGAATCAAGAAGTTTAGGAAAGAGCATCAAAAAGATCCAAACAAAATCGAAGAAAGGAAATACTGAAGATAAAAAGAGAAATTAATGAAGCAGTACACACACATATAAAATAAATCACACAGTATTGATCAATAAAGAAGTAAACTAATTCTCTGATAAGGCTAACAGAATTGAAAACCTGTATAAATGCAATTAAGAAAAGAGACAACATGAGTAAATAAAATTAAGATAAAAAGCAATACAGATTACAACAGATATTTTAGACACCACAACACACTATTTCATGCAAAATCATCAGTAACTTAACAACCTAAATGCAACAGATAATATCCTGGAGAAAATATAAATTATCAAAATTTATCTAACAAGGAAAAACCCTGAATAGACCAATACTTTTTTTTTCAAATGCACTCAGATTCATAAATGTCTCCCAATGTACCCTCAATAGCATAAGACTGGATCTGTTTTATGAGATTTCTAGAAAAACTCAAAGAATCATTCATTTTGGGACCTATTTAATTTCTTCCAGAGTCTAGAAAGATAAAGGAAGATACTCAACTCACTTTATGATACTACAGTAAACTTGATCCATAAACAGAATATGGATGACTTAAGAATATGATTTTTATCTTGACCAATATCATATATAAATACAGATATAGCAATTTTATATAACTCTTAAAAGGCCATATTAAATATAAAAGGTATATGCTAAAAATACTGCACCACAAACAAAAACAGCTTATCTCAGGAACACAGGTATTATTGCAAGTTAGAAAATCTTTTAACCCAGTAACAACATAATAGTTTATATAATAAAAATAAAAATATAATCATGTCAATAGTTGCAAATTGAGACAATGAGTATATTCAGCACGTTAGCTGGGTAAATTGCTAACTGTTAAATCCTGACTGTATCACTTGCTGGATGGGGGATGGAAATAAGATCTTTTGTACAATCATGGCAGATGTGTAAATTGATATAGCTACCCTAAGGAAAGAGTTTGCATTTTAAATTAATTTTTTAACTGTACAGATATTCTCCCTATAGCTGTCTACTACACAAAGTCATTCTCACATAAATACTAGGGTATGTACACAAGGATGCTTATTTCAGCTATCTGAAATAATGAAAAATTTGAATCAACATAAATATTCTTAATTAAATGTGATAAATACATATGGATGAATAACCTGGTTATGTATGTGAATAGCATTAAAACAACCTAATGTAAAAAATAAATAAAAACCTAATGTCATGAGTAATACATTTAGTTACGTATCATTTATGTAAATTTAAAAACACTGATGTGTATATTTTTCCTTTGAAATATTATAAAATAATTTTTGGAAAAATACAAACTAACTGATAATCATACCTGCCTCCCGGTATAACTGCGGAGGATCAAGATAAATAATTGGAAGTGGTGACTATTTCAGGATTATCCTTTAGGGCCTGTTAACCTTAAAAATAAAACTGCCAGTTAATTCGCCAGCAAAAATGGGTTCACCTGGCAGTAGCAGAATGTTGCAATTCAGGACAAACCATGGACAAATCTGGAGAACAAAGGAAAAGTATGCTCTTTATAGAGGAAGGTGATTGTTATAGCAGGTCTATTATAAACAAAACATAAATGTGTGGTTTGTATTATAAACATCACAGGAGGGCTGTTATAAACCAAAAAGTTCATTGGAGAAATTGGAAGTTTGAAATATAGTGACTTTTCATTGGCTGAGTTGTGACCATCTCTCATTGGTTAGGTCATTTCTGGGGGAGAAGCAAGACCTTTCTTCCTCCTGTTGAGTAAGGAGTAGCTCAAGCATTGTCAACTGCAAGGTATGTCTCTTCATGTTGGGTCTGCAAGTGAAGACAAGTAGGCCCCAGAGTCTCCCTTTCAGGCCTCCCAACTCCTTTTCGTGAGGTTTCCTTTTATTAATTTTCATAGTTCTAAATAAAAGAACAAATAAGACATTCATGTGACTTATCAATAAAATGAATTAAAAAATTTAAATCAAATATGCCAGACAGTAAAGTGAGTTAACTCTTAGTGTTAGAATATATGTATATATATAGAATGTATATATAGAATATATACATATATATATATTTTTTTACCCTTTTCTGATTTTTTTCTGTTCCCACTGATATCCCTTTCTCTCACCCTCTCAATCTCTCTTTCATAGATACACACACATACATTTAAAATCATAATAAAAAAAGATAGTTCACACTTCAAAAGAAAGAGGTTAAAATAAAAAAACAAAAGAAAGGGGTTTTGTATAGTGCAGTGGTGTGCAATAGTGTGAATGTTTGTGCCCTCCCAGTCCATATGTTGAAATGTTGAAATCCTAATTGCAGAGTGATGGTGTTTGGAGTTTAGGCTTTGGGGAAGTAATCAGGCCATGGGGGTGGAGCCTTTATGAATGGGATTGCTGATTTTATAACAAGAGGCTGGAGTGTTAACTAGCTCTCTTTCTGCCATGGAAGACACCACAGGGAGATGGCTCTCTGTAAACCAAGAAGAGGACGCTCCCCAAGAACTGACAATGTGGATACTCTAATCTCAAACTATCAGACTTCACAATTGTGAGAAATAAATGTTTGTTGTTAAAGTCACCCAGTCTATGGTGATTTCTTATTCTCGCTCCAGCAGACTAAGACACATAGGTAGAGTAATAATCTGGGAAATTATTAGAAAACAAAAAAGATGCTTATTCAAGTCCCTTACCCTATATATGGTGAGAGAGAATAAACAGGGCCCCCTTAAAACAGATACAGTTTGACAACTATTTCACAGTTTGATATTGAACTTAACTCTCTGAAGAGTTCTGATGAAGTACAGGCAAGGCAGGGGAAGGAATAAGACAGATAAAGCTTAAGGATGCTAAGGTTTCATTTATAATGGCGTAGGTATCCCAGGGGCACAAAGGAAACATGTGGAAACATGTGGAAAGGAGGAAACTAGAGGAGGTTGAGCCACAGGAGTGGAAGAATGAAAGAAGAGCTGGGATTTGTGTTGGGATGAAGGATGATGGGCTCATGAGTAGATAGCAAGGTGGGGTGTTTTACTAAGACAGGATATTCAAGTGCCAAAGCCCCCTGGGAGACGGGACTACCTCACCTGTGTGCAAGGAGTTAGAGTCAGCCTGAATTGTGTGTAAACCCTAAAGAATTGGACTAAGTGAATAAGGAGGCAGCTGGGCATGTTTCTTTCCTGGACCATTGGGCACATAGAAAACAGGAGTTGCTCTTGATGTAGACAAGGATGGGGGTGGGGGAGCATGTAGAGTTCATTTTATGAGGTGGGGCAGCATGAGCCTGGGGGTACATACAAGAATGGGAGTGGTTTTTCAATGAATAGCATACAAATAAATAAATGGAACAATCTGTTGAGACTAAGTTTTCTCTGTGGGCCATCTGGTTCATATCAATTAGCACACACTTATTTTATTTGATCCTTAAATAGGCATTCTCTCAAAGAGCTCCTAATGTAACCTTAATGTGAAACTGTTCCATGTATATATAAAATAGGTGCCCTTTAGTACTTCCAAAAGGGCAAAATATAGTATGTTTTAACTGCAAATAAAATACCAATTGCTATTACACTATATACATATATGTGTATACATATGTTCACCTACACATATTCACACACACACACACACACACTCATTTTTTTACTTTAGTGTCTTCCCAGTATCTTATACTTCTGAAGTACCAAGTGTTTAACAAATGTTTCTTCATAAATGCATAAATAGTAGGGCTATAATATACAGTATGCTGCCTTAAGAAGAGTTAAATATAATTTTGTTACTTGGAGTTTGGCCTCATACATTTTTATATGAATTCAGAATGCAACAATTATTATTTATATAGAATTGGGTTAATTAGATATTTTGATTGAGAATGACCAGTATGCTCAGTACGTAGTTGGATTACCAATCTTCAAAGAATTAAAGGACAATAAAGTATATTAACACAACAATTCTACTGAACACAATTTAGTATTCCCTCTTTGTTTCAGAAAGAACTTCAAAATCATCCAGTTCTCCAGGAAAATCATTATGAGCATTAATTATCTTTTATTAGTACCATACATGCATGAGTTATAAGAGATTGAGTTCAATTTTAACAAAATGGGTAACGTATCCGGGAAATTCTTCCCTGTGTTCTTTTTAAAAAATTCTGAAATATTCTCATTTATCTATTTTGATAAGATAAATGGAGAATGCAACTCTTAAATATGTGGATTCTGAATTTTTGGTATTATTGAATTCTGCAACTCACAACCTAATGTTTAAATTATGGACTTCCAAGTAAATATTCCAGAGGTTTTTTTTTTTTACACTTTCCAATAATATCTTAATATGCATGTTACAGTTCCTGCTCTTGTTTCTATCCTTAAATTATTTTATATTTCAAATCAATCTCATGATTATGGATGCTAACATACCTAAAGGGCAGAAGTCATATGCACTGATTGTCAAAATGTCAGTGTATATTTTGGCCACTCATTATTTTAATAAGGAAATTTTGAAAAATGGTGACTTCTTTAGCAATAGGCTTCATGCTAGAAATAGTGTAGTCATAGTAGTAAGAGGCAAAATGTGATAAAAATAAACATAATTTACTGCACTTACTCTGTGCGGGGAGCTCTGCTGAGCATTCTGCATATAATAATACATTAAATTGTCATAATAACGTTATGAGTTTATCATTGCTACCCATGTTTCAGAAATAGGGAACCTGACGCCCGCAGATGTAAAATAATTCGCCAAGATTAACACTAGTAAGCAGAATTCTAGCCTCGATTGTGTGTTTCCAAATCCTTGCCTATAACAGGCTATAAAAGGCAGACTCGTAGGCTGTAACTGGTCGTTCTTACATTATTTTTATTCCTTCTTTAAAAATCGGGTCCTCATGAAAACATTTCTTTGAGTAGGTTTGCAGGGTTGCACCGTGGCAGACCCAGAACTATAAGCCAGGTCTTATTACTTCCAGTCCAAAGGGTCTTTCTACTACCCACTCCTGCCTGCTGGTGTGTTTACACACAGTATTGGTTTTTGTCATGGTTTAGACCTAAGATTATTTTTATATGATGCATGTCCCGTATATATTTCTTAGGAAATTTCACATTTTTATTTAGACATTTAAATGAATTCACCTAGAAATTTGCAAGCTTTTCTAAGATGCCAGTGGGCTGATTGGAAACTCCAGTGAGTTTTGAATGAAAGGGCTTTTGACTGTACAAATGAATGAACCAGACAAGTGCAGCTGTGTTTAGAATGAGGCTTTATAATAGTCCGAGGCAGAATTTATTAGGTATTCCCTCTTAATGAGTTCCATATAATTCTTTCAGTTAATAAGTTAAAGATCATCTTTGCAGCAGGCAAGCGTCAAGATTCTGACTTGGATTTATAAAAAAATGTTGAAGTTTTGTCAGTAAAACAAGCAGATACGATCCTGCCATTGTGTGCCCTAACTTCGTGTCCGAGGGAGGAGATCCCTAAAAGCTAGATGGCGGGAGGTGTAGTCCTCAAAGAGAAGAGGACGGGGTGTTTACTATTGTAAAATGCCATTTCCTCCTGCTACACTTCCAACCCTAATAAACACTTGAAAGAACATCCCATGGGAACATACAATAAACCGAACTGAGCTTTTTCAAAAACTAAAGTCATTGGCCTCTTCGTCTTGTTTACCATTTCCCAAAATGGGGTTTCTGTTATGTGTCATCAATGGCATAGGGTGAGGCAATGCTAATTGACTAATAAAATCCCTACTTGATGAGGTAATTGGGAAAGGACCTGTAGTTTGACTGCATTCTTGCTAAACGGGGGCGGAGGGCTCTGATTCTTTTTGACCGCCTCACTGGGAATGATATTAATTGAACTGCAGTTGCCTCCGGCTGCAAATTGGGATTTACTGAAAAATGTTTCAAGTTATAGGATTAAGATCAGATGGGAGTTTTAGTTAAGAGGCAAACATTAGGTAAGGCGCATTACATCACCAGCTAAGGAACCTTTCCTTTTACTGTTCATTATTTCCTCGGCAACCTCAACTAGGATATAAATTCAAATAGCACTTTAACATTTTTCAATGCAATGTTTCTGCAATTTACATGTCATCTTTTTTTTTTTTTTAGTTAACATCTAGCTTCAAAATTCTATGATCTACGGTAGAATGACCCATAATCAGTTTACATTAAAATATTTCGCACTCACTCTTCTTGAAGACAGGTCTTTTTCTTTTAGACAAAATCAGTTTGTTCCTTCTTCTTGTGCTTTGGTACTATTCATTATGCATTCTGATTTGTATCATAGTGATCTGTGTATTTAGCATATCTAGTCCCTTCTCACACTAGTGACTCTCATTTAAGAATGGAGTCCCGGTATTTACAATTTTTGGCTCACACAATACCTTTAGCATATGAAGTACCCAATAAGTGCTTACCGATCTACAATTTTTTTTTTCAGTATTCTATTGTAAGAGGGTTTGGTAAGAATTGTTTTGGGCATGATGTGTAACATTTGAGGAGTTTTAAAGTATTTGTGGAAATGTAAATGCATTTAATTGTTTAGAATATAGAAGTTCCAATTTTCTCATTGTTCTTGCTGGGTAAGAACAAAATAAAATAATATATAAGCATATATAATAATATAGGTATAAAGAAAATGTAAAATGTATTAAAATATTAAGTCTATGCATATATGTATATACACACGCTAAGGGTATAAGCAATCTTGCATGTGACATCCATATTTTCCATTAATATTAATCACAAGAAAGTCTGTTTAGTAAAAAAAGGGAGGGAGGGAATTAGCGAATGCTAAATTATTGGTACACTGTGTAAACATATGTATTGAATTTGAAAATATAATTGGAATAAATCTGCTATTCTAAAGCAAGGCAATAATATTCTAAAAAGAAAGCCTTGATTAAAGGTTATAAAAATATTTCAAACCATTTCTCATCTCAGGCTTGGTATTTTAAAATTTTACATTCAACTATTTATGTAAACTGAAATTTTCAGTAATAGATGATAAATTATTTTAAGAGCACCTTAATTTGAACACAGCATATGTAATGGGAAATATTTTGACTTCATTTTTCATTAGAGATGCAACCATATGTCTAAAAAACAATGTTGAATGAAAATATATTAGTTCAAATGAGTAAAGACATGACATTCAAGAGTGGCACACTTAAAAGAAATAGCGAAACATAAAAGGTAAGGAACCTGGCTGAATTTAGCATTCCAATCATTGCTAAACATGGCACATGAAGGTCAGAATCAGTTTGGTTGGAGTTTAAGATGTGAGCAGAGGGGTAGTATGAGAGATAGCTACAGAGATAAGCTAACCTTTTGATAGGAGAAAATTTAATGTCAGAGAGAGAACTTTTTACTTAGTTCATTGGGCAACATAAGACATCAAAGATGTTTGAGCAGGATGCCATGATCAAGCTTTATTTTAAAGAACTTAATGTCATGATAATTAAGTGAAATATGTGATACTGGATTGAATCTTAAAAAAATAAAGTGGGGCAATTGGTAAATTTTAATAAGAACTCTAGATTGTAGCATTGTATTAATGTTAATTTATTGATACCTGATACTACTGTGATACCATGTCCTTGTTTAGTAAACAGACACTAAAGTGTGTAGAGGTAAAGGGACATCATATCTGCAGCTTTATTTTAAATGTTTCAGAAGAAAAAATGTCTCAAGTGCACACACACACACACATACACAGTGGGGGGGGATAAAGTTAAGTACAATAAGATTAACATTTAGGGAATCTGGATAAATGGTAAACAGAAATTCTTTGGAGTATTTTCACAAGTTTTCTAAAAGTCTGAAGCAACTTCAAGAACGCTTTTAAAAAATAAAAGTGGTATATCAATGACATAAAGTAGGTTAAGAGATGACTAGGTTGTGAGAGTTTGGGTGTATCATGATGAAAACCAACATTAGTAGCTTTTGGAGGGAAATCTAGGAGAACACCCTCAAATTTAAAACGTATACATCTTCTAACTCGGTAACTCCACTTCTGCAATCTGTCTCATGGAAGTATACTCATATATGCACAAAGATATTTATTGCAATACTATTTTGTATTTGAAAAGTAAAACAATCAAAATTTCTGCTTAAGAAGAAGCTACATTCAGGCACATTCATGATACAGAATAATAGGATACAGAGGATAGATTTATGAATGTCCAATTTGTCCTCACACAGAAAGATCTCCAAGACACATTAAATGAAAAATAAAGAAATTGGAAAACTATACATATGGTAAAATCCCCCTTATATTAAATCCCATTGTACTACATTATCTTTTATATTTAAAAACTGGATAGAGTTGTAAATGCCTAGAGTTAGGTGATGACCTCTGGGGAAGAGAGAAGAGCTTGAAGGAAGAAGGCCATGGCAGCAACTTTCAGTGTTCATGCTAAATACATCTTGCTTTCTAATACATCAAGGTATTCATATCTTACTTGAATAATTACAAAATGAATATCCCATAATTGGTTCAGAAATAAACTGAGTTGGGGCACCTGGTTGGCTCAGTCTGTGCAGCATGCAACCCTTGATTTCAAGGTTGAAGTTCAAGCCCCATGTTGGGTACGGAATTTGCCTAACAAAAATCATCATCATTATTATCATCAGCTGAGTTATAGTAGAGTGATATTAAAAACTGCTGCAGAAATCTGTTAAACAATGGGAAAGTGTTGGGGCCTGGGTGGCTCAGTTGGTTGTCTGTCTTCAGGTTAGGTCATGATCCCAGATTCCTGGGATCGAGCCCCACGTTGGTCTCACTGCTCAGTGAGGATTCTGCTTCTCCATATAACCTCTGCTCATTCTCTCTCAAATAAGTAACTAAAATCTTTAAAAAAGAAAAGAATGGGCAAAGGCACTGAATTAGGGGTGTGTCAGCAGAAATAGAGAGGACAGGTGGTAGGGGTGAGAGGGAGACTCTCTACACTTATATTCTTAAAAGGGTATAGAGTGAGAGAAGGAAGGAAGGTTTAATATGGTGGACTACAGTAGTCACGGCTTTAACAAGAAGAGGGAATAAAAAAAAAACCTACTGATTTGTGAGGAGAAGATAATTTTTATTTTGGAGACACTGAATCTGAGATACGGATATCCAGGTAGATACACTGCAAGTCTCCCGGAAAGACATAATATTTAGAAACACAGACCAGAACACTCTGGGTTTAAGTGACTAAATCCTTGAGATAACAATTATAAAACAACCATACGTGGACATGAATTATCCTTCTTTGTTATGATCACAATCTAATGTTCCATTTGAAGTTCTAGAACTCACTTAATCCTGGAATAGCTATATATTTGTGGTTGGGTATTAAAATTGATCTTAAGAGGCTACAATATTATATTACAGAAAGGAACTCATTCACATTTTTTTAAATAAATGAATTCTTGCTTAATGAAACCTGTCTTCCATTTGGTACATTTCCCACTTAAAACTCTGTATCTGAATCAAACTCCTGAATATGAATGAAATTTGCAAGAATATAGAAAACATACAATAAGCAAATATAATTTTTAGAAGTAAAAAGTGTAAATAGTTTAAATCCTGCTCAAGGCATTTTTTTTTTCAAGGCATTTTTTTTCCTAGCACAGTACCATTATAATGTTACTACCTTGGGTCCTTGTAGGATATTCAAGTCCATCATAGGGTTAGTTGTGGCATTTTAAAACTATTCGGATGGCTGAGCTTTTGCAACTAGGGGGTGCTGAAGGACTACAGAGGTTAGATTACATCTTATTTTTTTCAAAATTTGGTAATCAGTGAATATCTTTTAAAAATTAAAGTATTTAATAAAATAGCATTGAATTACACATAGCAACTTGCATAAACAATATTTAAACACACTTTATTATTGAATTGACCATATAAACTCTCAGCTGCAACAAAACTCTCCAAATAATGTAAATATACTCACTTGATCTTATGTTTGTGTTATATGAGTTATGGATAATTCCAATTCCAGCTATGGAGAAATAAAAAGGTACATTGGATTCATATCACTAGAAAATGGGAGACTTATAGACCAGAAAGTGCCTATTTTCAGGTTGAAACAAGGTCAAAGTAAATAAATCTAGGTAGTCTAGACTTTTAGTAAGAGAGAAAATACCACTAGCAGTGAGACCTAACATAAACAGATGTTACATACTTAAACTTTAAATGTTTTATAGAAAATCCAAAAAGTATTCAAATAAAAAAAGAAATGAATTCGGAAAAAAATTTAATTTTACCTAAAAATTATGTAAGCATTTTAATAAAGAAGTTAAAATCCTCCAATGATTTTTTCCTCCCAAACTCGAGTTACTTCCAGTAACAGGGTATTTTCCTCTTGGATTCTTAAGAATTACGTGAAATTACATATCCATTATTATATTCCGATTTAAAATATTTATGACTCTTTAAGGCACGATTTTATATATTCTGTATCAACAAAATGAAATCCATGAAAATATATTTACGCTTTAAGGTGGGTTAAATAGAATTTCTTTTGTCAGAAATATTTAATCAATGTCTCTATCTTTTTATTTCCATCAGAAATTCAGTATGAATTTATGTAAATCTAGATTTCCCTCTGTTTCAAAAATGATTACCATGTTTCATAAGCTGGCATTTTGACAACACAGGCACACTTTAAAATGAGCTGATTTTACAAATTAGTAATTTTTTGAACTTTATTTCTCCACAGAGCCCACATAATTATAGCTGATATATTTCTACTTACAAAGTTTAAACAATATGTAATATAATTTTGCTTGATCTGTGATAATACCATCTAAAATTATACAAGATGGCTTTCTCTGAAAGTTACAAGGAAGTAAATTTGAAATACTACATACATTAGAAGGGTGATCATAACAGGATCCAGCGTGCACATCATTTTATTATCAGAATTTTCTGAAGTATTTGCAATTTACACTAACTGAAGAGAACTGTTTGGATTTTATTTTATGTAGTATGGTTATCCTTCATTTATTCCTAAAGCAGTATGTTTGCTATACATATATACATTAGTAGCGCACAGAAGTAACAAGATCATGCTGCCATTCAAAAGTAAGGTGCCACATTTTTATACAATCAAATGGCATCCAAAATGCAATATATTGCTATGAAAATGCAAAATTCTTCAGATTGGCATTTATGAATGAGGTTGGTCACAATGAAATGGCATTTTATTTTACACAAATGAAAAAGATTTATCATAAATATATAGACCAATATATAACATTGAAAAACAAG
Organism: Nyctereutes procyonoides; assembly: GCF_905146905.1. Classification (NCBI taxonomy): domain Eukaryota; kingdom Metazoa; phylum Chordata; class Mammalia; order Carnivora; family Canidae; genus Nyctereutes; species Nyctereutes procyonoides. The sequence continues at coordinate 9,660,728 of NW_026575122.1, forward strand.
AAGCAGAAAGGAAACAATGCTCTTGCATAAAGATCAATTCGCTTTGCTGCTGTTGGAATAACAGGTTTGGCAGGGGGTGGCTTCTTGTTGTTCTTTGCCTGAGATTTCCCAAGCCCATTGTTGACTTCAATAGGTTTTCCATAGCAGTCATAATTAGATAATTCAAAATCTCTTGGTAAGCTTCCAACAATGCTGAAGTCATTAGACCTCAGGTCAGACTTAGAAGTGCAAACCTTTTTGCATCTCGTCTCTCCAACCTGAGAATGAAAGTTAAGGACAGAGTACATTTAGAATTTTTCTATTCATAAAATATCTCTTCAAAAGGATATTTTTAAAATCTGATGGTTTAATCAGTTGACTATTATTTCTGTTTGACAAAAAGATTTAATAGTAACTGATTAGGCCATCAGATTACCTGAACATTTAAGGGCTCTAAAATGTTGCCCATATAACAAGGCTTATGTCATGGGATAAACTTTTGATAGGTTACTTTATGTCAAGAGATCGAAGCACAAATCAACATTTATCTTAGGTGCTCCCAGGCTTGTGAGAGTTCTCAGCTGAAATACCAATAAGCAATATTTAACCATGACACAGACCATATTACCACAATACAGGGATTGCAGAAATCTTCTACTACTTCTAACCTTTGACTTCCCCATGGATTCTATTTCCAAAGAGGGTGGTTTACAAAGGACTGCAACATTTATCTCTTCAATGAGACAAACTCCAAAGTGGACCCACAAGTAAGAACCAAAACATGGCCACAATGATCATGAACCAAAGATATACTGATGAAAGGCATTCATTCATTCCTAATTTGTTGACTAAAGTGGCGTAGCCAACCATACTCAGAGAATCCAAAAAATTGTGTATATTTCAGCCAGATCATATGTCACAGAGATTATTCAGTTGATAATACCTGAATTATTAAATTTGAATCCAGTCCCTATAATATACAAAATAATTATTTTCCATTGACCTCTCTCTAGAGATCAGGAATGCTCTCAGAAACAACAGATGCTAACCCCAATTTTTTTTTAATAAAGATTTTATTTATTCATAGAGACACACAGAGAGAGGAAGAGACACAGGCAGAGGGAGAAGCAGGCTCCATGCAGGGAGCCCAACATGGGACTCGATCCCTGGTCTCCAGGATTAGGCCCTGGACTGAAAGTGGTGCTAAACCACTGAGCCACCCGGGCTGCCCTTAACCCCAATGTTTTAAGATAGCACTGATATTACAAAAGGCCTCTGAAGGGTAAACTCTTGATTCTACTGCTTAATTTCCTATGGTTCTTACTCCTGAGTTCTGTGATTCACCTTTGGAATCTCCATTATTGATATTTACTGCTTTTACTGAAAAAGGAAATCTATCATTATATACTGTTATTATACTATAGCTACTCTAGTTTTTGGCTTATTACTATAATACGATGACTAGTTATATAGATTCCGTTTACCTTTACCAGATTATGGGGGGGGGGTGAAACTTATGCGTAATGTAAAAAGTTAAATAAATTATTTCCCAGCAGTACTTCGGGTAGCAGGACTCTATCCTCTATCTGGACACTGAGTCACATTCTTTGGGCAAGAGCCAGATGGCAGTGTTTAGAGGTGGACAGTATATATAATTAAGATATACTAAGTGAAAAAAAAACAAACTAAAATGTGTTATGCATCTCCTGTCATAATACCTGTAGGTAATTTCCAGTTTTTTCCAATTATGAACACGTACTGGGAACGTTATTTCTGTACAACTGTTGACTTTATTTGCATATACTTTATACTACGTAAATCCCCCAGCAATCTGTCATTTAAACTGTACCATCATGCACACACACACACACACACACACTCACATTTACATTCTCACACCTTCCTTGTAAGTGCACCAGAAAGAAGACCATGTTTAAAGCTCTAATTTTCCAGTGCTATTTGAGAACTAAGTATATAGTGAACTTTTGTAAAGAGTAAAATTGCTACCTTGATTGGAATAGAAGTTGAGAACAGACTCTACATATCAAATGTTTGCATTATCCTCACGGTCTCAGAGCAATCTTTACAGTCTGAGACTCTGTGGATATTCCAGTTTCACTTTCTCCCTTTAGAATTCTCTACTTTAAAAGGTTTAGATTCACTAACTGTACTTTAGAATCCACTTATCAGGGACTCCTGGGTGGCTCAGGGGTTGACCATCTGCCTTCAGCTCAGGGCGTGATCCCGGGGTCCGGGGTTGAGTCCTGCATTAGGCTTCTGGCAGGGAACCTGCTTCTCCCTCTGCCTATGTCTCTGCCTCTCTCTGTGTGTCTCTCATGAATAAATAAATAAAAGCTATAAATAAATAAACAAGTTAATAAAATTTATATGGTATTATAATCTAAGTCACACATAAATACTTCAAATTTTCTAATCTGTTTTATTTACAAAAACATATTTTTAGATTCTGCTAGCAATTTTAATGATTTTAGAATTTATCGACACAGTTAATTCAAAATGTAGATTTAGGATTTCATATTTATTCAGAGAGATTATTTAAATATAGTACACATGTCTGTTAAAGAGGAATAAATTCTTCAATGTTAAAGGAATAACAGAGAAGTACTGCAAAGAGCTTCAACTTGGTCGTACTAAATATTCAATCATTTAACTTATTAAATAAAACCTCACCTAGAAAATGTATTTGAAAATTCTTTTATTTGAAAAAAGTAGACCTGTGTGTGTATATACTGAAGAAGAGGACCTCTACTATAGAAATATCTTTTGATTATGTGGCACAACTAAATAAGAAATAAGAAGTCCTCAGGTTCCTGAAATAGGTCATGATTCATTAACTAGTTGGCTGGTCTCACCTTTTTCCGTTCATTGGAGATCATACACAAACATAATTTTTTTTAGTTAATACTCTCTACACATAATTATATCAAATATGTACATAAAAGTAGAAAAGTGTTTACAGTGTAATACTATTTTGAGTAATTATAATATCACATCAAGAGGGATTCAATAAATTCCTTATAAATAAGAGAGTAACCCTATGTAACATATTCTTAAAAGTGATCTTGGTTTTATTAACCTCCAATTTATAATTTCTCAATTTTTCCTCACGTAAATATGTGTCTCATTTGCTTTCATCATATAAACTTGTCACTCCTGAAAATTACTGGCAGCAAAATTGAGGTAGTATGATAATGAAACTGTCAAGAATAAAAAATGATGCGGCTAAGAACTTCCTAATGCTTCAAATTAGAACTTTAAGAACTTTCTGTGGTCCTTTTCAGTTTGTGTCACACATTGAAAAGCAAATCACCTTATACAAGATTTCTTAACCAGCAGACTTATGTATAATTTCATGGGAATAATGGTATCTCCTGCAGATGATAAAAATAGATTCAGAAGGGAATAATCTCCACATAGTTTACCAAATTTAAATCATTCCTTGTTTTTAAAAACCAGTCATTACCATAGGAAACAACTATCTCATTCAAGCATAAACAGCAGGTTGTATTTTTTTAACTTGTAAAAATCCAAAGGCAATGACACTATTTTATCTTTTATTCGCAAAACCTTCCTTGTGAATAGCGCACGGCACATACTAGGCATTGGGAACAGAATGATATTAACAGTAGGTCTTCACATTTTTGTTGAATTAAAAAAAAAGGAATTGTACAAGTAAACAAACAAATTAGTAAACAAAATACTGTAATGGTTGAGGAAGTACTGGGGATAAATAACTTAGATAATTATATGTATGATGACAGATTTATGAATGCAGGCAAGATTATAAAAACATGCTAAAAGCTAGGTTACATTATCATTGATGTTTCTTATTTCTTACACTTTTTTTAAGATTTTATTTATTTATTCATGATAGAGAAAGAAGGGGGTGCAGAGACACAGGCAGAGGGAGAAGCAGGCTCCATGCAGGGAACCTGATGTGGGACTCAATCATGCCCTGGGTCAAAGGCAGGTGCTAAACCGCTGAGCCACCTAGGGATCCCCATTTCTTACACTTTTTAAAATAATTCCTTTCCTTTGCAAACACAGCATTATTTTAAAAATCAGCATTGAAAATTTCCTATAATCCAAATTTCATTGTGCTTCCATTAATTACTATTGCTATTCTGTCTAAAAATAAATGACGTATCATTTTGAAACCATCCCCCACAGGGTTAATGCAGTTGAAACTAGCGGAAAGTGTAAAGCTTGTTTTTCAGAGAATTGTTTCTCCCTAATCAACTATTGTGTCTTTTCAGACCCACTAACAAACCCACTTTAGCTGTTTCTGCAGAAGCCTGAACTCAAGGTCAACTGATATGTTGCCAGCCTATGAACAAGCAAGGCTCTGCATTCCTTAACAGAGATAATAAGCCTAAGACCCCATTCCAGTTTACACCAGCTCTCGGAGCATGTCCATGGGCCCTTCTTGTCCTGAGATAACCTCCTGATGTCAGAGGCTGAATTTTGCTTCCTTCTGGTATTAAGCCACCACCCCAAAGTGAACAGGAAATGTATGCTACATATATACTTGCTCAATGTGTGTGTTCCTCATGAATAGTCATAAGTTTCTTTGCCCTTTTCATCAATATGTATATAATCTCCTACCCTGAATTTCCCCTTTAAAAGCCCCACTCCTGGGCAGCCCAGATGGCTCGGTGGTTCAGTGCCGCCTGCAGCCCAGGAAGTGATCCTGGAGTCCCAGGATCGAGTCCCAAGTCGGGCTCCCTGCGTGGAGCCCGCTTCTCTCTGCCTGTGTCTCTGCCTCTCTCTGTGTGTGTGTGTTTCTCATAAATAAATAAATAAAATCTTAAAATAAATAAATAAAAGCCCCACTCCTTAACCTGGAAACTTGGAGATGGTCCTTGGTTGGACACCAATCAGCTGTCTCTCCAGATTGCCAGCCTCCTAAATAAAGCAATCTTTCTTTTCCAACCAACACTTGTCTCTTAAGTATTGCCTTTCAAGTGACAAGCAGCTGAACTTGGGTTTCAAAAAAAAATTTCATTGAAATGACTTAGCAAGAGTTTGTGTTTTGAAAGCAAAATATACTGGGGCAAATGCATTTTGAAACCAAACATATATTTTTCACAGCAAAACCACTAAATTAAAAAGGCAACAAGTTTTTAAATTTCTTTATTAATATTCTTTTATGTCAATGTGTAACAGACTTATGAATTGATCAGATTACACACTGGCTGTAAATTTGATGGATACATTAAGATATTTTTTTACTCATTCTTGCCTTGAAGTATATCTCAGGATATATTATGTACAAATATTACTCAAATATTACGTAGGTACAATGCTCATTGTAGAGATTGCATTTGGCCTGTAAGCAATAAGAGTAAATTACATTTGTTTCTGGAGATTTATTTCTGGTGGACTTTTAAACTCCCTAAGCATCACTTTATGACTTTTGTTGCAAAATGTAACAGTTTCAGACTCCAGACACATGTGTTTCTACTAGCAACCCCAAACACAGAGAATTAAAATATAGGAGTTCTTAAATATGTTGAACTTTTCTTCACTGGGTGATTATTTTAACACCTGAAAGCTAAATTTAAAATAACATAATTCCGGGGAGAGCTCAAGATGGCATAGGAAGATCCTGATCTCATCCCTCCCATGGACAGAACAAACCTACAACTCCATATGTAATAATTCTCTCTGAGGGAATCAAGAAACTGGATGAACAGAGCCTCTGCAATGAGGAACATCAACAAGATGGGCAAAAGAGGCAGAGATATGGTCTTGTTAAGGAAAAAAAACCACACCTCAGATGCAGTACTCCATGTTTAGGAGGGATTGCAGAGGTACAGAGCTTTACCCTGAGTGAAAGATGTGAGCTCCACATCAGGCACCCTAGTCAGGCACCCTAGCCCTTAGATTCTGGCATAGGAGACATGAGTCCCCAAAATATGTAACTCTGAAAATTAATAAGGAATATGTCCAGGAAAACTATGGAACATAGTGGCAGAAAAACCCACTCTTAAAGAGGCTCAGGTGCTGACTCACTTGACATGGAAACCAGTGCAAGAACACAAGATGGAAAAGTACATAGCCTGTAGGTGAAGGAGGTCCACTTATTAATGTACCTGTTAGAAAGCCAGGAGGCTGGGCCTCTCCCCTGAGGAACTTAGAGGCAGCCATTTTTACTATCTTGTTCTGCTGTGCTGATCCTGGCATGGATGAACACGATTTTGGAATCATCCCTCTAGACTGCTAATGCCAGAGGGCATGCCCCATCAAGGGGATCAAACAACCCTGTGCCTTGGCCAGATGCACCTGCAGCTGTCACAGTCAGGCTTCCCAGCCAGTTGGGCCAGGGGCCACTCCTACGCACCACATCCCCACCACAACAGGAGGGTGCACATAGACTACACAAGGGATACCCCTGGAACATCTGGTTCTGGGGACCAGAAGGATTTGTGCTTCTGAGCCCCACAAGATACCTACATCAGGCCACTCTTTCAAGACCAAAAAAAGAGCTGAACTACCTAATACTTAGTAACAAACACAGAGAGTCAGGCAAATGAAGAGACAGAGGAATATGTTCTAAATGAAAAAACGAGACAAAATCTTGGTAAAAGAACTAAATGAAATGGAGATAAGTAATCTACCTCATAAAGAGTTCATAGTAATGGTCATAAAAATGCTCACCAAACTCAGGAGAAGAATGGATGAACACAGAAAGAATCTCAGCAGACACAGAAAATATAAGAAAGAGCCAACCAACCAAAGCTGAAAAATGTTATAACAGAAATGATAACACACTAGAGGAAATAAATAGCAGATTAGATGATACAGAAAAATGGATCAGCAATCTGGAAGTCAGGATAGTGAAAATATAAACTGAACAGCAAAAAGAAAAAAAAATGATTTTAAAACTGGATAGTTTAAGGGACTTTGGGACAATATGAAATACTCTAACATTCATGTTAGAAGTCATAAAAACTGGGCAGAAGGCCCAAATGGACACTTTGCCAAAGCATAGAGACAGATAATTAACAGACATATGAAAAGATGCTCCACGTTAATAATGATCAGGAAAATGCAAATTAAAACCACACTGAGATATCACATCACACGAGTCAGAATGTCTCGTATCAAAAAGACAAGAAATTAACAAGTGTTGGTGAGGATGTAGAGAGAAGGTAACCCTTGTGCAGTGTGGGTGGGAATGTAAATTGGTACCACTCTGGAAAACAGCATGGAGGTTCTTCAAAAAAATTAAAAATAGAGTTACAATTTCACCCAGCAATTTTGCTTCTGGGTATTTAACTGAAGAAAATGAAAACACTACTTCAAAAAGACACATGTACTCCAATGTGTCCTGCAGCATTATTCACAATAGTCAAGATACAGAAGCAACCTAAGAGTCCAGTGATGGATGAATGGATAAAGAAGATGTGGTAAATACAGACAAAGGAATGTTACTCAACCACAAGAAAGAATGAAATCTAGTCTTTTGTGACAACATGGGTGGACCTAGAGAGTATTATGTTAATTTAAAAAAGTCAGAGAAAAATAAATACTGTATGATTTCCCTTATATGTGGAATCAAAAATAAAACAAAAAAAAATGAAACAGAAACAGGCTCATAGATACAGAGAACAAACTAATAGTTGTTGGAGGGATGGGGAAGGGGGTTGGATAAAATCAGTGAAAGGAATTAAAAGGTACAATCTTACATTCATAAAATAAGTAAGACATAGGATGTAAATTATAGCACAGGGAATATAGTCAATAATTTTACAACAGTTTTGTATGATGACAGATGGTGACTACTCTTATTGTGCCGACCATATCCGAGTGTACATAAATATCAAATCACATTGTGTACACCTGAAACTAATACAATATTGTGCAATAAAAAATAACATAATTCAGTCCAATGTTCTAGATCCTATTTATCTTTTGTATCTATTTCCATAAATAATCTTGATATATTCTATAGTACTCTGAAAATCTCTTCCGTATTTAAAGTAAGTAAGCACCTATTCTATAGAATTTCTTTTCTTTGTCTCCAGAACACTTAGCTAGGGTATAAGTTAGTGGGTAGGGGGATTAGTAGGCTGGAAAAATAAGAAACTGATAAAAGACTGGGAGATGTAAATGGGGATTAGCTGGGGACCTAAAGACCCATGGAACAACATGGTGATGAGTTCCTGTGTGTGCTTTTTGTTTCATATATCCCAGATATGGAGCTGAAGGAGTTGAAATTAAAATGCCAAGGGGTGCAGATAAAAATAGCCCCAAAAAAGTTTGCTTCCTCTATCCAAAGGACAAAAGAAAAAGCAGCTTCGCAAGACAAATGGCTTTTAGGCAATAATCTCTCTACGTGAGTCTAACGCCACACACAGAAAATGTCACCCCATCCTTACCATGCCAGCAAAGTGGGAAACTAGACTTCCCCCTTTAAGAAGCTGTAACAAAATACCCAATACTCTCACTGCTGTGGTATCAGAGAAGGCCAAATAGGGAGGGAACTAGGACTTCCATCTCCATAGAGCATTAACAAGGCCCTGCTCTGCCCACCCAGCAGAAACAAACTGCTTCCCCTCTTCCACACTGGGAATGATGTCATAGGAGGCAGGACATTCATTACCACAAAGTGATAATGAGGACACCCCCGCTGCAGTTTCAGTGGAGACCAATGGGGAATTAAAAACCCCCAATCCCACCCTGCAGTATTGAAGAGTCCCTAACCTCACTGTGTGAGGATCTGGACTTCTTCCACTGGAAATACTGATGATGCAGCACCCTTCCTTCTCCTGAAAGGACACAGTCAGAGAAAGCCAGCTAAAACAAAGTTTAAACAAGATCCAGAGTCTTATAAAATAACATGACAATGTTCAGGTCTCAAAAGAAAATCACTCATCATACAAAGAACCAGAGGGGATCCCTGGGTGGCTTGGGGATCCTGGGTAGCTGGGGATCCCTGGGTGGCTCAGTGGTTTAGCGCCTGCCTTCAGCCCAGGGCATGATCCTGGGGTCCCGGGATCAAGTCCCACATCGGGCTCCCTGCATGGAGCCTGCTTCTCCCTCTGCCTGTGTCTCTGCCTCTCTCTCTCTCTCTCTCTCTCTCTCTCTCTCTCTGTCTCTCATGGATAATTAAATAAAATCTTAAAAAAAAAAAACAGAGAAGATCTCAAATTGAATTTTTAAAAAATATGGTCAGTAGATACCAACACCAGATGAAAAATACATTAGAATTATCTGAGAAAGGCCTTAAAACATGGATGACAACAAATGTTTCAATCAGGTGTTTTGAACATTTGTTTGAAACCTTTGAAAAACAGAAAACCTGAGCAAAGAAATACAAAAAAAAAAAAAAATCTCAGGAAAAAAGAAAAACCACAGAGAAGTTTTATAACTGAAAAAACATTTTAAGCAAAATATAAATCTCAGTGGGTGAGTGCAACAGAAAAATGGGAGGGGCAAAGGAAAGAATCAGTGAATTAAAAGATATAATGGGGGATCCCTGGGTGGCTCAGTGATTGAGTGCCTGCCTTCAGCTCAGGGCGTGATCCTGGAGTTCCGGGATCAAGAGGGGGACACTTGACGGGATGAGCACTGGGTGTTATTCTGTATGTTGGTAAATTGAACACCAATAAAAATTAATTTATAAAATTAAAAAAAAAAAGTCACATATCAGGTTCCCTGGAGGGAGCCTGCTTCTCCCTCTGCCTGTGTCTCTGCCTCTCTCTGTGTGTCTCATGAATAAATAAATAAAATCCTTTTTTTTTTAAAGATACAACCAAAGAAATTATCCAATCCTAACAAAACAGAGAAAATGAACTAGAAAAAATGAAAAGCCTCAGGGATCCAGGGATCCATGGGAGCGTAACAAAGGATCTAAGAGTTGTATGAGACCAGAGTCTCAGAAAGACTGAAGAAAGAAGACAGATCTGAAAATGCACTCAAGAAAATAATAGCTGAAAACTTTCCAAATTTGCCAATAAACATAAGTCTGTATTTAAATTTTTTTTTTAAGAATTTGTTTATTCATTTGAGAAAGAGAGTGCACACAAGCAGGAGGTGGGGCAGAGATAGAAGCTGACTTCCTGGTGAGCAGGGAGCCTGAGTCAGGGCTCAATCCCAGGAGGCTGGGATCCTGACCTGAGCCAAAGGCAGACACTTAACTGACTGAGCCACTCAAGTGTCCCTTTAAGCCTACATTTTTAAAAAAAGATTTTATTTATTTATTCATGAGAGACACACACAGAGAGAGAGGCACAGATACAGGCAGAGGGAGAAGTAGGCTCCATGCAGGGAGCCCGACCTGGGACTCCATCCCGAGTCTCCAGGATCAGGCCCTGGGCTGAAGGTGGCGTTAAACCTCTGAGCCACCCGGGCTGCCCTAAGCCTACATTTTTAACAAGCTGAACAAATCCCAAACAAGATAAATCCAAAGAAATTTACACCAGAACATAGAATTTAACTTCTGAATAATAAAGAACAAAAGAAGTCTTGAAGGTGGCCAGAGACAAATGACAGTCAACCCTCATGGGAAAAGCAACACACATGAAGGGTTCCTCTCAGAAGCCATAGGGAGCCAGAAGAGTGCGGCACAGTATTTCTAATGTGCTAAAAAAACTGTCTATCCAGAATCCTATACGTAGTGAAAATATCCTTCAGAAACAAGGGGGAAATCAATACTTCCTCAGATGAAGGAAAACCAGAATAATTTATTATCATTATTATCCATTATCCATTTTTTTAATGGATAAATTCTCTAAAAGTAAAGAAAACAATGAAAGACATATCAAAATAAAAGCAAGAACATGGTAAGCAAAAATGGGCATAAATACAATAAGCTTTCCTTTTCCCTCTCAGTTTTCTAAACTATGTTTGATAGTAAAACAAGAAGTATAATACTTTCTGCTTAGGTTCTAAGAAATATTTACAACTCTATCATTAACAGAAAGTTAAAGGGATGCTAAAGAATGTAATGTTTCTACACATCACACAAACTGGTAAAAATAAAAACACCAGTAGACTGTAAGAAGTTATGTACATGTAATTAATACTTAGAACAACCACTAAATAAGACAGACAAGAAAAACACTTGTAAAAGAAGACAAAACATAAAACTGATTTTAGGCTGAAGCCCTAACATATCAATACTTACATTAAATTTAAATGATCTAAACATACCAATTAAAACATGAGAGTGATGGAGCAGTTTAAGTCATAATCAGGGATCCCTGGGTGGCGCAGCGGTTTGGCACCTGCCTTTGGCCCAGGGCGCGATCCTGGAGATCCAGGATCGAATCCCACATCAGGCTCCCGGTGCATGGAGCCTGCTTCTCCCTCTGCCTATGTCTCTGCCTCTCTCCTCTCTCTCCTCTCTCTCTGTGTATGTAACTATCATAAATAAATAAAAATTAAAAAAAATAAAAGTCATAATCAAATATATATTGTCTACAAGAAATTCACTTCAAATATAATGATATAGACATGCTGGATGGAAAAGGATGGAAAAAGACATGCCAAATATATGACTTCTCTAAGGTCATGATAGCTCTGCATAAATGAAAATTTTATACTTATTCTTCATAAAGGGAGTTAGGGTATGCAAGAGTTGTAAGGCCTGAAGAACCCTTCCACAAGGTAGCAAATAACACTGCAGAGTCCTGGCTACAGATGAAAAAATGAGTTTAATGACTTAACAAGACAAAAATAGTAAGTTTTTCTAAAAATATGTAGTTTCAGGCAGTACCATACAAAAACGGGTTTCCTGCTTTTGTATTTAAAAATACGTAAGTGGCATACTTGTGTAATTCTAGGTAAGGCACATGGTGGTAGTTAACAAACTAACAGACTAATGGCCCTATATTAATGGGGCAATAGTAAAGGCAGAGGAGGCAAGATTTCCAAGGTTGTAGGGTGGTATGAACCTATTAGTCTCTTATGGAATTTGCCGTGCTAAGCTCAAAGGAAATAGTCCTGTGGTTTACTGGTCTTCCCAAATAGGAGGCATCAATCTGTGGTATATCAGGGTAAGTGGACAGCTATCCTTAATCCATAAAACAGCCCATTGCTCCAGAATTTATCAGAATCTAAAGGCACTGCCCTTTATTCTTAGACCTATGATCAAGTGATAAGGCCAGGTGCAACCCTTCTGTAGGTACTCACCACTGGGCACACTATGGGTGTAGTTTCCCTATGGGCCAGGAATCTAACAAATAAGTAGTGTGTCTGACATATCCTGTGTGAAGCTTTCTAACTTGATAGGGAGCAGGTAGGGGGTTTTCTCAAGAGCACAGGCTTCCTGAGGTCTTCCATGTTGGCAAAAGGTCTGTGCTTCCAGCAATCCTCTGGCCTTTCATTTTTTTTTATTAATTTTTATTTTATTTATGATAGTCACACAGAGAGAGAGAGAGAGGGGGGGGGCAGAGACACAGGCAGAGGGAGAAGCAGGCTCCATGCACCAGGAGCCCGACATGGGATTCGATCCCGGGTCTCCAGGATCACGGCCTGGGCCAAAGGCAGGCGCCAAACCGCTGCGCCACCCAGGGATCCCCTCCTCTGGCCTTTCAGTAACAACTTAGTAAGTAAGAAACAGGAGGAAGGTCTATAGCTTTGGCAAGGTCTCCATATTCAGTGGTAGCCATCAAAGCAGAAGTGTATCATTAAACTCCTTGAAAAGTCTTCTAGAAATTTAATAAGGTGTTGGTTCCTTTTCTTAATTAGTATTTGACCTAGTATTTTTTATTTCCTTTCCAGAAAGTATGCTGCGTGGACTTCCTTTCCATCTGGAGTGAACACCAATTCTATCAAACCTGCACACCACGGAAAAGTATTTCTCCTGTTACTGCAGAGAGGATGAGGGAAATAATTTCTCCAGCTAGTTTCATTCTTACCTGTAAAGTGCTAATGTGAACCGGAGTCCCTGTACCATTCACAGTATTCTTTTTAGCAGCATTTCCACCTTTCCCGTCTGCTTGCTCAGCCTTAGCAATTCGGGCTTTTTCTGCTTCAACTCTTTTGGGGTTATTCAACATCACCTGGACGACAGCATATTCCACCAGTGAAGCAAACCCGAAGAGAAGACACGCAATGAGCCACACGTCAAGAGCCTTCACGTAGGATACTTTGGGAAGTTCAGCAGCAAGGGTTGTACACTCAGAGGCCAAGCTGAGTACTGAGAAGATACCTACAGAAACAGAAACGGAAGTTAGGGATGCTTTTTGCCCCCATGAAATGTTCTGCAAACACTACTTTTTGACAATATCCCTCTCTACTAAGTCCCAATGCTCATCAGGGCTCTTTCAAGCTCAAAGAGTAGAAAAAATGATACCAACATACTTTTTAGGTAAGGATTAGTGAGTGAATGCAGTGGGAGGCATTTGTAAATATTTAATACTTAAAAGTAAATAGAAATCTAAACCAAGGTGTAAAAACACAATTTAGACCTGGTTTTAAATATTATAGATGTTTAAAACTATTTTGTGCTATCTCAGAGAAAGCCACGAAGCTCTCTACTGAGAGTTATTTCATTTTTCAGCTTTATTTTAGATAGTTATAGAACTGAATTTTACCCTACGAAGAACTGAGCAAGAATAGAACATATAAAGCAATTTTCTGATAAGGCTCACAATTTAAAAAAAAAAATCTAATAGAAAAGACAAAGATAGAGGATCCCTGATTATTTTTCAGGGGAAACAAGTGATTTCAGCTTTTCAAGGAAAGAAGAATATTCTGTTATATGCAATATTAACCATTTGTGGAAAGTTAACTAGTTATATACCAATTTAAGTCAAATAATTATAAAATCCCAAAGGAAAACTGCATTAGTGTGTATCCCTCCTTTTCTTTCCACCTGCCACACTCCCAACCTTTCCCTTTGTCTCTTTCTCCCTTCCTTCATATTTTCAGACGAGGGGATGGGTAAACATGACCCTCTGGCACTGACTGCCAGTAACACACAAGTTCAGAAAAAATCTTATATGATGCAAGGGAGATGTACTTTAAGCCATGTAGGAAGCAGGTGTGCCTTGCCTCTGTGAGTCCATTTCATTTATGGGGACAAGTGCACTCTTATTCTTAGATTTGGCCGTTAATTCTTGAGAATTAATGAATATGTTATCCTAATAAAGATGTATGTGGCTCTCTTTTGTCTTGGGAATATGGTAAGTACTACATTAGTATTAATAAAAAGTGAAAATACTGAAAAATATGTTCCATCAGTTGCATTCAGAGGCTCCTGAAATAGAGTTGTTGGTTTGTTTTTTTGGCAAGTATTCAAGAGTTACAAGATTCTCCACTAGAAACAAAGGTCTCTAGCAGATGGAAACAGTATTAGAATATAAAGACTCAACAAGCATCTGATTTACTATTAAACTAATTATCCTTAGTCTTGAGGAAACCTAAGAACTAATTAATAGGATTATATTTTAAAAGTTAATATAGGTCTTAATGTTTCTAACCTGGAAGTGGAAAATAACATAAAAATCCAAGGTCCTGTCACTTTCATTGCCTGAAATTACAGTTAATTATACCTATGGGCATATTTAGCAAATCATATTTCCAAGTCAATATTTCTATTCTTGGTCAATTATTATCTGTCAAACTATCAATCAAAAACCAGCCTTACTTAATTCCTTGAGACAGACTCTGTTGACACACTATTCTCAAATGTTTCCATAGCATTTCACATTCATCAATAGCACAAAACGTATCAAACTCAGTAGTATATCTGAATTTTTCCTTATATATTAGAAACGTCATAAGACAATGAAGAAAAATGTCATAGTACAGAGGATCCTAAAGGCCCTACAATGAATCTACGATACTTGGCAGAAAATATTAAGAAACTGTAAGTTGAGGGAAGATAAGTGGCATTATCAACAGAATGTTGAATAACATTACTCTGGTGAGGATGTACAAAACACACTAAGAAAGGAAAAAATAGCAGTTGCAGAAACAAAGCATGAAGAAAAGAAGAATGGAGTTGATATGAAAGGATTTTGAAGAGAATATTTTAAAAGACTTGGTTGGTTACTGATTGAAGGAAGGTGGAAAAGATTGAGATAATTTTCTGAAAGGCAGAATAACTAGAAAAGTACCCATAAAAGATAGGAAGAAGAAACTTAGAAAAGATAATGACTTTGGCATGAAAATACTGAGTTAGGTTAGATAAGATAAAGGCTAAGAAACACAACTAACAACTATGACACAGCACAATGCATTGGAGAATTCTGTAAAAGGGAAGATTAGCCAATATCGTGCAGATGGAGGTCATGCTGAAAATGCAGAAAACTTTGTGAGGAAGAGATGCTGGAGTGTCAGAGAAAGGAGAACAAAGAAACAGAGAAGGGGGCTGCCTTTTGTAGGGAGGGATATGACATTAATAGATTTGGGGGGAGAGAAAGGAGGTGTTTATAATTCCAGGTATTAAATTAGAAACCAATCTCAATTCTATTAAGATTTTTATCATCTCAAAGATGAAAGAATAGAAATGGAGATGAGTTATGGAGGAGGATAATGTGAACATCACTGTATACCTTCTCTTCAGGAAATTATATTAAAATAGGAAATAATCCATTTTTTATCCTAAAATAAGAAATCATGGGGCACCTAGGTGGCTTAGTCGGTTAAGCGGCTGACTCTTGATTTCAGCCCTGGTCACCATCTTGGGGCATGATATTGAGCCCCTTATTGGCCTCTACACTCAGCAAGGAGTCTGCTTCAGTATTCTTTCTCTCCCTCTCTCTCTGCTCCAACCCCCATTCTCTAAACAAATAAAATCTTTCTTTTAAAAAAAGGAATCTGAGCAAATAATATTTCTTTACACAAATGTCATAGCTAGCATTATCTTAATATAGTCTTCAAATAAAATTACTTCACTGTTCAATAATGCATAGTGAAATTTTGTCTGACCTTTAATAAATTATAAACCAATTGAAGGAAATTCCACTAGTGGGTATCTACCCAAAGACAATGAAAATTCTAATTTGAAAAGATGTATGTACCCCTAAGTTTACGGCAGCATTATTTACAATAGCCAAGATATGAAAGCAAACCAAGTCACCAACGATAGATGAATGGATAAAGAAGATGTGGTATATACATATAGTGTATGTTAGCCATAAAAAAAAAAATTGAGATCTTGCCATTTGCAGCAGTAAGGATGTTGCTAAGGAGTATAATGCTAATGCAGTAACAAATGCCATAATTCAACAGAGGTCAAGGAGCCATTACAAGTGTTCACATACCTGTCTAAACTCCAAATAATTTTTATCACATTAAGTGATACACTATTTATCGAATGCATATATGTAGAATTGTAATTAATAAAATAAAAATTCATTTAGATGTACTACTAAATTATATTAGGATTCTATCACTTCATAATGCCTTAATCAAAGGATACTCAAGGGAAAAATATTATTAGTATCATGTGGGAATCCAGAAACACTTTTTGAGATTCCTGAAAAAGTCCTGTTCCAGATGATAAGAATGCAAGAAAGAAATGTATGTATGTATGGTTTGCTGGAGGTCTGAGTTGTAACCTAAATTATTAATCTTTTTACACTTATAACTGAAAGTTGTTAAAAATTACTTTAAAAAAATCCTTTTTAGGGATCCCTGGGTGGCGCAGCGGTTTGGCACCTGCCTTTGGCCCAGGGCGCGATCCTGGAGACCCGGGATCGAATCCCACATCAGGCTCCCGGTGCATGGAGCCTGCTTATCCCTCTGCCTGTGTCTCTGCCTCTCTCTCTCTCTCTCTCTCTCTCTCTCTGTGACTATCATATATATATAAAAAAATCCTTTTTAGCAGCAGTGTTTTATGTACCAGAGAAAGAGAATTTTATGTATAATTTATATGTTATAAAATATATAATTTATAGAAGTTCCATAATTACTTGCATACTTACTTCCATACTTAAAGAAGTAGCTAAAGACAAAAGTCTTTACCTAAAGGTTTGTTATGTTTGCTAACAATGGAAAAGATAAATCAAAATGAGATTGGGAGAATGTTGACCATCTTTTCATGTATTAATTGGCCCTCTGTCTTCTTGGAAAGATGTCTATTCAAGTTTTTTCCCCATTTTTTAACTGGATTTTTTTTTATGTTTTGTTTTGATTTGGTTTCCTGTTTTTTGTTTTTGGGGATTTTTGTTTGTTTGCTTGCTATTGAGTTGTATGAGTTTTTGTATATGTTGGATATTAGCTTGTTATCAGATATATGACTTGCAATTACTTTCTCTAATTCAGTAGGTTATCTTTTCATTTTACTGATGGTTTCCTTTGCTGTGCAGCTTTTTAGTTTGATAGAGTCCCACTTTTTTTTTTTTTTTGCTTTTGCTACTTTTGCTTTTGATGTCAGATTCAAAGAATCATCATGAAGACCTATGTCAAGGAGCTTACCATCTGTTTTCTTCTAGGAGATTTCTGGTTTCAGGTCTTACACTCAAGTCTTGAATCCATTTTGGGTTAATTTTTGTGTATGGTATAAAATAGTGATTCAATTTCATTCTTTTGCAGGTGACTGTCCAATTTTCCCAACACTACTGAAGAGACTGTCCTTTCCCAACTGCATATTCCTGGCTCATCTGTCATAAATTAGTCAACCATATATACATGGGTTTATTTCTGGGCCCTTTATTCTGTTTCATTAATCTGCAGGTCTATTCCTCATGTCAATACCATTCTAATTGCTAGAGTTTTGTCATATAGTTTGAAATCAGGGAGTGTGGATACTTCCAGCTTTGTTTTTCTTTCTCAAGACTTCTCTGGCTACTTGGGATCTTTTGTAGCTATGCACAAATTTTAGGATTATTCTATTTCTGTGAACAATACTATTGGGATTTTGATAGAGATCCCACTGAATTTGTGTATTGCTTGAGTATTACAGGTATTTTAACAGTATTAATCTTCCAATCCATAGGTATGGAATATCTTTCCATTCATTCGCATTGTCTTCAGTTTATTTCATTAATGACTTGTTTTCAATGTATAGCTCTTTCACATCCTTGGTTAAATTTATTCCTAAATATTTTATGCTTCTTAATACAACTGTAAATAGGATTTTCTTAATTTTTTGATACTTCATAATTAGTATAAAGAAACACAATAGATGTTTATGTGTTGATTTTACATCTTGCAACTCTCCTGAATTCATTTATTAATTCTAGCAGGTTTTTTTTTGATAGAGTCTTCAGGGTTTTCTGTACATAACATGTCATCTGTGAATAGCAACAGTTTTAATTCTTCCTTTCCAATTTAGATGCTTTTTATTTCTTTTTCTTGCCTAATGGCTCTAGCTAGGATTTCCAATACTATGTTAAATAAAAATAGAAAGAGTGGACATCCCTGTCTTATTCCTGATCTTAAAAGAAAAGCTTTCAGTTTTTCACTGTTGAGTATAATGTTGACTGTGTGCTTGCCACATATGGCTTTTATTACTTTGAGGTACATTCTTTCTATATATACTTTGTTGACAGATTTTTTTAAAAAATCATAAATGGATGTTAAATATGTCAAATGCCTTTTCTGCATCTATTGAGATAACCATAGGAGTTTTATCTTTCATTTTGTTAATGTGGGGTATCATGCTGACAGAAGTATATATGTTGAACCATTTGGGCATCCCTGGAATAAATTCCACTTGACCACGGTGTATGATCTTTTAATGTACTCCTGAATTAGGTTTGCTAATATTTTGTTGGTGATTTTTGCACATATATTCATCAGGGATATTGGTCTCTAGTTTTCTTTTTTGAGTGTGGCATTTTTGTTCATTTTTGGTATCAGAGCAATGCTGACCTTGTAAAATGTTTGGAAGAGTTTCCCCCTGTCTTCTATGTCTTGGAAGAGTTTGAGAAAAATTGGTATTAATCCTTCTTTAAATGTTTGGTAGAATATACCAGTGATGCTGTCTGGTCCAGAGCTTTTGTTTTTTAGGAGGTTTTTGATCACTGATTCAATCTCCTTTCTGGTCATCAGTCTGTTTGAATTTGCTATTTCATCATGATTTGTGCTTGGTAGGCTGTATATCCATTTCTTCTAGGATGTCCATTTGTTGGTGTGTAATTGTTCCTAGTAGTTTCTTATGATATGACCCTTTCGTTATGTTTCCTGATATCAGTTGTAACATCTTTCTTTCCTAATTTTATTGAGTCTTCTCTCTTTCTTTCTCAGTGACTCTAGCTAAGGGTTTGTCAATTTTGTTTCTTCTCAGAGTCAGCTTTTAGTTTCATTGATCTTTTCTATTGTCTTTTTAGTCTCCACTTATTTCTACTACAATCCTCTTTTCCTTCCATCTACTTAACTTTGGACTTCGTTTTTCTTTTTCGAGTTCCTGCAGGTATAAAGTTAGGTTGTTTATATGTGATTTTTCTTGTTTCTTGTGGCAAGTATTTATCACTCTGAAATTCCCTCTTAAAACTGCATTTGTTGCATCCGTAAGTTTTGGTATGTTACATTTTCATTTTTCTCAAGGTATTTTTTAGTTTCTCTTTTGATTCTTTCTTGACCCATTGGTTGTTCAGCTGCATATTGTTTAAATTCTAGAGATATGTGAATTTTGTAGTTTTCTTTGTATAATTAATTCCTAGTTTCAGGGGCACCTGAGTGGCTCTGTTAAGTGTCCAACTCTTGGTTTCAGCTCAGGTCATGATCAGGATCAGGGAATTCAGCCCCACATTAGGCTTTGACCTCAGTGGGGAGCCTGCTTGAGATTCTTTCTCTCTCTCTCTTTTGCCCCTTCCCCCACTTATGTGTGCGCATGCACTCTCTCAAATAAATAAAGAAATTTTTATAATTTCTGGTTTTATACCATTGTGGTTTGAAGGAATGATTGATGTGATTTCAGTCCTCTTAAATTTATTAAAACTTGTTTTTCAGCCTATCAATGATCTATCTTGGAAAATGTTCTTCATACACTTGAGAAGAATATGTATTCTATTGCTCTTAGATAGAATATTCTGTAAATATCTGTTAAGTCCATATGTTTTAACATGCTCTTTAAGGCTGATATTTATTGATTTTCTGTCTGGGTAATCTATCCATTGGTGTAAATGGGGGTATTAGAGTCTCCTGCTATTATGCATTGCTGTCTATCTCCCTTTAGGTCTGTGAATATTTGCTATATATATGTAGGTGCTCCTATGCTGGGTGCATAAATATTTACAAACGTTATATTCTCTTACTGGATTGGCCCTTTTATCATTACGTGATACCCTTCTTTGTCTCATTATAGTCTCTATTTTAAAGTCTATTTTGTTAATATAAGTATAGCTACTCCAGCTTTGTTTCTATTTGCATGGAATATATTTTTATTAAAGTAGTGTGATACAATAAATCATACATTAAAGTAATATGATTTCTTTTTAGATAAAATTATAAATATGTATAGGTTTAATAACTGAGCTTCCAAATACCTGAGGCATAATTCTACATAGTTGGAGATATCTAATATCTCTATCACCAATAGCTATAAAAATAACTAGCAAAAGACATAAAAGATTTCAATGATACTATCAACCAACTGACTCCCCTGATATTTACAGAATAATACACCCAACAATGACAAAAATATACTCTGCAAGTGAACATGGTATGGTTACCAGGAGACATGCTGATCTAGGCCATAAGAAAAACAAAGTGTCAACAAACTAAAAGTTTGAAATCATATTCTCTAACAAAATAAAAAAATCATTAAAATAAAAGTAAAGTCATGTTCAGGTATTTATTAAAACTCTAAATATTTGGAAATCAAACAGAATCTATGGGCCAAAGAAGAAATCACAAGGGAAATCAGAAAATATTTTTAACAGAAAGAAGATAAAAATACAATATATTAAAATTTCTGAATTGTGGCTGAAGTAGTGCTTATACAGAAATTTATAACTTTAAGTGCTCATATTAGAAGAGGAAAAAAGGATCTAAAATCAGTTAACTGAGTTCCTCCCTTAAGCATCAAAAAGATATCCAATTAAATCCAAACTAATTAAAAGAAAAATTAATAAAGAGCTAAAAATCAACAAAAAGGAAATAAATAGAAAAGATAAATGAAAACAGATTTTGAAATGTTAATAAAATGGATAAGCCTGGGATCCCTGGGTGGCGCAGCGGTTTAGCGCCTGCCTTTGGCCCAGGGCGCGATCCTGGAGACCCAGGATCGAATCCCACGTTGGGCTCCCGGTACATGAAGCCTGCTTCTCCCTCTGCCTGTGTCTCTGCCTCTCTCTCTCTGTGACTATCATAAATAAATAAAAATTAAAAAAAATGGATAAGCCTTTAGCTAGAATGATCAAGAATAGAATTCACAATTTAACAATATCAGGAACAAAATCTGGGATACCACTACAGCTAGACATTAAAGGGATAAGGAAATATTATGAACATATTTTTTCACTAATAATTTTTGCAACTCATGTAACATCTAGAAATCAATCAATATAATTCACCAAAATAAAGAAGAAACCCCATCTAAATATTTAAATACATGCAGAAGAAGTATTTGGCATAATTCAACCAAATTTAAATTCAATCAAAATTCAATCAAATTAAATAAATTCAATCAAATTTTATCATACATGATAAAAAAAAACTCTTAGCCAGCTAGAAAGAAAATGGAATCTATTCAACCCAACTAAGACATCTACAAATAATCTACAGCTACTACCACATCCAATAATGAATGGTCAGTTATTTCTACCTAGAATCAGGAATAAGCCATCTCTCAACAATTCTATTCAACATTATACTAGAGATATACACTAAGGTAAGAAAATTAAATATTATGGAGTATGGGAAGCAACTGGTAAGAATGTAAAATGGTACCCTCTTTTTGATAATCACTATAATAGTATTTTATAAAAATAAAACATATTCTGATACCATCTCACACCCTGTCAGAATGGCTAAAATCAAAAGCACAATAAACAAGTGTTGGTGAGGATGTAGAGAAAAAAGAACGCTGTACACTCTTAGTGGGAATGCAAACTGGTGCCACCAGTGAGGAAAACAATATGGAAGTTCCTCAAAAAATCAAAATAAAACTACCCTATGATCCAGTAATTGCAGTACCAGGTATTTACCCTAAAAATTAAAAAAAAAAAACTACTAATGCCCCTCCTACATTTATTACAGCATTGTTTGCAATATCCAAATTATGGGGGCAGCCCAAGCGTCTATTCATAGATGAACAGATTTGTGGATATATACATAAATATACACATATACATACCATGGAATATTATTCAAATATAAAAAGTATGAAATTGCCATTTACAACAACATGGGTGGAGCTAGAGAGTATAATGTTAAGTGAAATAAACCAGTCAGAGAAAGACAAATACTGTACAATTTCACTCATATGTGTAATTTAAAAACAAAACAAATGAGCAAAAGAAAAAAAAAAACGAGTGAGAGAGACAAATAAAAAAGCAAACTCTTAACTACAGAGAACAAACTGATGATTACCGGAGATGACTAGGAGGGGGGAATGGGTGAAATGGGTGAAGGGAATTAAAGGACTCTTATCATGATGAACTAGCTGATATGTAGAACTGCTGAATCACTACATTGTATGCCTGAAACTAATATAACACTGTATGTTAACTATACTGGAATTTAAAAATTTTAATTTATAATAAAAAACTTAATAAAAATAAAAATTATTTTTTTAAAGTAAAACATACTTTTACTTTAAAATCCAGAAATCTCATTCCTGGAAATTTACTTGAGAGTGAAAAAGGTATAGCCATACAGAGACTTGTACACAATTATTCATAGCAACATTATTTACAATAACCAAAACCTGGAAACAATCTAAATGTCCATCAATTATGGAATAGAAAAACAAACTGTGCTATACCCATACTATGAAATACTGCTCAGCAATAAGATAGAGTCAAATATAAATACAAGTAACAACATGGATACATCTCAAAACCATAAATATATCCCTACCCCTTGTCCATTCACTACCTTCTCTCTTGAAACTCACAATAATCCATTCTATCTCACTAGCAACTCATCAATCTTGTTCCTATTTTATTGAGAAAATGACTCATTCACAAGCCCCCACTACCATATCTATTTACCTATCTCTGTTTATACCTATATACTCTGTCTTTGCTCCTGATACTGTAGATGAGGAGTTAGTAAACTAGATGCATAGGGCATTGGAACACATCCAAACCCATTCAATTATGTATTATCAACTCTTACTGTTTAGGGATTGCAACAAAAACCATATGGCTCACAAATAGAATATTTACTATCAGGCTTTCTACAGGAGTTTGCTGATCCCTGGAACACATCCACTTTGTCCTCGCAAAGGCCAATCTGTCTCCCAGAACTCATCCCCTCTCACTTCTTAAGGACTCTGCTCCTGTACTTCTTCCATCTCTTATTTTTCCTTTGTTATTAGTTGTTTTCCATTGAAAATGAACATACTAAGACTCTGTCCACCTTAAAAACAAAAACAAGAAACCCTCTCAACTTGTATCTCCACCCCAGCTATTTCCCTATTCTCTTTTTCTTTTTTACAGTTAACAATCTCCAATGGGTTGTTTATACTGGATACCAATAGTTCCTCCCCTCCTGTTCCCTCTTGAAGTCACTCCAACCAAGCTTTCCTCTTGTCCTTACTCTACGGAAATGGTCCTTATCATGAACACCAGTGACTTCCCCAGGTTGCTGAGTCCAATGACAATATTTAGCCCCAAACTTACTTGATTTACAAGCAGCTTGACTGATCACTTCCTTCACTTAGAACAGCTTCTTCTTTTTGGCTCCCAAAAAATATGCCATACTGGTTGTTACCCATCTTCTCAGTCTCAAGGGTTGAACTCTTAGATGTCTTCTCTACCTGCACTCCAGGCTCATCACTTTAAAGATCATCAATATCCTGACAAATCTGAAATTTTTCCCTCCAGCCTTGATCTCTCCGAGAAACCCCAGACTTGTGTATCCAACTATCTGATAACCCAACTAAAAGACATCTCAGATTTAATGTCCAAAGAACATTAATGTCCAAAAGGAAACTTCTGGTCTGCCCACCTTCTCAAACTTACTTTACACTCAGATTTTCCCATATAATTTACAGGCAGCTTCATCTTTCCAGCTTCTCAGCCAAAAAAAGTTCTTGAAGTCAGCTTTGAGTCTACTTTCTTAAATCCTATATACAACACATCTACAAATCTCTTGATCTCTACCATATCCATCATCTACTTATGAGCATCTCTACACCCTGCCACATACCATGATTGTTTCACCTGTATTATTAAAATAGCTCCCAAACTGCTTTCCTTGCTTCCACTCAAGTCCCCTGTTAGTGGGTTCTAAACAAAGCAGGCAAGGAGAATCTGTTAAAATGTAAAGCAAATCATGTCCAAAAGCTCTCAAGGGCTTCCCATTTCACTTAGAAAAAAAGCCAAAATCATCAGAATGACCCAGGAGATGTTACATGGTCTCCTCACCATTGTTGTCTTTCTGACCTCATCCACTTATCACCCTTTTACTCATTGTGCTCCAGGCACATTGGCCTTGGTATCCCCAAAATACTCCATGCATGCTCCTGCTCAGGAATGCTGGCCTTGATTATTATTCAGGCTCATTCTTTCCTAGATATCCCCAGTGATTCATTTCTTCATGTACATTACATTTTTATCCAATATCACATCTAACTGACATTGTTCAGTGCTCACCATGATTAATTGTAGCATCGTCTGTCATCATATGCGGTTATTACAATATTAATGACTATATTCTCTATGTCATACTTCTCACCTCCATGGCTTATTTGTTCTATGCCTGGAAGTTATATGTCACCATCTTACATATTACATATATATTTATTTGGTGTCTCTTCCTAAGAGAAAATACCCTCATTTAGGCTCAGTTGTTTTATTTATTTTATTAACTATCTATTAGCTATTTACTTTGTTAACTATATGCCCATCTTCTTGAATATTGCTTAGTATGTAGCTGGCACATAATTAATACTTGCCAAATGAATCAAATGTGTAAAAATGCTTTATAAATTGTAAAGTAATGTATAAATGGGGTGTATTATTAACTCCTGAGTTTGTAATAAGCACTTTCCACTCATTTTCAATCTTCCAAGTAACCCTTGAGTATTTTTTCATCTCTATTGACATTTCAACAGTGTGTTTAAAGAAGTTAGATCTGCTTGTTGTCTAAATTGTCACAACTAGTAAGCAGAGAACAGGAATTAAATCCAGATTTAACTGAAGGGGCTGGCTTTCAACCATTGAACACTTTGCTTGATACAATAGTACTACTGGATGCTAAGTGGACAGTTCGGAGATTTCATATCAGAAGTCCTGTAATAGATGGGGATTTACAGAGAAAAATCCTTCAAAAACATGTCGGGGATTGAAATGTCTCCATAGTACTCTTGCAAGCCTGACATTTCAATTTATATCACTGCATAAGAGTACAATGTTTCTAATAAGCAAAAAATTAACTATTTGGGGGAAATGCATGATATTTTTTGACAAGTCTAAGAATACAGATCTAGTATTTAGGTGTTTTATTCTCAGCACAATATACTACATAGTTAATTTTCACCTTCTAAAGGAGTTAATGGGTTGTCATTGTCTTCATTCCAGATACATAAACATTAGGATGAAATTTCCCACGTTTCTGATAATTAAGATATAGATTTAGTCTCTGTGGCTCTTATTAAATATAAACCATCAAATTTCTTATCCAGGTAAAACTGTCATTTTCATTGCCCTTTCCTGGTTTCCTACTCTTTAAAATCTGCTTTCATTTAATTCTTCCAACATGTCAGGAGGGAGATTTGCACAGGGACTTTTCAATGGAAATAAAAAATAAATGCTGCAACCAATCAGTTACTAAAAGGTCAGATATTCCACAGCCTTACCTATATAAGTTCCAGGTGATATTCAGAAAACACACTCACATACAGACACATACAACATGGTAATTAAACATTTTAAAACACTCTAAACAATCAAAATTTGTTCTAAACATGTCCTTATTTTTAAGTTTATTCACTTGACTCATTAGAAGAGCTCTTGATTATTTCATGAAGCAAAGACTTTTTCACTCCTGTGAAGACACAATTTTCAAGACTGGCTAATGTTGTTTCTGTGTGACAGTATTAAAAGTAACAAATGGGAGAGCATGGATAACCAGCTCTTCTCCCTCACTCCTCCTTGATGATAAAGCTCACAATAATTAATGTTTGAGAAAATGACATGAAGTCATGTTTAAAAAGATATATTGTACCATATATTCCTTGGTGAAGAGTATGAGATAGTATACAATATTATTTAGAAAGATTCCCATCAAAATAGTTTTGTGTTTAAGTTTGGGACTATTGGGGATTTCGGACTTCAGTTATCTGTGAAAATTACTTAGTAATAATTATTTCATGAAAATCAAATTAGGACAGATTAAATGTTTACAACAGCCAAAGATATGAAAAGAAAAAAATCTTAATTATTGAGTGCATAAACGTTGAGAAAATCTAGTTCAACGTCAGGTTTTAAAGGAAGTATATAAAAAAAAAAGACAAGGAAAAGGTTCCCGTCAATTATAAAAGTCTGTTTTAAAAATAGTTGATTATATAGTTAGTTATGTAAGGACATAACATGTTCCTGACATGAGAGAGAAACACAGGGTACTTTACCCAGGGGCACTCTGGCAGCACTTGCATCCGGGTTGATCCAGAAGGACAGCCAGGAGAGAACCACTATCAGTAGGGTTGGGGCATACACGCCCATCATGTAAAACCCAACCTGTCTTCTCAGGGTGAAGATGACTTCCACACACGTGTAGTACCCTTTCAGAAACAAACATGTTAGAAATATGAGGGACTCACCTACGCCCAACTATAAAAATCAACAGTGTACCTGTACTTTGTAAGTCACTTCTATCTGACGTAGTTTCACAAAGTAAAGTCCACAAAAAGACTTTTTTTTTCTATAAATATATAATTTATTTCGTGTAAAAGGTTGACATTATGGGACCCGTCTCACCTGACCTTTCACAACTTTATTATGACATTGAGAAATAGATGCCACATGCTGCTCCACTATGTCAGTGTCTCAGCTTTTAAGTCTTTGTTCAGAGAATTTGCAATGAACTTAAACTTTTCATTACCCATGGGTACCCTCAGAGCAATTGATCTAAAGGCATCATATAGGGAGCAGTAAATCAAAGTGGAATAAGTCTAAAAAGAGACATTCCACGACTATGTATTGTCAGTATAATTTTTCAGCTACATTTCCCACGTCTTATCTAGAAAGCATAGCAGTCTACAAAGACTCCCATGCATATTTAAACCTTAAAAAATTAAGCATATTGGAAGTAAATCTTAGCAAGCTTAAGAAATAAGTGTTTTCAATCTATATCTATAAAAGAGTATAAAGGGCAAATATCTGACATTCCTCTCAATTCTCTACGTTCCTCCATTCCGGCACCTCAAACTTGCTTTAGGAGGGAAAGGACTTCATTTTCAGAAGCTGAGACAAATGCAGAAATTGCCTTCCAATATAATTCTAGAGATGCCATGACACCAACTAGTCTCCCTAATTAACCACAAATTATGGGCAGCCTCACAATGGCTTTTGCTGACTTGGGAAACAAAAGAAGTGACAAAATAATCTTCTAGCACTGGTATAGAAGAGACACTTCTAGATGTTTGAGACATTTTAAAAAAATGTGTCAGGCCTTTCAGTTAGCAACTTCAATATAATATATAATGCCTAAAGTGCTTAATTTTGATAGAAATGTCATTTACCATTCAAAAAAGCAAAGTTACATGAAAATAACAGAAAGTTAAAATATCTCCATATGTGTTCAGCTTAAATGTCATTATTTTAAAATGCTGAAATAAATGAATGAATAAGTGAAATAATTATGGGGAAAGGACAATATTACTTTTTGCTATTTTATATTTTAAAGGTAATATCTAATTTTCCTAGTTAGGAAGAATATACACCCTTCCAGCACCAGAATGATCTTTGAATTCACTCAATAATGGTACCTCTGGTGGTATTGGCACACAAGAGGGTTTTAAAAAATATTAAATAAAAGAATAGCTATTCACATCCTCATATAAAATAACTTAGATCAGAAACCTAATCTTTTCCCAGTTTGAATTATAATCATTGCCACTTCTGAAAGATCGTAAGATATGAGGGCTAATATGTAACACAAATAAAGAGCTGACTGGAAATGAAGTGACTTCTAATTATGTCAAATGTTTCCAAATTATATCAGAAAAAAACAAACAAAAAAATGACAATGCAGCATGCTTGTCTTTTTTAAAAATTTAATTTCATTGAAACTAGGCAATTTAATTAAGTTGTGGATAGGTTTTAAAAAGATACAAGAGGTCAAACAGTGAAAATCCCCTCCCTTTTCTCTTCCTACCACTCATCTCAACTTCCTGCCTGGACAAACAAAACATATGTTTCTAACTAGCAATCATGTGCAAAAATTCCAAAATATAATCTTTTCTGAGTCCAATGTTCTGCAATTAAGAGGCTCATACTATTTCCTAAAAGTGGTTCTGCAGTACCTGGCTTTGCAACAATATCACTGACTCAAGTTCATGTCATGTTTACTGGTGCCTGTGACATAGAGAAGAGCATGTATGTGCTCACTGCATATTTTTAGGTGACTTAAATTATCATAAATATTACAACAACGTACGATAGAGTTGCTTGCTCTGAAATGAATTTTTGCATTCCATCCCACCATGTATAATGACAGCCTACGTACCAGGAGCCCTGTACTCTGAGGCCAGTTGCCACCCCCTCCTTTTATGAAGGCACCCAGTAGGGGAGCTTCCCAGGACTGGGATGAATTTGGCAATAAAATACATACTTGGATATTATAGTGATTTGCTCCATAAACTTTTATGAGAAACATTTCTTGATCTTTTTTGATCTTTTCCTAGTACTGTTACATTTATGAGAGGCAGGTGGGCAGCTAATTGATATAAATGTTCATTGGCAAATTCAATTTACTTTCTATTTCCTGTGAGGTTTTATTTCATTATTATTCACTTAGGCTTGCAATTTAAGTATTTTTGTATACTTGTTTTCTTATATATCTCTCCCCACCTTTGTAAAATCTATAATTATTTAAAAACTGCAATTTTTAATAAAGTTAAAGCCAAATCATTATTTCTGATCATTTCTGTACAAGTTAAAGAAAATATTGTCCATCATTGTATAAATGTTGCTGTCTATATCTTTTTCACTGTTACTAAGCATTCATATATTTAAAAGGTTCTATATTTCTAAATACATTTCTAAATATTATCCAAGGATTAAAATATGTTTTATGTATATTCATATGATGGTTCATGGAAACACAGATAAAGCATGCTTACTAAAACACTGTAAATGACAATTATTACTATGTAAGACATAAGTTCTTTTATTATTTTTTATAGCTAATGAGAGATCAGTGACTTATTTATAACTCAAAAAATACCACAGAAACTTTACTTATTATAATCTTGAGTAATCTCTCAGATACTCTAACATAGCACATCTTCTTTTCTTCCCAGAAATAAAATGAATTGTGTATTTCGTTTATGTGTGTACCACATTACAATATAGATCTATAAAAGGGCAGGGATGTCTCCTTTATTCCTTGCTCTATGGCAAATGGAGACATCCAGATACAAGGTTTAATGATGAAAAAATAAACATCCCCAGAATTTTCAATGCTATCTTGTAATTTTATGTTATTTCATAAAATCAGAAATAAAATGACTAGTTTTGCTTTCATCTTTACACGGAGTTTAAAACTTCAATGGGGTCATTTCAAATTTCTCGAAACAATTTAGAGACTATTCATTTTGGAATGTTAAGCATATAACCTAGATGTGGATAACTATTTGCAAAGTCTAACAGACTCACTACAGACATTATAGCAACGTCAGGCTCACTATTCCAGTGCATCACTTAGGTCCCTTGGGTAAGTGTCTTTGCTTTATCATCCCAACATGTAAAGTAGGGAAAATAAAAGTACTGAATTCATAGGACTGTTGTGAGGATTAAAATATAGAATTCCTGCAGAGCTCTTAAAATAATGCCTGACATACAGCAAGAATTCCAAAAGCCATCTACTATATATGTGCTTCTATACAACAATTCCAAAAAGATTTTTCTTGGCTTTCCAGCTTATCTTTTTCATTACTAGGTGACCTGTAAAAGTTTATAAACACTTTTCCATTTCTTCAATTTGAGTGAGTACAGAAAAAAAGAGTATGTGCGCTTAGTGCAGAGGCTGACACTGATTTGCCTTTAACATTCAGTAAGTCCCTTGGTCACCTGGCTCCTCAGCGTTTTATGTCTTACAAAAAGGAACTGGCTCAGAAATGTCCATAATATCACTTCCATATCGAAAAGTGTATGTATCTATGACTTCTTGAGTTCTTTGATGGCCAAATTTTTAAGAACTCTCAGGTTTTCCTTTTAAAAACCCTTATAAATTATTTTAGCACTGTATGTGCTTATTATCTCTCTTGTTCTAATGTAAGATCTATGAGAGAAGGAATTTTTTTCTATATAAATGCTATATAATCCATTAAGCTATACGTGATGGTCAGCGACAACAGGTGTTTAAACTAACTTTATCCCCAAGGTACCTAAGTGTTGTATTTTATTGTAGCACTGTAAATATGCAAACGTTCACTCTGCCTTTTTTATTTATTTATTTTCATTTTTTAAAGATTTTATTTATTTATTCATGAGACACACACACACAGAGAGAGAGAGAGGGCGGGGGGCAGGCTCCATGCAGGGAGCCCGACATGGGACTCAATCCTGGGTCTCCAGGGTCACACCCTGGGCTAAAGGCGGTGCTAAATCGCTGAGCCACCCGGGCTGCCCAACTCTGCCTTTTTTAATACTATATTTTACCTTTGATGATGTTATGATGGCATTATAAGCTCAAATATCTGATCTTCCTGAATTCTATACAATTACAGTATATTTTTATTTTTGTAAGTCAACATAAATGTTGCAATAATTTTAATGCCAAATCATATCTATTTCTCTTTTATTAAAGATTTCTTTATGTATTCCAGAGAGAGGGTGGGTCCAGAAGAGCACCCTAGGGGTAGGGCAGAGAGTCTCAAGCAGACTCCCTGCTGAGGGCAGAGAGCCCTACACTGGCTTGATCTCACAATCCTAGCCAAAATCAAGTGTCAGGTGCTTAACTACCTGAGCCACACAAACACTCCTAATTATATCTATTTCTTAACATCTTTATCATATCTTTGTTTACTTTCTCCCAGAAAATTAGAATCGTGTAATTTACAAGTTGAAATGACTATTAGTTTGAATGTAATGAGCAAAACGCAATCAGCCTTTTATGTATATTACTAAGGGAAAAACATTACATTTAATATCTAAAACCCTCAGTAACTATAACTATCAGTTGTGACTCAAATGTTGCATATGAATCATATTAAAGTATTGATTAGTATTATATTTTCATTTCTGCAAAGCTTGAGATAATGTAATGAGTGAGGTTAATTTGTTGTGCTTTCACAGTTAGTCGTTCCATAACCTAGGCCAACAATACTATACTTATTTGTATAAGGGGAATATTTACTGATGCCCAGTTATTCCCCTTGCTTACTGCTTCCTGCTCAGCATAAAGATCAATGCTTTGTAAAACTAAGAATATGGGTCAACCAACATCTAAAACCTGCCTAAAAGACAAGAGACAAGTGTATACGGATACACTGATCAAATCCATAATATTTGGCCCCAAACTGAATCTTGTCAGAAGCAGAGTTTCTTGGCAACACCTAAGAAAGCCATTGCCTGGGAGAGTTCATATTACTAAAATAAAAATTGAAAATCTCGTCTAGAATTACATAAAGAAAGAAAACTATGTAGTAATAAACATTTTTAAGAACTTTAGTAAATGTAATTTTATGTTAAGATTTAAATATATGAATGCAAAGATAAACTATTTATAAATATTGAACTAATTTTAAACTAATTTTCTCCTAATTTGTTCCTAGCATATATTAAAATTAAAATGAATCTTTGAAATAGGACTAGTTTTGTTTAATTTGAAGAATATTACTTACCAGTGCCTTTATAGTATTTTGTACAGTTACCATATTCGATATCTTCCTTTTTAATATCAAACTGAGGCAAGGCAATTTTTTCTAACTGAACAGGATCCCCTGACTGCCAGATAAATCGTAAATCATCAGTTGTGTAGCCAACTATAAACAAAAAATAAAATAAAAATATTAGTTTGAAATATAATTATTAGTATTTAATATGTTAATAATCAAATTACTAAACATAGAAATGGTGAGATAACAGGCCATTCTTCTATGAAATCTTTGCAAAAAATGTAAAGAGATAAAATTTTGGCCATCAAGGAAGACATCAGCATAAATTTACAGATAATTGGCTTAAAGAAAGAACAAGCTAAAACAATTAGCATATTGCAAATAGTTACAATTTCACCATGTCACATATAGTAGCACATTTTTGCTGTCAGATCTCTGAACTGTCATCAATAAAAAATAATAAATAAATCATACTAGCTTTCAGAATATATTCAGAGTATATTCACTCACAAGTATACAATATGCTACCTGGAAATTAAGAAAAAAAAATTAAAAAAAAAAACAACTTAAGCATGAAATCACTTTTATTTTTGAAGAAATAACTACACACTTCCCTAAAGGAGGTGCACTGCCACAGGAGAGCAGTAAAACAGTCCCTCAAGTGGACATTAATACTAAATGCTGAAGCACACGTTTTGGGTTTAGGTAATATGGCTACAATGCAGGGATCCTATAGGGTTTTATAGCATGTAGTGGCCTACTATTCAACTCTAAAGTACATGGATTTTTCAAAGCAATACTCCAGTGCATCTGGCAATAGATTTGAATATAAATACTCAGTTGGAATTTTTTACACAAATACATATTGACACATGGCAATAAATACATACAACACATGCACAAAAATATACATATATACACATAAACATCTGCAAAATCTCATTTTATACTAAATTTAGCCTCCAGCTTCAGTACATTTTTCTCTTTAAAAAAACAACAGATAACCACAAAGTCACTTTAAAGCCTGTTACCTAGCAAGTATATATATTTGACAAGGCTACTATTTTTTTACTTTTTTGCTGAAACAGGTCATAGTCTATAGGTATTCAGGCTAAGGATTCCTTATTTAGTGTTAGTTTTACAAGTTTTATGTCCTACCTTTAATTTCAGAAGAGAAGCATCACAACAAAGTCATTGATATATTTATCAGTTAAAGATAAACCATTTTAATGATCATTTCAATTAATATACCTCATACCTTAATAAGGTATATCTTTCATAAACTGAAAAATATATGAAACACAAAGATTCTAACTCTGCAAAAAATATTTTTTTTAGACATCCACAGAAAATGGCTACTTGCTAGGATTTAGGGACTGTTTTTCAATGTTTTCATATTTTCTGTTCTGAACATGTGGCTTTAACAGCAGAAGAGGTATTAAGATATTGTTCTCTCCCTTACCTGACTTCTATTACCAACCCAAATGAAGATGGCAATTTGGATAAGTTAGAAGAGTATACCTACACAAGCTGAAAGTAAATGTTTACCTTAGTAACTATTACAGTAAAATAATAACTATCATGTTCCTAAATAAATTGCTCTATTTGTAACCAAAAGCATTAGTTTTACCATTGTTATCTAAGATATTAGTAGAATGTACTGCCTAGAGATTTTAAGCAGTTTTATTGCTAGTCAACTTAGGGTCTTATTTACATACAGCTTTCCAGCTGCATCTTGCAACGTTGTGTATCCATGGGAAACAAGGTCAAGTCCAAAGGGCACGAAAGAGTAATAGATAACCTGAAAGAAGAAACAGAGGTCTTAGAAGCTGCTTAATCTGTTTCTCTGTGATATACTGACTTAAAATATATACATATATGTGTACAAAAATATTAAAAAGTACCTCATGCTGACAAGAACATCTCCATCACGAAAAATAAAGAGAAGGATATTTTCCTGGGTCACATCATGAAAATTGGCACTTTTTTCATTTGCAAAAAATAAGTCCGGTTTCCACAGACATTTGTACATTGTGGGATCCACCGTCAATGCATCTGAGCCCCGAAAATCACTAGGGAGCTTCAGCCTGGGATCATTCCATTTCTGTCTCAAGAAGATGTTAACTCTATAGTCCTGAAAAAAAAAAAAAATGTGTGCCTGTGTGTGTTTACTGCCACCTGAAAGAATATATTTAGCACCAGAATAAGAAGAGTTTCAGTGATAAGCAGCACAAATATTTTTAGTCTTCTGATATCAACCAGTATCAAAACGTCTTGGTCACTAAATATAAAGAGCTCCATGGGCAGTATAAAAAGACCCTTGTGTCTATTTAATCACTCTCTACAGAAATTTTCATAGCACTTGCTAGCACCAGCAATTGCTTCACCAAATATTGCTTTACTAATAATTGCTTCACCTTTATACAAATGCCAATTATGCCAGTTGGTTAAGTGATGTTATTGTAAAAACGTGAGACTGTTAAATATTGTCATTATCATTCCTCAAAAAAGTAGAATAAACTTTAATTTAAAATATTTAAGAAACCAATGGAAAATATATATTTCTACTTGCCTTTTTACCAAATAGCAAACTATAAAAAATGATATGTACATATATATCAAACATATACAATGTATATATATAACACATATGTATATATGTAAGAGGGAAAAAGCAAAACTATCCTTGACTTCGCATACATGTACATGATTGTAGTGAGAATTTGAATTGGTCAAATGAGACATCAAAATTTGTGTTAGGTTTATTTAACTATAGTAGAAAAATATTTTGAAATCTACTAAATAGATGGCTATTTCACTTCAGTTTTTCATCTATCCCCAAAAATTTTCATTTTAAAACTTTGTAAACATTGAATTATGTCAAGACATAGATTTTTAAGAATATGTGAACCTAGAAACATGTTTAATAGCTTAACACATTTTATATCTGCAAGTGAAATGGGGTTCTGGCACAAATCAGGATGTTAGGATATACAAATTTAGCATGAGCATCATGCTCTGGTCTTTATATTTTAATTTTATATTCTATACTCAGAACATGCATAAAAGTGTTCAAGGCAAACATTGTTTTGGGCTTCAGCTTCCTTGTTTTTAATTATTCAAAATTCATAAAGTACCGACTATTGATAACCTTTCCACAGGATCAAAATGAATTAAATCATAAACTTCAAATCAAAATCCAAATAAGTAAGTAGGAACAGGTTATAGATCATCTTTTAGTAAGAAATAAGAACAAACAGATCTATAAAACATAAATGCACATGCTTTATATATGTATAACATAAAATAAAGCATAATCAAGGATCAGTAATTGTCTAACTAAAAGAGCTTGGACAATTTACTTTCTCCTATGATTTTCAGACTCTGTATAATAATTGTAGAGAGGTAAGGTATACTGAAGTACAGACAGAGAAATAAGATTTAAACTACCTATATCTCATAGCTACTCTAAACTTAGAGTTTATGAAAACTTCAACATATATAATACACATTGATTGAATTTTAAAAATCATGGGTGGCTCAGCAGTTGACTGTCTTGCCTTCAGCTCAGGACATGATCCTGGAATCCCAGGATTGAGTCCCGCTTCAGTTCCTGCATGGAGCCTACTTCTCTTCCCTTTGCTTATGTCTCTGCCTCTCTCTGTGTCTCTTATGAATAAAAAAATAAAATCTTTAAAAAAATCATGGGCAGATGGTACTGGAGCACCAAAGTCAAATATATTAAGGATTATATAAACTGACATTGAACATATCTACACCACTGATTTAAAAAAAAAAAAAAGAAACATTTTTCTAATCTAATCCCCTTAAGGAGGGAATAAAGGAGGCCCAGAACTCTGGAAAATAAAGAGCTGCTTTATACAACTATATGAACTGTTTGTCAAA
The DNA here is from genome assembly GCF_905146905.1 of Nyctereutes procyonoides. Taxonomy (NCBI): domain Eukaryota; kingdom Metazoa; phylum Chordata; class Mammalia; order Carnivora; family Canidae; genus Nyctereutes; species Nyctereutes procyonoides. Next base: position 9,696,714 of record NW_026575122.1, read on the forward strand.
ACAAAGATGTAACTGAAAATTCATAATGGGACTTAATTGCTTCACATCTGACAGTTATTGTGATAAGAACTAACTCAAGCACATTCAAGACAAAGGCTCAACCACATCACATAGTGAGGCTTCCAGAAGACCTCATGTTGCTTCCAGATGCAAGTTTTTATCCATTCCAGGTAAACATGTAGGTCCTCCCTTTAAAAGCAATACATAATAGGTTCAATTATTATTTTTTTAAAGGAGTTATTTACTTGAGAGAGGGAGAGCATGCCTAAGCAGAGGAGTGCAGGGAGAGGAAGAGAGAATCTTCAGCTGACTCCCTGCTGAGAGCGAAGCCCAATGCAGGGCTCCATCCTGAGATCCCATGACCCTGAGATCATGCCCTGAACTTGAATCAAGCCTTGGACACTTAACCCACTGAGCCACCCAGGTGCCACTAGGTTTAATTATTTTCTGATAAAATACTAATTATGCTACCTTAGCTAAAGCACATGGTTGACATACAACTTGACATTACTTTGAGCACTTAACAGTATCCAACTTCAAATCCTTTGCTAAAAAGCATCCTTGAAATGGTCTGCTAAAATTATCGGTATTCTAAATTACATACACTAAAAATATTTTATTAGCTTCTCTATGTACTATGTCTTATGAAAAGGTAAATCACCAAAAGGTACATCTTTAAACTACCATATTTAAAACCTGCACTCATGATGTCATGATAAAATACAGGTGCTTAACCTAACCAGACGAAATTGCCTATGTATCTTTTATAAACATGTTATTAAAGCCGTGACTCCTTATTTTGGCCAATGACCACTATATGAAAATAATGCAAGATAAATTCTTCTTTTATTTAATTTTTCATTTGTTTATAGATATATTACTATAATATCATTATATAGGCATTTAGTATATGCTAGGCATATGTAGCCTAAAAGCTTTGCAAAACTAAATCTATTCCTTAGAGTTCAGACTAAAAATACTCTCCTGATTCTCTTATATGCTCCCTATGGCAGGAAAGCAAGACTAAAGTATCTCATCGTGTTTTTCTTTTTGCCTGGCAGCTGGGAGACTGAAGGCTAAATTCTATAGCCAATTGAGTTAATAATCTGTCTCTTATATCATCGTATGACTATCATTCATTGCAGGGCTCTTGCATATTTAGTCCTATTTCAATTATTTCTTTGCATTTTTTGGTTATTATGACACACTTCAAATCCTTGCCAGAAATAGAGACAGATGAAAAAGTAAAGTAACAGTTGAGGGATTGTCATATACTTGAGAGTCTGTCAGCATGGTTTGGAGGCCACTTCCAGGAAGCTGTGTCAATGTGGCTTTTAGAATCAAGACACTTCATTTGCATGTAACGCTAGGTTTTCTTATTTTAATAGAATGTTAGATGTATGTTTAGAGATACAGATATTAAGACCTATTGGTATTCCTTATCTAGATTGAAACAATTACATTTTGGAATGTATGCCAGTTGGCATCTTAGTAATTAATTTCCAACGACATTATACTGATAGTTTATAATAACACTCAAAATACCTGACAGGAAGTAAAGCAAAGCTAAGACTTAACCTCAGCATACTTTTCATAATTAAAAAGAAGCCACCTTATAATGTTTGGGGTAGAACTTCGGAAATTACCCCGCATTAATACTGAATTCTACCTAAAATCTCCACACATACACACATTCTTTTGGGAGCTCTATTCTATGTTCCACCATTCAATCTCCAGAATGGTGTGGGTAACTCATCTAAAATTATATAGCAAAGTTATTTTTCTTTAAAAATTATTTGTAAGATTATTTATTTATTTATTTATGAGAGAGAGAGAGAGAGAGAGAGAGAGAGGCAGAGACACAGGCAGAGGGAGAAGCAGGCTCCATGCAGGGAGCCCGATGCAGGACTCGATCTCAGGACCCTGAGATCATGACCTGAGCCAAAGGCAGATGCTCAACTGCTGAGCCACCCAGGCGCCCCTCTTTTAAAATTTATATAGCAATTTGGATAGTGTTTCTCCGTGTGAAGTTCATTCTTCTAAATCCTTCTTGAAGTCTAATCAATGTTTCCATCAATCTAAGAATATCTTTATATCATTGATATCCTTATATCAGTTACTAAGTTCAAAGCACCTGGGCAGCCAAAAGTTGATTAATGCCCAAAAAAGCTCTCCACATAGTTATCAAAGACTTTGACCAAGCAAAACCTATCTGTGGGAAAAATTACAAAATTACAAATAATGTAAGAATGCTTTAATGCCACCCCTTTCTTAGTCTGTATATCATCATAAAGAATTTTTGCAGTTGTATTAATCAAATTATAAAGTCTACTATAATGGAATCAACATGGGTTTGGAACTATAAAATTCCTGACTCAAGTTTCAACTCTGAATCTTACAGCTCTTACCCTGAGCAAGTTTCTTAACTCTCTGAGCTCAGTTTCTTAATATAAAAAAACAGGAATATTAATTCCTAATGTGATAATTCAAAAGAATACTTAGCATAAAATATTAATATAGTACCTGCTATATAAATTAGTTTCCTTTCCATTAAACATCCTTGAGAATCTAGCTACAGAATATATCATATACCACATATTCCCTTCCATGCTCTGGGTACTAAGGATACAATTGTGAGTGCTCCCAGACTTTAAAGAAATAATTGTGGTTATATTGACAATCAGTCAAATATAAAACAATTTGAAAAAGACTATGAAAAATGAAAATAGATTGCAATGGGGCATCCAGTCTCAGGATAAGTTAAAAGTAACCAAGAGAATTGACACCTACACTGAGACCTGAGGATGGGGCAATTAGACAAATTGGGTCTGAATTATGTCCTATTATGTTCTCTAAGGTAAGTCAATTAACCCCTATGACCTTCAAATTCATCAATAAGATGAATCTTCAATCATTCACAAGAATCAAATGAAAGGCTGTACCTAAGGCATGAAACCTGGAATAAAGAGAATACTCAAATGTGAACTAATTTGTTATATGTATCATTAACATTATTATCATTATATTATTAGCACCAGTTTGAAAGGGCTAACAATTACTATTGACAGCATTCCTTTTCTACTGTTATAAAGATGCCACCTATAAGTTTCAATTGGTTACTGAACATCAGAAGTAACTTTAATTCTATTAATTCTTTTTTTTTAAATTCTATTTATCTTGAAAAGCATTTAAAAAGTATTTTTTTTGTGTACCAGATGCAAAGACTATGGCTATATACACTGGCTATATACAGATGAATACAATGCAGTACTAGAAGGCAAAGTGATTTCTGATTATTAATATTAATTATTAATATCTGATTGATCTACTATTATTCAGATTTCACTTAATATATGCCAACTAACACTGGTGAGTTTGTTTTACGGACTAACAAAAATAAAATATTCCCTAGTTATTATGTTACGGACTAAATTCAATGATTACAAAATAATCACAGTTAACCATCTGTTTTACTGTGCTAGGCTAACCATTCATTTCTACCTTCATTTGTTCATTTAGTAAACAGTAATTCACTAAGGATTTTCTATGTTCAAAGGTCTGAGGTACCAGTCTGAGAGGGATAAAAATTTTATCAGGAAGTGATAATTAAACAAGTAAGGGAATAACTGGTAAGGATTCTAAGGGTGACAGCGCTTGCTGAGAGAATAAATGATCACTTCAGATAGTGGCCAGGGAAGGCTGCAGACATGAGTCAGTGGAGGTTCTCTGAGGGCGGGCAAAATTCTGACAGATGGTGATGTCAGGGAAGGACAGGACTAGAGTAGGAGGCAAAAGTCACTGTTTCTTAAGTGTTTTATTAGCAATACAAAAGAACCACTATTTATCAAGAGACATAAAATGGTAGAAATAATCAAGATCATCAGTAGGAGGAGGCCAGAGCAAGAGCCAGAGGTTTTGGAGTGGTCAGGGGAAAGATTATCAGTTAAAGTCAAGACCAAGGAGAAATATACAAAGAACTCTTAAAATGTAACAATAAGAAAACAACCCCATTAAAAAATGGGCCAAAGATCTTAACAGATACCTTACCAATGAACATATACCGATAGCAAATAAGCCTATGTGAAGATGTTCCACTTTACAGGTCACTAGGGATATGTAAATTAATGGGATGTCAGCACACTACTGTGAGAAAGGGCCAAACCCAGCACACTGACAACATCAAATGCAAATGAGGATGTAGAGCAATAGGAATTCTCAACTGCTAATGGTGGGAATGAAAATGGCACATCTACTTTGGAAGACAGTTTGGAAGTTTCTTACAAAACTAAATACATTTTTACTATACCTCATTCCTTGATATTTACACCCAAAGGGGCTGAAAACTTACACCCACACAAAAACCTGCCCATCTATGTTTAAAGCAGCTTTATTCATAATTGCCAAAACTTGGAAGCCATCATGATGCCCTTCAGTAAGTGAACAGATAAACCAGACAACAGAATATTATTCAGCAAGAAAAAAAGAAATGAGCTATCAAGCCATAAAAAACCATGCAGGAACCTTAAATACATGCCAGTAAGTAAAAGAAGACAATCTGAAAAGACTATATGCTGCATGATTCCAACTATATGACATTCTGGAAAAGGCAAAACCTGGATACAGAAAATAAATCAATCGATCAATTAATCAGTGGTTGCTAGGGGTTATAGGGGAGGGAGAGATGAACATGTATGTAGAACATAGAGGATTTTTAGGGTAGTGGAATTCTTCTGTATGAAATTATAATGGCAGATACATTTGTTCCAAATTTGTCAAAACCCATGAAATCAACAACACAAAGAGCAAACCCTAGTGTAATCTACAGAATTTAGGTGATGGTGTATTATTGCAGGTTAGTTGATTGCAGCAGATGTATCCTTTTGGTGCAGCCTCCAATAGCTGGGGAAGCTGTGGGCAGGGGGAGGCACAGGATATGAAAACTCTCTATTTTCTGATTTTGCTGTGAACCTAAAACTATTCTAAAAAAGAAAGTCTACATTTAAAAGTAAATGAATGTACTTGGCACATAAATACATTTCAAAGATGTCTATTCTATACATCTATGTAATAGTCAAAAAACAAAAGAACAAACAAAACTCCCTTAGTAATAATCTAAAATCCACTACGGAAGAACAGATTTGTAAAATAGATTGTTTTCATATAAGGTAGAATGATATTTAACATTAAAAGTATGAACATGGTTTGTATGAAACAATCTGATAGTCCTCTCAAAAACAGTGATATTGCAAGTTTCTTTTAAGCAACAAATCTCACGAAAAACTCTATAGCAAAGTTTGCTGTGAAGAACCAATAAACATGAAGAGACATTCTGACTCACTAGAAAAGAAAAACAAGAAAAAACAAGATTCTATTTTCCCCCTTTGCCCATAGAATTGGAAATGATGATTAGTAATCATGTTTATCACCGGTGAGGCATGTATACCTGACACATTCATACACCACCAGTAGCAAAATAAATTTATAAACTTTCCTGGAGGGTTACTTGGCAATATGCATCAAAATTTAAAGGAAAATAAACAAATTTCAACAAAGTAATAAATCCCAAGAAGGATATATATGAAGAAGAAGTTATAGGGGGAAAAAAAGTGACTGCAAAACAAAGTATAAACAAATGAAAGGGAATAAACACAAAGGTAAGAATAATCAAAATTTGGAAATAAGGAAAAAAGATGATCACTTGCCCTTTCAATATCATGCTGAAACACTGTATAACAAGCCCACCTAAGGGCTTTACGATTCTCGAGGAAAGAGGAACTTTGTCTGACTTGCCATTTTCTATTAGTTAAAAATAACTAAAAGCAGATAATGTACAGAAGATTCATAAATTGCAAATGATCTTTTCATGGTACAGATGCAAATATTCTATGTCAGGTAGAAAAGATAGCTCCAAAGATTATGCCTTTATTGCCCTGTGAGGCATTAACAAGCCTGTATCTAATTTAGCAACCTAATTTCAGCATTCATTCTTTCACTTCAGGCTCCTGAATTTTTCACTGAAGCATCTTTACTATCCCGCTGGATCCCTCAGTAATGAGTTAAATAAATCACTAACATGTCCTCACTTCCTCTCTGTGTGTACTTTTTAAACTTTTAAATAATTATACGTTGTCCTCAAAAAGTTAACAGAAATACCATATGATCCCGCAATTCACTCCTAGGTATAAAAGAACTGAAAGCAGAGACTCTTGCACATCCATGTTCATTGCGGTATTATTCACCATAGTCAAAAGGTGGAAACAGCCCAAGTGTCCATCAGGAGATGAAAGGATAAAAGAAATGGGGTGCAAGGGCATGCCTTGGAGATATTGGGGGTTCAGTTCTAAGACCACTGCAATAAAGTGAATATTGCAAAAAAGCAAATAACACGAATTGTTTGGTTTTCTAGTGCATGTAGAAATTATATTTACACTGTACTACAGTCTATTAAGAATGTGATAGCACTATGTCTGAAGAATGTACATACCTTAGTTTAAGCATATTTCATTATTAAAAAATACTAATCATCACCTGATCTTTCAGCGAGTCATAATATCTTTTTGCTGGTGGATGGTATCTGGCCTCAATATTGATGGCTACTGACTGACCGGGGTGGTGGCTGCTGAAGGTCAAGGCTGTGGCAATGTCTTACAAGAAGACAACAATGAAGCTTGCCACACCTGCAGATTCTTCTTTTCATGAATTATTTCTCTGTACCAGAGTGGATTTAGCACAATTCTTAAGGGCCCGAGGGTTTTCAGAATGGTAAATGAACACTGGCTTCAATATAAAGTCACCAGCTGCATTAGCTCCCAGTAAGAGAGTCAGTCTGTCTTTTCAAGCTTTGAAACCAGGCACGGATTTCTCCTCTCTGGCTATAAAGGTCCTAGATGACATCTTTTTCCAATAGAAAGCTGTTTTGTGTGCATTGAAAATCTGTTGTTTAATGTAGCAACCTTCATAAATTATTTTAGCTGGATCTTCAGGATAACTTGCCGCAACTTCTTTAACCAGCGCTTGCTACTTCACCTTGCACTTTGATGTTATGGAGACAGATTCTTTCCTTCAACCTCGTGAACCAACCTTTGTCAGCTTTATATTTTCTTCTTCAGCTTCCTCACCTTCCTCAGCCTTCACAGAATTGAAGAGAGTTAGAGTCTTGCTCTGGATTAGGCTTTGGCTTAAGGGAATGTTGAGGCTGGTTTGACCCAATAAGGCTGCTTTGCTTTCCTAGCAGTCATGTATTTACTGGAGTAGCATTCTTAATTTTCTTCAAGAACTTCTCCTTTCATCCACAACATGACTAAATGGTGCAAGAGACCTAGCTTTTGGCCTAGCTTCGCTTTTGACATGCCTTCCTCACTAAGCTTAATCATTTCTAGCTTTTCATTTGAAGTGAGATGTATGTGATTCTTCCTTTTACTTAAACAGTTAGAAGCCATTATATGGTTATTAACTGGCCTAATTTCAGTATTGTGTATCTCAGGGAAGGGAGCCAAGGACAGGGAGACAGAAAATGGCTGGTTAGTCAGAACACACACAACATTTATCAGTTAAGTTTGCCACCTTATATGAGCATGGTTCCTGCTGCCCCAAAACTATTATGAGACTAATGTCAGAGCTCACAGATCATCATAAAAAAATATGTTAATAATAAATTTTGAAATATTCTGTGAATTACCAAATGTGACAGAGACAGCAAGCAAGCACATGCTGTTGGAAAAATGGCACCAAAAGATTTGCTCATTACAGGTTACCACAAATCTTCAATTTGTAAAAAACAATAGTATCTACAAAGCACAATAAAACAAGGTATGCCCCTATACATATACACACTAAGCAATATTATTTGCCCATAAAAAGGAATGAAGCTCTGATACACATATGACATAAATGAATCTTGAAAACAGAACCAAAACCAAAACAAAAAGAAGATGATGATGACTAGTGGAGAGTTTGGCCAAAAGTATTAGAGTAGGAATTAAAGGCAAAAAAATAACCCTGCATTCAAAGGGCAGGCTAGAAGACTGAGGAAAAAAGAAAACCCTGAGAATGTGATTTCACCAAATCAAATTGGCCAAAGCTTTGAGAAGGTAAATAGCAGCTGGTGTCATATAGGGGTCAAGTACAATCACACTGAATACTTGCAGCCAACAAGGAAGCCACTGAAAATTTTAGCAAATGAATTTTTGGTAGAGTGGCATATTAAAAGCAAGATCATGGAGGAGTAAGAAGTGAACAGAGGACAAAAATCTCCTATGTATAATATGGAGATAATATGCCAACAAATATAGGGTTTTTATAAAGATTAAATGAGAGAGTATGTCAAGTATAGAACTGCACCGGGCCATATGAAGGGCTAAACAAGCACACTGTCTTATTAGGATATATCCTTCATTCTGCTGTTAACCTTTTATAATGTTGGTAACACAGATGAAGATTTTTTTTTTTGCCACACAAAAAAATTCTCCCTATAGTGTAAGTCATTCAGTTTGTTCTGCACTGTGCTGTCAACCAACTATTCTTTTTGTTTGTTTGTTTTAAAGATTTTATATATTTATTTGAGAAAGAGAGAGTATGAGCAGCAGGAAGTGGGTAGGGCTAAGGGAGAAGCAGATTCCCCACTGAGCAGGGAGCCCAACATGGTGCTAGATCCCAGGACCCCGGGGATCATGACCTGAGCCGAAGGCAGATGCTTAACCTACTGAGCCACCCAGGTGCCCCAACCAGCAATTATTCTTAATAATAATCTACTTCAAGGTTACCAATCTTGACACCGTGCTAAAACATGCTTCTGAGCATCTGCTGAATTATTCTTCTTGCTTTCAACTGCTCCATTGTATGCTCAACACAACACATAAGCTTCAAGTCTCTACAGTAATCCTTTTCTTTTTTTTTTTTCAGTAATCCTTTTCTTAACTTTAGTTTTTAGTAGAACTCCAAAGTTGTATTACAATGAGCATCACTGAAAAACTGGAAATTCTTATTTCATTATATCAGTCTTGGTCATTATATCTTATTATTTCATTATAAAAGTGCTTCATAGATACTTTTCTGTTAGCTGTGTAGCTACATATTATTATGATTCATTTCGAATTGTAGTAAGTTTATAATCTCTTAAGAATGTTTTAAAATTTTGCAGTTTAAATTAATAGTTTGAATTTAACATTCATTAAAAGACAAAAGCTCATTAGTTGCTTTGGTTAATGTTTTATGAGCATTTCTAAATAATTGCTAGTTATTGGTATTTCAAATGTTCTATATTAAGAGAAATATCTTTGAAACCTATTTATTTTCATTTTCAATTATTCAATCACAATAATTATAGCTTTATCATTTATTTTGCAATGAACAAATTCCCATCAGAAACAGACTTCTTTTATCAGTGGGAAATTACTTAATTGTTTTTAAAGAATTTGGTGACAAATACTACTCATTGTTCATTCCAAAGAGCACACTATTAGTCATTATCTGGAAAATGGATGTTCTCCAAAATTTTCAGTCCCAATTAACACCCAAATTCAACTATTTCTTCAAGGCAATAAAACATTTCACAAGACATGAAAAGTGGTTAAGTTGCATTATTGATAATTTAATAATTAAGAAATGTTTATACTTTGTATTATTGTTAGGATAGCTACTCTGGTTAGTTATAATTTTTACATGGCTCTCACATAGCAATCTTTAACTCATTTGTAGTCTTTACATTATAATAAAAAAATTAGCATTCAAGGAAATAAAGGATATCAGCTCTCATAGCAACTGGCAACATTATAAATAAAGTTCTGTCAACAGAGCTGTAACAAGCCTGGTTTGAAGAGGATTTAAATTTAGTCATTAGTGAAGTTAGATATTTCGTGTAAGAATTGCAAGTTAAAAAAATGCCACTAAAATTTTTTAGGTTACATTTTAGCAATTTTTCCCAACATGTCATATTGTTAAAAAACTAGTTTATTGTGTAATAACACTTTATGAATATTTAAATTTTTCTAGACCTATTCCAATATTCCATGTATATTAGTACTGCCTGCTAGGTGGTACAGTGGTGCCTCACTAACTATAAACTACTTAAGACTAGCAGTCTGCTGGGCTGCATATTTAGAAAGTACACAACATACTTCTATTTAATACATATTACTGTCAAATTTTGACAGGTTAGGATATTTGCCTAGTATTATTCATATCATTAATTTATTTTCTCCTATATCAACTGATAACAATGACAAATCACTGGAAGAAGAAAATTAAACTTGAACATTTCTTATCCTTCTTTATTGCCTAATGTAATACTCTTATGATGTTTAATCACCAATACTTCTAAATAATATAGGTAGGAGAGAAAAAGAGAAGAGGAGAGTATCCATGACAAATTATACTATTCTTCATTTTAAGGCAGACACTAAAAAAGTAACTTTGACAAAAAAGAGAAAGTAATATATTTTTAACAACTTCTAACACATTCTCTTCAAAATTATGTCGTTACGATTAACAAGTGAGAGTTTTTAGTAATCGCTGAATTCGAAACCATGGATTATTTTGCCATTTCCATATAGGGAATAAGTTATATGCAAAATCAGATAACCCTCCAGTAGCATTTGGGATGAAATTCTATGTAATCAGATAATCCTCCAACAGAATTTGGGAGAAAAAAAAATGCATTAACAAGTGTTCATCAGCATAGGTAGGAGTTTCCCATTGCTGTAGTAACAAAATTACCAAAAGATCATACATTATTGTCTCACAGTTCTGGAGCTCAGAACATCAAAATTAGTTTCATGGGACTAAAGTCACAGTATCTGCAGGACTGACTCTTTCTGGTAGATCTGAAGAGAGATCCCATTTCCTTGCTTTTTCAGCTTCTCGAGGCCACCTACGTTCCTTGATTGATACATCGCTTCCTTGTGTCACTGCACTTTCATACTGTCTTCATCACATCTACCACTACTGACTCTGATCCTCCTGCCTCCTGCTTTGTAAGGACCCTTCTAATTATAGTGGACCCATTTGGATAACCGGAATAATTTCTCGAGCTCAATATCCTTACTTTAATCACAGACACAGTTTCTTTTACCGGATAAAAAGGCATACCCACAGGTTCCAAGATTAGGTACATGGACATTTTGGAGGAACATTATTTAGCCTCCCACAGGGTGCAAACTTGAAGATAGATCATATGAAAAAAATAAATATAAAAACCTTTGGAAGGTTTGTGTATCTAAGATGTAAAATAGAAAAAAAATGGGACAAATGTCTAGTATTATTCTACAATGAAGTAATGCTGGAAAGCTAATAATAAAAGGAACAAGATAAAAGGAATAGTAAGCTAAGACAAGTTTTAAGGAAGAAAATGTAAATTATATAAAGAGAAACACATAAAATTGTTTTTAAAACAACAAATGAATAATTACCAAAAACTAGAACTTGACTCTTTTAGCAGATCCCAAATGTGACTTCTTTTTTCCTGATAGGCACACTGGATTGCTCAAAAGAATTTGAAGTCCATTAAGACAAATAGCAAGTTATGCAGCAGAAAGGCATAGAAAGTCTGACAGGATCATGAATTATAGTGCAATAATAATTCAATATAATTATGAAGCAAGCCTAAACCAAGAAAGAATATGGATTGTATATGTACTTCCATGAAAGAGCCCTTAGGTATTTCTGATGAGATGAAGTGTCTGTGTACAGATTATTATAATAAACCATACTACCCAGTTTTTCCCCACAATTGCAATAGTTCACATTTTCAATTATGAAAATCCCAGTGATTTAAGCCAAAGGTAGGAACTGAATGGAAAAGTCTACAAATATTATAAACATAACCATAGCACAGATGCCACCTTGCCTCTAAAAAACCATTCTTCTCACTGTTCTGAATACTCTTGTTTCAGTTGCCACAGACAGTAGCATATGAGCTGATAAAATCAGAACATCAAATTAGGACAACTGCATTTATTTTACAATTTTGGTGATGTTACAATTAATATCAATAAATATCACCTACAGTACTTATAAGGATACCTTACAAAAGTGTAAGGTAGTGAATGCAAAAAACACACAGAAATGAGGAATAGGAATTATAAAGCTATAAAATGAGATCATAAAGCAAACTGAAGGGGCATATAACCATGGAAGTGTGGAATATCTTAAGAAATATTAATGTGGCTATAATTTCTCCCTCACTACACAATTATGGCTTCTGAATAAATGTGAGATTACTTTTTGTTTACTCACCAATAGTTAGCATCTGAATTAAAGAACAAATAAGCGTGAAGAAATGGTTTCCAAATGGAATTGGTTAAAACTTCCTAACAAAAATGTGAATGCCTATAACCTTGATTGCTTCTTTGATAATCAACTTTATCTGCTGGGAAAAAGGAATGGGCTGCCCTCTGCTTTCAGAAGGTGCCCTACATCTGTCTGCCACCTGACTTGCAGCTACTGATGTCACAGTCACTCCGAACTCTGCTTCCTGCATTATGCCTTCTGGAATAAGCAACTACCAGTTGACGTAGAAAGGTTTGAATGGGAGAGAAAAGTTTGGGGCAATATTAAAGCTTCCCAGATTTTAGGATTTCCTTTATTTCAGCAGATCTTTGTAGGGGTAATTTCTAGGGGATTATTAACAAACAAAACCACAACTATAACAGTGGTGCTACTAACAAACTTATAAATGGTTTATTTTCTTTAGTATTTTCTTTAGAATGAGATTTTACCATGAAATACTAAATGAATTTGAAAATGCATGACAACCCAAGAGTCATCATCCCTGAGAGCTACTACGCGAGGCAAAATATTTTTGCTTTATTTTTGTCATTTATTCACTCTTTTCAGGGTACATAGCACATCAGGTACATAACACATTCAAGCACACGCCTAATATTGCAACTTACACACTGTCCACCATATTGTTTCCATGAATGTATATCCTGTATTTAGACAAATCTAACTCTGTTTTCCCAATCCCTTGTTTTGGGGAACTTTTTTGTTTGCTTTTTTTTTTTTTTAAGAAATATGTTCTCTGGTTATTAGCAGAGAGAGAGAGAGAGAGAGAGAGAGAGAGAGAGAGAGAGAGAACAATTACCAACAAGGATGTGGAGTAAAGGAATCATTGTATACTGCTGATGGGAACACAAACTGGTGTAACCACTATGGAAAAGAGTATGGAGTTTCCTCAAGAAATTAAGAATAGAACAACCATATGATTCAGTAATCGCACTTCTGGGTATATATCCAAAAGAAACGAAACCACAATCATGCAGATATCTGTGTTTCCATGTTCCTTGCAACATTATTCCAATAGCCAAAGAATAGAATCAACCTATGTCCATCAATGGATAAATGGATCAAGAAAATGTGGTGTGTTTGTGTGTGTGTATCTATCTATATCTATATCTATATCTATATCTATATCTATATCTATATATCTATATCTACATCTATATCATCTATATCTATATAATGGAATATCACTCACTCTTAAAAGAGGGAAATCCTGTCATTTGCAACAGCATGAATGAGCCTGGAGGGCAGAGAAGCAGTAGAAAACTGGTTGTCGGGTTTGGGGGTGTGGGAAACAGGGAGAAGTTGGTAGAAAAGTACAAACTTTCAGTTTAAGATGAATAAGGTCAGAATAAAGTCAGGATCTAATGTATAACATAGTGACTACAGTTGATAACACTGTATACCTGAAATTTGCTAAGAGAATAGAACTTAAATTGTTCTCACCAATTTTTTTTTAAAAATAAGATTAATATGTGAGGTGATGATGTGTTTATTAACTTGATGAGGAGATTCCTTTCACAATGTAGACATATACCAAATCATCATGTACATTTTAAATTTCTTACAATTTTGTCAATTATACCTCAATAAAGCTAAAAAAATAATAATAAAGTAACCCCACTGTGGGTGATTGGAAGGGAAAAAAAAAAAGAAATATTCTTTCATCTTCTCCATACGTGTATACCCTTTAAATTACTCTACTGAGTTCATCATCATTATTCTTGACCAGTGTTCGTATCAGGGAATAAAGAACAAATTTTTTTCTTAGGTCTTTTTTTTTTCCCTTAGATGACATCTTAATGTTATCTTATATACCGATAACAGCTTGTGACTTTCTTAATTAGGAAAGAACAGGTATGAGGGACTGTTTTTTGAAAATACTGAGCAAATCTATAAAATATAATAGACTCAAAAGACATGTCTAGGAAACTGTTTTATGGCAATGTACAAAATAAACATTGTTGAAAGCAAAAAATGATAATTACAATAAAGTAAAATATTTAAGTCTATTCGATGAATGAAACTTTAGGCTATTCACACAACATAAAGTGAAAGGCAGATTGATTTTCATCCAGGTTATTTCAGAAAAAGAAATAGCAAACATAAATAATTTGGCTCCGCTGGATAAAGGTCTCTAAAATTTCCAAAATTAACACTCTACAATAATAACATTATTTAGTCTGTTTTTTAACCAAATAAATGATCAACGTGAGTCCATATTTAAATTTCCCCTGTCAATTGTATTATGGCTACTTTGACTCAGTTTGTGCTAGGCAAATGGGAGAATTTGTTTTTCATTTATTCAATCAATATTAGCTAACACAGAAATTATTTATTTATATGTTTATCATTTATAGAGCACCTTTCATCTGCTGTACTTTATGGAAAATGAAGAAGTGGGATACACTATTCCTGATTTTAAAAGATTTACAGTCCATTAGGGAATAAGAGAAAAACACACAAAGATAGTTTAATTACAGTAAAGAAGCTATCAGATTTAAGTAACAAGTGATAGAGATGAAAGACCTGGATTGAAAAGAAGGCACAAAGTGAGTCAGAGCAGCCATAAAAGGCTCTGATTAGAAGATAAGAGATGGAAATCAAGGATAAATAGCAGGGACAAAGACTCTCTGATGAGAATCAGTTGAATCTGGTCCCAGCAGTAAGTACTCTGGGCTAGCTGCAATGATGAATCCCTGCGGGAGGACAATATGAGACTATGTTATAAATATGCAATATTTCATTATAACCCTCAAATAATCTGTAAGAAAGTTCTTCTGCCTTTTCCAGCATCTTCCCGGTGTTTTTAACCTGATAGAATCAAGTAACTACTGATGCGACCTGGGGAGCTTAGGTGTCTGACATTTGGAAGGCATTCAATGATTACTAAAGAAGAGATATATTAATGATACCTACTGAGCTGGGACACATGGGTAGCCTTTATGCAAATGAGAAAAAATATCCTTGCATTAGCTGTCCCCAAATGCAGGATAGAGTAGGAACATTTCCAAAAGGCCAGAACATCTTTCAGGGATGATATAGGAGTAGTGTAATGATGACATAAAAGACTAAAGAGGTCACACAGAAGAGTACAGAGATGAAACAGACTCCCTTAAAGTTTCACCTTCAGAAAATGACATCTCTAACTGCAAAGTTAAGTGCTTAGATAGACTAACCACATTTTCAGTTCACAAGTGCTACACTTGTCTCCTGAGTGCTATATGGTAGTCTGTTTCTTACTCCAGAGCTGTCTTCTGGTGATCTAGATGTTCCTGTCATTTAGGTGAACTAAAAAGTCACTGGAAGTAAATGAATTTGACTCTAAAATCTTCTTTTGAATAATTCCCTTAAAAAATTTACACAGTAAGAAAATCAATTATTCAAGGGCTACTACTATATGCTTCTACAAAAAATAACATTCTCATGGCAATTAGATACAAAAACAAGTGTCATAAATTAAATGCAATATTTGGGTGCTTTTATAACACATTATGCTTCCATGAGGAATAAAGGAATAAATATTTTAAGTTATTCTTTCTCTAGCCTGAGATATTCCCTGAAACATTATACTGTGCCCTATCCATTACTAGGCTTTCAATCCAAAGGTATATTATTTTTTTTAAAGATTTTAATTATTCATGAGAGACACACAGAGAGAAGCAGAGACACAGGCAGAAGGAGAAGCAGGCTCCCTCCAAGGAGCCTAATGTGGGACTTGATCCCAGGACCCCAGAACCACAACCTATGCCAAAGGCAGAAGCTCAACCACTGAGCCACCCAGGTGCCCCCCAAAATGTATATTATTAATAAAATATAAGTATCTCAAAAAAAAAAAACACTTGAAGTATCATTTCAGCATGTAGTCTTTCATAAAGGGCACAAAATCTAATATTCTAAAACATCAAACAGCAAGTAGATTTTATTGAATGTCTTTTAAGAAGCTGAGGGGTAATTACATCACACATCATTCAAAAAATCTGCTAATGTACTAATTAGTAACCTACTAATAAAATCGTTACTTTATAGAAGACTTTGTCCCTGCAGTCCAACCCATCACAGATAGCAGCCACTCCTTCCAACCCCTTTTCTGTTCAAGACAGGAGCCTGCCTGTCATATCTTCTCACACTTCTCTTTTTGCCTTTCCTTGACCTTCCCCCTTGTTACATAATTTTTTTAGGGAGCTCTGTTGCCATATCTTATAAAACTTAATTTCCCTCTTTGCTTTTTATGGTTCTCAATCCAAACATCACAATATTAACATAAAAGAGGACATACAGAATTTCTCCCCAGGAAACTAGGAGAAAAATAAACCATGAACACGTAAATATGTTTTAATGTTCATACATATAAGTATACTAGGAAATAAACATTGCTCCAGAATATTCATTGCATACATACTTTTCCCAAATGTTACCCAATTAGTTGTTCAGAGTGAGTATATTAATTCTTTCAAGTCTATAAGTTTCAGTTGGCATTAAGGCTACATTTGAATTGCAAAATTATATAGACACTGAAATCACTAATGTAACACACCTTGGAAGTTGGATATTTCATATTAGAAGAAAGTATGCATTTTTCCTTAGAGTTACTCCTTTTTTTCTTTTAAAGATTTTATTTATTTATTCATGAGAGACATAGAAAGAGAGGCAAAGACATAAGCAGAGGGAAAAGCAAGCTCCCTGTGAGGAGCTTGATATGGGCTTATTCCCAGGACCCTGGGATCACACCCTAAGCTGAAGGCAGATGCTCAACCTCTGAGCGACCCAGGCATCCACCTTAGAGTTATTCCTTATTTTTCATTTTCACTATTACTTTCACTATTCTCTAGTTAAAATTTTGATAAATAAAACTATAAAACTGCCTGTAATCTTACCATTGTTGTCTCCTGAATGGATCCAAAACTGTTGATAAAAATGTTGACTACTACATCTACAGGAATGCCTACAAATTAAAAAAGAAAAAATAAGAATAGATTTAATAGCTATGAAAAACTTGGTCAGAATTTTCATATTTTTATGGTTTATAAACTTGATTTTATACTTTTTCCAATCCACATAGGATGTAAAACTTTAAAACTATTGTCTCAGCATTCCCTGCTCACAGTTGCTATTAACTTATTTTTCTAAATAAGGGATCATAATAAAAATAAAGAATGAGTTAAGTTGTATTTCCTCATGTTATTTATTCAGAAATATTTATCTCTTAAATTGTTGAGACTCTGAGTAAATATGCTTACCTTTAAAGAAATCTTAAATTGAGCTAAGGCATTTACCTTAAGAAAATGTACAATATTCTTTAAAAGTTTATGTGTTTTAAGTTTTACATTTTTATAATCATTTCTAATCTTTAAGTAGTAAAGCAGTATTCAATATATTTTACTTACAATGACTATATTTTTATTTTTAATTTATGAATATGCAAAGTTAACCAGACATAACAGAACCATTATAAAGATTTTTGCCTGACCTGTTGGAAAATAATTTGAAAGTTCATGGAGTGAGAATTAAGGTATAATGTTGCAAATTTCTTTCTTTCTTGCTTTTTTTTTTTTTTTTCTTTTTTTTTATTCGTTGTGGGGCTGCTGGTTAGGCTAACAAAGGGAAAATGTGAAGTTAGCCTTTTAGCCACATAACCACTGACTGATGAAAAACAGGTGGTGAATCAATATATGGTAGACATGTGACAACCCAGACCATGGCTGTTGTTGAAAGTAACTGAATAGGTTCTGGTAATGAACAAAAAACCCTGTTTTTACAACATAGTTGTATAACTTCAGTTGACTAGAAACAGCTGCAGACATTTTTTTTTTCTGTAAAGAAAGAAGAAAAAAATATCAAACCTTATAATGTTTCTGATCTACATTAATACCTATCTTCAGCCAGCAATAAGGATTACAGTTTTCTAGAGATTTTTTTCATATAGCTTTTCCTAACTCATTAAGAGAACAAAAAAGAAAAAAAAGAAAAGAAAGAAAATTTGCACAACTATATAATCTTCTTGTGACTTTTATTGCAAGTATGGTTTTGGTTCTTGAAAGGTGTAATAAATAGTAATATTCTGTTAGAGGAGAAATGATCTATGTTGTAGAAAACACAGTTGCTTTTATTCACAAAGTTAACATGATTTAAAAAACCATATGGCCATCTTTTTCAGCAAAAGAGTAGAGGAAAATTTTTATCAATGTGAAATGCTAACAAAAATTTTAAAAGAATGAATACATATCAGAACTATTATTGTCTATCCCTAATGAGTACATGGCTATTCTACAAATATAACTTTGTCGTCTGTGAATGAAAGCCAGATCTGTGTCCAGAGCTTGAAATTTAAATCACTAAGGTTAGAAATACTAAGTGCTTAGCAAACCTGTGAAAGAGGTTAATCTAATTCATAATATACCTATTTTTGTACTTTTAACTGGGAACCATATGAAACTATTAAAACTAATATTTGGCTTGTCTTTGAATATCTTTGTCACTAAATTGTTCTAAATCTAAGCACATCACAGGACAGTAACACGCCAACTTGACTCCTTATTGTTTTGAATATCACAACTAAACAATTTTATACACATAATTTTTTAAACTGCAAAGATTGAAGATGGGGGGAGTAAGAAACAAACCTTTAAAATTTGGTCTTATCCTGGGATCATAACTGACCAATAGCCTATTCAAGATATTGCTAGTGGAGTTGGCAGGTACTCGGGCAAGGTCCTCTGCTGACTGCTGGCTGTAAGAGAAGAAAACAAAACAAAGGTCTGGTAAGCATTTAGAAATAGCCAGCATTAGAAATGGGTAATTTTCCATGGAGAAAAGACGCTTTTTGTGACAAATTCACAACTATAGCATGGCTTTTCCAAACAGAAGTAAATCAAAATAGTAGACATTGTCACCCAAAAGATAGTTGTCATAAAAAATAAAAAAAATATTTTAGCACTTAATTTTCCAAATTCATGAAACAATGTCCTAAATACTGTTACTTTCTTTTAAATAAAACTGAGCAGACATCTTACTTGTTCAGAAGCAATCTGCAATCAAAATGTAAAAAGGCACAAAGAGCGTGCAGACAATGAGATAAGAGGGAAAAAAAACCTGCAAAAAATAGGTTTTTAATAATGTATATTAACCTCTGCCTAAACGAAGGAGTATGTGAATACTATAAGAGGATATGGCCAGAGAGACAATCTAACAATTGATTAAACTATCATGCTGACATTTATAAAGTGGTTTTGCCCAAGAAATAACCAATGAATGTCCTTATTGAGTTCAATATGTTGGGGAGAAGGGGGTGTGGTAAAAGAAGTTTTTCTATTACCAGATCAATTAAACAATGAAAATACAGAGCTACAAGATACAACTATCTCTTTCTTTTCTACATATGCCATATTTTTCTATTTTAATTAACCTCAAAGAATGAATTTTGACCAAATTGGTACTGTTTGAAAGAACTTAAAAGCACAAGCAAAAAACACACCTCCTTGGAATCCAGTGAAAAATGTTTAATTGTTTACTGTTTGTTTCAGTTTACCACTCATAAAGTCTTATATAATTATTGTCCTAACACACACACACACACACACACAAAATCCATGACCATCACAAGGAAGTTTAAAATTACTTGGAGTATCCAGCACTATTTTATTCTGTATTGATATGTTGAAAGTGTCAATTTCAAAAGCAGTATTAATTTATATAAAGCAAACTTAGAAGTAATTGCTTTGTTTTGAAAGCTCAGCCCTATCAGGCAACTCTGTTCTGAGTTAATTATCATACAATCTGCCGATAAGATATGACGACCACTGGAGGTGAGATGTTACTGATATAAAGGAATTTATAAAAATAAAAAAATACTGTAAACTGATACAATCTTTTCAAGTAGATATCAGAGTCCAAAATATTAAAGGAAAACATGATAATCAGTTAAACCTCCTAAAGAT
This sequence comes from Nyctereutes procyonoides, assembly GCF_905146905.1. Classification (NCBI taxonomy): domain Eukaryota; kingdom Metazoa; phylum Chordata; class Mammalia; order Carnivora; family Canidae; genus Nyctereutes; species Nyctereutes procyonoides. The sequence goes on from NW_026575122.1 coordinate 9,716,930, forward strand.
GCAGGAGATTATATGGATTTTTAAAAATTGCTTCTCATGGCCTTATCACAGCTACAGGGACTTGGGGACTGGTAATAAGATTTTCCATTTCATTTCAGGTGAAATTGTAACCTCCCTAGAGCCAATTGTCATCTCTTTTCAAAAGATTGAAAACTCTAAAGAGAATGAGAGTATGTGGGAAAATTGGATATTAGGATGCAAATTAGTGTTCAAACCCATCTACAAGATTTCTCATTCAGCGGAGGAAAACAGAATTGATTGATTACAAAATACACTTGTACTGGATCAATTAAGGACTGCATTATTGTGTCTCTTGATGTAAAATTCTTTACAGTACATTCCTTCTAAGCAATGAAATAATCAGACAACATAAAAACAATTAACCCTAATTTTGGTGGGTAGAGAACTTTCCAGCCTGATCTTTTTCTTCCAGCTGTGGAAGATGTCTCTTTGGCACATGGATTATTTTGAGTTAAAGCCACTTGAAAAAGAGCGAATGTGGGAGAGGCTTTTTCTGAACTCCTATCTGCCTACGGACAGATCCTTCAAAAGAAATTGTCATAAATCACCCTCCTTCCTGTTAGTTTTATCAACTGAAGAAGATGGACTCTTATCACAGGAGAGGACACCCAAACAAACTTTGTCACAAACTATCATACCTCCCATCTATTCTTCTAAAGGCCCACTCATCTTTCCTAAAAATCCCATACTCTCCCTTAAGAGGCACACATGCTTCTCCCCTTTCTCTATTAAGTCACAATATAAGCTCTTAAATCTCACTACTCTTTGGATATTCACTTTTTTTTTTTTTTTGCTCTGATGCCCCTGTGAATGTGATAATTAAAAATAATAATTTGTGTATTTTTCTCCTGTTAATATGCCTGTTGTGATTTGTTTCATAGGCCTAGCTATCGAGGATAGAAGGGAAAAAAATCTTTCCTCTCCTATGACTGTAAGTTGTGTCAGTCAAACTGACTTTCTAGTCCTTGCACCTCACTACCAAATTTTGTCCTTCTTCCATTTACTGGTTCAGAATAAATCCCCCTTCCTGGAATATTGTAACTTCCACTTATTGAATTAATCTAAACCCAGCCTGTCCTTTAAGATTGTCTTCCTAAAATCCTGCCTCATTCTGTTCTCATTGTGTTCTAGTGAAGACAAACATAAATATACTGTTTGGCAATTGTATTACAGCTTTTTTCATATCTGTGTATATATTACTAGACTGAATGTAGACAGCATGATTTTTTTAAAGATTTTATTTATTTATTTATTCTTGAGAGAGAGAGAGAGAGAGAGAGGCAGAGACACAGGTAGAGGGAGAAGCAGGCTCCATGCAAGGTGCCTGACCTGGGACTCAATCCCAGAACTCCAGGATCAGGCCCTGGGCTGAAGGTGGCGCTAAACCGCTGAGCCACCCAGGCTGCCTGACAGCATGATTTTTGTGGGAATCATGGCTTCTATATTTTTGTGATTTCATATACTAGTTGTATAGCTGAAAAACACACTATCTCAAATACATTCCATCTCCAGTTCTACTTTTTTTTTAAGATTTATTTATTTATTTTAGAGAGAGCAGGGGGCGGGCGGGGGGGGGGCTACACAGGGAGAGCAATAGAGAATCCTAAGCAGGCTCCATGCCCAGTACTGAGCCCAATTTGGGGCTCTATCTCACAACCCTGAGATTAAGGCCTGAGGTGAAATCAAGAGTCAAATGTTCAACCCACTGAGCAACCCAGGCACCCTCTATCTGCTCAGCTCTAAGTTGACTTCAACCTCAGGATGTCTGTGGGCACTAAAGCAGGAGTGGTTCCACACATCACATCCAGGTGAAGGGCATTTATTTCTTCCTGAGGTGTCCTCTTAGAATAACGATTATTTTTGTTGTTCTTTTGTTTTCTTCAGAAGCTTCCCGGCATTGGCCATTACTCACCCGAGGAGAAAAAAAAAAAAAAAAAATGGCCATCACTGGCAAGGAGAAAAAAGAAAAAAAATCATGATTGGCTCATATCAGTAGTCCAGAATGAAATGGATATTGAGGAATCAACTATCATGTCTTTCATTTAATTATCACAGACACTCCCTTGATAAAATAGGAGAGACTATTAACCACCCAGAGAGCTGTTCTTCAGTGGAAAGAAAGAGAAAAATCCTGATTGGTAGAAGAGCACGCAGTAGGTGAGTTAACGGAGCAACAGAGTACATGGTACACACAGAAACTAAGACAGCAAGATGAAGAGAGTATCCTAAGGTGGTAGAGTTAATAATGAAATCTGGTAATCTGGATTCCTAGTTACCATTTCACCACAAACTTGCCATGATGGAAGTGAAATATTACCTATTTTATCACCATCCATCCATATAGTGCTTTAGGATATATATATATATATATATATATATATATATATATATATATATTATATAAATGTGTGTATATATAGATGTGTGTGTGTGTAATATATACATTCTGAGTTTCTATTAATTAGTCTTACTAGTTTTAAAAATTATTAGTCCTGGAAAATCTAAATTTGCTCTTTCTATAACTCATCAGAGTACCTCTTCCATCCAGACATCCCCAAATGTTTTTCATTCTTTCCAAAGCTTAAATAATAATAAATGAAAATAAAAATAAAATGCAACAAAAAATCTTGTTTATTAACAACCATAAAAAAATAATGTTGGTCAACAAAGACTTATTCAAGTTAAAAAAAAAAAGGAATATATCAAAAACATTATAGCCTCTTTCTTTTATTCTTATTTGTATCAATATATATTTTCATGTCTGCTATAGTTAACCCGATAGGAGTATCAATTAGTAGTTCACCTTTCTTTATATTAGAAATTCAAAGACATTTTAAAATTTAAGTGAAATCCCATTTAATTCATATTCACATGCATGAAATCAGGGGTTTTTCCTTCCTGAAAACAGTAGGAATATTTTTTTTTGCTCAGTCAATACTAAAAAAAAAATTAAATTCATCTCTACATCTTAAAATGTATTTTAACAGTCTAAAAGCTACAGCACTTTCTGCCAGAGAGCTGCAAGAATTTGCATTTTTTCTTTGCACTGTGCTATATAGACTTTGTAATTTGGGAAAATGCCTAGTACTATTTACACAAAATAAGCAAGGATAAGAAGAGTTAAATGCATTTGATTAGGTCACACACTGCATATTTCATTGTTAGTCTTTATATTCTGAATCTCAATCCAATATTTTATGCATTTGACTATGCCATTTTGTTTTATTTCAAGAAATCGACAGTTCTATTGTTTTTTCAACAGTTCTATTATTATTATAAAACAGAATTTATTCCATAGAAATGTGATATTAATTTAAGACAATAACTTACTTTAGTCAGGCAAAGTGATCAAATGACTAGAGAAAATAATGTTTTATATCAAAAGCCTTTTTACAACCAGGCTTCTTTTGTTCACTTGCCTAAACTTGAACCGATGTCATTACTAATATGTGAAGTTATGCAAGGAATGTACCAGGCTCTATAGCTGGATGATGTAATGTTTTCCAGCACTAAAGGAAAAATCCAGAAATTTCTTTCCAAAGGGGAAACTCAGTTTTCCATTAACTGTAGAGCAGTCTTATTTCTACAGGACCCTTTACTGCACAGTTCCACTTCAAAACAGGTGTGTACGAGCACATGAACTCAACATCTTCTCCCCAATCAGGAATCTGAGTCCAACGGAATGATTTTGTTTTTATAGAGTGATAAATGCAACAACAATGGTCAAAGTTCTTTGCAGACCTGAAAGCAGTTGTAGTATATGCCAGCATGAGTAATCTGGGTGTGGGAGCTGCAAAGCTTCCAGCCGGACACAAACTAAGGCAAGCACAGAGCAGAATGGAAAGAAAAAGGTACATAAAATGTGTAGGTTGTATTATTTCTCCTCTTTACTCAAAGGCAGTGATTCTTTACCTCTTTTTAGGTTATAAACAACACTAAGAATCTGGTAAAATCTATCTTCTTCCCTGAAAAATGCACACAAAGTTTACAATGCTGAGGGATCCTGGATCTGAATACCTCAGGTTGTAGGTAGCAACAAATGCTTGTATCCTCATCTAAAATGAGAGGAAATGAAGAATAAAACAAAGATCAGATATCCTGTCGTGACTGAGAGTAAGCTCAAAAAGACACACTGAGAGTGGGTCAAAGGGACACAGAAGCCAATGGAAAGATTTCCCAGATGTTCAAATCTGAGTGATTTAAGCAATTAAATAAACTCATACTGGGTTATACTCTAAACTATACCATAAAAACCATGAGTCCATATGGATGCAAATAAATGATTAAATAAATAAACAAGTGGAGGAGAAGAGACAATTCTTCCTTGCAGAAATCCAAATAATTTGAATTTCAAAGAGATCCCCTATTCTTAATTGGTGGAGCATAACTCTGTACTCCTTAGTCCATGCGCTGTGCACAGTGACTTCCTTCCAAAGATTAGACTATGGGAAGGGGGAAGAGAGTGACTTTACTGCAGAGAAACCTGACAATACTACCCTAGCCAGATGATCAAGGTTAACCTTAATAGTGTTGTCATGTTGATTTTATGTACCCTTAATAAAATGTGATGAGAATGGCATTGAATCCTGTGACCTTCCTCCCCAAAACCCATAACTCCAGTCTAATCCTGAGAGAAACATCAGACAAATCTGACATTTTACAAAATACCTGGCTAGTACTCCTTAAAACTGTCACGGTCATGTAAAAAAACGAAGGTCTGAGAAACTGCCACAGCCAACAGGAGCCTAAGGAGACATGAAGCCTAGATGTAATAGAATATGCTGAATGGGATCCTGGAACAGAAAAAGGACATTGGGTAAAAACTAAGGAAACCTGAATAAAGCATGGACTTTAGTTAATAATAGTGTATCAACACTGGCTCTTCAATTGTAAAAACATGTATCCTACTAATGCAAAATGTTAATAATAGAAGAAACTAGCGGCAGAGTATTTATGAACTCTATATTTTGGTAGATTTACTGTAGATCTAAAGCTGTTCTAAAATAAAAAGTTTATTTGAGGAGGAAAAAAAAAAGAGCAGAAGGCCAAAGACCTTAACAGATACCTCACCAAAGAAGACATAGAGATGGCAAATAAGCATATGGAAAGATGCTCCACATCATATGCCTCAGGGAAATGTAAATTAAAGCAACAATGAAGTACCATTAAATACCTATCACAATGGCCAAAACCTACTACACCGATACCACCAAATGCAAATGAAGATATGGAACAATAGGAACTCTGATGGGAATGAGAAATGGTGTAGCCACTTTGAAAGGCAGGGTGGCAATTTCTTACAAAACTAAACACACTGAGGACAGCTGGGTGGCTCAGTGGTTGAGCGTCTGCCTTCGGCTCAGATCATGATCTGGGGTCCTGAGATGGAGTCCCATATCGGGCTCCCTGCAGGAGCCTGCTTCTCCCTTTGCCTGTGTCTCTGCCTCTTTCTCTCAAGAATAAATAAATAAAATCTTAAAAAAAAAAAAACAACTAAACATACTCTTTCCATATGATCCAGCAATCTGGCTCCTCAGTATTTACCCAAAGGTATAAAAACTTAATGTCTACACAAACAAACCTGCACACAAATATTTATAACAGCTTTATTCATAATTGCCAAACTTGGTCTTGCAGTGGATGAATGGATAAATAAATTGTGGTACATCTAGACAACGGAATATTATTTGGCACTAAAAATAAATGACCCACCAAGCCATGAAAAGATACAGAGGAACCAGAAATACATATTATTAAATGAAATAAGACAATATGAAAAGGCTACTATGTGATGACTACAGCTGTAGGACATTGTGGAAAAGGGCAAAACTATGGAGAGAGTAAAAATGTCAGGGGTGAGAGAAGGATGAATCAGCAAGCACAGAGGGTTTTTAAAGCAGTGGAAATACTCTTCTAGACAATCAGATAGACATACACAGACAAACACTTTATATATTCAGGTAACAAATTAAGTCAGTAGTTATATATGAATCCAGATAACTGCAAGGTTATTATAGAGGGTTTTTATTTGTTTTTTTATTTTCCTAATTACAGTATAACTTGTTATTACCTCTCTTGACAGCTTCTATATTTATTTTCCATTCTGTTTTCAGAGATTAAACTGTGAACAGAAGGTTTATGAATACAGTGAGTGATACCTTTTACATGATTAGTTGAGTTTAATTAGTTTATATTTATTTGAAAAGAATGTGTTTATGGGTATAGGTGCATGTGTGTGGCAGGGTCTACTGTGTTATTAACAGGCCAAAAATTGTAATTAAGAACAGTGTTTCACAGCAACCGTTTTATTTATCCCTCAGTTGGGCTTAAGGAACTGTCGGATCCTGTGGAAACATTTTCAAATCTCGTCTACCTTCAATTATGCAATTACATCATCCATTGCTCAAAGAAAAACATTTTTCACAAAGTAGAAACATCTATCTGCAGAGATGTTGGATTCTGGATACCAGCAACTTCCCAATCTCATCAAAGGCTGTGTTTTTTTTTTAACTTGCTCTCACATATGAGATTACTCATCCTATGAATCCTACAAGGATCTTCAACTGTCATGGTATGTTTCTCAAACAGTTTAAAACATGACACATTCTCACTACTTTTTATTGGTTTACTAATTTGACACAAACCTCATAATATAAGGAAGCAAACTCAAACCTCAAAACATTCACCGAGCAATTACTTTCCATACTGTGCAGAAAGAGTACTACACCCTGGTCTCACAAATACAAATCCATAATAATACCTCTACCTCTGCTACTACTGCAACTACAACTGTATTTATCCTCTCGCCATATCCCATACAGAGCATAAATGTAAAATGTTTCCCTTCTGGCCTAAGAGAAATGGTGATAAGATGGATCCCACACACACAGACAGTAAAGTTAAGTGTGGGTATAAGTGAAGAAACACTTGTCTACTAGTAAAGAGACTGGCATTCCAGGCCCAGACTATAAGATTACTACATCATGCTGGGCACTTTCCTCTCTGAGCCTCAGCATTCTCACCTTTAAATCAAAGGTCGATATAAAGTGACCTCTAAGATCCCATTAGGTTGCTAATCTGGTTCTACTTGTTGCAGATGCTAAGGTGCCACATCCTCCCTTTGGAACTGAGGCTCCCTCCAGGAACACTGTCTGCTTAAGGCTCTGAGCTGGGTCATTCTAGAATAGCCTTCAGCTGAAGGAAGGTGTCTTGCCCCAGAGGCAACCCTTTCCCAAACACTTTGATATGGGGACACAAAAGCATTCAAGTCTCTTCCTATTGACTGAGACAACTTTGAAAGACCATCCCAGCTTCAGAGCTCCCTGCAGCATCCAGACAGATGCCTCAGCACTGCACCTGTAATGCAATTGCATTGCTCCTGTGTTTGAACCTGCTTCTTCCTTCCCAAGAAGTGTTGTTCCACAGCAATCTTTTTCTGCATGGAAATCTTTATCTCATAGTCTGTCTTAGAGAGAACTCAACCTACAACATCAAGTAAATAATACAATTTTTTAAAGAACAATAAAAACATAATCATCACTCAATTATCTATAATGTTAAATATTTCCCTGGCTTCAGTCATTCGTTGAATTCATTTAACAAAGCTTTTGAGCATTTTCTGTATGCCATGCATGGTACCATGTGCTGGTTATGCACTTAAGAATCAAACCCGGGATCCCTGGGTGGCTCAGGGGTTTAGCCTACGGCCCAGGGCATGATCCTGGAGTCCTGGCATCAAGTCCCACATGGGGCTCCTAGCAGGGATCATGTTTCTCCCTCTGCCTGCGTCTCTGCCTCTCTCTCTCTCTCTCTCTCTCTCTCTCTCTCTGTGTGTGTGTGTGTGTCTCATGAATAAATAAAATCTTTAAAAAAAAAGAATCAAACCCAAATGTTGGTTATTCTGATGTAAAAGTATTTTAAAGTGTGGGTTCAGATGGATTTGTCTAGAGATTCTCAGCTTTGCTGTGCACTAAATTTGCCTGAGAAACTGCAAACTACCGATGCCTCATCCCACGCCAGATTTAATTAGTTTGGGATGAAGTCCAAGCATCAGGATTTTAAAAGATCCTCAAATGGTTCTAATAGTCAAATGAATCACTTGTTTAAAAAGAGAGGTTGCAGTGAAAGAATATGGAATTAAAAACTGAGGAAGTCCAACATTTAATGAGCAGATGGAGGAAGATAAACCAACAATGAACACAAACTGTCTTAAGAATAAATTGCCTAAGAGGAAGAAGGAAATCCAGAAGTATGTGGTGGCCCCAGAACTTGAGAGAGACTATTTCATGGAAGGGCTGGTTAATGGGACCAAATGCCACTGAGAGGTTAAGGTGAAGAATGAATCCCTCCACGGGAGTTAGCAAAAAGGAGAGCTGTTTTTCAGCTGAGAGACACAGGAGCCAGACTGGAATGGGCGGAGTATTGAGAGGTAGGGTAGGAAATGGAGGAAGGGCGAGCATCCTTTGAAGGCTTTGACTAGGAATGACTTCAGCAAAATGGGACAGGAAGGTCTGGACCCACTTTCCCCTCATGACATACCAACTTGGCAGCAATGCACAAATCAATTCCCTTTTCAGAGATCCAAAAGCTAGTCAAGGCCTCTACACCCAAGCAGGTGCAATGAAATTAGTAGGAAAAGTGGAGAACCTTCTTGCCACCCTAGCACAGCAAAGCATAATGTAATACTATCCAGAGGTGTCCTCAGCTCTCAGCTTCTCCCTGAGGATGGGGAGAGTCAGACCTCACATCTCATATGCTATCCGGATGCTATCCAAGGGACCAGCTCCTATCTTGCCCATCTGGGGCAATGATGGGACCCAACACACACGCTAGGGCCTGGGGACTACCCAGAACAAAGCAGCTGTTCGAGCACATGGCACTTACCACAGCTCTACCCCACCACCTTGCTGCACAGCGAGTAGGCTAGAAACCCAGCTCTTCCCTGTATCTGCACTCCCAGAGTCACTGCATTCACAGAAGCTACAATACCGAAACAACCTAAATGCCCACTGACAGATGAATAGACTAAAAAACTGTGGTATATACATACAATCAAGTATTATCCAGCCTTAAAAAAAAAAAAAAAGTATTATCCAGCCTTTAATGAGAAGGAAACCCTGCAACACGCAACAAGGGTGAGCCTGGAGGACATTAGGCTAAGTGCAATAAGCTGCTCACAGATGCATAAATACTGCATGATTCCACCTACATGGCATATCTGGAGGAGTCACACTCAGAGAAGCAAAGAAGAAAATGCTGGTTGGCTGCAGTGAGAAGAAATGGGGAGTTGCTAATCAAACGATAAAATTTCAGTTATGCAAGATGAGTAAGTTCTAGAGATCTGCTCTTCAACGCTGTGTCTATACTTAATAATACTGTATTACACCCAAATACCTGTTAAGAGGGCTACATGTCCTTGCTACAATAAAATGAAAAAAAAATTTAAACACAATTTAAATTTCCAGAGGAAACTCTACAAATAGAAAATCTATACCGGATGTATACATACAATAAGTTTTGAATGAGTTATTGCTCAACTTAGCATAAGAAAAAAGTAAAAAATCAGTTTCCTTTGTTTTAACTGAATCGAATGGCTGATTATTGAGTTATTTGTGCAGCTATTGTTTGGAAGTCAGAGAAAGGATAGCCTGTTCAATAAACGTGCTGCATTAAGTTGATATGCCTTTTTTTTTTTTTTACAGATTTTATTTATTTATTCATGATAGACACAGAGAGAAAGAGAGAGGCAGAGACACAGGCAGAGGGAGAAGCAGGCTCCATGCTGGGAACCCCACGTGGGACTCTGCACTCCCAGAGTCACTGCATTCACAGCAGCTACAATACAGAAACAACCTAAATGCCCACTGACAGATGAATGGACTAAAAAACTGTATACTTGATTGTATGTATATACCAAAGGGCAGGCCAAAGGCAGGCACTAAACTGCTGAGCCACCCAGGGATCCCCTGGATATGCCTTTTTTAAAAATGAGTCTTAGGACACCTGGGTTGCTCAATGGTTAAGCGTCTGCCTTTGGCTCAGGGTGTGATCCTGGAGTCCTGGGATCGAGTCCCACATTGGGCTCCCTGAACGGAGCCTGCTTCTCCTTCTGCCTGTGTCTCTGCCTGCCTCTCTCTTTCTCTCTCATGAACAAATTAATAAAATCTTTTAAAAAAATGAGTCTTGACCCTACCCCACATGATACACAGAAATAAACTGAAGGAGATTAGGCAACTAAATGTAAAATATAAAACAATAAAGCTCTCAGAAAACAACAACAACAACAAAATAGACTATTTTCAAGACCTTGGAACAAAGAAAAATGTTTAAAAAACTCAAATGCATTAACAACAATAAATCAGAGCTCATTCAAAATAAGTACTTCGATTCATCAAAAGACACCATTAAGAAAACGAAAATGCACGAGAAAGGTTAGAGATTTGTAGTACATGCATTTGACAAAGAATCCTATCTAGAATGTATGAAGAACTTCCACCTACCAATAAGAAAAAGAAAAACACATTGTTTAAGTGGGCAAATACTTGAAATGGCACTTTGCAAAGGAGGATAGCCAAAAATTCCACATATATATGAAAAGACACTCAATGATGTTAATCATCAGGGAAATGGAAATTATAACCACACTGCAGGATCATTATACCTACATGAGGCGGCTAAAATTCAAGTTGATGCTAATAGTATCAACTTTGGGCATGAATGTGGAGCAGCTGTAACTCTCATCCATTCATGTTGGAGCATAAGCAGAAAACCATCCATATCTTCCCAAGTTCAAGATACACGTACCCTCTGATACAGAAATTTTACTCTTTGGTATATGCTTATGTCCACCAAATGCACGTCTAAAAATGTGCATAACACACCTTTAATAAACCCAAATAGCAATGACCCCAAACTGGAAGCACTATGAATGTTCATCAACAGTAATAACAGGAATGTTCAAACTTTACCTGAACTTCTGGAACACTGGGACATTAGGAAATACCTCGACCCATTAGCATCTGGGAAGTGCCTTACTGCAAAGATACTGTCCCCAGATGACCTGGTAAGACTCATGGTTAACCCCTTGTTTACTTAAGACAAGACCAGAAACCCTCCAAACTCCCCCTTTTCCTTGCAGAAATGAGTACCTGAACTGTCTGTCCCAACTGATCACTCTGAACTAGGTGCCTGGCAACTTCACTTGAACCAATCTGGGTTAGGCTTCCCTCCCCCCCACAGGCCCCTTGATTTTCTCATTTCCCTGAGATTAAGCAGTCACGTGAAAAGCAGAACAAACCCTCCTTAATGCACCCCTCCAAGAACTGGCTCACGGCAAAGAACGATTGTCCACTGTTGCCACTTGCTCACTGCGCTCCCAACGCCTGCTTCCTTCCAGCCTCCTTTACTGCTGCAATACAAGAGAAGCCCTTTCTGCCTCACCTTTGAGATGCTTACACATCTTAAAGTCAGAGCATTCTCTCTATTGCAACGATCCTTTCAAATAAAACCTTACTTAATTTCGGATTTGTCTTTCATTTGACAGAAAGCTGGACAAATATACAAATGCAGCATATTAAATACAGCACAGCAATGAGGAGGAGAGAACTACTGCTATACCAACAACATGGGTGAAATCTCACAGGAGTGATGTTGAATGAAGTGATTTTCCAGGATTATCATCCCTGTTCATCGGTAAGCTAATTGAGGCACGGGGACTAATAATCCTGGAAAATTATTTCCTCCTGAAAGACCTGTTTTCTGAATTCAACTAGACAGTTTAAGTAAAGAGCTTAGAATAGCACCTCATACTTTTGTTATATATCAATTCACTGTAACCTATTTTGTGACATAGGCGAAGGAAGAGAAGTCTCTTACAAAATAAGACAACCCAGTCAGAAAAAAAAAAACAAAAAACAAAACAAAAACTGGAGTCCAAACCAGTTGAAATTTATTAATAGGTGGTCTGGTTAAGCAAATATATAGAATGTTTTGATTTCTTACATATACACATACTGTAAATCATGTATCTTATTTTCCAAATCAAGACTCTAGTTCTACTGGTCTCTAGAAGATCGTGGTACTGAGCTAGTAAAAGTGGTTTTCTTGCTACTACAAACCAAGACTTAAAAACAAGATATTAAGAGAGGCCAGAGAGAAATCGGGAACTGACACAAATCATTCAAGCTTCAGAGCCCTTTAGAGAAAAGAGCACCAAGAAATACTGCAGAGCCTTTCTATAAAGGGGCTTTGGTACCCAGGGGTGAGCTGAGTGAATTGCTGAAAAGTCATCGCTATTGATCTGTTTCTGCTGTAACTGCTCTTTGCAGCTTCTCTTTGCGGCATTTCTAAGGTGCAGGATTATTTGTGAGATAGCAGAAACGATCTCTTTTGAATTATATATTCATTGACACATCCGCAGGCACGCACGTCAGACAATGATGAGTGTCCCAGACAAAAATCCTACTACAAGGTACGAAGGCAACAAGTGCGGGTGTCATTTGGTGGGATGAGCTACTTCCTTAAAATATGTGGTGGCATCTGGATAATGAAAGATAAGCCTGTTTTGTTCTTATCAAACAGTGTCTGGAAACCAATGTAACTTCTTAAGGAATGGGAGCTCGACTCTAGAAGACTCCATTATAAATGATAAAAAAAAAAAATCTGTTTTTCCCCCTACACCATCCAAACCCTCTCTGTGAGCTAGTACTTCCACTACACTTGGATGAAATCTCTAGCAGATCTCCTAACATTTGCAGTCACTCTCTGATAATAAAAAGTCTCCACTGGCACTTCTGGTCGTGCTAGAACTGTCACTCCTATAATTCAGATGCCCAGTCCCTGGTGATAATAAAAATCCTAAACTTAATTCAAAAATGTCACTCCCTCCCCTAGCCAAGTCTTCTTGAGCAAGGGGCTGGGGACAGGACTAGCTTTTGCTCTGTTTTCCTGCCTTGTTAGTTTACAGTGTCTTTGTGGGTCTCTCAAAATCTCATCTTCAAGAACTTCTCATCTCGATGACCATGAAATGGCCTTTCTTCAGCTGGCAACTCCTGATTCCCACCTTCAGTCCAGGGATTCAGAAGTCCACAAATCACAGGCACACTACTGGGGTTCCAGCACCCTCCCAGGCCCTTTGGGGCAAAGTTCCTTGGTTTTAAACATCAAGCTGGTACTTGTTTGCTTGCTTTGCTGTCACTGTCATTGTCTACTTCTCTCATTTTCTCTCACATGACCAACATCTGAGTCATGGTAAATACTCAAGTATTCTTCTTCCCGACGAACAAAAAGTGAATCTCCATGTCCTGGTAGCTCCCCGTCTGCTGCCTCTAGCCGATGGTCACAGCCATGCCTCCGACTTCTCCAGGGAGAATCAGACACCAGTCTCCTAGGAGCCTCCCCAAATACAGGGGGCAGACATGGTTCTGCCTCTTTCTACATTTGAGACTAACAAAAAACATTTTCCACTCATCTCTGTGCCTGCAACATTCTCCAAAGAATTTCTCCCACTTGGTCTCTACAATCTTAACCCTTTGAGAGGTTAAGATCGAGGCAGGTGTTTAGCTAAAGGTCACAAGCCAGTTTTCGGCCACTTTTTTTGGTGTGACTTGTGTAAGATATCTGTTCCCTAATTTTGGTACATGGGGCTTCTTGGCACCTATTATTTAGTTGTTGGCCTTTGGAAAGAATCCTACTTCAACTTCCTGATATGTTAACTTTTAACTCCTCTTAGTGGTCCTTTCTAATACAAAATTCAAGTAATTATAGGTTATTTATGTAATTAATAAAGTAAATGTCTGTATTGATTTAAAATTCAAGTATTTAAAATGTTCCTTGATCTCAAATAATCAATTTTGATTTCTATATTTTGGATTCTGGTAGGACGTAACATAAGGATAAAAGACTTTCAAATACAGAAGGTGATTATGAATTGATATACATAGGCAGACTTTTTGAAGTAGAAATTTAAGAATTTTCACATGAGCTAAGATTTAAGAATTATGAATACTATCAATTGGAGTTTTAATAACTTGGTTTTCTAATTAAAGTTCTTTGGCCTAATTAATAGTTGAGTCAACAATTGGTCACTTCTATAGGAAGAACTCAAAAAACCCTTCTATTTCAAAAATAAAACTTCTATTTTCATTTAAGATGAAGAGTTTGAATTAATATATAAAAGATAGTAGTAGTTCATGTCTTGTAAAATTTATCCCTTCCTGTACAAGGTCACTGCCATCCATAAGGAAGTCTTAATATTCTTGTTCAAGTGGGTTTTTCCCTAAAATTTTACATACTATTGAAAGGTAGTAGGTGCAATATGGCTTAGAAATGGGATTCCAAAGACAAGCAAACAAGTATATGGAAGGAAAACAATCTGCAGCTCTGTAAACTAATCTTCCAGAACCCGCAGAGACAGATCAATGAACCATAACCAGTTATCTACTTCATGGCACGGGGGTATCAGTCAATTAAAACCTGCACAGGTTGTACAGATCCTGCATGGTTATATAATGGAGACTTAAGAGAAATAAAGTTGATACTCCGTTATCTATCAGAAGATTTTCTTTTGGTGTCTGTGTCTTGCATAGAATAAATAAATGCCAAGGACAGTAGGTGGAATATGCTGATACCAGATGAAGTCCCTTTTCATGTTTCCCGATGTAACAGGACTTTTAAGCAAAACTATTACTTATCTGATTTTCTTCTATCTATCATCCTGAACCTTGTAGACAAGCTGGAAAAAGAGCTAAAATGCTATTCAAGGTTACATTTTCCACTTCTCTGTGAGTTTCTGTCCTTATGGAATCACTCCAGCAACTATCCCTGCTCTCCTGCATCATGAGCTTTCTCTACCAGAACCTTTTCGCTACCTTACAAATATACTTTATTATCCTCATCTGTAAAACTCTTCCTCTTGACTCTACATTCCCTCTGACTATTCATTACTACTCTGCTTCCCTTTACATAAAAATTCCTCAGAAGAATTTTAATGCTTTCAGCCCCCATTTCTTTGCTAAAGTCTTTTAAATCCAATGTAGCAAAATTTTGAAACTGTCTATGGAAACAAGTGCTATCAAGGTCAATGATGTCAAATGCAATCACCAATTCTCAATGCTCACCTCTCTCAATCTAATGGTGCTATTTGATATTGTTTATGCCTGTCCAACCTTCTTAAAAGATTTTTTTAAAGATTTTATTTATTTATTCATGAGAGACACAGGCAGAGGGAGGAGAAACAGGCTCCATGCAGGGAACCTGCCTGATGTGGGACTTGATCCCAGGACCTCGGATCACGCCCTGAGCCAAAGGAAGACACTCAACCACTGAGCCACCCAGGTGCCCCTTAAAAGGTTTTCTTGAGAGGTCTAAGTAAGAGACATGACCTTTAATTCCAGTCTTACTTTCACTAGGTGCTTCTTCCCATTCTTCTTTGCCTGTTCTCATTTCTTCAACTACATCCCCACTCATCTCTCAGATGTTTTTTCTTTTCTAAGTCACTTTCTAAGTGACCTCATCCATTTCATTAATTTACAACTCACAGATTTATAGCCCCATACCACATCATTCCCCAGAATTTTTGACCCTATATTCAATGGCTTGCTAGACATTTCCTCTTTAAAGTGTAATAGAGACCCCAAAATCAGTATGACCAAGACCAAACTCCTGACTTTCCTCACCTTCTATCTACTCTTAATGTAGTCTTTAATAGACTTCTCAGTAAATAAAATAAAAAAAAAAAAAAAAAAAACTTCATGCTTTCTGTTTCCTGGACCCAAAACATGGGAATCACCTTTACAATGATCTATGAACTTTCTGACTTTTCCCATCACCCACTCTGCTCTTGGTCTTTGGACTGCTGTCTGAACACATAAAGCCTGCTTAAGGACTTTGGTGTTTGGTGTCCCCCTCCCTGAATCATTGTATCTCTGAGAGATCTCCAAGGCTTTACTGTTTATTTCTTTCAGCTCCTGATTCAAATCTTACTTTATAAGAAAGATATTTTTGACTAATATGCATAAAATAGCAACCCCCCCACACCCTCAATTCTCCTTATACTGATCTATTTTTCCCCGTAACCCTGATCACTACCTACCATGTTAAAAATTCATGTTTACATGTTCATGTTCTGTCTCCCACTAGTATCAAACTTCCTGAGAGCAAGAACTTTGTCTTGGTCAAAGCTATATCCCAAGCACCTAGGTCAGGGCCTGGCTAAATGCTCAATAAAGAGTAACTGACTAAACTAGATGATTCATTTTTAAAACATGAAATGAGAAGCAGATAGTATATCAGTTAAGGGCCAGAAAGACTGTTTGCTCTACATTGGAAATTTGCACTAAAAATTGTGAAATCCCAGAATAATATAAGTACACTCAAAATAGTAATGATTATGCCTTTTATTTAAAGCTGCCTAAAAAAAATAAAAATAAAAAAAATAAAGCTGCCTATAGGATGACTCCCTTCCATTCCACTGATAAGTCAGAATTGACTATATCTATAATTTTGGTCAGCAAGAATATGCACATTTCCAGAGTCAATCTTGATCATGGGGGATCCCTGGGTGGCGCAGCGGTTTAGCGCCTGCCTTTGGCCCAGGGCGCGATCCTGGAGACCCGGGATCGAATCCCACGTGGGGCTCCCGGTGCATGGAGCCTGCTTCCTCTGCCTATGTCTCTGCCTCTCTCTCTGTGTGTGTCTCTCTGTGACTATCAGAAATAAATTAAAAAAAAATTAAAAAAAAAATCTTGATCATGGATATTTTAAATGTAGCTCCAAATGTCTATTTCACCTTTTTCATATAATTCTTATTCTAGACAACTCAATCTATATTAGTACTGCCAAAGTTCCAATTCCTCATGCAATACTATTATTTTAGTCTAAAAATTTGAAATTTTGAATTAAAAGAACATATCCAGGCTTTAAAAAATGAATTCTGTTTTTGGTAATTACATACAGTGTCTCTATGAACATTCTTGTATCTTTTGGTAAATATATACACATTTCCACTGAGTATGTACCTAGGAACAGAATGGCTGGGTGAGAGGGAATATGAATTCAGGGATTTTTTTTAGATGCTGTCAAAATGATTTAGCAGGGGCTTATGCCAATTTGAACTTTCACCAGCAGGATATGAGAGTTGTAATTCAGATTCTCGCTAACACTTGGCATTTTCCTCTTTTAAAAAAAATTTTAGCCATTCTGGTGGATGTGCAATGGTATCTCACTGTGATTTTAATTTGCATTTCCTTAAAGACTAGTGAATATGCTTATTGGCCTTTTGGCTATACAGACTTTAAGTCATTTCAATTAGGTTGCCTGCCTTTTCCTTAATAATTTCCAGCAGTTCTTTAAATGTCCTCAATAAGAGTCTTTATCAGAATGTGTGTCTGTGTGTTTGAAAACAACTCCAATTTCTCCATAGTAGACTAGAAAAATAAAGTGCAGTGAACGATAGAACACAAGCAGCGATGATAATGACTGAACACTGAAGATGAATCTCACAAATAAAAGGAACAGACTAAGGTGCTCCTTAAAGATATTTACTGGATTTATATGTAGTTGAAAAACAGGCAAGTTTAATACAGTGTATGGTAATCTTCAAGAAGGCAGCAAGTAATTGGAAGAAGACATAAAGTGGCTTCTAAGATTTGAGTTAATGTTCTATTTCTAGATGTGGGTGCTGGTTACATGGTTAAATGTGAACTTATTTTACTGCATACTTATGATTAGTGCATTTCTCTGCATATTAGACTTCAGAATGTTTAAAACAAAACCCACAAAATAACATTTGTATTTAATTATATGTGTGTGCACGGGTATGCACCCATCCGGGCAGACACAAACACCTGCATATATACATACATAAAAATAGAGACAGATTGTACAAAGCAACTAAAAGATGATACTAGAATTATTTGGTTAGTTAAAACTAAAATTCTCTAATATTCTATATAAAAGGGGTAAATGCATGTGTCCAAATTTGTTGTGGTCACTAAAAAATAATTCCCTATTTTATCACCGAAGAACTGGACTATTGCTTTTTTTCTCTTGAAAGCAGAGCCAGAGAACTGTGTTTTACACTTCATCTCCTTTGTAGTGATGCCTTTGTAGATCTCATTGAGTGAGTATATGCAATATGAAGAAAGAATGCATCCTATACTGTTTCCTGACAACTGTAGCTCAGAATGACTTCTGATTTACAAAACTCCACTGGTAACTAACATCCAAATTGAATACCATGAATCAGACTAATGACTGGTTTTTATGTGGTGGGACACACAATGATGAACAGGAAGACTGTAAGACTGTGTGCTCAGAAACTGACATTTCGTTATTGAGATGGAACTTCCATGAGTTTTAAATCTTAGTAAAAGCCCACAGGTAAGCCTAACATGTTATTTGAAAATGATAAAAATATAAAAAGGATAAGTGAAGTCAAGATAAAGAAAAATGAGTTCTTATTGGTGAAAGCAACAACTAAATAAATACAAACTGGAAAGAAAGCTAATAAAAAAAAAAATTGGACTAAGAATGAGAAGACCTAAGTTTTACTCCCAGCTCCTAGCCAGGGATATGCCCTTAAGAAAGCTATTTGATCTTGGTTTTCTTGCCTTCCATCTCACGGACTATGATATGCTGTATGAGGAAAAATTGGCCGAAAATACCCATCTAGATTAGATAACTAGAATACTACTAAACTTATGACCTTAAGAAATCTACATGAACACGCTCCACAACACAAACTTTTCATATATAAAGGGTGAATGATGTTTCCTGCTATATAGATGCACTGAATTAAATAGGGTCATATGCCAAGCACATGGCACTCACCCTTGCATTGAGAGAGTGTGCCACAAATGTTGCACTGACCCAAGTCCTAGCAACATGAATCGATGAGAAAGTTGTATCTAAACAAGCTTCTCAGATATTTTCTCCATGATTACTTTTTCTGCCTATAAAAATTAGCCTAAGTAATGACAGAAGAAAGGGACCAAGAATAAAATATGCAAAATTCCTGTGAACCCCTTAAAAGGGTTCAATAATACACAAACATAGGTAATGCACTTTGTAGAAATTTTACAGTTCAGAAGACACTTTCATACACAATTTCTAATTATCAGAGAAGCTCTGTGAAGCAGGTAGAGATTATTTCCAATTTATAAATGAGAAAACTGAAGACTGGAGAGGCATAACAATTGTTCATTCAAGGTCACAAATGTTTCAATGTCTTCTAGAACAGAACTAAGGTCTTCTGACTCAAGATATTGTTTCCACATGTTAAAATTCCAAATAATCTTTTCTCCCAATTACTGTGAGAAATTCATAAATCATATTGCTAATTCCTTCATTTTACAAATCATGATTATTAAGATAGAAGGTTACTTATCTGAGGACACACCATGAGTTAGTAACAGAGTGAAGCCAATTCTTCTCCAGAACATCAATCCAATTCTTCTTCCTCTCGATTGATTCAACTAGTTTCCCTTCAAATTTATCATTATTAATTTTATTTCTTAATCATTTAGTTATGCATGGAAAAAATAATTATGCATGGAGTAAGAGTTTCTTAGAGTGGATGACCTCTGAGCTGGAGCTAGAGGGGCAAGGAGGCATGTAACTGGTAAAACAGAGAAGGCAAGGGTAAATCTGAGGAGGTGATTACAGTAGGAACGACAGTACAGGCTCACAAAGGGATCTGGACCACTGAGAAGTTAAATGCCAGGAACATGCTAGAGGTAGACGTAGAAGTGAAAAGGGACAGGGATGTCTGCATAGCTTAGTCAGTCAAGTATCTGACTCTTGATTTTGGCTTAGGTCATAATTGCGGGGTCCTGGAGTTGAGCCCCAAGTCAGGCTGCTCACTCAGAGGGTAGTCTGCTGGAGATTCTCTCTCCCTCTCTCTTTGCCCCTCCCCCTCCTCAAATAAATAAATCTTTTTAAAAAGAAAGAGAAATGAATGATTGGATATACACTGAGCATCACAAATCTGTTGACACTATAAAACAGTAGTTCTCAAAGTGTAGTCCACAAACACCTAAAGGTACCCAAGACCTTTTCTGGTGGTCCACAGAGTCAAAACTATATTCATGATAATAATACTAATTTAAAATATTACATTGTTTCACTATACTGACATTTGCACTAATGGTGCAAAAGCAACAGTGAATAAAGCTGCTGGTGCACAAATAAAAAAAATAATACCAGGGCAGCCCAGGTGGCTCAGCAGTTTAGCGCCACCTTCAGCCCGGGGCCTGATCCTGGAGACCTGGAATTGAGTCCCACATTGGGCTCCTTGCATGGAGCCTGCTTCTCCCTCTGCCTGTGTCTCTGCCTCTCTCTCTCTATCTCTCATGAATAAATAAATAAAATCTTTAAAAAAAGAAAATAATACCAATATGTACTAATAGTCATTGTATTCTTTACTACTACAAGCTATCAGTAATTAAAGAAATAAATAATTTGAAAAATAGTGTTCCTAAGTAATGTTCTTAAAGGAGCAGTTTAAAAATGCTAATTTTATTGAACTTTTAAATTTAAATCCACATCATCTTAATATTCTGTGTGAAAAAGGTAAGATCTATAGAGCACTTCTACTGCATGCCAAACTATGTTAACTGTTCCTAAGAAAAGCATTCCGGGGACTGATGTTCTAGTTAAACTAGCTACTTTTTATGGAACACCGTTTTCATGGAACCCCATAAAAAAATTATGGTAATTTAGTCTTAGGTACTTAGCAAAAAATTTTCAACAGTGAATCAAGAGAGCTTATAACTTCAAGAAAAACTATAAAGAGCATGAGATTTGCTGTCAATAAAAAATGTAAATTTTCACACAAACTAGAATTTTTAGAAATGTTAATATTCATCTCATGAGCTTGACAGCTTTCCAATACTTAACAGACTTTCCAATGAGATCGGAAGTGACATTTAATGGATGTGATTTTTTGATATTTTTTGATATTGTATAATGAAACGTGTCAACATTTGTAAAACCTAGCAAACCGGTATTTTCTTACTGACCAAGGCAGGATGTAATAAAATCATGTTAGGGAAAAAGAGCCACTCACTGTAACTACAGTTAACAAGATAATACTGTATGTTTGAAAGTTGCTGAGAGAGTTAATCTTAAAAGTTCTCATCACAAGAAAAACAAAAATGTGTAGCTTTGTTTAGATTTGATGGATGTTAACCAAACCTATTTCGATCAATTCACTATATTTACATATATCAAATCATTATGTTGTACAGCTTGGACTAATACAATACTATAGGTCAACTATATCTTAGTAAAACTAGAAAAAAAGCAGAAATTAAATTGTTCCAAAAAATAATTAAGACACTGAAAAAATGTAAAGAGTAATAAAACTAAGAAAATCTAAAAAAAAAAAGTGCAAAACCAGTGGATTTTAGTGCAACAGAAAACAGAATATTCACTGATCTGATTTGAGAATTTACATTGCAACTAGCTTTTAAAAAAATTATCAGTTGGTAAATTTTGGCATGGCATAAAAGAAGAATATTCAGTTATGAAAAGGCTATTAAACTACTCTTCCCTTTTCTAATCACATGTCTGTGTGAGGTCATCCTTTCTTTACCTACTTCAAACAAAACAATATATCACAAGGCCAACATGAGAATCTGGCTCTCTTCCCTTATGCCAGCCATCAAAGAGATAGGCAACAATGTAAAACAATGGTCACTCTCCCCACTATTTTTATTTTTGAAAATATAGTTTCACTTTCATATGAATTAAGTTGTTTACGTTAACATATAATGAGTACATTATTAGAAGTGCTTTAAAAACATTCAAAATATTTGTCTCAATTTATAATAAGGCAGTATTAGAAGACAAAACTCACATAAACTAAAACTCTTTGTGTCCTTAACAACGTTTCAGATCGTATAGAGGTGCTGAGATCAACAGTTTGAGAGCTACTGTCATGCAATATGAACTAAAGTGGAGAAGACAGGATGGAAATCAGGCACCTAGGTAAGTAATCGCAATAAGAGATTCGAGGTGAAATGATGAGAGCCTGACAAAGACCTCCAAAGATGGAGAGAAACAGCAAGATGCAAGAGTCATTTCTCAATAAGAATCAACAGACTAGGTAATCGATGAGATGATCAGGGAGCGAGTTCATGGAAGAAAAGAAAGGTGCTGTTGCCATTCCTCATGAAAGGCTGAATACAAGGCTGGGAAATGCAGACTGAAGGGCTGGCTTCACACATTAACTCTGAGGTCCAGTAGGATATTGAAAATAATTATGGGGAACTCATGGGAGTAGTTACACCTAGAGATAAAGATTTGTGAATAACCACAGATACCAGTAGAAATTACTCATGGGAAGACTGATGAGTAAGAAGCTAAAAGGACCAAGAACAAATATCTAGTAAAAATCAGGATTTCAGTACAGACAGAAAAAAGGAATAGCAAGTGAAGGCGGCTAATCGGTTGAAGTCAGGAAGGTAGAAAATAGTTCCAGGAATGAGTCGAGTGCAGTAGCCAGAAGGTAGGTGGGTGGGATAGGAGACTGTGTCAGGATGCAAAAGACAATCATTAGTTTTTATCCAGTACAAAAAGACTCAAAAGTCAGTAGATTTGCTTAAAAGGAATAAAAGTATCTTTACCAAAAAGTACAATGGTGACAGGAGTTAATATTAACAGAAGAGCAAGTATCCAGAATATTAAGTGGTACATATTGTTTCATTTGTTACCGTAATAATGTACGGCTTTCATAATTTAAAGAAATTCAAGGAAAGAAAAGGAATAATGAACATCCCTGAGAAACTATAGACTATTGTAGCCTATTAGTTTCAGATACATGACAGTGAACATAGGGGGAAAAAAAGTTAATGAAATAGGAAAATAAAAACTGGTTTGTTTTTTTCAGTTGAGAGACCCTTCATTATTTTTGCAAACCCTTAGGAAAAAAACAGCCAAAGGAAAAAGCATATCGAAAATTTGGGAGAGGGACACCTGGGTGGTTCAGTGGTTGAGTGTCTGCCTTTGGCTCAAGGGATGATCCTGGGGTCGGGGATGGAGTCCCACATCATGCTCCTTGAGGGGAACGTGCTTCTCCCTCTTCCTGTGTCTCTGCCTCTCTGTGTTTCTCATGAATAAATAAATAAAATCTTAAAAAAAAAAAAAAAAAAAAGAAAACTTGGGAGAGCAAAGGTAAGGTAATAGAGAGAGGTCTCAGAAGAGGGTAGAAGAAATGGGTCCAGGGATGAACAAAAGGAAGTCCCTTTTCCTGTTAAGTCAGATGCAAAGGAGAAAAGAAAGGATAATGTTACACGTAGCTTTAGAGTGAAGACAGAGGGACACTGGGGGAGTTTCTGCCCAATGACTTCTATTTTTTTTTCTTTGAAGTGAAAACTAAGCCTTTATTCTAAGACTCAAAGGGGCAGGATAAAGGATGAAACAATTATTAGAGAGACAGAAAAATAGAGCCACTAAGGGCCAAGTAAAGGATTATTGAAAACATAGTGAAGACCCAGCCAAGACTAGATCACTACACAAAATAAATCAATACAGATTCTTAATAACTGAAAACATCTACATATGTAGAATTAAGCCAAAAAATATTATAATCAAATGAATATGAGACTTCTGGATGATATTAAATAGTGCTGCAGTTAGAGCTTTGGATCATTTTTTCAGTTATGCCGATGGTGTAACAGAGACCTAACTATTGATGCAAAAGAATACTCACTGCACATCCACGCAGTAATAGGTTGGCCTTTTTATTAGGTTTTCTCAGGAATCAGAGCAGTAAGCATTCCTGAACAGTCATGAATTCATACTATTGTTCTCTTACAAGAGGACTAATAAAGGTCAGATGTTTCAAGTTACCAAACATATTCTATTAGTGATTTAATCAGTGTTTTGCTGTTATTCCAATCAGAGCTCTAGAAATATTATTTCATATTTACATCATCTCTCAGAGGAGCTATTTGTATGTACATAAATTTGAATAATTTGCCTCATGAATTCTAAGTGTAAATTTTCATAAAATGTGTATGGTAAAGGAACCCATTTATAACTCATTTATGAAAGGTTCTCTGCTTTCTGGAACACAGCAGTGCTGTGCCTCTTCCAGGTAGTAGCACAAAAAGAACAGAGAGACTTCTGCAAATATACTCCATTCTTCACTGTTTTATTGTATTATCCACCAAAAGGAGGAAAAAAGATACATTTTTTGTTAGTCAAATTCCTTAATTTGTGAAAAACTGGTAAGCTAGGAATGCAAACGATTCACTTGCCACATACATTAATTTACTTTGGGATACAATTAAATACCTACATTTTGATAAATCAAGTCTGAAATTTAGATTTCTTTGTAATTAACTTGGTCAAGAAACAGAATTTTGTGTATTCTTTTTCTGTTGGTTTGGCTTGACTGGTTTTAAATCTTAAAGCATAATCCTAAAAACAACAACAACAAAATCCTGAATATAAAGGTACCAAAAGAATCATAAATAAAACTTGGTTGGGATTCCTGGGTGGCTCAGCGGTTTAGCACCTGCTTTCAGTCCAGGGCGTGATCCTGGAGTCCCGGGATCAAGTCCCACATCAGGCTCCCTGCATGGAGCCTGCTTCTCTCCCTGCCTGTGTCTCTGCCTCTCTCTCTCTCTCTCTCGTGAATAAATAAATAAAATCTTAAAAAAAAAAAACCCTTAAGTCTTAAAAAACACGGTTGTCATAAATGAATGAATTAGTGAAATTAGGAGACTACGGAGATCAAACTTTTCCCTATACATGACCCACGTCTCCCTAAAATTAGTGACTTATCGAAAGGTCATAAAGCCAATCAGCAAAGTACTAATTGAGGTATAGCAGTGTTCTTTCTCCTGTATTATCAAGCCATCAAGATTTAGCAGACATACAAAGGGAACTTTAAATAATATATGCTTAGAGGTGTTACCTTTAATCACAATTCCAGTGAGCCACTGACTCACCAAAAGATTGATTTGTTTCCTCTATATAGCCAGTCATCTATTTTATTCCATTTGATTTAGCAAGCAGTGAGGTTCTTATGCAAAGAATTATGAAGCAGTAGTATATATAAAATTGTATATGTATGTGTATAATGTTTGTGTGTGTATATATATATATATGCTTTCACATATATATTAAATATATGTGAGTATATATATATGTATATATGTGCTTTTATACTCTACCAACTTCAAGATTCTTTGCATTAGAGCCTCACTTATGCAGGCTAATAGGTGTGTATACAGACATTTGTTATATATGGTTAGAGTTAATATATTAACCATCTCAATTGTAAATATTTGAAATGAGATGGATGTGTGTGTATACATATATGATGAGGTGTGTATATTTCCATGTATTAGAGTCAATATATACACAATATGGTTCGACTAGAAAATAAAAGATATCATCTGAAGAGTATTAGTATTAAATATAATCAAATGCCAAATCATACACCATGGACAAAAAGGATTTGAAGAGTTCAAGAAGAGGGAGTTAACATTAGGTCTAACAACAAATTTTCATGTTTCTGCAACCCTGATCGTGATTCCTTGAACAAACGCTCATGTAATTCTAACCATCACAAATGATAGTAACCAGAATTTATATCCACCATATTAACACTTTTTTCTTCTTAAACACAGTATTTCTATCAGTGACCAAGAAAGTATTAAGAGCTAATGCAAGTTATCAATTTATATTAATCTAATTCTCAACTGAAACTTCTAATTATTTTAAGACTTTCATAAGGCATGGTAATATTTAAGACGAGTCCTGAAGGACTGGTTAAAAACTACACAGATTAAGCTGGAAGTTGTCACTCTAACATAAACATGTCTAAGCATAAGCAATAGCAAGAGAAGTTAAGAAGCAACGATAGATCAGCCTTTCTAAAATTAGAGGGTAGTTTCACATAAAGTTTGGGATGCAAACTAGAGAAACCCTTGAAAATCAAAGTAAAAAGTTTGCACTGGGATACATCACGCAGAAAGAAGCCATTGTGGTTCTTGAACATAATATTAACAAGATGAAAATGGAAACAATATGTAAGATGAATGATAATGAGCAGAGAAAAAATAGGAAAAATAATTAGAAAAATATTGATGAAAACTGTTCAAAATGATGGTAAGTGGAAATGCAATGAACATGACAGATATAGGAAATCATTCTCAGAGAAAGAAGGACAGGTTCTATTTAAGTTTCATGCCTGAGTAGCTAGAGTAATGAAGATGCCAGTTTCAAAACCTGGGAAATTATTTGGAAAGGGAAGATAATTAATTCAGTTGATGGCAAAAGAAAGGCATGCCATTAAGCTGGGACTGTTCAGTAGGTAGTAAGACAATACGCAACTAAACATTAGTGGAATATTCAATCTAGATATGTTATAGTACTAATAACATAGGCAATTTTCAGTTGTATTCATTACAGAGACTACTCCTACCCTTTTGCAATCAGCCTTTCATCTTTTGGCCATTTATCGTGAACTTCTCTTGAACATTTCCACTAGGCAGAAACTAGAACTAAACTAAAATCAACCCCCTCTAGTAATCAATGGTAGGTATAAAATAGCTAATATTATACTTGGCCAATACACAATAGCTTTGATTATTCAGTATCCCCACCCTTCTACCACATAAAACTGATGTGTACAAATGCTATCATTAAGCAGTACAAGATCTCTCTATAAAGGAGACAAAAAATTATCATAAAAAAATACCAAATACTTTTACACAATCTTTTTTGGTTTGTGAACAAACTAACATAAAGAAATTACAATGCTTCCTGTTATGCACACAAGACCACAGTAAAAACTTCTTTTTCATGATTTTAAAGGTAGAGTGCCAACAGTCTGGAGGAAAGATCATGAAGAAGACAAGATAAATTCAAGTTAACATGACTATACACTAATATAAATAATAACAGGCCTCATCTAGTATCAATCAAGGGCTTATTATTAAGCTTCCCCATACCTAAGATACAAGTATGGGCAAAGGAGATTTTAAATTTAACTTGTAAACATTTGTGCACTTATTGTAAGCTATCAGATACTTGAAATTCAAACCATCCTCAACAAGTGGTAAAACGTTCCCTAGGCTTACTGATGGTAAAATATGGCAGCATGTGCCAAGACGTTACAGCCCAGCCAAATTCTGTATGTATTCTAAAGATTTATTTATTTCAGAGAGAGACAGAGAGAGCGCATATTTGAGTGAGTGAGGGGCAGAGGGGGAGAAAATGTCAAGCAGACTTCCCATGGAGTGCAGAGCCTGAAGTGGGGCTGGATCTCGTAACTTTGAGATGACATGAGCTGAAATCAAAAGTTGGACATTTAATAGACTGAGCTACCCAGGCACCTTTAAATTCAGTATTGAAAAGTGTAATTATGTCTTCTGGGAGCACAAATCGAAATGACAAGTAACGTTTTTTTTTGTTGTTGTTGAGATAATTGTGTTTTGTTTTGGTTTATTCATTCAAAAGTTCTGAACGTATATTTTAAAATGTTCTGCTTTCATATGTAAAACACCTATAAATACAAGCCCATAAACCTATGCATTCTTACAAGTTATGGCAGCCATTGATTAGATCACTAATATCTGCCATCCACCAGTCACTATTTGAGACATATTTCTTCCTATCGGTTTAGGTCAGAAAAGAGGAAGACTTTCTGGGTTTGAAAGAGATACTTTTAAAATATGATCGTTCAGGAAATTCCAAGAAGAAACTCTACCACTGAAGTTTTTTAAATCCTTCTTATTAACGACAGAACAAGCTATGTTTATTTAATGTGGTAGAGCTTTCCAAGACAATGCACCAAAAATCAAGGCAGATCGGCTTAAATCTGTATTGGGATAAAATTTTCAAATTATTCTTTCCCTTCTATTGGATCAATAGTAAGACTGTAATAAAATAGAATACATTAGAATCAAAGATTCTTAAAAATCTGGCAAACTGAAATTACCTTGGATATCACCATCTAGTCTAACCACCTATCTATCCAATGTTCAAACTTTCTATAAAATATATCTGTCAAATAATACCCCTCATGCCAAGCGCCTCCAGTTACACGGGACTCCACTAACTCCCTTCCCAGGCAATTATATTTAGGCAGAACTCTTACCAGAAAGTTCTTCCTGAGAGCTAAAAATATACCACCCATAGCTTCTACTCATTAGTCCTGGTTTTCACTATTGGTGCCAAGCAGCAAAGTCTACTTTCTCATCTATGTCATAGTTTTCAATCATATCAAAACAACTTCCCAATATCTCAGTTTTTTTCAATCTCCCTAATATGACATGATTTTAATGATGTCAATCGTTTTTATTTCTCTCCCCTGAAAATACTATCACAATGCAGACAGAAATCTCTGTAAGTCTTGCTTTAAATATCATTCTATTAAGAAAATACACTTAACATAAAATTGGCAAAATAAAAAAATACTAGTTTCTTGGGGTGCCTGGGTGGCTCAGTGGTTGAGTGTCTACCTTCAGCTCAGGGCGTGATCTCTTGAGGGCCTGGGATGGAGTCCTGATCGGAGCCTGCTTCTCCCTCTGCCTGTGTCTCTGTCTCTCTCTCTCTCTATGCCTCTCATGAATAAACAAATCTTTCAAAAAGAACAATCCTGGTTTCTTTAAGTAGCTATACTCATTTGTATCATACATATTATATACATATAATACATGTATACATACTATACATATACATATTTTATAAATGATTAATGTATTACTTAAATTTTTTTCCCAAATGTTCTCTACCATACCAAGTTTTCCCATCCTATACTTGCACAGATGTTTTCTGGACAAAAGCCCAATTTATATTTCCATCTATCTTTTTTATATTTAACCCATTACTCCAACCCTTCAAGATCATAGTAGATCCTAGTTGTAGCTCAGATCCTCATTCTATGTCCCCAAATCACATGATCCCCAGTTTGGGTGTTTCCTCTGTACATTCTTATTTTAGTCATTGGTAAAATGTTAAACATGATAAGGCGAAAATTTTGCCAGGAAACCAACTAAGCTAGAGATGTTCCACTAATTACCCAGGTGTTAACTCATCTCGTTGCCCCTATTTTGAGACCATATTTCTGAATATGGCCCACAGGGACTATTTATTTTCAAGGACCTAACAAAAATCAAGTACCTCAGCAAAAGCCAAATATCTTTAGGTTTTTATTCACTCATTAAACAAATTTTTATTGTATGGATACTTCCTTTCAGGCACTCAATTGATCTCTGGTGATTGAGTCAATAAGACACTGCTCCCAAGGAGCTTACAATCTAGTGGTGGGGAAAGCAGACAGTTACAATTGATGATTGCTATACAGTATTATGAACGTGATAGGCAATCAGGGAACTATGAAGGCATAGAGTGCAATTATATAAGTCAAATGATCAGATTAGGAAAGTTTTCCCAAAGGAGACAGCAATGTTTGAGTGTGAAGTCATTATGGGACAGTCAGATTAAAATTTGGTTATATGGGTGTGGTGCTCCTCAGAGAGGTCTGGGCCAGACATACAGACTTAGGGGTGTTAAAAAGAAAATCACTGCCCAAAATGGTGTCACTTAAGCCAAGTCACCAAAACAGACCTAATGCCTAACCCAACTGCATTTCCACCTAACTTAAAGACATAGTCTTAATTGGTTAGTCAGGAATTTTCTGATCAGCATCAATGAGGAATCTGTCACATGTGCCCTCTCCATCCTCCAAAAGATGAGGTAATCTACCTAATAAAATCTCCTGCCCTTCTCCTTAAGGGAAGGTAGACTTGCCTGAAGCAATCCTTTCTTTTGCTGATAGCTTATTGCCACACTCTCCTTCCTATAAAAACCTTCCACTTGTAGAACTCCTCAGAGCAATCTCTTTACTTGCTGCCTGATTCATCAACTGCTTATAAAGCCAATTAGATCTGGAAATTTACTCAGTTGAATTTTGCTTTCTAAGAAGAGTCAACAGTGAAAGATGCTATTTATAGCCACGGGTTTGGGCAAAACCACTGAGGCAGGAGTTAACTAAAGAAAAAAGGAAAGCATTGGCATTTCAGAGAAAGGCAATGTGAAAGGTCAAGTGTGTACAAAACCTGACTCACGTGTTGGGTTGGGAGGGGGGGCTGGGATAGAAAGATACTGCTGGAGGGGTCAGAGGGCCAGCTCAGCAAGAGCTTTGTGTGTGGAGCCAAGAAATGAGCCAGAGGCCAGTTCAGCAAGAGTCTTGTCTGTGGAGCCACAGAAAGCTAGGGAGGCCCTTCAAGAGGTCTAAGCATGGGAACTACCTGCCTAGACTGAAGATTTAGAAAACATACTCTAGGGGCAATGTCCAACATGATTGATGCAGGAAGACAAGAAAGAAGCAGGATGACTAATAAACTGTTCACCAAAATGTGTGGAGAGGAGTAATTAAAGCAGGGCCCACAGGGGAGTGAAAATGAAGGACATATTCCAGAGATGAGAAAGACTCTGAACCGCAAAGTCTTGGACCCTAATGAATTTTAGATGCTACTGTAGAAAGAGAAGGTCTAAAGAGGTAGCGGTACCATTTGCTGGAGAAGGGAACACTGCATCAGGAGAGGTGGAGAGGATTTCTGAATTCAGGTTTTATCATTTTACATTGAGTTTGAGATCAAAATAGGGTAGCCAGCCCGAAACACTGGATGAATGGATATGCCATTCTTCAAAGAACCTTGGGATGGACATAGAGACTTAACAGTGAATAGATGGTAGTTACAGCATAGGTTTGGACAGAATCACTCAGGCAGACTGTATAGTCAGAGGAGAGACCAACAGATGAAGGCTTAAGTGAAATTCAAGCTGCATGATAAAACATTGTATCCAAGGACCTAATCAAAAACATTTTCTCATTTACAGTTTATTTCTTATATTTTAATAGATTATTAAATTTCTGAAGTTTTTCAAAGGAAATTTATCAGATTGCTTGTCAACGTGGTACCACTGTTTCACTTACACATCAGAAAACAATAGCATAAATTTACGTGATAGCATCTCAAAACAATGTGAGTTAAAGAAAAAGTAGGAAAAGAGCCAGGAAAAGTTTATGATACAATTCAAGCTCGGTCTCAAGATTAAACCCCAGAATGTTAAGGACCCCAAGCCTTTTATTTCTTCTACACTTTAAAACATTTTTCTTCTTATTTATAGTCTTGGTTGGGGGAGAGGATATTGTTACAACAGAAGGGGAAACGTTTGCTATACTCACACATTAACTGCATACGTGTATACAACCCCACGGTTTCATCAACTCTATTAAAAAAAAAAGTCTAAATAAATTTTAAAAATCACTGAGCAAGAGATCACTATATTAAAGGGCATTATGGTGGTATCTCCCTAACTTTCAAAATCTCAAATATTCCTCTTAGTCAAAATGTTTTATACTTTATCGATTTATATAAGATAAGCTAACTGGATCATGCTCTAATACACAAATGATTTGCATGTTCTTTTACAGCACATTATTATAGCTAAGATTCTTAATCTGGATGTTCAACACAATTTAATATAATGTATCCAAACAGAAAATTCTAGTCTTCTGAAGTTCATCATCAGTGATAATAAATCAAAATTCTTAATAAAATGCTCAAACAAAAAAATGTATAGATCTCATTCTCTGGGGATCCCTGGGTGGCTCAGCAGTTTAGCACCTGCCTTTGGCTCAGGGCATGATCCTGGAATCCCAGGATCGAGTCCCACATCGGGTTCCCTGCGGGGAGCCTGCTTCTCTCTCTCTCTGCCTGTGTCTCTGCCTCTCTCTCTCTCTCTCTCTCTCTCTCTCTCTCTGGGTCTCTCATGAATAATAAATAAAATCTTAAAAAAAAAAAAAAGATCTTATTCTCCAAGGCACATCTACTTTTTAATACCTCAGATTTTTGGCAGCATCACCATGGCAACTGTTGATAAAGTTTTATCTTTTAGTCTCATAATTATAATAAAATAAAATAAAATTATAATTTTAAATTTCATGGTAGAAATTTTCAAAGATAAAGTGTCAATTAATTATACAGCATGCCTAAAATACTGTGATACGGGCTTACCAAGTGTATATTGGATCTTCTATTTGATGATTTCCATATTCACCAAAAGAGAACCTAAATGTTTCACTCTTAAACTACTAGATACAACTTTAAAAATTTGTCTTTAGTAACTATAGACACTGTAAGGATATAGCCAGTTTATATGTAAGACAATTTAATAGTGTAATTCTGAAAAGGGACAGAATGTCCTCTAAAGGACTCTTGTAAGATAGTCTGTAGTTAAGGGCTCCCGGATGGCTCAGTCAATCAAGCATCCGACTCTTGGTTTTGGTTCAGGTGGTGCTCTTACAGGTTGTGAGATCGAGCCCATGTTGGGCTCCAAGTTCAGTGGGGTAGTCTGCTTGAAGACTCTCTTCCTCTGCCCCTACCCTTCTCTAAAATAAATAAAATAAATCTTAAGGGACACCTGGATAGCTCAGTGGTTGAGCATCTGTCTTTGGCTCAATCCCAGGGTCCTGAGATTGAGTCCGGCATCAGGCTCCTCCACAGGGAGCCTGCTTCTCCCTCTACCTATGTCTCTGCCTCTCTTTCTGTGTCTCTCATCAAGCAATAAATAAAATCTGTAAAAAAATAAATAAATAAAATGAATCTTAAAAAAAGATAATGTGGTAATCCTAAGGCTTGCTGTCACCATTGTCAGAACTCTTTGATGACATTTGATAGGGGAGGGGAGGTGGGCAGGAAGCAGAGGAAAAAGGCCCTATCAACTTTCACATATAAAGAAACCTGACTGGCTGAAGTTGGCCTGACTCTACACATAGAATCACCATGACTGTAAGACACATGCAACAGTTTATATCAATATGCCAACATTCATCAAGTAAAAAGTTAATATAAAAATATCTAAAACATGAGTATATGTCCTCTTGCTTGGGAGGAGTAAGGCCTGACAATGTCCAGTTCCCTAAAACGCTTATCTCCTGGTTGTGATGCAAAAACTCTGAGCACTCAAGAGTAGTGAAAGCTGCAGATGGTGATTATTCCTGAACCTGCCCCATCAGATACTTCATACCCAATTGGGAGGTGGCCGAGGAGGGACACATCAGTATATCAGGGCCATTCTGTTACACACCCAGAAATCTGGCCCTGATATCAGACTCTGCAGCGCTGAAACAAGCAGGACTAATAAACTTGAAAACCAGGAGATACTTCTAAATTGGGAGCTTTACTTAATGCTAGACTATATATGCATCATGACTCTGTCTCCAGACTTCTAATCTCACATATTCATAAAAATATCTGTTCCAAAATACCAATTCTTATATCCTTTCTTAACAAAATAAACTTCCCAGAATGTGCCTTACTATCTCTTACAGAATACGATAGTCTACCTTTCGGTAATACTGATGCTGAAGCGTTACCCGTGACCAATACAGCATTTAAAAAATCTTAATTAAAAGATGACCCATGACAGCAAATGAATTCTTATTTCAGATCACTGTATAGGTTACCTCATTACCCAAAAACACATATTTGTGAAAGTTATTTACTGACATATTCTTCAATTGCCCTAACCATTAGGTACTATTAAAAATATGCTGTTATTTGCCAGTAATATTAACCACTCCTATTGAAAAAAAAAAAAAAAAAGAAAGAAAGAAAGAAAGTCCAAACCACAAAAGGAGTGGGCAATTTGGATTTAAATTTTGTTTTACAAGTAACTTCAAGTTTAGTGACACAGTTCTTGAAAAATATCCTAACTTTCCAATCTAGGTCCTTTGCAGAAAAATATTGAAATAAAAAAACTGACCTATCACGTGAATTTTCTTCTTCCATGCATCAATATGAACTAAATACATCTTAAAATCATACTTCAGCTAACTAATTTTAAAACTGATATTCATTCTTAGGAATTTTTTTTTAAAAAGCCATCTTTTTGAACTGGTATTTGCTCAAAACATGGAATTTTAGTATCTGATTACAGTTGCACATGTAGGGTAAAAAATAGTCATTTTTTTATAATTTTATAGAAAATGCATAGAAATGTATAAAATGTAACTTTATAGAAATGTATAATGTATAGGAATTTTAGTATCTGATTACAGTTGCACATGTAGGGTAAAAAATAAAGTCATTTTTTTATAAACTTATATAAAAAGTATAGAAATGTATAAAATGTAATTTTATAGAAATGTATAATGTACAGGAATTTTAGTATCTGATTACAGTTGCACATGTAGGGTAAAAAATAGTTATTTTTTTATAATTTTATAGAAAATGTATAAATGTAAATGTATATAGAAAATGTATAAATGTATAAATATTCCTCCAGAGGACGAACAAAACTTTATAAAACTTTACCTTAAACACTAGGAATTAGCTATCACATTCTAAAACCTCTCTCGTGAAACCAACGGGTACCTATTCTGACAAGAAAAGTTCTGCTGATATGTGTCTCAATAGACCACCTTACTTCGATAACGCAATAACATTTCTCCATATAATAATATAAGACATGAAGAACGTACGATGGGCATAGATACTGCTTCTTTTTCCCCTTTCCTTTCTTGGAAGACTTCTCTTTAGAATACGCTTCTTCAACCCACAAGGAAATCAAAATAAAAAAGGCTATCGCCAATAAAAACTTCATCTTGGAAGTTAAATCTCAGGAGATCAATCTACAAGAAAGAACAAGAAAATGTTTACAAAAAGCAGTAATAATACGACTCTAAGGAGTATGACCATTACTACCCAATGGACGAGTGCATTTGTACATGAGGTTTTCATCGCTCAAACCTATGCGGTTAGCCTTCAATATATATTTGTGATGTTTAGTGGTAAGGATTAAATAATGGACTAACGGCCCACAGAAAATACAATCCCAAGGAGGTATATGCAACATTTCTGATTTTATAGTTACAGAAAATCGTAAATTGACATTGAGTTGCACAGTATATCAATGTAGGTTTAGAAAGCTACCTGGAAGGATGTCTAACACGGTGCTTAAAATGGTCATCGTCCTCTTGTACGTTTAGTTTCTCATTTCTTCTAAAAATTTCTATATTTTTAAATTCTGCATGTATATTTTTAAAAAAAAAACAATAAAGCTGTTCTAATGGGAAAGACAATTCTAACTATTAAAGTACTGACAGAGATAAAAGAAAAAAATTAGTTTCAAAAGTTTCACACTTTAAATTCATTCTTCTTAATCATACACATTAAATTTGCAAGTTACCTTTTACCCCAAAAGGGTGCACATTGATTTAAGGTTGCCTTTCCCACTTTCATGTTACTAATATTTACTGAAAATGATTTTCGACATCACAAAATTCTAGGTAATATAACATGAAAAAAAAAAAAAACACCCAGCAAGTATGGTCAGACTCTTCCAAATAATCTTCTTAGTCCTATTTTAATAACATTTTCTATGCTCAAACGAGAATTATATTCTTGCCGGTCAGACGCCTCCAAAAAAAAAAAAAAAAAAAAAAAAAAGAGGGAGAACTTGAAGCGCGCGGTGAAGCCGGAATGTCTAAGCCTCTTGCAGTCCTTCATTTCCAGGCCATGAACCGTCTCTCCAGCACCGCCTTCCGCAGACGGAGGGGCCTCCCGGTGCCTCCCGTTCACTTGACGCCCGTCTCGCCCTTGAGTCTTGCTTCTCCTCCGTCTCCGGCGTATCCCGCACCCCCTTTCTCCCCGGAATTCTCGTTTTCTACCATTTCTCCTGCACCCGAAGGGCTCGGTGCCGGCCCCCGCGCACCACAGCGGCGGCTCCGCGGCCGACTTCCCGGGGGCCCCGCGCCCCGGGCTCCCGCCCGCCCGGCCGCAGCTCTGCCCGCCCCGCCGCCCCCCGGGACCACCGCCCGCCCCGGCCCGGCCCCGGCCCCGCCGCCCGCGCTCCGCGGCGCCTCCCACCTCCGCGGGCCGCCGGCCCAAGCCGCTTCGCAGACCGCTCGGCGCCGGGGGCCGCCCCGCAAAGCCTGCGCCCCCCGCGCCCCGCATCCCTGCGCGCCCAGCACCCTCCATCCCCGCATCCCTGCGCGCCCAGCACCCTCCATCCCCGCATCCCTGCGCGCCCCGCATCCCGCGCCTCCAGCGCCCCGCATCCCTGCACCCCCCGTCTGCGCCCCGCATCCCCGGGGCCCCCATCCCCACACCCCCCCGTCCCCATCCCCGCGCCCCCCGTCCGCACCCCCGCACCCCCCGTCCCCATCCCCGCGCCCCCCGTCCGCACCCCCGCACCCCCCGTCCCCATCCCCGCGCCCCCCGTCCGCACCCCCGCGCCCCTCTCCCCGCGCCGGCTCCGCGCGCCTCCACGGGCCCGCGCTGGACCGGGACTTGCCGCAGAGCCCGGCTCGGCCGCCCCCGCCGCCCCCGCCCCGCCGAGCGGAGCCCCCGCCGCTTACCCGAGGCGTCCCCGCCCGCGGCGCCCGGCGAGGACGCGGCGGCGGCTCCCGGGGGTGCGGCGGGCGCAGCGCGGGGGCAGCCGCGTCCCCGCCGCCCGCGCCCCCGCCGAGCCCGCCTGACGCGCCTGCTCGGGCCGCGGAGCCTGCGCCGTGACGCGCCGCCGCCGCCGCCGCCGGGGCCGCTGCCGCCGCGCTCGGGAGCGGGGGGCGGGGAGGGGGAGGGGCAGGGGGCAGGGGGGCGGGGGCGGGGGCGGCCGGGGAGGGACCCCGCGGCGCAGCGGTGCAGCCGCGCAGGGGAGCCGCGAGAACAGCAGATGCCCTCGGCCCCCGGCGGGTGCTCCCCGGACCCCTGCACCCGACGTGGCCTCCCCTCCGGGTCCCTGCAGCAGCGCCCGAACGCCCGACCTTTCTAAGCGACCTTAGACTGGCCCGGGGCAGCGCAGCCCTAGGGCCCTGCGGGACCGCCTTGACCTCTGCGCCTCCTTTAAACTTGACGCAGGTCGTGGCCGGTTTTGCGGATGCAGAAGGTGAAGCTCAAACATGTTAAGGGATCAACATCCCATTTACCAGACGCAACGTCTGATGGTCACGCTTTTTGAGTCAGGTAAGACCTTGGCCTGGTGGTGGTAAAGCGCTGCCCGGTCACGCTGGTTTTCTAGCAGCCTCGCCTTTGACGATGCACCTTTGGGTGATAGACAAACCTTTCCCTTTACCTCTTGACGCTATAGCTAATTAACTTTTTTTTTGATTGAGAAAGTGTCGTCTAAGGGGCACTGGGTGGCTCAGGCACTAAGCTTCCAACTCCTGATTTTGGCTCAGGTCGTGATCTCACGGTGGTGGGATGGGACCGCTGTGGGGCTTCAGGCTCCGAGGAGTCTGCTGGAGATTCCGCTCCCCCTACTCCTGTGGGCCCTTCTCCAGTAAATAAATCTTGACAAAAAGAGGAAGCATTGCACATTTGGACCTACGCTGTATCCGCTAATAAATACTTCACCCCATATCTTATGATAGGAAAGGAACATTCCCCGTATATGACCATGTTCTATAAGCTTCACAAGGTGTTCTGCTAAGGTTAGCGTTTGGTCATTATTCTATTTAAAAAGCTGCCCTATCTGGAGCCTCCAAATTGGATCAGGATAGGACTTTGGGTTTTACGAGTATATGAAGGAGATCTGCGTTTGATCCTATAAGTTTAAGAAGATAGAGGTTTTGGAGAATGAGCCGTGTAAGGAAGTGGGGAGGAACAGAATCTGCTACCCCAAAATATATCTCTTTGGAATAAGGATAACTTTGAGTTGATTATTTTTAAGAAACAGCAGACATAAGAGAAGGTCTGAAAACTGAGTAGAAGTCACCCTTTTGTAAAAAAAAAAAAACAAAAAAAAACAAAACATATTTATAAGGGAAGCCTCCATTTATAAGAATGTTTCTCTCTCTCTCTCTCTCTCTCTCTCTCTCTCTCTCTCTCCTTCTCCCTCTCCCTCTCCCTCTCCCTCTCTCTCTTTTTCTCTCTACCAGGGAGGGGAGGATGCCTAAATCTAAATCTATAGGAAACCTTATTGATGGAGAAGTCACTGACTTAAATCTGTATAACAGCCATACCCTTAGCTACTGTGTTTTTTCCTGGTAACCTCCCATAACTAGCCTTCCTCCCTGACAACCACCTGCCCACCAACATCTTCTTTGGTCTTTAATAATAGATGG
Organism: Nyctereutes procyonoides; assembly: GCF_905146905.1. Classification (NCBI taxonomy): domain Eukaryota; kingdom Metazoa; phylum Chordata; class Mammalia; order Carnivora; family Canidae; genus Nyctereutes; species Nyctereutes procyonoides. The sequence goes on from NW_026575122.1 coordinate 9,755,043, forward strand.
TTTTTAAGATCGTGGCTTGGGCCATTTCAGAGAGTTGCTCAGTTTTCCTGGTTGTCTCCCAAACATACAAGAGGTACACACGTTATTAAACTTCTGTTTGTCTTTCTCCTGTTAATCTGTCTTTTATTGGGGGGTGGGGGGAAAGTTTAGCCAAGAACCTAGAAAGGTAGAGGGAAAATCATTTTTCGTCCTCTAGAGAAGGATAATAGGTTTCATGCAACCAAGGGAGTTCAGAAATCAAAGAAAACCTTAAACTTGGTTTTCTCATAATCAAGGTATCACTAAGAGCTTGGAATAATAGGATATTCAGATTCTTATATTGAAATAGACTTACCTTTTACTTACAAAATCTTAGAAACCCATTTAGAAGAGCTTATGTGTTGCAAATACCTAAAATTGGCTTACCTTCCCTAGTATTGTCTTTTGATTGTGCCACTTACAGATATAATATTGGAGAATTAGTTAATTCATAAGAAAACCATGCCCAACTGTTTAGATAGGTTTAGGTTCGTTTCTGGTTTTTGCCCCAAGTTTAGGAAATATGGTTGGTGACCCAAAATGACCTCTACCAGATTTATAAATCTGTGAAGTTCAGAATTTTGAGTCTATGAAAATGATCAAGTCACCTCTATTTATATAGCTTTCTTTGTATTGCCAAAGGGAAAGCTTCCCGATAATTTCATGAAATAAACTATTTCCCTCATCCTATCAAGAGTTAGTCTACTTTCTCTATTTTTTAAATCTCCATTAACTGTCTTAGTAATTTCATCTAGTTACATGGCTTTCAGTGCCACTGTCGGTGACCCCCAAATTTATTTCTCCAAACTAGACTTCTTTCCAGAACACTAGACTCATAGATCCAATTGCCTTCTCAGTGTCTCAACTTGAACATTTAATAAACATTTTGTACCTAACACATCCAAAATGAAACTAATGTTCTTCTCCCCCAAATTGGTTCCACACTCAGCCTTCTCAATTGATGACAACCACTTTCTTCCAGTTGCTCAGGCCAAAAAGTCTCAAAAATTGGTTTTGATTCCTCTCTTGGTCTCCCTCCCAACATCCAAACTATGAGGAAACTGTTCCTCACTATTTTTGCTGTAACAAATATGGACTGAGTCACCATTATCTCTAAGTTGGATTATTATAATAGCTTCCTGGCTGCTCTCCTTACCTCTACCATTGGCCTCCCTTATCAACTGGTATTCTCAACACAGCAGCCAAAAGTCTTCAAAACATGTCACATGTCAAATGATGTCACTCCTCAGCCCAGAGATTCCTCACTTCACTTGGTTTCTTTTCTTTTCTTTTTTTTTAATTTATTTATGATAGTCACAGAGAGAGAGAGAGAGAGAGAGAGAGAGAGAGAGAGAGAGAGAGAGGCAGAGACACAGGCAGAGGGAGAAGCAGGCTCCATGCTCCGGGAGGCCGACGTGGGATTCAATCCCGGGTCTCCAGGATCGCTCCCTGGGCCAAAGGCAGGCGCCAAACCGCTGCGCCACCCAGGGATCCCTTCACTTGGTTTCTAAACCCAAGTGTTCACAGTACCCTACGAGGTTCCAATTGGTATGCACCCTCTCCAAATACGGCCTTCTTGAACCACTCTTCCTCTTAATTCCTAGACTTCATCCACACTGATCTTGCTGCTTCTTCAACATGCTGGTGCCACACTGGGGCCCACCTTAGGCTGTTGGCTCCAGCTGTTCTCCTTCCTTAAAATGCTCTTCCTCCAACCAGCCATGTCCAACTCCCTGACTTCTCCAGTTGGTTCTGAAACATAACCCTCTCAAGGAGATTTATCTAATATTATTTAAAAATGCAAACTCCCCCCCTAAGGATTTATGATTCCCTTTTACCTGTTTTCCCTTTTCTTTTTCATAGTATTTATTGCCTTTTAATATATCATACAACTTATTGATATGTGTTTCATGTCTTTCCTCACTAAAATATAAGCTCAGTGAGGGCAGAGATTTGTGTCTGATTTTGTCCATTGTTACTGCCTAAGCACCTAGAACAGTGTTGAATGAATGAGTAAATTTTGGACTACTTGCTTAACCTCTTTAAATGCTGTGTTTTCTCATTAGTAAAATGAAAAGAACAGCACATAACTTGTGGAATTGTTCTAAGAACTAAACAGTTTAATTTATGTTAAATAAGTGGTCCAGGGAAGAGAGAGATAAATTTACCTCCCCTCTTTTTATTTTTGTTTTTAATGGAATGATAGATTTTTTTTTTTATTAATGGGATCCTGTTGCACAATTCTTTCTGCTTTTTTGTTCCTTTATTTACATCTACCTGGAATCATATGATGAGGCCTAGCTCAACATATTCAATAGGAACCCTATTTCCTATGTACCCAGATTCATGTGGCCTATAATACTTACCTTATTTGATCATCAAATGTAAATGCTGTCCTAAATATCTTGTGTTAGATTGAGAAGCCAACACCAGAAAAAGAGGTGTTTCCTGCCACATTAGTTTTTCATATGGCATAAGCCCTTAGCACTCTTGCTATTGCCTTTAGGAGTTTTAAAACATTACTCTGGAATATATAAATTAATTCCCTTTTAATTTTTCCTCTCTATGCGTCATGTTGATTTGTTTGTAGTCCAGATTATAAATCATAATAAGATTTTTCATCATAACTTCACTCCAAATGCTATTATAATCATCATATATTTTCAAGAAAAGCATGCCCAGTTGTTTTATTTTTCCCCATTTTATTGAGATATAATTGACATACAACAGAATATAAATTTTAGGTGTACAACATATTGGCTTGATATATGTATATACTACAAAATAATTACTACATCTGTCACCACATATAATTAACAATTTTTTCCTTGTGATGAGAACTTTTAAGATCTACTCTCTTAGCAACTTCCAAACATATAATATAGTACGTTAACTATAGACATCATGTTGTGCTTTAAATCCTCAGAACTTATTTACCTTATAATTGGAAGTTTGTACCTTTTGACCACCTTTCCCAATTCTTCCACCATGTTCAAGTATTTTATTTATTTTTTAATTAATTTATTTTAATTCGGCTCCACACCCAATGTGGGGCCTGAACTCATGACCCTGAGATCAAGAGTCACAGGCTCTACCCAAGGAGTTAGCCAGGCACCCTATGTCCAGCTATTTTAGATGTGTTTTTCCCCAATTCATTTTCTTTAAAGATTGTTCACAAATAGATAATGGGACTATAAATATAAATAAAGAGAAGATTACAACAGAGGATAATTAGACTAATATGTCAGAAGACATATTCATGAATTCAGAAGACAGCAAAATTTATATTAGGAATTGTCAATGAGCAGCCAGTTTTAACGTATTGGAATAATGAAAATGATATTTGATAGCCCAAGATCACTTCCATGTTTCTCCAAGTAGCATATTATCCTTAAAAAGTTCTCCAATCTCCTAATTATTTTTAAACTAACTTTAAATAATAATAGCCACTTTTTATTAATTGCAAGAAATTTCATTGAATTATACTTTAAAAACTTCAAGATACCTTTGCAAGTTATTTTCATGCCTGTATTTTTTCATGAGAAATCAGAAGCTTCAAAAGAGAAATTAACTCATCTAGGATAATAGAGTTGGAAGAGGAGGAAATGAGGTTGTTCCATCTTTAATGTCCTATAGAATATTAAGACTCTGATTCTGGTTGCATATAGTGAGTAAAGCAGCTTGATTTTTAGACATAGACAGAATTCTGATCGCACATTAGGAAATTGAAGCCAAAGAGGCTGTTCTAGTATAGATTCAGGCTCTTACTTCCAAATCCAGGTTAGGCCTAAATATGAACTAACATGTGAATCATTTTTCACTTACTTTTTTTGGTTCAGTGTAATGGCAGTAAAAATAATTATCATTATTGATTAAGGTATGCTATTTCCCAGATATACACAAAACATGTTAAATTCATGATCTCCTCAACAACTTCATGGGGTCAATGCTATTTTATTACAACTTATAGATGAAGATTCAGACATGATAGAACTCTTACAAATTTTGCTAATAACTTTGCTAATCAATGATTGAGAGAGTTACACACTTAAGTATGTGTGATTCTGGAAACTGGGCCCTTAAAATATTTTTGTGTCCTGTGACTACGAATAATATATTCAATCATATCCCATGACACCTATAATAACATTCATATACAACCAAAACGCCACATTAATTGTAATGTAATTTTGAGAAGATAAAATAAGAAACATCAATAAGATCTTCCTATTTATGAATTTGAGCATTGTACCGTTTCATCTAATTAAGAAACAATTCTGAACAGTTAAAAGCCCACTATCAATCCTTCATCAGCCCTTACTCCCACGGAGAGAAACAATCTGTAATTGGATGTGCAAGGATTTAAAGTAGATCAAGATTTTAATGTTTTGTTAGAGTATTCACTGAAAAAAAAAACACCTACATGATAGGATATCACTTTTAGGTAAATCAGATATAGGTCCCAAGTCCTGAGCAAAGAAAGAGAAAAAATTACTAACCTTTATGGAAATAAATGCTACTGAACTTCAAGAATGTGCCTTAGGAAAAAAGAAATCAACTTATTTGGTGTCATCAAGGCTAGTCCAAAATCAGTTCTATCAAAATCATTGATTTTAGCCAAAGCTCTTCGCATCCAGGTAGATATTACAAGGCAACCATCATCCAAAAATTAGTTTATGTACCTTATGTATTATTTTATTTCATAGTTAGCATGTGATAGGTTGGCTTATTCAGGACTGCTCAAAGCCAAACCTTCCTCTGGGGCAATAGTAGCAATTATTGCAGCAGAAGCAGATGACTAGTAACTCAGGCCCATAAATCTTCCAGTCAAATGGAATCTCTTTCAAAAGTATTTGCAGTTTTTACCAAGTCTGAGCAAAGTTAAGAGTTGCCTCTCTTGACAAGCTTTGAATCTGACCATCAGCATTGCTGCAGATCTGAGAAGAGGTCATGTTTTCCTCCAGCAACCAGGATTTCAAGGCTTAAATGTTTATGGCAACATCCCATGCTCTTCCTTAAGTCACCAAAGCAAATATGTCATATCAGTTTAAAAAGTAATCCAAAAATCTGTTTTTTAGAAACTTGTAAACAATATCAGCAGTGATTTTTTGTTGTTATCTCTCTTTTTTTAAAGACCTAGGTAAACAATTAATATTAGAGAAATACTATGTATAGTCAATATTAAAAATTTGTTCTTCTAGGTTTTCTAATACCAAGCTAGATCAACTGAAAGTTCGAAATGTGCAAATCATGAATTCTAAATCTGTGCCTTTGTGGGAAATGTTTCATATTTTTCACACCAGTAAACTCCATTTATAATTTATGTATATGGATAAGAGATGGACAAGAACCAACATTCTATTTTAGCAGGGTTTTTTTTTTTTAAAGAATAAGCAAGTAAATAGGTAATGGTCCTACAAATATTAAAAGTAAGTTACAGAAAGGAAGCCAAGGTATTTATCAAATTATTATGGTTTAAAGTAAGACTTTAAAATCAGGTTCACCAAGGAAATTAAGATCATGTCATCTTGAACTACTTAAGCTTGCTGTGGATTGTAAAGCTTATACCTCTCTAACCTAATTTTTAAAACTTCTTTATCAATGGAATTTATATATAGTACTGGTACAGGAGAAGAACATTCATTCGAGGACAGCAGCATCAGCAGAAGGGGTGAGAGATGACAGATAAAAGTCTAATTCTGAGGTTGGCTTGGTTGGGAAAGAGAAGCCAATAGGAAAATCAATAAAGCATTGAGTTGGGTTAGGAAAAATGGGATCAGAATAAAATGTTTGGATAAAATCTCTCAGTTACCATTTCCTAAAGTGTGTGCTATGCAAAGGCAGATCTCAGTATGCTTCATGAGAAAAAAAAGAAATAGTTAATGACAAATAAACTTGGAATTTTTGTCTATTGTATCTTCTCAGATATTTAAAGTCTTTTAGCATTTTCAATGTTTTGCTATGTCATAAAGAAACATTTCAAAAATGTTATTTAACCCAATATCTCGGTTAATGTGTTTATCCATGTTGTTTTGTTTTTGTTATTGTTTTTTATTTTTGTTTTTTTTTCTGCCACAAGTTTAAGTTTCTATAGACCTAGAGTTCCAAGAAATAGTATTCATAAAATGCTGCTCAGTAAAAAACAGTAAACAATATATAAAATGAACAAACAAAAAAACAGTATAAGAATAGGCTCCTGGGAGATTAGAGGGATGGTGAAAACAATGCTTTTTGCATTTATTTAAGAAGAGAATGTTAGCTAAGAGACCAGTGGCACAGAGCCTGTTTAAAAGGATCTTAGAGTAATCATGACATAAGGTACAGGATTAGATGAAATGAAGGCCATGAAGATAAACAGAAATGATTAAATCTTACAGACATTCTGGAGAGGCAAGAGACAACTCTTAATTCAGAAAGTTTATACAATAATTCATACAAAAAGTTCTAGAAAGTATAAAACATGGTAACTTTCCTTAATGAGCTCTCTTTCTGTGGGAAGCATAGCAAACAATAGATTTAAACAAACTGCAAGCATCATGAGAGAGTTCAGCATTTAGCATTAAATCTTGAGAGTTCTAATAGTAAACGAAGTGGATAATCAAGAATTAGCAAAACAAGCTTCAGTCAGGGGGTAGGTCTTGTGCCTAAAATAATATGCCAAGAACAAGAGTAGAGGACAGCATTGCTAGCAATGAGAAGAATGAAAACTTGGCAACAGATAGAAGGGAAGAAAAATTCCACAATGATTCCAAGACTTGAGCCTTAGAAAAAAAAAAAAATAGAGTTTTCACTAAAAATGAGCAAGAAGGAGTGCTGGTCCACAGGTGCCACACCAATGAATATCATATCCATTTATCAATCTTAAAATAAGCCAAGCACAATACTATCCCCTCTTTTAAATGTACCACTCTCCAATAGCGTAACATTAGAGTATTATCATTACAACAAAAAACTCATGTAAAAGGCATATATGGTCTCCTAGGAGTGATTTCTTACTGGCTTGGGGCTCTGGGGGGGAGGATTCCCATTGCTTATCAAAAGGATGTCTGAGTTGGGTTTTCTAAAATTGATATTCCAGATTGACCAAAGGGAAAAAGGAATTCTTAACAAGTAGAAAAACATGTGTGAGACCTAGATATAGATTACATGATATATCCATATTTTTGTAGTTTTATTTTACTGGAATATAAAGACTTGATGATATGAGGAAAAATGGACAGAAAACAAAGCTGGAGAAGTTGAGATGGGCCAGATTATGGAGGGTCTCGTATATAATGTTGTTCATTTTATGGGCTGTAATATAGCAGCAAAGCACTTAAGAAAAAGGAATTATATAATCAGGTCTGTTCTGTAGAATGATTACTTGAACAGCCATTTGGAGACAATGATAGGAGACAAAACAAGGAACAAGAGGAGTACTGAGGAAGTTGTAAAAGTCTACACAAAATTATATGGGCCCAAACATAGGCAGCATCTTGGAAAATAGAAGAAGCCAGGGATTCTTAGGGATGTATATGAAGCAAAATTCCCAGGAGTGGTGATGATCAGTTGTTGGGGAATGCATATAGAACATGATAGGATGAGAATGGCAGAAGCAAGCATGTAGATGAGCAAAAACAGAGGAACAATAGGGCAGTTATTTTGTGTCTTTTGTTTGTCCTATTTCAGTTCAGTGGCTGAAACAGGAATAAAAATTACAGTTAGGCAGTTTCAAGGAATGGCTTTTTTATTAATATCCTGAACTACACTGCTTCATTTCTCTTTTGCTGTATTCCCCTGATAAAACTCCAACTGGCTGGGTGAAGCCAACTACCTGCTTTCTCCAAAACTGAGTGAACAGATTAATTACTTACCAGCAGCTTAAATGACATTTATAATAGTTTGGTCCTTTAAAAACACAACAAAATTATTATGTTTGCTGTTGTTTTCCATGGTTATTTCATACATTCTCCACTCTTCTCAAACCTCCGAATATCCTACTTCCTACTCAGTCAACCAGTGAGAAACTGGAAGCCATCAGAATGGATATTCCTCAAGATTAATTCAACAAATCTACTTATGATAAGAATTTTTCTTTTCTCCTTCCATTCAGTTAAATAAAACATCTCCTCTTCTATGTTTCTTGTCCTCTCCAAGGTCAATTCCCTCACCTGTGCTTTGAATCTCATCACCTGTGTTGTATGCAGGAACTATAGCACATCAATTCTCCTCTCTCTTTCCTTTACCTTCATCTTAACCTTCTCTACTAACTCCATCATTAAACATACCAAGGCCTTCCAACATTTAAAAACAAAAAGGCTGAAAGGCTTCTTCTGAAAGGCTAGGTAATCTACAATAAACTTCAATGTGAAATAAAAATAAAACTGCTCAAAAAACATTCTGACTCTGAAGCTCTGTGTCTACAGTTTTACTTGCTCTTTTGGCTAGAGCTTTCTTTCTCTCCCCTTACATAATCAACTTTACTATGTAGAGGAAGAACATTAGGATCCCTATTGATTGGAAAGTATCTGACCCAAGATCAAAATCATTTTAATTTACTAGGGCTACCATAACGAAATACCATAGACTGGAGTTTAAACAGCAGAAATTATTGTCATAGTTCTGGAGGCTAGAAGTCTAAGATCAAAGTGCCAGCAGGGTTGGTTTCCTCTAAGGTGCCTCTTTTTGGCTCACTTGCTACCTCTTCATATGGTCATCCCACCTCCTCCTCCTCCTCACCTCCTCCTCCTCCTCCTCCTCCTCCTCCTCCTCCTCCTCCTCCTCCTTCTTCTTCTTCTTCTTCTTCTTCTTCTTCTTCTTCTTTCTTCTTCTTCTTTCTTCTTCTTCTTTCTTCTTCTTCTTCTTCTTCTTCTTCTTCTTCTTCTTCCTCTTCCTCTTCCTCTTCCTCTTCCTCTTCCTCTTCTTCCTCTTCTTCTTCAAGATTTACTTTTTAACTAATCTCTACTCCCAACGTGGGGCTCAAACTCGCAACCCCAAGATCAAGAGTTGCGTGTTCTACCAACTGAGGCAGCCAGGCACTCCCTCCCTTCTTTTTCTTCCCTTTCCTCTTCTTATAAGGACACTTGTCTTATTGGATTAAGGCTCTTTCCTAACAAGCTCACTTAATCACCTCTTTAAAGATCTTTTCTCCAAATATGGTTGCATTCTAAGATACTGGAGTTGGGACTTCAATGTAGACATGTGGGGGGGGAGGCAAATATAATTTAGCCCTTGACAAGTACCATAAGCAGATATAAAAAGAAAAGCATGGTGAAGACTCTCATTTTATTGACTACTTAGATATTAGTTTATTCATTTACTTTCTTATTCTGAAGGTAGAGGGAAAGGTTTCAAACATACTATTTTGGACTTTGGACACAGCAACTAGAATGGATAGCAGAGATAGATGTGTGACAGGACTTTGAAAAAGCCGCTGAAATAGAGAAAAGAATATATGTGAGAGAGATTTCAAAAGAAGGATCCACGTTATTTATAATGCAATTCAATGTGGAGGGTAGTGAAAAACACTCAAGTACCACTCATGGTTTTTGAATTTGAATAAGTAGGTGGCTGATGGGATATTTATAGAAGTATGGGACAGAAGAAGGGCAATTGTGGGAAGAAAGATGAAATGTTCTATTTCGGATGCATTGTTTTGAGGCACCAAATAGTGATATTTGGCAGGAGAAAGTCAAGGATGACAATGTAATATAAGGCACAATACCAACTGATACACTAAGGGAAAATACAGAGAAAGAAATCCAGCTATCTCTTTGGAGATGCTTCCACTTAGAGGAAAGATGGAAGAGTTGTTAAAATAGATAAGGAAGTAAAATTCTGGAAGTAAAGAGGAAAGAGATTTTGAAAATTAAAAAAGGATAATTAACATAATAAAAGACTGTAGTCTGGCATTTTCAATAACTGAGATGAGGTTCACAAGAAAAAGAGGTAAGAATGAGATAAAGGATACAAAACAAGCATAAATTATTTACCTTATACCAGAAGCTTTATGTACAGTATTTCCTACTCTGAGGTAGATATCTTTTCTCATTTTTTTTCTATGTATTCTATGTACATTTCATACTATGTATGAAATACATAGTATGTATTCTATGTATTAGAGCCAGAATTAAAATCTAGGAAAGACAGATGAGTTGTTAAAATTTTCATTTCATGAAAATACTCTGTTTTGTGTAAATGATTTATCGTATAGAACTTTAAAGACAATATATGGAAACTCAAAACACAATACTGAAGGGAAAATAGAATTGGTAAAAATAGATGAATAGATAAAAGATAGATGGATGATAGATAGATAGATAGATAGATAGATAGATAGATAGATAGATAAGTCTTCAAAAATATTAACAGAGAGCAGTCTGACATTTTCAACACCATATGTATGTCATCAAAGTGCCAACAGGAAGAGAATTCCCTAAGCATTTATGGACTTCATCATTAGTCAAAATTGATACCTCAAAGTAATAACTTTGTATTCCAAGACAAAATAGTTAATGGACTTTTGATTTTTATTTCTTATTCCTGTCTTAAATTTCTTTTGTTTATTATTCCATTTAATTCAATTCAGTTTCCTATACCTTCTTTATAAATTAATCAAACCTAGGAGTGACCTGCTTATTGAAAGCTTATAAAGATAGAAATGATGGAGTGCTAGAACAATAGTAGACAGTATTTTTTTAAGTAAGAAAAGTACTCATTATGACTGAAGTACTACTATATAGCTCATTTTTCTCTATTTTTATTTGAATAAAAACATGTTTTAGATATTTACTGTGGGCCAAACATTACATAGGCAACTTAAATATAAAAACCAGTAAGAAATGATACCTACATGAAAGTGATCCAAAGTAGGGGAAACAAGGGGATGTGGATGGGTCAGTTGGTTAAGCATCTGCCTTCGGCTCAAGTCATGATCCCTAGGTCCTAGGATCCAGCCCCGTGTCCGGCTCCCCGCTCAGGGGGGAGGCTGCATCTTCCTCTCTCATTCCTCCCACTTATGCTGTCTGGCTCTCTCTATCTCTTTGTCAATTAAATAAACAAAATCTTTAAAAACACAAAACAAAGCAAAGTAGGGGAAACAGACATTTGAAAAATACTGTGGTTAAGAGTTGTCACACAGGTAAGTACAGAGCACTCTGGGGCACATAGCTCAGACTGGAGGACTCATGCAGGTTTCCCAAAAGAGATGATTAAAATGACTCTTGTAGAATAACTAGAAGTTTGATAGATGTAAGTCCTTTTGGTGCGAAGATTTTTTTTTTCTAAACATGTAGACCAGGATGTATATGGACATTTGACCTGAGTGTGAACCCAACAGGTATTCAGAACTACAGTATGGCTGGAACCTTGTAGGAAAGGGGAAGATAACACTGGAGAGGCAAGTCAGATCAAGTAATGAAGAACACTGAACACCATGCTGAAGAGTTAAAATTTTAAGTGGAGGATAAAACACAAGTGGATTTACATTGAAGAAGTATGATTCACAAAAGGGTATGTTGATTCTGAACTCTTTCCAAATATTAAAGAGTTTCCTTAAGATAGATTAAGCAGACAATGTAATGAATTTGCACTGAGAGTAAACCTCTTCCAATGTAACATATTGTGATTCCAACATAGCACGTTATCATTATTTCATTTTTCTGGCATATCAATTCCTTTTTGGTATTTTTATTAAATAGCTGTAAAACTGATTTAAAGGATTATTTGTGGGATTTTTAAAATAATTTAAATGTCTCCAGTTAATTGCACACCAAACTTCAGCATCAATCAACCTATATCCTTCATTGATAACTGGCTCTTTCCCAATGGTATTTACAAAATAATTTTGTATCTAAAAACAAAAATAAAAATATTACTGGCAAGAATGGACACTCTAACACAAATCAATGCTATTCAAGGAACTTCCACCTTGACTGCTGTGCCAGTAAGTGGGGATCTCTGAGCCACTATAAGCTTGAGGCCAGAACAGAAAGCAGTTGTATAAAAGGAACTTTACATATTTGCATGCAATAGGCAGGCTTGTATTGAGAATATTTAAAAGAAAAGAAGAGAGTTATTTGTATCTCAGACTTGGGCTTTGGAGGATCCCTAAGAAATCCTTTCCACTAGATTTATGAGTTCAGGATTTCATCTGCCTAATTTTTGGAGAAATCTATAACAAAATAAGGTCAGAATTCTTAGCTATTTAAGATAAATTTCTGTCCATGTATTCTGGAAAATTCCCAGATGAATCACTTAGTTGGCTTTCTTAAGGATAAAAGACTCAACACCTTTTTTTTCTAATATGGAATAAAATGAGACATATTGAAGAAAACAAACATAAAAGAAGTAAATAGCATATCTGACACCTGAGTCTATGCCTCAGAAAATTATGGGTTTTTTATTGTTGTTGTTCTTGTTCTTATTTTAGTGTGTTGTCAGAAGAAATATAGAAATATCTAGAAATAATTCTTCATCTTTTGACATTCTGTTTTAGTTAGCATAGTTCCTGGGAAAACTATGTACAATTGACTGAGTTAATTGCTTCCATTTGAAAACCAAGACAGAAGTTGTCTCAACCAGATGCCAAATCAGGTTCAGTGATACTGATGGAATAGCTAAAGGCAATAGAGATTTTATTAGGTTAGTGAAACAATATATCTCAAAATTTACAATAGATGGCATTTAATGCAATTTCACTGGTTTCATCATGAACACTTAAATGTTGCTTTTAACAAATTTGTAGCTCCAAATGGAATTGATCTAGAAGATCAGAAAAGCAGAGAAGGAGGATGTATGCCAAAATTTAAGAAGGTCAAAAGAAACTGGAATGTTAACATGTGAATAAAGCTTAGTGAATTTAATATTATTTCCATTGTTTTGGAGGCAATGTACTTTGTCATCTCCATGCTGACAAGTAGACAAAAATACATTTCAAGAAATAGGGCTCTTCATTTTCACCAAATACTATCCTGATAAACCATGAAAATGAAGAGGCCTGTTTCTTGAAATGTGAGGGCTTAAGCATGGCAAGATACGAAATAATAATTGAAGCATTTTTCTGATTACGTAGATATAGATATATGTCTTTACTTTAGCAAATTCAAATGTAAGGCTTTCTTTGGCTTAAAAAGAACAAAATATAAAAATTCTTCAGTCTTCTTCAGACATATATTGCTGTATTTGAACAGACTCCAATATGAAAGTTACCTTATCTAATAGTTATTCAAGAAGATGGAAAGAGTTAATAATAACTAATGAGATGCTTTAAATATGGCTTCCCCTGTTACTAATAAATTATTTCTTTTAAAAATTACCTCTTTGGTAATTAGTTTGTGAGCATGTGTGTGTTGAGAAATTGTGTTGGAGGATTGGGCCAAGGGAACAAGCTTAGGGAGAAGCATGGGCATCAATCTTTTTTTTTTTTAAAGACTTTATTTATTTATTCATGAGAGACACAGAGACGGAGAGAGAGAAAGGCAGAGACAGGCAGAGGGAGAAGCCAGCTCCATACAGGGAGCCTGATGTGGGACTCGATCCCAGGACTTCAGGATCATGTCCTGGGCAGAAGGCAGGTACTAAACCGCTGAGCTCCCAGGGACCCCTAGTTTTTTTTTTTTTTAAATTTAAATTCAGTTTAGTTAACATATAGTATATTATTAGTTTCAGAGGTAGAATTTAGTGATTCATCAGTTGCATATAACACCCAGGGCTCATTATATCACGTGCCCTCCTTAATGCCCATCCCCATCATCCACCTCACATAGGAATCAATCTTTTTTTTTTTTTTTCAAAGAGTGAGCATGAGAGAGGGGAAAGGGCAAAGGGAAAAGCAGACTCCCTACTGAGCAGGGACCTCGATGTGGGGCTCTATCGCAGGACTCTGGGATCATGACCTGAGCCAAAGGCTTAATCAAAGGCTTACCTGACTGAGCCACTTGGGCACCCCAATGTGGGGAATCAATCTTAAAAGGGTTTTCTTTTACAAAGAGGCTCTGCAAGAAGCAATTTTTATCATGCAAGACCATGCAGTCTGAAAGGAGAACTTGCATAATGAAATTGGGGTGATGCCTTCCCTTGCCATGGCCGTCACAGAGGAACTGTTCTTATCTGCATTGTGATCAGAGCACAGGAAAAGCATAATGCATTTACCTATTGTATCCTACTGAGGCAAGGACTGTGCCAGGGAAATGGAAAGCCAGGAGAAAAATGCATCTTCTTGCTCGCTCCATAAGAGCTTAGTAACCTAGAGGCTTCCAAACAGGGCTCTCAGCCTGGGTGTCACAGCTTGCCAGTCCATTGGCTCCTAGCCAACTGGTGATTGAATTCGTTTTTATATTCTTAGCACCTGGGGAAGACCTCCTCAGTAGGAGTAAGGAAATAAAAATGAATCCTTAATATAAGAAAACATTTCAAAAAAAATTAGAAGAGGATGAAAAAGTTTTATAATTTTAAAAACAACAATAACATGATTTTTTATATAAAAAAGGTTAATAAGGGAAATCTTAAAACAGATTGCTAACAACAAATCATCAATTCGGAAAATCAAATGTCAGAATCCTCACAACACAAAGCAATGACAGTATGAGAGTAATGGGTTGAATTATCCTATTACAGGATAAATGCCAGGTTAGATTAAGAAAAGATCCAGCTATGTGCTTTTTATAAGGCACAAAACAAAATAAAATTACATAGAAAAGCTAATAATAATGACATGACTAAGAAGGTTCTAAACAAATGATAATTTTAAAAATCAGATAAAGTAAGATATAACACTAAAAGCATTAAATGAGGCCCCAAACAAGTATATTTATAATGATAAAGACTAGATTAGGGCCTTCCAGTTTCAGATATAAAGAGCTTGGGAGTTGCAATTCCTATCCTCACAAGAGAAAGCTGGACAAACTGGAAATCAATGATTTTTCTGAGACCAATCAGAGAATTAAATTTGCAGAGACAGGAAAATCCGGAGTCTAGCAGCTGAAATCTGTTCATTTGGAGCAGAGGCCACTAGAACCATACACTGGAGCCATCAGAAGCTTTAATGGTCATTTTGAGAAATTACTGGAGGCTGAGTGTGAATTGGTATGAGAGTGAGACACTCCTGGGGGCTGAAGTCCTAGGGAGCTCCATGCCTCATGGGCTTTACTTTGAGAAACCCCCACAGGTTGTCACAGTGAAGACTGGAGAGAGCGGGAAAGGAAGTGTAAACCGCAGTGATGTATGCCCAGAGCCTTCTCTGTAACAAAGACCTACTCTCCAGGGGCAGAGCTGTTCGCTCCTTCCAGCCCCCTCCAGCCTTCCTGTTCACCTATGTGGGAAGCTATACAAGAAGAAACACTTGTGAAGGTCACAGGCCAGATACACAGGCCCCAGTGAAAAGACTGAGATTTAATCAGGAGATTATAGAACACCCTCCCTCATCCATACCTAACTGTCACACCCAAAAGTCTGGATAATAACCCTATGCTAAAGCTGAGAGAAACAGACTCTCCCTGAAAAGTACTTTTAAAAGCCCAAAGTCAAGAAAGGAGACAACAATAAGAACCCAAGAAGAATTTTTGAAGTTTTTGGCACCTATGACTAATCAAGCAGTAAGTAAAGTCCAACTGTTAACTAGATTAACAATTAACATAAAACTTCACACTAAAGGCCATTTACCTCAGTTCCTGTATGTACAGCCTTCATGAAAAAGACCACAAAGCATGATAAAAAGCAAGAACAAAACCATCTAAAGAGACACAGTAAGCATCAGAAGCCAAACTCAGATAGGATACAGGTGTTGGGATTATCCAACAGGGAATTTAAAATAGCTATGATGGGTATAGTAAGGGCTGTAATGGGAAAAGTATGGAAAAAGTAGCAACATGAAAGAATGCATGGGTAATGGAGGCACACAGATGCAAGTTCTCTCTGGCGGGATGGGCAATATGGGCAAAGGGGAGTGGGAGGTACAGGCTTCCAGTTACAAAGTCACAGGGATGAAAGGTCCAGGGTAGGGAATATAGTCAGTGGTAGTGCAATAGCGTCGCATGATGACTGATGGTAGCCACACTTGTGGCGAGCATAGCGTAACATACAGACTTCTCACATTATTATGTCGTACTCCTAAAACTAATGTAACATTGTGGACCAACAACACTTCAATAAACTAAAAAATAAAAAGGAAAGAAAAAAAGATAAGAATATCAGAAATGAATGCCTTTGACCTCATTAGAGAAGACTGGACACAACAGAAGTATAAGTAGCTTTACTTAAAGAATTTAGAACAATCACAAACTTTCATTCATCACATTCTATAGCCAAGACATTTAAAACAAAAAATTCTGCTAATAAAGAAAAAAAGTGGGACGCCTGGGTGGCTCAGTGGTTGAGTGTCTGCCTTCAGCTCAGGGCATGATCCCAGAATCTAGGATCGAGTCCTATGTCGGGCTCCTTGCAGGAAGCCTGCTTCTGCCTCTGCCTCTCTCTCTGTGTCACTCATGAATAAATAAATAAAATCTTTAAAAGAGAGAGAGAGAGAGAAGACTAATTGACCATATAATTGTGGGTTTAGTTCTTGGGTTTCTATTCTGTTCCCTTGATCTATGTGTCTATTTTTGTGCCAGTACCATACTGTTTTGATTACTACAGCTTTGTAGCATATCTTGAAATCTGGGATTGTGATATCTCCAGTTTTGTTCTTCTTTTTCAAGATTACTTTAGCAATTTGAGGTCTTTTGTGCTTCCATACAAATTTTAGGATTGTTTGTTCTAGTTTTGTGAAAAACACTACGGGTATTTTAATAGAGATGGCATTAAATCTGTAGATTGCTTTGCATAGTATACACATTTCAATAATATTTGTTCTTCCAACTCATCAGCATGCAATCTCTTTTCATTTATTTGCATCATTTTGAATTTATTTCATCAGTGTTTTATCGGTTTCAGAGTATAGGTCTTTCACCTCATAGGTTAAATTTATTCCTGGGTATTGGGTATTTTTTTTTTTTTTGGAATTGTAAATGGGACCATTCTCTTAAATTCCCTTTCTGCTACTTCATTATTAGTGTGGAGAAATTTTTGTACAATGGATTTTTGTATATTGATTTTGTATCCTGCTACTTTACTAAATTCACTTATCAGTTCTAGCAGTTTTTTTGTGGAGTCTTTAGGTGGACCATAGCTTCTGAACAGGGCCAAACCACAAATATTCCAGGGTCTCCACAGGAACACCTGCAACTTGTTTCAGTAATGGACTTTTACTCAATGACAGCCTTACCAACCAATTCTGTGTAGCTGAGATTAGATTTTTGCCACCAACATCAATCACAATTATTTGTAAACAACATATGCAGCATTCCCTTTTGTCTTTAAAAACCCCTAACTTTTGTTCCCTACTGGAACACAATTTGAGTTGTTTCCTGAATCTGTACTCTCAAGTTGCAATTCTAAATCCCAAATAAATTCTTTAGTTTAAGTAATAATAAAAATAAACAAATTTTAAATAAAAAGAGAAGTATGCAATTCTACAATCATAGTGGAAGATTTTAAACACACTTCTTTCAAAAATTATCAGATCATATGGACAAAAAAACCCAAAAGACATAAAATGTGTTCAGTTTTTTGCTTCTTTTGTTTCTTTTATTAATAAGGTATATGATCTTGTTTCACCTAAATTGGTCTGTGGGTCTTTTTCCCATCTCTGTCTGGTTTGGGACCACATGATGCTGAAGATAAAATCTGAATGGCACAATTAACGTAATTGGTCTAATACAGAGAGAACTTCATAACCAATAAACAAAAAAAATTACAAGGAAAATTTTAATTTTTAAATAATCTTATGCAAAACCCAAATTCTTTGCCCCTGCAATAATAGAAAATAACTACTTATAAAGCCATAGTAAATAACCCAACTAATTTCAGGGGGAAAAGAAAATCTACACAGGCTTCATTTTTAAGCTACAATGCAATAAACTAGAAATTAACTATAAATGACTAGAAACATACATACACATAAAGCCCTCATTTACAAAATTAAAAACACGTTTCAAAATACCACTTGAGTAACAGAGAAAATCAAAACTTAAAATACAATCTTTCAAAATTAATCATGAATCTCTGTATTTCAGAAGTAATGGATTTAGACCAAAGCATTACCAAGAAGAGAATTTATAAGTGTATTTATTAGAACAGAAGAATATTTTAAATAAATGATTTAGACATTCAATCCAAGAAGTTGTATAAAAAGAACAAGGTTATTTCCTTTTAAGTATAAAAGAAAGCATAAAAGCAAAAGCAAAAATTAATTAAAATAAAGAACAAATTATACCAACTAAGTGAAATAAACTCTGGCAAAGTCTTATTTTGTACCAAACAAAATATATTAGGAACATATTACATATTACTAGTAATGAGAAAAGAGACATAAAAGAAGAAGGATACGGGATAAACTTAGATGCCGTAGATGATATTCAAGGAGATACATAACCAAAATTGACTTGAGAAGCCATAGTCATAATTGACTCAAAAGGCCAATACTCATAGTATATATTGAAAGGCATATTGGATTTTTTATTGCAAGAATTGACAAACCTTTTCTTCTACAGGGCCAGATCATTAATGTTTGAGACTTTTCCAGCAATACTATCATTTTTGCAAATATTCAACTCTGCCATTGCAGCATGAAAGCCATCATAGGAAATTCCTGGGAGTGGCTGTGTTTGAAAAAAGCGTGTGGAAGGATGGAAGTGCCCCTAGGGCCCCTGTCAATGACAACTCAAATCATTGCTACTCTTTTCTTAGGTCTCCTCTATATTTAAGAGAAGAAGCCTGGGGTTATATTTTCCAAAATCCATTTACAGCATGGTTCCGAGTTAGAGTCCACAAACAACAGAAACCCACGTGCGATGTAAGCAGTGGAAGAGTAGGAGAAAACCATCATTGTTGGAATCAATTGAAGACAGCTTAGCAGGGCTTATAAGTAGGTGGGTTACATTTGCCAAATTCTGGGACATAGTTAGCAAGCCTGTTTGGCTCTCCCATCAAGTTACATTCTACAGTTTAGACATTCCCATTTGGGCCTCCATTTTCCATTTCTTTAGTTTCTTTATTTATGTTGAACCTGGGGAAAGAAGGAATGGTGACATCTGGGGAGAGGCCTTCAAGATTTCAACAAGTGTTTTTTTAAATCTATAGTTACAAATAATACATACTGTAAATACAACATACAAAAAAATTTTTTTAAAGATTTTATTTATTTATTCACGAGAGACAATGAGAGAGAGACAGAGACACAGGCAGAGGGAGAAGCAGGCTCCATGCAAGGAGCCCGATGTGGGACTTGATCCCAGATCCCGCTGAGCTACCCAGGTGTCCCCAAAAATATTTTAAATGACAGAAAGTTTTCAGTGCATATAAAACAAAAAAATGTAATTTTAAAAAGGATTTAATTTATAAGAGCAATAAGAAAAACAACAACTTAGGAATAAAACCTAAAAAAAAGTAAGTAATATGTACATCAAGAAACTTTAAAACTCTACCAAAGAAAGTGAAGAAAGAACAAAATAAATGAGGAACCAGACCACACCCCTAAGTGGGGATTATTCAATACTGTAAAGATGATGACATTTTCCAAATTAATCTGTAAAGTCAATGAAATCCTCAAGAAAACCCAAACAAGTTTGGAGGCCCAAATGTTATTATCTTAACAATTAGGCCGCAATCCAAATGGCGTTAGTTGACTTTGGTGCTGGTGTGAAAAAAAAAAAAAAATGGTCTTATTTTTTTTACCCCAATATTTATTCAATTATTCCAAGATCACGTATTGATTAGTCCATCTTTTCCATGCTGATTTGGATCTGTGAAACTATTTCTGGACCCTCTATCCAGTTTCATTAATCTTTTTATCTATAATTCAGTGGTTTCAACCAGGAGGCTGTTTTTTAAAAGGCATGTAATTATCCACTGAAAAGGACATGACCATGCTAGAAACCTTAAGGGTCTATTATAAATCTTTCACTGAGACTTTTCTTGAACTTCTCATAGCATCTTTGACTACTGATACATTAAACACCATAGGGTATGTCAGTTTTAATACCCTAGAGTTTTTCTAGGGACCAGATTTTAGAGCCTTTTTCTGCTCAGTGCTCTACTTAAAGGTGGCTAACTCTTGTGTTACTGGATTCAGAAGTCAGAGCGATATTCTTAGATATGCCACGTGGTACCTCCGTAACACAAATGAGCCTACATGGCACAGTTCCTTCTATTTAGTGGTACAAAACACAATAATCTACCCTTTACTTTATAAAGATCACTAGACCCCTAAAAGTTGTACTGACGCAATGTGTCTCTGAATATGTGCGGGTTTTATTTCCAACCGTTGGAACACATGTATCTTCTTAAGGCCTCTGATCCACAAACCACTTCTGGCCCATTCAGTCCAATTAGTATAATGGCATTAATATAGTAGACCAGTGACATTCTGTGGGATATTGAGAGGTACAGGTTACCTTAGACTATATCATGGCATGGTGCAAGAGAGCTATCGTAGCACTGGGACAGAACTCTAAATGTCTATAAATGTCTCCTGTATTCCGAGTAAATACTATTTATGACCCTGTTTTCTGATAAGATTGGAAAAGAACACATTCATTAAATCAATGGCCATATTCCATGCACCTATTATTCTACTCTGGAGAGAAAACCACATCTGGCCCAGCAGCTACAATTTGGGCTACTACCTGGCGCACTTCGTGGCAGTCCAGTTATCCTCCTGTTGCAGTCAGGCAACAGATGATCCAGCTCTGAAATCACATATCAGCATCTGCTTTTTTTAAACATTTCCTGGCACTAACTGCTGCAATTTGGCTTCTCTATTAAACAGACTTTGAGATAAAGATTAGTTTGCCAGACATTTGTTAAGGAGTGCTCTTGGGAACCCAGAAATGTAAAAGAGATAGAAAGGAAAGAAGACTGGACAGAGAGAGAAGTGGATCTGTGATGCCTCCCAACAAGAAAGAGCCTCTGGACTTCATGGAGAGGTCTGGAGCTAGAATGGCTTTTCAGAGTTGTGTTGAGTTAGGGAGAGGTTACGGGCCTTTGCGTCTCTCATGCTGATCAATCATTGGATGCTGGTAACTCCAGAAATAAGTGCAACTTTGAATGAGACAGATTTTTTTAGCCAAGGCAGTCCCCATAAAGGGCTGACAGTTGAGAACAGTCTTTTAGGAGCCTTACTAGCAGCTAAAAAACAAGTCTTTCATTTATTAAGGAAAATATGAGCTGCTCATCAGAGCATCCACCATGATCAGATGACAGTATATGGGGGCTATTTCTGTGCTTTCTATTCTATTCCTTTATTCAACTTCTCTATCCTTGCACAAATTTCATGTTTTAATAATTACAGTAGTTTTAAAATAGGTCTTGGTAGTGACTAGCATTTTTTTTCTTTGATATTACTATTGTTAGTTCTTTCCATATGCATTTTAGAATAAGCTTATCACTTTTGATTTTTAAAAAACCTCCTGGGATTTTGGTTGTGATTGCATAGAATCTATACATGCTTAGGGGAAATTGGCTTCTTTACAATACTGTGCCTTCCAATGAGCATAAATTACTTCCTTCTTCAATCTTGGTACAAATTTTAGTTTCTAGTGTAGATGCTTTGAATATCTTTTGATACATTTATTCCTAGGCATTGGATGTTTCTTTCTGCTATTATGATGGTACTTTTCCTTTGTAGTTTCGTTGCTAGAATGCACACAATTTTTGTAGATTGAACCCATATCCAATATCCTTACTAAATTCAGTTATTAATTCTAACTTTTTATACATTTTTATATATCCTAGGTACACAGTTATTATGTCTATGAATAGTGATCATTTTATTTCTTCTTTACCAGTTATTATATACCTTTCCTAAGAGGAAAGGGCAAGGCCCTTATTTACTGGGTGAACTTTCAGTACAACATCAAGTAAAATAGTGGTAATGAACCTCTTTATCTCATTCCTAATTTCAAAGGAAATCTTTTCAATATTTCACCATTGTGTAAGATGTTTGCTCTTATATTCTTATAGAACTTATAGATTAAGATATTTCCCTACTATTTCTAGTAGTCTCAGAATTTCTATTGTGAATAAGTTAAATTTTGTCAAATGATTTTTATAAATTTATCAAAATAATCATGTGATTTCCCTCCTTGTCTTTTTTTTTTTTTTAGTGTGGTAAACTACATAGATTATATTTTTAATATTATACTAAATTTACATGTTAAAAAACTCATTTGGTATTGGTGTATGTGTATATGTATATGTATACAAGTTGATTAACATATTTTATATATGTATTATATATGTACTCTTACAATAAAGTAAGCTGTACTGTATTTATTGGAAAAAAATCCACATGTAAGTGGACTCAGAGCTGAAACCCTGTGTTGTTCAAGGGTCAACTGTACTAAATTCTAACTGCTAATATTTTGTTAAAAATATTTTTAAAATATTTTATTTATTTATTCACGAGATACACAGAGAGAGGGAGAGAGAGGCAGAGACATAAGCAGAGGGAGAAGCAGGGAGCCTGATGTGGGACTCGATCCTGGGACTCCAGGATCATGCTAAACCGCTGAGCCACCCAGGGATCCCCCTTGTTAAAAATTTTGCATTCACATTTACAATTGGTCTGTAAAGTTCCTTTCTTGTAATTTCTCTTTTTTAAAAAAGATATTTATTTATTTATTTATTTATTTATTTATTTATTTATTTATTTATTTATTTATTTATTTTTAAGAGAGAGAGACTGAGAGCACGAGTCGATAGGGGCAGAGGGAGAAGCAGACTTCCTGCTAGCAGGGAGCCAAACATGGAATTCAACTCCAGAACTCCCAGGATCATGACCTGAGCCAAAGGCAGATGCTTAATGGACTGAGCCACCCAGGTGCCCCTCCTTTCTTGTAATTTCTTTGCCAGGGTTTTGAATCAAAGGGTGGATGCTATTTGTATAAGGAACTAGTCCCCACTCTCCCTGTCCTTTTTCTTTTCACTTCCTGGAAGAATCTGTGTCTGACTGGTATTATTTCTTATTTTCATTTCTTCTTTAAATGTTTGGAAAGATACATCAGTGAAATTTTCTGGGCCTGGGATTTTTACTTTGAGAAGGTTGTTTTTGGTGGTTGTTGTTTTTTAAATAACATATTCATTTTTTTAATTTTTAAACTATTAAAGAATGATATTCAGTGCCTGTTTATTCAGTGTATGTTATCTATCAAGTTATGGACGGAATGTATGTCATGCACCATTGTGATAGAGGTTGAGGATACAGTGGTGATCCTGTGAGCCCATAGTGAGCCTATGCTGAAGATATTAAGGTGAGATGTGTTCTTGTGGAGTAAATATTCTAAAGGGGGAGACAGACTTTTGTCAGTAAGGTAGCAATAAATATAGAATTTCAATTTAATGACTTCTAAGTAGAGGTTCAGGGTGCTATCAGAGTTGATAATGGGAAATCTCATCTAGGCATATTAAAAACAGATTTTCATGCGGAAACAATCTTTGAAAATAGATGTTTTCAACCTATTTTCATACCTTTTAATTATTTCCTTTATCTTTAAAAATATTCTCTTAATTTAGCTGCTTCTTTACATAGCTACTTCTCCATGGTGGGCTGTAAATGCGGTTGTATCTCTATTACAGTCCGAAACATCCATATTAGAAGGAAAATCCAATTTTCTTCGTGAGCTTCAACCTCTCCCTACTTAAGTGGGAAAGTCATTCCTTAGTATTCTCTTACTGCCATTGCTTCTCCCTGCCACATGGTGTCTCTGTTGACAACTGGTCCTCCACAATCAGCTAGGTGATGGAGTCCATAAATCTTCAAAGGATTCTCCTCTATTCTCTAAGAATTTATGAAACAAATATCTACACTGTTTTGATTGATATAGTCGACTTGCTTTGTGCTTATTTCTCTGAGCCATATTCAGCCATTGCCCAGACTCTGGGAGTGCTGTTTCAAAATTTTTTTCAAGAGATGTCTCTGCAGTTCTGAACATGCCCAGAACCTTGTCTTTATAACTTCTCAAAACTCAAAGGACTCCAGATGCCCTTTCTTCTCAGCTTATCTATCTGCCTTCATAAGGATTGTGAGACTAAATGTCCTGGCCCAACACCATTCAAAACACAAAAGATGCCTATATAGCCCATTTAATAGACAAAGGCGTGTACTCTGTTTGCTCAGAAAGACAGAGGGATCTACTTCCAGATCTCAGAGGAAATTTGTCTTCTTAAGTATTACTGAGGAAACTTTCTAGTACTTCTCTCACTAGAACAAAGAAATGGAAAAACAAACATCAGTTTAATTTGGGGGATATATATATATATATATATATATATATATATATACACAGTAAAATGCTCTTTAATTACATACCTTTCTTTTGTTCTAGCTAACATTCACATGAAGAAAGAATAATAACAATAATTAGTTATAATCTTGTGAAAATACCTCATGTATATAATTACAATAATCAGACTGCCTTGTGGGCTTTTCTTCTCTATTATAAGCAACACAATTCTTTCAATCTTTCCTCAGGTTACTATTTTCTATCCTTTTATTCATTTTCCTCATTCTTCACTGATCTGTTCCAGTTTGTCCACATCTTTTAAAAAGTGCGGTGACCAAAAAGTAGCAACAATATCCTAATAAAGAGCTCATGAATGCATAATATAGCAGAAAGATTACTTCCAAATGTCCCATGAATTATTCCTTTTAATAAATTCCAGAATCATAATAGCTTGGGTTCAGCGTCAAGACTCCAGGTTTTTCTTTTATATTTTTGTCTGGTCGGTCCTTTCCATTAAAAAAAAAAAAGTACTGAAATTTATTGTGCTTTGGAAACCAATATTTTTGCTAATGTCACTTTGATTCTTATTTTGACATTTCAGAAAAATGGCAACATTTCTAAATGCTAAGTTATTCCACATCTCAATCCCTTTATATATGCTAGATTGATCATTTAGGAATTTCTATTTATTGACTTTTAAAATAACTACTTTGTACTCCTCCCAATACCATAACATTTATGGAGAAAAACAAAATTTAGACAATAACTAACAATGGCTTTCTGATTCTGGGTATATCTGATTGTATTTTCTCCAACTTCAGCAATGATGCAACAATTTTATACAAAACAAAGACCCATTTCTATTACACTTCTTTCAACTTCTTTCAACAAAGTGCTATAACTAAAGAGGATCTTTTCTGTTAGTTTTGTATGCCAAGGCATCTATGTACCTGAAAGCAAATCAGTGGATTAAATAATTTCTTTATAATTTCATAGCCCCATTAATTTATGTAAGGTCACTTCTATAGCATATCATCTCACTGTTCTGAAAACAGCAAAATTTATTGTATTTTTCTTCTATAATTAATTCAATCAAATACTCCCTAATCCATGAATTTTGAAATAACATTCAGAATCATAAAATAAACCCCACAATGAGGAACATGAAGTTCAGGCAACTTAAAAGATTTGTCCAAAATCAACTAATGATACAAATTGGCTTAAAAACTGGTGTTTGTGATGCAAATTCTGAGGTTTTTTTTTTCTTCTCCATAACACCATATTCTGAATTTGCCATTTCAATAACTCTTAATGAAATGTAGAGCTAAATCTAATATGTAGAAGACGTAAGTCTATGACAAACTTAAGTATAAAAGAGTTGTAGTTTTATAGCAAAAAAAAAGATTTTATTAGCATTGGTTAGTTCGATGTAAACACTTTTTAATTAGAGCTAAATATACTTTGATAGGTATATTCAAGGAATGTAATGGGGCCCTTAGGTGGCTAAGTCAGTTAAGGCTCTGCCATGATCTCCAGGTCCTTGGATAGAGCCCTGAGTGCTGAGCAAGGAGCCTGCTTCTCCCTTTCCCTCTGCTGCTCCCCCTGCTTGTGCTCCCTCTCTGTGTCAAATAAATAAATAAATAAATAAATAAATAAATAAATAAATAAATAAAATCTTAAAAAAAAGAATGTAATAACTAAATATTGCCAATAATTGCTTTATCATAGTTGTGGGTTTTGATCCATTGCATCTTAGTTCCAAATTCATCCTTCTATAGGGGGGTCTAAAGCTACAGGTGGATCTCTACAGATTACACTTCATAGACTCCTTCAATAGCAATTTTCCTTTCTTTTAAAGATTTTTATTTCTTTATTTGACAGAGAGAGAGAGCACAAGCAGGGAGAGTGGCAGGCAGATAGTTTCAGCAGTCAGCCTCTTCTGCTTCACTCTTCCTGCTCGGAGGGCTCAGCCACAGTCAGGAAAGTGCTACTCAGAGGTCTGCCTGCAGCTTCTGTTACCCTGCTCTCTTCCTTTTACTCCCCAACCCTAGGGTGGTAGCTACTTTCTGCTCCATATTTTTGCAGATTCCCTTTGCTCCTAAATAGCCTGCTACAAGTGAGTAGCAAAATCCCTGTATTAAATCCTCCTGTTTGAAACCTTCTGACACCTGACACAGGAGGCTATCCATATCAAAAAGACTTGACATCTGTTTTTCAATATTATTCAGAATTTTGTAAATTTGGAATTCTCTACCATTGGAAAATTCTCTACCATTTTATCAGAGTGAGAAAGAGATAGAGAAAATTGGGAGACTTAATGTCTAAGTGTCTACCTACCTTAGAATAAATAAGCATCACTCAAATAACTAATCATGAAAAATAACAGATTTCATCCCAGATTTGGATTCTAAAGCCAATGCGCAAAACAGAAATAAGATTCAATCAAATTATCCTTGAAAATCTCTTAATGGTTTGTGGGTACATCACATGTAGTTCTGTGTAAAGTACTATATTGAATATATTTACATAAAATGTGTATAAAATGCACAGTGTACTTTTAATAGTACTCAATGCAAAATATAATTTAAATGATTGCTTTTGTTTTTAAGTATTTATGGCTGAAATTTTATCGTTTATATTTAAATAGTGCAACTAAGTCAGATATTTGGAGAATTGTGGGGGATATAAAAATTTTAATGTTATTATGTTTCCTAGGATATAGTTTTGGAATCCAAGAAGTAAATGTTAGCTAGCCAAGTTTTAGTTGTCTATAAATATGACACTTTTAAAATGCTTATATAAGCATAGAAGTACTTCCGCTAATTAGAAATGATTTAATATACTTTCTACAGCACATGTATTTTGTAAGGATTCTTCCTAGGAAGATTTAATAACTAGAGTGAACAAAATAAGTGCTTATAATTTCTGTTAATTTATAAACAGGACATACTATTGCTCTAGAAATACTCATGAAAATCTTTCTATTTTCAAAACTGTTGTTTTTAATGTTTTGCTGAAGGTAGTTCTCATCATATTGATACATTATATCATAAAGATACACAAAGAGTGTTGGATTTTTTAAATGCAAGTTTTTACAGGTAGGAATCTTTTTTTTAAAGATTTTATTTATTTATTCCTGAGAGACACAGAGAGAGAGGGGAAGACACAGGCAGAGAAAGAAGCAGGCTCCTTGCAGGGACCTGGATGTGGGCTTGATCCCAGGATCTCAGGATCACGCCCCATGCTGAAGAGAGATGCTGAACCACTGAGCCACCCAGATGCCCTGGAATCTTTTTATATAATCATAAGTATAATGATTAGTGTTTTTTAATATAGTTAATTTCGTTCAGGTGAATTTTTGTGATTCTTGGAAATGTAATTTTATTGATAATTTTTATAGGCAATTTTACACTCTCAGAATTTATATCACTATCAGTCCTGTTCTCCATATGTTTATTCAATTATGTTATTCTCTATGCAATTACTTAAGCATGTTATTTTATACAATTTTAGAAAAACTACTTTCTCAAACTAACAGTAAAAACAATTATGGCAAATAACTAACTTATTTAATTAGTTGGAAAATTATAAACATCGCAAAAGTATAAATTTATAATTTTCAATTACTAAAATGTATTCTTCTCTTTTACTTATTATTTTTTATTTAAGTACTTTACTACGATACTTTCTCTGGTAAGACAAAAGGGACTATTATATTCCAGAAGTATGTGAATTATAATATAGCTATCTTGGACCATGAGCTATGTAACAGTGAAGTGGATATTTGAGAGAAGTATCAGCAGAGTATTCAGATAAAAAGTTATTTTCTAACAAATATCCAAAAACTTTTTTAAAAGAATGTTTTTTTGGAGTCATCTTTATTGGTATTTGAAATGTCTTTGCTGCTTTGTATACTTTGCTTGGCATAACCTTTGAATTGAAACCAGCTGCTTAATTAATAAAGCTTAGTCTTTAAAATTCACCAAACTTCAGACTTCTTTTTTATTAAAGATCTTTCTTTCTTTCTTTCTTTCTTTCTTTCTTTCTTTCTTTCAGAGAGAGAGCATGAGTTGGGGGCGGGGGCAGAGGGAGAGGCAGAGACTCTCAAGCAGATTCTGTGCTGAGTGGGGATCCCAACATGGGCTTAATCTCACAACCCTGAGATCATGACCTGAGCCAAAGCCAAGAGTTGGATGTTCAACTGACTGAGCCACCCAGGAGCCCCAAGCTTCAGACTTTAAATACAGGGTTCCTGATTGAATTAGGAAGGTCTAGTTCAGCTAATAGTCTTCTCATTTAGTCCTGAACAAAATGAGACATAGATAAAATATGAGCCTGTTCTCTCACCTTCCCTCTCTAATACCTTGCTCTCCATCCATGTCATCCCAGAGTATAGGGCAGTTCCCACTGTCCTCTTAGTACCCTGGCCAAGCCTATCATCCACAGATAGTGCTCTAGCCTCTAGTATGATGTTCTGTCCCATATATTCCCAGTCACATTTCTTAAAATTCAAGTAACCTGTCACAGCTGGAGATAAGCCATCTGATAATTCAAACAGTAGAAGGTAAATGAAAACTACCCCAGGACTTTGCAACATAAAACCGATTTTAGTTAGTGCAGCATGCTGACTGGGAACCATTGTAGGGTGGGGGCCTTATCACATGTACATATATTTTTAATATCCTGTCTCTCAGCTTTGGAAAGTAGTATCAAATACAGCAAGAGGGAAAAGATCTCTGTGAGGGTGAGTGAAAGGAAAGGTCTCCTCGAAGGTCTACAAGTTTAGAAGTTTGAAACTTTTTATTGCACTTTAAAGGATTGCTTTAATAATTCAGGTATACAAATTATACTCTTGAAACTGAGGAAACTGAGCCAGAAGAAAAATAAATTTAATCTCACTTCAAAGAAAGACATGGACCATAGTCTTCATCACAAAATAATGTGATTATTTTTTATTTGGCCATCACAAAGTATATTGTATTTTTAACCAGTTAAAGATGGAATTTTGGCATGATTTTATAAAACTTGAGCCAGATTAGCTTATTTTATTTGGATCCCTGGTTTATCTCAAGAGTTGGAATTCAGGACCAGCCCATTTGCAAAACTTTCTAATTATCTTCAGAGCCTGAACTAAGCCCTATACATCTTTACAAGAACTGTTTATCTTAGAATCTTGGCTTTTTGTAAAGAAATGAATACTCATCTTCAAGAACAAGTATGTAGAACATAATTTTATTCAAATGATTTACCTAAGACTCACAGTAATAATTCTTATATTTGACATGTTAATAATATCATTGTCATAAAACAATTTACTATTGATGCAAAGTGAAGAGATTTTATACAATATGTGTGAAGCGAGATTTTTCTCAGTTTCAAAGGAGGCCACAGTGAGTGGTTCTGCAACTCTGAGAACTCAATAGATTTTTTAAAATTTTACAGTGATATTAAGTATCTTTGGGTTGGTATATATAATGATGAATAGATTATTTTTTTATCTTTATTTTTAAAATTAGTTTAACTTCACTAAAATTTGCAGTTACAAGGGTGAATATCTACTGCCACTCCCGGAGAGCTGCCTTTATTAGAAGTTGGTCCTCTTATGTTGACCAAAGCATTTTCATGATTCAAAAAAGAGGCACATTATGATAAATAGCACTTTGCCTGTGATTTTCTTTTGCTGCATTCCTCTTTTTTCTGAGGGCCCCAATAATAAGGAGAGTTTCTGAATTTAAAAGATGTATGGGTTCAAACAATTATAGCAAATGATTAACTTGTTTAGTTAAACAAGACAACTTGGAAAGTCATAAACATATCAGTATCATCCTTATCTATAAAATAAGTTTACAATGACTTAATTGTTGTTTGGGCATTGGGTTTAAAAAAAAATAGTGCAGATAGAGTATTGACCTCTACATCTCAAGAACTAAGCACATCCTAATGTGGTGTATTTGCAAGGAAGTTAATATTTAAAGGCAGACAAAGAATGACTTTTTGGTGGCACTGACGTGTTCTCATATGAAACCCTGGGTATCTTATGAAAAGTGCAAATTGTGATTCAGTAGGTCTGGGATGGAGCTCAGGAATCTGCTTTTTTAATTAACTAGACAGCAGTACCTGGTCCGTGGAACACACTTTGAGTAGGAGGCTCTTGAGCAGTATTACCAATACAACTTTCTGTAATGAAGAAATATTCTATTATCTGCACTATTTCTGTTATAAAAGAAATAAGACATAATTGGCAAGTAAGTACACAAATTATGACAAGTGAAATGAATTTTTTTATTTTGCTAATTTAACTATAAATGGCTACATATGTCCAGTGATCATTTTAGTGAATGCCACTTTTCTAGACTGCCTATGAGTTAATACAGTATCCTTGGATGTCTAACCTGGTGTCTGAAAACTGAAAGAAGCCAATCCGATAAATACATATGCGATGTCTCCATATAATCAGCTTCTCTAATAAAAGGCAAATCTTCTAAACTTGGACATTTTGAAGTACACTCTCAGAATGAAGGACATATGCATTCTCAACAGGGGTGACATTACCCCCAACATGATAAAAATTGGCTCTGGGTTAGGGGGTGGGGGTGCAAAGATAACATGTATGGTACTGTTTGATGGCCCCCAAAGCTCAAATTTACCTGACAAAATCATATTCCTTAGTATTTAGTTTCTCTTGTTAGGAAGAATTTATATTTACTTTTATTTTTTCTCTTTAGAGAGGCAATATGTAAAAATGATTGAGAAACACATCTAAAATATGTATCATTATACCTGAATTTGTTTTTTTTTTCCATACCTGAATTTGAATCAATTAATTTAACAGGTCCCCAGACCACTCACCAAATGATTATTTCACTCTCTGTTAGAAAGTGTCATAAATGTGATACTTTTAGGGGACTATTTTGTCTCAGTGGGACTTAATTTCTTTAATAAAACTTTGCAAAGAATTTCTCGCTTTGCCTTTTAGGAAACAAAAAGATGAGAGGGACAGGAGAAATATACAATTAGTGGGGACTTATAAAAAACACGACAAGATACATTAATGATAAAACTGAAAGTCAGTTTTAATTTTTCGACACTTGGATATACCTGAGAAGCTTTAAGATCAGTAATAGTCAAGAGACTTGCCTGAGACTTGGACTTGGTATCTTTGTGTTAGGAAGTCCGCATGCTTTGCCAGTGCAAGCTCAAGCACACTTAGTGGTAAAATTCTCATGTGGCAAGAACCTTAATGTCAAATACGAATGAACTAGAATTTGAAGTCAGTGCGGTGCTGTGGCTAGGAGCAAAAGCTCTCATGCATCATGTACAGAGGATATCGAAATTTCCATTCTTTCGTTGTAAATAGATAGGCTATTGGATGATAATATTTTCCTAACTGTGGCCTTGGCGAATAATTTCTAGGGTGGTGAGGATGCAATTTATTCTACACAGATGACTTTCATCATATTCTTATACACACCTGAACAGAAATGGTGACCTAGAAATAGTGATGTGCTAGGAAATGTTTAACAACCAGCTCTGCAAGGGGGGGAAACAATCCCTGATTTATAACATTTACCAAGTCCCGTAAAATATTCTCACTCTTTGTGTGACATGAGATCCTTAATTATGGATTTGGGAAGAGATGTACAATATCACCAAATTCTATAGTACTTCCATCATCAGACATAAATCATCTCAAAAGAATACTGAAAGAATAATTGTGACAGGTGGTAATATCATTAAAAAGTGATGACTTTTAATTATTGTCTTTAATTTTAATGTAATTTACTTGTAAGTTTATGTAAATTAATATTTATTAATGGCTGTCTTTAACAATTGGCTCACAGAATATCTAACAATATTTAGCAGTTGGCAGGTAGCAGTAGGCTCCAGCCACCACAGCCTAGGACAACAAGGAGGCAATGAGTTGAGGACAGATTTACACTGTCCGCAGTATCTGTGGGGTCTATGTGACTTTGTTTTTCCCAAGGAAAAGGCTGTCTGTAAGATTCAGATTAGAGGCTTTACTGATCAAAACATTTATTATGGTTGGCTTTTATGAGCAGTTCCCTTAATGTTTTACTTATTCCAGCAGAAAAAAAAATATGTGGTTACATTATATTTGTATATCATAGATCTTAGCTTATTTACATTCTATATTTCTTTGGTTCTCAAAAGATTTTGTTAGAGAAGTGGCTCCAACTCTTCCCTCTATCATCAAATCTATTGTTAGTAATAGTTATATTCAAAGTACAAGATTTGGTTTGCATAGCACATAGAAAAAACGATATAAAATCGTAATAACACATGAGTTTTATATCACATTTTATAATTTAGAAAGTGTATAACTCACTGGTATACCATAGATTCTTCACTCATA
Organism: Nyctereutes procyonoides; assembly: GCF_905146905.1. Lineage (NCBI taxonomy): Eukaryota > Metazoa > Chordata > Mammalia > Carnivora > Canidae > Nyctereutes > Nyctereutes procyonoides. The sequence goes on from NW_026575122.1 coordinate 9,787,731, forward strand.
TAAATTTTAAACTACACATTTTATGCCCAACCTTACTATTTTTGTCTCATAGTGTAAAATTCATTTCAGATCATACTGATTTAATGTTTACCATTAAACATTACCATTACCATTACATTAGGTGTAAACAAATGTGTCATATTAAATTAAAAAAGGAGGAACACTAACTATTTTGTCATTTCAGGCAGGTGGGAAAACAAGAGACGTATTTCAATTTGGTCTATTTTTTAAGAGCCTTGAGAAGTAGAGATGTTAGGCCAGGGCGTTTTTTTACTTATATATTGAGACAAAAAAGAAAGTATATGTCTTTCTACTCCCCCCACACCAACCATCATTACTATTATCCAATAATGAGAATTTTTCATTGTACCTCTGATTGCCAGGAATAGTGGCGGCGATCCAAAAGAAAGAGCCTGAGGAGGATTATCTTCATTATCATGACACTGATTCAAATTATATAGAGATGACTAGGGAGTGAAGAGAAAAAAAAACATATATAGCAAAAGAAAGATTTTGAAGATTGGAAGAACTGTTGAAGGGGTAGCCATCACTCTTGAGGGTCTCTGGAGAGATAAAAAAGATAAAGATTTGAATAAACTCAGAAAATTTCCCTAGGTTTTAGATAATTTTTAGTAAACTTATTACTCTGAACTTTTGGTTTTGGCAATTAGAGTTTTCTTTGGATATGTTACCTTCTATTCATGCTTTGATAGAAAAGCCAGGAAAGGAAGAAATCTATAACATAAGCATCTTATTTCTATCCTCCCTAATTATCATTATATCCATCAAACTCTAGGTTTGACTCTCTGGATATTTGCAATCTGAAAATTTTGATTTAGGCAATTAATTATCATTAAAAAGTATATGAACTATATTATACTGAGTTATGAAATACCTTAAGATCATTCTCTTCTTATGAAACTTACATTGTTAATAGTTTTTAAATCTTCAAATAGCCTAATCTTCTGACCTCCCTCCTTTAATTCTCCATACAGCAATGGACTTAAAATCAGCTGGACTCAAAAATAGTAGCTAAGCTGCTGACTGAATCACACCGTACTTTAAAGAACGCTTCAGCAATTTTGCTTTGTCTTTTGCCCTAGACATCTCTTTATAACTTTTCAGTTCTGATAATCTATTCCAAATTTCCTGCTTACCTGTGAAATATTTCTGCAAGGTATTTTGCAGCCTTTTCCATTCATTTGTTGAGCTCACAAAATCTCTGCTTTAAATATGACATTGGTGAAAGCCACAAAGAAAACAGCTATTGTTCAGACTGGAAATGTCTGTGGCCAAGAATAGCAATGACTTCTCTGGTGCCATTTCTATCATCAGTATCTTTATTCCTGGCAATTCAGCATCAGCATTTGGAGATTTTATTGAACAAAGGAAAATTGAATTAATGAGCCAACAAAAATGATCAACATCAAAGACTGGATGTCATTGGAAAAAGTAAGCAAAAGAACGAATGTGTTCAATGATGTTAGTGCATTGCATGACTATTCTAAAGGATGTCACCTATCCACCTTTTGAACACACAAAACAGGTTAAAAGCTGGTACTACAATTGCCTCTTCCAAGGATAGATTTGGACATGATCCCAGTGAATATATCACCAAGGCAGAGTGGAAGATTTTCCCTAATCTCTAAGACTTTAAACCCGAAGCCATTCCATTGAATCTTCACCATGTTCTAACACCCACTTAACTAATTCATTTATACTACCTGTTGTAATTCTGTATCCAAAAGATACAACAGTTCTAACTAGCACTAGCCAAAAGGAAAATGTTGAAAAAGTGTTTATTATAATTCTATATTAGTCTACCTGCTTGGACTATAATACCGATTATGCTCTGTAGTGAGGTAAGGGGCTGAACGCACAGGTATTTCTCAAGATTCTAGTGATATTAGGACTCAACACCAGAAAACTAGGATCCCCAGCCAGGACAAATAGTGCAACAAAAACAGACCTGTTAGAAAGTTCTGCATGGTCAATCAAATACTGGCATAAAGAAATACACCTCTGAGTCTTCAGTCCAGCCTCCACCCGAGTCATACTCTAAAATATGGTTCTGGGTGACTATTCAAACCTGTTGAAATATTATAGCTGGGTTAGTTGTCATAGCCAAATTAAACAGATTGCTGAGACACTTTGGGGTTATGGCCTAAATTGGTCTATTAATACTTGCCCCAATACTGTGCCTTACTGCAGAAGCTTGACATAATGGTGTTGCAGGAGAAAAGAAGCTTAAGAAATCAAAATAGCAAGGAATTAAATGGTGTACACAACTGGAATTTTAAGACTATTGTATTCTAATCCTAATCTTAGGGCTTTTCCTATTTGGAAGAATTTGAAACCATGCATTTTTGGCGCAGTTTTCTGTCGGATGAGGAAAACATTGTCATCTTAAACTTAGCAGTTTAAAAAGGTAACAATTACAACCCGACATTTTGAATGTGCTAAATATGCTGCAAAATATTAAAGGTATTATTAATTCCTCTATTTTCATCTTAAGAGTTAAGTCTTTCTGGAGAAGAAATTTATACTTTACCCTCAAATTTTCCGTAGTGTGTCTTACAACCATCCAGAGAATGCATATGAAAAATGAATATCCCTTGCTCCACTCCCTGAAGAATCTGACTTGGTCTGTCTGAGATATGTGCACCTTGGATAGTTCGACTGTAAATGGTGCACAGACTACTCTGCAAATACTGCACCTTGACTAGCTGCATGCAACTCATTCTCAGCACACCTGCTGGTCTCCCTGATATCAGGAATTACCCTGTAATATGTGTATGTGTTAAAGGAAATCACACTGGGTATGCAATTAATCCGGTTTAATATTTGGTAAGTATATAGATCACTATGAGAGAAAAGTTTGCATACTAGCCTCACCATTGAAATTATTCCTTTTTTAAAAAAATATTTTATTTATTACCCTGTAATATGTGTATGTGTTAAAGGAAATCACACTGGCTATGCAATTAATCCGGTTTAATATTTGGTAAGTATATAGATCACTATGAGAGAAAAGTTTGCATACTAGCCTCACCATTGAAATTATTCCTTTTTAAAAAAAATATTTTATTTATTTATTTGAGAAAAAGAGAGCGAGCATGCACGAGCAAGGGACAGAGAGAGGGAGAAACAGACTCCCTACTGAGAAGGGAGCCTGACATGGGACTCAATCCCAGGACCCCGGCCTCATGACCTGAGCTGAAGGCAGATGCTTAACTGACTGAGCCACCCAGGCGCCCTGATAATATTCTTTCTATCTTCATCATCAAATTCCAATGTCCAGCACATGAAAAAAGGGAAGTTTGATGAATGTGAAATATTTTTCATTTATAATACTTTTCTCCTCAAGACATTTTTTCTTATGTATTTTGGAAACTGCCAGAAAAATATATAAATATTATATATTTTAATAAATCAACATCTGATAATAAGGCATTTTCTCCTCTTTGTCAGGAAATGCGTGTTTGTGTGTGTGTGTGTGTGTGTCTGTGTGTGTGTTAGAGAGAGATGAAAAACATGAGTAATCTTGGTTGAAACAACCAAATACACAGAAAGTCATGCCTGAAGGCAATGCAGGAACACTCCTCACATTCTACCGTGGAACTGCATTCTCAAGTAAAGGAAGACCATCAGCAAATGCTGGGTACCACCAAGTGTACCAAATATTTACTACACAACAGATCTCTATAGATTAGTAATAATAGTCACCACTTAAATTCCTCTCGTGAGTATGGTTTTTAAAAGGCCAGATATCGGGGCAGCCCAGGTGGCTCAGCACTTTAGCACTGCCTTTAGCCCAGGTCATGATCCTGGAGACCTGGGATCGAGTCCCATATCCCACGTGGGACTCCCTGCATGGAGCCTTCTTCTCCCTCTGCCTGTGTCTCTGTGTCTCTCATGAATGAATGAATGAATGAATGAATGAATGAATAAATAAATAAATAAAATCTTTAAAAAAAAAAGAGAGATGATATTATAATATTATAAGACTCAGTTTCTAAAGATGGTACCATGGATATGGAAGGAGGTATTAACAAGGTAATGTAGAAGTAAAAGAATGCTGTAGTTATTAAAAATGCCCGGCTTTTGTATGTAGTTAACCTCTTGGCTAGATGGACTTGTTTATTTATTTTCTATTTATTATTCAGCTTTAGCTAACTATTTCCTGACTTCAGGTTTTTGTTTTTTTTTTTCAGGGAAAAAAAAGATAAAAACTGATAATTAAGTGCACCTGAGTGGCTCAGTTGGTTAAGCATCTACCTTCAGCTCAGGTCATGATCCCAGGGTCCTGGGATGGAGCCCTGCGTTGGGCTCTCTGCTCATCGGGGAGCCTGCATCTCCCTGTGCCCCTGCCTGCTGCTCTCCCTGCTTGTGCTCTCTCTTTCTGTCAAATAAATAAAATAAAAATTTCTGTCAAATAAATTAAAAAAAATAAAAATACAATTTTTAAAAAAGAAAGAAACTGCTAATTAGACAATTTCCTTATCAATGCCCAATCCCTAGGTCTTGCTCTTAAGACCCAATTGTACAATATGAATTTCCTAAAACTTCAAAGGAAATAAACCTAAAGAAGATACGACATTTTCATCTATTTACTATTTTGGATATCATGTAACTGTTTGAATTAGTGGGTATTGAATTCATGCTGCTTTCCTTTTAGACTTTTAGAAACAGAGTCATGATAGTAATCTTCCCTAAATTCTTGCAATTGACCACTCTAACAAAGTTTATTTCAGACATATACAAGAAGGTCATCTGCAATAAGCTCTTAACAAATACAAATATATTAGACACCAGAAGACTGCCTGTAGGCCTTCAGAAAAATATCAGAGAATTATTTCTGTCGACCTCCCTCCCAGACACCACCAGATTCTTCCGCTTACATATGCCCATGCGCCACAGGACACATAAGGTGCCTTCGGTAGTCTTACATAATCCTCCTTCCTTGGGTCTCCTTTCCAATGCCCTTTCTAGGCATGGTGATAAAAATTTGTCTTATTATTTTCATTACAGATTTATTAGTTAATCAATACAAATTGCTCTTTTTCAAATTAGCAACATTTGAAGGCAATTACCAGCTTTATAATCAGGTCTTTAATGCCGCATTAAGGCAGGATTTATATTGACCAGTTTTAGAAATCAATCGATACTTTATAAAGTTAGATGTGGTTTTTATAATTTGGTAGTTTCCAGAGAAAAATATCTTTAATTCATCAGTTATTCAAACTACTGCAGAAAAGTCTTACTTTGTACTAAAAATTCACTTACCATTAAGATAGGAATTTCAATTAATATTGTTCCTGAATTTTGAAAATTCATTTTCACTGAGTAGTTCAAAAAGAATATCAAGCGCCCTTGAATTCCAAAATATGTAAATATCTAAGTAAATAGCTAATTTACTAGTACATTGAGTAGATTTTCATTTATATATTTACGATTTAAATTTAAATGGAATTATTTAAGTAAATGCACAAGAGGGGAGAAAACTCTATAATAGTAAAGAACAATCAGCAAAATAATAGAGAAATACTTAATTTTTCACGCAGGTTTAGGAAAAAAACTGGTAACCCTAGAGCAATTTGAAGCCAAGGAATTTTATAATAAAATTCATGAATAACAATGGAAAGGATGTTTGAAGCATGTGTTGAAAAGAAACACTGTAAGCCTTTGGTCTTACAAACAGAATTAAAGTTTTTTTTTTCCCATTTTAAATTCAAAACATTTTTTCCATATTTTGCTATATATACTCATTTCTTAACAGATTTTTCTTGTCTGAATAGAATTCTAAGGACTATTTTGGAGAGTCATTGGGCTCATGTAGGAGACTACATTAGAACATAGCATCAAACTAAAGTATGCAATTAATTCAAAGGGAAAGAGTTTTGAAATGACTCGAGATTTTAGTTTAGAAGGCATATATTCTTTCTGCCATTCTCTGGCTGCTTCTGTCGTGGTGGCAGGGGCGGCAGGGGGAGAAGCAAGTTCAATCCTCCTTTAGTCCTGTTACAAATTATATGATTCAAGCTTCATTTGGTTTCCATGAATATGTAGACATAATATTGGCAATTCTATTTTAATCCTCTGAGTTTTAAACTGATGCAAACTCAGAATAAGCCAATATACTCACAAACCAAGTAAACTTGGGGGGAAAATGTCTTAAACTCTCAGTAACACTAATTGTAATACTTTTCTTAAGAATTCTTAGGAGATCTGTTCTTTCTCTTTTGTTCTGACTGCACTACAAATATATACATATGTATATTTGAGATATATATGAGATATATATCTCTATATATATCTCTATATATATCTCATATTTCATATATATCTCATATTTCATATATATATATATATATATATATATATATATATATATATATACTATCTTTACTTTAGGACATTTTTCCTAAGCGTTGAAATGTTTGGTTCTTCCTAGCATTTTTAAGAAACACTATTTACTCAAGTCAATATCCATTTGGCCAAAAGAGTATATTTATCACTCTTTATATGAAAACTGAAAATAACTCCTGAAGCATCTGTTTGTTTTACTGTCTTACTAAAAAGTCTTCACCCACACAGAAAGAAAAAAAAAATCTTGATGTGTTTACATTTTACATGTTGATTTGATAAGCTTTTAACTTTGACCCTCTATACAGAATATATATGTCTCATTTCATTTATTCAAAATTGATTTATTACATATCTAAAATCTAGGCACTGTGGAAGACCTTGGGAAAAATTTGAAGATGTTTCTGTGCTATTGGTGAGTTTATTCAGCAGTTAAATTACTATGAACATAAATAATGGACAAAATCTCGGAAATAGGCACTAGTACAGATATTCAATTATGATAAAGCATGAATGCTCTGTTTGCAAGAATTTTAACGTGTGAGTGGATTTTAATGTGGTGTTAATTAATATGGATGACTAATGTGGATGTTAGTTAATGTGTTTTAGAAGAGGGGGTATGATAGATTAAAGATGGCTGCAAATGCAAATTATTTTTCACTCTTCCCTTTGAGAAGTAAACTCTAACTGAATGGGGACTACCCTCAGTGATTTATTTATTTGGTTAGTAGAATGCACTGGAAGGAACATTCTGGGACTTCCAAGTCTAGACCATACAATGACTGTGGCCGCATCCTTGGCTCTCTTAAGATGATCATTCGTGTGGGCTTATTCCCTTTGAGGAGCCAACTGACATACAGTGAAAGGCTGAAGCTACACAGAGATGCCAAGTATTGCTGCCCTGGTCAAAAGCCCCAAATCAGCTCTCAACTGAAAGTCAAGCATCAACTAACAGCCTTGTGAATGAGCCAGCTTGGATGCCCAAATCAGTAGGACTTACAAATGAACAGAGCCCCAGCTGACAACTGTCAGTGATGTTCTAGAGACTCCAAGTTAGAAGATGTATACACTATACTTCCAGGTTTTTCAGCAAGTATTTATTAAATATAAATTATTCCTTTGATGTTAGCTCACTATTATGAAGTAGGTGCCTACGGGTCATTTACACCCACTGTATGAGTTTAGATATGATGTAGAACAGCTAACCTGGGAAATCTCAGTGGCTTAACACATAAAATGTTTATTTCTTAATGATAGTACATATATAATATAAGTTGTCTGCTGACTCTACTCCACTAAGTTATGAAGGATCCAGCTTAGTGGAGGCACCACTATCTCATAGCTACATCTTCTAAGACACAAGTTCTTTCTGTTTGTTGAGGTAAGGAAAAGACTGGAGAATCACTTAAAAAAATCCCTTTTCACTGTCACTCACATATAATTGACCAAAACTGGCCACATGGCTCTTCTAACTGAGAGGACCATGCAAATATAGATGAGCAAATGAAGTATGTTTGGTATTCCTGACTTTCCACACTCACAGACTTGGATTATAGTCAGGACTTTCATGAGACATCCAACTTACATTTGAATGTTAGGTGTGAACATAGAAAAATTTGATGAAAATGTAGAAGCTTGAAAAATGAGAGAAACATGGCAAACATGACCAAAATAGCAATAACACAATTCAGAAGAACAATGACAAAAAATAAGAAGAAAAATTTATTTAGGGTTTAGACTATGTTAGACATCTTCTAATAAATTAAAATGTATTATTTTGTTTAATCCTCACAACTACATTCTAAAGTAATTATTATTTTCCTCATTTTATAGATGAGAAAGCTGAAATACAGAAAGATTAAGTAATTTGCCCAAGGTCACACAGCTAGATGGTGGGTGACAGAGATGAGATTTGAATCCAGGCAGACTTCCTCCAGACTTAAGAGGAAAAAAAAAAAAAAAAGAATCCAAGGATAGTACCTAAAGTAAGTCAGACTATTGTATTCCAAAAAGCTTAAGAGCATTGCATCATTACCATATCGAAATTCTAAGGACCAGAGTCTGATTCTCAGCCTTCCAAGCTCAAAAATATCTATCATCCAACCAGCCATGGACTTTCAGGAGTAACTAGAGACTGACGCATAATCAGAATGCTATGGTATAAATTTATAGTGAGAATTTGTATGGCTCTTGTATCCCCCCAAGAACTTCATTCTATTTGTTTAGGAAAGCTGTGAGGGAAATAGAAAATGTACTTGTTTATTAGTTTATAATTAATGGTGGAGTTGCTAAGTAGCCCAAGCGCCAGAGTTCTCAGATCTGAGCAATATTCCTCCAAAGGAAATGGATATTGAACCTTGGTGATAAGGAACTGGAACTAGAGGTTAGGCATGTGAATCCACTGTGTGTTGACATTAAAGAGAGTAGAACGGAGGTGCCTGGTGGGCTCAGTCGGTAGAGCATGTTACTCTTGATCTCAGGATCATGAGTTCAAGCCCCAAACTGGGCATTGAACTTACTTAAACATGAGGGAGAGAAAAAAGGAAGGGAGGAGGGAAGGAAGGAAGGAAGGAAGGAAGGAAGGAAGGAAGGAAGGAAGGAAGGAAGGCTTCCAGAGGCTTCCAAATTTTCTCAGTTCATGATACCCTGAGTACCCCACAATTGTTTTCACAGTACCCATGGGATGAAGGAAATATCAAACAGTTCTTTTTGGAGAGTAACTAGAGTTCATTAATTTCCTAACTACTCATTTGTTAATAACATAGAGCCATTTGAAAAAAAAAGTATAAATTGAAAAGACTGTATATATTTATATTTCATTATTAAGAACTAATAGGCATGCCCCTGTTGGACACTACACAACTTTTCAAACCTTGAAAGCAGATTGGGTGACAGCACCCCCATTTCTATTCCATGTTGATTTTCACATGGTACTTGCAACTAATCAAAGAAATTGCTGAACACTCAGCTCTCCAAGGATATGACTTCACTGAAAGGAACGTAGTACTGTCTGATGTTCGAACCATGAGGTGCCTAGTAGTCTGCTCAGCATCTAACAGATGGATGTTGAGTATTGCTGTGCTTCCCTTGAACATTTGTAGTATAGCATGGTGCTCTAGTGTAATCTTGGGGGGCCCTAGACAATAGAGAGGCGCAGTCAACATTTGCTTCTGACACTTATAATTGTCAGAACTATAAGTCTACCTTATAGGACTAATCCTCCTTTGGTTGGACCCGTCTATTTTTCAGTTACATTAATATATTTTACCTGATACTTTTACCCCAGGGCTAAATCCTTGGGCCTCTACCACTGAATACATATCTCTTTAAACCTTCTATACTATTGAACTCTCAGATGGCAACCCAACTTACCTCAATCCCAAGCTCCTTGGGAGAGCCTCAATGCAGCTTTTATAGACATATAACGGAAACTACTCAAAACTACCCAGGAAGTTGTTATGAAAGCTGCAAGTATCAAGTTGGGAAGATCATTGATCTGGAGTTTTTGGGTCTGTCACTCTGCTAGTCTTGGTATCAAGCCCAAATGAAATGTGAGTGCCAGACTGGGACATCCCAGATCTTTACCTCTGCTACTTGGACCTGTTTCATGAACTCAATAATAGCAAATATGAATAATCCCCCAGACCAGACTGAGGTCCCACAGGTGTCAAAGCATCCTCGGCTCCCCCACACATAATGTTCCTTTCCTTCTTCTTCAGTCTAACAGTATGTGTTTCATTTTTCTTTTTTCTTTTTTTTTTAAATTTTTTTAAAATTTATTTATGATAGTCACACAGAGAGAGAGAGAGAGAGAGGCAGAGACACAGGCAGAGGGAGAAAAAGGCTCCATGCACCGGGAGCCCGATGTGGGATTCAATCCCGGGCCTCCAGGATCGCGCCCTGGGCCAAAGGCAGGCGCTAAACCGCTGCGCCACCCAGGGATCCCATGTTTCATTTTTCTATGACAAAAAAAGAGGTAATAATATTTAAATAAGTAGTAGTTAAATAACATATTTTGGCTACCTCTGAATACATTAATCATGTACTCAGTCATCACAGCTTCAGAGAAGCCAGCTTCGAGGCAGATCTCATTAGAAGGTCAAAGAGACAGAATTTTTACAAAAATACTCTAAAGACTGTCCCTAAGTAATCTATATGTTACAGGTTTCAGTAATAATTGAAAAAGACTTTTTCCTCCCTTTTCCAGTATAGTATATGTTGCCATCACTCAGAAATAAAAACAAGTATATAAAGTCATAGAAAAATATTAGTTCAATTACTTTTCTCTGTGAAAATGATTCCACTGATCATCAAAACCCTCTGGTCTAAAAGATGGAAGCTGGTCATCATTACCAAATATATCTTTTTTTCAGTTTGTCTACTCTTAGCCAATTGTTGGAGGGAGGAGTGAATATGGGTGAATAATACAATCTGTCCTTTAATATGTGTGAGGAAACACCAGGAGGTTTTACTTATTGAAATTTTTTTTTCTAACCCCTCTAGTCAATAGTTTCTAATGCTTGGCTTTGCAAATATATTTTATTTATCGGTTAGGACTATTTAAAACATTCTGTTTGCCCAAAGTACTGTTCCAGACATTCAGCAATTAGGTTCTCTTCTGGCTCTGGCACTAGGAAATTACGATTTTGGAAATTACAGTATTAGATTTCACAGGATTACCTGAGTAATAAACCTCAAAATCCTGGTAGTTTTTGACAACAAATATTGACCTCTCCTCCACATTACATGCAGATGGATCTGTGGATCAGGTCCAGGTATGCTCCTTGCATCTCTTATTATCCCAGGATGCACCTATAGAGCACCCCCACCTGGGATGCGATGCTCATGTGATGAAGGGCAAGGGCACAAGAGAGCTGGTGAGAATTCATATATTCCATAAAGTTTCATCTCAGATCTATTGCAATGTGACTTCCACATTTTTTTGGCTAAAGGAAGTCACATGGCTAAGCCCAACCTCAGTGGGATGGGGAAATACATTCTTTTCAAATGAATATTTGATGAACAGTAATACAATCTACCTCAGTCTGCCATCTTGGGCACATTCATCTGTATCTTTCCCCACAAAACATACTCACCTCCACTGCAGGAAAAGAAGACATCCAAAAGTGTCCCCTAATCATGGCACCAGGGTCCAACTCCATGTCATGATTGTGTCTATGTAATGTCTAAATGTGGATGCTTTTGATTTTGAGGCCTATGAAATAAAAACACAATTTATCTGTGTACACACACACACACACACACACACACACACAGAGCATCATTTCAGGGCAAAGCAGGTTAACCACAGTAAACATTACCATCTGAAAAGGCAAAGTGGGAGACACAAAACAATCACTGATCCACAGCAATTTGGAAATCCTGCTGGCCAAATGTTGCAACATCTCCCTATTCTTGGGGGTAGGAGATATTTCTTGATAGGCCCCGTTTGGCTCCCTGGGAATAGGTCCCTGATCCACTTCCTCCATGGGTATTGGAACCACCATCTGGGAAGACCTTTTCCCTCATTATTTCTTTGCTCCTAATTTAAGAGGCCATTGAGATTTATGAGATTTGGGGGGCTGAACTGCTTTCTTAGCCAGCTCCCAGCCCACAGAACTGGGGCCCAAATGTCCGTTTCTGTTTATTACAGTCATATGCCTTTTACATCCAGGCTGGCCGTACCATTAGTAATATAATTCTTTCAGAAACTTTGTTGACTTAGGTTTTTATTCCAGAGCTATAGCCATGTCAAAATTCCTTTTGAGCCATGTCTCCCTCACTAGACTTAGTTCTAAGTGTTTTATGTTTATCAGCTCTCCCTGGGATTTGTCATTTTTTCCTCAGCCATTTTATCCAATTGAAGAGAATTAGCGGAGGCCACACAAATCCAATCAGAAGTCTTAAAGAAAAAAAAAAGAAAAAAGAAGAAGTCTTAAAGAAATCTGTGATTGTCACAGCCTTGCCTTGTTTTTGCCCCCAGGCTATGTCATGAGTATCAATTAGCATTTTGGCTCAAGAGATTTCTCATTTTCATCTTGACTACCTGCAGATGAGAAACCATTTCATTCTCTAGTCCTCTAGATTTCCTTTGACTCTATGTTCCCTTGCAAACCACAGAGATCCTTTCTCAGCTTATTCTTTCTTATAGCAGTTTTATAAGCGTATCAAATGACAACCCGCTCCAAACACTAAATATCTTAAGTACATTCTCAGCCTCCTAGCTATTTTCATTCAACAGTTTAGCTAAATATTTCCTTATTGCATAACATGGGTGGCCATTTTTCTGGATTCCTATAAATTTCCTTGCCACACACCAATGAGACCCAAGCCAATGCTAGAACTATTTATGTATTTGTTGTTATTGTGGAAAATGGTTCACTTCTAAGTGCTGATACCTCCATTTTTAGCTTCAAGAATATTATGTTCCATTGTAAAAAAAAAAGAAAAAGAAAAATTTCAAAATCTTAATGACTTACACTACAAATACTCAGACTTTATTCATATTGCTTGTTGTTGGCTGCAGGCTGTGTCCTAAAGCTGTGTTTCAGGTTGTGAATTGGATTTAGATGTGCTTCACAAGTTGGTGGAAACTTGTCTTTTAAAGTCCAGAATTGTCAAAATGGCGCTCCTACCATATTCTATTAGTTAAAGTGAGCTACACAATCAGACCCAGAACTCACAGGGTATAGAAGTACATTTCTCTCAGTGGCAAGAGAAAAGACTGAATATTTGTGGAAAAAGAATATATAATTCACCACGGTTAGTAAATATTTATTGGCCTTACTATGATGTGAATCAAGGAAAGGAAAGGATGATGTCTAAGCAATCATACTATATAACTAATGATTAGATGGAACAAATGCCCTCAATGTGTCTGGTATTTACAAAATAGCTTTAACACACTAGCTTTAATTTTGAAAACAAGCTGAAACATCTCCTTCTTGCTCTCTTCTTCTGTACCTATCCTGCAGTAAGTGAGCATGCTCTAAGAATATTTAGATCTAGTACTAAACAAGCTATGTGTGACTTATAATTAAATTATGGAACGTGTCAGTAATTTCTTTATCTATAATGTCAAAACATATAAAAGTGAATTTATGACCCCTTTGGATAAACTTCAATATCATTAAATCACCAGGGAGCTGCACTGAAGTATATTTAGCAAATAAGTTGGCTTCTAGTACTATCATAACATTGTCAGTTGGCCTGTCAGCCAGGTTTACCCCAGCTTTCCATTTGAAAAATAAGAAAAAAAATAAGTTTTTCTATAACATGACCAAGCAGGCATAAAGGAAAACATCTACCGCCCATTCTCCATCTTCTCCTCTCAGCATCAGTAGTGGAGAAGCGGTTGGAAATTTTCAGAATTACGTGAATTTTTGACCTTTATCTTTCAAATAATATTTACATATGAAGGTCAAGCTTAGAGCAGTCATCCTGAAGCTTATGCCAAAAGGGAAGTGTGAACCATGGTAGAATGTGCTTTTGTGGTGAGGAATTTAGCTTATCCATTCTCAGCACGTTTAAAAATCTCACTCAGCACCTGATAGTCATTGCAGATTGTTAACAGATCTCGGGTGCTCTGCAATAAGCAACTGTATCACTGTCCCTACCTTTGTGCCTGTGTCCTAATATTTAGCCATTCTATGACCATTATGCATCCGTGTGTCAGAACTCCCAGCTGCAGGGATGAGAGTAAAAGATTCAGTGCATCTAAAGGAGTTTTAGGCCAGCTGCTAATGCCCATTTCCCACCTGCTTATTTTATAACAAGCTCAAATTTATAAGCAGGGTTATTATGTACAACTACTTTCAGGGCCAAAAGTGGAGCCATTTGTTCCAGAGTCGAGACTGTCTCCTCAGTGTCATTTCATTCAGTCATCACAGAAGTTCGACCTGCACTTGAATGTAGGCCAGAAGATACTGGAGTGAGTGAAGGATAAAATAGATAGCATAGAATTTTAATTCTCAGAGGCATGTTTTCCACCTGAAGTCTCCTCTTGTTCATAAATTAAAGTTGAGTCTAACACTTAAATAAGGGATCTAAGACCCACATAAATTAAGCCTGGATTCTCAGGTATAGACCTCAATTCCCTACTATTTTCCTATTTTCCTATTTTTACATTAAAAATAAATGAAAGAGGGATCCCTGGATGGCTCCGCGGTTTAGTGCCTGCCTTTGGCCCAGCGCGTGATCCTGGAGTCCCACGTCGGGCTCCCTGTGTGGAGCCTGCTTCTCCCTCTGCCTGTGTCTCTGCCTCTCTTTGTGTATCTATCATGAATAAATTAAAAATCTTAAATACATAAATAAATAATAAATAAATGAAATAATTAAGTACCATGAAGTAAAAATTTAAGAACCATGACATGCCTATTAGTATGGCTAAAATCCAAAGCACAGACATCTCCAAATGTTGATAAGAATGTGGACCAAAAGGAACTCTCATTTGTTGCTGATGGGAATGCAAAATGGTACAGCCACTGTGTAGAACAGTTTGGCAGTTTTCTTAACATATGATCCAGTAATCTCACTCCTTTGTGTACCTGAATGAGTTGATAATTTATGTCCATGCAAAATCCGCACATGAATATTTAAAGCAGATTTATTCATAATTGTCAAAATATGGAGTAAATCAAGGTGTCCTTTAATGGGTAAATGGATAAATAAATGGTGATACATCCATAGATTGAAATGTCATTTGGTGATAAAAAGAAGTGAGTTATCAAGCAATGAAAAGACATGAAGAAAACTTAAATGCATATTGCTAAGTAGAAGAAACCATCTGGAAAGACTATATTCTGCATGATTCCACCTATATGAGATTCTGGAAAAGGCAAAACTATGGAGACAGTAAAAAGATCAGTGGTTGCCAGAGCTTCAGAAGGAAGGAGGAAAGAGGAGATGGAATTTTTAGAGCAATAAAAATATTCTATCTAATCTTGTAATGGTGGCTGCATGTCATCATACATTTACAACACGTCACAATAAAGAACCCAAAAGTAAACCCTAATATAAAGTATGGAGTTTAGTTAGTAATAATGTGCCAAGATTGGCTAATCAGTTACAACAAAAAATTAAACACATCTTTCACAATGTAAAGTCTTGTACACTAACACAAAATGTTAATAATAGGAAAAACTGAGGAAGAAAGAGTTATAAACAAGCTCCCTGAATTTTCTACTCAATTTTCCAGTAGACATAAAACTGCTTTAAATATTAAATCACATAATAAATTAAAGAGTTAATTAGGTTACAACATATGGCATCACGAATTAAAATTAATCAAACTGACTCCAAAACTTGTACATGAAACTAATTTCAGTTTGCATTGCTTCTCATTGATAACAATCCCAGATACACTTGGAAAAGTTTTTAAAAAGGCGTGAATACTGACACAGTATTTGCTGTGTGTTTAAAAGCCATATACTTTTAAAATATAGCTTGTTTTCTGAAGAACTGCATATTTGAGACAGTAAACATTCTCTTTTAAGATAATTTTGCAACCGAAGACATCTTTTTTTTTTTAATTGAAGTATAGTTGACACACAATGTTACGTTAATTCCAGGTGTATACAACAGTGGTCTGATAAGTCTATATGGTATGCTATACTCACCACAAGTGTGGCTACCACCTGTCACCATGCAATTAATGCTATTACAATACCATCAACTATTCAACTATATCCCCAATGCTGTGCCTGTCATCCCTGTGACTTATTCATTCTATACCTGGAAGCCTGTACTTCCCACTCCCCTTCATCCATGAAGATCTCTGTAAATAGATACGCCTGTACTACTTCCTGTCAATGCCTCAGTTAAAGGTACCTCTTAATCTCTTGTCTAGAATACTCATTTATTTATTTGTTCACCATATATTGAATACTTAATAGATGTTAGGCATTGTCCCAGATATTACGGTAAATATCTAGAGATAGAGATAAGTAAAATAAGACCTCTGAGTTCAGGGAGCGTGCACAATCTAATGAGACAAAGTGGGTTTGATTCTTTAATAAACAGTATCAAAATCACAGCAGCTTAACATAATGAAGGTTAATTTCCAGCCTGGATCACAGCCTCAAATGGATCAATATGTGTGTGGTAGGGGAGGGGAATTGTTGACCGTGAGAGTCTTCTGGGCAGCGACTCAGAAATTCAGGCTCTTTCTATTTAGTGGCTCCATTAACTTCAGTGTGTGATCTTTAAAATCGCCATAAAAGAGGAAAAGGAAGATAGAATGTGGAAAACTGTGTAGGGGGTTTTATAAGCGAGCCTACTAGTTATATACATCATTTGGTCCCAACCTAATGATAAAGAAGGATGGAAAATAGAATCTACGGGGCCAGAAAGAAATGAAATGGACAGAAAAAGCATATAGTGTTCTCTCTGTCACACAGACATACTTGAAAATATTTATAATACAATATTGGTAAGTGATACAACAGAGATATGTGTAGACAGTTATATTTTATTTAAAAGGAAGTTTCCAAAGACTATAAACTAAAACTCACATAATTCAGCTAATTTTCCCGTAAAAAAAATGTAAGTTAGAGAAAGTGTCTTCTTAAATATTGCAACTCTCCAACTATTTTGTCACCTTTTAGCTTGAAATTTCCTTTTCATATTCTCAAACAATGTCCAATATTTTAAAGTTTCCTCTCTTAAATGAGTTAACAAGATAGGCTGTGCAGTTTGGTCTTCTCCAAATTTCCCCCATCCAAATTTCATTCCAAAGTTTGGGGACACATTACTCAACGAATGCAGTAATGCACGACTATAGATGACCTCTATTTGACACTGATAAAGAATACAAAAATATCCTACATAATCATTTTATATGATAAAATACCACATTGTATTCCCATATTAGCCATAGACAGTCTGAGGCCTGTAAACAAACTCATAGAATAGTGGCTAAATATGTGTGAAAAACATCTTTTTACCCAGCCAAATTGGTGCCACTGTGTGGCAATGATGTTAACAAATTTATAATTACCTCCATCTGATAGCTTTCAAAGTGATCTTGATGAATATTTAAATTTTTTAAAGATTCTCAGTAACTCAAAGTTTATTATGTTTATTAGCTCAAACTTTATCAATATTTTAACTATTTAAAAATCACATGATAAACCTTGCAAACAATGTGACCAAATTTATGAACTTTGGTTTTTTTTTCAATAGCCTTATAAGTTACAGACCCATCTGTTATAGCATTTCTATCCTTAGCCCTTTCCAACTCTTCCCCAAGTTATCCTTGGAGAATTATAAAGGAGAAACACAAATCTCATCGTGTTATTCCCTTAAGAAGCCTTTAATTGTTCTTCGCTCGCTCCACTGGCTCCACCTCTACAAGAAGACAAAGACCAAACACCACAGATTTTAAATACCATTTCATATGACAAACATTTAATGAAAATCTACTAGATGCCAAGTATTTGGGAGAAGCAGAACTTTAAAACTCTTTACAATCTTTACAAAACACACTCTTTCATCTGTATTTTCTGCCACTAAAAGCATCTTTGGCTCCAACATACCTAGCAGCTAGTCACTCCCTGACCGCAAGATTTTTGCTCATATCTCCTCGCCTTTGAACACACTGTATCAGCCAGGGTTTAGTGTGGTAGACAGATATTTCAAGCAGAAAGGGATTTCATGCAGGAAATTAAATGCTTACAAAGTGATTAGAAGGGCTGGCAGAGGAGAGTCACAGGTCTGCTACCGGAGTGATGAGTTCAAAGGCACACGATGCTGGTAACTAGAACCAGGTATGCTGATTCTCTAACTGCCTTTAGATCTACCAGACGCTTGGATATTAAGTCTAGCTGCTACAGACTTTTTTTTTTTTCAAGATTTATTTATTTATTTTAGAGAGAAGGAGAGAGAGAAAGAGTGGCTGGGGGGGAGGAGGAGGGAGAGGCCGAGGGAGAAAGAGAGAACCTCCAGCAGACTCCCTGCTGAGTATAGAGCCCTATGTGGGGCTGGACCTCAGAACCCTGAGATCATGACCTGAACTGAAATCAAGACTCCGACGCTCAACTGGTTGAGCCACCCAGGTGCCCCTTCGACTCTCTTTATAAACTCTAAGGTCTCTATGACACTATTTGCTAGTTAAAATAACAGCAAGAAAATGGCTTTTACTAGAAGAGCCACATTCCAAATTTCGAATGAATGCATCTAATTAGCACAACCTAACTGCATTCAGACGAGGCTACCAGGAGGTCTAGGAAATGGGTTTTAGCTCTCTCTCCCTGTAATTCAGGCATGCACATAGAAGGAAGGAGGAAGGGATGCTGAGTCAAATCCAGAATGAACGATATCTACTGTCTGGATTGCATTCCGCCCCCTCTTCTTTGCTGACCACAGTTCCCACTCCCACATCCAGCTCTAGTATTTCCTTCCATGTGATGAGATACGAGGCTGTAAGTCAGGACCAGAGCACTGCTCAAGTCCTCAGGGTACCATTTTCATACAAGGTGCTGAATACAAAGAACATACAGAAAGAATGCGCAGGGTCTGAGTCAATGGTGCCTCCTGAAATTGTTCACCACAGTAGCTCTGCTATGAACCTGACTCTTGTCTGTACAAACATGATTTTGTTGTGACGTTTTGCTCTCTGTTGACCCCTCTAGACTGTATTTTCAGAAAATAACACCTGTATCTTGCTTTTATTTTAATATTCCCCCTTTTTTCGTACCCCCTTTTTTATGCCTTTCGTATAAAAGTCACCTTAAGAAATGTTGTTTGAAGGAGCAAGTGAATAAATAAGCAAAAAAAAAAAAAAAAACATTTTAGTCATAGATTTTTTTTTTTTTAATGTGATTTCTGATGCCATCAGGACAAAAAGAAACTTCTGGCAACCTTTGTGGAGGAAATGTTTTGTGACATCTTAAAACAAGGAAAAGGTCCCTTTTGATCACTTATTTTCAATGAGTTCAAGATGATTATCTGATAACAATACATATACACATAATGATTTGAATTTTAAGAGTAATCGACTGCAAGTTGTGTTTGTGATTTTTTTACATGTGATCTATTAACTACTCAGGGTTTTTTTTTTTTTTTTTCCTATTGAGGGTTCAGAATTAACCCTTAACAGGAAACAAAGGAGGTACCTTAACGTCATTGGTATATATTCTCTGTAGATTTTTGTTATTGTTGCAAGGAACATAAACTCATGCAAACAATTTAATGAGAACTGAGTCTCACTATGGGAACGGGCATGGACAGGACAGGAAACTGAAGGGGGCAACAGTCAGGAGACCATGCAGCGACGAGGATGAGCTACGCTCCGGCTCTCCCTCCCTTTCTCTCAGGCCAAGCAGCTTCATTGCTTCTCTCTTACCCTCTGTGCATTTACACTTTTCCTCTTCCAACTTTTCATAGAGTAGCTCTCCTTCTATCTCTCTACTCGCATTTTTCTTCCTCAGAAGTTTGACTTGCCTGATATTTCCCAGCTCTGACTAGATCCTAGTAGCACTTCATTGTCAGGCCCAGACTGTAGCTACTGTGGTCAGGTTCTCTTTCCCAATCAACATCCTTGGACAAAGACTTCGATTGGTCCCACTTACCTCTTGTTGCCAGGCCGCAACACAGGAAGTTTCTACATCTGAGTTTTGAGTTGGCTTCTCTTAGAGCTGCTGCTAAAAACATTCTAAGTGTTCCAGGAGTGCTGGCCTATCCCAAACCAATTGGAAGATGATTTCTTGTAACTCCTTAGTCTGTCATGAGTTATTTCCCGCATAAGGAGATTACTCCATTTATTTGTTCCTGGTGATTTGGGGTGTATACAAGTGTTTTACTTCTATATGGCAGACAGTATTGAGGTCTCCAAATTTCAGTAGCTACCAAGAATTGGGAAGGGTTTGAGATTGTACCTTGCTTGCAAGCGAAGTCAGATTGCCACAGTTTCGTAGATGCACAGAAGACACTAAAGGGCAACTTGATTACTCACACCAATAGCAATAACCCGAGCTTCAGCATTCCTTTGCACCAGTTCCACAGACCCCAGTTACCGCAGGACTTCTTGATGCATATACACACAGGGGGTTGTGTTACAGGAAAGGGTTCTCTGGCTTAGCACACTCTAATCTTGTGTAAGATTACAAGCAAATCTACACACAACCTTTGCTCAGGAGAGAGACATTATCTTCATTGTTATAGTAGACAATAAACAAGCCAGCCCTGTGTCCCAGAGGGAGACAGTATCTCTATATTCCAAGGCTGTGTGCTATACAAATATCTGTGGAAAGATAACCTAAAACAAAAGCAGTCAGTGCCTCTGCTTATGAGGTACTCGAAACCTTGAGAGATGAAAGAGAATTTTCTCATGTCAGTAGCTTACTCCTTCAACCCCCAAAAGGAATGATTTCTCATCATAATTCACGCATTCAAATCACAAGCTCATGTACATTTTATTTTTTAATTGTTATCAACAGGCATTGCTCACTTTTTTCTGGAGTTGGTAATAAATTATAATTATAAGCTGATTGCTGTGAGATCAAATTATTATTGTATTCATCAATATTCCATTCAATAGAAAATATAGATTTACATTGAAATCTTTCTCTTTTTTGGACAATTTTTACAATGTCTGTGGACGAATGTTTATTAATCAATGTGTTATATGAGTTTAAGTTTACATTTTATTTTTATTCCAGGATTTTGCCAGACTTCTTGGAAATATATTAAATTAAATGAGACTAATATATAGTACTGGCTTACATGGTCCATAAAAATAAAATTTCATTCTTAAGTTATTTTTTTCAATGCAACAATGTCAGATTTTGCCTGATGCAATAAGTATTGCCACTGATTCATATTAGCATTTTGCTATAGTTCATTGCCAAAATGTAGTCACTTGGCCCTAACTAGCTGCGAGGAAGGAAGAATGTCCTTACTTTTTTTCCTAAATCACAATGTATCCAATGAACATTAAGGTTGTTATTACTAGGACAGTAAGGGTGGAATAGATATCAGAATACTACTAGGGATCTCCACGTTAGTGCCTTCACTTTATTTTCTAAGCTATTGCAATTATTTTCCTTAGTTTCTAAGAATTTGTTCAGGCCCCAGCCCTCTAGTTTTTTTCCTGGTTTCTACTCCATTACCTCAACCTGTTTTTTTCTGTTTCAGAAGAGAATTTCTGGTGATTCTTTTGGACATCTGCCTACTTCTGTTTTGGCTTCTTCCCAAGACTGCATCTCAAATCACAGTCTCAACTTGGCTCAGCCACTTAGGCCTATAGTCAAGTGATCTAGGCCCCCAACCCTAACTCAGTCAGTTACTATTCAGACCTCAACTTAACACTCTGACTCCCTCCCTTTCCAAGAGGAAAGATTATCTACTAATCATCTAAGCTTTTATATTGTTAACTAGAGTCTTCTTTCTTAAGCCTTTTCTAAATTTTTCACAGGGAGAGGGTTTTACTCCTCAGACTAGTTGCTCAGTGACTACATTTCATTCATTCCCTTTTTACCAAAAATTTATAGAGTACCTTCCATGGGATGGGTATTGAATAGCAAAGGATTCTTTTTCCTCCATATTGACATGTGTGTGGGTTTTTTTTGTTTTGTTTTGTTTTTGTTTTTGTTTTTTTTTTTTTTACAAAACACACTGTTAGGATCCAGCAGTGAAAGTGGGTTAATAATAGATAACGTTTTGCCTATAAGAGACACTTTGCCACATAAAACAAGGGATCACTGTGTACTTTCACAAAGTTTCCTGGTCTAATATTTCAATATTTCAAGACAGTTATAGCATATTTCCTTATTTATCTCCCTAAGTCTTTCAACTCCTAAGTTTCAGTTGTTGGCAGGTATACTCTGGCACTTTCCAGTGGATATTCTTACACACCTTCCAGCAGGAATTGCTTCAAAGAATTAGCCTATTTATTGTTACTGATTATGCAACACATCATTTTTGACAGCTAACACTATTTCCTGGAATTATGAGAACACATTGTACTTAACTGGCAACTGGTGGAAAAAGTATAAAAACAATTGCCCAAGAAAAGAGTGTATGATAAATTAAAAACAATTTAAAGTATTTCTTATATAAATAATACCTAAATATATTTCAACAATCCAGAGGATCCAGCGTCAGAAAATATTTTTGGAAAGAATAAGTTGACTTAATATAGGCCCTTGGTTTCAATAAGATCAAATTCCTGGCAATGAGGTCAAATTCTTGGCAAATCACCAAATGTGTGAATTCTGATATGATTTTACAACCAAACATGGGGAACAGAAGGTAACAAATGGCATTATCTGCTAAAAGAGGTTTAATTTTATGATCAGAAAATCTAAAAAGTTAATTTGGAATTTCTTAATGCTGCTCTATGATCCAAATTTTAGAAAATTAGAGAATCAAGTTGTACATAATTTAGAACCTTGAGAAGTCTTTTTCCTCCTTTGCTTCATCATCGAAGCTCTTCAGACGATAATTTATACTTTTTTAACTACTTTTCCATCACTTGTTTATTTTTGTCATTCTTATAATTTGGCATATAATGAAGCCCCTGACTGGTTCAGTGGGTAGAGCATGTAACTCTTGATCTTGGGGTCATGAGGTCAAGCCCCACATTGCGTGTGGAGCTTATTTAAGAAACAAACAAACACAAACAAACAAACAAACAAACAAAAACACTTTGGCATATAGTTTTACTACAAGTATCAGCCAGAGTAAGATAAGCTTTGTTTAAAAAATAAAATATCCAAACTGTAATGGATTCACACACATACACACAATGTATTTCTTCTCTGTAGAAAGTCTACTCAAGCCCAGTGGTTCTCAGAGAAACTTCCTTCAAATGAGTCAGGACCAGTGTGGTCCTATCTAGGGGCTCCAGATTCCCAGTGTACAGCCTCCACAGTCACAGTAGTTGGAAAGGTATGAGTTGGAGAGTCATGCAACAGACTATCATTGTCTCAGCCCAAAAGATGCATGTAGAAGTTATTGACGTTATTTCTCCTCACAGTTCGTTTATCATAATTAGTCACATGGTTTTGCCTATTTGTAAGAAGGCTGGGAAGTATAGTACTCCACAAATTCAGAAAGATGATAATTGGATACTGAGAAACTTTAGTAGCATCTACTATATATACCACATTATTGAAACAAACTTCACTGTTTGCTGTTAAATACAACTAGCTTTCCTAATGCCTTTTATTTTTATTATCATTTTTTTCCTATATTTGTTACTTGTGTTTCAAACTCTGGAAACTCAGAACTCTTATCCTTGTCTTTCTTTCTTTTCTTTCTTTCCTGCTTGCTTGCTTGCTTGCTTGCTTGCTTTTTTAAGTAGGCTCCACGCCCAGCATGGTGCCTAACACGGGGCTTGAATCCACAGCACTGAGATCAAGACCCAAGTTGAGATGAAGATTTGGCTGCTTAACCAACTGAGCCACCAGGTACCCCAAATTACTTTTTAACCCTCGACAAGGTTAAATACATCTTTAAAAAAGAAGAAAAGAAAAAGAAAAAAAAAAACACCTAGTTGCTTGGCCTTTATGGTCTGCATGTGAAGGAACTCCTCTAGATTCTCTTTCTGACTCCTTATCCTAAATCTGCTCACTGTGACTTGGTGTCTCTACTGTGAAGCTATCTACTCTCGTATTCAGAAAGGTCACCGAGAACAGAAACAGCTCACTGTCTACATTATTAAAAATGTGCTATTTCTCAAAAAAAGAAAAGAAAGGTGCTATTTGTTTCATTATCTTCATTAGCATTTTACTTTCTCTGTAGACTCTTACCCAGATAAATGATGGGCTTATTGACTACAAAAATTTTCTATCGTCTTTCCAATGGAAAGCATTAAATGTTTGAACCCTAGGATTCTTTGAATTTCTCTTCTCAAAAATCCTAATCTTGCTGTTTCTGGAAATCCTGGACTGTCATAGGTGATTCCTACCCAGACCTAATCAAGTCCTTGTGTTGAAAGACCCATCTTAAGCCAACTTCCCATTGTCAATAAACTCTGACCTTACCTCCACCACCACCCCCTGCCCCCCGGTCTGAGACACTACCAAAGCTCTGTGGGGGCAGTGCTCTTCCTTACGTAGTAAGTAATGAACTCAACAGCTCATTTTGGTAGTATTTGGGGAGCCAGGAAACTATTTCTTATCTGGTTTCTTTCCTTTATTTCATTAATGTAGACTGAATATCTGTTTTAAAATGTCTTATATTTTTTATAATTTTAACTTTGCTGCTGACTCCATCTATCATCATCATCATCATCATCATCATCATTATCATCTTTGGCTCTACATTTTGAGCCAAGAGTCAGTCTACTCCAACACCTACCATTCTACCACTCTGGCTGTCAGAACTCTAACTCGAATCTACCTTCTTAGAAACCTGCTTTTCCAAGAGGACAGGGCAAAACATTTATTTGCATTTAATATCCCATCTTTCTCCAGGTTATCTGTGATGGGTTGAGTAACGTCTCCCCAAAATGTATATCTACCTGGCACCTCACAGAATGTCACCTATTTGGAAGTAAGTTATTTTGCAAATATTGAAGGATCAAGAGAACTGGATTAGGGTGGACCCTCAAGTCCAATGTCATTATAAAAAGAGAAGGAGGTGCTCAGAGACACAGAAGAAAAACAAAGCAGAGGTGACAAGAAGACAGAGGCAGAAATCAGAGTGATGTACTCGTAAGCCAAGGAATACCGAGGATTGCCAAGAGCCACTGGAAGCTAGGAAGAAGCTAGAACAGAGTCCATCCAGTCTTTAGAGGGAACATGGTTCTGATGATACCTTGACCTCCAAACAGTGAAAGAATTTTTTTCTAGCTTACCAAGTTTGTGGTAATTTCTTAAGGCAGCCCTAGGAATCTAATACAGATTTTTCCCTAAATCAGAAAACTTGGATTTATCTTCCTTTTTTTTTCTCTCTTCCTTGTCCATTTTCACCCCTAACTTACTTCCATGGCAAAAAATTGCTACCAAGTCCTATAAATTTTACTTCCTAGTGGCATCCTCTCTTCAGTCTTTGCCTTTTATAGTCTTTCTCGTAGCTCTGCCGGAATAAATCACAATATTGTTCTTATCATGTAAATAAAAGTTCCAAGAACTTCCCACTATTCTCTTTTGCTTATGAGTTACATAAAAATTCTTCAGCTTGACGTTCAAGACTCTTGAGTGACCTAGCAATATTTCTAACCATTTTAATCTAGGATCCATTCTTTTTGCTTCCTTTTCCAAGAGTATTCTGTAGCTTGTCACAGTTTCTGGGAAGGCAATCTTCCCATTGAGTTGTTCTTTATTCTTCTGACCTAAAATATTAGCTCACTGGAAACATTCCAGTTTATTTTTTGCCTATAAATGAGTTATATTTTGTCTTGTAAATGTATTCATACACATCTTCCCCTTACCCTGTCCAACCAGAATATAATTTCTCCTCAAACAAATGTACACTTTTATTTACTCTTATTTGTCATGGTTAAGGCTTATGAATTAAGTTGGCATTTGTTGAATTCCCTTGAATTCGTTAACGAGTTTGGAGCTGATAAATCCAGAGACTACGTAAGGTTGAAACCTTTTTTTTAAACAATTTTATTTATTTATTCATGAGAGACACCGAGAGAGAGGCAGAAACATAGGCAGAGGGAGAAACAGGTTCCATGCAGGGAGCACGATGCGGGACTCAATCTCAGGACCCCCCCACCCACCACCACCACCACACCCTGTGCCGATGGCAGATGCTCAACCACCGAGCCACCCAAGGGTCCCTGTAAGGTTGAAAACTTGATGGGGTCGGGGAAAACTGCTAACATCAACCTCATTTAGATACCCATAGAAGGGCAAACATGGTTTTGATCTTACTTTTTTTTCTTAAGTAAGCTAAGGCTAACTTCAATGTTTATTGAGATTTCCTATCAATCCTTGTAAACATGAAAAAAAAAACTTCTTAAGAAGCTGTGTGGTAGTTCTCTGATGATATAAATGTTGAGTTCTATATCATTATTTTCCTTAATTCAAAAAAAATAGTATCTAGAGCATGAGAAGTGTAGGCAAAAATCTGTGATTCAGTTGGAAAAATCTGCATTGCTGAGATTCTAGAGGACAACCTCTGGGTTATCTGATTCTGATCCTAGAGAAACTATGAAAGTTATTTTACAGCTCCATAAGTTGGAGATAACTGATAGCAATGTAAAATCATTTTTGTCTATATACATGCAAGTTCTGTCCTGTCCAGCAGGAATTCAATTGACAATCCTCCACCATTATGGGAAATTTTGCTTTCACTTGCACAATTATTTCAATATTCCTGATCTATAAATGTGTCCAGTCTTTGTTTTTTGTTTTCTGTTTTTTTTTTCTTTTGAGCTAGTTATATCTGCCTGGTTTCCTCACTGATTCTGAGTTTTTAAAAAATATTTTATTTATTTATTTATGAGACAGGCAGAGACACAGGCAGAGGGAGAAGCAGGCTCTATGCAGGGAGCCTGACGTGGGACTCAATCCCAGGTCTCCAGGATCACGCCTTGGGCTGAAGGCAGCACTACACCGCTGAGCCACTCGGGCTGCCCTGATTCTGAGTTTAACGAAATCTTTAACATGTACTCATCTTTATATCTGCATGAGAGTCATGATGTTTCTCTTGTTTGAAAATTAACTTTTAAAGGAAACAAGTCCCCGTTTCATCCTTCCTAATGCTGTCATAAATTCCAGCCCCCATACTATAAAAAGGATATTGAATAAATGGGAACTAACAGAGAAGGGACACCAAAATAATAAGGACATTTCAAGACCTGCCATGCAGCAGACATTTGAAATATTTGGGAAAAACTTAGGTTGGAGAAGAGAAATCTAAAAGGGAAATGATCATTCTTCCCCTAAAACTAAATGGCTACCTTGTGGTAAAATGACTGGTCAGGTTCTATGAGTTTTCAGAGGATAAATCTGAAACGTGGAATGAAATTCATGTGGAGGTCAAGTTTAACTTAAGGTAAATCCAAACTGGCCAATTATAGAATTATACAGAAATGGGGTAGTCAGCTTTGAGATGTAGGGATTTCTTTGTCTCCAGGGATGTTCAAGTAGAGTAAAAGGATTCTTTTACTATTAACTAAATTATTGGCTATAGAATTGGAGTTGATGTCCTAATGGAGAATTTCAACCCAGGGTCATTAATTTTGTGATTTGATTTGATCTTTTTTGTGTTTGTGGATTGAAGCTCCTGGAACCCTAGCACCATCCTAAATATGATCTCCTGAAGCCACCATCAATCATCTTTTTGTAATAGGATGTTAAGGGAAGGTGAAGCTTTTCCTATTATCTGGGAGTTTGGGTTCAGGTCCCAAAGCGGAGGACAAAGCATATGAACCCTTGATGTGGGTGATTGAGAAACTTCTCTGTGAAGAATGAAGTGTTTGTCAGCTTGCCAGAAACATGGAAATATATCTCTGTAACCACCTGGGTGCTCACGAAGCTGCAGAAACTCAAACCTTTCTGAACACAGTGGCAAGGTCCTTGGAAGTATGTGATCCCTGTGGCTTGGGGGTGAGTGGTTGGTTGAGACAATGGTGATTGATTCCTCTCTGGGAGAGTCAAAATCTAGGACTGGAGTCACTTGAAAATCAGAGCAAGGATTGTGGCTGCCAGGGAAGTGGCCAGTCTGTAAAGAATTTGGTGGGCAAGAAAAGTGTAATATTTCTCAAAGCCAGAGGCAATAGCCTGGAAGGTAGCCAGGTGTGAGTCATAGGGAAAGAACATTACACCAGTGACTGCTCCTCTGTGAATACTGTTGGGGCAAGAGTCGAGTGGCAATTGTAAGGGAAACATTAGCCAAAAAATTCACTGCTTGAGTTAGGAAACAGTACAGTGTTGGGGAAGGGGGGTGGAGATGGGAATGTGGAGTTCTCAGGCCCAATAGGAGAGAAGCATAATTTGGGCATTTGCCATGACAGAAGGCCCACTTTCCATATTGCAAGAGCAACAGTTCCTGAGGAATGTGTCCTTTTCTTCTCCTTCCTCCACCTCTCCTCATCCCGGGGAGCCATCAGCAAACATGGAAGAGGAGAGAGGGTAGTGGGGGGGGGGGCACACTGGGGTAAGCGTGAAGCAATCTGCCATCCCCCATGTTAAGCTGCCGAATTCCCGGGGCTGGTCTGAGCTGGGACAGGGAGGAGCTGTGACAGATCAAAATTATGACATTTTTGGATTGGAGAAACATTTCCATAACTAAAACTGAGATTGTAGTAATAGATGGAAGGCACCAAAAGGCCGAGGCCTCTGTTCAATATATGGCGCAGAAGCAGAAGAGAGGAGCCCAAAGGCAAGTCCATGGAGCTGAGGTGGAAGAGCAAAGTTATTTTCGCTTGCACCCCATGAAGTAGAACTAATTTTATGAACCTGCTTTGGGTACATGGCAAAGTTTTCTGTCCGAACATAAGCTACCCTTTCTTGGTCACTCTTTGCAGTATGTATAGATCTGGTAATAAAGTGCGCCATGCTATGATTTGAATTTCACATCAGATGATTAACACAACATTCACAGATTTAAATTGTTGAGAAAATATCGACATCATAAAAGAATATTTTAAAAGATTGTTTGAAGAGGAAGGAAAGGGCAACACCTGTTTAGCAAAATCCTGGACAGCACGTTGTTGAAGGTGTTCCAGACAGAGATTAAAATTTACTTTTGAAATCTGATTTTCTTTTAAATCGTCCATCTAGAATCGAGATGACTTTGAAATTCTCCGTTCTGATTCTTCTTCCACCTCCTCCCCTATCCTGGGAGGATCAAGGAGGAAGAGAGGAAGGGACAACCAAAGGCCAAGAGGGCCACTAGTAAAGGAATTCACAGAACCTGAACCCACGGGAAAACAGATTGAAGGGGAGTTTCAAGAAAGGACTTGCTGTAAGTCATCCCCTCTCGAACAGAGCCCCCAGGCCTGGAAAATGTGAAAAGAAACTGGAGCACTCAAGAATCTGTGGATCTTTCTGGATTTTTGTATGGGCCAAAAGATCTCCCTGTTGTCCTTGATGGGTCTATGATTTAATCTTCACATTGTGACTGGAGCACAGCATCTCCTCTTATCCAGGACCCCCAGTGGATGCCTGAAACCAGGGCTAGTACCAAACCCTAGATGTGCTATGTTGTTTCCTATACATACACACCTGTGATAAAGTTCAATTTGTCAATTAAGCTCAGTAAGAGATTTATAACAAATAGAAAAACTAGAACATGCTGTAATAGAAGTTATGCGAATTTGTTTTCTCTCTCAAAATATCTTATCGTGCCCTATTCCCCCTCCCTCTTGTAAAGATGTGAGTTGATAAAATGACTTCCTAACCAGATGAAGTGAGGTGAATGACATAGACATTGTGATGTAGCGTTAGGATACTCTGGACCTTCTGATGATTTGGTCATCTGCTTCCAGACGCAACTGTCTGCAGATAGCTGAAACCTCTGAAAGTGAAATTCAGGGTGGGTGGGGGGGGGGCGCTGCTATATCTTCCTAAAATACCATTTGAATCAGGTCATTTGTTCTACTCCTTCTTGCTCTGGGACAAAATCCCAACTCTAGATGAGTCATGCAAACCCTGCTTACTGCTCCACTTTAATGATGACCCCTCCCTTTCCTTAGTCTTCAAAAGCCAGTAATTCCACATATCTTTGTTTCAATTCCCTCAGTGAGCCATATTCCTTCTTGCCTCCAGGTCTTAACATATGATATTTCTTTCTGATCAGAATTCTCTCTCACTCTATATTTACCTGAATATCTCCTGTGAGTTCTTGATATCCCTGCTTAAAAGTACCTCCCTCTGGGAAAGTCATCCTTGCTACCACCACCCCCCCCATCTAGGTTAAATTGCCTTTCTATATTCTATGGATGTTAGCTATTTCTATCAAAATTCGGCGCATTATGCTACAGTGGTTTGTACACATGCTTGTGTGTTCCAAGTGTGCTCAGATTCTGTAAGAGCTGGGATTTTTGTCACTGGCTGATCCTTGGTTCCTAGCATATGCCTGGCACCTATTAGACACTCTGTAGAGCATCAGTAAATAGGTGAGTATCAAAGTTTACTGGAAGACACATTCAATTATTGAAACTAAAATTAAGAATTAAACTT
Organism: Nyctereutes procyonoides; assembly: GCF_905146905.1. Classification (NCBI taxonomy): domain Eukaryota; kingdom Metazoa; phylum Chordata; class Mammalia; order Carnivora; family Canidae; genus Nyctereutes; species Nyctereutes procyonoides. Next base: position 9,818,180 of record NW_026575122.1, read on the forward strand.
CTTGTCTTCTGAAACAGAACCAGTGTTGGTTTTCCAACCCTTCTACAATTCTAGAGTAGAGTTTGATCTCAATATTCTTTGGATCAGTTACAAGGACCTTCGTTGGCGTTCCAGCAGTTGTTCATATTTCCCTTTTACAGAACTTCAACATTTTACTATAAAAATGTAATTATGAATGTGTTCCCCCATGAGTCTCTCAGTACATAAGAAACAACATATTTTCTTCATTTTAGTATTGGGTGGCCCACATTATAAGCCTTCAATAAGTGCTTGCTAATGTTTAATGGAATCTCTTCCATAAAATAATCATTTCAGAGAAGTGATCCCTCTAGTGGCTAACCTACCTCAGTACATATTTTTATTTTAATGAACTTTTTAGTTATGAACCAACTGAGCACAATATGTAAAATGAGAACTAAATTTTGATCTATCAGTCTTATTATATGATATTAGAATTACTTTATCTTTTGTACACCTCTTTATTGGTAAGAAGGGAAAGATGTGGAAAGAACTTATTAGTATTTTTAAAATATGAATTCACTGCATTCTGACATTTACTGATTAATGTTCTTTTAATATATGCCTGATGAGCAATAATCTTTTTTAACAATTAACAAATGTTCGTAAGCATTCGTGGATATGTAAGTATGTATTGTAAAATAAAAAATATTTACCATCAAAAAATTAAACAAATGGCTTTCCCTATATTACCATGGATCTGGTAACAGGGAACATGATAGCTCAATGACATATAAAACCTTGTTGGAATCTATTTTGAACATTCATAGGATTTGGCCTACTAACATTTGACTTGGTGCCATGAGCTTCCAAAAACACCATACTTTTAATCTTCTCCTATTTGTGTGAGTAAAACCCACCAATTATCATTTGACCCAAAGCTACTCTTTGCATTTTTTGCATCAGCTACACTGGGATCGAGGAGGTAATAAAACCCCAGTTTGCATACTTGTTACATGTACTTTCAAGAAATGCTTTTCTAGTAGATTCATGACATAATAATTTACCTTCTAGTTTATACTTAATAATCTATGTTCAAAAGTGAATATGGCTAATTTAGGTTTTAATAGTCATCTACTCAAAAGTGCTCTGCTAGACTCAAAAGACCCGTTGGGATATCAATCACCTATACCCATAAGGCTGACGTTACTCAAAACATACTTTTTAAAGGATAATATTTGAATATTAGCTTACATGTGTATGCATTTATTCACTTAGCAAACATTTAATGAACATCTGCCATCTGTCTGGTATTGTAACACAGTCTCTCTCTCTCTCAAAAATTTGGGGATTAGAGTGGGTGGTAAAAACATATAAATAGATGATTATAACACAATGTGGTAAATGAAGAGATGGAAATGTTCACAAATCCTTGTGGGATTACAGAGGAGAGTCATCTCCCTCAACCCAAGGGTCTGTGAGAGTTTCTAGAGGGAGATCATGTCTGAGCTGTGACTTCATATATAAATGAACATGAGCTAGGGAGGAAAAAGGGCAATGAAAAGTTGGTAAGTAAAGGTATGAAGGGGACAAAGAACCTGATGCAATGGGAGAAAATGCATGCAGTTTGATATTGCTGGAACCTGAAGCCAAAGCAGCAGTGCTCAGAAAGGAAGCAAAACAGGCTGACAGTCTGATGGTGAAGATCATGCCACCATTTTGCAGCAATGAAGAAGAGCTGACTGGCTTTAGGAAGGGAAATGACGTGGTTAAATTTGGAAAGAAGTATGAATTTAAGGAAGACCAGAAACAGCAAGATCAATTAAGAAGCAAGTCAAATAGCTCAGGCAAGGATCATGAAGCCTTAAATAGAACAATAATAATAGGACCAGAAAGGAGAGGATGAATTGGAGAAATATTTAAAAGACCAAATTGGAAGTATCTGAGCTATGAGGGAGAGAAGAGAAATTGAGGTTGCTTTCTTAGACTCCAGCCTGGTGATAGATCAGCTATAAGAATTTATTTTACAAGTGATAGAAAACTCATTTCAAACTGGTTTTAGAAAAACGAGACTAAAAATTTTAGAAGTAGTTCTTGCTTCAGGCACAAAGCTTTGGATGATATGTCGCTGAGGCTTGGGCTCTTTGTCCTTCCCTCTGGCCTGTTTTGAGCCACACCCCTCAAGTGCATTGGCCAACCCACAGCTTCTCCAGGATCCCTTGGGCTTCTCCAAGACCCAGTAACAAAGATTTGCCCCTGGTCCAGCATGAGACCTCCATGAATCTGCTTCAGCACTATGGCCAATTTAGGTGCTGTACAAGTTGTTAAATATTTTGAATAGCCCCTTTTCATATAGGGCTCACGGCACATATTAATTTTATATTAGACATATGTAATAAAGAATGCTTTGTTATATAAGATGATACTGCTGATTAATCAGATTTGGTGAATAAGAATTGGCAAAAAACTCTGGATGCCCTAGTGAAAAACATGTGTGCCAGCCCAAAAAGCTTAAAGAGATTGTGGGCCTGGTATGTTGGTGAAGTTTTAGGGATCCAGTGATCTGAGTCAGGCCATGATGTTCTCTCCGTGGTCCTGGAGATATTGTCATAGTCTCAATCCCCCTAGAAGCAAGCCCCAAAACAAGGGTTAAAGTGAAATGAATTTATTTGGAAAGTGATCCCAAGAAACACCAGTAAGGCAATAGAGATGTTAGACCTAATAAGGATATTTTACAAGCAAATTACCATTGTGTAAGTGGCTTAATTCCCTGAAACTCTAGCAAGGCGATAAGTCTTGAACTCAAGCCTGTGTTGGTCCACTCAAGAGGCAAAGGAACTGGATTGTTTATACGCCAGCTTCCACTAGTCATTGGTTAAGAATTGTTCCTGGGGGGGGGGGGGGAGCGGGGGGAAATTCCCCAGTACTTCTGGCTTTCAAGCAGTTCTGACCACAGGGAAACAGTCAAAAAGTTGCAGATGTTGGCAGCTTGAAGTTCACCCTGCGAAGGCTAAGAGAATAATGAGGCACGCCTGAGATCTACTCATGCCCCCGACAAGTTCATTCTGTCCTGTCACTACTTCCTCAATGTGGTGTCTGATAACAATTTACGTTAACGAAAATTACAGCAGAAGGATTTGTAGAACCAAGTACAGTCCCATCTGCAACTCTCAGGATAAATGATTCAACTGATCTTTATCAACTACTTCCTTTACCTCTCATTCTAGATACCTCTCACCCGCAACTATCACCTCTGGTGATCCTGTTTGTTTTCCCTGTGGAAAGATCTCTGAGCCAGACCTCATCCTCAAGGGTTGGAGTCCCTGGGGACTATTCCCTTGTCAAACGGTAGTTGCTGTAATTGCCTGTTCACTGCTATTATGGACCATGGAAGCAGAAAAAGGCACCAGAGTGTATCTTCCGAGTTCCAAACATCACCCCTCTTGTTCCATTATGGAGTATCAATCCTATCCCTTATGATAATTAGTGTCAATTACTCTTTTTCTTTATTCTTTTTTTAAAAAAGATTTTATTTATTTACTCATGCGAGACACACACAGAGAGAGAGAGAGAGAGAGAGAGAGAGGCAGAGACACAGGCAGAGGGAGAAGCAGGCTTCACACAGGGAGCACAATGTGGGACTCAATCCTGGGACTCCAGGATCACGCCCTGGGCCAAAGGCAGGTGCTAAACCACTGAGCCATCCAGGGATCCCCTTTCCTTATTCTTAATATGTGGGCATGATGAACCCAAAAGAGATCGGGAGGTGGTTACACTTTTGCAGAATTCTTAATGTTGTCTCCAGTAGACTATTTCTCTTGGCCAAACACTCAAGAACCAATATCACTAATCCAACAGAGCCCCTCTTATTCCACCCTGGATTCTAAAACCATATATTCTAGCTACTGGGGGACAAAGCTCCATATAATGGCCATAGTTTAAAGTATTCATGGCATCTTGAAGGTCACAGCCTCACCCCTACAGGATATTTAATTCAAAATAACACTATAGCTACATCTTTATGAGATTTTTCCAATATTTTATCAGACTCAGAGCTTCCAGGTTGTTCTATATATGGCAAAATCAGTGAATTCCAATATCGTATGTCTATTGTCTCACCTCATTTACCTCAAAAGGGGTCCCTTGGATGAAGGTGATGTTTTGTACAACGTTAGTAAACCAGACACTGTGAGGCCTTACTAGAATGACATGAAAATCAACAAGGATCTGAAGAAGGTCTAAATGATACTATCAATCACCTTAACTAATAACTACAATACTTCAATGCACTTCTCCAGTTTGAACATTCACCTACAGAGACCATTTCAGGAGGCCACTGTTGTGTTAACACCAAATCTAGAAAAGATATTCCAAATAAAGAAAACTGCAGTTCACAGACACAAAATTTTTTAAACAAATTCTTTATAAATTTAGTATCATCCAACTAAAAGTGACAACACATAAAGAGAAAAATACAGCCTGACAAAGTAGGATTTATTCTTATAATGAAAAGTTTGGTTTAACATTTGAGGGTTTATCACCATCTTAAAGGAACATAAGAGAAAAACTATGATTATCTAAATAGATGCATTTCATAAAATTCAATAGATTCTTAAATTCAGGATAGAAGAGAACTTCCTCTCCCTGATAAAAACTCATAGCTAACATCATATGGTGAAAGTTCTGAATGCATATTCTCTGAATATGGTCATATAGGGTCAAGGCAAGAATGCACCTTCTCCTTACTTCTATTCCACATTTTACTGTAACAAGACAAGAAAAAGAAATAAAAGGCATAGAGATTGGAAAGAAATAAAACTGACTTTATTTATAGATGAATATTATTTTCCTAGAGTTGCTATTATTTGTGGATTTGTACCACAAATCAGGTGGCTAAAGGCAGCAAAAAATATTCTGAAGGCTAGAAGTCCAAAATCAAGGTGCATGGTCCCTCTGAAACTTCTAGAATGAGGATTCTGTTTTGTCTGTTCCTAGATTCTGGTGATGTCAGTCAGTCCCTGACATTCATTTTCTTTCAACTCCAGTATCTGCTTCCATCTTCACATGGTGTTCTCTCAATATGTCTGTGTCTTTACATGGCCATTTCCTTATAAAGAATCAATTAGATTGGATTAAGGCTTACCCTAATGACCTTGTCTTAATTTAATTAAGTCTGCAAAGATCCAGTTTATATACAAGGTCACATTCCCAGGTACTAGGGGTTTAGACTCCAATCTATCTTTTGGGGGATGCATTCAACCCATAATAAGATGATATGGTGTGTACACAGAAAATCATAAGAAATTTACAAAAAAATCTATTAGACTTCACAAGTGAATTTACCTAGGTCAATAAGATCAATAATCAACAATTAATATTTTATTTACTAGGAAATCAATTGGAAAAATAAATTAAAAATGCAGTTCAGCCCATAACATTTATGGAGATACTTCACACACACAAAAAAGTTATAAACGGCCAATGAAAACTGATCAACATCATCAATCATTAGAGAAATCCAAATTAAGGCTACAGTAAGCTCTCACTACATCATCACTAAAATGCCTAAAATTAAGAATATTGACAATACCAATCATGGAGCAACTGGAACTCACACACTGATGGTGTTTTTATAAAATGGTACAACCACTTTGAAAAACTGCCAATTTCTTAAACAAATATAGATTTACCATGCAATCTAGCATTCCACTGGAACGTATTTATCTAATAGAAATGGACATACATGGTTTAACAGAGAGTTTTAAAGGAATGTTCCAAAATAAATAAATAAATAAATAAATAAATAAATAAATAAAGGAATGTTCCATCCTAGGAATTTTCAAAATGTCCATCAATAGGTGAATAAATAGGAATACATAATAAACGATACATAAATAAGTATAATGATGCAATAGAATATCATCAGCAATAAAAAGTAATAACCCCAAAAAAGTAATAAACTGCTACTTATAACAGCGTAGAGGAATTTTAGAAAATCATCAAGTAGAGTTCATGAAGCCATAAGCAAAAGAGTAAATACAGTATGATTCCATTTACACAGAATTTTAAAGAATGTGAACTAATCCATAGTGACAGAAAGCAAGTCAGTGCTTACCTTGGAATTGGGATAAAGGTGATGGAAATATTTCATGTCATCAATGTATACATCTGACATGACTTACCTAATTGTATGCTGAAAATGCACGCACTGATTGTATATAAATTATGCTTCAATGGATTTTTTAATTTTTTTAAAGGTTTTATTTATTTATTCATGAGAGACACAGAGAGAAAGAGAGGCAGAGACACAGGCAGAGGGAGAAGCAGGCTCCCCGCAGGGAGCCTGACTTGGGACTGGACCTTGGGTCTACAAGATCACGCCCTGGGCTGAAGGCAGCTCTAAACCGCTGAGCCACCCAGGCTGCCCTCAATGGATTTTTTTTTTTTAAATTAAAAAGCAATCTACAATGAATTCTGCAGCTCATTCTATTCTATCTTCTGTCAGTATTTTATCATCAGAACTGCTTTTGTCAAGGTCACTGAATTTCCTGTTTCCAAATTCAATAACTTCCATGTTTCCAAATACACTATACTCATTTTCTATTTTGACTATATTCTATCCGTTAGTTACATTCCTTACCTCTGGCCACTGAATGAGTTCTTTATTCTCAGCGTTCCTTGCATCTCTTGATTTTTATTACATTTCAAAGAATTGGCTTTTCCTAGGCCCCTTTTTTCAATTGTTCTTTACCCAAAGTCTAAATATTAGAGATTTGCAGGGCTTCACCTTGGGTCCTTTTCTTCTCTCAAGGCACTCCAGTTGTCTCTCAGAACTTAGCATAGTGCCTGATATTCATAATTAATATGTGTTGCCAAAAGGGGTAAATAAAAATACTGAAAATACAAGCTCAGAAAGTGTCTGCATTAATACCATACTATGATCATGATCCGGAAAGGAATATCTTCCTAAGATGTTAATAATGACACTTTAATCAAGTAGGTACTACAAGAAAATTTGTCTCCTCATTCTAAAAATGATTTCGGTCAGCATATTCAAATAAGATATATCCATTACATATTCCAATTTCTTTTTATGATTTTTTTTAAGTTACAGATGACAGGAAAAATCAAATAAGTGGCAGAGCTATGACTCAGCCAGATCGAGCTGTCTCTAGTGCTTATGTACTTAGTAATGATTTAAATATTTTTAGAGAAAAACAGAAGTTGTGGTCTGGAAAGACCTCAAAACTCAGCTTTTTGTATTGTCATGACGAACTATACATTTCTTGAGAAGAACATTAGGAAGGGTATGACTTTGAATGGATTTTAAAATCGGATATCTAATTCTCTACAATAATTATAAAAAAAAGGTGGATGGTAATATTTTAAATCTATGCATACATTGACGGTTGCTCTCCTTTAAAATATGTCTAATAGTTACCATAGTAACGGATGCGGAGTCTCCTCTATGTGCCTCCTGGTGTTATCAGTGTGAATAATAACACAATATTAGATTCATAAGAGGGCAAAGAACAGGTCCAAAGCAACACATCATAAGTTTTAACTAGAGATTTTTTTTTGGTTTACATTTAAATATAGAGAATATTAATATTCATCATTATATTATTATATAATTATAAAGGAAAGATACCCTTTTGTATCTGGAAAATATTCATATAAATGCAAACATAATTTGCATATGTATAGAAGAATAGACGGATCCATCAATCAATATCCTTTTACAGGGCTATGTGGCATGCAAACAACATAGTCTTGCTCCTGCAGAACTACCAGTACAGGCCAAAACAGAAATTGGCCAATGTCATTTGGCAGCTCAAATTTGTATAAAAAGATGATGAGCAAAGACAATATTAAAATCCTACCTTGTCAACAGTTGGAGAAAAATTTGGAAAATAGATTTTTCTAAACAAATGGAAATTTTAAGTATAAAAACTTTGTCTTCCTCCCTTGAGAGCTTCCTTCCTTTTTTCTTTTCCTTCCTCCTAAGTTTCTGTTTCTTTGTTTCAAAGATTTTAAGATCTTTTTACCCTCATCTACACTCTTTCTCTGGCCAGAAATGTCTTTGAGCCCCAGATAGAAAGGTTTTTAAGAAATAAAAACCGCTTTAATGGGATATCCAGCTAAGTGGTACTTCTCTGGACTAAAGTTGTTTTTCTCCAAGGGAAAAAAAAAAAAAAAGATTCTTTAAGAAGCAGTTCCCTTCCTACAAGAACAAATGTATGAGAATGTGTATTTTTATCTAGTAGAAATAAAAGAACCAGATTTGAATCAGAAAATGCTCAAAAGGGAAAGATTCGTGAAATCAGTCAGGTAAACTTTCATTTTTCTGGTTATGGAAGCTGAGGACCTGAAAAGTTAACTATTAAAGTTCCATGTCTAATTATAGTAGAATTTAGAATTTCTACTTGTGAGTTCTTATCATTGTACCATATGTCCTACAATAAATTTACGTTGAGGAACAGCAATGGCTGTGTCTTGAAATATATTTAAGACTTTCAAATTAAATTACTAATGAAGGCTCATTTTTAGTTTCAGAAATTTATGCTGTCTTTCTCCTATGAAAATTTGTGCTTGCTCGATTTCATGAGGGACCTTTAAACGGAGCAGTGGTTGAAACTATCGTGTCAGCTGCAAATGCATTTAAGCGTATGAAAAGTAACAGATGAACTCTACCAAGGATTAAGGAGATATCATAAACAGCATTTTTATAATCACAATAAATAGAAGCAATTTTTATGAGCTTAAAGAATCATTCAACTAAATATCTTTTATCTGAGCTCATTAAGGAAGTTTATTACTATTGTGATATGAATTAAGTAATTTATTTCATAAGATAAAACTCAGAATATATGCTGTTTTAATAGTCATATATTGGTAACAGATAGGAGGAAGAAAAACATCCCACAAAGTAGCATGTTTGGTTCAGTCCATGGCAGTTTCTTTATTTTTTTTTATTTTATTTACTTTTTTTAGTTTGTTTATTTTTTTTAGTTTCTTTATTTTTTAAGACTTAACTGAGAGCTGAAGTCTCAGATTTCATAGCAAAAGTAATTGCCCAAAGCACTGAGATGAAAAATGAATTTTCATTTTATTAATTTACTTTACATATGAATATTCATAAAATAGCAATACTTCATATCCAGGCAGTAGCAGTCAGTGATTATTTCACGACCACATACTTTCACAGATACACATATTTTAAATCGTAGTATATAAACTTTAAAAAGAAAAAAAAAAAGATTATCATATGACGTCATATTTTCAAATTATGAAGACGATACTTCATAGAAGTTATTTTCTCAAATGATGACATCTTGGATATAACAGATTGGCTGTTAAATAGACACAGGTTTGTGAACCATCTGTTAAGTAAAATTTCTCTATCAGAAAGAATTAACTCTATTTAAACCAGTCAGGCAACATGAATTTGGGCTGTTTGCCAGGCCTTGGAAATAACCTTGTAATATTGGAATGAATGTGACCATAGTATTCATGAAAAGACTGATTGTGCATTTCTCCCAGTTTGGAAAATGCCTACCTGGTCTTCTTTCCAGCTCATCAAACAAAACAAGTTATATGAATTTATTTTTACTTAGGTGTGAGTTTAGAGATTAATACAGCATGACTCCTGTTTTTCATAATTTAGTGCTTCCTTTTACAAGATCCCCAATTTTGACTGACAGCCAAGCAAGAAAATGAACTCCACATGGCTCCAGTCACCCTAATTATGTCAGAAGTAGCTGTTCTTCCTCTATTTTTCTTTTAGGAAGATTTATCTGCATTTGGGTGTATCCGCATGTGGGCACTTCACATTTTTGTTGATTTTGCTTACCACCCATTCAAAGATGTGTTAAACTTGAAAATCCACATATATAGTGTTAGATACTGCAGTGAGGAAGCAGGGCTGGGATGGTTAGCAGGTTTGTTTTTCTTTTTTAAAAGAGAATGCAAATTCCTGCCAACAAAGAGTTTATAATAAATTGCAAGGAAGGTATATCAACAAAACTAGAGAATGTAGCCATTTACGTTGGACAGCGAGGTTTAAGATTTGTCTTGGAAAGTTTCTAGAAGGACGAGAGATGTATTCCTATGCTCTAGTTGGTGATGGCAAAAAAAGGAGAGATGATAGGCAAAGTCTTGTTTATTTAGTCCAAAAGTGATTTAGTGTTATTTTCATTTTTAAGGCACCATTGAGTATAAAATTTCATATTGAAATAATAACCTTTTGGAGAGAAAAAAAAGGATAGTTGCTAAGTTCCTTTTGACACTGAATATAAGACGTGTCAGGAATGTTAAATAGACTGTATGCTGGGATGGTGCAGTCTGTTACAGCGTCTGACTCTTGATTTCGGCTCAGGTTGAGACCTCAGGCTTGTGAGATGGAGGCCCACAGGGCTGCATGCTCAGCCCAGAGTCTGCTTGAATTTCTCTCTCCCTCTCCCTCTGCTCCTTTCCTCCATGCCCACTCTTTCTCTCATTCTCTCTCTAAAATAAAATAAATAATCTTTTAAAAAAAGAAGAGGAAATATTAAATAGAAAGAAATTTAATTTCATAATTAAGAAAGTCAATGACATAATCGATGACAGGTGCTGCATGTTTAAAACATCCAGGGCATTTTACCAAAGGCTTTACACACTTTGTTCTCATTTATTTCCCACAGATTCCTGAGGTAGATTCTATTAGTAGCTGTTTATAGTCCTAGTGATCTATTAGGTGACATTAGGGGACAGCAGTGAATATTAGGTCTGGCATACATTTCCTTAAATGTAATGGCTAAGATATTAGCTTATGTCTCTGACTTCAGTGCTTAGATAAGGACTGGGAGTCTATACCACCTGCAAAAATTGGTTGAACACTATTAGAGGCAAAGTGATGGGCAGATGCATGGACTCTTGAGTTAGACTCCTCACAGTTAAAGTCCAGCTCTATCACTTTTCCACGCATACGGTCTTAGGCAAATTGCTTAGCCTCTGAGCATCTTACTTTGTTCTTCTATGAAATCTATTAAGTGTACCTACCCCCCATGTTCATTGTGAGGACAAAGGAATGAATAAACTTGAAATTCTGAAAATAGTGCCTGACACCTGAGAAGAGTTAGCTGTTATTATTTGCTAAGTGCAGTATAAGTGTTGTGCTAAAGGGGACAAGAAGAAAAGTGACAAAGGGTAGAATAAGTGCTATATTGGGTTATGTATCACTGTGGAGGGAAAATTTAAAAAGAAGCAAAGACGGTAAGTACCAGTACATAAATTGTGGTGTCGGGAACTGCAAGATGCTCGAAGAGCGTGAGACCTGAGCACGTATGGAGGCCAGAGCCTGCCTAGAGGAGCATCGATCTTACCCTGCAGGCAAAGGACAGGGGGACGGGCTGTGTGCAGAACTTTGAGAACAGAGCATCAGCTTTGTGTGTTAAGCAGATCAAGTGGGTAATCAGTTGGAGGAGAGCTTGAAGGAGCTTAAGAGTAGACTAAGCAGAGGGCAGTGGGAAGGCTTCTGTGTGCCGGGTCGATAATTCCAGAAGAGAAGGATTACATTTGAGGTGGGAACAAATGCAAATGAAGATTGATGGGGTACACAAAATAAGGGGCGACTCCCTGAGTGCTGCAATAATGTATTTTCACTTTACTTTGTAACTTCTTGGGCCAGAGAGCATGCAATCATGCTCACGACATTAATGGTGCTGTTTTGTAAAGTGCATGATAATCTCCAGGTTAGTGCTAACAGAAACTCTCTCTCCTATTTACAATTTTCACCTTCACCAAGAAAATACCCAGTCATGTCACTAAGTGTGCTTCTCCCTACTATTGTCCTTCAGGAACTTATTTGAATACACGTTGCGCGCTTCTCTCATCAGAGGTTGTCAGGACCAGCAACACGTTAATGATCATTTTATGGCAAAGTTTTATTGCTAAGAAAAAGGGCAACAGATTATTTTTCCTTCATATGGTTTCAGAAGATTCATTTCTCATTTCCATAGCCACTGAGAGGGGCATTCAGTCTAAGATGGGGTGACATTTTCATTGACTAAATGCTTGGTACGCTTGGGGCACCGTACACACTCAGAATGATTTACTATTTGTTGTTGGCAATAGAATTTTAAGTTATGTATTTATGACCGGGATTGTGTGGAGTCCTAAAATAGACACCGAATGCTTAATATAAATGTAAATTTAATAAGTTTGAAATGCATTTTTCGAGACACTACAAATTCTGTGTTGCGCTAGATGAGATGGGGGGCATGGGAACATAAGGATTAAGATGGGTTCTGTTAATATTTACTCAGAGAGTTGTTGCAGTTGATTTATCAATTGTTTAATAAGCAGTACAGGATCTCATTGCAGAGAACTTCCTTGTGAATATTCCAATTAAAAAAATTAATAATGTGACACCAGCTCCACACGATGTAAAACAGAAGTAGGCAGGCTACTATAGTTCACAGAATAGCTGGCAGTTAATTCCTATAGCAGAATAGAGAGATTCTCGGGGATGAGAAATTTCTTTCCCTTGACAGGTCTGAGAATGTTGAAAACGGAAGTACACCGACCATGATAACAATCTGCAAACAGAAATCTAGGGAGGCAGAAAGAAAAAGATATTAGGAAGTGCTTTGAATCCTTAAAATACTATTTTTTACGGATTCATAGTAGTATAATTTGCCTCAATAAACATGAACAATAGTAGCTATAATAACTTAATAATTAGCCGATTCTCACATTAATCTATTTTCATGTGTGTTTAAAAAGCAGTTTGTAAAAAAAGAAGAAGAAGAAGAAGAAATTTCTTTCCCTCTTGCTATCCAGTGGAATAAAAATGACTGCCAAGAGGGTCTTCCCACAAGGTATAGCCTTCAGCTACAAATAGAATTTATCTAAGGAATCAGAATTTCATTTGAAGACTTTTGCTTGCCTGAGGGCTTAACAAGTCACTAGTTAGTTCTTGTGGCAATCTTTCTGCTTTGAGTAACTCCAACTAATCTAAAAATACCGAGTAATATTATCAATGAAAATGCAAATTTGCCTCACCTTATGGCTTAAAAAAAACACCCACAGATCAGGAATTTTAAATTAGGAACACGTGGAGGGATACATAGAGGAATTTTGTGAATAAAAGGGGCCTGGACTCTGAGGTCTCTAGTTAATCAGAAATTGATTCTTCAAAGGGAGCAAATGGGAAAAGTGTATTCCCTCCCACCCCTGATGCCTTAATTCAGTAGCAATCATGGGTAGGAAAGGAGGAATGGTAATTCATTCCCTTTGTCCTCAAAGACAAGGAGATGGATTCTCTAAATGACTGCCCACACATGGTCCAGGACAAGGCGTTAGCTGGATGACTAACTTTGGCCAGGATAAGCAGGAGGCTCACGCTAGCCCACGCTCTGGGTGGGCTTCCACCCCAAGGCTAGCTTCCGCTCCTTCAAGTGACCGGTATTCACTCTGGCTCAAATATATTTAACTTAGGCTGTCCCAGAAAGATAGCTGTGAGGTGTCAGTGTCCTCAAATTCATGGGAAAATTCATCTCCATACCCATCCTATACCTCAAATGAAACATAGGGGAAGACCGGGGCGCCTGGGTGGCTCAGCTGGTTAAGCATCTGCCTTCGGCTCAAGTCATGATCTTGGGATCCTGGGATTCAGCCCTGAGTTGGGCTCCCTGCTCAGTGAGGGAGTCTGCTTCTCTCTCTGCCTCCTCCCCATCTCTGCCCCCTGCTCCTGCTCTCTCTCTCATTCCCTTAAAAATAAATAAATAAATAAATAAATAAATAAATAAATAAATAAAATCAATCTTTAAACAACAACATAGGGGAAGGCAGCCATTGTGGAGAAAATGTAGAGGAGAAACATAAGAAAGCTTCGAATAAGAATGTTTTTGCCCCAAATCCAGGGCCTAAGTGTGTCAAAAGCCCAGGAGCAGAACTGGAAGACTTGGTCCAAACAGGAACTGTACCTGCCATTGACAGTGTCACTCTTGGAAAACCAGTCATCCTCTTGGAGCTTCAGTTTCTTTGCAATAAAATGGGATAACTCTGACCTTCCTCGAAGGGTTGGTGGGAAGATTAAATGAGAAAATAGATTTTAAGGTGTCAAACAGTTCCTGGGACGTGATAGGTGCTTCAGGGAGTAAATATGAACCTGAATAATTCTCTCCTTGTTTTATTTTCCTTGGTTGGCTTTGGTTTAACTCTGAATCTTTCGAGCTGTCCGTACGATGGGAACATGCTTTTTACCCTTCATGGAGGATGAGCGAAAGAAGATTCAGATGATGAGAAACGAGAGAAGGTGGTATCAGGGGGGCTAAGGAGAATGTCAAAGTAAATCGTGCTGATAAAAATAAAATCTGGGAATATAAAATGAAGCCTTACAACGTCACGAGGTTTTAGGGTAGAAGAGGGCAAGCACTTTTCTAACTGTAACACAGATCATAAAGAGCAAATAGTGATAATCATAAAAGAAAAGAGTAAGAATATCTCTTGAATTGTCTTGAATCTTAAAAACAATTCAGGGGGCATTCGGGTGGCTCGGTGGTTGAGCGTCTGCCTTTGGCTCAGGTCCTGGGATCGAGTGAGTCCCCCATCGGGCCCCCTGCAGGGAGCCTGCCTCTCCCTCCTCTGCCTGTGTCTCTGCCTCTCTCTGTGTGTCTCACGAATAAATAAATAAAATCCTAAAAGTAATCAAATAAAAGCAATTCAGGGTACTTTTAATATTAGATTAGTTAAGCCACATTTTCCTTTCTGCTGACCACTGAAACTTTTAAACTGTTCCGTCAACTAGTGTATTGAAGCTCTCCACCTCTTTTGCAAAGTCCTATGGTCAAGGAAAGGTCTGCATTCGAAACAATGATCACAAAGTGAAAGGATCCTTCTCCCATGACCTTTGAAATAAGAGGGTCACTATCTGAGAAAGGAGGATCTGTAACTGTGTCATGACCTCTTAACTATGATTTGTCGCAATGTGGACAGCAGCCTTCATGTCCTGTGCATGATTTCAAGACAGGGACAAATGGCATCTTATCGAGTGGAGGATATGACCAGACATAGCGTTTGGTTGCTGCTCCCATTTCAGGGGATGCCCCTTGCTTTCAGGATGGTTTCACATTCTACCAGCGTGACTCTACAGAGCAGTCGGAGACTGGCCATTTATTCTTGGCTAATTACTAATATTATTTCCTCATTATTTAAAACTCGCTTATATATGACCACCAGTTTTCCTTGCCTTGGAACCACACTTTGCATCTCTGGATGTTGTTATCATTATAAGAAACAAGTATTACAAACTAAAATGTCGATATCTACACATAATTTACTTCGATTTCTTGAATTCAGTAAAACTCCTGATACTTACATTAGTTAGTGATTTCCAGACTCTTCTTTCAGCCCCTCTGTATATCAGTACAACGTGGCTTTTCGACCTATAGTAATAACGGATTATAGAGGACTACCTTGACTGGGCAAGTTTCGGGAGAAGAACTCTTTTTATCATCTCAAGCCAGCCACCAAGACATCTTTAGGTTGAGGCTAAGAAACAGTTGTCTTGTCACAGAAGCACAATTCAGTTGAACAAGTTTTGCGATCACTACCTCAAATAGCTGGGAGAACCAAAGAGTTCTAAAATGGCAAGAGGATTGAGACAGAATCCAGTGTAAATTCTTCAGGCAAAGAAAAGGGACAGAGAGGATTTCCAGATCAAGGTTGTACCGTTTGGTCATGGCAAAGCCAGACCAAGTCCTTGGGGTCGCATCTTCCAGTGAAACGATCTTTTGTTGTGGTGGTTCAAAGGTTCCCAGGGCTCGCCTTTCTTTGGGGCTGCTTCTGGTTACTTGCTCCCTCTGAATTCCGAGTCAGACAAGCACTTCTGAGATTTTGAAAAAAATCTTTGCACGCTCGATCGTGATTTCAAAAAGGAAACGGCAGCTTTACTTCAATGGGAAAAGCCCCAGAGGGTCACCTAAAGGCCAGTTCTTGTCACCCGTTTCCTGTGGCCACACACCTCTAACTTCCCACCTCCCAATTCCCTTCCCCAGAAAAGTCAAAATTAAAAAGAGTGGGTGGGGCCTTAGCACGACCCTGTTCCATTTGCCACAGCGAGTAAGTCTTTCTGAGTTTAACAACTGTTATACTGGGAGGTAAAGGGTGACTGTTCTAAAAGACTGGGATTTAATAAAAGGTGTGCTTGTGATTTTTTTTTTTAGGCTGGAAAACCAGAGTATTACTATATCCCGGATCTCTAGAGATAGCAAGAGCTATCTCTACCCAAGATGGGTAGTTGGAGAAAGTGGATGACTGTAAGTGAGACTACTTGATTATTATTTTTTTTTTCCAGAACAATCTTTATGTCTGTGGTGATCTGTGGCCAGTTGCTCTCTTACTAACGCTACCTACCTCCAGCCCCTGGTCTCAGTTAAATGTATACGCAAGTGCCGCTTGTGAGCCATTCTGGAAACTTGGTGCGCATTTAGGTAGATCAGAGATTCCTGAACTTCGGAAACTCGTGCTCAGTTATCTGCCACGAACATGCTGAAAATTCAAGTTCTGGGAAAAGGTGTAAAATAAGGTTGTACCTATATCTCTGTGTACGTGAGTGTCTGTGTGTGAGTGTGTGTTAGGATTGACTCAGAAGACAAGAGAGCAAGAAAACTTGTGACGACTGATGTTCTGAGGCAAAAATACATCCCCATGGTTCTGTCCTCCTGGGTGTTACGTGACTAGCCAAATGGGCAATTTGCTTTAAATCTTACTCCACTTAAACAAAATGGATAGCGACAGCCCCCAACCCCCCTAATGATCACTGTTATTAACCAAGTACCTTCTACTGTGTTCTTCAACAGGAATTTGTAGGTACCACCGTTTCTGCGTTCAGCCTGAATGGGCACTCCCTCCTAAGGTTAGAGAAAACACGAAAACCACAAAGAATGTTTGCAATTATTTTCTCTTGGTTGGCGGAACAGATGCCTTTCCTTAAGGAAAATGCCTTAGGCCAAAACAAAGCCATATTCATTCAGAATATATTGTTTAGTAATTGTGCAGAGTCTGGATTACATAAAATTTACTTGCAGTGCAAGGGTCCCACTTTTTCCAGGAAAGGTTTATACCCAAAATGGAGCAGGAAGACAGGCAGAGGATAAAGTGTTAAAAGAATCGACGATGCCAAGGGCAAGTGCGGTTCAAGAAACGGCAATGCAAGTGCACTGAAAGGAAACCAGGCAATGTGACGGTGATTTTGTCTAGGGGTCACGCAGGAGCACCTGGCTGGCTTTATTTATAAGGTGACTGTCAAATCAATCTGTGGAATATGGATGAGGCGAAACGCAGAGGTAGGGTATTATTCTAGATCATCTGTAACTTTTCAAATACAACCCTCATGCTGAAATTCCAGGGAGAATGTAAGCGACTCCAATAAAGAAACCTGTCAGTCACTCTAGAGTGTTTATTTATTATCCCCCTGAGCCAGGCACTGTTCTAGCCAATATGAAATGAT
Source organism: Nyctereutes procyonoides (assembly GCF_905146905.1). Classification (NCBI taxonomy): domain Eukaryota; kingdom Metazoa; phylum Chordata; class Mammalia; order Carnivora; family Canidae; genus Nyctereutes; species Nyctereutes procyonoides. Next base: position 9,835,632 of record NW_026575122.1, read on the forward strand.
ACAAAATAAAGAGTAGTCATCACCCTTATAAAGTCATGAGAGCAAATGGATTAGGTCCGCAGACACACACACACACACACACACACACACACACACACACACACCCTCTATGTGGGTGGTCAAGAAATGTCAACTCTAGGGACATTTAACAGCCTCATTTAGAAAAGTCCTGATTGGAAAAGCCAACTTACAAAATGAGAAAAACTGGGGAGTAATTAGTTTTATTGCAAATAGATTCAAACACGCTCATAAAGCATGTCTTGTACATAACAAGCCTCCTTACGTGATTAAAATTGGGAACACTGGCCCTCTCCCTTACAGATCCCCCAAAACATTTCTGGAAAACATATTTATTGTGCAAATATGGATTCACACTGGTGTTGAGGAGTTGCCAAAGGGCATAAAATAACAAGCCTGTGTCCGCTAACCTGTAAATTCTCTAGAGTCCAGGAGTGGGCCTTGTTCCACCGCCTGGCTCCCTTGCACTGTGAAGATGGACGTGGCAGAGGGGTAAGAAGGAAGGAACAGGGTAGGCGAGTAAAGACGGGCTGGGCTTACTAGAACTTTTGCGAGGCAAACAAGAAGAGGACCCAGGACCCAGGGGAGGTGGAGGTGGCCGGTGTCAGTGGGGGTCCCGACGCAGGAGAGGGCTGGGCATTTTCTGCAGGACTTCGGGGCGCTCAGCTCCTGGCTGGGTTCAGCAGGAGTCCGTGCCCTGGGCAGGATCCCTGGGCAGCTCTCAGCAGAGGGCCACGCGAGGCCGGCACGGGGCTGCCCGGGGGTGGGGGGTGGGGGGTGGGGGGGAGGCGCTCGCCACTGCAGCGGGACCTCAGCCTGTGCCCCGAGGCTGCCTGCTTTCTCCGCACGCCCCGTGGAGCCCCGTGGAGCCCCGTGAAGGCTCCGATTGTTCGCGCGGCTCCTTCAACAGGAGGTCGGGCGCTGCTTCTGCTTCGCTTGCCGGGGGACCTGCCCGCTGTCGCGGTAACGCAGCCCGAGGAGGAGGCGCAAGCCCGGCGAGCACGGAAGCTTCTGCGCCCCCCTCCCGGCGCCCGGGCCCCAGGGCGCAGCCCCAGGCGGCGGGAGCTCCCCGGGCCGCGCGCCCCGAGCCCGGAGCCCCGCGCCCAGCCCAGCGCAGCCCAGCGCAGCCCAGCCCAGCCCAGCCGGCCCGGGGGCGGGGGCGGGGGCGGGGGCTTTACTTTTGTTTTCTGCATCCCGCCTGGGGAGCTGGGGGGCTGGCCCAGGGCAACTCTCTCGTTCCCTCGGCGCAGAGGCTCCGGCCAAGCCTTCGGGGACGGGGATCCCCTCGGAAAGTGACGACGAGCCCCGACCCCGGGGAGGGGGAGGGGTGGGGGTGCGGGTGCGGGCAGGGGGCGCTGCGGGAGCTCCGGGGCCCTCGGCCGGGCCCGGGCCGCACCCTCCGCCGCCCGCCCCGCTCGCTCTCGGGGGCCCGGGCCGCCCGCGCTCGGGGTCCCGCCGCGCCCCCCCGCCCCCCGCCCGCGGCACCTGCTGAACCGCGCGGCTGCCCCGCCCGCAGGCGCCGACCCCCGCCCCCCCGCCCGCCGGAGCCGCCCCCGCCGCGCCCCGCCCCGCCCCGCCCCGCGCGCTCCGCCCGGCCCGGCCCCCGCCCCCGCCCCCGCCCCCGCCCCCGCCCCCGCCCCCTCCTCGGCCGCCGCCGGCGGGGGGAAGCTGGACGAGGGGAGGGGACGCGCCGCAGCCCGGGGCCGCCGGGCCTCCCGCCGTCGCTGCCCCGCGCCCAGCCGCCGCGCCGGCCCCGGGGTTTGCGCGGACCCGCGGCGCGCGGGGAGGGCCCGGCCGGAGCCCGCGGGACCCGAGCCGCCGAGGCCCCTGCGCCCCGAGCGGCGGGCGGCGCGGCCCGACCAGGTGACCCGGCGACCCGGCGGGCGGAGGGCTGCAGCCAGGTGCCGCGACCCGCGCCCGCAGCCCCCGCCCGCAGCCCCCGCCCGCAGCCCCCCGCCGCCCCCGGCCCGCGCCCGCGCTGCGCCCCGGGGCCCGCCGCGCCGCCCCCGCCCGTTTCTTCCCCTCCCCCTCGGGGGTGGGGTGGGGGTGGGGGTGGGGCGGGGGAGAGGGGCGCCCGCGGAGCGCATCTATTGGCAGCGCCGTCATTGATCCGAAACCGCTCGCCGCCTGCCCGGCCCGGAGCCCGGCTCCGCGCGACCCCGAGCTCCGGCGCCCCGGCCTGCGCCCCGAGGTGACAGGTGCTCCCGGCAAACTTGCCGGCGACTCCCCCCGCTCCGCCGGCCGCCCCGCGTCCCCACCCCGCCCCCCCTGCCCCCCTCGCCTCCCCCCCACCCCACCCCCACCCACCCCACCCCACCCCACCCCCACCCCCACCCACCACTCCGGCACGGCTCGGGATTTGCTTAAACCTTGGGAAACTGGTTCAGGTCCAGGTCTTGCTTTGATCCTTTTCAAAAACTGGAGACGCAGAAGAGGGCTCTAGGGAAAGTCTCGGACGGGATGATGTGGAGAGTAGCCTGCGGTTCCCCGCGGCCAGAGCAGGCTCGGCGCTCCCCCCGCGGCGCAGCCTTCCCCTGGCGGTGGTGAGAGGGACTCCGGAGTCGCCGCTTCCCCAGGGCCCGCCGCGCGCGAGCTCTCGCCCCGCTCGGCCAAATGCTCCTGCTCGGGCTTCTCCTGCTCACATCCGCCCTGGCCGGCCCCAGACTGGGGACTCGGGCTGAGTCCAGCCTGAGCAGCAAACTGCAGCACTCGAGCGGCAAGGAACAGAACGGTGAGTCGGGCCCCGCGCCCCCCGCCCCCCGCCCGCTCCTGGCGGCCCGCGGGGCGCGCGCGCGCGTCCGTGTCCGTGTGCGTGTCCGTGTCCGTGTGCGCGTCCGTGTCCGTGTCCGTGTGCGCGTCCGTGTCCGTGTCCGTGTGCGTGTCCGTGTGCGCGTCCGTGTCCGTGTCCGTGTGCGTGCGCGATGGGACCGGCCGCGCCGCCCGCCCTGGCGGGGGCTCCGGGCGCCGCGAGCAGCTCGCAGCCTCGGGAGCGGCCCCCGGGCGGGACCCGGCGGCGGGAGGGCACGGCCGGCCGCGTCGGGGAGGGCGCCCCGGGCGCGATCGCGGGCGCCGGGGCCAACGCGCTCGGCGGGACCTTCCGTTGCCGCCGCCGCCGCCGCCGCCGCCGCCGCCGGAGTTAGGAGTTCAAGGACGGCCCCAACCCTGAGCCCGAAATGAATGAGTCTTGGCACGTTTCGCTTTACTCCGATTCTCTCTCTCTCTCTCTTTTCTTTTTCCGTGGGGAGGGGAAAAAGGGGGGGGTGTTTGAGGGGATGCGCTCACCGTGGAAAAGGCATCAGTTAACCAGTAAGGAGGTAGGAAATAACAGAGGTCAGGAGGCCGCGTGGACCTTCTCAAGGGGACTTAAGAAATGGATCTCTCTTGCGCTCTCTCTCTCTCCTTTTTCTCCCCCCCCCCCCAAATGTGCCTTTGTACTCCCAAAGCCCTTACCTTTCTGGTGTGTGTTTTTATACGTGTTGGTGAATGACTGCTATTTTGTGTGTGCTGGAAACGACTTAATCCTGCATAGGAAATGAGAATTACTTTCAGCTTTCAAGTGTACCTGAAATGTTTAGAGAACTCTCAGATGCGAGTTCCCTTGGGCTGGGATTGCACAGAGCTGGAGAAAGGCTCCTTTCATAAAGCCAGGGGCAGCTTCAGGGTGTGTAATTTGCTTAGCCTCTGAACCCCATATGATTTACATCATTCAATTTCTAAACTCTTTTTCTCTTGATCTACCATTATGAAGTCATTTTCGAGAATACTTTGTAAATAGAAATTCTATACTGCACATGAAACCACAATGTTAATGTAGGCTGTCTAAAATTAGAATATTAAATGCCCTGTTTACAAGTGGTGCTCTCAATGTTACTTGAAAAGCGATGCGCATGGTTTGTTTTTTTTTTCTTTTCTTTTCTTTTCTTTTTTTGACTGCTTTGTATGCCATCTACTCAGAATGCAAGAATGCTGTCACTCCATTAACCAGGGGGAACTGAACACAAGCAGCATACCTAGAAAACCAGAATGGTGTGTGCTGCGGCTTTAAGTCACAGCAACTTCTCCCTTTATGTATTGGGGCTGTGTTAAAGCTTCCACTTTGAATGTGAGCTCTCTGTTCATCCCGAAGAAAGCGCAGAAAGTTGTAAAGCGCAAGGATAGATTAAATAAGGATTCCCGGAACTTTTGTGGCCGTGATTTGGACGTGTTGTGTGTGCAGCAGATACACGTGATCACGTTTATCAGCCAGCATTCATGTAGTCGCTCCTTACAACTTGCTAATGTGATGGCACATGGCACCTGCAGGCTGCTCGAGCTGCTGATCAAAGGGCAGCCTAGGGATCTATCTCTAATCACAGGAGCTGCAGAGGACTGGGGGAGAGTGATCAAAGGAGCCCCAGCACCAGCTGTACCCTGGCAGGAAACAGATCAGACCAACCTTTGTTGTTTTTCACGTGAAATTAAATGTCCAGCTCAAAATACTGCTCCTTCCTAGACAGGCTTCTCCAAAATGACGATGCACAATATTCGTGGCCGCACACTTCTCTGTTGTATTGTTCCGGTGCCATTATCATTTCTCCTTCTGCGCTGTTTTATCAAGCCTGTCCTGGCTTCTGCCACTTTTCCCGAAACCATTTGCGACTTGTGCCTCTGGTGGTCATACTTTCTTGTGATCCACCAACCATCATCACTTTGTAATGGGCCCCCGAGAGAGCTCTCACCGGGTCATTGGCCACTTTACTGAGGAGGTGCACACCCTCTGGAGAGGTGAGTTCATTAAGCCAGGCCACACACACTCTGTTACCCTCGGAGGCTGGGCCATTTCCATTCCTAAGTTGCCTGATGCTAAAAATAGCCTGGCTGTTTCCTAATCTGTGGGTAGAGGATTGGGCTATGTTTAGCTCTTGGGAGGGTTGGCAGCAGGAAGTAACTGGAGGTAGAGAACTACTCACCTTGTAGTCTTTAGCCTCGGGAGAAGTGGGACTATCCAGCACCAGGGGGCAATATAGAGCTATTTTCCTGCACATGCTCAGGTTGATTTTTCTGCTTCAGGTTTCCAAGATTTGAGGATAACAGGTAGGTCCCAAGAAGATCCTGGAACTTCTTTATCTTCTTTTTTTTTTTTTTGGGGGGGGGAGTGGGGTGGGGTGGGGGAGTTCGAATTTTTCATTCCCTTATGTGGGGTGTTTTTTGCCCTTGTAATGAGTTCTGATTGATTTTTGATTGCACCCATGGTATTCTCAGTTTTGAAGATTGCCCAGTTCTGGAAGTACAAACCCTTCTGGAGATGCCACACAGAAACGTCATTGGCCCAATATGTGCATTGCATCGTTTTATGAAAGGTCTTCGAAGTGCCAGATGTCCAAATTGATCTGTTTATTGTGACTACTGGAAGTCATTCTGGATTTCAAAGACCTCTCCCCAGTGATTCTGTCTTTTCTCTAGTAGTCTAAGTCCTCAGATATTGAGGCAGTCGGATCCCAGGACTGCCTCATTTCCATACTAACTTGGTGTCCCAAGAGGAGCTGAGCTATGAATACATGGAAATTGATGGCTATAGCCAATGCTAGATATTTGGATTTCGGTTGGATCATGGGAAGGTGCTTCCAAATTCATCTTGAGGGATATCAGTGTCATTTATCCTGTTGTTATTCATTACGCGGTTTTGGGCCTAATACTCTTTTGCAGTTCTTGCCGCTTTGCTGTGAGAATAGCTTTATCCTCCAATATTACATTACCTATGTGTCCTTAGTTCTTAACCTGAGTTCTAACCCCGAAGTCTCACATGTAAACCAAGGGTCTCCAGGTGTAACTTAAAGATGGAGATAAAAGATTAGCACACTGACTCATGTAGGGTTCCTGGCCTATACCTCCTATATGACCATGGGAAAAATGGCTAGTATCTGTGTGCACGCCCTTAGAGGATACCGCCTGCCATAAGACCAGTAGGTTCTGGGATGGAGCTTCTGAGTGGTAGCAGAAGGAATCATACGCATCACAAAACCAAAAGAAGCAAAGCTTACTTTATCGATTGCACATAGCCCATATAGACACCACTCACAAAGGTGCTGACGGAGTTAGGCCTCATCCACACTGTATCATTGGTAAGTGATTTTAATTTATCCATAGAGCCGAAATGTGCTTACTGTTCTCATTTTTCTTTAACCATCTTTAGTGCAGACTTGGAATATTTCCCTATTACTTAGGGCTATCCTAATGAACATCATTTACCGTATGTGCTCTTTGACTCAAGAACTTTTGTGGCCTATAGGGCCATTTACCTTGGGGGCAAATGGTCCTCTGGGAATGCCTTTCTGAATACACGTATCTTGTGTTTGTGGCTACGCTGTCTGTCTTTTCTTCTGGGGCCAGCTTGCTCCTCCTCCTGCCATGTGCCTATGCCTAACAAGCCTCTCCCCCTACCCTTTCTAGGGCATGGCTTCAAGGCTCTATTTTACTGAGAATAGATAATCACAATCCTTCAAATGGTGTCCAAGAATAAATAGGATCTTATCCAGCGCTAAAGGGACTTCCGACGAGTTAGTCTATAAGTTGTAGTGTGTGACCTTTGTGATATTTATTTTGTTTAGGGGCTTTTTTTTTTTTTTTTTTTTTTTAAAAAGAACTTCCTCCTTGTTCTCTGCTCGGTTTCAGACTATTGAGGAAATTGAAGAAGTAAAGTGCCATTATGTAATGATGAACATTGTCTTTCACAGTGACAAAAAAACCCCATTCTGCGTTTTGGTAACATTTCCCTCCTACCAAGTGTTATCTTTTACAGTTAACCTGATGTATTTTATATTCACCTTGAAAAGATGATCAGGTCTGTAGGAAGCTTTAGGGACTAGCATGTTATGTGTTAAAAAGTTTTAAACAGAGGCCAGGATCTGACACCAAGGGTTCCCCAGTGGTGGCACTTTGTAGACTTCTATCTCAGGCACCAACATCTTAGCTTTGTCTATTCTTATTTCATCCCTCCTGACACTTACTTTTTACAGATCTTCTTTATATTCTCTTCCGCTTCATGTTTTTTTTTTTTCAAGTTTTATAGTGCTAAAATTCTGTGTCATCTACAAACTTACACAGTTTTCGTGGAAACAGAATTCTAATCATAATGCGACGTGTTAAGTAAATAAAAACGGAATCAATGCATTCATAACGTCCATACTGCCCCCCCACCAAAAGTTTCCAAAATTGCTAAAATTTTCCCCATAGGTTTTTATTTGTGTTAACCAAAATGATAGAAGTCGTAAAAGTCCTTTTATCTACTCCGTCTAGGTTTGATGCTTCTGATTGTTTTATTTGGAAGTACCATACATAGCCAGAGTGTCTCTATACAATGCTGTGTGATTTCTATGTGACTCATTTATTAAACAGTCTCTCTGTGTTATTTTTCTCTACCACTGCCTCTGTGATTTTTTTTTTTTTGTTTATTTTTTTGAATCTCTCTTATTTCCTGAGGACACCTCTAATGGTTGATTTTCAGTTGGTATGTACCAGTACTACCATACAGATTGTTAAAATACTGAAATATTCCTAATGGGTTGGGAAGGAGCCAGTGCTACCCTTTTAGGACAAACTGACCATCATCTATGAATCAGAAACTACACAGTTAATGTTTGATAGAACATCCAGGATACTACTCAGGATACTACTCAGGACGTCCAGGATACTGCTTCAGCTCTGCTGGCCTCCTTCCTGGTTGATCCACATGTCTGCCATATTGATTGGTCACCATCTTCACACCTTTAGCCACTGACAATTTCAGTTATACTGAGGTCCAGCTCTTCTCTTTTCTCCTCCCTGCTTGGCAGCTGAGGCCAAGCTGAGGCTTAAAGGACATGGAGTAAGGAAAGGATGTGGCCTTTTTTAAAGCCTCCTTTTCGCAGCTTCTTTTGTTCTATCTCGTCAAGGTTGGGGCCTGGGAAGTGTGACGAAGCAGGGGGACGCGACTCACATGGCCTGGGATTGCAAGCCTTGATCGGTTGTTCTTGTTTCTGTGGGCAACACTCCTGCATGGGCAGCAGCTTACTATCATCTAAATTAAATGGATCATCTTCTCATGGATCTCCTTTTCTGACCCCTTGATCTGAATTAGCCAGCCCTCACTGTCACATCAAGGTTAATTAACTGCATAGTACTTATTATCACTCTTTGCTATTCTTCTTGTTATTAATCAATTAATTGTAAACCTACCCCCACTCACCATTCCACACTGAGAGTGTGGACCTTGTCCGTCTTGCTGTCTGTGGGAGCATGAGCCCCTGGAACGGGATTGTACATAGTATGTGCTCAATAAATATTTCTTGGATGATTCTGGATGTCGGGCCTTATTAGAATAAGACTATGGTGTTGACTACAATAGTAGAGCCATCCTTGAGGATGTCTTTTTTGGTCTTGGAACTTCTACACTGTTTGACATTTTTCATAGGAAGGTTAAACTGGTTTATTTATTGGTTGTGATGTGTTATGCTAATCAGAGTACTACCTTACAATCTTGGATAATATGCCATGCTTTCAGGTGAGCCTGTAACCAAGTAAGTGGGTATGTTTCCTAGAACGGGTGCTGGTCACTTTCTTAAAAGTGCCATTGCTGTGCATACATACCTCTGTGTTTTCTCAAGATGGGGTGCTGTGCGATATGAACCAAGGATCTGAAGAATGGTAGATTTTAGGTGGCTGAGATGCCTCCAAAAGCAGTGTGCCTTCTATCTTATGCTTGTGGCTCACAGTTGCATAGGCTAGACGTTAGCAATAAATATGGTACGTGAAATGGTAGGACTAGAAGGATCCTGGGAGCCTTGTCCTCACCGATGTGCAAAGTGAGACCTGGAGAGCTGAAGTGACTCTGTCTAGGTCACCATTTAGTGCAAAACTATGAAACCACCAATGTGGTCATGTGTCTTCCCTTATGTAAAGAACCAATGGGCAGATGGAACTCTAGTTGTAACATTCTGATGCTTCGTATAAAAGCCATTCTTTATTATTTCTGGGGGTTGCATGCTTTGTGGGTTGTAAAGGGAGACGGGACACCCTTGATCCTGAAACACACTTATAAGAACATTAAGGAAACCAATCTCAAAATAATCACATTAATTAAATATAACAGATAATCTGACTGATATACGTATATTATAGTATATCTATTGGGATAGAAATTGGAGAGTTTGGTAAATAACTTGAAATACTACCTTTCGAATTGTTGCTATTACATGCCGAGACTTTATTTTAAGAAGGTATACTAGGTCCATAGATAGATGATGTTTACTCCAATAGTTTGGTTTATTAACTGATGATGATGAAGAGGATGGTTGAAGTTGGAATGCTTGGGTCCACAAGGGAGGTTTCTTTTAAAACAATGATTTTGAACATTTCATTTCACTGGTAAAAGTATCATAGGAATGAGTAGATGAATGTGGCTCAGTGGGCTCCAGAAAGCACAACCTGTTATTTTTTTGAATGTATATAATGAGTGACCTTATTTTTGTATACATTATAATATATAGGATATTTTATTCAGAGGTTCAAATTTCTCTTCAAAGTCAAGAACATCAGGAAGGAAATTCATAGCTGTGGACTTGAATGGCTTGCCTAAAATAGGATTAAATGACCAAAATTTTATCTGTGAAGTTTCTAAATCTGAGAACAGAAGGAGCTATAAAGATTATACATAAACCAGAGTTCTACTAATTACACTTATCATTAAAGTCATGTTACTAAGAGTGATTTTTTTTTTTTTGGTAGCATTAGCTCATTTTGTCTTTTACTTCAAGAGAATACATGTCAAATTGAGCTTAGCCAATTCTGTCTCTTACCTGACTTCCCACTAGACTTCATATGCCATCTTCAAGCACTTATTTCCATTCTCCTGGTGACTGAACAGCCTCTTCCCTGGACATTTGACTTTTGTCTAAGCCAAGCCATCTTTGCCAGGCTGCCTTCACTAATTTTGCTTTCTTATCAAACTATGTTTCTCTCTCTTTCTTTCTTTCTCTCTTTCTTTCTTACTTGTTTTTTTTTTTTTTACACTATTGGAAGGTAGTTGAGCCATTTCTCAATCAAATGAGGTATGTATTGGGTTGTTGCAGGGAGGAGGGGATGGAGGGCCTGTGTTTCTGAGGGAAACCAATATCCCCGACAGCAAGAAGTACATTGATGGTAAATGCAAGGATCTAGATTTTCCCTGCTGCTGCTTGCGATGTGTTCTGATAAGATGCCAGTGAGAGCTCTCAGGAGAGACACAGGAAGGGGCAGTATTGGGATGCCTTCTTTGTGGGTGGGTAGACGGGCCTAAAGATTTCTCCGTGGGCCTCTGGTTTTGTAGTGCTTAATAATGACACCCTAGGAGTGCCTGTTAGTTGCCACACTTGTGCTCAATGTTTGCCCACAGCTTATCTTTATAACCTCCCCATCAGGTATAAGGGAAAACACCAAGGCTTCACTAGCTAAGTAGCTTAGCCAAGGTCTCAGAGCTGGTAAATGTTTGGACCTCGGTCAGACTCCAAGCCAGGACTCAGAGTCACATGCTTCTTCCTTCATGAGTTAAGTGGTCTAACGTTTTCTTAGAACATTGCTTTTATTCAGCAAATATTTATACGCATCTGCTCTTGGCTAAGCTCTGCACTAGGTGCTGGATACACAAGGAATAAGATGCAGTGCTGCCCTTGAGAAGCTCCATCCGAGAATGATGACAGATCCTCCTTTTAATCTCATGGGCTGCTAGTGCTGTGCTCAAAGTGCTCTGGGAACGTGGAGTGCCTTCTTTTGCTTCAAAAATCCTCTGTTGATTGACTAAGTGATTGACTCTGCCTGGAAGAGAAGAGCAAGGAGAAAAGTTCTCACAGGGGAGGTGACATAGTTTGAAATGAGTCTGGGAGAGGAAAAGAGGGGAACGTTCTAGGCAGAGGGAACAGCCTGCACCAAAGAATAAGCACAGGCAGGCACGAAAGGCATATCCTGTGGGAGACCAGAAGACTCTGGTGTTGAATATGAGCAGAGGCAAGGACATAGTGGAAAGGCCCCGATGCTGGTCGCAGTGGAACTTAACAAACAGAACAAAAGAAAAGGTGGTCTGTGTGTTTCAGAGCTAGTGAAAACCCTTTATTTTCAGTTGTTTTCGAAGCAGACATGTAGTAGAAGAGGCCTGCTCTGGGGTGTGTCGTTGACTGCTTCTTGGTGCAGTTTTGTCCCAGTCGTTAGGGGTGTTTGGTGGTTCAGAATTGGCTCTAAGGGCAGGCTGGACGCCTCAGTTACACTCAAAGAAGCTAAGCCTGCGTCCACACTACTCTCCCTGGCCTTCTTTATGTAAACAAAGAGCTGTTTTCACACTTCATTCACAAAATGGATGGCATGTGGAATGAGGCTGGGTGAGGGATCAGGAGATTGTGGTGAAAGAGAGGCAGCTCCCAGCACGCTGAATTAGTGTAAGGAAGCTATTACGTTGCAAGAGGCGAAGAAAACAGCCTTAACACTTTTAAGGGAAAGGCTTTCAGATTTTGTGGAAAATTAATTCCTGCGAGGCTACCCTACGTTGAGTGACTGCATCATTTCTCTGGTGAGGTTCATTCTGGTCCCTTGTAGACAGAGCTAGGACTATTTTGTGGTATTTAAGGACTCGAGAAGAAGGAGTTTCCTTCGTGAATGTGCTTCCTAGATGCCATGGCATTTTTTTTTTTTTTTGAAGCTATGCTGTTTGCATTCTAGGAAAGCCTTGTTTGTGAGTGGGTACTATTTTAGGCTTTTCAATGTTTGCAAGATGGAGATAGGCTTCTGTGCTTAAATATGCCCAGCTGGCCATTGCACCTGCCTTTTGAGTCACTCCAGAGATCAGAAACCATTAACAACAGAAGTTGGACTTACGTGGTACTTATCTCATGTTGTTTCTGGCAGTTATTTTTGCTGGGTATTTATAAGGACATCTGTCTTTTAAAGAGTCGTATTACTTATCCTTTTTTTTTTTTTTTTTTTTTTTTACCACTAAGGAATAAATCACAGCTTGTTTCCCATACTGCCACACACATTCATAGTCTGAGGTGGATTGGAAATGCAAATTCAGAGTCGTTAAAGCATTATAATTTCTTTTCCTGTGGCATCAGGCGATATTTGAAATCAGTGTACTAGAAGGAACATTTGCTTAAAATGTGATTAAGATGCAAACAGATGAGAAGAAAGAAATATTCAGTTCCTTACTGGAAATTTCTTACTGGGTTTGGAAATAAAGGGAACCTGCAGTATTCATTTCGGATTTATCATACTTTAAACCAGAGACGTAACAAGTGGGGTGCACGTTGTTTAAGAACACAGGAAAACAGCTTCTGATGCTTTCAAATTACTCGGTGGAAATATATACTAAAGACTCCGTACTAGAATGAGATTTACCATGAGATTACTCATTCAAAGGACAGAGCAAATTCAGCTGTATTTCTTGTAGTGGTTCTGGGATATGTAAATACTATAACAACAAGAAGAACAATTTGATAGTGGACGTATGAAAAGCATTGCTTTGCACATCCAGAGGCAGAGATGGGATGTGCCAGAGGCAGATCTCCTCCACTGGAACTATGTTTATGTTGCAATGGTAATAAAATGGGTTCCCATTACAGAAGCAGCGATGTCTCTGAAGCCTTTTGTTCCCGACTTTACGTTTATTTATAAACAAAAGTGCACTCTATTTGTGGAGGTCTGCATGAAAATGAATCGCCTCTACAAAACCGTGGACTAGACCTCATGGTGTTCTTATGGTTTCAGATGCAGCTTTACGTATATGGAGATACCTATGATGGGCTCAGCTGTGTCTTTACTTTGTGTTAGTCACTGCAGGCAGACTGTTTGGCTGTTTCTAGAAAAATCAATAGTCTAAAAATAGCAGGTGTTTCCCAGGCCAAAACCTGACTCAGATAGCGAGAGATGTTGACAGTCTAGATACCTTAACTGATAAATGCCAAACCTTGAAAAAGTAGTTTTCATCTGTTTTCTCGTGAGAGCATTAGCAGGCTTGGGGTTTATAAGCAAGAAGAAGAATGTAAAATAAGGAATCAAATGATCTCTATGTTTATTTTTTAGAGAAGCTTTTCTTTCACGGTATAAAATCTATCTTTAAACTGTGCTGATAACTTTTAATAGGCATCAGTTGGGTATCCCGTTAAACTAACTGCTTTAAAATGGTTTCCTTTTAGAACCAGCATTTACATCCTAGGAAATCAATTAGAGCGTATGGATTTCACATTTCCCTTGCAATCTTCGTTTACAAGCATTTCTGAATGACCAACCTACCATAGCAAAACACTCAGAGGTGCAAATCTTCTGGACAAAGTGCAAATGCCACATTTACTTGGAAAAATGGAAAAAAAATAAGACTTATTTAATATATCTGCCGAACATTTAAAACTGCAGAAAGTACAGGAAATACTTTTGGTGTATGGGAATGTGTGGTGTTTCCAAACTACAAACATTGTTTTGAAAATTTCCCCGGTAGTGGTGAATTATATGAGACCACGTCCATCTGAGGAGAGCTTGTTTAACTGGCTTGTGGTTCTGGGGCTCATTCAAACACTCTTAAACAAAATAAAGGGAATGGATGTAATAACTTCTTTATGGAAAGGCCGTAAAAAGGTACAGGGCCATGTAAACAAATTGGGTCATTTACTAGATGTTTTAAGTGATAGATTTGTAATCCAAATTCAGGGGTGTGTATTAGGTTTTATAGGACCGTGACCATAGTTTACTCTAAAAATGAGATAGCAAGCTTATTTGTTTGTGTCTTTGTTTCTCTTTAATGCATGGAAACCTGCCATTGCCATATCATACTATATTCTGAAAACATGAGATTTTGAGCACTTGTATTTATAAGTTTGTTCGACTTTGGAAAATAGTTAGAGACCCATGCGTGAAAAGTTGAATTGACCTGTTTTTTGGTAGCACTGGGTTCTGTTCAAGGAAAATAAAATGATTGAAATTGAAATTTTCCTTCTGGGCTCAGACATGTCTAAACTAATTGTAAAATAATTGTTCTGGCTTACAAGAGTAGACTCATAACTACGACTATGTAAAGTAGAAATCCAACAGCAGTTATGATTTACAGTGACTGTAACTCTGCCAATCTTGTAATAAAACCGCTATTATAACCAACCTACTGTGACATTCATTTGTCTTACTTGAGACGTAGGTTTAAAAAAAAAAAAAGTCCTCTCTCAAGTTGTCTCCCTTTAGAGAGAGGGGCACTTTATTACTTTAGGTATTAATTTACTTTCTCTGAAATGGGTATAAGGGCTGTGCCAGAAGAGTCCAACAAAGCGAGGAGGGGGTGGGAATGTAAGCGTGCATGGTGCTGTCTGTGCATTGGTGGTGATGACTCGTGGTGGTGGAAGCCAGAAATAAATTTGGAAATTGAAGTGAGGGAAGGAGACAAAGTCATTTCTATGTTGATACCATAACATTTATTCATTCTGTGACTTCTCTCAATCAGGGTTGGCTCACTTGGCCATAAAGGAAGCAGATTGTGTAAGAAACCTCAGTAAAACTCAATGAGCCTTTCTAAGTTTTGCAAACTGATGGCATCATACCCTACTGGCAACTTGTAAGTGTTACTGCTGGAAGTTTGGCAGCGGAAATAACTGCTCCAGCTTCACAAGCCTTAAAAAACAAGGGACAATGGTGGATATTATAGTTTCTGTGTAATTTGTGACTTGCTCTTTCTTTCTTTCTTTCTTTCTTTCTTTCTTTCTTTCTTTCTTTCTTTCTTTCTTTCTTTCTTTCTTTCTTTCTTTCTTTCTTTCTTTCTTTCTTCTTTCTTAATGAGTAACTTAGGGCTAGGTGGCCTGAAGTCTATGAAAACCCTAAGCCCTGCTTTCAGTTGGGTTCCGTGTGACCTTAAAAACAACAATTCACATCTTTTTGCCTTAGTTACCCTCCCACCCCTTTTATATAGCACGGAGTTCCGTGTGGTTATATAGGACCTAAATGAAAATGCGTGGCACTGAGGTGAGTACCACAACGGGACACCAGTACCTGCCTGGCACCATGAGGCGCAGTGAGGGATGTGACACTGAATCAGACTCAGCAGTCACTGCCTTTAAGTAGTTTAGGGCGGAGTGGGGTGAGAAGACATGTAGCTCGCTGTAATACAGAATAAAATACAGTGCTCCGTGGGAATTGAGGGAAAAGCAAGATTATGTACAGCAAAGGCATTAGAAAACACTTGGGAAAATTGTCAGGGGAGGCTTCTGTTCTGAGCAAAGGTGCCTGGAAAGATGAGTGACGCGTGTGCATGCAGAATTGAGGGTACAGTGGGGTGGGTTGTAGGAGAAAGGGGGTAGTAGAGGAGGGGAGTCCAGGAAGAGCCATGCGGTGAGCCCAATGTGATGTGTTCTGAGGGAGACCTCAAAAACAGAGTCAGTGGGCAGGTGATGAGAAATCAGAGACACCACAGGAGGGACACTGACGGAGTACTTAGCCTTGAGTAACTAGGAGAGGGAGTGATTCTGCGTGCTTCAGTGTAGACGCCCTGTCGGACTTCCCACCGGCGATTCGGGCACCCAAGCCATGGACAGAATCTGAGTCCTCAGGGTGTAAAGCAGGTGGAGACAGACTGAAGGTTGCTGAAGAGTGAAGAATACAGTTAGAAGGAAAAGGAAATCCCTCCTTTGGGGTCCAGAGCCATGAAGGTGGGGGTGAGGGGGGAAGCAAGAGAGAGAAATGACAGAAAAGAGGAAGAGGGGGGAAGTAAGAGAAAAAACAGGAGCAGAACTTTAAGGTAGATGGAGGAGGGTGCTAAGGAGAGAGAAAAGTCAAAGAACCCGGCCTGCAGGGTGAAACACCACAGAGATTCAAGACAGTGGGGGTCGATGGGTAAAGAGCTTCTGATTTTTCAATGTTGACCAAAGACAAAAACGAGAACATGGAACCTCTTGAGTGTAGTAATGCGGGGCATGGATGTGGGAGCAAGAATGGTGATGGAGTAAAGTGAAGAAGTGAGACATCGAGTTTTTAAGGCTTTGGGGTAGGTTTTGGTTTATGAGGGAAGGAGGTAACGGAGTGGCTCCAAACTGGAGGAAAAGAAAGAGGAAAGAAGCCCTTTTGTTTACTTGTTTTGATGGGTTCGAGAGAGCTCTAGAGGGGGCGAAACGGCTAAATGTGTGACGAGAGATAAGGCTTCTGGGCTGGAGGTGTCCCTCCTTAGCTGCTGGAACAGGAGAAATGGCAGCAGAGCATTAGGCAGCATGGGCAGCGCATGGCAGACAGAACTGAGCATCCCTGGCAGAGAAGTGGGAATTAAAATGTTGGAGGAAGTGAGCCTTGAGACAGATTTTGACCCAGTGGGAAAGTGACAGGAGAACAGGAAAGCTGGTAGCCGTGGCTCCCTGCCGGGGGGTCGGCCCCTGTGGTGACGTGCTGGCCCTGCCTCACGAGGCCAAGCACCGGTACCAGGAGACGCGCCATAACCGCCATAACCGAGGTGGGTGTTTGTGCCGGGTCAGTCCACCTGGAGACGACGAGAAGGCAGGTTTTGGGATGTGGAGAGGGAGGAAAGAGTGGGGCCGGTAGGCCAAGATTTTTGAGTGCCCTCAGCAAACCCCAGTGATAGGGAGGGAGGGGCACGGGGACACTGCGTGTTAACAAGACTCATCGAAGCCAGAGTCAGTAGCGACTTTTAACCTGTTCTCCAGCTGCAGGTGTGGAAAACAACCAGGGGGCTCCGATTACATGGTCCCTTCAGTGGCCCTTCCTTTATCTCTCTGGTGCCGATGTCCCTCAAGTGTGCCCTGAAAACCCATAAAAGGTAAGGTGGGGGCACCTCTGCGCGCCTCTGGGATCTGTGCTGTGGGAGCTCCAGCATCTGTTGCTAGCCCTGCACGGGGGGGGGGGGGGGGCGGTCGTTTTGTGTTGTTTTCAACAACTATTAAAGCCGCATAGAAAACTGTTGGAGGTGGGTTCAAGTTCCAGCTATGGCTTGCTCAAGAGAAGCACGGGCCTCAGTGTGTGGAGTCCGCACTCCCCAGGGGGCTGTGTTCCCAGGACGTTTGCAGGCTCAGGATTGTCAGGGGGATCTTCTGTGTTCCTGTGATCAGTGGCAACATGGACCTGAAAGTGGTTTGTTGGATAACCACGGCTATCGGGCCTTGATCAAAATACAACTTTCCTTTTGCTGCTTGTGAGTTTTATTGAGCAGGGGAGGTCTTCCCCTATCCCAGGACGGAGATTTCTGCGCGGCTTGGCTTTTCAGTTCACCCTTAGGAGACACCGGGTTCTAGAGTGGTGTCAAGTGGGAACACCCTATGCTTCAGAATCAAGATTTCCCAGCCTTTTGGAAATTAAAGTTCCAGATGTGACAACTGTGGACCTCTCCGCCACCTCCTTACTGTCGCTTCGGTGTGAGGGTACCTGTCCTGTTTGGCCCGCGGTGCCATTCTAGCATCTAGTTGCCCACGTTTCGAGAACTCCCTGTGTCTCACAGCTGGGCTTGCTTTCAGAGCTCCAAGTCTGAGAAGGCGACTTCAAATGGATAAGTCTTTGTTCTGCTTCAACCTGATGCCTTCACAGACACTTCCAATGTGTGATGCAGAACATGAAACAAGCACAGAATTCTTGTCAAGCTACTGAATGAGAACAGTTCTATTTTGTGAGTGGTGGAATAATTATGTTTGTAGTTCCTGCATTCTCACTGCCATCACCCTAGGTCAGGTGCAGGTTACCTAAACTGTGGCACAGTGTCCTTCTTCCCCCTTAGAAGGCTTTCCCCCACTCCCTCCCACCCCTGATGGATCATGTACTTCAACCCCCATGATGGAGGTTGAGGCGGAATAATCATCCTGTAGCAGAGCTCTGGTTGTGTTCCCTCAGTGCTTCTCAAACTTTAGTGTGTACACGCAGCATATCACTTGGGGGCTTTATTAAAATGCAGGTTCTGATTTTATGGTTGTTGGAGGGGCCAGAGAATTTGCATTTTAGCAAGCCCCCAGATGCTGCTGCTGGACTGAGGACCAGACTTGGAGTAACAGGGGCCTGGCTGGGTGTTCTCAAGGTCTGCTGTGATCTCACCTCAATCTTTCCAGTAAAAAGATTGCACAAAGCTGATCTCTTATCACCACAGAGATGACTCCCTGCCTCTCCCTGGCAGTTCTTCTAACCAAGGAGTCAGTGCAACCCAATAAACATCAAGCGCCTTGTGTTCTAGTTACCATGGCACATCCTGCAAACAGATCAACAAGATGTAGCTTTTTGAGTACTTGATGTCGACAAACCAGTGTGGCTTTTCATACGCTAGAGATCTGCTTACGATGTTAAAGGAACCTAGAGATGTTCCGCATCCTGGTCATGAGAGGCTTCTCATGAGGCCATCACTTGAGTTGGGTCTTGAAGGAGAAGGAGAATTCCCTACAAAGGAAGAGGGTTCTAAGCAGAAGGCATAGACGTGTAAGAAAGCATGAAGTCTACTGAAAAATCAGCTCTGTTTGGTGGGAAATGCCATTGAAAAGATTATTCAGGGATTGTGAAGGACTCTGACATAAGAAGGGGAGTGTCTAGAAGTCATGTTACAGGTCCTAGGGACAGCTACTTGCTTTCCACACCAGCTCCTAATGCTCAGGGCCTGTCTCTCCCACCCCCCCAATTTTGTATTCTTGTGTCTGTCTGTGCCAGATCAGTAACTATCCACTGAATGATCCAATTTAGGTTTTGTATTTTTGCTTTCTTTGCTTTCAAAAAAAGAAAAAAAGAAAGAAAGAAAGAAAAGAAAGAAAGAAAGAAAGAAAGAAAGAAAGAAAGAAAGAAAGAAAGAAGAAAGAGGTACATCGGGATGATCGTAAAATGCGGAGAAGCTGCAGGAGGCAAGGACACCCATTTGAAGGCCTTGGTGATAGTTTAGATGAGTAGGTGGACCAGTTACCCCATGTGTCCCTCCCTCCACATGTTCCAAGCCCGTGTGTACTCAAGGTCCGACAGGTGCCTCCTCCACCAGCCTTCAAGCTCTCCCATTCTGGCCTGCCGCCCTGGCCTGAACTCCCAGTGTGTTGCAGAATTTACCAGTCTCTCCCTTAAATTCTGGTTCTGGAGGTGTCTTTTCTGTCATAATTTTCAAGTGCCAGAGAATAAAATGTTGACTCATCTTTAGCTTTAGTGTCCCATTAGGTGGTAGGACTTTTAAGTGAAGTGAAAACAGCTCACTTAGACCCAACACCGCCAGTTCTGTTGTAGTGTTGGCATCTGGTCTCACAGGCCCTCCGTGATAGGCTCTAAAGAAGTCATATGCTTTATTTCACAACCGAGGGATGTAACTGATGTCTGGCTTCATTTTGAGGAACTAAAAGGGGATACACTGGAAGGCCTCTTAATCTTTCTGCTTAGCCTGAGTAAAATGAACGTACAAAGAACCTTATTAGCAAAATTATAGTGATGACTGCTTAGAATGTTATTTCCTCAACAAGAAAAAGAAATGTACCATTTCCAGGAAAATTATTTTTAAACAGGGAACTTTATGATTAACGTTTATTACAGTCAGAAAAGCATGACTATCAGAAGCCCGTGTTCAATAGCTTTCACTTATTTTTGTTTCGAATGATTTCCTCCTCCTGTTCTTTCTAGTGAATGTGAGATTTATTCTCATGTGCCTTCTTATTTTCAGTTTGGTTTTCCTTTTTTTTTTTTTTGCTTTGGGGTTTCGAGATTGACAACTGTGATTTCTCCCCTGGAAGGCAAAAATCTTGAAAAAGTCATTATTTCCAAAAATCACTCAAAGAATGTGTTTTTTTTTTTTTCCTTGGAAATAAAGTTGATTTTCTCAGCTCTGATCATATGAGATTATGGGCAAGTAGTCCTTAGTTCTGGCATGTGGACAAAACAGAAGCAGCCCCTGGAGAGAGAGAGTTCAAAATTCATGGCAGTAAGCACATGTTCAGTATGCCAGTATTTATGGTGTCACAACCAAATTAAAACCATACCCTCTGCTATTTACATAAGGACGGTACCCAGACTGCACAGGGTTATTTATGCCCACGTTTCTCAGTAGATTTAAGGCAACAGAGTTGTTCAGGACTCTTAGAGGCCTGACTCTTTATTTTCACATTCATTTTATATGTCCCTGTGAGGGAGAGTGAGTTGTCTTCACTTATATTCCTTTTGAAGTCATCCAGAATTAGCAGGGGTGGCATTTAGCAGGGGTGAAGACTGACTTTGTGCTTCCAAATGCAGTGGATTTGCATCCTGGTATTAGTTGCTATGCTGGGGGAGTTAGATGTATGGGTTCCTGACAGTGAACACTGATTGTTTCTTAGATAGAGGAGGAATTTTCAATCTTTCATTTCTAGTGTCTTACTCATGCTATCAGACAACCGGGGTTTCACCCATTTGGAAAAAAAAAAAAAAACAGACATCATACTTTTGGTAAGAAGACATATTTTATGCCTTTTTTTTTTTTAATTTTATGTCTTTTTATGGCAGCTTTTAAAGTAGCACCATCTGGCAAGATTTTCAAGGACAATAAAGTTTCGGAAGTGTTGTTGAATATACATCTCATTTCTCTGCTTTTACAAGCCAAGGATATCTAGAAATTTAAATCATAACACGTGATGCACTTGCGCAGCAACGTAAGGGACAAAGATAATGCAAAAGCTACAGTGGGCAGCAGGTTTGGTAGGAGCCAGTGAATCACATTTGCTGGTGGATGTGACATCTGAGTGTGAATGCATTCTTAATGACCTTTTTGGAAGTCCTAGATTCTTGCCACATTCCTTCTGATTCTCCTTCAGCTGAGACTCTAGTCTAGCAGACAGTCTGGACAAGAAGCCAGTGTGCTAGATGTCTTTGGTAGATCGGCTGTTGGGCTTTTTGGGAGGTGGTCATAGAACCATCAAGTAAGTCATCAAGCGGAAGTTTTCAACTACTGGTGACTGCAAGTGGCAATCTTTTGTGCAAAGCAGGAGGCTTTTCTCATTTATAGGATAAAATATATATATATATATTTTATGAGTAACTCTCACATGAGCAAATGAAGCTTGACTATGTAAATCTTTTTTTTAGGATGGGATGGAATCCAAGATATTTAAGAAGTTATTTTATTTTTTGAGTCCAGTAATTTAAACATTGTGCTTAGGCTCTTTTCTTGGTACTCCAAACATTTATTATTAAGATTTCCTTTGGTGTTTCCTTAAAAAGACAAAATTCATCGTGCTTTCTTTGCAAACTATTGTCTTAAACATACACAAAACAGAAGGCAAGCTTCACTATTTCTTTTAGACGAATTATTCAGTTGTTTTTATGCCCACGAATTTTTAAGTGATCACAGATTTTTTTCACTAATCTTTTCATGTATTGTTTTGGTACTGGAAAAAAAAAAAAAACCTGTGCAAATCCTCTGTGTGTTTAAATCTAGGATTTAATTAGATTAATAAAAAAATACTGAGGAAATTTCTTTGGTCGTGTATTAGAAAGTTGAGGAAGATCACTGGCTTTTGCAGTTCATTAGTGGATCAATGTATTGAATGTTTAGCGTTAGGGATCTCATTTATCAGACAGTGCCTTAAGCATTGGGGAGAATTGGCATATGCTGTTTACATTCTTGTCTTGCTGCCAAATTGATTTTTCCATTTTGTATGTGACTTAGGTCTTTGTACTGCAAGAGCTGTCAGGTTAAAGAATAGTTTCTATCTTAAAACATGATTGGATTGTTCTAACGCTTGTCAATAGTTTTGGTGAATAAACCAAAAATACACTTTCATTTAAATGTTCTCGAAGGTATCTATTTGATTCTCTGCGTAGTAATGAATGTTGGTGACTACCTCAGCGATAACTGACAACAAATACTGTATTTCCTAAGAAGCTTGGCAGTACCCTCGTATGTCTGTGTGTAATAGCTAACCTATAATTTAGGCTAACTCCATCATTATCTTGTGACTTGAGATTCTTTGTTTTTGACTGTTTCATGATTCCTCTTATATTTTATGGAAAACACCTTGTTTATTTAAGGGCAAATAGGATGTTGGTAAAATGAGCTATTTAGTAAAAGCCCTTAGGGAAAAAGTTTTAATGATTTGAAGACCCAGTATTTTAAAATCCAGCAGATTTGCCCTTTTGCCTAAATATATAATGTCTTATGTTGTAAACAGGACATTTTTTGTTTCATTTCAGTGTACATGTTAAAACAGGTTACACAGCAAATAAGCTAATGTGACCAATCATTGTCATTTTACTTTTTTTGGGGAAGGAAATCTGAAGCAGAAGAATATTCCTGGAGGAAGGATTTTTTTTTTTTCTACCAATTTAGATATTTCACTGACAGTCTCTTTGCCCCTAAAATTTGTGCTTGAAATGGCCCAAAGATTTTAAGTGTGGTGCATTTTAGGGGCCTGAGTATCTCTGTGGATTTAGGAATGATTTGCTTTGGACCTTGGTGCAGTGAGTCTGCAGTAGAAACAAGGATTTTAATCTTTCCAATCAGACGGAGCCTGGATCTCCAGGTTCAGATTTTGGCTAAATTGAGAAAGACCTTTCTCTGACTGGATTAGCATCACAAAACTAAGGGGAGCATCTGGTATAGAGGCAGAGGGGTTGGCTTCTTTTTATTATCATGTATCATTTGAGTTGTATATGATTGTATATGATAGGTTGATATCATGGTACTCAACCTGAAACCACTCAGGAGTCCCAGTTAACTTGTGCCCATTTGTTATGACATATCAATCAACATTTTCATTTTGACATTTTTGCCAGTTTTTATCAGTTTCTGAATTTTGCATTTCACAGAATTGTGAAGTCACTTAGCAATTTAACAGTTACGCACATTTCGAAGATCTATGTATTTGTGAATGTAAGTGGGATTTTCCCAATTAAGCACTGCTTTTCAAATGTCCTATTAAATTGTAGGGGGCCGGTTGGGGTGGGGAGGCAAAAAACAAAACCAAACCAAACTTTCCCTCTATCCTTTTAGGTTCTGCTGTGTGTGAATTAAGCTGATGAAAAATTAATAGGAGAAAAGGCACAGAGATTTTGTTAATATTTTAAATTTTATGTGCATAAGGGCTTTACAGAAAGAAATGGAAAACCCAAAGTAGCAATTAGATTTGGGAGGTTTATATACCATTTTAGCAAAGGGCTTTAAATTGTGGGAAAAATCTATTGGCTGGTAGATGTAGGGGGGAGGGCTTCTGGCTGGCTCAGACAGTGGAGCCTGTGACTCTTGAGCTCAGGGTTGTAAATTCGAGCTCTCCGTCGAGTGTAGAGATTACTTAAAAATAAAATCTTTAAAGAAAGAGAAATTTATGGGGGAAATTAATGGGAGATAAGAGTTATTTTAGTCAGGTCTGTTTATGCAGACTTGTCTCCCTGTCTCCGATGATAAGGGTACCTCTCCTCATCGTGGTACGGGAAAGGGGCGGGTGGGGGGGAGTTTATGCCACCTTTACAAAAGGAAATTTATGCTCTGCTTTTAGGCAGATAAGAGGAGGGCAAAGAACTTTTCCTGCATTTGCTGATACTCAGTTGCCTTAACTCAAAATAATCCTTGTGCCAAAGCGGCATATTTTGGGGGTGGCGTGCTCTATATCCCCTTTGTAACCACTGGGTACAACAGTTGGCTTTTTCTAATAGCTTATGTGGCCCAGGAAAAGGGGCAGAGTGGGTGCTGGTGGCGGGTGGGGATGCTGGTGCTCCTGCACCCCCGAGCAAAATTACTTTTGTGTTGTGATCGGCTCCAAACGTTACTTTTATTTTCTGATCCCCTCCTTCTCTTCCTGTAGGTAAAGCTGAGAGTTGCAAACAGCATAGCTGCCGCCAGGACAGGACTGGATCTGTACCATCTCAGATCCTTCCCTAACCGTGGTGGGAAGGAGGGGCAAGGAGAAGCAGCTTCTCCATCCTCCTCCGTGGCATTCTTGATTTCCGTAGAAAATCAGAGGTCATTCTAGTAATACCCCGCTAGGAAATGTGAAGTGTTATGACTCATTTTATTTTGACTTAGCACAGTATAGAACATTTCTTGGCTAGCAAAGAATTCCTTTTCAAACTGCCAGTCCTCCCCAACACTTCTGAATAGGTAGTTCTCTCTTTGCACATTCTTCTGGGTTTAACTGCTGTGTAACCTCCTAACCCCTCATTAATAATTTCCTGAGGCTGGTTTGTTATAAAGAAACATTGCAGCATAGACAGTGTGTGAGTGAGTGAGTGAGTGTGTGTGTGTGTGTGTGTGTGTGTGTGTATGTGATTACTCCTTAATGACCAACTCAAATGGTAGTAATGCTCTGAAGGGAAAAACAAGTGAGCATTAGATTCCTTCCCATTAGTGTGCATGTAAATCAAGGAGATCACACCCTTAGGCAGAAGGTAATGAATGCCTTTAACTTCTCTTCATTATTCAAATTAAATGGCTCACTTTCTATATTGTACACACATTTAAATGGCTTGAGTATTTAAAGGAATCATCATGAATCTTTCAAAAGCTTCTTAATATTAGGATGCCAGAGAATAGATTTGTCTCCTTTTGCTTCTTAACAAGAACAAGAAATCACGGAGGAACTGAGTGTGTTTAGAGATGGGCATTTGGGTTTCCACTCCTCTACGCTGTAATCTGTTCTCACCTTTCTCATATTTCAGCTGCACATACCATCAGTGAATTTAACACTGGTCCTGTGGTGGCCAGTAGACCAATAAACCTCCCATGTGAGAAATGCTGTGAATTATACAAAATTGTTGTTACTCATGGGATATAGGGTGGTGATCAAAATGTTGTCTCCTCCTGGGAAAATGCTCAGTCTATACTGTTAAGTGAAAAAGTAGGGTGAAAGTTGCATTTTAAGTGTTTTTATGTATGCCCACAGTAATGTTTCCATGTAGAAAGACTAAAGTCTGCTAAAACGTTATCAGTATTTTATCTACAGGGGCTGTCGGGGAGCAGTGGGGGATGCGATATTTTACTCCCTAAAATGCATTTAGGATTTGCTAAATTTTCTATAATTATTTTCTATTACTGCTATGCTAGAAACAAAGCTGTGCAGTTTTTAAGCTTAATTTGAACAATGAGGAAGGGGGGCAAATACAAACAGTAGGTTTTTCTTCTGTTCTCAAGGAAAGCACCTAAAACGCAAGACTCATTTTTAGGAGCCTAGGAGATGGTGTTCTGAAAGGTGGCCTTTTGGGGTTAAGACGTAAAGTTGGCTCTTAGTTTTATCCCAGAGGCTAGCTGTGGACACACAGTCAAAGCAATAAGGCTGTTGCGGCCGTCGGTGAGGAGAGCCATCTCGACAATTATCTGTGTTGTTTTTGGCACTTTGCAAGAAATGTTGTTTTCACAAGACCTAAGAGTTTTGTCTGGGAAGAAAGAAGATAGCTGCCAACATTTGGCACCATATGGGGTTTTCTTCTCCTCTCTCTCTCTCTCTCTCTCTCTCTCTCTCTCTCTCTCTCTTAAAGCTTAGTGTATAGTCTGTATATCCTGCTCTTAAGCCTTAAAGATCAAGAAAATATTATTATTTTTTTTGTACACTTGTTGGAAACATCTGGACCATGCCATTAGGTTGCACACCCCAGGGTTTGTTTACAGACAAGTGTGTGATATAAACCATGAAAAAACTCCCCAAATCAAACCCCTGCCTTCCTTTGCAGCTGCATTTCTATAGTGCCCTGTGATCCAAGATCTGTATTGACTGTATAGACTCTTGCTAATCATATTAAGTCCGGTAGATTGAGGAACCACACATTACTTGCCTTTCTAAGTACAGTGTGTCCTTCAGACGTACCAGCAACTGGTCCCTTATTGAAATCCGGCAGCTTCCGCTGGTATTGCATTGACCCTGGGGCTGCGTGCTCGCTTGCTTTGCAGTATATAAACTCATCTGTTCTGTGACTGCCTTCTAGAAAATCAAGAATAAAAATTATTTCAGGGGCTCCTGGGTGGCTCATTTGGCTGAGCATTCGACTCTTGATTTTGGCTCAGGCCATGATCTTGGGGTCTTGAGGTTGAGCCCAGCGTTGGACTCCATGCTCAGCTCAGGGAGAGTCAACTTGAGATGCTCTCTCCCTCTCCCCCTGCCCCTCTGTGCCCACCCCCGCCCCCACATGTGCTCTTGGGCTCATTCGCTCTCAAATAAATACATAAATCTTCAGAAAAAAATTATTTCAAACTCCAAGTATACAGCAGGTAGGAAATTCTCCTCTAAGGGATACTGTTTTGTTTTTGGAAGAAATACTGTATCTGTATTTATGATACTACACTTTCAGTTAAGGGAATGGAAAAAAAAAGACCAATAGAGAAGACTAGTTTTTATACCTGTGATTGAAATTATACCTCAACTGAGGCTCTCTTTTGGGATATCATCCCTCATCAGTTCATCTCAAATATAAGTAATGAAATAAGTAATAAAAACCCAAATAAGTAAAAAACACAAAGTAACAGAAAGCTACATAAATGCTTTGTTTTCTGAATCTCATTTTTTTTTTCATACTGCCCTGATCCTTCATTGTCATGCCTTCATTTTGATGTTTCCTTATTAGAGTTCCATATCTCAAGTGAAAACTTCTGTCTGCAGAGCCTGGAACCCCTCAAAGTGCATTGACCTCTGAGACTGGGGCCATCTCAAGGGAGAACTCTAAATAAAAGGGAGTTTTGAGTGGGGAAGTATATTTGGGGCTTCGAGTCGGGAAGGAAGTGCCGAAGCAAGGCTCTGTGCAAACCCTGAAGGGTAGGGGTGCATCCCAGGTGGAGGATTGGCCAGGCTGCAACTGTGTGTCTACACAGATCCATAATAGGAGATCCCTAGTCAGGGGCTTGTGTGCGTTCCCGCAGTTTTTTTCCCCATTGGTCTTCTGTCCTGTTTACTTCCCAGTGGCAAGAATCCTCAGAAATCCAAAGGACGATTCCTTTTGTCCATTCTGCTGACCTCCTTTCCTTACACAGTTTAAGATTCCTGATGATGACTCATTACCACTGTGCTACTAGGGAGTCTGAGCAGGATGATGCAAATGCACATTTCTGCTTCCAGCCTTCTCAGCATTGGAACAGACGTTGTTCTGGCTTTCCACCCTCTTCACCAAAGTAACTCTAAACATTATTTCAAGCATTCGGAGATAAACCCAAATATGTCTTTTTAATACTTTTGTTCTGGAAATTTTCAGGGCTCACAGAGTCTTTAAAAATATGGGGAACATGCCCTGGGAGCAGGTTCAAAGTATGGTCTCCTGGAGCCCTTCTTGCCTTGTTTTCTCAGAGGTGAAGTCATTTTCTTAGTCATGTAGGTCTTGGCAGCAGGACTAGAACACAAGCGTAGCCCTCAGTTCTGGGCTCCGTTGGTCTCATCCTGGCATGCCTTGCAATTCAAGTTGTCTTGATGATAAATAGGTGAACTCTTGAGAAAAGGCAGGAGCTCTTCCTTCGGTGCCTTGGCAAGTTTTAAGGTCACTTGTTGCTCAGAAAAGGGATTTGTTGCTTAAAAGCATACCGTGCTCACTAAATGAAGAAATCATAGCAAGGCCATTTGTCAAAGCAGGTAAAAATCTTGCTCTGGCATACTCTAATTTTCATTGATAAGCAAGTGAAATAATCTGGGGTGAAATACCGTAGAGTACACTTTATACATTTCTGATTTATACATTTTGTATTTCTGGGTGGTTGGTTTACCATATGCTGTGAAACCAGAGCTAGTATTTTTGCTTCAATCTGAGAACGTATCTGATACTCTAGATGGTAGATAAGGAAACGTTTCAGCATTCCACTTGAAGCTTCTTGATTTTTGAAATTATTTTCTCTAGATCTTCTTGGTCAGAGGTGAAATAATATTAAGTAGTACTTTCTGCAGGACTCATAGCGTTCCTTTTTTGCATATTCTGCAGGCTGTTTTAATAGGTAGGACATGACCTATTTTATCCGTTTCCCCATAAATTTAGCAAGTGTTGCATAGTTTACAAGAAGAAATATCAAAGCATCCTGTTGTTGGGATGATAAATATTACCAGCCAACTATGAGAAGCAGTCAGAATATGAATTCTGATTTCTTTGTTTTCAGCAGTTGATTTGGGTTGGATGTGGCTAGCTTGTGGCAGCAGAGGCCTGGAATCCTTCTGATAAGAGCTTAGGGGTTTCTGGAGTCCTATTGAACTCATGAGTGGTTATCATCACAGAGAGAGTGGGACAGTATTGGATTTTTCAGGTTAGAATTGAAACTAAACTGCTGAGTCTGTATGGTCATTAAAATTCTCAAGGTGCTTTTTGCAAGATTATGAGCTGTTAGGCATCCTCCTGGCCAAATGAGTAATTGCTCTGTCAGTCGGCCCCTGCAGTTTCAGCTGCACAAGGTCATTGCATCCACTCCTTGAACTGTACTGTCACATGAAGGGAGAATGGCCTCTTAAGGGAGATGGGACAGTCTCTTTCATTAACAAACTCATGAATTCATCAGGTTTTTTCTTCTGCTTTGAGAAGAGAGAGGGCAATTGTTTAGTTTCTATGAATTAGTTGTTTTTTTTTTAATTTTTCTTTTACATCTCTGGTTTCCATTTAGGTTTTTTTAAAAAAAAAAAAAATTAAATTCAGTTTGCCAGCATATAGTAGAACACCCAGTGCTCATCCCAGATTTTTTCCAAAGGTTTTCTTTGTGTTTTTATTTTTTTTATTTGTTTTTAAAGATTTTATTTACAAGAGAGAGAGAGAGAGAGAGAGAGAGAATAAGCACAAGCAGGGGGAGCTGCAGAGGGAGAGGGAGAGGGAGAGGGGAGGGCTCCCAACCAAGCAGGGAGCCCACTGTGGCACTGGATCCCAGGACCCTGGGATCTTGATCTAAGCCAAAGACAGATGCTTAACCGACTGAGCCACCCAGGCGCCCCTCATTTATTCTTTCAACAAATATTTACTGAGCATCTATTACGTATACAGCAGAATGCTAGACAGAGGGGACAGCAACGAACAGAACGTCCAAACCTCTGTCCTCCTCGAGTTTACATTCTAGATGACAAAGCATACATAAATAAGGTATTGGTATGATAGGACATGATCCTGTGTCTTGGGAGAATAGGGGGTGGTGTGGGGTTGGAGAATACTCTTGCAGTTTAAAGCAAGTCCTGGGGGGGCACTAGGTGACTTCTTTGAGGCGGTTGACATCTTTATGGCTTTGGAAGTGGTGGGGGGGCAGGTGCTCAGGAGCTCTTGGTGGGGCGGCCCACTTCCTCTTCACATCACAGGCTTCTGGCCGCAGAGGATGGTGCTGGTCTGGGTGGTCCCTGTGCCTGGGGATCCTGTGCCTGATGCTGCAGGGGGGCGGGGGGCAGCATTCTTGTAGACGGTGGCCCTCTGGTAGGAGGTGGTGGCTTCGGCTGGTGGGCTCCCTGCCTCGTGACCCCCCCCCCCTTCTGCTCCATCAGCCCATTGGAGCCTCCGGTCAGGGTCAGGGCCTGGGCCGCTGCCTGCCCGTCCTCTGCAGGGGGTAATCCCACGTGCGGAGAGAGCGCACCCAGGTTACTCTGCACCTGGGGCTGAGGAGCTGGGGCAGAAGGCCTTCCAGGCGGGGCCGGGAAGAGCGCCAGCCCTCAGGGGGGGTGCCCCCTGGATCCAGGGCAGCTGGGTAGCTGCATGAGGCGGGAAGATGAGCCATGCATTTTATAGGGATGATGATCTCTCTTGCTTGGGGTTAGTCTTTGGGAAGGGGACAGGTGCCACCAGACTGGCTTGGACCGGCTTGGAGTGGGTAAGTGGGCAGATTCGGGCTATGTTCTGCAGTTGTCAGAAGCACTGGCAGACCAGAACTCAGGAATGGTGAGTGGATCGTATGGAGCAGGCCCCAAACTCTCACCTGCAGGTCTGGACAGGCATCTTGGTCTCTCTCTTGTTGTTTATGTCTTGAAAGTCTTCAGGCTGCTGTCCCCTGTTCTAACCAGGCACCAGTAGACGTATGAATGGATTGTGACAGGGAAAGGCTGCAAACATGTAAGTTGGTGATGGATTTAATTGTTCACTTTGAATAATGATAAGCGGTCAATGTAATGTGGGTTTAAGATCAATAAAAGGGAAGGAAGCAAATGTTGTATTGATTTGGAACAATATTACCAACTGCTTAGCTAAGTGGAAGAATGGCTTTAAAAAAAAAACAAAAACAAAGGCAGGTTATACTACAAGAAGAAATTCCATTTAATAATAAATATAGTTAACACTTAAGTGCTTACTCTACACCAGACCTGCATTAATGTATGCTTTACGTATATTAACTCCTTTAATCCTCACAAAAAACCTATGAGGGCAATTACTGGTATTATTCCCAGTTGAAGGAGAATGTAAGCCATTTGCCAAGGTCAAGTGGCTGATCAGGGGTTCCTACAAAGACTGTCTGGTTGCAAGGTGCATGCCCTTAATCGTTACATTATACTGCTTCCAATAGCTGCTTTAATTTGTTAGAAATATAGCTCTAATTTGGTTAGATGCTGAGCAGGCTTGCTTAGCCGAGGGTCACTTCTTAAATGTAGAGAAGTAAACGAGGGCTCTCAAAGTACCCTGGAGTTTTTGTCTTGCTAACGCCACATATTTATTTTAAGGGGAAGTCTGGGTGTTTGGGATGAAAAGAATCCATAGAGGAAGAAAAGACAGAGTGTGAAAATATGACTTACTGAAGTCTGCAAATGAAGCTTTTAAAATTTTTTTTCAAGATTTTATTTATTTATACATGAGAGGCACGGAGAGAGAGGCAGAGACACAGGCAGAGGGAGAAGCAGGCTTCCCGTGGGGAGCCGGATGCGGGACTTGATCCCAGGACCCCGGGATCACGCCCTGGGCCAAAGGCAGATGCTCAACTGCTGAGCCATCAGGTGCCCCTGGAACCGGCTTTAAATCCTGGTTTACCTACTTGTTAGTTACAGTATCTTAACTTAGTCACTCAACCTTTCTGAGCACCTACGTCTCCAATTTGTAGAATTTTGAAACCAAGAGCTACCTCCTAGCACAATGTCCGGCCTACTTAATAAATTTTACTTTCTTCACCCATCTCTCCCTCCAGATTAGCTAAAAATGCACACAGGCGTTTCTTAAAAGCAATTGCATAGGATGAAAAACAGAAAAAACTTAACGTAGGGAGGCTAGCAAAATAGTATGATGTGCCTCCGCAAGAGAACATTGAAGAGATAATCTGCGTGCATTTACTTAGATCAGTGCTTGTCAGACTTGAATGTTTATTTGAACCTTCTGGGATCCTGTGAAAATACAAAGTCTGCTTCAGCAGGCTTGGGGTGGGGCCGGAGCGTGTGCACGTCTCACATGCTCATGTGATGCTGATGCTGCTAGTCTGTGGATCACACTTTGACCAGCAAGATTCATCAAAATAGATTTACGAAGCCTGATGGGAAGTTAAAGTGACCAACATCACATCCGTATGGGTGCGACAGTTAGCCTGAGCTGTTCAGAGATGAAGGGAGCTGTGTCACAGGTGTATTGCAGTCCCTGCTGGGCTGTGCTGTTGATCCATCCAGCCCCCCGGAGGCTGAGCCAGACTTGCATTTCATCTTACCCACTGCTGCCAATTAACCTGAAATAGAAGTGGATAGAGCTCTGAAGCATTATTGCTTAGAAAGGTTCCTGGGGGAAGTGATTGAGTCTCTCTGGACTAAGCACAGGTGGTTTTAGGGGGGAATTCACTCACTGCGAGGAGGATCAGAGTAGATGACTGGTGATGTTCACTTTAGCCTTATGATGACTATTTTATGTCAAACGCTTAGGGCGATGATCTGAGATCTATAGGGTGTGTGTCTAACCCATGTTACTAAGTAGGAATATAGGAATTTCCTAAGAGTTTTAGAAAGAAGCCATTCTTCAGTGTTTTCACAGGCATATTCACTTGTTTGTTCTGTACTCATAATAGAGTAATTATTCACACACACACACACATGCACGCACACACCCATACCAGGTATTGTACCTGCACTATGCTGTTCCTTTAATTCATTGCTACCAGCAGTTTTTTGGGCCTGAAATGGTCACGGTAATTTGTGCACTTACTGTTTCTCAGACGTTTTCAAACTTTTGCCTTCTAAGTTACTAAGAAATGTAAACAGATAGGGCATTGTTATTGACCACAAATACGTTCTTCTTTATTCCTCAGCTTTCAAACAGCTGTAATGTTACTAGAAAAAAGTGCCTATTTATGGAAATGTGTTTTCTCTCCTCCTGCTGAAACTTAAAGGCTTATTTTACAGTATTTCTAGAGCTGCCACCTGTTAAATGATAGTGATCTTATGCTTTGTAGATATTTTTATCACGAAAGAAGAGAAGCTAGAAAAATAAAGTACATTCGATGTTGGAAAATGTCATAGACTTTTTGAATCCTGTCTGCGTGGAGCCCGTGGGCCCTCCTATTCTGGCCAGCCTTCAGGAGTGCCTGTGAGCACAAAGGAATGGCATGTATTTATACTTGTGTAAATAAGATCCTGTATACTTTCCACTGAGAACATGCAGGCAGCCCTTTTATGGTCATCAAGGGGTTTTCCCTCTGGCCTTTAGGCAGACCACAGGGCTAGGTGCTCAGGAGTGTATTTTTGATATCATACAGAAGAATGATTTCACAGCTGGTTTCCCCTTATACAATCTTAGAAATGATTTTGTCATACATGTCTTTATTCATTAAGAAATCATCCAGGAAAGTATGAAGGGTTTTTATAGAAAATGCCCAAGTTTTCTTTTTTAAGTTACCTCTAGGTGCAAATTTTAGTTTTCTTTAAGGAATATATGGTATCTCATTTTGTCACATAAGCAGCATCAAAATTTGTCTTTGATGGAGAGGCTCGTGCATTCACCTACCCCAGAAATTATTAACCAATCTGGAAGTTGAAAGAAGGGTAATAAGTGAGTCGTTTTAGAAAACAGCATTGAGGTGCGCCTGGGTGTCTCAGTCATTTAAGCATCCGACTCTTGATTTTGGTTCAGGTCATGATCTCAGGGTCGTGAGATCGAGCCCTACATGGGTCTCTGCACTGAGCGTGCACAGCCTGTTTAAGATTTAAGATGCTCGGTCTCCCTCTCCCTCCTCCCCCCTCCTCTCCACACCTGCACATGCACTCTCTTTCAAAAAAAAAAAAAATCTAAAAAAAGAAAAGAAAACGTCATTGAGCAAACACATATTTGATATTCTGTTTTTTTTTAAGATTTTATTTTTAAGTTCTCTCCATACCCAACATGGGGCTAAAATTTAGAACCCCAAGATCAAGAGTCAAACACCTCTCTGATTGAGTCAGCCCTTAGCACAGTTCTTATGAAAGATGGTTGGATGTCCAGCTTTGAATCCAAGATTTTCTCTAGAACTACAGAATAGAGTCTGTTGAGAGGCATTAATTTTTCATGGCTTTTGGCCCTCATCCATTTTCTCATTTGTAAGAAAACAACTTCATTTTTAGTCATTGTCCATAAGTTGTTCAACTTATGTCGGAAAACATTTTAAATAGCACTATTTGTAAACTTGTCTTTCACTCATCTCGAAGCCCTCTGTCCACCCCTTCAGATCTTGGCTCAGTAATCACTACATTAGTATAGCCCTCCCTGTTAAGTCACTATTCGGTGTTCCTTGAGAACCAACTAAGTGCTGTGCTGTTTGTCTTCAGTCTTCTTGGTCTCAAGATCCTTTTCCTGTGAAGACAATTGAAGATACCAAAGAGCTTTTGTTTGTGCGGATTATATATCTATTAGTACTTATCACATTAGAAATTAAAACTGAGGCAGTGTAAGCATAATTATTTATTAATTCATTTAGAAATAGCAAACTCATTTAGAAATAGTGATAAACATTAACATTAACATAGTTTATGAAAAAATTATATTTTCTGGAATAAAAATAAATTAGAACAGTGGCATTGTTTCACATTTTTCGAAAACCTCTTTAGTGTCCGGTTTATTGGAAGACAGATAAATTCTCATCTCTGCTTCTGTGCTCCCTCTACTGTGATATCACATACTAAGTAATCTCAGGAAAACTCGACTGCATACCTATGGGAAAATAGTTTTGATCTCACAAACCCCCACCCAAAGGTATTATGGACAGACTCCCAGAGGTTCCTAGAGGACACCTTCAGAACCTCTAGTCTAGGGTGTAGACCAGTGTACAAAATGACACCAGACCTGTCCTTTGGGAGCTGGAGTTTGTTCTGAGCAATTTTCCTTCTTAATTAGAACTTCTAACGCTTTTACTCAGTGAAGTCTCCAAAGGGCAGAGTTTCTTTGTTCTTATTTCTTACTCATTGGTTTATTTTTCTGGTTTACCCTATTAAACATTTATTGAATGGATAAAATGACCTGTTCATAATGCTATTGAATATATGTTTTTTTTTTAATCCTGTGTTTGGGGCATTCATTTTACTAGCATAGACATGATGAGATTCCGAAATCTTAAGGAAGACCGGCTCGAGTCTCCCAGGATTAAATGCATACTTTTTGAACTTTTTCAGGGTACCTGGGGATATGGACTGAAGTACTTATTTAGGAAAGAAAGGCTAGCTTCAGACCAGAAGTTAGTTGATTCGATGTAATAATGTCATGGCTTCTGTTGCAGTTTAGTGACTGCAAATCGATAATTTGACTCTTTAAATGTGTATTTTTAGTTCTTTACATTATTCATCCCTATAAAGGCCTTTCATATGTGAAGTAACTATCTTAATTGTTGTTAATTGTTTTAGATATAATGAGGGAATGAGAAAATCAGTTATTTTTCCATGGGATTGTAAGTAGGGAACGGCGCTTCTAGAATGTAGTGTTGCAGAGCAACTGCAAGTGTTCACCAGTTTCCAGTAAGCTACTTTCTTTCCGGTAAGCCACTGACAGCTTTATAAGTTGTAAATCCTAGTAGCAGTGCCATCTTTATTCTGTTTTCTGTCAATATGAAACTGGGACCCATGTTAACAGTGTTATATCATATTGGTAATATCTAAGAAGTAAAGTTTGTAGTGGCAGCATCAGAGTTAGGAATCAAAATTATTACTTAGTAAGTGCCTGGAATTAATATTTCTTAGAAGGATGTGTCAGTTCCATTTCTTCTGAAGATATGTTGATGTCATAACATATTTTTGAAAGGTAATTTATTTTAAAAAGCTACTATTTAAATATGCAGTGATAACACATTTTCTTCATATATTTCACTTAGCTCATAAGACAGCTCTGAAGTGAATTCCTCATTGCTATTTAAATGAAAAATACCTTTTCTGATACATGAGGTTTGTACAGACTCATCTTTTCAAGCCCTCTTTTATGAGCCTAATTTTATTTTTTAGGCTTATGAAGGAAGATCCAGTAAGTGAGAATAAGACCTTGCTGATTATAGGATTATTTTTCATGTAGGGCTGAACTTACTTGTTATTTCTTGTTTCTATATATGACTCATTGAGTTATTTTCCTAGTGAATTCACATTGTTCATGATGTCATAATATTACAAGTTTATGCACATGTTGTTTGTTGTATAGTATAATTTAAGACAATACTTGGAACCAGAAAACAAATGTAACTTTAAGTGGTGATGTGGTAACGACAGTAGAGATTGGAGTAGTGTGTGTGACTTGGTGTATATTTGAGCTTAAATAATGATATATAAATTAAATATCAAGTGATCTTTAATTAATTAATTTTGTAGGCCTAGACTTCATTCATCCAAAGGCTGAAAGAAAGGCCATTATATGACTTGGGTACATTTGTGGGCAGTACTGAATTACAAATCCCAGATCCTGAGGGGGTGTATTCTGTATTGGTTTTGACATTTATTTAATAGAAAATCTAATATTTGATAGTAATGCAATCATTAACTTCAAATCAAATTTGGCCAAAAAATTTAAAACCCATTATATCTATTCTAGTGTCTAGAATATTTTTCTAAGCAAAAAGTATCATCAAATAAACTATACTTATGTTAATAGTTTACTTATCTCATTTATAATTCCATTTTTTTCTTTTAAATAAAAATGTCTAAAATGTACTTACAATAACTACTTTGAATACTTTGTTACATAGGATTTTTTAAAAGATTTTATTTATTCATGATAGAGAGGGAGAGAGAGAGAGAGAGAGAGAGAGGCAGAGACACAGGCAGAGCGAGAAGCAGGCTCCATGCAGGGAGCCTGATGCAGGACTCGATTCTGGGACTCCAGGATCACACCCTGGGCCAAAGGCAGCTGAGACACCCCGGGATCCCCTGGGTTACATAGCTTTTGTAACTTATTCTATATATTAATATTTATGCATTTCAAATTATTTTTTGCAAAACTTAGACCTCACATCTATGTTATTTTTCTAATTGAAGTATAGTTGACACACAATGTTATATTTGTTTCAGGTGTACAATGTAGTGATTTGGCAAGTTTATATCTTACGCCATGCTCACTGCAAGTGTTCCCACCATCTATGGCTATACAACACTATTATAATACATTGACTGTATTCTCTCTACTTTTTATCCCTGGAACTTACTCATTCCCTAAGTGGAAACCTGTATCTCCTGCTCTCCTTCACCCATATTGCCCACCGTCCCCACCCCCCAACTTCCCTATGCCTTGGTCCCCATCAGCTTGTTCTCTGTATTTATGGGTCATTTCTGCTTTCTGTTTATTCATCTTTTTTTAAGATTCCATATATAAGTAAAATCATATGGTATTTGTCTTTCTCTGACTTATTCCACTTAGCATAATACTCTCTAGGTCCATCTATGTTGTCACAAATAGCAAGGCCTCATCCTTTTTATGGCTGACTCATACTCCATTGTATGTATATGTACATATATACACCACATCTTCTTTATTCATCTCTTAATGGACACGTCTAACAATTGGTTAATATCCAAAATATATAAAGAACATATATAACATCACACCAAATAATAAGTAATTCAGTAAAAAAATGGGCAGAGGAACTGAATAAACATTTTTCCAAAGAAGACATATAGATGGCCAAAAGACACATGAAAAGATGCTCACTAATCATCAGGGAAATGCAAATCAAAACCACAATGAGATACCGCCTTATACCTGTCAGAATGACTGGAATCCAAAAGACAAGAAATTGGCAAGGATATGGAGAAATAGGAACCCTTGTGTACTATTGGTAGGAATGTGCAGCCACTGTAGAAGGCAGTGTGGAGATACCTCAAAAAATTAAAAATAGAAATACCATATGATCCAGTAATTTCCACTACTGGGTGTTTACCCAAAGTAATGAAAACACTACTAATATAAAATATTAATTAACACCCATATGTTTATATCAGCATTATTTACAACAGCCAAGATATGGAAGCAACCCAAGTGTCCAGTAATAGATGAATGGAAATGTTATTTTTCAACCTGCTTTTTTTTTTCACTCTAAAAAATATTGTCAGTGTCTTTCTGTATAAATATTTGCTTGTGATTATCAGTGATTCTTCAAATCTTTTGGTTATATATAGCTCATTGAGATTCTACAGAAATCTGTGGAATCTTTCTTTCCCCCATAAGAATGCATATAGAAGAAATTTTCATATAAAGTTGTAGGGATCTCAAGGTCATGAATCTCTGATTAAGAAACATTGATCATCCTGTTCTTAACTCCTTCACAGGATTCCTACTAGTGGATTACAGTTAAAGAAGTGCCATAGTGTTGGACTTTAAGTAATTATTTTAAGTGTGACTCTTACAGGCTATACTCTACAATGAACACTTTGATTATATATATATATATATATTTCTATTTCATTGGAATGACTTCCTAGAAAGTTGAGCTATTGGATCAAAGTTTTGTTTTTTTCAACGTTTGAAATTCTTTTACACTATGGCTTAAAAAAAGTTATAAACATGTCTTAAGAACTATGTAAGAATACCATTCTACTTTATTTGGAATAATGCCTTTAATATTTGCCAACCTGATATGCTAATATAATATATTAATTTAAAATTAGTGAATGTAGTATATTAATGTTAATTGCAGTATTAAAGTTCAGAAGAATTTTCACGCCCTGGTTTTGTTACCAGGTAGTCAATTGTAAAATTCCTTGGTCCTTGTCTTCCCAAAAGAAAGAATTCACTTGAGAGGGTCCAAAGGACCCTAAGTAAGGGACACCCCTGGTGGGAGAAGGCGAGGGCAAAAC
The DNA here is from genome assembly GCF_905146905.1 of Nyctereutes procyonoides. Taxonomy (NCBI): domain Eukaryota; kingdom Metazoa; phylum Chordata; class Mammalia; order Carnivora; family Canidae; genus Nyctereutes; species Nyctereutes procyonoides. Next base: position 9,873,686 of record NW_026575122.1, read on the forward strand.
TGCAATGCAAATGATGTTATGTTGTTATAACAGCCTTGGAGTTACTAGCTGACAATGTTTTCTGTACGTGTGGACGCTCCAAAATTGAGCAAGTCCCTGTGATCTGTGTCATTTGCTTACAGGTTGTGCTAAAACACAAATGGGGGTGGTCTAACAGGGTTAGGTGGTCTCTGGACAAAGACTGGGTAGTCCCTGGCAATTTCCCATCTGCTATCCTCCTTTCTCTCTTATATTTCTTAATTATTCTCTAGAAGTTTATATTAGGTGACTTTTTCCCCACCAGGAATAAAATTGCTAAAGAAACTAATGACTTTCCATAAATATTAGAGATTGTGGGGTCATAGCAAATTCAGAAAATTATTCAGAGATTTCATATACTTTAAAAATCTGTTTTGCCCATCATGTTCCAATAGGTGAATATGCCTTTCTTATTTTAAACTAAGTGATTTCTTGCATTCTTGCCTTTGGGTTTTATTGTAGGAATATGCAGAAGAAATAGCTCATAATGGGTTTGTGATGGAAAGGCTGTAGCACTTTATCCAGCTCCACAAAGAATCTTATGCACACTGATTCTTGAGAAACCAGAATCAAATCAAAAGCTTTAAATGATGATGTCTCCAACAATTGCATCCCTGACCCTCCTCTTTTACTGTAACCTTTTCTTGGGAAATTTCTTCCATGATTGTGCCTTCAGTAACCGTATATTTATTGATAATTTTCAGATATGTATTTTCTGTACACAACTTGCTTTTGTCATTCAGACCCACATTTTCAAATGCCTGGTGGTCATAACTACTTGGATGTTTCCTTTATAACTCAATTTCAGCATATTCAAAAGTGCTCTTAACTCCCATTCTTAATTCTTCTCAAAAATTCCATCATATAGGAATGTCTTAGTCCATTTGTGCTGCTGTAACAGAAGTACCATAGACCGAGTGGCTTATACAAACATTTATTTCTCACAGTTCTGGAGGCTGTGAAGTGCAAGATCAAGTACCTGCGAGATTATGTATTCAGTGCAGCTGCCTCTTCACTATAGCCTCACATGGCCGATGGGGCATGGGAAAACTCTCATAGGGCACTAATACTGTCTATAAGGGCTCCACCCTCATGCCTTAGGTCCCACCTCATGCTAAAATCACTTTGGAGATTAGTTTTCAGCATGTGAATTCTGGGGGGAAACATTCAGTCCCTAACAAAGGGAATAATAACACTTTTCATCAAATTGTTTAATTCGGAAATCTGAATTCCTCATTCCCACCTCTATCCTTAACATTTCGGTGTTTTCCAAGATCTCCTGTTTCTACTTCCTAGCTATTTCTTAAATAGTCTTTTCCATCACCTCTGCTGGAGCTTGAGTTTTAGACAACATCATAGTCTCCTGGATTATACAGGGGCCTCTAATTTGCCATTTCCTTTCCCTTCATGTAGTCCATTCCATATGTCTTCTACACTGCTGTCAGAAACATCAATCTCTTAAAATTCCTCTGTCTTTGGGGGCCCCTTCCCTGCCTCTGTGCTGACCTCAATTCTTGAGTTTGGTCAAGAAAGAATTCAGAGCCAAACTCTCAAGTAAGCAAGAGTTTAATAGCAGTTAAAGGGAACATACACTTTCAAGATGGGAGAGTGGGCATGCTCAGAGGTGGGAACTGCACTGGGGTGGGGTATGGGTTATGGGTCATAGCTAGGGCAGTCTCCTGCTAAGGTTGTTTCCTGTCATCTAAGGGACTCCTCCAATCAGTGGGAAGAGGAAATTCTTGGTCCTATATGGTGCTCGTCAGAACTGTCATGGCAGCTCTCTCCCCTGTCCCCCCATTTGTGTGTGCGTGTGCGTGTGTGTGTGTGTGTGTGTATGTGTAAACCTCAGTGTAAGTGTATTCTAATGTGACTATAGGTTATTGTAGAGCAACAGTTATAGGGAAGATCCCATGCATGCCCCCGGGGGCTCTTTCCAGCAGTTTGTGTTCTAGGGGTTGTTGGTGGTTTCTTGATTTTTATCTTTTTAATGGTTCAACAAGTCCCATTTCCTGCTCATATCTAACTGTCTATTCTACTTTTCCAACAGCTCCCCTTGGCTTTTTGATAAAATCCAAGTTTGTTAATGTGGCTTTCAAATCTTTTAATCCAGTCTTTCAAAGTCTTCCACCCTCAGCCCCTCATTTTACCTCATGGCCCTACCACACAAAACAAACCACAGACTTGGAATATCATGCCTTCCCATAGCTCTGTGTGTGCCCTGACATCTTCCCAGCACGTCCTTTGTCTTTTGTCATTGTGATAGCCTTAATTCTGACCCCGGTTCTGTGTTGCCTTGTCCATGAAGCCTTCCCTAGATCTTTTAGGGTATGTTATGTGCTTCTCCTTCCTTTCATGAATCTTGGTCACAGGTTCAATAAGGCTAAATGTTGGTGTGTAACCTTCCATCTTTTTTGTTGTATAAACTGAAATTTCTATTTTTACAAAAATGGAATCATATGGCACATCCTCTTTATAATGTGATTTTTTTCAGTAGATAATAAAATACTATGGGTATTAAATATGAGTCAAGAGCATTATTTTGTTCATGGGATGCTGCTGTTCCTTTTAATTCATGTTCTGTAATTTCTTCTTTACTGCTCCTGAAGACAAAAACAGAGACTCTTTTAATTTGATGGATTTTATTTTTGTTAATAGACAGTTGGTAATTAAAATGATTATGATTATATATAAACTGTCATCATTAAGTCCAGACTCATTTGTGGAAGTGTTCGATGAAGTTCAGCAGGGCCGCTGAATTCATTGTATACTCTCTTCAGACTGTAACTCTCTAAACCTCTTTTATTAGCACTTTTGGATAAAAAAACATCTTTGTACCGCTCCTATCTTCCCTGATTGATAAGGTGTATACCCAACTGAAAACTTAGTGTTAACCAAAGTAACAGCTTTGCTAAAGGTTGGACCATCATGCAATAACTGCTAAATACAGGGTGGTCAGGCAAATCATGTTGAAGGACAGAACTTGATTCTGAGACCAAAATGAAATTATCACTTTCATAACTGGGTCTCTAAGGCCTAATCTGATTTACCCATCAAGTCAGAATGGTGGGCCTTTATAAGGGGTTTGAAAGGAGATGCTCAGTGTGGCAGAAAGGGTCCTGACAGGAAACAGGTGGAACCTTAATAATAAAGAAACTTTTTAAGAGTAACAATATATCCATTATGTGTTAACCTAAATAACATAATTTTATTAGAACAATAATCCTATTTTTCAAGAAGAACTTTATTGATAATGGTGGCATTGTTTTAATTTAATTAATTAATTAACTCATTGATTTTAGAGCAAGTGAGATCTCAGGATCCTGAGATCATGGCCTGAGCCAAAATCAAGAGTTGGACACTTAACCTACTGAGCCACCCAGCCAGGTGCCCCTGTTTTTACACTTTTGCAGATTTCCTTAATGTCTCATATAATGGAAGACGGTTGGATCTTCTTTTCTTTTTCCTTTTTTTTTAAAGATTATATTCCTTTATTTATTTGAGGGGGTGGGTAGGAGGAGCAGAGGGAGAGTGACAAGCAGACTCCGTGCTGAGTGTGGAGCCCAACACAGAACTCGATCTCACAACCCTGAGATCATGACCTGGGCTGAAACCAAGAGTTGGACACTTAACTGACTGAGCCACCCAGGTGCCTTGGTGGATGTTTATTACTGCTTCTGCATTTAGTCTGTCGTGATATCATGTCATTTTGGCATTGACAGACCTCACTGTACCTTCAAGAGAGAATGAGAATCCAAAAGGCAAAATAATTTTGATGTCATGGACCTCTTGGAAGGGCCTTGGGGACACCAAGGGGTCCCTGACTCATACTTTGACAGTCGTTAAGGACAGGGGTTTGGAGGAAGAGGTCACCTGGCTAGAGAATAAATGCACCTCACAACTGGAGTGGGACAGGGAGTAGAGGAATAAATGGCTCAACATTTCTCTCCTTTTGTCCTCTGAACTTCAGCCAGTGCTTCCCATTGGGCAAACCCAGCTAGATGCTGGAGGGAGGGGAGCCTGGTCTGGTAGACTGTCAAGGTCATGCCCTGAGGTCACAGAAGGAGGCACGGAAGGAGTCCGAGAAGAGTGCCCAATGATGAAGGGAACAACCGACACATTCTCTGCCTTTCTTTGTCTGTTGTACTGTAGGATAAAATAAAGAACAAAAAGCTGAGTGCTGGTATTGGTAGATCATGGAGAAATGACGGAAGCTGTTGTTGTTGTTGTTGTTATTGTTGTTTTGAACAAGCAAGCACAGCAAGTTGTTTGTTAGACCAATTAAGAATATTAGTTCCTGGGATGCCTGGGTGGCTCAGAGGTTAAGCGCCTGCCTTTGTCAGGGCGTGATCTTGGAGTCTCAGGATCGAGTCCCACGTCGGGCTCCCTATATGGGGCCTGCTTCTCCCTCTGCCTATGTCTCTGCCTCTCTCTTTGTGTGTCTCTCATGAATATAAATAAAATTTAAAAAAATTATTGTAATAAAGAATATTAGTTCCTATGAGCATGTGGTGTTTAAAATGAAAACTCAAAAAAAAAAAAAAAAAAACCCCAGAGTATTAGTTCCTTCCCCTCTCATGGATAAGTGTCAGCTGGGGGGGAGGACACAAGTGGAGGTTGTGGGAAGAGAGAGACCTGAGGTGTGGTGGAAATTGTCTACCTTCCCGGTTCTCATGTCCCCAAGTTCTGACTTATTCTTAAGATGCAGTCAAGGCTTGAAGTTCAGATACTCAGGGGAAACAATTCATATCCTATACAAGCTAAAGACAGATACTTTTGAATCTCAGCCTATGGAGATGATGGGCATGTATGGATTTAGCTAATAAGATGTATCAGACTGCGATAGATAAAGAAGTCATATAGCTAACGGAGAAGCCAAAAAGATAGAGTGGTAGGTTATATATTAATATTAATCTCCAATGACCCATGGTTATATTTTTTGCCTAATAGGAAAAGGAACGATACTGATTTGTAACTACACCTTGCTGGTCATATTTCTATTCTAGCAATCGCGAGTTTGTATTTTAAAGTTTTACAAAGTGAGTGCCTGCCATTTTTAATTTCTTTAAAAGCAAAGACTTGCATTTTCTAATTGTCTGTTACTGTTGTTTAAGAAATTCAGCACATACAGGCAGTTCTTGTTATTCATGGTCGCTCCATTCTACAAAGTCATTACAAACATCGAATTAGTGAATGCAGAGCAATTGCTCCCAGGGGAAATACAGGAGGATCATGGTTTTTTTTTTGAGCCCTTTCCTCACATTTTCATCACCTGATAAATAGATTAACTTGTACGTATTTCTGTTTAGAGACACCTTATTTAATATATATTGTTGAATCATTAACACTGAATTCATGGCCAACAGCTCTGTAACTCATGCGTGAATGAAGCTTATCTAACACACGTGTTTTGTCCATAAGGCACAACAAGAAGACTCAGGAAGTTATGGAGCTTTCCCAGGGTCTTACAATAGGGTATGAAGTGGCAGGCCTGTCTGAGTCTACCAGTGATGATTACGATCAAATATTAACTAATTTCACCTTCTTCTTCACTCTTTGAGTGCAAATATGGTGTGCCATTTCTGGGTTCACTTCCTTTAATGAGATAAAGTAAATATTAACCTTGCCTGGATATCTGAAAGCTAAACCTAAGTGTGTTCATTTATAAATTGTTAAAAATTGTTGCCCTTAGAAAATGTAAGTTGTAGGAAATGGGAAGTCCAGTTTAACACAATTAGACTCCTGTTCAAAACAGATTCTTTGGCATATTAAAAGTCCCTGATAATAGATTAAATCAGCATTACATTAGTAAGTGAACATACCCTTGTAGCTTCTTTTACTCATACATTTTCTAAACCTTTGAGCTATTTTTTAAAAAAGATTTTATTTATTTATTTGAGAGACAGAATGAGCAAGAGAGAACACAAGTGGGGGGGAGAGGCAGAGGGACAGACTCCCCACTGAGCAGGGAGCCAGACCCCGGGATCATAACCTGAGCCGAAGGCTGATGCTTAACCGACTGAGCCATCCAGGTGTCCCACTTTGAGCTATTTTTAAACCGCATTATATACATTATATACTATTTTTAAACCACATTATATATAATACTTGCGCATTATATACCGCAATATATACTATACTTGTCATGACTGGGTATTGTAAGTGCTTTTTAAATGTTTCTGTAATATACTTTTTATGAGGAATGTATAGACCAATTTTCAGGGGAAAGAAGGTTCTTAAAAAAAATGTGAAGCACACTGTATTACCTGAGAGTTTTGTATTCAACAGATACAGTTTTCTTAGAAAAAAAAAAAAACTCCTATAAACATAATATTCAAAATACATATGAAGATATGTTCCACTGTAAGTATAAACCATAATTCTGAATAAATATCTGCACTTTAGTGTAAGAGGATGGTTAGCATAGTGAATGTCTGGGTGGTCAAGACTTCATGAGGACAGAGCAGGCTAAGGAGTAAGGGCCAGTAGCTTCATTTCTAATAGTAACAGCCTTACCTTTGGCCATTGTCCCAACTCCACCAAACAGTTAAGGTGTGATGTGCACCTTAATTGTCCCAACTCCACCAAACAGTTAAGGTGTGATGTGCATCACAATTACCTAGGGACATTTTTTCCTGGATAGCAATGGAGGAGAATCACTATCAACCCTCCTCCCCCACAGTCACCCAGCCCTGTGATTGGCAAGTGTCCTAAGGCATATGCCCTAACCAAAGAGGTTAACGTGATCGGGGCGACTTCAGCCTTCCTGGATCTCTGCCTATAATTTAAGTGTCCTTCTCTCTAGAAATATAATACTCTCTGTCCTGTGGCTTAGAGGCACCCTTAACAATCTTTTTATTGTCACTGTGCAGTTATCTTTTCAGAAGCTCTACGTTAGTCTTGGGAAGATAATCCAAAAATGTTTTAATAACAGGAAATATTTGCCATTTTACAAAAGAGTTCATGTTTTTTGGGGAGCTGAGTCATACATCTGGTTTCAAGTTCTAAAGGTCAGAATGCTGAGGCCGTCACATCCTTTGTTTTCACAATTCTTGTCAATTTTGTCTATTCAGAACAACTCTGCTGCATTCCACACTTAGCACTCCCTCCCCCATAGGTAGCAGGGAGAGAAAATGAAAATACAGTTACAGGATTGCCGGGCAGGGAGATTAGAACCAGTAATAAGTTGATAAGTGAAAGGAAATGAGGTTGAATTTCATGTACAATAAAAATATAAATCCAGATTCTTAATTGTGATCTTTATTACAAAGAATCTCAGCTTTATAATGGGATTTCATTTTTGTTTACAATTATAGGACTACTGTGGTAATGTCTTACTTAAATAGAATTTCTTTGAGGGTAGGGTAAACAATTTACTCTGTAAGGTGCCTCCCTCCTCCCTGCCCCACCCCATCTAATAATAGGATTTCCTATTCTACAAATCCTTCATTGATCAAGCTCTGAGGTCTTATGGCGACTTCATCCATCCACTTTCGATAGCTTAAGTTCAGCTCTTCAGAAATCCTTTGAGTTCCTCAGCTTTGATGGTTCTTCCACAATTTTGTGCGTACTCTTTCTTCTCAGTGTCTGAAATTCTTTTTCCACTTGTCTGCCTAAAACAGTCATGCAGCAATAAGGGTAAGCAATGCACAATTTTTTTGGTTAAATCTGCCTTTCAATAAGATTATTTTTTAAAATGCAATTTTTCTTAAAGTGCAGTTTTAAGGAATATGTGCAGCCAGTCTACGTTAAGTTAGCCAGTGTTCACACGGAGGCGCACACTGGTGAGGTGAAAATTAAAGTGTGCTTTTGGGAAGATGGAAATGGGAGCCTAATGACAAATGACTTCAGTTAGTAACCAAGTTCATTTAGTTAAAATACAAAATCAAATGACAACCCATTTGCTGTTCTAGCATCTGGTATATTACCATCTGTGAACCCAGATTTTTTTCAACATTTCTACTTGTGTGGGCCTTGTGAACAGGGCTGTGCACTTCTCAGGACACTACAAGTTCTGACCTGTCAACACAGATATCTTGAAAGGGCCGTTTGAAAGTAGGAGAGGTAACTTGATGTGAAAGCAAGTTTTTAAAAGTGTTATCAACCGTTTCTAATATCCAGAAGCCAGTCTAGGATAAATAATCAGGGGATATTTCCTATTCTGCATTGCATAGAGGATGAGCACTAGGTCCCTTTTCTTTTCTTTTCTTTTCTTTTCTTTTCTTTTCTTTTCTTTCTTTTCTTTTTTTCTTTTCTTTTCTTTTTTCTTTTCTTTTCTTTCTTTTCTTTTCTTTCTTTTCTTTTCTTTTCTTTTCTTTTCTTTCTTTTTTCTTTTCTTTTCTTTCTTTTTTTCTTTTCTTTTCTTTTCTTTTCTTTTCTTTTCTTTTCTTTTCTTTTCTTTTCTTTCTTTTCTTTTCTTTCCTTTCCTTTCCTCTTTCTTTCTTTCTTTCTTTCTTTCTTTCTTTCTTTCTTTCTTTCTTTCTTCTTTCTTTCTTCTTTCTTTCTTTCTCTCGTTGACCTAAGTTAACCTTTATTGAACAGTAAATCATTCATTGAAGGACGGGAGGAGGGGGAAGAGAAAAGATTGTCTCTTTGGATAATTCTTCTGTATTTTATGCTTTCCAGAAGGCTGGAAGAATTGGAATTATATGTGCAGATGCCATGGGATGAAAATCAGTTTTATTTTTTTAACTGGAGAATAGTTCTATACTGACCTGTTTTGGAATGAAAAATTGATTTTATTTGCCATAAAATTATTTTTATAAGATGCTACTTACTCCCCCCCCCCTTTATTTCCTTCTTCTCCTCTCTCTTCCCTCAACTTGTATTTTGCCTACCAGTGAAATAGCTCAGGACATAGAATTTATAGTATTTTCATACTTTCTAAGTTTTGAACAATGATAAATTTTCTTTGGAAGTACACAGATATTTACCTACTGGATTATGACTTTATTTACATAGTTTTATTTTTATTCAGTAACTTTATAAAAGGTTGACTGACATTTTATCTTCTTGCTGGTTGGCATTTTGCACATTTTTTTTGAAACTAAGATTTTCTAAATTTTGAGTGTCTATAAATTGTATAGGAGAGTCACTGCTTTCTTCTCTGCCATTTCTAGCTGACACTCCCAAATTCCCTCTCATGGATTCATTTATTGCAGTTGTTTCTACTCATTTTTTTATTGTTGATATAGTTCCTGCACTTTTTTGCATTTATTGTTTCTTTGCCCTGTTGCGTTGTCTTTTGTTTAGCTCTCTTGTACACATAATCATGTATTGTTAGCATGACAGTCCTCTTGAGAACCTCCATAGAGATAAACACTTGGCCCTTCAGTAATTATAAACTTTATTCTTATGACAAGCAATATGAGAAAAAGTGGAACATCTTGTAATCAGTATTTTTCAGAAAGTCCTTTATGGCTAAATTATGTTTTTTAGGAGCTGTGTATGAAGAAGTCTTCAAAGGTGACCATAAAAGGATGTTTCTCATAGTCTTTTGAAGAATGGCAAAAGAGAAACTGAACTGATGGGTTTAAAATGAAGGCTATCTAATATGATTCTTGTTCTTGGGGTTGTGAGTTCGAACCCCACATTGGATGTAAAGATGACTTAAAAAAAGAAAGGCTATCTAAAGAAATGAGTTTAGAGCATGGAACTGGGTGAAATAACTCTTTGCAGTCTGTAAATTTGCTCATCCCTTCCACTGGCCATTTGTGGCTCAGTTGTTCTTCCCACCAGCATGTTCCCTGGTTCTGTTTACTCTTCTGAGCCTGTGTTTCATCTCCTCCTTACCCAGCCCACGTGTTTTCCTTTTCCTTTACACTGACTAGTTTATAATGCATGAGTTTTCTCTCTTAACGGTAAAGTTAGGTAGATGGAAAAGGTGCTATTAAATGATTAAATAAGGAAAAATATAACCAAAATGGACAGTAGAAGTGAGAAGTGAATTTCTGTGTGCACAGTGATTGCTCGTGGTACGTTAGTACAATGGAAAACAGCATTCTGTAAAACTGAAGTGAAATGAACTTACGGCCTTTAAGATTTTTTTCTTAAGCCCAACCAAGTATATGTTTGGCACCATGGGAAGTGAATTATTATTATTTTTTTTACGTGGATGATGTCTTTAACCAATCTGGTATTCTAGAAATAATTCACCCCCTATCCCATTCATGTATTTTATCATGTAGCAAATTGCACTATCAGAATTATCCTCCCTCCAATGTCTCTGTGGTTTTATTCTTTAAGTCTCTTACTCTTGAAATTCATCCACTTCTAAAGTGTTTACAGGGCAAGTTCTACAAATTTGAAAAGGCCTTAAGCCCCAGCTTAACTGCTATTTTCCACTCAAAACCTTTTATGATTTTGCCAGGTGGAAATAATCTCTTTCTCCTGAGTTTCCATGGTTCTTTCTCTGTATCTCTCTCAGAACAATTACCACAGTCAGTCTTTTTAATCTGTAAGGGTTTGTAGATCCTGAGCCCTTAGAGATGAGGATTAATACATGATATATTTTAAATTTCTTTTTTTTTTAATTTTTTTTTTTTTTTAGTTTATTTATGATAGTCACAGAGAGAGAGGCAGAGACACAGGCAGAGGGAGAAGCAGGCTCCATGCACCAGGAGCCCGACGTGGGACTCGATCCCGGGTCTCCAGGATCGCGCCCTGGGCCAAAGGCAGGCGCCAAACCACTGCACCACCCAGGGATCCCGATATATTTTAAATTTCTTGCAGTTCTCCGCATAAGGCCCTAAGTGTCTTTTAAATTCAATAAATATTGAATGAATGAATGAATGAATGAATGAACGAATGCATTGCTGTGATTACTGAGGTATGTTTTACTGGGATATAATAAAAGATTATTGACAGATGTATTATTTGCAATGTAAAAGTCAATCTTTGGAGCCCATTTCTTCTTTATATATAATACAGCCCCTAATCTCATCTCTTGCCTTCCAGTGCTATATATATGTGGATGATTCCCTTATATCTGTATCTGATGGGCTTCCTAACTTTAACTGAAAGAAACTTCACTTTTTTTCACAATACACTTCTCACCTGGTCTTCTTCCTCGTTGGTAAAAGAGACCTCTGCCCCTACGGTACACAGAGTCACTAATGAAGGAAGCGTGAAGGATTCTTGATCCCACCTCTCCCACTCCCTTTTGCACATCCAGCTCACTCGCCAGCAGCTCAGCTTTCTTCCTATCTCCTGCCTCTGCGGCGGTGTCCTGCATTTCTTGTTTCTACTCCTGACCCACTCTTCACTTGCACCAGAGTAGTGATCTTTTAAAAATATAGGTAAGATCCTGCCAAACCTGTGCTTCCTCACCTTTGTCTTCCCAGCATGAAGAATGAACTCCAGGCATTTTATCCGGGCTTCAGAGCCCATGGTAATCTGACTTTTATCTGCTTTTCTGACCTGATTTTGCCTGTCTCCTCCTTCGCTCCATACTTCCTATCCAGCTGACCTTTTTTTTTTTTTTAAGTATATGCCGAGCTTGATCTTGTTCTGGCAATTTTTTTTCCAACTGGAAATCTTTAACCTCAGACCCCTCTGCATTTAGATTCCAGCCTCTGCGTCGCCTCTGCCACGAGGCTTCCTGCAGGCCTGCCCAGAGACTCTGCTTTGCCTACTTCACAGCAACCTGCCTTTTGCACCTGCCTTTTAGGGTCTGCATGATGTCTTTCCCCAAGTGAGCCTCCCTTTACTGCCCAGAGAGACACACACACACTGGGGAATTGGGTCTCTCTCCCATCAGCTCTCAAACAAGGATTGATAGGATATGGTATATAAATACCCCAACCCCTCAGCCCTCAGATGGGAAACTCAGGGGTTTACCCAGTGGGATTAACTGAAGTTGCCCACAGTGCAGCTGTCCTGGTAAGGAATCCTACAAAGGCTACTTGGTCTCCTTGTCTCAGTTTTCCCTTCCTCCTGATGTTTCACTACCCCTATGAACTGAACATTTTGCACCTAAATCCTTCCCCCAACTACTTCTGGGGGAATCAGAACTCAAGACACCTGTGACCACCAACAGATTCACCGTGTCTCTCTCACATCACACCATTTTAATTCTCCGCATAGCACATATCACTACTTGATAGTATTTTTCTTGTTACTTTAGATAAGGTTTTCCTAAAAATTTTTTCCTTCCTGCTGGATTTTAAGAACTAGCAGTTTTTTTCTCTAATACATCTGAGTGTATGATTGTGATAGGGGTGCTGGTCCCCTTGACTAAGAAAGATCAGGGGAGAAGTATATTTGCGGAAAAAATGAAGAGTTTGTTTAGTTATGTTAAAAGTAAGGTGTCTATCTGATGCCTGCAGATCAGGGACGCCTGGGTGGCTCATTTGGTTAAGCATTGACACTTGGTTTCTGCTCAGTCCTGATCTCAGGGGCCTGGGATTGTTGGGCTTCACGGTCAGCAGGTGTCTGCTTGAGAATTTCTGTTTCTCCCTCCCTCTGCCCCTTCCTCTCTCTGTTTCTAACATAAATGAATAAATCTTTAGAAAAAGAAGTTTGGCATCAGAGAAACCTCAGAAGTAGTTACATACCCACTTCAGGATACCCAGCCACTAAAAGAATGCCTTATGCATCGTGGGTACTCAGGAAATAACTGATGGTGATGTGGGTACTGATTTTATACAGAAAGAAAGGGCCTGGATTCAGGAATGCAAGTTGTCAGTTCAAACTGTTCTGCTCTTCATGAATAGACCCTTGACTACACGCTAATGAAGTTTTGAACTTTTATATGGACCAGCTTTGCAGAGAGAGAGAAAAAAAAACTGGCTATTCATTTGGCCAACATTTGCTGAGTAGCTCTCCAGTGCATTTTAGGCTGGGCTACTTGGCTGGGGTGGAGTAGTAAGCAGATCCAGGAAAGAATAATACTTCAACTGCGGTAGCTAGGCATGGGGTTGCAGCATTTCATTTTTAGGGCTAGGCGTCAGCATTTCCCCACTGCACATCTTTTCTTCCGTTTACCCTGCCCTCCCACCCAGCTGCCGCTGTGCCCCCTTGGTCTCTGCAACCCCCCCACCTACATCCAGGTTTGCTGCCTTTCTGTCCTGAGTCTTCCTCCAGCCCATGAGGTGCAAAATCGTAGGAACCAATTTTTTTTCTCAGCTCTTTGTCCTCTCTTTCTTCCACATATTAGTAAACAATGAATCCATATTTGCTGACTGATTAGCTGTTGTGTCTGTTGGCCTGTGGGTTAGTGTCAAGTTCCCTTTTTTCAAGAATTAATACAGGTTATTTGAAAAGAAGTAGCAATTGTTGGCCATTCTAATGACGTTCATTGGAATTCAGAAAAAGAATCTTTCCTTTTTTTTTTCATTTAGAAAGATGGCTTGAAGAAAACGTCTTTTGAGTTTTCTTTGAAACTACTACTTTGTTTACTTACAAATTAATGGGCTTTCTGTAGCATTTCCCTTTAATGCTGGTAATTAAAAGTATTTAAAAATAATTAGTAACTACATCCAGTCCTGATTTTTAAAGTCCCTGCTTTGGATAGCATTGAATAGTGCAGTTACTGTCTTTTAATTGTTTTTGAGCTAGTTTTCTTAGCTGTTTGTTGGTGGTGGTTATTTTTGGTTTTGTCTTTTGAGGCTCACAGAGCATTGAGTTTGATTCATAAGTTTAAGATAGTCCTCATTTCCTTCCAGGTGGTGTATAACTAGTTCTAGCCTTTTTTAATAGGATACTATAATTGTGAGAGAATGTGAGTTACAGATAGATATAATGAGTAATTGTATATTTTTATGAATATATGTTAATTTTCCCCATGAGCTTTTATTTTCTCTAAGGAAGAAATTAATTACTCTGTAACCTCTTCTAGTCACCTGACTTATTTCTAAAAACAATGGAATACACACATATTGGGACATTTTATTTATTTATTTTTTGAGAGAAAGAGGGGGGCACAAGCCAGCAGGTGGATGGGGAGGGGCAGAGGGAGAGGCAGAGAGTTTCAAGCAGACTCTGCACTCAGGAGGGCTGCATGGGGAGGGCTTGACTTCACCACCCCAAGATCACGACCTGAGCCAAAATCAAGAGTAGGATGCTTAACTGACTGAGCCACTCAGGTGACCCAATTCCTGGTCATTTTAAACAAAGATTTTACAAAGTCAAGCAGATAGGAGTGGTCTCTGGAATTTTATGTCTGGAATTTTCATCACTACATTCTGTAAGCCATTCTTAGGTGCTTTTTTATGTAAAAATCTAGGAAATTGAGAGCTCCATTTGACATTTCAGCATTAGCAAATGCCATTCTTCAGGACTGACTTAAACTATTATTAAGAAAAAGAAAATGAGTAGGCTTTGCATTTGGAGACATTTTTTAATTATACTTTTTATGCATTTATTGTTACATTATTTGGCTTAATATGATGTTCTTTCTGTACTTTTGTATTATGAATACTATCTAATTATAACTTAATAAGTATAATAACAATAAAACTGATTGATGGGACTACAATAATTTATTGCACCTTTAGTGGACGTTAGTATTTCCTTGATTCTAAGATGCTCGATTTGTATAATTCTCCATTTCCTGAAGTTGTAATATATCTTATAATTGGAATACATTTGATGTCCTCTTTCTTTTTTCTTTGAAGCTGTGATGTGTCTTAAAGTCAGTGACATCTTAGGCATACTAATTATATATAAAGGGTAGCCCTTTTAAAGTGTGACATATAATGATTTAAACATATATATTTGAGATAGAAAAGACCTTAAGGTATCAAATGGTCCACTAATGCACAATTATTTATTTTACTGTCAAGGTAGCTGAGGTCCAGAGAAATTAAAAGAAGTATTGAAGGTCAAACAGCTAATACATTTATGAGTAGAATAAGGGGATTTCAGTGATAATGTTTATTATTTAATCCTTTAGAAATAATATGTTATTTTAACTATCCTTCTAGGTTAGTGTGTTAGTGGGACAGAAGGAGATAATATTTCTTTTATACCAGCTTCTATTAGTGAGTACTAAGACGAGAGCTACAGCCTAATTGTGTTGTCCAACTCAGTGGCCACTATGCACATGTGGTTATACAGATTCAAATGAATTAAAATTAAATAAAATTTGAATTAAATTAAAAATTCATTCCTCCATTGCTATAGTCACCTTCAAGTGTTTAATTATAAATGGTTAGTGCCTATGTTACTAGAGAATGCAGTTATTTCTATATCCCAGAAATTTCTTTCGGACAGCGCCAACTAACTGAAGAGAAATCTATAGTGGGGTCATATCTTTAGGTCATCACTTTTGAAGCTTAAAAGCCATCTAGGAAAATGGGTTTTTATTAAGACATAATGCAAACTGGGGCACCTGACTCATGTGACTTCTGATCTCAGACTCATGAGTTTGAGCCCCGCTTTGGGAGTAGAGTTCATGTAATTTTTTTGAAGACGTAATGTGAATAAAGCTCTATCCATATCCTGGGAAACTTGTCTCTATTTATTAATTTTGACTTTGATAGCAAAATCTTTTTAACACTTCAAGGGGGTCATTAGAAAGGATTCTTCATATGTGGGAGATTGCTTCTCTTATGAGACATTTTCACTGTCTTGCATACTTAACTTCAGAAGGTTGTATTTGCCTAGATACATGGCTGGAGAGGCCTGGAAGCCTCTACTTGCCCTGAATCTTCTTTCTGTGGATTTGCTGTGATGGCTTTTCCTTCCTGAGGGGCATGAAATCCCTAACATTAAGAAATGTCACTACATTAGAAATCAAAGAACTCTGTTTCTGGAAGGCTGCCTGTGATATTTCTTCAAAGATTGGAAAGAGGGGGTAGTTTTCTGCAGCAATTTTCTGGAGTATAAAATATTAATGAAGTATTAACTGTGTCTGCAAAGTTGTGCTCACAGCTCAATAGATGCTTGAAAATGGAAAGGGATTGAAGGAAAGGATTAGATGACTTCTGAAGACTAGATAATGTTGATGTTGGATGATTCGATAGTTGAAGCACAGCTCTGGTAACAGTGACACCCTGGTTTGTTAGCCCATTTAGTAGCAATTGATTGCTCTTCTGTTGTATGCCAGGCGCCCTTAGGCAAGAGGGGCATGTTGTGTTCAGCTACTCAACTGATGATTCGTACCTTGCTGAGGCTGATTTTGCTGCCCTTGCTTCCCTCCTCATAATCCTGTGTCATGAAAATCTCATTTCCTGGGAGTATCAGTACAGTTCTTGCTTCCTCATGGGCTTTAATTTCAGTCTGAGGCTATTAAAATTTTTTCCCCTATATTCTAATACTCTAGTTGCCTTTGAACTTCACTCCTGTGTCATCTCGTGTTTGTCTCATATTCAGGTTTCATTGAGTATGTCACCGTTTCAGCAAACCTTTCTACCTGCCTTCTCATTAGTTGTCCTCCTCTGGGCCTATGCCTTTCTCAGGTCCTCCACTGGCCCGTGCCCGGCACCCCTTCCCTAAGGCCATACCATAAGGACCCTGGCTCTTTCACCTTCATCCTCTCCCATAAATGTTCCCTCCACCTTCTTCCATGAAGTGGCTCATGTCTATTGCCACTCAGTCTCCCACATCTCTGCATGAAAACGTGAAACCATAGTCATTAGTATCCAAGGACACTTCCTACTTAATTCAGTCATTAGTGTTTTGAGGTTAATGCCATTTCATCATAGATGACATGTGCATGATGTCATTCATCATGATGACAATCATACTGTGTATTATTTATATACTACTTTTTTACATTCGTGATATATTGAAATTTCTAGAAGAAGGAACCTGGGTGCATTTTGTTCAATGTCGTGTTGTCAATGCCTTTTATATTATTTGGAGATGTAAGGCACTGAGTGATTAATGAATGCACTTTCTAGATTGGAGGTGGGAGTGAAACAAGATTCTGTCCTTCAGAATTCAGTACCTGTGGACAGTATTTCACTGAATTCATACTTTTTACAGGAGCCAGAAACACACACAGATACACACACCACGCCCGAAAGGGTAGATTTCTGGGAGATAGGTACAACAGCCCTGCAGGTGCCTCTCCTCTGGGCCCCTTATAATATTTTTTGTGATAGCCCTCATTATAGCGATTGTCATTTTTTAGTTTCTCACTCAGCAGGGGCTCCACACAGGCCGGGCCTGGGCACAGTTCTCCCCATACCTAGTGTCACAACAGTTAGCAGTTTATTGCATCAGTTGGCAGTTACAACAATCCCATTGCTGAGAGTATAAAGATGTGTGCAAGTGTGTATCTCTGTGTGTGTGACACATGCGAAGAGTTGCTGGGGAGGCAGGCAGTAGCTTATGTGTCAGAGAAAAATTAGAAATATGAACCAAGGCAACTCAAATGAGTAGAAATAGTTACCTGTATTTTTTTACTGAGAGAGTTCCCTAACAGGCTTATAAGGAGTAAGTTGAGAGTCTTTTTCTTAAATTACTTTTTTTTTTTTTTTGGTGATAAGCCTCCAAAGATAAGTAGCAGAGAGATAAGAATATCGGAATTAGGATCAGGAAAATTGTCAGTAAAGAGCTGTAAGACATTGGCAGGTGCTTGGTTTGGAAATCTCTTTCCGCTTTGGTAAAATGGAAGGACTGAACCAGATGAACTCTGAGGACTTCCAGCTCTAATATTTCCTAATCTTTGATCACAGAAGGGAGATTAGTTTATGTTACCATTCTAAGTTTCAAAATTCAGCATCAGGAACACCTGGGTGGCTCAGTGGTTGAGCATCTGCCTTCGGCCCAGGTTGTGACCTCAGGGTCACAGGATCGAGTCCCGCATCGGGCTCCCTGCATGGAGCCTGCTTCTCCCTCTGCCTGTGTCTCTGCCTCTCTCTCTCTCTCTCTCTCTGTGTGTGTCTCTCACAAATAAACAAAATCTTTCAAAAAATATTCAGTATCACACTAGAAACATCTTTCTGTCCCTTGGCTTGATCACCAAGGGAATAAAACTTCTAGTTCACTGTTTGTCTCTTTTCTTTTCCTCTCTTTTTCTTTTTCTTTCCTTCCTCTTTTCTCTTTTCTTCCTCCCTGTGACTCCTTCTGTCCTTCCTTCTCTTTTCTTTCCTCCTTTCTTCCTTTTTTCTTCCTTCCTTCCTTTCCTCTTGCCCCTCCCTCCCTCTTCTTCTTTTTGAAAATTCGTACTTATCCACCAAATTCTCCTGACTTCTGGGATTACATTCCCTTAACACCCAAACATATCCCATCCCATTTATTGTGGGCAGCTTAGCATCATCCTCAGTATTTTTGAAGTTAGGGTCTGAGTACTTATTCTCTGGATATCTGTTGTTCTGAATATGTGCTTGCAGCTTGATTGCATTCTTGATCACCACTCCTTCTCTCCTGGCCATCGTGCCTTCTGTGCTCTGCTGCACATCTGGGACACTTCCTCTCTTCTTGCACAAAGTTGTTATGTAGTACAGACTTTAATTGCAGCCTTGGGGATAAGTAAGGAAGGCAGACTCAGCATGGTGAGGGAAGAACACTTAAAATTGCTTAGGAACTTTAAGTTTTCTGCTCCTCTCATGGCTATTATCTTATTGGTTGTCTTGTTCTGTAGGCCTGGCTTCCAGTTACGTTCTTCAGGTTTGAGGGGCCTTTTCTCTTTTTTAACACCTCTTCCATCTCACTTCTGTCTCCCTAAGTTACACATTTTTGTGATTTTGTTATGCAGAGAAATTTAACTTTCATTCCCTAACCACTAGACTCCAACATACCTTGGCATATACAACTGTTCGTTATATTTTCCCAAACAAAAGAACCATCTACCAGACCATATGCTTTTAGAGTGAGAAAAAAAGTTAGGAAAAGGTTTGCAATTACAGTTTCATTTAAGTTGGGCCAGAGCAAATTCTTAGGCAGAACAGCTCCCCACTCACAAGACAGACTATAGGGTGGTGTGTGTGTGTGTGTGTGTGTGTGTGTGTGTGTGTGTGTGAGAGAGAGAGAGAGAGAGAGAGAGAGAGTTTTCCCTTCCTTTTTAATCTTTCCTAAAGCAGAATTTACTCATACTACTAAAATACAAATACTGGGACACCTGGCTTAGTGGCTGAACAGCTACCGTTGGCTCAGGGCGTGATCCCGGGGTCCTGGGATCGAGTCCCACATCGGATTCCCACGGGGAGCCTGCTTCTCCCTCTGCCTGTGTCTCTGCCTCTCTCTGAGTCTCTCATGAATAAATAAATAAAATATTTAAAGATACAATAAAATACAAATACTTTCTCAGATTATTTGATTATTCTTTTAACTGATTTAAGCTTGCTTAACAATTACTTGAAGCTAAAGACACTTTTCTTGAGCTAGGGACGATGTTTGGAGAGCTAGATTTTTCTGTATTCAGACTCCCATCTACCATTTTTTAGTGATTTGACCTGTAGCCTCAATGTTTCCATCTATAGAAACAGTGATCATATGACCCACCTCACAAAATTGTTACAGGGACTGAAGGAGACATTTTTTTAGGCAGAGGCCTACTTCCCTATGTAACATACTGCTTAGATATATTAAAATTTTCAAATAGAGAAGCTGATCATAGGCTTATACATTAGTAAGAAGAGTTACATTTCTAGAGTTAAGATACTTTGACATTCGAGTGAAGTTTCATACAGGTAACCATGTCCAAGTCCATACCGCCTGGCCGCTCTTCAGATGGCTACAGGGAGCCACAGCAGTGGCGGGTGGACATGGCTGCTCCGTGTGCAGTGTGCACTGCCGGGCTGGTGACACATCCTGGGGAGCCTTCCCTCTGGTCTGCAGCTTCTCTCCTCATCCTCTGTGCTCCCTGCCAAGGACAGAGCCCGGGTAGGCAGCTCCCTCAGGGGGATTTGCAGTCCGATGAGCAGGATCTCAGGAAAGGAGAAAGACAAAGAGGAACAGAACGGTCGGTGTGTGAGGAAAAGGAACCAGACCATCCCTGGGGCTGTTCCCTTCACTGGGATGACTCTCCCTCTTCACTTGGGGTTTCAGAAAACTTCTACATAAGCTCTTTGGATTGGTCCATTATCCATACCAATAGGTTCTCTGAGTAGAGTAAAATGATGAAGTTTGGTGGTCGTGAAGAAAGTGAGTGATTACCTCTGGGTAGAAAGAAGTGTGTGTACTTTTCTCTATTGAATTGTTAGCTTTTCCTTTTAGATTTGTAAGGAGATAAGTGAGAAAATATTTGTTAAGCAGGCCTGCTTTATTTTTTTATTTTTATTTTTTAAAGATTTTATTTATTTGAGTAAGAGAGAGAGAGAGGAAGGGAGAGGGCATGAGCCGGGGGAGAGGGGAGAGGGAGAGGATGAAGCAGGCTCCCCATGAGCAGGGAGCCCGAAGCGGGGCTCCATCCCAGGACCCTGGGACTATGACCTGTGCCTAAGGTAGATGCTTACCTGACAGAGCCACTCAGGTGCCCCATGATTATAATTTATTGGAATAAATTCCTGATGAATAGTTATATCTAAGAAGAATCATAACTTTAAGAATAACCAAATAGAAAAATGCCTCTAAGACAAAAAAAATAACAAAATGCATTAAATTATGACTTAAAGATGATGTAGCAGCAGTGTTTGATTTATGTAGCAATGTCAACTTTGTAAAGCAGATCAGTATCGAAAACTAAATGCCCTCAAGCAGGCATCTAAATTTTATAAAGCTTTTTATCCCCCTCATTAATGAACTTAATCACATTGGAAACAAATTAAAACTCTTCCAAATGTTGGAACGGACAAGTGGTTTGAAGTGTGGATCTATTTGAGAATCTAATGAAAACAAAAAAAGTATTATTTATACTACATGCAGAATTCTTTTAACATTCTGGAATATTAAAAAGCTAAAATCTCTGTATATATAAGCAAAATGTTCCATTGAACATAACTCATGTCAGTTAGGTGAGTTAAATATGGATTAACTTAATTCGGTAAAGATTTTGCCAAATAAATCTTTTGAGGTACAGATTTCACAGCCCCACTTAAGAGATTTTTCTATATCTATCTTTTTTTTTAATATGTAAGTGAAAGATCAGACTCAGGACTTGAAATAGAACTCTACCTTGTGTTTAAATTTTAGCATTGTTGTTACTCAAGTGTGAGAACATGAAGATGATTCAAAAGCGCTTTTCAAATTATATTTACTGGAACCTCTTCTGCAGTGCTAATGTTTCAGCCTGGGTGTGGAAAGGGAATTTGACAATTTTCTCTTGTGTCTATAATAGTTTTATTGTGTAGTAAGCATGAGGCTTTTTGTGTACCTGGGTATCATGGTGGCACAGGGGAGAGACTTGAGAGCAAGCCTCCTTGAGTTTGGCCAGTCTTCAGCCCGCTGAGTCTCAACCTTGAAGCTCAGATGTTCAAACTAAGTTTTAAAAAATTAGAAGTTGGTTTCATATGTGCTGCTGTTTATAGGCATCAGCTAGTTACTTTTTGGGGGAAGGACAGTATTGTCAGAGCTTGTTGATCCGATATTTTAAGAAATATTAAAAATAATTGGTAGTTTTTAAAAAGTAAACTAAAATGATGGCAACCCTGTACTAATGCCAACTTAGTTAAACTTTCTTGAGTTACACAACTGTGAATATATGAAAACCATTGAATTATGCACTTCATGTGGATGAATTGTATGGTTGCAAATTATGCCTTAATAAAGCTATTCCAAAATATGAATTATTGACTCTTGAGCTCCAGAAGGTCTGTGGCTTAGCTGGAGGATCGAAGTAGGAACTGAAATTGGGACATGTTTGATATGTATGCTAGGTGGTACCCAGGGTAGGGTGTCTGTGAAATCTTTCAGGATCTTGGTTACTCCTGGAAAAAGCTGGATACAAAGGAGACTCACTTTTAAGAGGCAGATTTCTTAGACCTAAACTCTACCTTGGGTTTTTTTTTTTTTTTTTGTAAGTGAGTCATGAGAGGCTGTAAGCCTGCATCTAAAATGTAAGCACGGCTGGACGTGGGTTGTGTCTCAAAAGACTATAATCATAAAAATGAAGAGGAAAATACCTCTTAAACCTTCCCCCCCTTTTACCCCTCCCAATCTTTAAGCAACATTCTTTTTATTTTAGTCTATAATTAAAAAAAATTATGGGTAGACTGTGTGGTATCCTGTTGTGTAGGACACTGAAAATCTGAGTACCTCCAATGTAGAAAAAAAAGTTTAACATAAAATATTGACAGTTATATAATTCTTGAGTTTGCCTCTTTTCCCCCTTATGATTATGATTGATTTCTTTCATTAAAATTCCTCTTTCTGTGCAATCTTATTGGAGTAGACAAATGATGGACACACACGTCTCCATATAATTTCCTTACCTCCCAGAAAGAGAGGAAGGAAGGAGGGGGAAAGAGAAGAAGGGAAGGAGGGAGCCACATTACCGGAAGGGCAGAGGGACATTTTATAAGGACATGTGCCTTGAGTGCCGTGACCACTTCCAAACAACACAAGGCTAATATTAACAAACATCTGAATGTTTGAGTATCTACGATATACAAGGGACTGAGTTGTAGCAGATTTAATGTTGAAAAACTCAGGATGCCTGGCCTTGGAGGAGTTTTACCAGCTTGTTTCTCAGGTGGCAAATTCAGCCAAATGAAATATATGAAGAGTTCAGCTATTTTCAATTTTGGTGATATCCTTAGGATTTACCTTGTTCAATTTCATTTTTTCCTTCCAGCTTGCAAAGCATTGGATACCCACTTCTTATACTAGAATCCCTCTTCCTGACCTCCAGGAAAAAAAAAAAAACAATTTCCAAGTTGTGTACTAAATTCTCTCTCATCTCTTTACTTATTGCCTAAATCCTTACAAAACTCTCCTTATCCTCTCAAATCCAGACTCTGTAATACAGTCCTCTTTTTTTATATTAAAACTTTTATCCAGAATCATTTAATGTCTGCTAAGGAATACAAATATTTGTTACTTAACTGTAATTAGTTAATTTTTTAACTATAACTAGTAATAATCATCATAGTATCGTATACAAATCATAAACCTAACCAGCAGTAGGAAATATCACTTTTACTTACCCTTGCATGGCACATTGACTATGTGGACATATTTTAAAATATGTCTTACCACTTGGCTATTTAGCTGTCCATTTAGGATAATTATATGTGTATGGTGCTTAAGGAATTCTGGAGTTAGACAAAATTGGATTCATTTCTCATCTCTGTCACTTTGTAGGTGTTTGTGTCTCCCTGAATTCATATGTTGAAGTCCTAACTCCCAATGTGATGGTGCTGGGAGGTGTAAAATGATATAAAATGATCTGGGAAATAGTTTGGCAGTTTCTTATAAAACTAAACATGTACTTACTGTATGACCCAGAGATTGCACTCTTGGGCACTTATTCCAGATAGATGAGAGGTAAAAATCTGCAGATGAATTTTCATAGCTTTATTGATAACTTGGATGAGTCCTAAGGGTATTATGCTTAATGAAAAAGCCAGTTTTATAAGGGTATATGATATATGATTCCATTTATATAATATCCTCTAAATGACCAGACTATAGAGATAGAAATTGATTTGTAGTTGTCAAAGGACAGGCCAGGGGTGGAGGATGAGAAATAACAGAATGGCAGGAGGGAATTCCTTTGTGGCCCTGGAACACCTGACTGCATTGGTAGTTAGAAGAATCAATACATGGGATCAAATTATACAGATACAGCAGACACACATACACACTCACACAGGCAGACACACACAAATGAGTACATGTGGAGAACTGAATAAAGTCTATAGTACAGTTAACAGTGTCGTTCCCATGCAGTTTCCTGGTTCTGATATTTTACGGGGTGCTGTTTAATGCATTACAGTGACCAAGAACAAAGAAAAAGAAAATCATCCATAATTTCATTTTCCAAAGACTATTTTTATATTGGAATATATTCGTGTATGGATATTTATGGAAAAATACTCCTGCGTATAAATGAAATCGTATTATATTCAGTGTTTTATATTTTTCTTTTCTTATTTGGCTTTGTATCATGAGCATTTTTCCAGGTCAACAGTAGTTCATTGAATGACATGTAATTATCAGCATACAAATAATTGTGAATTACACTGTGCCAAATATGTTTGAACCCCTGGCTCACTTGTCTGAATTTTTTTTCCTTTGAATTTTCTTTTATGGTCATATGGTTTGCAATACTAAGAGCGAGTTCTGCATGTTTCGACTTTGGAGATGTTTAATAGATGAACTTATGACAGTGCTGTTTGTATGTAACAGGAATTTTCACTTCATTTTAAGAATTGCTTTTTTTTAATAACAGCCTTTTTGAAATATAATTCACCTGTTTAAAGTGTAAAATTGAAGTGTTTGTAGTATATTCAAAGTTGTGCAACCATCAACACAAAGAACTTTAGAATATTTTCATCACCTCAAGAAGAAATTGGTACACCTTCACTGCTAATCCTCTTATCTCTTCATCCCCCATCCTTAAGCCAAGTATTTTCTGTCTGTAGAGATTTACCTATTCTGGACATTTTATATCAATAATGTATATATAATTATGATTGGTTTGGATTATACATATAATTATGAAAAAAGAAATTTTATATATAAGCATATACGAAATGGGTTTTTTTTCAAGGTTCATCTATTTGGTATAGCATATTTCTGTATCTCTTCATTTTTATGGCCAAATAACATTCCATTATATAGATATACCATGTTGTGTTTAAGCATTCCACTGGATTGTTTTCAACTTTTGGTTTTTATGAATAATGCTGCTGTACTTGTCTAGTTGTTACCTAAGGCTATTGAAACTATAATTTCAAGCACAGGTCCCCTTGCCCGATAACTGGCATGGGTGGGGAATTAAATATATGGTGGGTTTAGGGAGCCAGAAATCTGCATAAAGTTATTGGATGGGAAGGAGGTCATTCAAAGGATTGGGGTTTGCCAAGAAAGGATGTCATCACATTATTACTGAAATTTGTTACTTTGTTTTAATGTTCTTATGATGACAGTGTCTCAGTTTTTGTACTTTTTATGACTTAAAATAAGGAAAAAATGCCATACTTTTGTGCTTCTAATTAAAAGTATTTCTGTCGTGCTATTTAGCAGCTGGCATCATTTATATAAATATTTTAATTCTAAATTAGATCTTCTAAATTGAAATAAAATCATTATATTTACATGAATGAAGAGGATTAAGAAAGTTAAATTGTTTAGTAAATTGCCTTTAATGAGATATTATATATTTCAGCAGCTATTATAGATAATTAGAATTTCATGATGAAAACAGAATAAATGCACTGTAAATCTTTTCATATTTTATTAGGAATCTGTTAATATTTTATTATCGCCTTAAAGCTAAGCTTTCTTTTTGTGAAATGAGATATAAGGAAATGAAATATTCAGACACTGAGATTGATTAAAAGATGCAAAGCCTGAAGAAAACAAAGTGTTCATTTCATCTGTGTTAGATTGCAAAACCCCTAAACCTTTATGTTCCGTTTCTCTGGTACAGATTCCTTAAAGTAAGCTTTAGACAGCCTTACATTTTCTTTTGTTTGCATTTTTCGCTTGCACTTAATATTATAAAATTTCACTCAGAAGCAAATGTGTAGATTTTGTTTTTAAAAATATTTTATTTATGTATCTTAGAGCATTGGGGGCGCACCAGAAGGAGAGAGAGACAGAGAATCTCAAGTAGCCTCTTTTAAAGCCCAGCACAGGGCTCCATCTGAGAATCCTGAGATCATGACCTGAGCTGAAATCAAGAGTGGATGCTCAACTAATGTGCCACCCAGGCGCCCCAGCAAATGTGTAGTTTATGATTAGAATTAAGCTGCTCATTTAAGACAATCTGATGGGCATGTCTGGTGGCCCAAAAGGTTAAGCAGCTGCCTTCGGATCAGGTTATGATCTCAGGATCCTGGGATTGAGCCCCACATGGGCTCCCTGCTCAGCAGGGAGTCTGCGTCTCCCTCTACACCCCTCATGCTCTCTTGCTCTCAAATAAAAAAATAAAATCTTAAAAAAAAGAAACTCTGGTGATAAAATAAAAATGTATAAAAAGATAAAATGGTTTTATTTTTCACATTATGAAAATGTTAAATATATGTTACTTAAGAAATCATGCATCTTTTTAATCTCTTTAAAATTGCTTTAAAAATGTGTTGTTAATCTCTTTTTGGTTCATACTTATTTTTAAGTCTTTGTAGTAGTAAATTCTCATAGTGTAGGGTAGTGGGCTCCAAACATGCATATGCTCTGAGCGACATCATAAATATAGTTAATAAGCAATATGATTGGTTGTTTATTGGACATAAGTACATTTTTTTTTCCTTAAGTAGAGACTTAATTTCTTTTGTAACATGTTCAGCTACACCCACATCAGTTTTTTGATGCACAGTGTAGTGGTGGCACAGAAGTGATGTCGCAGGTGTCTTCATTTGCTGGGGCTGCCATAACAAGATACCACAGACAGGGGGGCTTAAACACTAGGAATCTTTTTTCTCACAGTTCTGGAGGCTGGGAATTCCAAGATCAAGGTTCCAATTGATTCGGTCTCAGGTCAGAGCTCTCTTTCTGGTTTGCAGACAGCTCCCTTCTCACTGTGTCTTACATGGCTCGGTAAGAAAGAGCTCTGAACTTGCTCCCTCTTGTCAGGACTCTAATGCCATCATTATAACAAGTGTGGCATAGGAACATTAAGATGTTAAACGTAGGGAAACAAGGCTTTGAATTTATGGGTATTCTATGTTATTTTCATAGCTTTTCTATTAATCTAAAACTTTTCTAAAATAAAAAAAAGTTTATTTAAAACTTACATGTAATTAAGGACAAAAATCCCAGTTGCCAAATTTAATTGAGCTTTATAAGTAGAGCCTACTATGTCTCTTTTCCTTAAGACTCCCTCAGAACAGTGCAGAGGATAGTCAGAAACCCACAACTGCAAAGAGGAAATTATAAGAGCATTATGAATCATAAGTCTACTTCCACTTTAATTATATCCCCAAACTTCAAAGGCAAACTTTTGTCCGTACTCAGAATTTTTTTTAAAGTACATCATAAATCTTTTTTTTAACCTGTCCCCCTAAGCTACCTTCCAAGAATTAATAATTAACAACACAGTGAAAAAACAGGAAGTTAACTCTCATTATTCATCTGTCTACTCTTAAGGTTATGGTTTTACATTCCATTGTATCACATGTTCTACAAGTGATTGTAAAAAAATACAGTATATCAAAGGGAGAAAGTGGTTGTTCCTACTTTACATTACACAAGAGTAGGCCAAACCACCTGTCACCAGGAGTCATAAACATTGCAGAATTTTAAGCAAAGAAATAGAAAATGAATTTCAGTTACCATCTTTAACAAAAGATGTGGTTTCGATGAAAAGAGCAGAAAAAGCTTAAATTTACCATTTTCCAAATTTAGGACTGTAGGAAATCTAAGCAAGCAGTGCTTTTGAGTGATTTGTATTGTTTGGGTAAAATGAGCATATGAAATATTCCATTTGTTTTTAAAATTTCTGACGTTATGGCTGCAGAAGTGCCAGCATGGAAAGTGTATTTTGTACATGTATTGCTTGTATCCATATGGACATAAACATAAATGCATGTGTCGATTATAAATGCATGTCTCTCTGTGTAGTTACACACACACACACACACACACACACACACACACAAAGCAGGCAGACAAAGAAGGAGCATCTTTCTCTCCAAAATACTGGGTATCATGCATTACCTTTGGTCCCCAACACATTTGAATGGTGGAGATGTAAACAGAGCCAAGAATATATGTTTGAGGTGTTATATCTGCAATATGTAAGTGTGAGACAGTATATAGGACAGTTACGTTTCTTTATTCCATCTCAGAGATAGAACGTGTGCTTTGAAATACCCCTTGGATAATACAGAAGCCTTTTCTAATGTAATTAAAACGAAGCTGAGCTCTTTAAACTCTAAATTGATTTAGTTTGGTGTCTGAGCAAATAGTATTTCTCTGGGAGTGAATCTGAGATTGGATGCAGCTATTTCTAAATGGTTGAAGAGGGGAGAGCTAGATAGATATATTTTCTATTATAAGTTGAACCACTTGATAGTTTAGAAGAGCTCCTTTATAAAAATTTAGGGTGGGCATTTAATATTTTACACAGATTAAGAAGCTTTGAAGCTTAGGTTTGGGTGTGAATCCTGACTCTGGTTCCTAAGTGTCCATGTTATTTGGATAAATGTTACTAATCTCTTGAGTCACATTTTCAGTTTACACATCTATAACTTATGGGCAACTATCTTGTCTTTGAGAAATAAGCATATGACTAAGTGAAAAGCCCTAGAAGACCACACCAAACTAAGCAAAAGTGATAAAAGAGCTTGTCACAAAAATTTATGTTTCAAAATAAAAAAAAAAAAGCCCTAGCAAGGTGTGTTTTGCACATAAGTAGAATTCAAGGGTGATACTGAAGCCACTTAGGATTTTAGTGAGAATTCAATGAAATCATAACTATAAAAAAATCTAAAACAGTGTCTGGCATGTACTAGCCACTCAGAATAAGGTCATTGTTGTTGAGCAGGTGCTTTCAAATTGCCATACTTTTATTCGCCAAAGAATTATGATTAATTCATTTAGTAAGTTTTGAAGGTTACATTTGAAATCAGTGTTTACTTCTGGTTCTAAGCAAGCCTATTCCAAGATTTTGCCATCTCCAGCATCTCGATCTTTCCTCGCTGGCTGCAGTGCCCTTGCTGTTTTCCCTTTCCTGGGCTTGCTCTCTTTCTTATTTTAATTTTATTTATGTATTTATTTTAGTGACAGAGTAGAGGGAGGGACAGAGAGAGAGAGGGAAGGAAAGAATTCCAAGCAAGCTCCACACCCAGTGTGGAGACTGATGAGGGGCTCAATCCCATGACCCTGAGATCATGACCTGAGCCGAAATCAAGAGTTGGACGTTTAGCTGACTGAGCCCCCGAGGCGCCCCGGGCTTACTCTCTTATTAAATCCTTCACATAGTTTCTGGAAAGACTTGCCAAAAGCAAATCTGACCATTATGTGTGCTTGCGGAGAAACCTTTCATGACTTCCTATTATCCCTAAGAACATTTTATGTGATCCAAGGATCTCTCAGTATCAAAACCACCTGTGGTCCTTGTTAAAAATGCAAATTCCCTGGCATAGACTCTGATCTGATGAATTCGAATTTCTAGGAATGGGCCCCCGATGAGTATTTATAAGAAACACCCCAGATGATTTATGTGCGTAACACAATTTGAGAATCATCAGTTTTAAGAAAGATTCAAACTTTTTAACTAGGTATGGAAAGCCCATTCTTCACTCTTCAGTCTCATCTGTTTTCATTCTCTCCCTCTACCTTCACCTCCCTGGCCTCTTCTTTAGTTAGTTCATTCTTGCTTATTTTTTAAGAGAAAATACAGTCGCTTCTCATCTCCAAGTCTCACGTGTTACCATCCTCTAATGCCTCATGTTTATCTCTATCAGTCTATCTTTCCTAGTTCCTCAGCCCCTCCCATCCTTTAAATAATGATGGTTTTGTGGCTAGGAGATTCCAGTTTACACAACATTCAATAAGGTATTTGGCATAAGATGGGCCTTTTGAAAAGATTGTTAAATAAATGGCATTGCTCTTTAGTTGACAGGATGTCAAGTACAAAATTTGAGCCTGCATTTTAGGTAGGTCGCTCAAGAGTTCCATGAAAAAGAGACCAAAACTGGAGGTGAATTCTAACAAGAATTTATAAAAGTAAGTGTTTAGAAGATCAAGACTGAAGAAGGTGGTCAGATGTAAGTAGAGATGACATCCGAGAACAGTAGCCAAGTGGATGGAGAGGACAAAGCTGTAAGTTTTACACATATTTGGTTCAAGTGTTCTGTTTATTTCTTTAATAAAGATGATCACTATTTATTTAGAAATACAAGGCCACGATCTTAAGTCTAGAAATGAACTATTTGGAAGATAGCAGCCAAGTTGGTGTGGTTGAGGCAATGAGATAAGATTGTTATTTGCAGTAAGGAATACAAAGCATAAGATGTAACTTACAGAGGAATCCAGTACTGAAAGAGACTCTGAGAATAAGGACTTCAGAGAAGAGTAACCAGATAGTAGGAGTAGAGAGAAGAGGGGGGTGTATGGAGCTAGGATGCTGTCAGCTGTGTGAAATGCTGCAGAAAAGGTCAAGTGAACTGTACCTGAGGATTGAAAATTATCTTTCGGATTTTGCACTTAGGACGTCAGTAGGCACCATAAGTAAAATGATTTTAGTGGGGTGGTGGGAGTGGAAGCCATTGGGTTCGTCAGTGAATGGCTAATGAAGATATATTGGCAATGGGGATCAATTACATGCTCAGGAAACTTCAAACGAGGTCAGTAGGACAGGAAGGCAAATAATACAGTAAATAATACTGTATTTTACTGGTTTGGTTTTGTTGGGTTTTAAGTAGGATAGGTGTAACTTGAGCAAGTAAATGCCAAAGAGATGGAATTCGTAGAAAAAAAATTCGTCGAGAACAGGGAAGGATTGGGTATTATTGATATGAAGAGGAATGGGAAGGTAGATCATATTCTGAGCATAAACCAGGGAACTTTAACTTAGGGGAACAAAGGCCTCTTCCTCTGGAGAGAGAAGGAGGGAGAAACACAAACTGCAGCTGGAGTGAAGAAGTGGAAAATAGCAAGGAGTATAGGATCTGGAAGGTTTTTTCTGTACCAAACTCATTTATCTGATCCTCAGTTATGGGTCTTGATAACTTTCAATGGTGTATTCAGCTTGTTTATTAAGATACCACAAAGCTTCATCTCATCATCTGGGGCAGAGCAACAGCGTTATGGCATGAGGCATATAATTCACTAAGTGAGACTTGCTTTATTTTTGGGTCAAACACCTTTCTGTTTACCTCGATAAAAGCTTAACAAAATTAATCTCAGTGCCTCTGAATCTCCAGATAAGTTTCTCTTGTACTCCCTTATTTTGCATAGAAGTCTGTACATTGGAAGATTTTTTTTGTATTACTGCAGAGAGGTATTGACTGACTTTCTTATTGTAGATATTAAATTATACTTCTCATAAAGTGAGATCATTTCTTCCAAAAATGATACCATCATTTTAGCAGATGGTCGATAGACACATTGTTAGTATCTTCTCGGCTCAATTTCAAATCTTAATGGAATATCTGTCGTACCAAAAAAAAAAATCTATTTCCAGACATGGTGCTTGGTGGACTTAAAGCTTAAACAGTTTTCTCATGAAGTGTCTTTCAGTGGCCGCTCTTGTTTTTTTGAGCTTCATGTACCTGAATGGTTGAATAACTTTCTACTTTCTACCCGCTTTGGTTGCTATAGTAACTTGCTGTTCAGATAGCACAGTGGAATCTGCATGATTTTCTTTTCATTTTCACCTCCCAGTGCACATTTCGTGTATCACTTTTTAAAATCTATAACTGAAATTTTGATTTGTTCATATTCAATGTTGTATCACTCTATTAATTAAAATTTGCCAGTTTAAAATTGTGATACTAGTTTGTCTAGCTCCGTTGTAAGTAGTAGCTATGATTTAGGACCAGAGGGGTCCGTGTCAGTAGCATTTCTCTTTATAGTCTAGCCTATGGACCTGTGTGACCAGGAACATGGGAAACTCCTTGATCCTTGGGTTTCTAATTTGTAAAATGAAGAAATCACCTCTCGGGGTTGTCTTGGGGAAATAAGAATGTATGAAAGCATCTAGCACTCTTCGAGTCATAGATTAGATACTCATAAATGTTGGTGAAGTGTTGTTGATCCTCAAAAACTTGACCATTATGATTTTTCGATCTAATCTTTAAACACTATAAGGTTATTAAGTATTTCTGAATTATGCCAATAAAGATTAAATTATGCCCTATATACTTAATTAAAAGGTACATTATATTTGATATATTGTCTGGATTAATATTTAATTAATCTGAATTTTTTAATCCTGGTGTTGCATTTTCATTATTACACATTTTCTTTGAATTCTATAGTGGAAATCATTTCTAATCTTACCCAATTTTTGTGGAGACTTAGCTGAGGTGTCTTTTTTTGGCTTAGTCAATGGCTGTGGATTAATTATTATTATAGCAGCATTAATGTTTAATATATTAGTTGAGTTTGTTTTCTTAGTAAATGAACATTTTCAGCTCTTCAGTTACTTTACTAACTTTTCTTCTTCAGTATTTTATTCTTCCCTGTTTACTTACTGTCTTGCCTTTTTTCTGTGTGACTTATTTTAGTTTATGATTTTCTGTAACAGCACATAGGCATATTACATAAATATGGTACTATATATACACAAGCATGTAGACATAAACAAAGATTTTACATTTCTTTGAAGAGTACAGGAAAATTTTTTATGACACCTGTACTTTTTTCTATTCATTTGTAATCCTACATCAGACATAAAAATATTTAAGTTTTGTATATTTTATAGTACTTTTGTACTATTGTATTTTTTTTTTTAAGAGAAAGATTTTGAGAAGAAGCTTGTTTGGTCTTTTGTCTAAAATGAGTGACGAGCCTCTTGCTTGGTTTTTGTTCATTTATCTGTTAACTTTCACAGATAACACTGTCTTCTGAGTTATTAACCATAGAGTCCTTGTCATTTCCTATTTGGTGTAATCCCAATTACTCTGCAACCTCATGGCGTCTATTGTATCTTCTGTTTAAACATATTTCCCGTTTACATCCTGGCTCTGAACTAGAGACCTAATCAGTTTTGGATACAGGATTTTGGAGGTTGCACGATCACTAAATATTTGTTCAGATTAATTGATGAGTTTCTAATTTTTTTTTTTTTTAGAGATTTTATTTATGAGAGCCAGAGCGAGAGAGACAGAGACATAGGCTGAGGGAGAAGCAGGCTCCCTGCAAGGAGCCTGATGTGGGACTCGAGCCCGGATCCTGGGATCAAGCCCTGAGCTGAAGGCAGATGCTCTACCGCTGAGCCACCCGGGCCTCCCAGTTTCTAAATCTTTTAATGTCTGTTTAAACACCTCTTGTACACATTGCAATATTGATGGGTTCAGCCTTCCTGGAGCAGATTGTTAACTAATAAGCAGAACCATAAAATACCGTTGGGATGGTCTGTGACCCAGTGATGCAGGCACTTAGCACCTAGGCTTCAGTGTTAATATGAGGGAGAACTAGATCATTTAATTGCCCATTTAGGACATTAGAGTGGCAATCTAAGCAATGAGGTTTTATGTTATATATTTAGACTGCAGTTAGGCTACTTCTTTCTCTGAAGATTTTAAAAATGGCCTTCAATTAAAAAGTCAAGCTTATTAAAGTAAAATCTAGTTAATCAGAATTGTGAAGTTAATATACCAGAATTGTTGCTAATAATTTAGGGTGATAAGGTAATAAATTTGGGCATGCATGTCCTCTCAGGTGTGGAAAAATGGATGTGAATAAATGATTAATAGTTCACCATTTATTTTTTGAGGCCCCGTTGTATGTATCAGGCACCTTACATATTAGGAATAAAAAGTGAATGATACAAAGTTGTGAACTTCAAGGGATGCACAATCTAGAGGGAGGCTTCAAAGTCTAGTTTTATGAGAGAAAAAAATATTGCTAAGGAGAAAAAAGTTATGTGACCGTTGGTATGCTTTACACGGATGACTTTAAAACATAATATTTATATATATTTTTATTTATGTTTTCTATCTGAGATGTCAAAGCACTTTGAGTTTCTAAATTAGATTTGTTTTGCTTGCTCCTTGAGTTTCTTAGTGTACCTCCCTGCTGGTTAACCTCGTGTAGAAACCAACAGACCATTGAGAGCAGTAATTGTCCTCGCTGTTGCTGCATCAAGAATTTTTTTTTCTTTGATGGTGATGAATGATTTCATAAATAGGTCTATAGAGCTCTTTTTCTTTGCTGTATGCAGAGGAGCCTTCTTACCTTTAAGTCACAGGACTGAAGTTGAAAGCATTTATTGCTGCCAGATGTAATGAACAGCATAGCTCTGTTCACGTTAAGAGAACTAGACTCTCTTCATAACTTAACCAACTTTTTCCCCACTAAAATTCTTTGGTAGACTTGCAAAACATTTTAAAAGAATTATGACAGGTACTGTTATTCTATTTTCAAATGGACAGTATTGCAGTATAAAATCCCGAGATGTTAACATGTCCTTTTAAGACTTAGGTGTTGGGGGACCTGGGCAGCTCAGCTGATTAAGCATCTGCCTTTGGTTCAGGTCGTGATTTCAAGATCCTGGGATCGAGCCCTGCATTGGGCTCCCTGCTCAGTGGGGACCCTGCTTCTCCCTCTCCCTCTGTCCGCTGCTCCCCCTGCTTGTGCTCTCTCTGTCAAATAAATAAATAAATAAAATCTTTAAAAAAACAAAGAAAAAGAAAAAGATTGTGCCTTGCTATTAACCTGTGTGGTGGAGGGAGTAGTAAGGACTTCATCAGGCATGAGCCAGGTATCTCTGTAGTCCTTCCACGGCATTCAGGAGGGCAGGTCCTCTGGCCCACCAGCAGGGCCATAGCTGTGGGAGCCCAGAGCCCTGGGCTAGACTTGACACAGGAAGGAGACACCTGGAGTGACGATACTGCAGTCATCTGTGCCTGTGCAGTTCAATTT
The DNA here is from genome assembly GCF_905146905.1 of Nyctereutes procyonoides. Taxonomy (NCBI): domain Eukaryota; kingdom Metazoa; phylum Chordata; class Mammalia; order Carnivora; family Canidae; genus Nyctereutes; species Nyctereutes procyonoides. The sequence continues at coordinate 9,908,228 of NW_026575122.1, forward strand.
CTATCATCTGTATCATCATCGGATGAGAAATTAGGAATCTGGCTGAAGAGTTCATTTATGGAATTCATTTATAGGTTTTGTCCAGCTCTCCCCACCATAATAGTCCCTTGTGATTTTTATTCCCTTTTCTGGACTTCAAGTCAACCATTCATCAAGGATTAGGACATTGTTCTGTTATGACTGCGCTTCATTTTTGTTTGAGGGTTGTGGTAAGAGAAATGATTCTGCCATCAGGGAAAATGTAAAAACCGTTTAAAAACCAGCACAACAAAAATTAAAGATCAACCCCTGTCTAAGAACTGTTTGGGGGGAGACCATTAATTCTGCATTAGACACGTCATGTTTAATTCTAGCGGGACTTCAAAGCTGAGATGAGAAACATGTCCCTTTTGTTCATTGTGCCTCAACTTAGAGTATACGTGGCTTAAAGGGAGTGACTATCATTTTTGTCACAGTATCCGCCACTATTGATATGTCACTGGTTTTGGTGCTTTTATTGGTGCTTTACATATGTTTTCGCAGTCCTCTTGGGAGGCTGGTATTACTTGCCCCCATTTGCTAAACAGCTCCAAGAGTAGGGAATTTAAATGTTCCAGGTCATTTGGCTGGTAGAGCTGTCCCTTGAGTCCAGTCCTGATGGCGCTCAGAGCCTGTGGAAGACTTCTCTGTCCACACATAGTGCTGAGCAGTTGCCACTTTGATAGACAACCAGCGAGTGCTTCCTGTCTAGCCAAATCAGGACAGAATTCAGCATGACAGTGGTATGTAGAGGAAGAGTACTACTTTGTGCTTAAATTTTTCAATTATAAGAATCTTTAATGTACATTGCCGCTGATGGAAAATTCACTTTTAGTGGGAAGTGATCGAACTTTTAATTAAAGCTTTCCCTTTTGTATAAACGAGTGGTGAATTATTCAGCCATAAAGCTAGGTACCTTGGTCAACGCCACGTCTTAGGACACCTGCTAAAGAGAGGGGAAAGGTTTATATTGTTAGCCTGAATCTGCACTTATATTTAACTGAACACTATAAAAGTTTGCTGAAATGTTAATCTGAGGTCATTTCAATTTGCCTTTGGCTATTGGCCAGGTGGAAATCACTTTTCCTAGAGGAATAGTGACTCTGAGGGTTAATGTCATAGGACTCTCAGAGTAATGTTTGCAGCCTTGCCAGTCCTCAGTGAGAGTGTAATGTGTATTATGCATAGGTATCAGTAGATGAATTTTTATGGGGCTACAGAAAAATTTAAATATTGAAATAATGTGTTAGGTAATAGATTTATAAAAGATATTCCTATTTGCTTTTGAGTTGCTTTACCAATACTTACATGCAGCATTGTACAGTTTATTAAGAGCTTTTTTTTGTACATCAGCCTTTTGGTCAACACATTTACTGAGCATCTGTGGACTCTGTGAGTCACAAGTTCTGAGCGATCTAGCTCCTGCTTTGAGGAGATCTCAGTTTAGTGACAACGACAGGGAAATAAACCAACAAAAGTGGGTTCATGGGCTTTGGTAGAATGAGAAAGAATGAGCCGTAACCCTCAGTTACGTTCAGAATATATGCAGTGGTGGGAGCATGGGGGCTGCTTAGGGAAGGCTTTTCAGAAAAGCTGAGACTTTACTCAGCTCTGGAAGGCGAAGAGGAATTGGGTTAGGTGGAAGCAGCGTGTGCCAGATGCCAAAGCCTGAGGCTAGGAGGTACACAGTCATCTGGCTCAGTTGGGTTGATGGGTACAGGAACTGGATCATCCCTTTCAGACTAGCAGAACCTCGGACCCCGAGGAAGAACGTGCTGTTCTTTGCAGTGGTCAGACCCTCTGCTCTCCTGGCCTCTCCACTCTCTGGGTGAGCACACAGGCTCCTCTTCTTCCTTTGTAATCAGGTTCCCCGCTGCTTGTCTTTATGCTACTCCATGGGTCACTACTTGTAACTGACACCCCTCTTCCTGTTCACCTCACTTGACACAGCTTCCAGAACAGTGCCCAGGGCCTCCCTTGTAACCCCAGGCACTCACAAAACCAAGAGCACTCAGTGTGTATTAACTTAGACTTCCTGCTTAGGTAAAAATAAATAAATAAATAAAAATTTTAATCAATGAATCAATCTAATGACTAGAAAACCCACACACCTACTTCCTTCCAGGCACCATATACTTGTTCCCCTGATAAACCAACACTTGGACCATTCCAGGCTTTAAAAATATCTATCTGTAAATTATAATTTTGTTAGACCTTTGTAAATTAAGCTTGTAAGGCTACTGTTTAGATATACTTATGAACTAGATTCTATTCAGAGAAAGACGTTGTTGCTGAAAATTGGACACATTCCATGAGTAAAGTATAACAAAACAATATCTGTGAGTGTCAGATCTCCGTTTAGTTTTGAAGTTCACCGTACTGAGCTGGTCCATTTATGTCCCATGGAGTTATGTGGCCTGGATCTCTGCTGGCCTAAAAGCTTGTACTAGTGAATTAAAGGTTCAAGTTTGACATGTGAACTCCAAGGTACAATATTGGCATACTAGCCTTCTGGATGGGTGATGATGAATGTTATAGGCAAGATGGCCATTAAGAAGAGCATTGACCTTGGAAGTTAGACAAGTTAGCCTCCCAGTTTTAGCACTTGGGTAAGTTACTTAACTCTACTAAGCCTCAGTATTCTTGAATCTTCACTGGAAATAATACCTGTTTTTTTTTTTTTTTTTTTTTTTTTTTTTTTTTTTGTTGTTGTTTTCCAATAACCCTGGGACACTATGAGGATGAGATGACACCTTATATGTATGTGTGCCTTAGAAAGTGTAAAATGCATCGTAAATTAGACTGGATATATACTATGAAGGTATGATGTTTAGAGAAACTACTAGATCTGTATGTGAGATTTTGTCATCACAACTGGATGTTTGAGTAGATGAAAAGATGAGGAAAAAAAATGATAACCACGTACACAGGTAAGAAATCGTGGCTGAGGGATCCCTGGGTGGCGCAGTGGTTTGGCGCCTGCCTTTGGCCCAGGGCGCGATCCTGGAGACCCAGGATCGAATCCCACATCGGGCTCCCGGTGCATGGAGCCTGCTTCTCCCTCTGCCTGTGTCTCTGCCTCTCTCTCTTTCTCATTCTGTGACTATCATAAATAAATTAAAAAAAATTAAAAAAAAAAAAAAGAAATCGTGGCTGAGGGGGGAATAGGCCTGTGTCTGGGCAAGCAAACTAGATTTCTGAAGATAATAGCTTTGAATGAAAAATGAGAGTTTTGCCATCCTCCACAATAATGAATGTCTGCATCCTTCCTCACAGAGCAGTAGACACAAATAATGGTTTGTTCTCACAGAGTTCTGAGGGCAGCTCACAAAGGAATCCTTACATGCTACGTAGTTCACCATTGGACTACCCTCCAAGAATAACTCAAAACATTTAACAGATTGACTTTGAAGAAACTTGTTTATTTTTTCAAGCATGTAGTTCTTGGATGAACAGTTCTCCTCTCATTATCTGGGTTGTACGTACCCTTTTTCTCCCAACATACTCTGAATCCTTCATGTCGGTAGCCACTGAAGGCTTGCATACAAATTGGTATGATTTATGATTGATCAGTCATAAATATACAGTATTGTGGGGAGAGGCCATTGGAAGAAAACGAGTGAAACACTAAGAAAGCATTATGTGAATTGCAAACAAAAGGAAAAGATGAAACAAGATTGAGGTTTGTAAGAGGAAACGAAAGCAACAGGTAAAGGAAATCAATAAGAAAGTTAAGCAGAATCTTCAGCAAAAGGACTTCTTAGGAAAGATTTCTGGGTGTAGACCAAGAAGAAAAGGCATCACCTAATGAGAGGTACTCTTGAGGGAATATTTTGATTTCAAACCTCATTTTATGTTGAACTTATAATCAGAAAAGATTTTTCTTTCCTTAAGGGCTCTCTCGAACTAGATTAAATTGTAAACATTTAAATTATAAACATTTAGATAGTATAGTTTATACATGTACACGAAGGTGAATTCTATGTATTAATTTAAAATTTTTTTTGAAAATTTTATTTTTAAGTAGGCTGCATGCTCAATGTGGAGCTTGAATTCATGACTCTGAGATCGAGAGTCACATACTTTACTGATTGAGCCAGCCAGTTGCCCCTAAAAGTTGAATTCTAGAAACAATGTTTGTGTAGTGGCCAATTGGCTAATTGCAAGCTTAACTGACTTATCATAATATTATTTATTATATTATTATTACTACTATTATTATTTACATTATGCTCTAAAAGCCAGATAAGTGCCATGTTTCTGTTAAAGTCATAATGAAAGAGACATTATACAATTGGGACTGGAGAGCAGGGCTGCATTTTCATAACTTAACCTCTAATGATGAAAACAGGTTCTGCTGTGGGCCAACTGGGGGCCTCCTCATGGTCCCCCCCGGATGTGACGTGCATTTAAGTTATTGTAAGCTCTATAAGCTGTTAGATCTGTGGTACATGTGTACATTATAGCCATTTTCTGTTGATATTTACCAAGAAGAGATTTTAAAAAGGATATTATTTAGAAGAGAGATTCCTGTTATTTAGCTTTTTGAGCTATTTACGGGAGTGGGCTGTCAGTTTTCTGCTCTTCTGCTGCTAGTTTAATTTTGACACTCATTTGTCTATTTTTTACTATCAGCATGAACTCCTAAATTTTCTTTAACAACTGATTTGTCCCTTTCTTTTTGTTTTTTTGAAGAATATCATTACTTTTGTGACATTGTCAGTTAACTCAGTCTAAGAGTTAAAATATGTGATCTCAGAATATTAATGCTCATGTTAAATGATGACACACATAACCTATTCTTCCTGAAAAAGAAATAAGAAGATTACAAATGGAGAATGGCACAGTAGTATTGAAACGAGTAGCTCAGTATCTTCTCTGCCTTATTTATTATTAAATAGCAGAGCTAGGGGCACCTGGATGGCTCAGTGGTTGAGCATCTGCCTTCGGCTCAGGGTGTGATCCTGGGGTCCTGGGATCGAGTCCTGTATCAGGCTCCCTGTGGGGAGCCTGCTTCTCCCTCTGCCTGTGTCTCTGCCTCTCTCTCTCTCTCTCTCTGTCTTTCATGAATAAAGAAAATCTTAAAAAAAAAAAAAGCTAAATAGCAGAGCTAGAGGAAATCTTCCTGTCAAGTTAACAGACCTTTAAGTAAATTGTTGCTATATATGTATTCTTAAATCAGGTTTTCACATCTACACTAAACTATAATGTTACTGAGTGTTTATGGTAATCTTCTTCCTCACATTTAATGAAATGTAATGTAATGAATGTTTGAATACAGAAATATGTTTTTTTAAGAGTAGGTCATAGGACTTTGTTTCAGGATACACATTATAGTATATATACCTACAAAAATTCTAATGTGTCATCACTTTGGATACTTCTAGCTGCACATATTAGAAGACTCAACTGATGGCTTAAATATTCAGTTTATTGCCTCCTCTAATGAGAAGTCTTGAGTTAGGGCATTTTCAGCCTAACTTAAGTCAAGGGTTCAGTCACATCATCTTTTTTGTCAATCATCCTTAGCCTGTCGACTTTAGTGAGACCTTTGGCTTGTCCCAGCATCACCTCCTTACAGAGCTGGGTCCAGACACAGAGAAGGAGACTCCTCTGTGACGGAGTCTAAGTGCAACTTCCCCTTCATTGGCCAGGGGTGGGTCTCATTACTCTGTCTAGAACAGTCACTAGCCAACGGGCAGTGACACCACTATTAATTGTATTAGTGCATTTGTGATTCACGGCTGGCCTGGGGAGGTATTCAGCCTCTCTTGAAGGACCTGGTCACTTTGAGGAAGAAGAATAAAATCCAGATTGGGTTAACAGAGATAGTGAAGCTAGGATGGCAGTTGGGTTATCAACAGAGTTGTGTCTGCCAAATATCAGATCACAAGATCTTACATAATCCACTAAATAAGAAAGACTACCTTATTTTTTAGCCTAGAATTAAAAAAAAAAAAAAAAAGGTCTCAACTAAACCATAAGTCTTGTAGGAACAATCATTAAGGATGAAGTAGCAGTTAATGTTTTGCTCTTCTGTGAATACTCATTGCAAGGTAGCTTGGCATTTCATGCAGACAAATGAGGTCTCTCAAAAGTGGTACCAATATTGAAGCCTAAATCTTATTGCACAAATAAAATGGCAGCAATTTGACAGTAGAGAATGAAATTTGTATTTTTATATGGTACTCATTTAAATTGTTAGAAATTTATTTATTTAAAATTTTTTATTTACTTAGAGCGAGCGAGAGAGAGAGAGATCACAGAGGGAGAGGGAGAAGCAGGGCCTCGCTGAGCAGGAAGCCTGGTGTGGGGCTCAATTCCAAGACCCTGGGATCATGACCTGAGTTGAAGGGAGATGCTTAACCGACTGGGCTACTTAGGTGCCTCAAATTGTTAGAATTTTAAAATGGTAAAGACACATCCTGCTGTGAAGAATTCACACATATTTTAAGCCTCACTAAATAAATTTCAAGTAATTGTTATAGCCTGGAAACTGTTGAAACTTCATTTTCATTGTTCCGTTTATTAAATGTAATCCCAGTCATTTGTTTTAGGATATACGTGTAGGGCAAGATTTCATTGGATGCTTTTAAAATGGAAGAGACAAGATCAAATAAGCACATATGCATGCATGAATCCATTTTTCGGCTTACGTTCTATTTCTGCTAAGGTTAGGGTACTCATTTTGAAATGCCTAACTCAAAAAATATTATTATGGTCTCCCCAAATATGCAACACCTGAAGTAACAGTGCCAGTACTATTATGAACATATCTTTCATCTAAAAGTTTACAATATACATATCTGGACTGGAAAGATTCTTTTTATGAGAGGTTTGCCCAAGCCCCAGCCTGAACTCCCAGCAAGTTGAGGCCTACAGATCCCGTCCTTCTTTTCTAAGGAGACATTGATAAGATTCTGCATTTGTAGAATCCATTAGGTGATTTAGTGTGTTTTATGACACCAAGGTAATAATTTTGTACAAGTACATATGTAAAATCACTTTCACATAAAATATTTGCTGCAGAGAATTTAGATTCCCTGTTTGCTAAGCCTTGGCATGCCTGCATTTGAGATTTGGATCAGATAAGCATCTCTCTAGCCTCTAACATGAAAGTGCTTGTCAAACTCAGTACGATTTTTTCAGAGTTAAATCTGTGGGTTCTCTCATTTTCTGAGAGAATTGGATCTTTTAAATTAATCTGAAGTAGACATTATGTCCCTTAGACAGAACAAAGCCATCTGTCATAGTCATTTTCTAAATACAAACACTAACTTTCTGTAGATGATAGACCTCTGATATTAAAACTCATCCATACGATGTATGTATATATTTAAATCAGCTGCAGAAACAAGTATTTAGGCCCAATAGAAATAATAGGATATGTATTTATGTATTCCTAGCTGTATATACATTTCAGATAATTATTACATTCTTTGATTTCATGACCTATTCTTATTACGTGGAAAAGGGGAAAAATAAGCATGGAGAACTCTTCAAACTTCACAAATGTTAAATACACAATATTTTAGGTGATTTTATCTAATTAACCTAAAGCAAGTAAATGTGACATTGTTGTGGATCTATATTTGAATGTAAAAAATAAAACAGCCATGAGAACTAGAGACTATTCACTAAACTCTGAAACTAATTCACTTGCAATTGTTTATAGAGATAAAAAGTTTTGATCTGTATTCCTTTACGGATGCCAAGACTGAATTTTGACTAGAGCCAAGAACTTAAAAGTTGAAAGAATGGGACTCAAAATGAGACCACACACACACACACATGCACATGCACATGCACACACACAATTATACATCTACCTATGCAAGTAATAACTATTATATAAATTACTGTATAAAATAAAAATTAGAAAAAGAAATTAAAGGGTAAAAGTGAGGAACTTAACAGCATAATGATTGGCTGTATCAGTTACTTTATATTATAGAAATAAAAATGAAGTCTGAAATGGATTGAATGCCATGTTACAATATGTTTATCATTGTTGAAACCTGTTTGTAAAAGGGGATTGAAAATTGACCCATTGTGGAATAGACTCACATATTCATGAATCTGTTTATCTATTTAATAAAATGCCTTCCATTGAGCTAGTTTCCTAATGTGTATATGGTATGGGTATTTTTGGATATTAACAGATTGAATTACAAAATGTATTTTTTTTAAGATTTTTATTTATTTATTCATGAGAGACACAGGGGGAAAGGCAGAGATATAGGTAGAGGGAGAAGCAGGCTCCCTCTAGGGAGCCCTATGTGGGACTTGATCCTGGGACCCCGGGATCACGACCTGAGCTGAAGACAGATGCTCTACCACTGAGCCACCCAAGTGCCCTGCATAATGTGTTTTTCATTAAATATTAAAGTTTCTCATCATGGTTATAAATAATTAGCAAATCAGTAAGTAAATATTTAAATTAAAGCACTGAGAAGATATTTATGTGGACAAATAAAAATAGAAACAAACTGAAATTTCTAAATTCTTTTATTTCTGTAATCTTTTATGTAGGAAGTATTAAAGAGGCAATATCTAGTGGTTACTTTACTTCTTCTAATACAGAGACTCCTTTTGCTGGTTCTAATTAGTTTTATTATTGACTATTTAAAGTATTACATGTTAGAAAGAGAAATGGCCAGAAACTCCTCCTGTCTGTGTTAGACTTTCCTTTAGCCTGGTTAAAATCTGACTGCCTCCCTGGCCAGGTTCTGTGTGATCTGTTAGCAGCAGGACACTTCGAGTAAAAGGCACGTTCTTTATTACCAGCCCACTGAGTTTCTGAGTGATGACTTAGTCTTTCCCACAAGTCTTAGGCTAGTGCTTGGATATGGGGTCTGTTTCTTGTCTCTTTTACCATGGGATCAGCCATGAACTCCGCCTTGAGGATTATCATTATAGCTGAGAGAGAAGGAAGTCAGATGAGAAGATAGGAACTGCCTTTCACAAATGAAAGCGACCCTTGCAGTGTTTACCTTCCCTTAGGTTCCTGCTTGATCTTGTTTAGCTTTCCTTCTTGGAGGCAGTCTCCAGGTAGGACATGACCTCTTAAAGAAAGAAAGTGATCTTTAGGGACCCTCAGAAGAATAAATACTTTAATTCTTCTGCTGGAAGTCAGGGTGGATTAATTCTAAATGGCTTATGATGGTGGAGATCCTTAACTTTCCCCTCAAGATTGGTGTGGGTACTATTTGCCAAAGGCAGCCCTTATGGGGGGGGGGGGCGTGTGCTTGGATGCAGGTCATACTCCTAGCAAGGGTGAAGGCCAGTTGAGAAGTAGCACAGATTTTTTACTTTGCAGATTACTGGAGGCTTTGAAGGAACTATGTTTATTTCTGGAAAGGAAAAACAGTGTGTTATTGTTGAAAATCAAAACAATGAAAATCGGCATGTTCTATTTAGTAGCTAGAAAATGTCCATAAAGCATGTTTCGGAATACTGGAATTTTGAGTAAAATGCCCCATTGTTTGTATTAAGGCCTAAACAGAAATCTGATCAGGAGGTTTATTCTTTTTTAGTAGTGTACTGTGTTTGCTAGTGACACCCTATTGTTTGGATTTTTGTGTGTGTGTATCTCTTTTGGAGATACTTTTGTATCTTTGTCACTGTTAGGGTTTTTACTAAAGACAGGGATTCAAGAAAGTAAGCAACCGAACAGAGCAACAAGTAATTGGAATCTCTAACACTTTGCTTTCTCAGTCTGCTCTGCCTTTGCTGGAAAGGATTGGATGATTGATTTCATATCTTGGTAGATCATTAGTTATTTGTAAATGTAAAAGTGAGTCTCTCAAAATATCTTGTGGAGATAACAAAATTTAATAAGTTACTCTCATTAACCAGTAGGGACAAACCCTTCCTTTTTGTGATATCCAAAGAGAATGATTTTAAGGATTAAATTTTGTTGTGTTTTTCAAAGTATACTTTCTGGGCTCATCAACACTTTTCAACACAGAGCAGTAAGGAAGCCTCCAAAGGGAAGAAGAATGGGAAAAGAGGGAACTAATTTTTAAGCATATACTACATTTAGAACAGCCTATAAGGAAGCTGATATTATCTACATTTATAGATGAATTATCTGGGGCACAGAGAAGTAAATTAGTCATGATCACATAGTTAGCAAGTGGTTGGGAGGGTTCAAAAACAGACACATTTCAATTTTTTAGGACCCATAAGGTGTCAAGTGCCATGTTCATCTTTGTAAATGCAAAGATTAATTAGGCGTAGGAATGCTTTGTAGGAATTTCTTCTCATGGTAAAGTCACTGTTTGGTAATTCTAAAGTTCTAGCTGGAGATGGGACACATAGAGTGTGTAAAGCTTCTATCCCAGTTAGAGGGAATGAAAGCTGGAAGGTTTTTGAATACTAGACCAATGATTTTGTGTTATTTCATTCTGCACTGGGAAGCCATAAATGTTTTTGAGCAAAGGAATTACATTATTTAAACTGATTTGCTAATTATAATCTTAAAAATCATTGTCATATTGAATTGTATTGGTAGTTAAATTCAGTCCGCCATATTTCACTTGTGTCTTTCTTTCCTCCAGTATATCATGACCCTTAGGCACAAAACAATTGGAATAGACTGGACCTGACAGTCCCTCGCTCACACCCTCCTGGATGAATCTTAGTTTTACCACCTCTCCTTTCACAGAGAGCATTTATCTGCCCTACCCATCCACTCATTTACTAATTTCATAAGTATTTATTAAGTGCGTTCACAGGCAAGGCCCTGAGGTAATAAGCCCTGGAGTATAGTGGTGAACAAGACAAACTTAGTCCTGTACCTAGGGAATTTGCCTTCTAATTGGGTATGATGAAGTCTTGGAATTAGGTGAAGTTTGGTGGGGTGAGGCCTGGAGCTGACGACTAAGAAAGAATTCTTGAGACATCCTTGGTGCAAAATGGTGGTTTTATTAAAGCATGGGGTCAAGACCCGTGGGCAGGAAATGCTGCTAACCCGGGGCTCTTGAGGGGTGGCTGATTATATACCTGGGAGTTGGAAGGGGTTTGGGGATAGTGTGCTCTCTAAGGAATTTTGGAAGCAAGGTTTCCAGGACCTTGAGGGGGTTGGCTATTGTTGGGGAAAGGTCACTTATTACCATCTAATAAAGCCTGAGTCATGAGACCCTTCAGATGTATATTGGTGGGCCATGTGCTTGGGGGATGATTGCCAACATGTATCTTGGGGTTTAGAGTTAAAGGAAATTTCTAAAGGAATTTTTATATGTTAAGGTAGACTTACAGGCCCCTGGGGGTAGGGCTAAGTTTGCCTTTTGCCCTGAGCAAAGTATTAACATCGAGGCAGTTGAATCCATAGGGGCAGGTCCCTCTGCCTGTTGCAAGGACTTGTCATTGTGCTTCCCCAAGCTCATGCTTTGTCCTCAGCTAGCTCTGTGTTCACCCATCAGGTAGGCAAACGGAAACAACTATGTTCTATGAAAGACAAGTTTAGGATGCTGGGAGAGTGTACTACAGTGAATCCTCTCCTAATATGGTAAATGAGAGAATGTCACCATGAGCAAATGACATCAAATGACATTTATACTAAAATATAAAGGGTGAATAGAATTAATGAAAGAAAAAAAAGAGATATAGATTGTCGCAGTGGAGCTGGTTGGGGATACCCCAAAAGGATGATCTTAGAAAAGGAAACCGCATATTTCATTTTATTCTGCTTTTACTTCTTCTGAATTTTTTTAACACTTTAGTGTTCCTATCAGACATTTAGATTCTATTAAATAAAAATACAAAGTAGTAGAGTGCATTACGCTTTGCCTTATTACTTCATGATTATACATGAACTTCCCAGATTATATTGCAATCTGTATTTTAACAACCACAATGCCTTGAACGATGCTTTACATACCGTATTTGTTCAACTGATATCTGATGTATTAATAATTTTTGCAAAATGTGGGCTGGAATAAAGAAGGAAGAAAGAATGTTTATTTTTTTAAATATATTTTATTTATTTATTCATGAGAGACACACAGAGAGGCAGAGACACAGGCAGAGGGAGAAGCAGGCTCCATGCAGTGAGCCCGACGCGGGACTCGATCCCGGGTCTCCAGGATCACACCCTGGGCTGAAGGCAGTGCTAAACCGCTGAGGCCACCCGGGCTGCCCAGAAAGAATGTTTATAAAAATAACCTGTACGTGCATCACTTATGCCTTATAATGTTGTAATTTACCTAGAATGATTTGCTTATGGTTATTCGAAGATGCCCCTTCAAATTTTTCGCCAGTAATTTTTACAGAAAAAGAGAGTAGTGTTGAAAATGAAACTGCCCTATACCTAGAAAGCTGTGTCATTATTATTTTTTTTGAAAGCTGTATCATTATCAAGTGAAACTGAAATTATTAATTTGAGATATTTGGATAAATGGATCACACTTTCTTAGATTACATATTATTTTTGATTGCTGGAAAGCACACTATAGATATATTTGATTTGTTAATTGAACGTCTGGTTTCTTAGCTTGTATCCTAAGAGAGGGTAGGGTATTGAGTTTGGGAAGTGTGCTGCCATTTTTTATGTTGAGGGTGTTCCAACAAATGAAAATAAGCTATTTAAAAATTTATTTATTTATTTATTTATTTATTTATTTATTTATTTATTTAATCATTCATTCATTCATTCATTCATTCTGAGAGACACAGAGAGGCAGAGACACAGGCAGAGGGAGAAGCAGGGTCCATGCGGGGATCCTGATGTAGGACTCGATCCCAGGACCTGGGATCACACTCTGAGCCTAAGGCAGACACTGGACTGCTGAGCCACCCAGACATCCCTGAAAATAAGCTATTAACAGAGAGAAACACTTCAAAGCTTTGTAGCTTTAAATAAAGATACTCTTCACTGATGATATGAAAAATAACTTGTATTTTTATATTGGTAGCATTCAGTACAACAAAATTTTCTCCAGAAATTTTATATTATGAAGAAAGGACTGATGTTACAGTCTCATCTTTAAAGAAGAGTTAAGCAAAGAAATAAGAAATCTTGGTAACAAAGATTCTCAGCAATGTGCATAGTGACTTAAATTTTAAGAAGCTTTCTCAGTCTTCTTCCTATTAATAATATATAATATATATAATATATAATATTATATAATATATAATATATAATATTATATAATAATATAAACCTCGCCTTCACAGTCAGCCGTAATTCTCTGTGATTTAGTTCTCTCATCTGTATGGTGGGAGACTAACTAGTCCCCATTTCAAAGCTCTGTTGGGGATACTAGAAAAAATAAGTAATCTGATGTTTACTTTGGTATTTTTTCCCCATATTTTTATGATTTAAAATTTTGTGAGGAAATGAGTAGGGATAGATTTTCTTTCATTAAGCTTGTGAAGGGGACAGGGAAACTTTTTATTTGCTTACTGAAGTCGTTTTGTTTCATTTGCAGGTTTTTTTTTTTTTTTTCAGCACAATAAACTATTTGTATTTGTTTCTGTCCCAACTTTTATATTTTCTTCCTCAGGAGTATCTGTCATTCTTAGGTTGAATCGCCATTCTTGGTGTTTTTGGTTCACTTTGCCCACATCTCAAGGTTATTGGTCCCTTGACATTTCATGTGTAATGTAGAACAGTTTTCAAATTCTTTCCTAAAGTCTTCTGTGCTACATTGCTTTTGAGATACATTTTCTCTTCTGATTTATCAGGATAACATTACCTTTTGCTTATACCACAATATTTTTTTCACAATATTTTTTTTTATAACCTCCATATATGTATTTTTCCATTTACCTGGTTTGAATGAAGAGACATCTGGTGGACCTGGTTTTCCCTGGCAGGTAGAATGTGTGGACTTCCTTTTAACAGCCCAGCATCCACTCCAATGATGCTCACATTCTCTCTTCAGTTCTGAAACTAGAGGGAAGGTTGATACGTTCAGACCTGCATCTGGTGAGGTGAGGTATCCTTAATCTGTATTGCCTCAGATTCTGTTACTCTGATCCAAAGGAGGACATTATGAGCATCTGTAAATGGCCCTGTGCAGTCGAGGGCCCGTCACAGTCCACGTGCTCGCCTGGAGTTCCAGTGTCTGCCTTCTGTCTTTCCTACTTGCACTCACCAGTTAGTTTTGCTTTGCTTTCTGACAATTGCAGCACCTGAATGGTCATGCATGTAAAAGGCGGGGAATAGACATAAAATGACTCTGGCTCTTATAAAAATAAGTCATAAAATAGAGGAACGGATATTTAGTCTAGCATAAATTCAATGTTTTTGCCTAAGAGTCGGCTGAAAGGGAAAGTGCAGTATCTTTCTTCTCTCTCTTTTTTTTTTTTTTTCAGATGGAGCGCCTTTTGTTTGTTTCTTGAGCTAAATCATAGGCAAACTGCTGACTTTTCATTTCACCTGCTTTGACTTTTATCCTTTGTGGCAATTCTCCCCAGATTGTGTAAGATCTGTTTTGTGAGGCTCAGTTTTCAGTTGTATGTCAGTTTGTATCATTTTCCAGGGTTTGTCTTAGAAACCACTCTAAAGTCACTGTTAGGTTGGAGTCTTCAAAGCTGGATGTTTAATAAATATTTTAGGTATTCAAATAAATAGTGATATCCTGCCTATGGTCTCTAATATTTTACTTTTAAAATTCTTTGAAGATGGCAACCTTTATGTCCTATATTTTTTCTTCCTTGTTTATTATAGTCAAGACAATTTATTAACTATATAATACACGGGTATACTTTGTTGTCAGGTTCTGTGAACGTTTCATAATCTAATATCTCTTATCACAGCTAACTGCTCAGAGAGCTGTTAGGCTCTTGATTTGACGTGGAAGGTACTGCGTGCCCAGCATTTGGCCAGGCCACACCCTGGTCAGTCCTGTAAGAGAGCCACTACTGCAAATGATGATGATATATGCATATGTAGTAAAAAAAAAACACCAAATTTGTTATATTGTTGTAATTGATGGGTGAGCCTGCACCCTCAGTGTTTTGACCGGGAATGACTTGTTGCAGACAGTTTAATAAGTAACAAAAGATCTTTGGAGCAGTGGGACTTCAGTATCTTTGAATTACTCCTTGCCATAGAGGACTGTCTTTTGCTCCATGCCAATGTCTTTCTTTTTTTTTTTTTTTAATTTTAAATCAAGTGACAAGAGTTATCCACTAAATACTCTCTGCAAATGGATATTAAGAGCATAATAAGTCCAAAGACTGTTTGAGGCTCTTGGTGTAAAATGAAGAACACACCAGCCTTAGTTCCATCTTCATGACCTGATAGCCTCTATCTTGAACTTCACCACATTTTCACGATTTTTACAAAATCATATTTACTTCCGCCACTATTCAATAAGTATTTTTTCTTATATTGAGAAACTTTTTTCTTAAATAAAGTTTTAAAGGGAGCTCTAGGAAATGATGTCCATGGAAGCAAATATAATTTTTACATATGTAATACCTATTAAAATAAATTATCAATTGTTAAGATAAAGAACATACCCTTTTTATGTACTGACCAAAATCATATTACGAGTCACTAATTTTTGGGGCACCTGGGTTCCTCAGTCGGTGATCCTCTTGATTTCATGATCTCAGGGTCACTGAAATGGAGCCCTGCTCCGCACTCAGTAGGGAGTCTACTTGGGATATTCTCTCTTTCTCTCTCTCTCTCTCTCTCTTTCCCTCTGCCCCACCCACCCCCATACATGTGTATGCTCTCTCTCAAACAAATAAATAAATTAATTAATTAATTAATTAATTAATTTTTAAAAAGTGCCACTAGTTACCGCACTTTCAGAAATGGTGACCAGACCAAGGATTCTGAGCTAGACAGCCTGGATGGGGCTAGCTGTCATATCACTTTGGGAATGGGGAGTGAGATGAGGTTATAAGTGCTGTGGTCAAACTATTCATCCTCAACCTGTCCTTAGGAAGTTAGTATTGATGTGTGAAAAGGTTGTTGGAAAAAAATAGCCTTGGAAGGGGAGACTCTGTAATAAATGATAATGTTTTTGTAGATTTAGCATTATATATATGACTTCAGTGTAAGAATTTTTATTTATTTTTATTTATTTATTTTTAAAGATTTTATTTATTCATGAGAGACACAGGGAGAGAGGCAGAGACATAGGCAAAGGGAGAAGCAGGCTTCATGCAGGGAGACCAATGTAGGACTCGGTCCCAGGACCCAGGCATCACGACCTGAGCCAAAGGCAGATGCTCAACTGCTGAGCCACCCAGGCGTCCCC
The DNA here is from genome assembly GCF_905146905.1 of Nyctereutes procyonoides. Lineage (NCBI taxonomy): Eukaryota > Metazoa > Chordata > Mammalia > Carnivora > Canidae > Nyctereutes > Nyctereutes procyonoides. Next base: position 9,924,469 of record NW_026575122.1, read on the forward strand.
AGTGTAATAATTTTTTTATATATTTTTTTAATTTTTATTTATGATAGTCACACACACACAGAGAGAGAGAGAGAGGCAGAGACACAGGCAGAGGGAGAAGCAGGCTCCATGCACCGGGAGCCCGACGTGGGATTCGATCCCAGGTCTCCAGGATCGCGCCCTGGGCCAAAGGCAGGCGCTAAACCGCTGCGCCACCTAGGGATCCCCAGTGTAAGAATTTTTAATGAAAGAGTACAGATGAACTTTGTAATTCATAGCAATCCTAAAATGCATATACACTTAAATGCTTATTGTGCAGAAGCATTTTTTTTAATCAAAGATCAAATCATTTGAAATTTTATATTCAGTGGCATTAACATGGAATGTTGAAAGGAAACCATAATAAGATTTATTTTGTGGCTTTAACTGATTTTTCTGTCTAGTTAAGAGATAAAACTTAAACATATCTTTCAAGCCTTAAGCTTACTGCAAAATGTGTGAGTCTGACAGATGTGCCTCAGGAGTTCAGATGAGATGAGATCATTGTGTGCTATAGGTCTAGGGGCTTTGTGCAAGAAGTCAGACTCTGGCCAGCCCTTTGAAGCCTTGAGTCAACAGGGTATTCCAATTGGAGTGCATCAAAGCGATACCACCAATAATGTTTAGTAATGTATGTGCTAGAAAAAATAAATCCTTAATCAGTTTTTTTTGGATTTGAAGATCTAGTCTTGTTTGCATTTCTTCCAAGCCATTGTTCTGGTTACCCAGAAATTCACACCTGGGGTATATTGTTTGATATATAGGTTTATTGATGTGTGTGTTTATCTATGTATATATGTACAAATAAATCTCAGTAAATTATCATATATAATATAAGCACAGGAAATGTGATTATTGTGTTAAAGCGGTCCAGTTATAACCAGAGTGGATAAAACTATTACGTTTAATCTACAATGGTAAAGTAAGAATGATCTTATATTATGTGTGTTTTTTCTTAAGTGGTTTATTTTTGTAATCTTAGCTTAGTTTTCTTTTGTTATTTATTCTTTAATTTACTCTTTTTTCTTTTTAAAAATGCCATTGAATTATTGAGAACTAAAAAAATGTAGACTAATTAGAAAAACTATTTGAGAAATAGCCATCAGAGTTATATACTAGACAGTAGTACAAAATTATAAGTGTGAAATCAATATATCCTTTGAGCCACCTTTGTCTTTCTGTGTACAACACATGATCAGTATTTTAATGTTTGTGTACAATAATTCTTAAGTGTTACAGGCTAGTCTAGAAGTTTTACAAATCACCCATAGAATCCACTTAATTGGGAATAATATGTTTAAGTAGTTTTTATTTAAGTTCATGCCTAAAATTCTTAAGCAGTATATTCTAAGCAGCATATATTCCTTAAAAAATGATTTTCCTGGAGTCTGTCTTAATTTTCAATTGAATTTAGTTTTATACACACAGTTTATATTAATCCATAAGCAAAAACATTAATATGTCCATCCTAAGCAAGGATGATTGAAAGCTTTAAAATAGATGATGGTCTATTTAAAATAGCTGGAGGATGAGTTCTCTTATCCATGGCACATTTAAAAAATAAATATCTTCAATCATTTAACTTTTTTATTATACCTTCATCATTCCTTATATTTGGTCATATTTGCAAATTAAAAACTCAGAATGACGTATTAACTTTCGGGTTACACTCACTGGGTCCTTATTTGTTTGCTTATTTGATTATTTGTTTGCATTTTGCTGATTTCCATTCTTTGCCAGGAAAATAATTTTAAATCAGATACTTTCTAGACATGTTCATCTATAAATTGCCTGGATTTGTTCTTTCCATTTGTCGCCTTTTTTTTTTTGTGCTAATATTTGCAAGGAATTCCTTACACCACTTCCCATCATAAGCTGATTAAAACTCCTATGTTGGCATCTACTTAAGAGAAGTCGCAGCTGCCTACAAACTGAGCAGTTAATAGGAAGGATGGTGACCTTTTTCTTCCCACATTGATGTTCTTTGCACCATACATTATATACCAAATAAAACCTGCCTGGGAACAATCATTCTATTTACCTATAGGATTTTCCCTCTGCATTTACTTTTAGTATTTTGAATCACTCAGCAGTCGGTGTTCTCTGTTATCTCTTCGCCGTTACCTTTCCATTTGTACAGTTCCTTTAATGAAATTTCCAGCAGTTTTACAAAGCGTAGTTTTTTTGTCATATAATGATAGGGTATAATATACAAATAAATTGCAGTATAATTAATTGGGTTAAACTTTGGAACACTGCGTGAACATGTACTGATGAGAAAAGTTACTTAGTTACCTTTAGGAAATGACTCTGTATTAAAAGGTTTCTTAATCTGCCTGGCGTTTATGTATTGAAAATTGAACATTATTTTGAAGCACTCATTCCATATTTCATTTCTAAAAAAATAAATTTGGATTAATAAGCCTTGTGGAAACAACTTTGCAATATCAATGTATTTATAGATGAAGAGGACAAAAGCCTTTATTTTTTTTTTTAAGATTTTATGTATTTATTCATGAGAGACACACAGAGAGAGGCAGAGACACAAGCAGAGGGAGAAGCAGGCCCCATGCAGAGAGCCCGATGTGGGACTCGATCCCGGGTCCCCGGGATCATGCCCTGAGCTGAAGGCAGGTGCTCAACTGCTGAACCACCCAGGTGTCCTGGATAAAAGCCTTTAAATGCAACAAGGATAACACCTTCTTCAAGAAGGTTATTAATTTGAGAGTTAATTTCCCAGAGACGACATACTCAGAGGGAAACTTTCTTAGAAGTAGAAGACAATAATATGTCATGTGCTCATCTATTTATTCAAGATTTAAGACACAAACAATTTTTTTTTAAGTTCACTTCAGCCTTGTGGTTTTATAACACTATGTACAGTTTAGTCCTAATGAGATTCCTTTGGGTAAGATAAATGGAGAGGAAGGAGAAGAGGACAAAGAAAATCCTATTATGGTAAAAGAAGAGGAAGAAAAGACTTGTTAATGTTTAATCAATGTGCACAAAGAAGTGAAGGAAAGAAGAAATAGGAAGAAGCGTGAAAGGGGAAGTAAGTCCGTCAGTTTTGTTTGGTAGACTCTCCTAATTTATTACAACCTCCTGACTATGATTCTAGTTCTTTCAGTCCTCTTAATGGATGATAGGATTACAAAATCATAAAACCGTTAAGACAAACAGTCCAACTATTGTATAGTTACACTTCAGGCATAGCTTTAGATAGATATGAATATATTAACTCAACAGATGTGTATCACACACCTTCTTTTGGCAACATACTGTTGGAGTTGTTGGGAATGTGACAACAAACAATATGTGCATGATTTTTGCTTTTAAGGAACTTGTCTTCTGGAAGGGAGAGAAAGACAATAAAGCGAACGCTATGTAATGATTTCAGAGAGTTTTAAGTGCAAAGGGAAAACATATAAAGTGATGTGATGAAGAGCCTATGGTGAATACAGTGAAAAAAACTGTCCTATTCGTGCCTACAAAATTGCTACCTTTGAATTCATCTTAAAAAGAAAGTCATGGAAGATCTTTGTGAAGATAGATAAAAGTCTACTGAAACAGAAGCTTGGGAACTGCTAAAGGCTGAAATAAACCAGGATAGTGTTGTCTTTCAGTGAGGAGTAAGAGGACCAAGAATGAGAACATTTTAGCATCTGATGTTTTTGAGGAATAGAACACTGATTACTTTTTCCGCTGTGCATCTGTAACATTACATAGCTTTAGTTCTGGCTTTTGGGTTTTGTCACAATTTTGACAAGTGGTATTTTCCAATTGAGAAGTTTGCAGTGGGGTTGCTCTTGCTCGTTGTTATGGGCGGTTTTATTGTGGTTTCCTTTCTTTTCAGTAGCTATCTTTGGAATCGTTCAAATAGCCTTCAAAAGAGAAAAAAATACATAAAATGTAAATAAATGGACAGAAGAATACTGTGTTCACTGGTGGGGGGGAATTTGATATTACAGTTATATAAAATATCCCCCAAATAATTTTACACATTAAACATAATTTCAATGAAATTCTATAAGAACTTCATGGAACCTGATCTGCTAATCTGTAAACTGATGAAGAAATGCAAAGGCCGGGATCCCTGGGTGGCGCAGCGGTTTGGCGCCTGCCTTTGGCCCAGGGCCCGATCCTGGAAACCCGGGATCGAATCCCACATCAGGCTCCTGGTGCATGGAGCCTGCTTCTCCCTCTGCCTGTGTCTCTGCCTCTCTCTCTCTCTCTCTCTCTGTGTGTGTGTGTGTGTGTGACTATCATAAATAAATAAAAATTAAAAAAAATTTTAAAAAAAGCAAAGGCCATGAGTAGCTAAGGCATTAAAGCTTATTATAAAGACATAGTAACTAAATGGTGTTTTTGCAAAAGAATAGCCAAAGAATACAATGAAAAAGAATAAAAAGATCAGAAATTTATTCATATATATATATATAGTAATTTGATATATTAAACAAGGAATGGAGAAAGTCTGAACTATATAATACATGAGTTTTAGAATATTGGCCCTCCGTAGGTGAAAATATAAACAATTAAACATGACTCATGCCATAAACAACTTTTGTAAACATTCAGGACTGAAATATTAAAGAATATCCTTTGACATTATAAGGTATGGTTTCTTAAATAAGGCACAAAAGACTTATAATATGGCTATTAAAAATAGACTTTTGTGTATGTGTATATGACAAAAACCATACCACAGTTAAAAAAAAAAAACAGAACTATTCTTCCTTTCCTTAGTCTAATAAAAGCAGGCATGGGTAGGCATATTTAATTAAATATGTCTGGTTCCTAAATTTATTCCTTAAGGAAATATGAGATTATCAGTATTCACTGTATTATAGGATATGTTTCACTTTAAAGGTATATCTGAGTGGTACACACAATATATTATTGCTTGAAGATGGCAAAACTCTATTTGGTCAAAGGGCTAGAAAACTGAACCTTTCAGTTTCAGTTGAACTGAACCTTTCAGTTCAGTTTTCTCTTCTTATTAAAGAAGAGAAGATTGCTATGTGAGCAGATTGAGTAGTCTATATTGAAAACTGTTGCAAGAATAATAGTAACTATCTGTATTGGATGTTAACCACGTGCTGGAGCATGTTCTATTTAATAAGACTCATCTCAGTCCTATCAAACTGACCACATAAAATGTCATAATCAAAAGTAACAGTCAAAATGATGATATTTGGAGGCTGACTGGCTGGTTAAATGGTAATTCCATTAATAGAAATGCAAAAATAAAGTAGAAGAGAAACTAGCCCTCATACAAATGATCATGAGTTTGGAGTAGGGTATATTGATTTAAAGGACCAATGAGACACTTGGCAATGTGATCTTTTGACTTGGAAGACAGTTCTGAGCTTTTGCTATAGACTTAAAGAGCATATGCTAATGAAAGGTATTTATTGAAGTTCAGGAATTACTTGAGGTCACCAAAAATTTGAGAGTATAGAAAGAAGACTGAGGATAAAATCTTGGACAAGAACCAACTCCAGATACAAAAGGAGGCAGTGCTATAGAATCTAAGATAGTTAAGAGAGGAAAGGAAATAGAAAATGGTGCCAGGTAATATAATAAAAATGAAGCAGTCAATGGGTGCCTGGGTGGCTCAGTCGGTCAAGTGTGGGACTCCTGCTCTCCTGCTTTAAGCTAGGGTTGTGATCTCAGAGTCCTGAAATTGAGTCCTGAAATCAGCTCCATGCTGAGTGGGGAGCCCGCTTAAGATTCTCTCTCTCCCTCTCCCTCTCAGCTGTGCTACATGTCCACGTGCCCCCCCCCAAAAAAAAGGAAGCCGTCAGAAGATTAATTAGTAGCTATCATATCTTCCCATTCGTGGTTGGTGGTTCCTTGATAGAAAACAATTTAAAAATCAGTCTCTGAAAATGTGTGTATTGCTTACTTTTCTATTTAAAAAAAATAGTTTGCTTCTAATTTTGTGGATTTTTTACATATCTACCCCCCCACCTTGGGTGTTTTTGTTCATCGTAATGCGTTATTAGATTGATCTTCTATCAGATGCTTTGACCCATCCTTTGCATTTTCAGCACTGGTGACAGATAATCCTCAAATAGCAAATATTTGCATGGGAACCATTTTCAGAACCATTTATTTTTGTGGTGCTAAAATTTTATTTGCCTTTAAAGTGACATATGAAAGATTTAGTCTCTAACTCAACAACTGATTGTACTTTAGATTAAAAAAAAAACACTTCATTTGACATTTAAAAAGGCTTCCCTTTCTTTCTAGTGACAGGTGTGACTGTCACTAAAACTTTCAGATGTACACCATTCATAGTATTTATTAATATACTGCCTTTTTGTCAAAAATATTTTTCTCACATGACATTATTTTTGTCTGTGAATCAAATGATTTGATCTTTTTTGCTTGAATCTAACTTTCACTTTTTTTTTAAACGTGCATGGATTTTTAGCAATCCCATTGATTCCTTTGGGTTTATGATTTTAATTTTTTAGGAATCCGTTTAATATAGGAAAAGTATTAAACATCACATGTTTATGGGCTGCAAGAGAAGACAAATCATTTAAAATATGAACCTCATGAGGTTATGTTGAGTATTTTTCAGTTCTCTAAACCTCCTCTAGATGACTTGCTGCTTTTCTTAAGGTAACAGAAGAGTATGAGAGAACTGATGGATAACTTCACTTGAATTAAGTACATTAGAAATTGACAAGATTGGGATGCCTGGTAGCTCAGCGGTTGAGCACCTGCCTTTGGCTCAAGGCATGACCCTGGGGTCCTGGGATCGAGTCCCACATCGGGCTCCCTGCACGGAGCCTGCTTCTCCCTCTGCCTGTGTCTCTGCTTCTCTCTCTGTGTGTCTCTCATGAATAAATAAATAAAATGTTTTTGAAAACATAAATTGAAAAGATTGTGAATATGAAGACTTACTGTATGCTTTTAAAAGTCAGTTAGTTCAAGAGGTAGAAGGGTCACCTAGCAATATTGTTGGGAGCTTTGCAGGTCAAGCAGATAACACTTGAGCCTGTGATGATGAGCCAGGGCTCCACTGCCACAGCCTGGTCCATGCCTTATGCCCTTAACTCAGCAGTCAGTCAGTGAATACTTGTTGACCTTGTTCTTTCGGCATCATTCTGAAATCTAATTCTACTTAGAATGTGTTCTATACATGATTTACTAAAGATTTCAGCTTAGTACAAATGCCAAAATACTTTATTCTTGACTGAGAGGTAAACTTTGAGTAAATCATATTTCTAAATTATACTTCACCCTCCTTTAGGGCTCTTATGATATTGGACCTTTTATATTGTACTATTCTGTTATGCTGTGATTTTTATGGAGAGACGGTACAGGAGAAAATAAGGAGATCACAGTTAATGACTGTCTTTTCTATCCCACTCACACTCTTCAATAACAAATAGAGATGGGATGATGCTTCTTGTCCATTACATGACCCTGAATCCATGATGATTTAGAAGGTACCCACTGTGCACTATTTTACCATAAATTCCTGGTACCATACTCACTGAAGGACTAAAGGAGAGAATCTACTTACGGTACAGTTGTAGAGAAAAAAACTGTTTTAGTTAATATTGGTGAGTGAAAAATTTAATTACCTATACAGAATTTAAATATGTATCTGTAATATATACATATATATATTATGTATAATTGCAATCTTTTTAAACTTTCTTTACTCTCCTTTATGAAATAGAAAGTCTGGTGAAGGATTTCAATTCTATTATTACAACAGTTCTTTAAGATCCAAAAATAACAACATATACAATCCTTGTGTTAACTGCTTTTCCAACCTGACCAAACAGGCTTTTTTGCTGTTAAAAAAAAAAAAAAAGAAGTAGAAGGAAATTTCTGATGTTATCTTAAGTATCTTATGAAAATGAATCCCTATTAATCCCGTCACAAAGGAACTAGGATCAAGGGAGATGTATTTCATGCTATCTGACCCACCTACATGGCTCAGGAGAACCACCGCCTACTTAAAAAGTATGTGAACTGCTACTACTCATCAGGGGTACTGTTGCTGGCAGCTTTGAAAGAAAAGAGCTTCGTCAGCAATCCTGCCCGCAGTTCAGAGCATCTTCCCTCGTTGCTGTTCACTGTGTTCTTGATGCTCTGGTCCAGTTAGAGGTTTACTCCTTGGTAGAGTGGCAGTGATCAAGTCTCTCACAGCGTTGCTGTGACATCATCCATGTGAGTGCCTAACCATTTCTAACCCGCTATTAGTGCTCAAAAATTAGCAACTGCTCTCATCATTTGCACTTGAAAACCGTTACAGTAAATAAACTTTTCTTGTTGAAATGTAGAAGTGCAATGACACTATCTGCTATATTCTTTTATGTATACATGTCTTGATACCAGGTCTCTAAAATTTCCTTAGAAAAGAGAACACATTTTTTAGTGAATGGAAAGAGTTCTTCCTTTGTTTTTAAATTACATATTTTAGATACATTTTTTCCAGAAAATATTTTAAATACTTTTCTAACAGTTGCGTTGGAAGTCTGTGAACTATTGTCACTATTTTTACGTAAAAAAATACAATACCTACTATTTATACATATATTTTTTCCAGCTCATTCCAGAACTCATTAGTCCTTCAGAATGCATTTCTTTTTTAATGCCTAATTGCTAAATCAGTTATTCTTTTACACTGATATTACTGAACCAACATGGCACTATTGGGCAACCTGATTCTGGAATGGAGAACTCATTGTTTTGCTTTATAATGGACACGTTATTTTTGGAGAAAGTGTTCTTACCCTTGATTTCATAGATAAAGAGGTTTTTACAGAGGTTTTAGGGGCTAGATGAATTCTCTGAAATTGTATGCTATCGTATGAATACTGTAAGAGTATGTCTTTAGTTATATAATTTTCTGGTTTGAGCACCCATATCTTTCATCAGATTCTCAAAACTTTCTCAAGCCATTGGCTTAAAAGGATAAAAAAAAAAACAACTAGTTCTTGTTTCTAAATACTTGGTTCAGAAGTTTAACACACTTGAGGAATTCTGAAGCCTACTTTTATAATTGGAGCAATTATAAAGAAAGAGGATTATAGACATTATTTAGCGAATCACGTCAAGGGTTTTGTCTCAGAGACGTCCTACGTTATTATTTTCTTCTGTCCAGATCATCCTCCTGGCATGCTCTTTACAATAATGGTGCTACTGTATTATTCCACTGTACCATAATACTTACATTCACTTCTAAATATTATTACCTTTATATCTGTCATCTGGCACAGAAAAATTAAAGCATAAGGCTAAGCAAAATAAATTTTGATCCTGGAATTGTGGTAAGAAAGGGAATTGTGAAGAGAAAAATTTTACATTTTTTCGTTGCTCAGTATGTATGTATTTCCAAAGTCTGGCCAAGAGAATGGGGATGTTATTTTTAAAAGATACTTAACTTTTGATTTCAGAAAGGAATAATCATTTTTTTCCTTGAAACTGATGCTCTTTAGATGAAACCTTGCAGTTGAGAGGTTTTATTTTAGAGATCATGGTAAAGCAATTCCAAATATGAATTTAACATAACTTCATTCCATGGGAACGTATCTGATGACCTGACAAGAGCTGCTAATATCTGTTCAGATAATATGAAGGATTTTAGTCAATTCTTCTTAATCCAGCAATCTCCAGAAAATAATGATAGGCTGGTAATCAAGCCATATTTCATCTGTTTAATCTTTTTTTTTAATAGATTTGCAGGTGAAACATGGACTTTATTCGGAGGCAGTTCAGCTAGTCAACAAATATTTATTGTATATTATGTGTGAGTCACTGTGTTATGCTTATGCAATATACCAGTAAAAAACAATGAAAACCAAACAAAACAGAGATGTAGGCAAAATCCATGAACTTTTAGAGTTTAATTAAATTACAGATACTTTAGAAACTAAATAATCAAATAAATTAATATACATGTGAGACTTGCATTCATTGTGAAGGATAAGCAGTTTTTATTTTTTGGTATAGTTTCATTTTCAATGACTTTCTTTTCTATGACTTTTAACACTAATCATTAAACATTTTAAGATGATTCCTTATATTTTCTTTTTTTTAACGATTTTATTTATTTGTTTATTTATTTATTTATTTATTTATTTATTTATTTATTTGAGAGAGACAGAAAGACAGCACAAGCAGGAAGGAGAAGCAGAGGTTGAAGCAGACTCCCCACTAAGCAGGGAGCTGGACAAGGGACTGAATCCCAGGACCCTAGATCATGACCTGAGCTGAAGGTAGACACTTAACCGATTGAGCCACCCAGAAGCCCCAGTCTCTTATCTTTTCTAAGTTAATGTGGAATTTATCATTTTTAAGGAGTACCAAATTCTGGAAGAATGTTTACAATTAGGGTAGAATTAATATCAACCCTGTTGTTCTGAGCAATGGAATGGAGCCAGAATCCAGCAAAAGGATAATAATTGGTCAAAATGTCTCCTGCTTCATTGGTAATATTAGAAACACCTCACAACTCATTAAAAAGCAGTTAAACAGAAAAGGCTTTAGAGTTGCTGTTTTTGTTTTAACCTACTTTGAAATAAAGTCCTGTAAACGTAATAATATTACCAAGTATATGAAAACAAAAAGTTCTACTCAGTGTGCTAAGTTGAACAAGGATGCTAATAGGAAAGCATATTTTTAAGAATTAATCACGTAGATGTCCCTGTTGAAAGATTTTCTAGAGTCGTATGGTAGAGTGGAAAGAGAATAGAATTTAGACTCAAAAGCTCGGGATCCCTGGGTGGCTCAGCAGTTTAGCACCTGCCTTTGGCCCAGGGCCCAATCCTGGGGACCCGGGATCGAGTCCCACATCGGGCTCCCGGTGCATGGAGCCTGCTTCTCCCTCTGCCTGTGTCTCTGTCTCTCTCTCTCTCTGTGACTATCATAAATAAATAAAAATTAAAAAAAATGTTTAGACTCAAAAGCTCTGGATTGAAGGTTAATGTTGTTATTTTTCATTAGGGTAGCCATATGTCCATGTTTTCTGGGGCCCATCATGGTTTACGTCTGCTGTCCTGACACAATTAATAATACCATCCTCTTTTATTCTTAAAAATGTTTGGTTTGGACAAGAAATTATATGGTAAACTTACTGTGCCAACCAACACTATTTTCACAGTGATAGAGTTTGCATAATACATTTGGTTTTCAAGGTTGTGTGACCGCCAAAAAGAAAAATATGTAAAAGAAAGTGTTTTATAATCTGAAAATTATTATAAGAACTATAAAGAGGTGTATAAATACTACTTTATTTGGGCAGAGTGATTAAGGTGACTATGTAAAAGTGAGTAGTTTTATTTTAATCTGTCATTCTTGAACGAATTGGTACTACTTTTGTTCGAATAGTTAGGTAATACCTTATTTCCCCAAAGTGTGTTGTGTTGAAATAGAGTCACAAACCATGAGTACTAGGAGTATTGAAACCTAGACTTTACTTATGATAAGGATCAGGGATATATTCTATTTAATTAAAATTTACATGGGTTTATTAAACTGAGTGAGAAAAATGGAACCAATTATTTTATAATTTCACCAATATTCAATTAAGTTTTGAATGTTCTTCCAGTGTGCTTCTTTCTTTCTTTTTTTTTTTTAATCTTCTAGTGTGTTTCTTTATCATCCTCAGGATGTACCTTTGTGTCCTCTAGTATCTTTAGGAAATGTTATTCATTTTACTCTTTTTATAAGCCATTATTAGTAATCTAAAAATGTTAATGCTCATCCCTATGAATTTGATCTTAAGTGCACAATTTCTCAAAGAAAAAAATACTTCGTGAAGCACTTTTTCTGAATCCCATTTTATTTCAGATGATCCACTTAACCTCTGTAAAATGGCTGTACGTTAGCCTTTGCATTTCTGCTTGGAAGCTGTTAGAGAACTTGTATTAATTTGAAATGAAATAAAACATAGACAGTTTTTATCAATAGCGAGTGAGTTTTCAACAACTTCAAAGTCCCCTTTATCAGAAGGAGGAAGAAACTCATTCTCCCTAAATCTGAGAGGCAATTAACTGAACATCAGGAGGACTAGAGAAACTTAGCATCAAGAGTCAGCTCACCATATGGAACTTTAAAAAATATGGTTTCTGGGACAAGATTTTGGGAGCTAATAATTACTTCTTCACAGGGTTGTTAAAAGCATTAAATAGGTAATGTGTATGAAAGCATCTGGCAAGTGACTTGCAAGCTACTATTGAGTTCTATCCAATAGATATTTGTTGAGTAAATGAGCAAGCTCTGGGAAGAATGAAGAGTCAAGGGAATATATCCTACAAAATAATGCTCTTTCTTTTATTTTTTTCTATGCCAGCCAAGACCTTCTCCCTTAAAGATTGGTACAAATGACCATGAATAAAAGTTCATTTGACTGACTCATATAATAATTTTTACAAGCTTTATGTGTCTTTTCAATCATTCAAATTTTTTTACTTCCAAAATCTGAAATTGAAGATTCTGAACCACCTAGATTAGGATGCGAGGTCACCAAAAGACTCAATTTTACTATCTCCATCTACTGGCAGGGAGGAACTATACCCAAGCATCTGGACTGGCATAGAAAAGAGGAGAAAGAACATTTAAAAGGTAAGCAAAACATATATTTTTATTTACTCTGAATTATTAAACTTTTCTTATTGTGCACTCTAACGTACTCTCACATAATTAAGGTTGATGCGGTGAACCATATGACAGCAGAGGATTTGTTTAGTTAGTATGATATTTTTATCTGATTTTTCAACATGAACTAGTATAGATTCGAATGCCTTTCTTTCCTAATGGGAGTCTTTTTTGTCCTTGTACTTGTAAACTTTTATCTGGTTGTTCCAACGCTCCTGTGTTATTTTTGTATTCCTAATGGTCTCCAGACTGTAGTGTGCTTACTGAAATGTCGCTACTCTCATTTCTGTATTCTCTGATGTGTTAAAGGGTAATTTCCCCTGACATCTTCTTTTGACTCTTGTGGTATAGAGAGAGTAGAAGTGCGTTTCTCAAATTGTAATGGATGATTCTGGTGTTTCTTAGATCCTTCATTAGTAAGTATTTTCTTTTGGCGGAAAGTACTTAATGAAAAGTTTCTTGTTAATAAGTAAAAGTTTTTATATATATTTATATCAGGTTTTTTTATGGTTTATTGGTATATTACTTCCTCATCAGAAATCTTTCATTTTGGTTTGATTTGTTTGTTTTGATTGACTTTTAACAATACAGCATTGCAATTGAATTTTCAAATAGAGTGACTGCTATAAAATATTTGATAGTTTGTGTAGTTGTACAGAAATAGATGTGTGTAAATGTAAATCATGGATTTTAAATAATTTGTTGTTGTTAAGGCTTGTGTTATGCACATCTTTCTTAAAAAGCCCTATCTCAACTTGAGAATGAGAGTAATAGCCATTTGTCAAGATAAGTAGTACTGTTAAACTTGATGCGGTTCAATTAAGTTTTTGTTTTTTGTTTTGTTTTCTGTTCCTTTCTCCTGTTCTTCTTGACCTCTGGGCATTTGTTTCTGTATCTTTGTTCCATTTTGGGGGACAGTGTTTTATTTCTCTCAGAAAATGAATGGTTAGATCTATAGGGATCGTGGGTGGAGAATTTTCAACTTCAAAATTGGGTTTCATGAACAAGAATTTTCAAGGAAATGCTATGATCAAACAGGCCTCTTCATTTGTTGGAAGGTCAGTAATACAGCTGGTCCATTTGCTGGCTGGAGGATTATGCTGTTATCAACAGTGCAAATACCATAAAGAAGGACTCTCAAATCTTCTTGTGGCATCTAACAGTGTCCAATCTGACACATACATCCTCAAAGTCTTCACTGAGATCAGAAGATAGGGAAGTAGGTATTTTTGAATACAGTTGAAGAAACTAGTGATAATGAGGTGTTGAAGAAGAATCACTCCTCACAAATGAAACTTCTGCTAGACTCTTTAAAGTTTAATTCAGTCTTTATTTTGAATACAAGTGTGTATCGAATCTGTTCTAACGTAGGTTCAACTTCTCTTTTTAGGCCTTTTCCCTCAGATCTTTGATTTAATTTTGAAACTATTGTAATAAGGCTAGCTGTTGCTAAAGAATGCTGTTCATGGGCATATTCAAGCCAATTATAAATATCTTTGCTTTGAGAAGTAAAATTTAGGCAACCTATTTCCCTACCAAAATGATGTCTTTTATTATTAACTTTTATGGCTTTCATTTCTTTTAAAGGCTTCACATTTATATTTTATTATACTTTAACATTAATTCAAGACTGACAAGAGTTACTGAGGTAGTGTGGGGTCGGGGGGATGATGTTTTTCCAGCAGGGCAGAAAGGTAGAACATTCATGAGCATAGTTTAATTCACTTTTGAGGGGCAGTCATGTCCCAGTATAATTGCTCTTCATTTATTCTTGATGTTGTGATGTGGAATTACTGCCAAAACTGAAGACCTTGCTACAAATATAATTTATAAATCTCAAATATTGTTTATGGAAATGTGAACACTTTATCACTTATCAACAGCATTTAATAACATTTAAAACATAAGATAGGAGGACATGATTTGTAAAGAAGTTATTGAATTTATTATTTTTACTGTCTTTTGTATTATTCAAAAGAGAATCATAAGCCTATTACTTATACATTATATGCATTCACCTGTGAACATGAAACACTAAATATAAGTGGAAAGCAGTAGTCTCATTTTTCAGCATAAATGATTGCTGAATGTATGAAGACTGAAACATATTCCTATTTTATTGTTTCTTAGGAATCATTTATTTTGCTTTATTGAAAGCTTAACCTAAATGAGACTTTTAGAGATATTTTAAATATTCACTAAAGGCATAAACCAATGGCCTTACTTGCATGTTTGCTGTGAAGGATTAAGTTTGTATTGATTACATTTCCATTATTATTTTCATTGATGAATTTTAAACATCTTCCCATCAGAATGTCAGTACTCTATCTAGCCATTGTGTGTTCACAAAGAAATAGGTAACTACTTCCATATTTGAAACTGCTGGTAAACTCCAATCTGAATGTCGTAAATTATATGTCCCATGTAGATAGAAAAGGGGCAGATGTTGAGTCTTCAAAACAGATGAAGGTCTTTAGTGAATGTGTTTTAAGTAAGCGTGTTTGTTATGTATTATGAATTTGTGCTTAATCATATTAGCTAGTTTTTGTTATAATAATATTATTTCATATAAATGTATTCAGCTTAAAATATTTCAGAGCTTCTAATATTTTATGTGAACTTTCTACATTGAATGATAGTTTTCATTCAATGAGAAAGTTGAATAAGTATTGAAAAGTGAAATCAATAGTGAATCTTTAAAAAAAATTTTTAAAAAATAGTGAATCTTTAAAGGGAATGTTTATTTTGTAATGTTAATTACTCCTAACTTATTTCTATTCTACATTCTGCTTTTGACCTCTTTGGGGTATCTAAAATAAAAGGCAACTTAACACCGAATAAAAAATAATACCATTGCCTAAACATGGTTCACTCTAGTGGTGTGTGTATACAATCGTATTCATTACTAATTGGTGTGCAGTAAAAGCTTTACAGAGATTCCGTGTTTATATATACTTGGCTGTTTATCCTGTGACATAATAGGTAAGAAGATTATTGCCAGTTTATTTTTCATAATTGAGCCTTCATTTGAAAATGTTGTATCCCATTGTGTAAAATCAAAATAAATTATTTTTACCATTCCTTAAGGCTAAAATACCATGCTGTCGAATCTTTGCCATTCTATATCTCATACCTCAATACCAGAAGAATTTTATAGACCTTACTTGCTGTGTTTCTTTATGACACTAAATCAGATATTTTAGAGCGTGAAAAGGGAACACTAATAATAGCCATGCTGGGATAACAGGACTAAATGAAGGCCATCCCAGGCAAACTCAGACATGTTCACTATGTAATGATTTTGGTTGCAAATGTAAAAAATTATAACTCTAATTGGCTTAAGTAATAAAAAGTGATTTATTTAGTCATGTACCTGAGAAGCCCAGACATGAGATGAACTTCTTGTGTGGTTTGAGCTAGGATCTAGCTTTACATTTGTGTACTATCATTTATCAACCTAGTTCTGTGCATTGACTTTTTCATCAGACTGGATTCTATTACAAGCTTAATGGCTACAGTAGTTCTGGATCTCACGTCTTCGGCCAGAAGATCTCATTCTCAACTGTTGAAGAAAAGCCATTGGATTCGCTCTGATTGGTCTTTAAAATCATCCATGAATGAGAGAAATGGGCTTATATTGGTTTTCTAGGCATACTTCTGGGTAGGGACAATCTAGCCCTTCTTTTCCAGTGGCTGCTTCGTAGTAGTGATGGGGATATTGGGGATATGCTCACCATTTTAGCTTTTTCTCATTGCATATGTAATATATGCTATGAACTTCCTGAACAAAGCCTCCCATTCCTTACTCTCATTTATAATTAGATAGGTGGCTAATGGGTGAATTCTTGTGCTTCTCAGCAAATGCAAAGCAATTTAAGCCTTTATATGAAGATAGCGTCCAGTCAGGGACTTGGCAAAATTTCTATAAGCTGCTATTTTTCTCCTAATGAACCTAAATAATGAAATCAGAAATTTGAAATCCCCACCTATAAACATCATTGTTTCTTGCTTAATTAATTTGATCTTTGCAAAGTTAGAATCTTTGTACACGTGACCAATTTTGCATTATCTTACATAGCAATCTCCTATTCACTGACATCAGAAAACTTGATACCTGATAGTAAATTTTCTCTCATTGTATTTAATTAGAACATTTTGGACAAAGTTTCTGCTTCACGTATGTGCTGACTTACAGTTATCAAGGTGATTAATTTATATGGTTATTTCATTTAAACTTTAAAACAGTTTGTGATTATCTTTAGTTTATAAAAAGTAAACTCTGATATCACGTGTCTTACCTAAAATAACAGCTTTTATCATCAGTCTATTCATATTTCAGAGTTAAGATAAAATAATGACTGTAATTATGGAATTCTTGGAGTGTGGTAAAATTATAGAACATGTTTTATTTTCTTAAAATAAGCAAGCATGTTAAGAAAATGGCAAATCTCAGTAATGAGTACTCTGTGACCTATCACCTTCAGCTGAAATATGTATGTAGGTTATAATAGATGGACTTTGCCTAAGGTAGCAAATATGAATTAAGGGGCCTTAATAAGAAGGAGTAGGAATTGTAAAATCTTCTTATCCTTACCATGTGCAGTCACTAGGATCTTGGGAATGAAGAATGAAACATTGAAATAACATATAAAATTGTTTTCTGCCGTGTTCTTGGGTGGGGTATTGTTTTGTTTTGTTTTATACTATCAATATGTATTAGGTAGTGCCATGGGCAAGGCACAGAGCTAGATGGTTGGTTAGTTTCTGGACTTGAGTAAAATGCCTTTATGTTTTAGGCATGAATAGTATGGTAGAAAGTAAGGAAGGTAAACCCATATATTAACATTAGAATATGCACTCCTAAAGGAATACACAACAGTAATCAAAATGGAATTCTTTAATGTATTTATTGAAGTTCAACTTAATTAAAATATAGTGTATTATTAATTTCAGAGGCAGAATTTAGTGATTGATTCATCAGTTGTTTATAAAACCCAATGCTCATTCATTCCATCAAATGCCCTCCTTAATGCCCATCACTTAGTTACCCCATCCCCCACCCACCACCCCTCCAGCAACCCTCAGTTTGTTTCCTATAGTTAAGAGTCTCTTACGGTTTGTCTCCCTCTCTGTTTTCTTCAAAGATGGAATTCTAAAAGAGGAAACATCTGAAGTGGGTTTTGGTAGCTGAATATTAGATACTGTAAAGGTAGTTTAGGAGTGATATTAACACAGTCCTAGAGGTTGTCACGTTGAGAGGACAGGGCTTCGTTTTGTTTGTGATATTCCAAGCACCTGGAACAGAGCAGGAATCATAATAAGTTTCCAGTATATAAGTTTTGACTATTCATTCCCTTGAGGAATAAAGTGATCATCTTCTGGGATAAATTCAAGGACCTCAGTTGAGCATATCTTAAATAATTATATTTGTTTTATGGTTTACTTAATACAACAAACCCTCATTTTCTTTTCCTTAGTGAAAATGTACTGTAATTTGTGAACAGTTTGATGTAGACAGTGCTACTGATTGTCTTAGTTTTATTTTGCTATTGTATTAAGCATATGGGAAAGAGAAGATTGAGCCTATCTAGGATATTATTGTATTTTAGGGCAATATAGTATAGTATTGTACTTTAGTATGAATAGTCAGAATTTTAAATTTTAAACATAAGCATAGGGTACTTCTATATAGATTGTAATTTATGGAGAGAGATTTCTTTGCACTATGGAGCTCAAGTCTGTCTTCTTTGTATGGCATCAAGTTGGATTAGGATGAGACTATTCTGGATTTTCTAGACAAAAAGTGTCAGTTCATGGAGTCAGTAAAACTGTGTGCATGTGTGTGTTTGTTTATCCTATGATTTTGACTGTTGTTAAAATTGAAATTTGTTAATTGAGAGTTGATGAGAGCAAAACAAAGATAACTATATAACCAAACAAAAAATAATATAAAGAAGGATTATTACCGGCAAAAAGAAGAAAGAAATAGTGAACAGAGTAAAGCGCAGATGAGACCAATGAAGATGTGTATTTATCAAGTAAGGACTTAGAAATAGAAATGTTTTTTTAAAACATAATTTCAAAATAACTTATATTGGGAAGTAAACACATCAAAAATTTCACAGGGTATCTATGAAGTCTACCAGTTTACAGGTGACATGTTGCTACAGTCTTGCCCACATGAAACAGGAACTGGAGGCCGTCAGAACTCCTAAAGCTCACCAATTTTGGAGACATTTCTTTTTGACCTAATTCTTAATCCAGGGGTGCCTGGGTAGATCAGTGGGTTAAGCATCTAAGTCTTGATCTCAGCTCAGATCTTGATCTCTGGGTCATGAGTTCAAGGCTCACATTGGGCTCTATGCTGGGCATGGAGCCTACTTCAAAAAAGAAGATGACTTAGAAAGTAGAATGATTTTCATTTAAAACATTGTACCTGGGATCCCTGGGTGGCTCAGCGGTTTAGCGCCTGCCTTCGGCCCAGGGCATGATCCTGGAGATCCGGGATCGAGTCCCGCATCGGGCTCCCTGCATGGAGCCTGCTTCTTGCTCTGCCTATGTCTCTGCCTTTCTCTCT
This sequence comes from Nyctereutes procyonoides, assembly GCF_905146905.1. Lineage (NCBI taxonomy): Eukaryota > Metazoa > Chordata > Mammalia > Carnivora > Canidae > Nyctereutes > Nyctereutes procyonoides. The sequence goes on from NW_026575122.1 coordinate 9,943,694, forward strand.
CTGTGTGTCTCATGAGTAAATAAATAAAATCTTAAAAAAATATAAAATAAAATAAAACATTGTACCTAATTCTTAATCCTACAGCCCTTTTCTGCAACAGTCGACCTAAAACATTAGTATCGAGAAAGGATATGGATTTATCTTTTCTAAAAAGTGATGTATTATCTAGAAACCTCTTTTTAGTGGTCTCTTTATTAATAATACATTTTCAGGCATTATAATTTTTATTATTTTTATTTTTATTTTTAAGTAATCTCTACACCCAATGTGGGCTTGAGCCTGTAACCCCGACATCAAGAGTTGCATGCTCTACTGTCTGAGTCTTATTCTTATCCTTTTCTGCTCATAGTAAATATATCTTTGGAGGGACTAATATTATGAAATGCATAGCAAATATTGTGACATTACTTTGACATAATGCTAAATTAATTGAATAATATAGTTATTTGATTCTGTGTAATTAAATTACATATGTACCCATGTAGTCAACCATCTTACAGTATTTACATTGTTATTTTATCAAGGTATAATTGATCTATAATATTATATTTGTTTCGGGTGCCCAGCATCATGATTTGATATATGTATTGCAAAATGACCACCACAATAAGTCTAGTTAGCATCCATCATCAGATGGTTAAAATTTGTGTGTGTGTGTCTAATAAACAAAAATTTATTAGATCGACTCTCAGCAAATTTCAGATGTGCAGTATAGTATTAACTGTAGTCATCATGTTGTATCTTACATTACATCCCCATGACTTATTTTGTAACTGGAAAATTGTTCCATTTGACCCCCTTCACCCATTTCACCCACCCTCCACTCTCCAACTCTGGCAATCAGCAGTCTGTTCTCTGTATCTATGAGCTCCTTTTATTTTTCATTAAGATTCCGCATGTGAAGTCATACATTATTTGTCTTGTCTTTCCCTGTATGACTTATTTTAGTATAATGCCCTCAAAGTCTATTCATGTTGCTGCAAATGGCATTTTTTTATTTTATAGCTGAATAGTATTACATTGTTTACATAAAGTGCATTTCCTTTGTCCCTTCACCCATCGGTGGACACTTAGGTTGTTTGCATGTCTTGGCTGTTGTAAATAATGTTGCTCTGAACAGGAGAGGATGCAGATATCTTTCAGAGTTAGTGTTTTTTGTTAGTATTACATTATTAATATCCCTTTTCCTTTTTTTTTTTCTATTTTTGGTTCATTTTAGTTTTCAGTATTTCCTCCTTAAGAGGATCTGGGCAAGATAATGTGAAAAGATAACTATTTTATATTTTTTTTAAATTCCATGTTTATATATGTTTTCATTTCTCATGCTAAATTCATCATTTGAGATGAACCAAGATTTATTCTTCTTTAGAATACATGGCTAGGAGAATGTTGTAATGTTTTATGATTTGACTACAAACATTTATTTCGTTGCTATTTTTCTTTGGCTATACTGTCCACTGGACATAAGAAAAGCAAATATTCAATAAAATAGTCATAAAGTATATACTTGTCCCTTCCTTAAAAATACTAGTAAAGTTATATATTTAGAACTATGATTTTTTTTTTAAACAACACAACTATAAATGTAGACCCTTAATTTGGTAGAACTTAATGTTTGTTGCTTCTTTTTTTTTTCTGATTATAGGCCTAGTTGTTTGAGATTTACATAAAACTTTGACAATCATGTGTAAATCATATGTGTCTGGTGGCAAACCTCACTGCATTTAAAGACCAATTTTTGGGAACAGCAATTTCACTTAAAAGGAAATTTACAATTCTTTTACCACAAAGAAGGCCTACATGTTCAGTCTTTAAATTATGTTTAATTATAGCTTAATGGAATTGTGGACTATAAAAGAAAAAAGAAGATGTAAACACAATTTAAGTATATACATTTTAGCAATGAGCTTTTTTGATTGAAGCTGTAAAAATAGAATTCAGATCTTTTAGTAGCTATGTAGTTTTCTAGATTATATATGAGAAAATAAACAGTGCTGTATTTGTAGAGTGCCTTGGATTACCTGAGGCATTTTTTAGATGAAATGGGGCAAATAATAAATTTTAATAAATCTAATTGGAAAAATTAATTCATTACAACATGTTAGTTGCTAAAATAAGAAAAACTCCTGATATAAACTACTGTCATAAACGCCTTTGAAATATGTAGGTTATTGGAAGAAAATTTAGAGAGTTGGGAACTATCCCAATTTTAAAAGAAATTTTTGAAAACAGGTAACTAATTTAATGTATCAGTAAATTTTCATCATTTTTAAAAGAGAATTTGTCAGTGTAGAGGAGAACTCATCTAACTTGATAGATCCTTCTGTGTTCTCAGGAGATATACTGGTGATAAATTATGTGCATAAAAGAAATATTGATTATTTCATATGAGTTAATATAGCCAATAGCAGTATTAAATATTAGCATCCAACGAGAGGGATCATGTTTCTGAATAGGTTACTTGTAGCTAAGGACAAAATCAGGCACTGAGAAGAATGACAGCATTAATTTATTTAATTTAAAAATTCTACAGAGTTAACAAATAATTTACTAATGTGATGATATTCCCCATATGTATTCAAAGGAACTTATATTTGTCTTTTGTCTTTACTCTGTCTTCCTAATTATAAGTTAGACCATATAAAATAATACCAGATTGATTGCTGAAATAGTCAAGGTTAGGAGAATGAAAAAGCTGCTTTAAGAATCATAACTACAACTTATTAAAATTACTTGAGGGTTTTTAAATAGTAAAACAGATTATTCTTAACCTAAATAACCTTCTAACTAATATATGGCCTTTGATAGTCTTTTAAATTTAAGAAGTTTCTGAGAACAGCATTCTTTTAAAAAAAAAAAAAAAAGATTTTATTTATCTGAGAGAGAGTGAGAGAGAGAACCAGCGCAGTCATAGAGAGGGGCAGTGGGAGAGCAACAAGCAGACTCCCTCTGAGCAGGAACCCGAAATGGGGTCCAATCCCAGGACCCTGAGATCAGACCTGAACTGAAATCAAGAGTTGGATGCTCAACCAACTGAGCCACCAGGTGCCCCTAGAGCAGTATTCTTAAATTGCATTTTATCAGTGAAATAATGTGATTTGAGTAACAAGTACTCTTTAAAAAGTTGCTGCAATTGCTGTAGTTGTTGCTGAAGTATTGGGGAAAATTCACTCTTTGTATTATTTCTAGAAGTCCATGAGTTGGTAGTTCGACATTTTAGTAATTAAGAAAAGTAATGTGTTATGCTCCTTCGAGTATAAACGTACACAGGTTTTTATTTGGTAGTGTTAAAATAATCCTTTTTTTCTGTGTGAGTTTTGAAGAGAGTGGTATTTGGTTTATATCGTATGAGGCATACCCAACACTTGTTTAATTTAAAATACGGATGATTAAAAAAAAACATTTATTTTGAAACCTGCAATTTTTGAGATATCTGTGCTAACTGTACGTCTCTTCCTATATTTTTGCTTTAGGAGTACAAGATCCCCAGCATGAGAGAATTATTACTGTGTCTACTAATGGAAGTATTCACAGCCCAAGATTTCCTCATACTTACCCAAGAAATATGGTCTTGGTATGGAGATTGGTAGCAGCAGAGGAAAATGTATGGATACAACTTACGTTTGATGAAAGATTTGGGCTTGAAGACCCAGAAGACGACATATGCAAGTAAGTTATACTTAAAATTGAAACAGAATGCAACTGTCCTACAAAGTCTTTCAAGTTGCTTCATTTTAATGATGTGATTTTAAATGGCATCTTTTGTTCTTTATATTTTTCTGATGATCCAAGAAATTTGCAACCTTATTTAAGCTATGTTTCTTTTAAAATCAGAAGACACATACTGTATGTGTGCATTCATCAGTTTTATCTACTTCTGAAAACAGTTCGAGGTAACTTACAGCACGAAGGACGTAGAGAATCAAACGATCTGAAATAAGGGATAAAGAAAATCCAAATAAAGGAATGCAGTTGTGCCAGAAAACCTAAGTCATGATCAGTGCTAAAAATTTTACATTTCAGCTTCCTGACAGCCAGTCAGTAAAATAAACAATAATTATTTAAGAGAAAACACAATATTCATGGGTGCATAGTACCTAGGTACACATACGGTTGCTCACACACCATGCACACGGGATTAAAGAAACTTGGGTATTTCATAACAAAAAAGAAATGCAATTCTGAAAGGAAACTTAGAAGTTTAGGCTAGCTATTGTGGTTTGCCAGGTAGAAATTCATCTTAATTCTCCCAGAAGCATTCATGAACCAAAGTCAGCTGGAGTATTTCACCCACGCAAAAGACCACCTACTGTATGTCATACAAATATTACTCTTTAAATCCTGTGTGAATACACTTGTCAAGGTTGGGTGGTCTTATTGAAGACTTTTCACTTCAATGGCATTTGTATATCATGAAAATATTTTACTTAAGCTTCTTTGTGGGGTTGTGTTCTCTTTGATACACAAGTTAAAAGAGGATTTGCACTTTATGGTATATTACAGATAAATATTTCAATACAGATGAAATAAACTTTGTACTTACTGTCATCACAGTTTGTATCTTTAACATTTGTATAATGACTTTTTTTCCCCACATTTCTTCTTTCTGTGACTATGCATTTCATGTTATTTTTTTCCCCTTACATCTGCAGTCTTTGAGAACTAGAAGCTATCCTAGCTATCTCTAGAGACTGTTATTCAACCCGTCATTTTATAGGTAAGGAAACAGAGCAGGGAAGGAAAGTAGTGGCCCTAGATCTCATTCATATCTTATACCTAAACAAATGCTAAAATCCATTTTTCCTAACAGCCGTGTAGATAGTTTTTCACCATACTAGTATTCTTTTCATATGCAGTATTCCATGTTCTTATTAGAAATGATGGAGTCTTTAAGATTTTTGCCCTCCGTGCAAAGGAGCATGTTGACCTACCACAGTTTTGTGCATGCTGGTCAAAGACAGGGGTCTCCTGGGTCAGAGACCTCAATAACAGAGTAGCCAAAGTATTAGCACTTCTTGGGCCTCTTGCCCTACTTCCTGTTCCTACAGGTCATTGCCAAGAGGGCCACTGAACACCTGCACATCTAGTGGGTTGTGCTATAGGAGAGGCGTTCTATGTGTGTGTGTGTGTGTGCATAGTTATGTGTATATGTGTATAAAGTGTATTAGAAGTTAACACATCTCCTGATTTCCTCTATAATTTTACCACATGTACATTTCCCTATGTACTTTCCTATATAAAGGAAGTTGTTTTTTTTTTTTTTTTTTGCCTGTTTTGAGATACAGATTAGTGGAATGATACTGTATTTGAACGGAACAATATGATGTTCTGAGGTTAGTTCGTGTAGATACAGATAATTTATTTGATCATTTATTGCCCTTGATGCATAGTATTCCATTGTACAAATAGTCACCTTTCTTTTTTTCTGTTTTACTTTTTTTTCTTTTTAAGATTTTATTTATTCATAAGAGACACACACAGAGAGGCAGAGACATAGGTAGAGGGAGAAGCAGGCTCCTTGCAGGGAGCCCGATACAGAACTCAATCACCAGACCCCGGAGAGCCACCCAGGCGACCCTTGTCTGTTCTGCTTGATGGATGTTTGGCTTGTTCTCCTTGTCCAGAAGTGCAAGAAACAAAATTGAGTCTTTATTAGAATCATTGCTGTCTTAACACATTTATCTTTTCAACTTTATTGGGTAGAGTTAAAATGATTTTAAAAGTGACCCAATTTACACTTCCGTCAACCATATGCAAAAATTTCTATTGTACCACATTCTCAGCAACCTTTTGGTTGCCATTCTTTTAATTTTTGGTAGTATGCTAAGTCTAAAATTGTACCTCGATGTTAATTTTTATTTGTTTCCTGCCTACTAATGAGGTTGAGAAATTTTCATATTATTATTGGCTACTCGTATTTCCTCTTCTGTGTAATGTCTGCTCATGTCTTTTGCCCAGTTTTTATTAAGACTGGCGATTTAAATTTTGCTTTTCATATTTAAGTCTTTGATTCATCTGTAATTATTTTTGTGTGTGGTGTGAGGTTTTTCCTTAGGATATCCAGTAGTGTCCCAGCGTCATGCACTAAATAATCACTCTTACTCCACCCAGTGATATGCAAAGCCACCTAATTCATAATCAGATTTCTGCATATGATTTGGTCTGTTCCAGGGCTCCTCGTTCTGTTACCTTGCTCAGCTGTGTCCATCTGTGTTCCAAAATGACGCTTTCTTAATTACACACATGTAGAAGCTATGTGATAGGGCAGTCTCACCTCATTTTCTTCTCCTTTTGGAGCATCCTTGCTATTTTTCTTTATTTTTTAAAAATAGGTTGTCAAGTTCCTTGAAAATTCCTGTTGTGATTTCATTGCAAGAGCATTGGATGTATATATAGATCATTTTAAAGAGAATTGACATCTTAATAGAAGTAACTATCTTTGAGAATTTTATGTTTCTTCATTTATTCGGGTCTTCTTTATTGGCTACACACTTTTCAAATGTTCTTCTCAGATATGTTATGTATAATTACTTAGATTTATTTCTATATTTTCTATAGACTTGCTAAAATCCCTTCTCGAAAAACACATTTCTAATTGTAGATTGCTGGTACATAGAAATATAATTGATTTTTTAGTATTGATTTTTTTATCTGGCAAACTTACTATAAGCTCTGTTATTTATTTTAATAATTATCCTGGGAATTATTTTGGATTGATGCAAAAAATCATATAATTTGTGAAAAAAATTATTTATTTCTTACTTTCAGTTCTTTTCCTCTTTCTTTTACATCTCTTATTAAGTTTTTGATTGTATTAGTAGGTATCCCTGTCTTCCTTCTGAATTTAGAGTTTGTTTTTTTAAAAAAATAAACTTTAAAATTTGGTATAACTTTAGATTTGCAGAATGTTGCAAAGATAGTGCAGTTTCCATATACTTAAACAAGGTGCCTCCCGTGTTAACGTCTTTACATAACCATGCTACATTTGAGTAATTAAAAATTTGACATTCATGCAATACTATTAACTAAACTATAGACTTGATTCAGATGCCAGCCATTTTCCCACTTTATGTCCTTTATCTCTTTTAAGATCTTTTTTTCCTGGATAAGTGTATTCCACGTAGTGCTTAGTCTCTTCCAGTCTGTGACAGGCTCTCGTTCCTTGTATTTCATGACCTCAACAGTTTTAAAGAGTATTGGTCAAGATATTTTGTAGAATGTCTCTCAATTTAGGTTTTTCAGATCTTACCTTATGACTACATTGAAGTTATGGGTTTTTGGGAAGGATTCCACATAGATATTATGCCCTTCTCCTCCAATCATATCGGAAGGTACATAGAATCCACCTCACTTATCACTGGTGGTGTTGACCTTGATCACTGAGAGTGAGTTGTTCTCTGGTAAGAAAATGTCCTTTCATTAGCCACTAATTGAAAGCATGCAACTAAGTCCAGCCCACATTCAAGGAGAGAGTGATTAAGTTCCACCTCGCAGGGGTGCCTGGGTGGCTTAATGGGTTAAGCATCTGCCTTTGTTTGGCTCAGGACATGATCTCAGGGTCCTAGGATGGAGTCCTGTGTCAGGCTCCCTGCTTAGCCGGGAGTCTGCTTTCCTCTCTCTTTCTGACCCTACCCCCCTCATTCTCTCTCTCTCTCTCAAATAAATAAATAAAATCCTTAAAAAAAAAAAAAGTTCCACCTCCTGGAAGGGGCATATGTAAATAAAATTTGTGTCTTCTCTTTCCTTCCCTTCTTCCCTCCCTCCTTCTTTTCATTCTTCCTTCCTTCCTTTCTTCCTTCTTGTTTCCCTCATTTATATCAGTATAGACTCATGTATTTATTTTAATTTAATTTAATTTTATTTTATTTTATTTTATTTTATTCTTTCTATTGCAATCCATTGCTATCATTATTTACTTTATAGTTGAAATTGTTCCATATTTGGCTTATGAGAGTAAAGAGTTTGCTGTTAATATATCAATATTGAGTATGATGATTAATGGAAAACCTTTTCTTTATTATTTCAAGTATTTCCTTTTTTGCTTCCCTAGGAGGCATTTTTTCCCTTTGGGAAAAATTTTTTATTCCTTTAATTTCTGCATTTAAAAATAAGTTACAGACACAATGACACTTTATACTTCTCCATAAATCACCTAAGAACAAGGATATTTCCTATGTAAATTCAATACCCTTTTAACATGCAACAAATTTAGTATTAAACTATTACCTAATATATAGTTGATTTTCTAATGTTTCCCCTGATCCCAGAATGTTAACATTTTTTTATTTTATTTTCCTTATGCTTTGATTCAGTAACAAATCATTAACTATATATTGCATTTGGATATTATAACTCTTGCCTTGCCTTTTCTTGGCTTTTATGATATTGATCTTTTTGAACAGTTGAGGCCATCTGTTCTACAGCATCTTAGTGTCAATTTATTTGAATATGTCTTATAATTAGGTCCTGCTTAAATATTTTGGCCAGAATATTCTCTAGGTGATGGGCACTTCTGATTGCTTATGTCAGTTTATTCCATTATCAGTGATGTGAGTTTGATTTCTCTATCCTCTTTTACAGGCTTCCTACCAGTTATGATAATATGGTATTTTTATTTTTGCCTATTTGAGGATTTTATTGTATCTATTGTTTGTTTTAAGCCATTGTCATGTAGAAGCATATTGTTCATTTTCTTTTTTTTTTTAATTTTAATTTATTTGGTAGACTGAGCACCGTGCACATGCACACTCCTGCAAGGAGGCAAGGTGGCAGTCACAGGGAGAGGGACAAGCAGACTCCTTTTTGAGTAGGGAGTCCAATGTGGGGCTCCATCCCAGGACCCTGAGATCATGACCTGAGCCAAAGGCAGACACTTAATTGACTGAACCACTCAGGCGCCCCTATTGTTCATTTTCTATATAAATGTATAAAGTTTTTAAGTGCATTTTTTATTGTAGATTTCTACATTCACTTTATTTTGGGTAAAAAAATACGGCCTGTTTGTGATTGTTTAAAATTTAAGACTTAGCTTTTATTTGCTTCAGATTTTTACATTTTCCAAATGTACTGGAAAAGAGGGTGTATTCATCAGTTGTGGGGTTCATTTCTATACATGTCCATTTTATCAGTTTGTACAGTTGTGCTGATCACAGCAACAGTATCTTTCCTGATTTTTTTTTTTTTTGTGATGCATCAGTTACTGAGAGAGAAGTGTTAAATCTTCCTACTAGAGGATAAATACAGTTTCCAGTTTCCACCTTGTAGGCCTATCATTTTTTGCTTTGTATGTTATTATTATTTTTTAAAGATGTTATTTACTTGAGAAAGAATGTGTGTGTGCTCGAGCAGGGGGAGGGAGAAACAGCCTTCTGGGAAGCCCAGCGCAAGGCTCAATCCCAGGACCCTGAGATCATGGCCTTGGCCGAAGTCAGATGCTTAACTGACTGAGCTGTCAGGCACCCCTCTTTATATGTTTTTAAATTATTTTAATCGATGCACACAAGTTCACAGATCTGATGTCGTTTTAACCTTTATTAATGTTTTTTTTTTTTTTGCTTCAAGGTATATTATGCTTTGGGGCACCTGGGTGGCACAGTCGGTTAAATGACCAACTCTTGGTTTCAGCTTAGGTCCTGACCCTAAGGTCATGAGATCGAGCCCTCCATCGGGCTCCGTGCTCAGGGAGGAGTCTGCTCAGGATTCTCTCTCTTTCTCTCCCTTTGTACCTACCCTCCCTAAAATAAATAAGAAAATAAATCTTTTTTTTTAAGTATATTATGCCTCATATTAGTAAAACGACATGAGGTAATTGTGATCCCTATTTGCCTGGCATTCTTTCCATTCTTTTACTTTCAACTTTCCTGTGTCCTCTTTTCCATGTTTGTGTGTTTGTGCATGTTAGCATGTGTGTCTATGTGTGTTTTGGTTTTCTCTTATGAAAGGAACATGAGTAGCATTAAAAAATTCAGTAAAAGCTTTAAAGTTTACTTAGGGATTTAATCTAGTACAGTGAATCTTATTATGCATAGAATTTTGCATTCAGTGTTGCCATTTATTTTGTCATGTCCTTTGTGCTCATTTTTCTGTCTTCAGGTTCCTTTCTTACATTCATGTAGTTTATCTTCTCATTTCATTTTTCTTTTCCGTGAATTTACAAAGATACATCAGTTGTCATTTTAAAATGTCTACCTTAGAAATGCCTACTTAATATCTAAAGCTAGTCAGGATTCACCGCCATCCCCCAAATATAAAATTCCCTGGGAACATGTTAACTGCTGTGGAATGCTCACTCCCCAGCTATCACCACACTTTGTTGATAAGCCAGAGATGTGTTTACTGCTTACCCTGATGACGGGGAAGGCCACCTCCATAGATTTAATAGTGTCTGGGGAGGAAAAGCAAAGCCAGACTTTGTTGGGACTTTGAAGTTTGATTTAAAATGGATCTTTCAGTGTGGAGATTTGATTAGGATTGGGAAAGGCTCATGATATAATAGTTTAGAATCTGTTGAAATAAGCCAAGCGTTTTCAGGTGAGGAGTTCAGCAGTTCTGGACAGTGAACTCTTGCTGCTTTTAGTTGAAGGAGTTAATGGCTCTTTAGGGCAGTTCCTGTAATGAGCAGTAAACCATATTGCCTGAGCAATAATGAAGATAATAAAATAGTAATGTCTTGTTACTGTAACTAGCTAACTGGGTGGGGTAGATGATTTCATTCTTACTGTCAGAGCTGGTTTGGTTTTCACTACAGTTGCCCCGACTCCCGATTGGTATGTGGTAGTTATAACTCGGAGGATTTTAGTTTTGTATTTTTTAACTTTACAAGTAAGACATTGTTTTATTACATCGTATAAGCAGTGTTTCTCTGGCTATACCCATATGTCTACATTTGGTGCTAGCCATTTCTTCTTGCATTGCAGAATTTTTTTTTTTTTTGTAGAATTATTTTACTTCTTCCTTAAGTACAGTCTTTAAAAGTCTCTTAAGTGAAAGCCTGTTGGCAGTCAGGAGTACTTCAGTTCTTCTGTATTGAACATTTCTCTCTTTCATTTTCATTCTAAGTAGCTAGTTAGACTGGATTTAGAATTTATAGTTGTGCGTTTATTTATTTTTTTTTTTTCTCAGTAGCTTGACCATACCTTCCCACTGTCTTGTGGCTACTGAGAGTGAGTCATCAGATCGTGGACATAGCCTTACGGTCTCCCATGGAATGGTACCTGTTACAGAGGGAGACATGTACACAGCAGGGATGAGAGGGAAGGCTTGGGGTTAGGACCCAGCCCCAGGCTTCTTGTCCTATACCTCTTGTGGCAAATTATGCCCTAAACCTCTGCTCTCGTACACCAGAGCCGAGCAGATCCTCAGAGGATTCCAGAGCATATTTAACTCACTGAAATCTTGATTTCTTGTATTAATTTGTCTTCCAAAGAATTCTCTTATTCTCTTGACAGATCAGTATTTCTTTTAAAGATTTTATTTATTTATTCATGAGAGACACACACACACACAGAGGCAGAGACACAGGCAGAGGGAGAAGCAGGCTCCCCGCAGGGAGCCCGATGTGGGACTCGATTCTGAATCCTGGGACCCTGGGATCATGCCCTGGGTCAAAGGCAGACGCTCAAACTTCTGAGTCACCCAGGCATCTTCAGTATATATTTTTTTAATATTTTATTTATTTATTCATGAGAGACACAGAGAGAGAGGCAGAGACACAGGCAAGAGGGAGAAGCAGGCTCCCCGCAAGGAGCCCGATGCAGGACTCGATCTCAGCACCCAGGGATCACACCCTGAGCTCCAAGGCAGACGCTCAACCACTGAGGCACCCAGGCGCCCCGACAGCTCAGTATTACATTAAAAACAGTTGTTTTCTTTCAATCATTTATTCAGCAATTTTAGTTTTAATGTACCAAGAGGGTTTCTCTGCCTAATTTTATCCACCATGTGATGAGAATGTAGACTGTTACAAGTGGAATAAAGTTTTTCCTTAACCAGGCTTGGTACTCTCAAGTTCAAGTTTAATTTTCTTTTTTTTTTAATGACAACATTGACTTTTCTCCATTACTGTAGACCTAATACAAATGGTGGCCACCCAACTGCATTTAAGAATTTAACTGCCCCATTTTAAATGTTTTCTCAAGTTGTGAAACATAGAAGAGTCTGGAAATTCTGAATCATTTTCAGTGTATCTTTAGGAGAGGAAAGACTCAGGTGAGATGTTTGACTTTTTCCCCAGAGCACTACTGGCTCCTCAAATTGTCTTTTATAAAGAAAATTATAAGAGTGAGCTGTGTCTTTATGCTATTTAAGATTGATATTATTACAAGGAGTAAAACATGTCAGATGCAAATTAGAGTTTATTGCTTTAACAAAGTGGCAGGATATGCAGACAGTGTGGTGGAGGGTGTGAGGTGGAACGAGGAAGGGGAAGGGGAATATGTGTGTAATTTGCTGTAAATAATGTCTTTCAGTGTTGTCTATGCGTGTGGCTCTTATGTTAATATATGTGGTGCACCTGGGAGACCCATTTCTAATGGAAAACTTCTTTCTCTTAATTATTTTTGTTTTTTCTTCTAAATAATCTACTCATTACACATAAGATTTTACAAAGAGATGGACCATAATGAACAACATTTGAAAAAAGATAGGTTAGGGGTGCCTGGGTGGCTCAGTCGGTTAAGCGTCTGCCTTTGGCTCAAGTCATGATCTCAGGGTCCTGGGATCGAACCCCATATCAGGCTCCCTGCTCAGTGGGGATGATCCTCTCTTGCTTTCTCAAATAAATAATTACAATCTTAAAAAAAAAAAAGAAAGAAAGAAAAAAGATATGTTAATCAGTCTCCCCAATTTAAAATAGTGCCTCTTCTTCACCAAAACAACTAAGTTTCTTTTGGAGGAACTATCATCCTCATCCAATTTGGAAAAATCTTAATGACAGAAATGCTAAATATGCTAAATGAAATAAACAGGTTCTTTTTCTAATTATTTAGAATTTAAAATGATCAAAATTGTTAGTTTTTCTAAAGATTTACTTACTTGAGACAGAGAAAGAGGGAGAGAGAGAAAATCTCCAGCAGACTCCCGGCTGAGTGCAGAGCCTGAAGCAGGGCTCAATTCCAGGGCTCTGAGATCCTGACCTGAGCGGAAATTGAGTCAGACGCCACAAGGCGCCCCAAAATTGTTAAGTTTTTTTAATTAAAAAATCATTTGGATATTTTCCTCTCTTCCTGCTGTTTATGATAGAGTTAATGTGATATCATTTGGTCATTTATGTACTCTTACATTCAAGGAGCACTTCTTGAGCACTGTGGGAGGTAATGGGGAGACATGGTGAATAGGAGATGGCTCATGCCCCCAAGGAGCTCACAGTCTGGGTAAAGAGACAGACAAGTAAATAGACAATTAAAATAAAATGCCACCAATTCCAGAATGGTAAACACAGAGTATGGTCATTACTGTAACTGGTTATGTTTAGATTGCTGTGTTGACCATGTTCTAGTTCATACCCTAACTGTGTATCTTACCAGCAAAGATCTATAAATAAATATTATTAATTTATCATGGAGAAATTGGGAGGTGGGAGTTAACCCTGCCCTACAGACCTCAAAAACTCAAATACTCATTTTTTGTGTGTTTTACTGTAGTAGATAACTTTCAAGGACAGTATAGATTCTTTATTTCAATTTTATGATGCCAGCAAAAACTGTAATGAGAAAATTTTAAGGAAACAATTGTTTATGAAAACGATGTAAAAATATCGGTTAGTTCCATGGCCATACAGCTGAAGTTAAAGGAAGGCAATATGATTTATTTAGCTGATAATGTCTTCAGGGACCCGTAAGGGCATCATAGGAATTATTTTCCAAGCAGAATGTTTTCATGAACCCCTTAGGAGGATCTGAGAAAAAGAAAAAGGCACCAGTAGAGTTAGTAGTGCCACAAGTGATCTTAAGTTTTAGCACTGGGAGTTCCAACAGTGTCACATGAAGCTTCTTACCTACATAATTCCCAGCCCGTGGGAAGGTGCAGAACTGGGCCTGAGAATAAGTAGCTGGGTGTTGAACTAGAACTTAGAACTTCAGTCTTGTTCATGAGGGCAAGAAAAAGAGGTTAACCCGAAAAGTCAAGTACACTGTGGGTACCTTCCCATAAGAGCAGATAAGATTAACCTGGCGTTACAGAGGTGGTTGGTTTGGCTCTTCTCTGTGATATGCTTCCTGCAACCACTGATAAAGGGAAGAGGAACCAGATTGACTTAGAACATTCATTATTCATCTCCAGGACTTACTTTAGGGGCCCATCTATGCCAGAGCACATGCAGGTTGGTTACGTAAGTAAGTCACTTTTTTTTTTTTTTTTTAAGGAGGAAGGGGAAGGTGTATCGGAGTGAGCTGTGTAGGCAAACAGCAGTGTCTGTTGTTGTCCTAACTAAAAAGTGGTGTAAATATTACAGCACAGAAAGATTAGGTAGAGTCCAGAGAAGTATGGAAATACAGTGTGCATGAGGACTTGAAGCAGAGGTAAGCCTCCAGTGGCTGCCAGCGCCTAGAAGGCCTCGGTAAAAGTTGATTAGAATAAAATAATAGACGTATTAAAGGGGAATGGGCACTCCACGTGGAGTCACCTGGTGGTCACAGAAGCCTGGAACAATTATCAAATGATGAAATTCCCCAGAGCTTGAGAGGCAGTGGAGGTGTGGCAAGGGGAAGGCTGTCCTGTGGGTAGGATCACACTGTGAGGAATTTTGAATAGTGAATATTCTTCCTTTCTTCCTTTCTTATGGTGTCAGAGGCTAAGGGTTGTGTCCGATGTAGGTCGTAGACCGGTGTGTGTGCTAGGAAGAGGTTGCTGACAGAAGCACACCAACCAGATTGGAGGAGAAGTGCGGGCACCTGAAATCATTAGGAAGCATTCTGTTATTTCTCACACACAAAACTTTACAATTACATACTCTCTCAGACCTACCTTTTGCCTAATTGTTTTCTCATTGATCCAATGAGAAAGCATGTACTCTCTCATCATTCTTCTAACCACCTTCAGTATTAAAGCTCTGTGTGTGGGGGAGGGGGGTGGGGGGCTTGGTGCCCAGGCACATGTGTGTGAAGAAAATCTACAGATATCCCAGTGCTTCTTATTGCAAAGATACCTTCTTTTTTGCCCCAGGCTCCAAGTCTGGGGAGGAACAAAATGACCAATTTCAACATTGCTGACATTGGAAATATTCATACTAAGTGCAACCAAGGAAAAACTTAGAAGGTTAAATGATCATTTTATTATAGAGAGGAGATAGATGGCTTCCCTCCGGGTTAGGCCAAGTTTACATGGGTTCTGAGAAGAACAGATGATACAGGCCGATATTGCTCAGTGTCTAGGAATAATATGACAACTCTGTGTTATACAGACCTAGAACTTTAAGACTCTTAGTTTCAAGTAACCGCAAATAAGTAACCAGCTTAAAAAGGAAATATTTGGATTATGTTACTGCACATTTCAGGGATAGGCCTTATCCAGGTTCTGAACGATGCCATCGACTCTCTCTCTTTTTCTCTGCCTCTAAAGACTTGCTCCCTGCAATTGATTTCATTTTCAATCAATTTGTCTTCATAAAATGTAGAGGAAGCCAAAGAAGTGCCAAGATTTTAGTGCTTGCAATCTTTGAAGGATACAAACATTTCTCCTCTAAAAGTGCTCGGAGGAGTTTTGACTGGCCTGGTTTAAACCAAGTATCTATCCCTGGACCGATTAATATAGAAGGATCTAGAAGCATGCATTACTGTGCTTGGCAGGATTTGGATTATGTGCCCATCCCAAAACCAACAGATGGACCATGATTGGTGGAAAAATGGCCCCTGAAAGCAAAACAGTTTCTTTTTTTCCACCAGAAGGAGGAAGAGGTACTGGTGGTAGAAAAATAACAATCTCCACTCTCGGTACAAGGAACCACAAGGAGTTGAAGTGCAGCTTTCAAATTTACACTTCTTGTTTTTCCTACCTGCATTTCTGGCCACAGAGTAAAATTCTCTTCAGAGTGAATTTTGCCAGTGCCCTTTCCAGCAACTCTTTTGAGTGTAGTTAGCTCAATGCCATAATTTATAGCTTTGTTATCCTTTGACTTCTGTAGCAATTACTTTTGTAACTTAAAAAAAAAAATCATTCCCAAGAGGGCTTAAAATGAAGGGTGGGGACGTGACCAAGTCTGAGATCAAGGGACTCTGCCCTTGGATAATGAGATGTTTTGGTTTTATGTTTTGAAATGTTCAAAATCAACATTTCAAGTAGAGAAAGAATGTGTCCTGTAACTCCCAAACTCGTGTCTGGCTCGCCCAGTGTCTTGTCTCTCTCTAGCCCTTTACCTTTTTTCCTGCATCTTATCCTTCCTCTTCTACTCCCAAAACCTCCTTCTCTTCTTCGACTTCCTTTTCCACCTTCTCTGCTTGATCATTGCCCAGATTCCACTTTCTTGAATTGCTTTAGAAAGAATTTTACAGTTTACACTCTGAGGATTTGGGAATATTGGAATGCCATTCTTTGTTCCATGTCTTCACTTACAAGTGCAGTCTTGCTGCCATTGGGGTCATGGTGAGATCTCTCGTTTGAGTCATCCATTTGGCACAGCGGCTTAAGCAAGGGCAACTTCTAGGACCAATGGAATACCCATATTACTAGCCAGCTAGCTAGTTCCCCATCTGTACACTTCTATGCAAGAGACACACTAAGCAAGAGCAGTAGAGCACATCATCAATAAAGGACTTGTACATGTGCAAGTCTAGAATTCTGTACTTGCCTTTCTTTTCTCAGCTATTCCATGTTTTAGGCATTGTATCTCCAATGTTAAGTTACTAACATTATTTTGCCATGTGAACTTTCAAATAACACACTTTCTTCAATTTATCTGGCCCCCTTTTGGAGAGCTAGAATGTGTTCAGATCCCAGCTTTCATGGTGGAACAACCTCCCTTCTAAAGAAGCCAGTCTTTAAATAGGCTATCTCCTCTGGATTTTACAATACAGGCAGGTGCTGACCTAGGATTTATTTTTAATTATTCAATGAAATTGATTCTAATTATTATTTGATTTCCTCTCTCAAGTTTTTTCCAGACTTGTAACTCTAAAACATCTAACTTTATACAAAAGGCTTATTGCTGTGTAATTAACAAAGTTAGGTTAACATGCTTTTTAAAAGTCTTTCCAGGTTAAACTTAAAAGATTTCATTGCATCTCATTCACTTGTGAAGGTACAGAATAAAAGTTAAAGACCACCTTCCCAGCTTCCTTGGCGATATCGGGCATAGCTGTACCTCTATTTTCAGTAGCAGGAGTGATAGAATGAGAGTCTCCTGTTCTGTGTGTACTGCAGGTGAGGTAGCATAATCATGATCCCAGTAGACTTCTGCAGTATTGGCCATAATGGATGCTTGGCCCCTGGCTTAAGAACAGTTGGCAAGACCTCTGTGTAGTCACAGATATTCACCCAAAGGTGAGCAAGGAGGGAGGAGACTAAGATTCCTGCCCCTGTAGAGTGAACTTTGCCTTCATGAATGCTCATTCAGAAGAGATAGCAGGTCATCTGGCGAGATGCTTATTTTTATGTACATATGGAAATATGCTCTTGCCCAGAGTAAGATGTACCTTCTTTATCTTCTATCAGTAGAGATATTCAGGTCACTGATAATATAGAGGAGTGTGTTTTTATTCCATTATCAATATCCTAGAGGAGACCACAAAGAGAGGAGATTTGTCTTCAACATATCAAGGTAATATCCTGAATGCATTTTTCAGTACACACAGTGTTAGGACTGCCAGTTTGGGAAATGAGAAAATCCAGTTGTGCTTTGCTCCATGTAGCATACTGGTCACTTGTGTTTTTGGTAGGATGAATTGGCAACTTACTTATATGAGAGACTAATCTACTAGGAAAAGCTCTACCTTGGAACACCTGACATGTTTCAGATTCAGCTCTGACACTTGCCACTGGCTATATGGCCTTGGTTAAGTTTCTTAGCCTATTTAATAACTGTATCCTTAAATTATAATCAAAGTGGGAGATTGGGTTCCAGATGAAGATTCAAGTTATTTCCAACACTGAAAGACGTGTTTCCTTAGAATATTCGCAAATATTCATGTCTCTCATGAATAAATAAATAAAATCTTTAAATAAAAAAGAATATTCACAAATATATGGGGCTACTAATATTTGGTTTTACCTTTATCCAAACAGGTAATGGTTTTATAAAAGTTGTATGAAAATTTAAAGTTTAGGGTAATATTATAACTTTTCTGTTTCTATGAAAAAAATCACTTCAGATTTTTCACAATGTTCACGGATATATGATCCCTTGAATTAAAATTCATTTTTTAATTTGATATTGGTTTTGTGGTAAATTCTTAAAGTTCTGATAAACTCCATATCATAATCACCTTAGTAAAAACAATTATTTGGAAATGCCACTACTTTAATATAGTCCTGAACATTCTCTTGCCATCCCATACCTTTCCTAAGTGAGTAATGTCACAGATTAGCTTTTCTTTACCCAGCCCCATCCATTCTCATTTTTGCGCTTTAAGAATCTTCTTCCTTTAAATTAAATTGAATATGAGAAAAAATTTCAATGCTTAGGGGTCTCATAGGTGCTCAGTTGTTTCTTTTGTCATTTTTAAACTTTGAACTGAATAACTCAAAGACTATGAAGAATCCCTAAATGTAATTGAGCCAGGAAGTTTTTGATTCACTATGCAGCTGATAGTTATGAAGTACTAAAGAACTTATTCATTGTACACAAGACATTTAAAACTTCACTGCCCAAGGGTTTTTCTTCCTCTAAAAAAGTTATTCCCCATAGCTGTTTCAAGCCCTTGAAAAATGTTTGAAAAAAATTTTAAATCTCAAGTGCACTCTGCTCCCTGTCTGCTGAGACACACAGACTGTTTCCCCATATGGCAGCTGATTTAACCCCCCTAGGACTTTCTCACCAGAAACCCCACGCACTAACTTCAGAAACATCATCTACTCCTTGACCTTTCTATCTGGAGCTCTCCATCTCAGTCCATCGGTTTGAATAAGCAAGCTAGTTCACGATATCAAAATATTTGTGTAAATGGAACCAGTCATAATTTATTGCTTCTAAAATTATTTCATGGGATTGTGGTAGGCACTGTTTTTGCTGAGGCATTGAGGTTAATCTCAGTGGAAATGAGGCCCGCACCTAATGTTATCCTAGGGTATTTTGAGAAAAAAATCTCTCTCATCACAGTTTACTTACTATTTGTCTAGATTAAGAACTTCCAAATAAGTGTTGAGAACAGTTGGACATCCTGCTGCAAATGATGATGCTCCTCTTCTGAGCTTAGCAAAATTCAGAGACTTGTTTATATTTCTCAAGAACTTTAATAGGAGGGATTTCTTAGAAGAGAAAGGGGAAGATTCAGAGATCTACTCGAGGTTTCCCATGTCATATACGAAGAAGGGGAAGAGAGGAAAAGAAAGAAAGAAGAGAGAAAAGGAAGAAAGTAGAAAAGAAGGAAAGGAGGAAGATGACCAGAAAGCTGTAGGCTGAATGCAGACCGTGTTGCTTCTCTTATGTTCTCAATTACCGAGGCAGGTGGAGAAGCCCAGCAGATGGGTGCTGTGGAATAAATGCTACCATTTACTGAGCACCTGCTGTTTGCCATGCCCTGAACTAGATTAGTTACCTACGTGAACTCTAATCTTTCAGCACTCCTGTTTACGATAAATATCATCCTTGTTTTACAGAGGCAAACGGGCAGGTCACCAGGGTGGCTGAGTCAGTTAACTTTCCAACTCTTGGTTTCAGCTCAGGTCCTGATTTCTGGATCCTGAGATCGAGTTCCGCATTGAGCCCTGCGTGGGGCTCCACGCTCAGTGCTGAGTCTGCCTGGGATTCTTTCCCTCTCCCTCTCCCCCGCCCTTCACTCTCACTCACTCACTCTCTCAAATAAATAAAATCTTAAAAAGAAAAAGAAAAATAGGCTCCAAGCTGAGAGAAATTATAAAAGTTGTTCAAATATGCAGAGCCAGAAAGTAGCAGTAGAGAGTATTCACACCTTTGTTCCAGGGTATGCTATTATATAAGAATAGGATCATCACTGTCTCTATGAGCTAGACAAGAACATCATTATCTATCTTTCCTGTTCATCATAAAACTAAATAAAAATAACACCTTGTAAAAGAGTGTAAATCGTTAGGTCATGCTGTCATGATCACAAGAACCATTTACTTCCTGTCTGATGATTTTCATAATAAAGTAGTTACTGGTTTACAACACATAATTCCATCCCTGTTTGCTGGCAATTGGAATTTATGGTCATCAATCTTTTACAGTTGGTGCAAAGTTCAAGTTTAATTGTGCTCCAGTGGCCTGTGCTGCGGCTAGGCGATGTGAGTTTACTGTCCTGTAATCAGAGATTTAATACAGGCTTATTGTATCCTCACCAAGTGTAAGGAGGCCTGAGTGACAGAGAGGAGCAGTAACATAATCCTAGCCTTCAGGGAACATCCCAACTAGCCAGAGATACCTGGACTTAAAAGAAACACGGTAGTGTGAGATTCGGTGCTAAATTGTGAAGAATCGAATATATATGCTAAGTGTAGAAGCCCGGACAGAGATGAACATCTCTGGCAGAGGTCAGCAAGGTGGCTGCACAAGAGCCACCAAAAGGTTGATATTTACCTTCATGGACTCACCAAGATGACAAAATCTGATCTAAATCTTGATTCTGTTGAACAGGGATCAGTTTCTCAATGGCAGTCTTAAATGAACCACACTCCCAAAATGCCAATCTATAATCCACAGTTAAATGTGTCACATTTAAATGAAAAATATAATGTCTGATTTGACAGAGAAGAAAACAAATAGCCATTGATGGTTTTGTATGTGGTGTATACGGCTTGCATGCCAGTGTGGGTTTAATGGAAGTGGCATGATAAAGTAAGTCCTGCTTTTAAGGTAGATAATCCTCACAGCGGGTGGAGAAGTGTTGTGTGGAAGGAGGAGGAAGAGTATGGGTGAGGCTTAAGTAATGAGATTTCAGGATGAAGAGAGAAAATAGACAAAAAGATTTTGGAATGGAAAAAAAAAAGATTTGAACTGACAATTTACAGGATGGGCTGTATGTGAGAAAGGAGAGGGGCTATAGACCACTTCATAATTCATTAATCTCCTCTTCCAGAAAGCAGGTGGGGGGAGAGTTAGAGGGAAAAACTCATCCTCAGTCCTGCTGGTTGGTTCCTTGAAAAAGGTAAACTGTTAAAAGTCAGAGAGAATGATTGATAATAAAAATACTGTTTTAGTTTACTTGAGAATATTTAATTAATACTACTTTTCCAGTCCTTTATTCAGTGTAGTCACCACTAGGGAGGATGAGGTATATGTGTCCTCAGTTAGATCTGAAAATCCCTAGTTGGAGACAGATTTGAAAAAGGAGTGCCTGGGTGGCTCAGTCAGGCAGGAGCTGGCTCTGGATTTCAGCTCAGGTCATGATCTCAGGGTCCTGGGATCCAGGTGAGCATGCGGGCTCCTTGCTCAGTGGGGAGTCTGCTTTGGATTCTCTCTCCCTCTCCCTCTGCTCTTACCCCCACTCTCTGTCTCTCTCAAATAAATAAATATATCTTAAAAAAGAAAAAGGGGGGGGGAATCCCTGGGTGGCTCAGTAGTTTAGCACCTGCCTTTGGCCCAGGGTGTGATCCTGGAGACCCGGGATCGAGTCCCGCATCCGGTTCCCTGCATGGAGCCTGCTTCTCCCTCTGCCTGTGACTCTCTCTCTCTCTCTCTCTCTCTCTCTCTCTCTGTGTGTGTGTGTGTCTCATGAATAAATAAATAAAATCTTAAAAAAAAAAAGAAGAAATGAAAAAGGGTCAGTAAGATACCTAAACCATAGAGTTAAAACACAGCAAGTTGCATACACAGCATTAAACTAGTGTGTCAGGTGTACACAGCAAATCAAAGTGTTCACCATGTAGTGGTTAGCATGAATTTCTAAAAAATAGTGTCTAATTTATCACCCTGAATAAAGTCTGGTGTCCTGATTGTTAAAAAGTCACTTGCAGGGGATCCGTGGGTGGCTCAGCGGTTTGGCACCTGCCTTTGGCCCAAGGCGCGATCCTGGAGTCCTGGGATCGAGCCCAGGGTCGGGCTCCCGGCATGGAGCCTGCTTCTCCCTTCTCCTGTGTCTCTGCCTCTCTCTCTCTCTCTCTCTCTCTCATAAATAAATAAATAAATAAATAAATAAATAAATAAATAAATCTTTAAGAAAAGTCACTTGCAGTTATTTTGAAAAAACTAGTCATTCTGATTTTCTGATTTGTGAATAGCCACAAATTTTCTCAGATTCTGTAGGGAAAAAAAGAAAAAAAATATTCAAGAGTATAAATATTAGTTACATAGGGATATTTCAGCACCACGTGAATCATTACTATTTGGTAGCCTGCTTTGTCTGCATATATAAATATGTAGGTCAGCAAATTATGTACCTACCAATTCCATCAATCTGTCCATCTCCCTCCCTCAAGAGTCATTTAGTCCCTGCTATATATGGACCAAATACTGTGCTAAATATTGGGAGTAGAGAGATTATTAGATGAGCCCCCGGCTTTCAGAAAGCATTGAAAAGTAAAAGGATAAGCATATAAAAATTATAATTCAAAATAGTAATGGGTGTGGTGGTGTGGACCATGCCATGAAAACATCGCAGGACTCCCAGAAAGCTTCTCTGAGGAGGTCATACTCAGCCTGAAATCTGAAGGATTAGTGAAAATCTGCCAACTGATGTGGTGGAGGTAATGTTATTGGTAGTAAGAGGCATAATCAATCAGCTTTTGAAACAACGGAGCATTTTAAAACAAAGGATTCCATGCTCAATATTTGAAAAATTACCATTAGGCAATTTCTAAGTATATCCAATGAAATGTCCCGCTGTATGTGCTTGGAACCCATTAGTCATAACTTGGTGATATAAAGTACGTTCTTGACCTATGACAAGAATATTATTGCTGGAGTTGCTGTACTCAGAAATGTGATCACATTTGCCATCTGGTGAAATAGCTGTCTCGCCCAGGTTGAGGTTCACAAATGACTAAAGCCCTAAGTAGCCCACGATTACTCAGTTGCCCAAAGGCCTACAAGTAGAATGGAAAGTTGTCTGTGTTTTATCAGATCCCTGAAGCTTAGAGTGGGGGCAGGGAGAAGAGGCACATTGCTTTCTCTTTTATTTTCCTTTGTAGTTTGAAGTACTTCGGTTCCCACGTCAGCATAATTGAATGGGTCAGGGTTCATGTCCTGGTGTCATGCAATAGGTAGACCCTGAGGACATGATGCCTTAAAAAAAAAAAAAAGAAAAGAAAAGAAAGAAAGAAAAATGTGGTCCCTGCCTTCAAAGTGCTTATATTCTAAGTTTATTTTTAGATTGTTCTATGCTGTACAATATTTGAAAGACATAAAATAGAATTTGGCTGGAGTAATCTGAAGCCAGAGTACATAAAGGGGCTGCTTGTTGGACCTCAGTTTACCCATGTGTGTGATAGTTAACACGGCTTTTCAGGTAAGTTTCTGAGCTAATAAGATTTAATTTCTATTTGGTTCTATTAAATTATTAAAGTGATATTAATGGGAGATTTCTCACTCTGCCTCGTGACTTGGCACTTGAGCTGTGTTTTTACTACTTTTTTGTCTATAAAATTAATAAAATTAAGTGAAATGCGTGATTTTTGGCATCTTCAAGGAGGGAAATTGAAGCTCAGTGGAATAAATAGGTAGATAAAAATGTCTGAATATATGAATAGAAGTGATGAGATAATATCAAAAGAGGAAAAAAAAATATGCTATCCTACCTCTTCTGTCAAAGAGTGAGAACTCTAAGAGAAAACATCTGGAGCAGAAGAGGAAATGAAGTGAGCGATACACTTGAAACTGTTAAAAACTGCTGAATTTTCTGGTAGCAGGGGAACCTATTAAAAGCTATGGTAGGAATCCTGGATATTCATGCACCTTGAAGGGGTAATTTTAACAGGATAAGGAAAGAAATAAATGCAGAGCACAAGGCAAAAATTTTAAAGTGAGAAGAGGAAAATAAACCTAAGTCCAAAAAAACCCTGCCTAGGGATATTGCCCAGGAAGGTGGATTTAGCCAAGTGGGCACTAAGCCTAGTATTTCTTATTTCCCTTTTCATGCCGCAAAATATGAAGTAATCGCCTTAGCAGGACTTATTACAGTGATCAAATCACCTAACAATCTGAAATGTTTCCTTTCATATGAAGATCTTGTTTTGTTTTGTTTCTTAAGGGCAGTCTTTTTTTGTTTTGTTTTGCTTCAATCTATAATCAGGTTCTGTGGAAAATACAATTCCATATATCCATAAATCTTTTGGTATTGGAAATGAAAGTGATGATCCTAGGAAAACTGAAAAGGCAAAAGGCTTTCATACTTTTAGCATATAGTATGAATAGCACGGCTTGTTTCTCTAATTTCTGAAATTCAAAATTTCCCACGAAAGAGGTTAAATTATTTTTCTTTTGTCAAGATTTGAAGTCTCAGAAAACGTAATTAATGTCTACATGTCACTATATTTTCATTAAGTAGTTTATTTTAGGCTCCGCAGAATCTTGTTCTCTAGTGAAGATTGATTGTTTCAAGAGTGCTAAGTGAATTTTCTACAAAAAAATATTTATACCAGCTCTACCTAAGTCTGTCTCTGGAGTCTATATATATATTTTTATGTTTTTAAAGTATTTCAAGAGATTAATTGCATGTATGGATAATGAACATTGTTAAAGTAAATACATCCTTGGGGATAACATAAAAATGAATGTGATATAAGTAGAATTTTACCTTTTTTGACTTTACTGTATTTATACCCTAGACACACACACACACACACACACACACACACACACATCTGTGTGCACATGTTTGTGAATGGGCTTAACCCCCAGATGTATACACAGGTATTTATGTGTAGTCTATAATGGGGAAAAGATTGAAAGAGCAAACGTAATAGCAGTAACTGTTCTGTTAGTTGTTTGAAACATTGTCGTAACTTAAATTAGCTCAGGTGTGTAAAAGATTAGAAAGTTTAGAGATCCTAATAGAATTAATATAAGATGATGAAAATGCATTCCATTTATTAAGCATTTTCTTTATGCCAGACTCCATTCTATTATTCCTCCTTGGCACCACTCCAGTTGGTATTCTATCCAAAAAGGGATAAGGGATATATTTCTTATCAAAAAAGTCAGATGGCACCTGTGTAAAATGAATTCTGAAATGTACTTTTATGTTCTAAAGGCTGACGACCTTCTGAGGTGTGATTTGTGCTGTGCAGTAAATAAGAAAAAGGATTTGCCCTGTGGGACAGCACTTGGAGTCTACGGTGACTGTAGTCCTCCCTCACTTACCAGTGGGCACTTTGGAAGAGTTTTATAAAAGTGACATAATTAGGAAAAGGTATTATAGCATTTCTATTGGAGGCAGTCACTCTCCCTGATGGGCTTAGAGCTTCCCATGGTCAGAGAGTAGACCTTGCACAACACAGGATTCCACTGGATAGTGCATTTGCTCGACCTCTCAACACTTATATTAGTAAATGTTTTTTTTTTCTCCTTTCATAATACATTGGTGTTTGTAAGCTGGTTTCCATGGATATTGCCTGTAGACAGTTATGATATTTGGTGATAACAGTCTGTTTAGACCTTAGAAAACAATAAAATTTTCCAGAAATGTTGTAGGAGGTAATGTTCTAAAAACATGTTCTATGTATAATCGTGTATTTTGGGGGAGACTACATACACAAAAGGAAATGTAATTAGGTTCTTTTTTTTTAAGATTTTATTTATTTACTCATGAGAGACACAGAGAGAGGCAGAGACACAGGCGGAGGGAAAAGCAGGCTCCTTGTGGAGATTCCGATGTGGGACTCGATCCCCGGACTCCGAGATCATGCCCTGAGCCAAAGGCAATCGCTCAGGTGTCCCTGTGATTAGGTTCTTAAGCAAGGGGGGGGGGGGGGCGCAAGATTTTTTTTTTAAATGACCTTCTGTACTATCTAGTTTATTCTTTTATTTTGCCAAAGAGGAAACTGAATCCTAGAGCCATTTTATATTGAACACCTATTTCCTTGAAATAATCTTTACATCAACCTGGATTGAAATGCACTGCTCTTCCATTTGTGTTTATTAAAGCACAAGTCTACATATCTGTTCTTAGATGTCAGATGTTGAATAATGAATTTTGCTGGGATGCCTAAAATTTCTTTTAAATTCTGAGAACATTTTTTCACATTCATTGATGAAAAATCATCTCATTGTAAAATATTCAATAAATATAAATGCTCAAAATAAATACTTAGAAGGTTCTTTTTAAACACTCATATTCAGGCAACTGTACCTGAAATTCTCTGATACCCTAAAAGGACAGGTATTTCCATCTCCCTCTGATGTATTCCAAAACAAACTCATTTTATCATTTTCACAGACATCATCACCAAAAAAGTAAATTCACAAATCTAAACATATGAGCCTAAATGTCTTATGATGCTGATTAGCCATTTAAATATTGTCTTTTAAAATCAGGACTGAAGTCACGATAATGCTTTGATAAACATAACACAGATCCTGTCCAAATTTTATGATCACATGACTTAAATATTTCTCTTAGCCTTAGATAAATCCATATCTAGGGTACCTTGATACTTATACGTGTAGCAGTGATACAATATAGATAGAGACTGAAAGAACCAAACCTGTAGCAAAATTTTTAGAGAATTCTCAATTAATGATGTCATGGCCTCTTATAAATGCATTTAGGCAATGAAATTCAGCTGTTCAAAGAACATGCAGAAGGAGCAGCCCGTAGGTGCCTTTGGTAGTGGTTACTTGCAGGAACAAGGCCTGGAACTGTCTAGGTGTTAAGTAGACGAGAGAGTATATGCATAGCCCTTCTTCCTTCCTACCTTAAATGTTGATGCCCTTAAAGTAATTCTTTAAATGCACATTCCCATTTCGATATTCCTAAATATCCTAAATTGAGCTGGGAGGCTTTGGAGGAGGTCTTATTATTTTTTTTTTCTACACAGTGTGTTGATTTGATAGATTTCTATATTGCAATTTGATTACCACCACAGATTAGCTAACATCTTCATCCTGACACATAACTCCATTTCTTTTGTGTGATGAGAACATTTAAGATCTGATCCCTTAGCAACTTTATAACAGCAAGTATATAGTAAAGCGCTGTAAACTGTATCCGCAAAATTTAGGCTAGTTTATTTGATTATTAATTTAGGTAGATAGCTGCCATTTTCATATTTTTACAGGTGCTCATATAACATTGAATTTATATATTTCCTTAAAGTCAGAACTCTCCTATAAACCCCATTTCA
This sequence comes from Nyctereutes procyonoides, assembly GCF_905146905.1. Taxonomy (NCBI): domain Eukaryota; kingdom Metazoa; phylum Chordata; class Mammalia; order Carnivora; family Canidae; genus Nyctereutes; species Nyctereutes procyonoides. The sequence goes on from NW_026575122.1 coordinate 9,971,078, forward strand.
CTGCATCTTTTTATTGACAAACATTTGATAATCTTTTCAGTTTCTTCTAGAACTATTAGGTCACTTTTTCTACTTCAGTCAACTTTGATAATTTTCATTTTCCTGGTAAGTCATCCATTTCATTTAGCTTTTTGGATTTTGTTGGCATAAAGTTACATAAAACATACTTTAAAATTTTAAATATATTTTTATCTGTGATTATATCTTCTTCGTTACTCCTAATATATAAATTCTTGATTTGTATTCTCTCTCTCTCCCTCCATCCCTCTTCCCCCTCCCACCTCCCCCTTTCCTCATTCCCCATGTGTGTGTGTCTCTCTCTCCTTTTTAAGAACCAGCTTCTGATTTTAATTCTAAATTCTAATTTTGGTTTTGAATATATCTCTTATGGTTTCTGTCTTCATTGGTGTTCACCTTATACTTTGTTGTGCTTAATTTTTCTACTTTATAGATTGAATTCATGAGTATGTTTGCACTGTTTTTATTCAGTAGTAAGATAAATGTAGTCTGTTAATTTCTTATCATTTACAATCTACCATGTACAACATAACCATTTCCCACAGGTAGCACCACCATATTTGCATGAAAATTACTCCATCAGTGTGTTTTCAGCCCCCTGAAGCAAGCTCGGTGGTTTGACTGACATATATCCTATTCGATGTAGGTTTAAAACTATCAATAAAGAATTTAGAGTAGCTAAAAAGGAAGTACACATGTACCCTCCTCATACCCGAGGTCATCTGAGGTCTGGAAGCAGATAATCCTCCCACTGTATCATCAGAAGCTCAGTAGTACCTAACACTACTTCACAATGCCAGTGTCATTCCCCTCACTTCACCTCATCACAGGCGTTTTATCATCTCACATCATCACAAGAAGAAGACAGATGAGTACAGTACAATGAGATACTTTGAGAAAGAGGGAAAGACCACATTCACGTAGCTTTTATTACAGTATATTGTTACGATTGTTCTGTTTTTAGTTATAGTTGTTCATCTCTTACTGTGCCTCACTTATAAATTAAACTTTGTCACAGGCACACACGTGTAGGGAAGAAACAGTATATATATATGGGGTTAGGTACTGTTTGAGGTTTCAGGCACCCACTGGCGATCTAGAAACCTATAAGGGGAACCACTGTATTACCAAATTAATTTAAACAAATATCTGCAAAGTTGATATTCCCAAATTACCAAGTCGACTGACCAGTTTTATTTGAATGGCCCTTAATGTCTCTCTGGTCATTGAATAAAAGCATTTAGCCAATTTGAATGAAGACACAAATTCTCTAGTTAGGCCCGAAAATCAAATATGATTATGTATACATGTTTCCAGTACATTACGCAGTGCCCCTTAGAACTTAAGGGTTCTGGAGTTAGCCTGTGTGCTAGAGTTCAACTGCCAGTGTGGAGGCTTTGGCTCTCTGTATTTCGTTGCAATGTGACCTTGGCCAGGAACTTAGCTTTTCTATATTTTATAATAGATAAAACGAGCATAATAACAGTATCCACTTTTTGTGATTTTTGTAAGGATTAAATGAGCTAATGTATTTGAAAAATGTAATTATTATTTTATTATTTAAATTCTTATTATTTTCAGTATGTTAAAGTGTATGTAAACATTTTGGTGTCCAAAATAGGATCCCAAACTTCTCTTCTGCAGATGAGTGGCACTCTGCCAAACTGAAGTATAATCCAATAAGCACTGTAGGATAATTGGCATCTTACTAATTTTATTACCTTTCGCAACAAATTTAGGCTCCAGGTGACACTTCCAGAGCTGGGCCTTTTAAGATCCGCATTTATTTGTTGGCAGGGGTTCACACTACCGTCGGGTTCGATAATTCATGAGGCAGATTTAATTGACAGGATCTTAGTTAGTTTGAACTAGAAACAACCTACTTTGCAGGGTTGGTTTATTTTTGTTGAAGGAAGCTGGGTGTCTGACCATTATGTTTACTAGTGGATTTTTTCCTTTGGTGTACTCCTTACAATTCTTGGTGGTAAGAAAGCAGTCCTCGTGCCCTCACGGTTTTTAAATTCCCACATGAGAATGAAAATTTTGTCTACAACACCAGACTTGTTTGTTAAACATAAAAGAACATAAATCCTCCATGGGTCCCCAGGGGTATGTTAGAGAAAGGGAGTGATCGTTATAAACCACTTAGCGCTGTGTGCTCTGTATCATGTTGCCGTGAGAAAGTGATGTTTGATTGGCTCATAAAATAGGTTTAGTAAATCCTTTAAATACTGATGTGAGCAGTTGTGCATGTTGGAAACTAATACCTGAGAGTGTATTAGAAGGATTACCGTGTCTCCAGAACAGTCACCTGGGCATGCGTGGATTTCTGCATTTAAGGAAGATGGTGTTTTGTGATTTCACTTTTATGTGTCAAAACGTTGCTTGGTTTTATCATCTTCTTTTCATTTGACTGAGGCCTGCAGACACCTTCCATCATTGTTTTCTCTATTCTTGATGTTCTGAGCAATGCTAGGGTATATAAACCAACCGATTTCCACAATGGATTCCACCTGCAAATGTCATTTTATCAGAAAACAAGAAAAACTTCAAGTTATTAGGGAAGGCAACTGGATTTTTTTTTTAATTTTTATTTATTTATGATAGTTACACACACACACAGAGAGAGAGAGAGAGAGAGGCAGAGACACAGACAGAGGGAGAAGCAGGCTCCATGCACCGGGAGCCCGACGTGGGATTCGATCCCGGGTCTCCAGGATCGCGCCCTGGGCCAAAGGCAGGCGCCAAACCGCTCCGCCACCCAGGGATCCCAAGGCAACTGGATTTAATGCGCTCGTCTTTTTCCAACCACGTCCTGTGTATTTCTAAGAATTTAAAGGAAATACGTAATTGTCAGTGATTTTTGTTTTCATTTTTTTTTCTATTTTGCAGATTAGATAGCAATAATGAGACATGAGAATACTTTACAGGTAGATCTTCCCTGGGTTTGTTTTACATGGTCTTGAACATGATTTTAAGTTTTTTTAAAAATGCTATTTTTGTAACCGTATCCTTTAGCAAGAGGGTTTACTGTTTTGATGAGAGGGAAAACTAAGCCTTAGTAAATAATTATGTTATTGATACTTTTCAGTTCCATAGACATCTAAACAGTTGTTGAGGATCCACCATTAAAATTGATGGTGGTAAAAAAAAAAAATAAAAAAAAATAAAATTGATGGTGGTGTAATTGAGTGAAACTGAGAATTATATTGTTATAGGACACCACTTCTGAAAAAAATCCTAAAAGTTTACTGTGAAAGAATTAGTGGCATCTGTTAGATTCTGCTGTTTTATAGGCAAAGAACACAGTACTTTTTTAGATGTCCATTTAACCTTCATGGAATGCAAAACTGTAGATTTTTAAAGCACTGTGGTAAGTGTGTGCGTCAGACTTGTATGAGCATGTAAGAATTAATTGCCAGCTGTCTAACTGCAAATCCAGAAGTTGTTCTAAAGATTAGTGGATTTTTTTAATGGCATCAAATTTAATAGAAAATCTTCATGAAAAAAAGAATAATAATGTGCTTCTAACTCTTATTTGCAGGACAGTGATTTTTATATCAGATGTAAATGAAGCCAAGGTTAAGACTTATGCATTCCTTAATAAATTCTTAACATTTATAATCCAGATATTTTTGTGTGGTTAAAAACTCCTTTCAAATACCTCTAAACAGCTTACACATCAGATAAGTATGTAATAGTGTTCCTTAACAACTAAAAAATATATATAATAGTAAAAATACTTAGAATTTTTGCAGTTTTCTTGCATATGATCTTCTTTTCTCTTAAAATGCTTTTATTAGAAAGATAATAGGTATTTTGAAAATGAAGTAAATTTTGACACTTTGTGTCCTGTCCAACCAGTTTATTGAAATGACTTCACAAGTGCCAAATCTGAGGAATGCCCTTTGGTTTTCTTCTTCTTTGAGCTTTCCTTGGTATTCGATACTGTGGGCACTGTCCACCACTTCTGCTCAGGTGGATATTTCCCTTCTCTTTTCGCTCCGTTCTGTGGCATCCCTCACAGTGGCTCTCCTCCTGTTCCTCCGACTGCTTCAGAATCAGGACGTTTTTGTTACAGGCTCTTTTCCTTCTACCCACGCTTGTAGTGTTTTTGTTTCCCGGCATCCCTCAGATGTCTGATGATTCTGTTCTCTGCCACTGTCACTCCCTCCCTGAAACGGTCATGGCCATGCCTCCTATGCTGTAAGGGTGGCAAACTCAGATGCCCACGTGGGCGAGTACTGTAAATGATGATCTGGGTATTAAAACAACAACAAGAGCATAGAAAGTAGATGGGGATCTTTAAGAACTTAGGAAGAACATGTCCCATCTAAACTATTGCCTCTTGGTCCCAGCCTCAATTGCCATGAAGGAACCAAGGTCCAGTGTTCATTCCCTCCATTCACCAAATAATGATAGAGGACTTTCTGTGTTCCTGGCACATAGGTGTTAGGGATACGGCAGGAAATTGAAGATACCCTCCTCCCCTGGGGCTGGCACCAATTCCAGAGACCTGGGGAGTCGTATTAGGGCTAATATTTAGTATTACCTGATCCTCAAATTTAAGAGTAATAATTAAAAAAGCCAGAAATCCAGACTTTTCTGTGAAATTCCACTTTTTAGAGTGTTGACTTAAATCTTTAAAAGCCACACAGAGCCTCTTAAAGCTGCGCTTACCTTACCTGTTTGCAACATTGGCCCACAAAAGATTCTAACACCTGACTCTGAAGTACCCAAGGCCTCCCCAGCTCCGCCTATTTTTCCAGCTGGATCTTCATCTTCTTCTTTGACTCCCACCCTTCATTCACAGCCCACCGTGCCTGGCCCCCTCTTTCCTCGGTCGCATCTTACGCACCGTTGGGCTTCTCACTGTGGTGCGTCTCCACTTCCCCTCTCTTCACCCCTGGCAGGCAGTCCTCACTGACAACCCAAATGTTCCTTTGTAAACTGACCCTAATCCCACCGTATAGAATTACTCCCGCGCTGCCATTATTCCACAGTATTTCCTACATACCCGCATTAGAGCACTCACTCACCAAAGTGTTTTATGGGCCTTGAGCCCAAAGAAGCTATAGTTTCATCTTTGTATCCTAAGAATCCAGCAGGACACTTTGCACCAAGCCAGCGCTCTATAAATGCTTACAGGATGATTGACCAGGTCTGAAGTCTGGCTCTCTTCAAACTTGCAGTGGTGGTAACCTGCATTATATAGGTTTAGGTACCCCCCCCCCCCGCCCCAAGCACAGAACAAACATGCTCTGTGAAGAAAAGCTTTGTTTCCCAGGTGAACAATTTTGGTGTAAAAATTATCCTTTCGTATAAAATGGTAGTTACCCACTTTTGTACCAAATATACCTGAAATAACTACTCAGGTCTGCTCTATCCAGCTTCCCCTGACTCCTGAGTGTACCCTTTTCTGTCCCATGACACACAGACACGGAACTCCTAGATTGGTTATACTGATTGACTTACATATTTACCATTGATAACCCTATGGAATAGCAGATATTCCCCCCCTTTGTATTTGAATATTCTTATTTATTGTTTTCAAACTCTGAAGGTCATATTAAAAGTTCACGTGGAGGTGGGAGCAAGGGACGTAGGATGGAGATAAAGGACAGCTTTATTGAATGGCAGCTGTGTCCCAACAATGTTTTCAGTACTACGCATGTATCCTGTCTTAAAATATCCCTTTGAGCTAAGTAGCATTGCCCTCAATTTAAGGCCAAGGAAAATAAGGCTGAAACAGGTTAAGTTACATGTTGTAAGAGAGTTCCTGATACTTCTTCAAGATGAAGATGTATACGTAGAATTGGCCTGTTATATACTTTCTGTATAATTTCACCAATATTTCAAACATAAATTCCAATGCACAAAATACATTATTTTTAGTTGTCTAGTATCTACTGAATTTAGATTTCTGAAAAAACCCACCAATGTTTTTCAACCATGTCAGACCTACTACCCTTTAAGAAAACTTTTGAGTATCCTCTTTAGTACTCATAAATGAAGTTTACAGAAGTGTGGATAGTTGTTTAAAATATAAACATAATGACATGTGTGCTATGGAAACCTGAAAGAGCAAAGCAAGTTATATGAAAATAGTGGATGTAAATACATAAATACACATGCACAGTTACGCTAGGAAAATAAAAGGAGGTGGTCAGATGCATCTTTCTCATTGCAGATATGACAGTTTTAGAAACAGACGAGTATGTCTACTTTTAATTGTTTTAATTGTGATGCAGATAGTATAAGCAGTGTTCCTGTTCATGATATGTTTTTCCAAAACATAATTCTTGGTGAAGTTCCAAAACATGAAAACTGTCTTCAACTTATTTAATAGTTGAATTTCTGGAAATTTTGATTTCAACTAAAACTGCAAAACATATATGTGTTTATATGTGAGACAGTTATTAGTTTCCAGACTCAGATGAGCTATATCCAAAATTTTGCCTACATCAATGTCCAGTGAACTATTTGAAAGGCGTGGAGAATCTGGGCAAATACTCACTCCTAGGACTCCCCATGATTCAACAGCATTGCACCTTGCCCACCATATGTTGTAGTGCCCTGCTCACCCTCAGTCTCAGTATAACCTAAAATGCCTCTACAGATTTCTGAAATGTTTTCTTAACAGGCAGTACTGCTCTTGAGGAGTACCATAGATCCATGCCCTCCAAACAAAAATTAACATTGTGTTGGGAAGATATTAGTTATTCCTTATGTTTAAGAAGATACTGTGTGTCCTACAATGTAAGCTAAAAGTATATAAAAATCAGTTCCTTTCTTCAAGTGTGTAACAGACTAAGAAAAAGGATCGCTTGCCTATGTAGTGAATACTGAAAATACGTGTTTATCAAAAAGAGAAAGATGACGGTGAGCTGAGAACACCCAGAGAGGACTCACAGAGGCAGACGGGAACAAAGTGAGATTTGAAGGATATGTATGTAATGATGTGGCTCTAGAAAAGTTTGCATCAGAGATGAGGAAAAGGAGCCAAGGAGTCTGACCAGGGTGAAAGCATTACTGTCAGAAAGTATTGGACAATGATAATAGCAATTAAGATTAGAGTAAAACTGTCATGTCCAAATGGAAATTAAATTGAGTAATTCACAAATTGAATATCAGATATGCTTGCTGCATACCAAATATTTAAGTGTTGAGATGACTGGTGAATTTGAAGTTCATTAACAGTAAAACTGGAAGGCTTAGAGTAGAAGAGAATGCACTTCTTTAATTGAGAATACATTTTCAGTTATGTTTCTTCTTTGGATAGTTTTATTATATTTACACAGTTAAATTTTGGAAGGGACTCCTGGCTATGGTCCATAGATAGATTCATTGTATCCATGAATATGGAATTTGAATTGCTGAAATAACATATCATATGATCTTATGTCTCTTTTGTCTTTGTTTCTTGCAGGTATGATTTTGTAGAGGTTGAAGAACCCAGTGATGGAACTATATTAGGGCGCTGGTGTGGTTCTGGTACTGTGCCAGGAAAACAAATTTCTAAAGGAAATCAAATCAGGATAAGATTTGTATCTGATGAATATTTTCCTTCTGAACCGGGGTTCTGTATCCACTACAACATCGTCATGCCAGTAAGTACCACTTAGAGGTCTCCTTATTTAATTGGGTTAGTTGTTTATTTACCTAAAAAAAAAAAAAAATCATGAAAAACAAAAAAAATGTCCATAACATTTTTCTTTTTATGGGGAAAGGTAAGCTTACCATTATTTTTAAGATCAATGTTTTGGTAAAATATATTTTAAAAAATATATATTTTAGTAAAATATATTTTAATATATAATATATTTTACCAAAATATATTTTTAATATATTTTGGTAAAATATATTTTAAATATATTTTAAAATATATTTTAAACTACTATAAATATATATTATAGTAGTTCTCAGTTTTTCCTACATATCCTAATACTTATCCTGCTTAAATAATATTTCTGATTCTTTATGGTTCTAAAAAGAAGTTTTGAAATTCTCACTGGACTTTAAGAAATCTACTTTGTCTAATTACAATTATTACTATAATTTTAATTATATACTGATTTCTTGTACCCTTTATGTATTATTTCAAACATTTGTATCTGTTTGTTGCATCACACCAAAAATATTGAAAACCCTTTTACTGTTTTTCTCACGTTGCTTATAGTAATGCTGAAGTACTCAAATAAATATGACGGTGTCAACCTAGTATGCTTTTTAAATATGACCAATAATATCACTATTTAAAATGATATAGAAGATGATGTCTTCAATGATTTTGATAGGAGATATAGCAAATCAGCAGGCACACTGGGAACATAACATAGTTTGGGTTAAATACATTAACCCTTGTGCTCTTACTGGATATAAGAACAATGCATATGGGGATGCCTGGGTGGCTCAGTCCACATTGGGCTCCCTGCTTGATTGGGAGGCTCCCTCTCCCCAGCTGTGTGCATTCTCTCTCTTTCTCTCATTCTCTTTCTCTCAAATAAATAAATAAAATCTTTAAAAAAAAAAAAAGAAAGAAAGAACAATGCGCACCACAAGCCAGCAGTCCACGAAGCCAATTAGAAAATATGGAGTCAGTATCAGACTTTATGTACTATATTCACATTGTAATTAATGTCAAGTAGACATTTCCTTTTTTGGTTACCCAAACTCAAGTCTGTTGAGTTATTATTTGAGTTATTATTATTGAGTTATTATTTAAGCCTTTGATTAGGCTAAGAAATTTAAATATTGTTGGAGATATAGCTAAAGACAATAAAATGCAGACTGAAGTTTGAAAATGATCATTTATTCATTTAGCAACAGTAACATTTGCTGTGTGAAATCAAAGTTAAGGGAGATAGCTCTGATATATGCCATAAATTTATATGGTGAATCTTGATCAATTACCTTATGGAGATTATTTAAGATATCCATACCTCTATTCCATTATGAAAACTTTTGCCAATAAAGATTCTCTACCATTTTTTGTTAATTTCCAAAACTTTTAATAATTTAATATTTTTATTTAAATTTAGTAAAATTGAAAAATTTTATCTAGAAATGAGAAGTGTTGGGACGCCTGGGTGGCTTAGCAATTGAGCACCTACCTTCAGCCCAGGTGATCCTGGAGTCCTGGGGTTGAGTTCCACATCGAGCTCCCTGTATGGAGCCTGCTTCTTCTTCCGCCTGTGTCTCTGCCTCTCTCTCTCTCTCTGTGTGTGTCTCTCATGAATAAATAAATAAATAAAATCTTAAGAAAAAAAAGAAAGAAATGAGAAGTGTTAATAGTAGACAAGAATGAGCTTTTTAAAGAACACTGTTGGGACGCCTGGGTGGCTCAGGGGTTGAGCGTCTGCTTTCAGCTCAGGTCATGATCTCCAGGTCCTGGGATCGAGTCTCACATTGAGCTCCCCATGGGGAGCCTGCTTCTCCCTCCGCATATCTCTCTGCCTCTCTCCCTGTGTTTCCCATAAATAAATAAATAAAATATTTTTAAAAAAATAAAGAATGCTATTGATAGGTAATACTTTGATACTGTGATGATTTGAGTAAAGCCATTAAGAGTCTGTTTAACACATTTTCACAGTATCTTTCTTTTAGAGAATTTATGAATTTATTTTTCTTTAAGTCTGAGATGGCCTTGGGAGACATGACTACACTTTTACAAAGTTATACAATCCTTGTTTTCAGTTTGAGTTTTAGCACATTGTCGTGTTCTTAAATATTTAAAGATGAAACAATTAAATTTTACTCTAAACATAATGGTGGGTCTTGTATCACAGCAAAGTTTTTGTTTATCCCAAATCTGTGACAAAAAGAAACTTGAAACTAGAAGATACTTGTATTTTCAATAACTGTTCTCTTCATATTATATCATTTTAAATATGTATAACTAGCAATCTACTTATGTTACTGAATAAGACATGAGAGCTAAAATATGCCACACCAAGGGTTTTTTCCTAATTTTCTAATTACATGGGTTGGTTCTATAACCCAAGGAGTTGTATGATTTAATAAAATAAAGATAAAAACATGGGAAATTTATACTGTTGTACTCAGTTCTGAGTGCATTATAGGTTTTTAATAGATACTTGAATGTTGAGTTGATCATACCATTCACTCACTCCAGCTTAACAGAAGATTCACTGACACCTGTTTTTTTATCTGTGAGAGTATATCAGGTTCCTGAGCCTTGAAATGAGATAAAGCATCAGAAGGGTCTGCAGTAAGTACCACCCATCCTCTTGACTCCAGAAGGGCCCTGCCACCTGGGTTTGACCTGCTACTAGAGATTTACTGTGATTAAGATCAGAAACTGCCTCTGAGAGGCTTTAGAAGAAAGGTGTGTCGCCAGTTACATCCTTAAAATTAAACTCAGTGCATCTTTAAATGGTTATTGAATTCCTTTGATAAATTTGTAAATGTGGGCTTTGGTGGGCTGAGACTCGACATCCTCCCAGTATCTATGAAGCCACGTTTTGCATGGCACCTAAGTTGACCAGTGATGGGCTGCAGAAAATGGAGATATGTGGAGATATGACATAAGAGATCTTACATTAATTTGCCTTAGCAGCCATTGGACTGCAAGGGACAAGGAAACGTGACAGCATGGTCCTACATTGCCTAATAAGTGTCATTTGGTGATTTTAATTTTGCCAGGTTGCTCTCCGGGGTGATTATTGATACACGATTTTTAAAATTCTCCCAAGCTTCGGTTCTGTTGAATTTGAATTTACTTTGGCAGTTTATCTGCCACTTCTTCACCTATCCTTTGTCTTGGTTCCATGTTTCCGTCTCTTCTCCCACACAGCCACACTCCTGCTCTCAGTAATTTCCGCAGAAGGGTGAAATTTGGTTAGTGAAAATTTGACAAGTGCTTTTACTGTTAAGCCTTCCAGAATGTTTTGAATTAGCATTGTGTATTGCTAAATGACATCCCTCCCTCCATGCCTCTCCTCCCCACAACATTATTATTAGTAGAGTAACAATCCATCAAACTTATCTGTATATCGATGAATGAAAGCCTAAGGGAAGAAATTTTGCCTTTTCAAGAACAGACTTAAAAGTTCTTGTGGCATTTGCTCAAGGGCACATCACATGCCCCTGGAACCCCTGGATCATCTCGATGCTTTTTTTTTTTTTTTTTTTTGTAAAGGATGAACTTCATAATTAGCACACCCAGCTTCCCCAGAGGCATTGATCTCATTGACTGCAAACCCACCATTGCAAAATAGGACCTTAGGGACCACTGGCCACAATGCTTTCTTAATTTTATAATGATAAAAATGATGCAAACCACAAGTCCTTAATGGGCTGTTAACACCCCGAATTGAGGTTTGCTACTGAGAGCCTAGCACAATGCCAGACACATTACAGCTGCTCCACTAGTATCTCATGGAAATTCAGCCCCTGCCCCTTAGAGTTGTCTAAACCTATGTGGAGCTGCACTAACTTCTCATTTACTATATGTTATCTTTGTTACTGTTGTATAATATTACTAATTCATAAACTAGAGCCCTGAAAAATCACAATAAGGACACCACGTGTTCTCCTGGTCATGACATATTAGAACTCCTTTCTTCCTCTCTCTTTCTCTTCTTTTTCTGTCTTTCTCTCATTTTGGTGGGGAGTGGAACATCTAGAGTTGAAGACAGTGGTACATGCTTATGACATTATAACCATTAATGTGTATAATCATAATCAGCTGCTTTTTTATAATTAATATTTTGCATCTATTCACACACCTGCAGAAACTTTGAGTTTAATCAGTTTTTTTCTGGGAAAATTATGGAGAAAGTTTATTTTAATATTCTTTACTTATTGAACTTTGCAAGTAAGGGAGGTCACTCTGCAGCCTTCTTTAGGAGCATGAATGGATATGTTTGATTCTAGCCAACCTTTAAGATTGGTTGATTCTTTACCAACCTTTAGACAGTATGTCTTAGCAGTAGTAGTTTTAATACATTAGTTAAAATTTTCAGAAACAGTGTTGCCATTAAAATCTATGTCCAGGGATCCCTGGGTGGCGCAGCGGTTTGGCGCCTGCCTTTGGCCCAGGGCGCGATCCTGGAGACCCGGGATCGAATCCCACGTCAGGCTCCCGGTGCATGGAGCCTGCTTCTCCCTCTGCCTGTGTCTCTGCCTCTCTCTCTGTATGACTATCGTAAATAAATAAAAAAAAAATTAAAAAAAAAAGAAAAGTAAAAAAATCTATGTCCAGCTTTGTAAGATGATTTACCCACTCGTTTCCTCAGTTAATGAGTGAGAGTACATACAGGTTAAAAAAAAAGGATTCCTTACTACTTTGAATAAAGTGATGTTGATTTAATATTTAAAGATTTTACATATTCTTTTATATGTAGTACTGTTCTTTGTAATATTAAGATTTTAGTATCATTTTCTTGATTCCTAGATATCTTAGAGTAAAACATAAATAAAATTTATCTTTCCATTTTACGATTTTAAATTGATATCATAGGCTAAGTTTTACCTTAGGAAAAACTTTGGCATAAGAGATTTGGCTAAAATTATAGCTAGTTGTTTATAGCTTTTTAAAAAAGTTCTGGATTTATTACATACATTTAAAATGTATGCTTCAATGTTATTTTCAAGAATTATTTATGGAAATATATACTCCTCAATTATGCCCCATTAATAAATAATGAAAAATAAATCCATGCAAATTGATGCCAAAACCATATATATTCAGCTTTCATGATTGTGCATAAGGAGTTAATAATGTCTTTGATTTTTTTTTTCCTTCATGCAAAAAAAGAAAAAAAGGGGGGGGGCTGGTAGATTAGCAGCGAGAGATTGTTTGGGAAGAAATGAAGCAAAACTGAAATAAAACAGTGCAAGCTTGTTTCTGTTTGGAGGCCACACACATTGAGAGCCCAGCACACATTTCAGGTCTCTTACAAAGAAAAGAAAATTTCTTGTTTAATTTTGGAGTAATTTATAATAGATTATGTATGTTTTACTCTGTGTATTATAGCATAAGCACCATTATTTAAAAGTGTTTTTTTAAAAAAAACCTACACAGGCTGAAAAATAGTATCTTTTCTTCTAGCATCAAAAGACCTTATTAAAAGTTTACTTGTTAAAAAATAAGCCTTTATATAAAAAGATTGCAGATTTTAATCAGTTACTTCAAAAAAAACCTATTTTTAAAAAATGCAAATCCAAATATGAATATCTTTAGTGATTTTTATTAATACATAGAGAACTATTTCTTCTTGAGTATAATATTGTTTGTAACATAGATACTTTAAAATGGTTATGAGATTTGAAGAATTTTTTCATTCTACAATCTGGTTAAAATTTTGAAGGATAATTAAAATAACACTGATTTCTTTTAAGACAGTGTTGCTGAACATTACATTTTTCAAGAGTTTTAATCTAAGCTTTCTGATGAGCAGTAATAACATAATATTTTCAACAATTCATTTACTCTCATTTTTCATTTAATAAATGGATCGGTGTAGATTAAGAGAAATAAATGTTATAGCTTCTATACTAATTGACTCCATATATTTTTATCTTCTTGCTTTGATTGCCTGAAAAGAGGAGCATGGGGTGATGAATGTACTGAACGCTCCTTTAACTCACAACAATCCGTGAAACTCATCTTTTTTTTAAGTTGCTTCTAAATTTTTCCTACTATTTCTTTCCTATTTTCTTTTGTCACTGACTAGCAACAGTTGGTTGGATCTCACACATTTTTTACTCTTTTTAGTAAAATAATACCCCGAGAGTAAATAATGCTAGAGAATGGCATGCAAGTATTGTAGCCACTTTATAATCCCAACTGTGGGTTTTCCTTAATAGTGATTTTGTAAATGACTTGTCCAGAGTTAAGTCAGTGCCTGGCCAGTGTGCACTATAGAAGGGTGTATGGTTTCTGTGGGGAAGGCTTAGAAGGACACTTGATGCCTGAGGTGCCATTAAGGAATGCATGACTGATTGCCAAAGTAGTTATTAATTATGCGGGATACAGAGAACAAAGCAGCTCAGTGAATATTGAAGTTAGAGGGAGAAAGGAGGAGGGGGATATTTTTTTCCGTCCCTTCTGGCATGTGCCAGTAGGTTATTTCACTGTTAATATCATGTAAAGAAAAGTCTTAACTAAAGGCCAAATTTGCTTTTATGTTCAGGTTAAGAAAAATTCCAAGTAGCTCTCAAACAAGGTATCAAATTCATTTTCTTAGGGGGGGAAAAGCAGCATACCTGGAATAAAAATACTTAGAGCAATATCGTAACCCTAATCCCATAGGAAACGAATTCAGTGTTAGAATGTCAAGAGTTTTAAAAATTGCAAATCTTCGTAACCAATTGCACTGTGTCCCTGTATTACTGTATTAAACTGATCTTAATGAGTGGAAAAATTTGGGCTTTAAACCTTTAAAATAAATTTGCATTTGCCTTAAGAGAGAATTAAGAGAAAAAGTTGGTCTTTGAATTTTTTTGTAGTATTTGGAGAACGAAAGAAGTTATTTCAAGTACTGCGTGTCTCTACTGTAGTCTGAAACACTTTTTGAGTGATTAGGTTTTTATTAAAATATACAATGTAATTGTATATTTATGCAGGGAGTCTAGAGATGACAGTATTTTATTACATCAAAGAAATTATACAATTGCTACAGAGACGAAGCTTTTACTTGGCTAAGAGCTGTTTAATGTATTTTTCTACCAACTTCTACCCCACGGACACAGTGCTCTCTTTCATGTGGAGATCATGGTCTCTCTTCCATTTCTGCTGATTCTTTTTGTTCCAGTTAATTCCTAGCTATCTAAGAAAGAATTTCACAGATGGTATGATTTGTAGTCAGAAAGAAAAAGGCAGTTGGTGCTCCTGCAGGAATGGGAAAAGGCAGACAAACTACTCTAAGTTGAAATACAGGGGGTTATAAATAAGAATTTAGGAAGGCTTGAGGTTTGATTGACTCATATTTTATGTCTAAAGCCACAAAGATTTAAAAGCTTAGAGTTAATATGGCCCTAAACCTGCTGGAATTACTCTCTAGAAAGTTTGTTGCAATTGAAAATGATAAAATAAATACTTTTGTCTTAGCATCCCCATCCATTTTCCTGTTAAGTCTTTCAACATCCATTGAAGAATATTTGATGAAAAATTTTGTTGTGAGAAAATTTAAAAATGTATACGGCATTACCCTGGGTCTCTGAGAACTTACCTTATTTCAGGGGAAAATACACATACGCGCGCACACACGCGCGCACACACACACCTTATACACCTATATAAATATGCTACATAAATAAGTGTAATATAAATTGTTTGGAAAGATCTGAAGAAAGAGAGGCAATTGGTGGAGCAGAGGAATATTCTAAGTCTTAGACTAAAGGAAAAAAACAAGCAGTCAAACAAACAGAAATCCTGGAAGTGACTTGGTATAGGTTTCATATCAAATATATTATTAAAAATCTCTGAGGAGTTTATCCAGTACTATATCATCAGATGTCAGAGATTATGATTCTCTTTATTTGGAGTGAAACCCAGTTATTTGCATTTTCATCAAACATGCTTAGAGATTCTGATATACGATGTTCTCACTTGAATTTGTGGGTGAGAAATTGCTCTAAACTATAAACTGAGCAGATGCAGAGAGTTTTTACTACAAGATGTTGGGGAAATACTTTTCATTTTCAAATAAACATGAATATTTGTTGGAATAGACTGGAAATTCTGCATGAATATTTTATTGCTAACATACCCCATGTGTTCTCTATTTTTCAGGATTCCAAAAAAGTGAGCCTTTCTCATAGAATTAGATGGATAGATTTCAATTTTTTAATACTTGCATTTATTGTACTGATTTTTCTAAGCTATGTATTGAAGCTTATCAGTTTTGTCAACTGTCAGTATCTCTTACCCATGCAACTAGAATAAATGACACCCTGCCTTCTTTTCTAGTTCAACACTAAGCTTATCTGATAATTCACATAAGGCATAGCTCCATCACTGAGGCACAGTTCTAGACTAGATAGTCATTTGTTCTGCAGTGTAAGGCACTATTATTAGTAAAATAAGACAGTCTCAAGCATCAAGAAATATTCTTTCAATCTCCTTATGTACTTTTTCACATCATTATTGTCTGAGTGACGGTGGCACATAGTTTTAAAAGGCAAATGTTTCTCTTAGGCTTGTTACAAAAATGGTAGTTGCTCTCACTTTCCTTTGTGCAAACTATTTTCCTGTGCCTTGGAGGGGAGCACTTCCAGTTCTTTTAACTAATTTCTTGCAGAATTGACCTCTCTTCCTTCACCTAACATGCTTTTATTGTCGCTTCTTGATTCTTTGGTTTCAAGAATTACCTATGATCTTCATCGACTCCACTCTCTGGAAGATGAGGCTTTCACATTCTTCCACCCTCCTGCATCTACCGCACATGCAGACACATCCCATCATGTCTCCTCTAGAATATCCTGTTATATCAAGATCCAGATCCATCGTGTCCATTACAGTGGCCATGGAATCATTGTTCACAGCTGAGCCATGAAGTACTCTATGACTGCATTTCCTTTCCTGCCTTGTCTTACTTTGTTTTCCCTAGGCTTGTGTTATTTTTTGGTATGCTTAGCTTTCTGTTTGTGTTTATCACTGATTCATCTCCAAATTGTTCTTCAAATTGTGTGAATCTCCTCTCAAATGCAATCAGACACATTCGCGTTTTCTAATAATTTTGTCGACCAGAAGAAATTTCTGCTGAAACAATCTGATCTGCTTCAATTTAGACCGATTACCCTTTAGACCTGCCACACAGCTGTCATCTGGGGAATTCCGCACCCCCACCCCACCATTATCCTGAGCATTCTCTTTGCCATTCTCTTGCATTAGATCCCTTGTTTGCAGGATCTTTTGTCTTCTCTCTTGTCTACTTCCGGTTTGGGAAGAGAGTAAAACCCTCATGAATTTCCCCAAGCATCAGAGATAAAGTTTTGTGGGCTTGAATAACTGAAACTTCCTTTATTTAACCCTCAACCCTAAATGAATACTTGACTAAGTCTAGAACTCTAGTTGGTCACTTAAAAACTGACTGGACATTCTGTGCCCGTGGATGGCCTTGCTGACTACCGTATTCACTGCATCGTGAGCTGGCCGGGTCAATTCCTTGAAAGCCCCCTGATTCCCCTAATCTCTTTTCTAAGGGTATAATCCTGGCTGCCAGTTCTCTGAAATGAGAGCTGAGTGGATTTAAAGACTGAGAGTCCAAGCATTAAATGTAAACACATTTCCTCAACCACCTCCATACCCGCATATTCACAATAGCATCACTGCTCTGACTCTGCTTGGGTTCCCCAGTCCATAAATCCTTGATTCTATTCTGTTCAGGGAAAAATTTGAAAAGGAATAAACTCATCTTCTGACACACTGGGGAAATAGATTTGAAGGGTCGAACAGCTTCATGGCTTTCAACCAGCCTTGCTATTTTTAGCTCCTGTGTCCTTCCCACTTCCATAGGTACCTGATGCCAGCAGATCCCAGAGCTTTTTGGTTTCTTTTTCATGCAAGTCAGATTGCTTCTTGATCCCCCCACTGCTGAATTTTAGTCCACCGATTTAATGACTACACATCTACCTAAAGTTCAGTTTCCAAAACTTTATCACTATTGACTCCTTTCTGATTTTCCTTGGCCTTAAAGAATTATGCATTTAAAGAAATACCCTCAGAATTAATCATTTAAGGAAAGAATAGAGCTAAAATCATCATCTTTTTTGTCCCTCTGTTCGTTTAACAATGTCCTTATCAAACACGAAGTTGATGTTTGGTCACCAAAATACTCAGAAACTCTGTACAATATTTTGAGGGCATAGTATTGCATGTGCCAGGTGCCATGCTTTGTAATTGACTTTAAGGAACAACTCCATTATCTTTCCATGCCAGATAAAATATGCCTTCATAGCAGTTGCTTTGCATGATTATGCTATTACATTTCCTTTTTTAACGTCAGGGAGACATAGATAAGACTTGGTATTGATTAGCTATTTAACATATCCTGAACTCTGTTTTAATATTAATATTAAGTCCAGGAGTATCCACTAGCATACCAATCATGGTTCACACATTGCACATGTTAGTTATAACTGAACAATCTATCATATCCTTACCTTTAAGAAAATGCTATCCTTGTAAATAGTCTTCGAATATTTATCTTTTTGAGTAGTGTTATTAATGTATTTGATTGCTTTGAACATTAAAACTAGAGCTTTTAAAAAATTATTTATTCATGGGAAACACACAGAGAGAGGCAGAGACATAAGGGGAGGGAGAAGCAGCTGCCCTGCAGGGAGCCTGATGCAGGAATCGATCCCAGGACCTGGGATCACAACCTGAGCCAAAGGCGTCTGGACACTCCACTACTGAGCCACCCAGGTGTCCCTAAAACTAGAGCTTTAAAGATTGTACTCATCTCTTTAAGATGACATAATTATAATTTTACTTTGAAATCACAAGAATCTGATTTTATATACAATATAACCATCAATGTTTACATCCTCTTAGAACAAAACTAAAAGATAAGTGTATATACTTTTGAAGAAGTTAATTTTTGAAAGTCAAGTACATAGTAAACATTTTTTGGAAAGGTACTTGATGATACCAACTTGGAAATAGTTGAAGTAGGCAAAAGGGAATGATGAACATATATTGAAAGAAATACTAGACTAGATGTGTGCTTTTCTATCATTTAATCCCCATAATGTTATCACCATTTTACAGATTAAAACTCAGAAAAGGTCACATACTTAGAAATGATGGTATTAAGTAGGGCTTTCCTAATTCTATGTAAAGCCAGGCTGCCTCTGGACTGGTTTGAGAAAGCAAATGCAAGATTTTCTCTCCCCATCTTTGCTTTCTTATTAAAACACCTAAGTAGGGTGCCTGGGTGACCCAGTTCATCAAGCGTCCGACTCTCGTTTCAGCTCAGGTCACGATCTCAGTCATGAGATCCAGCCCTGCGTCAGGCTCTACACTGGGCTTGGAGCCTGCTTAAGATTCTTTCTCTCCCTCTGCCTCTCCCCCCACTCACTCTGGTATGCACTCTTTCTCCAAAAAAAGTAAATAAAATTCTAAAGAAATAGAACATTTAAATACTATTTTTTATTGATTATGATGTCATGGATGCTTTAGAACCTTGAGAAGTTGGTGAACTAAATTAGAATTTACCTTTTTTTTTAATGCAAACAAGACATAGTTTCTTTAAAAGTTACTTTCAAAGTAAACACGTGCCAAAAAAAAAAAAAAAGCTACAAATGCACACGGAGTATTTTGCTGATTATACTTGACATAAGTCAAATTTCATCACTATTGAAAAATGACACAATTATCCGTGAGTATCCTCGCAGTCTTTTCAGCTCCAAAGAAATTTTCAGAATCGCGTCATTAAGGAAACTTTGGAGGCTAACATTTATACGAAGAAATAAGAAAGTGAAACTGGAAAACAAACCCAACAAGGAAAACAAGACTTAATTGGGTGTCCTCTATCAAGCCCGTCCTAAATGTGGTCACAGCAGAATAAGGAAGACCCGTGGCATTTTTAGCTTGAAATTAGGCAGTTGGTGCACAGTGAAGGAAACATAATAGGCTTTTGGTAATCTTTAGAATGAATGGGAAGGGAAACAGAAATCTTAAGGGCTAATATACAAGGGGAATGCCCTATCCCAGCTGTTTGCAGGGCTAGGCCCGTAGGCCACCGAAGGCCCCAGTGAACCAAGGGAGGAAATTCCGGAACCAGGATGTCTTTGTGTCAGGGCCCCAGGGCATAGGTGTCTATCTGCCTAGGTGTTTCCACTCTACTTAAGTCAAGTCAGCTTTTGTTTAAGCATGAATAAAGCCGGTCTGGAAATACCTGCCTGGTACCTCTCCCTGAGTTTCTCTACTGCAAGTAGTTATTCAGAAGAAGGATTAAGGTTGTCATCTGTTGCCTTTAAGGACTGTATGAATTATCCTAAGTACTTCCAAAGCAGGTTTGCTTAAGAAAACCAAGGTTTGTTAAAAACCTGTACCCCCCCCCCTTTGGAAGAATAATAGGGAAAGGCATTGAGAGGTGACAGTTATCTAAGACTCTAAAATAAAATTTGAGATAGCAATTGGAAATAGGTGAGCATAGCTCCAGGTCAGCCTAGAGTCAGTATCTAATGCCTCCTCTGCTAAAGAGGAAATGCCTTTTTTTTTTTTTTCCAGAGGAATAACATTCTGATGAGGTCAAAACAAAACAAAACCACTTTCCTGCCGGGTGTGAGTTAATGAAATAGCATTAAGTGTAATTAGTTGTTTTAGGAAAAGACAAGTGAAAGACAGTGAATTGTTAGA
Source organism: Nyctereutes procyonoides (assembly GCF_905146905.1). Classification (NCBI taxonomy): domain Eukaryota; kingdom Metazoa; phylum Chordata; class Mammalia; order Carnivora; family Canidae; genus Nyctereutes; species Nyctereutes procyonoides. Next base: position 9,991,431 of record NW_026575122.1, read on the forward strand.
GAGACAGAGACGCTGCAAGCCAAAACTTGACTTCCAATACCTGAGAGAGGCGGTTTTAGAATATATGACACGTCCTTTGGAGCAGATTCTTTAGAAGTCATCTCAACATTCTGACACAAATATTTTCCTTTCTTTATGGAATATGATGAGTGAGGCTTTGTGGCATTCTAGTCCCATTGCTGATAAAAATGATAAAAAGAACTCCCAAATCCACCCAGGCATACAGTGTTTTGTTTTAAAGACAAGGGATCCTTCTCAGACTTCTGCAGGGTACTGAGTTCCCTCTGAATTTCATGTTGACATGCTGCTTAGTCATCTTTTGGAACTCCAAAAAGGTTTAATATTTTATGATGACATGTCAGGAGGGGTACATAACACTGAATGGGAAGGTGTTTATTCCTACTGCACATTTAAATGGCGTTAAATGATGTGGGGATCATGCTTTTCATTTATCCACAGTTTATGTTTTCTCTTCCAGTAGGATTTCTAATTACATAAAAGGGCTTCACTGCTTCCTGTGGCTTGCCACAGTCTTTATTTGGCATGAATGTCAGGGCATAATTCCATGTCACTGAGTAATTTAAGGATCTTAACTCTTTATAATGATATATAGTCTTTTAGTAAGATTTTGGACTTTCTGCTGTGGTGCCTTTGCATTTGGTTTTTTCTCCTTTATATTGCAAGGCTGTGGCAAGATGCAATTTAGCTTAAGTAAGGATTCAGTCATTTGACTTGGCCATACAGGTAATTTTATATTTTTAACTGGAAGTTTGTATTAAGCTGGAAAAAAAAAAAACACCTAAGTAAATAATAATAGTACACACCATTTCTTGAACATCTATTACTGTATCGGGTTCTTGATATATGTCATCTCATTTATTCAGTACGATAACTGAGAAATTATTGCCATCTTACCTAGAGGAAGTATTCTCAGAGAAGGAATGCAGCTTGCCTACAGTTCAGAACAAATAAATATAAAATTGTAGTCAAATCATGAATTTCAACCATAGCATATATCTCCTAGTCAGCTTTTGTTCAGTAAGAACAAAACTTTTTAGCATTTTATTTTGAGGTCATTGTAAATTGATGTTCATTAGTAAGAAAGATCCTGTATTTTCCCCAACGGTAACAATATCTTGCATAACTATATGTAGTGCAATATCACAACCTAGAAAGTGACTTTGATATAGTCCACCAACCTCAAAAAGAAATTTCTGAATAAAAATCCACAGTGCCATAGGACGTGTTAAATGGAAAGTGTTATATGAATAGACTTTCGTAAATAAAATTTAGACGGATATTTGACCAGTACATAGCTTTTTTAAATGGCTAAATCAGGAGTACTAAGAGAAAAGATACATTTTTGTATCACAAAATGACTTCAGCACACCTATTTAGTTAGGAGGAAAATTTTTATTCTAAAGTGGGTAATCTCATAATCTGCACCTAAAATTCTGTGTGGTGCAGGACCACTTTTGCAGCCTAGAGTAGAACATCTATCATAGATTAAAGATTACAAAATCAAAAATAATTCCACAAATCACTCTTCTTGATGTGGGATTCAAAGTGAATGTGTGAAACGTAAATAGTCACTATAAATAAATCCATGCATAAGGCTTTGCTGCCTCTGAGACAGAGATTAATGAAGTTTTAGGATGCTAAGAGCTCAAGATATAATCTATAACTTTAAACTGATGTCAAGATCGAGAATTGATTGCTTAAAAAGCCCTTCATTTCTCCAGAATAGATTGATGACTGAAGTGCTCCTAAATCTCCCCTCATGCAAAATTTATATAATTTGGTTTCAACAGGTATGGTATGTGTGGGTACGGGGGGATTTACATATTAAATGTAACTGTATAATATGTAAAAGTTTAGCTGTTTCAGAAGCAAAAGATAGTGATGTGTGTGATATTTTCAAGATAGTTTTAAATTTTGGAATTCAGTAGAAACCAGCTCATGACCTGTGGAAGCTGATAGTTGGCCTATTAGCTGATTGAAAATGATTCAGATGGAGAATCATGGAAATGATACACATACTCCATAAGCATTTAATTTTAATTTCACTACTCTTCCTTTAGGGCTTGAGATCTTTGCTTTAAGAGGGAATAAGCTGATTGGAGTCCTGTTGTATTTCTTCCACAAATCATAGCCATAATGCCTTAATCATGACTTTCAATTTGGGTTTCTTTAAGTAAAAACGGGAACTTGGAGATACCATTTAAAGTGATCTAAGTGCAGAATTCTTTTAGGATTTTATGAGGTCTTCCCTTCCTATATTTTATGTTTGTCTCTCTCATACCTACTTGAACAGCAGGTTGTTTTTTTTTGGGGGGGGGGGGTTGTTTTTTGTTTTTTTGTTTTGTTTGTTTTTTTATTAACTCTTTTTGTATGCAGTTCTTCCAAAGCATTCATCTAAGTCTTCAAAGAGGCAACAACTCATATTTAATTACAAAATATTTAAATAGGGATAATTTCAAAAGTAAGTACTACTGATAAAAATGGCTTGAGGAACCAATACAACTCTCTCTTGGCGGGTGTAAAATTCGGGTAGGGGAAGCAGAAAGAATGCTAATAGCACTCAGTGAGCCATGGGTATCCTCAGCACCCAACTTCCCTTTGCACGCCTAGGGAAACCAGGGCAGTTAAATGACACTCAGTCAAGGCAATGACTGTCATCCCTTGTTTATTGCACTATTGATACTGCCTGAGAGTGTGTCGCTGGAATATTGTAAATAAAAGGTCTGCGTAAGCATATAAAATACTAAATCTATAAATATGTAATGTAATTTAAAATATGAGTGGCCCTATTTGGTAATTGGCAACTGTGCCTTGGTGTGGATATCGAAGTGGCTAATAATATGCCATGGCACAGTGTAGACACTTAATGCATTTTTTATCCTCCTCTATAATTCTCCCGGAGGAGATTCAGCTTTATTATTTTTCAAGCTGTAGAGAATGGTGTGTCAACCTGGAGGTCACTAGAGCTTGAAGGAGTGTTATCTAGTAGTGAGATATCCTTTATCTAAAACTCCAGGTGAAGACGTATGAAGACATATTTTTGTCTTCTGAAAAAGCAAAATGGCCTTCAGAAAATATTAGATATTCACCAAAGTAATGGAGGAGCAGTGTTCTCTGTTTTGTCTTTTCTCCCTCCCTTCCCCTTCCTACCTGCCTCCTTTCCTCATTCCCTCCCTTCCTTCCTCCTCCTCTTCCAGTCTTCCTTCATTTCCTCTCTCCCTCCCTCTTCCTTTCTTTTTCCTTAAGTGCTCCCGTAGCCTAAACTACTTGACTTCTCTTATTTTCAAAGTCAATTTTCTAGAATTTTTTTCTATACTTTACCACTCTGCTCTTTCTTAGGAAGAAGCTGTACTTCTTTGGTTTTTACATTTTTCTTTGAGTTGATTTCTCAGTTTAGATCAGCTCCTCTCCTTCCTAATATATGGTGTGTGCTTCTGATGGCGAGTGTGCTCGGATTTGATCATCTCCTTATACTCAGGAAAAGGGGCAGTGGCATCTGAGTTATAAGCAACTAGGCCGCTTCAGTTTCTCCAGCCTCCCTGTGACCATCAACAGATCAAGCTGAACAAACACACTTTAAAGTGAGCTCTGGTTTATTTTCCTTACAAGCTATCGTTATCCACATAAACACATAGTCAGGAATGCTTGGATATAACGATGTTTTGTGATGCGAACTACATCATCCACATTAGCGGTCCTGTTTACTCCTCTAAGTGCTCGGGCACTACTTAGCACCTTGGATACTGACCTTGACCGAGATTCTTGACTGAGGCCTCACTGCAGAGGAGTTGTCTTCTTGTGACCTTGAGTGCCACAGATCTGGCTTGAATTCTCATTCTCCCACTAATCTACCTTTATGACCTTGGGAAAACTTTCCTGCCCACAGAATGTGAATGACGAAGGTTTCTGCCTTGTATAACATTGTTGTGAGGATTATTAGCTCAGTGCCTGGCATGCATAGTCAACAAATATGTGTTACTTTTATATTAAAGGTCAGTTGTTCCGATTGTAAGCCACTGTTTGCCTAAATCGGTATTTTTAAAACTTTTTGGCCAAGACTGCACCATAAGAAAACATTTTAAAGCGTGATCACGCATGTGTGTGTGCACACACAAGCACTTTTTAAAATATGGTATGTAGGTATATGTATGTACTATGAAATAATACTTTAACACATGAAATTAGTATTATGTTTTCTTTTCTCTTTCTTTCTTTCTTTCTTTCTTTCTTTCTTTCTTTCTTTCTTTCTTTTTTTTTTAAGAACCCTGGTCACCATGCACTAAGTTGATTTTACAATTCACTAAATATGTTACAGCTTAACTTTGAAAAATCTAATCTAGCTTGTAAAAGATGTTATCATTTATAAATAAAAGAATACACCTTTTTGGCATTTTACTTGCCTTTTGGGGAAAATATCATGTCCTAGTGAAATGTAAGCATTCATTCTTACAGTCCCCAAGATTGATACCAGAAAACATTTTCCATTATAACCTGTAAAACCTGAGATAGACTTTAGAAAGTCTCCTATCTATGGAGACCTATTGAAAATTGACTCCATTTTAGGAACTTGGCCTTGATGATCACTTTTCAAAATGGTACTCATGGTACGCCTGGGTGGCCCAATCGTTGAGCATCTGCCTTTGGCTCAGGTCATGATCCCAGAGTCCTGGGATTGAGTCCTGCATCAGGCTTCCCGCAGGGAGCCTGCTTCTCCCTCTGCCTGTGTCTCTGCCTCTCTGTGTGTCTCTCATGAATAAATAAATAAAATCTTTAATAATAAATTAAAAAAAGAATGGTACTCATACTTTAATGATGATAGGAACTACTTATTGAAGGCCTGCTTGCATTCTCTGGAACTAAGCGGACAACATGTTTGCAATACACTGTTGGTTTAATTTGTTTTCACACTTAGTTTTGAAAAGCTCATCAGTCTTTTAGTGTGGGGACCAACTCTTGGTTTTTGAACCGACAGTAGAGAGTCTCCTAGGCCCTAATAACTATTTGCTAGAGGCCGGGAGCACATGCAAAGGCGATTGCTTGCTTGGTGCCCTCCAACTATCTTATGTTTTCAGTGAAACCAAAGAAGAGGACAAAGCTACTATGTATGATAGCAGCCCCATGGAAGTTCTTGGGAAATGTGAGACTGTGAAATTCGTTCTCTGTGCTCTCCATGGTATGATTGGAAATACAAATTAAAGGTCTTGGACAGCAGTTTTTCATTGTTTAGACAGGTCTCTAGGCTTCCTGAACTATGCACACTACATGCAGTGGGGCCTTTAGTGGTATTTACTCTTTATGTATGAATGGCATTTCTGCCTGAAGATAAAGCATTTTTGGTAAAAAAAAAAAAATAAAAAATAAAAAATAACCTGTCACTCAATCGAGACGTTTTGCTTGGAGATACCGTAGTTTCAAAACATTTCTCTGCTCATGCATGCTCCCGTTTCCCTGCTTCTTCTTAAGCTTTCTGATCTCGACATGTTTGCTTTTGTTTTTAAAAATCTGCTCTGTGACTTTTACCTTTGTATCACATCTATGTAAAGTTACCACTACGAACATGTCTTACTACTTTTAGAACAATTTTTTTAGGGATATTTATAATGCTCAATAATTGAAGTGAAGTATTTTTCATGGAGTGTGACTTTTAGATTTTAATTCAGTTCCTAATTGGCTCAAGCATCCCACAAACACACTCTCCTTTTCTTCATATTATGAATAAATGGTATTGATAAATTGTATTTTCCTTCATATATTCAGACTGTGGCTCTAATAAAATCTGTATTTTTTAAAATTTTTTATCCATTTGTAAATCATACAGATACTAATACCTGTTTAATCATTTTTCTACTCACCTCCCCCCTTTACTCAGTGCTATACTTTTGAGAACATTAAGAATTTCAGTGTGTTGTTACATTTGTTTTAAGCATAGACAAAGACACTAGGCTTTTTCTTGACCCTTGGGATTAAGAGAAAATATTTACAGATGTTAACTGTGGTGAAACTACTTTTCATATATCCCTTTTGATCTCTATGAATAATAAACGGGAGGGTTTCATTAGGCATATCAAAGTTTCCAGGCCTTCCTAGAATAGATTTGAAAGTTGATGGCCAACTGGAGATTAGGCTTTTAAGGCCATCATGGGCAGGCTGTTACATTGTTGTTACCATACCTACATGTATTAGGCATGAATCCATGTTTTTATTTTGAGACTTGCCTTTGTATTGCATTTTTGTAAGGTTACTGCTACTAACATATTTTATTACTCTTAGAACAATTTTGTTGGGGTATACATAGTGCTAGATAAAGTTAAATAATTAATATGTAGAACTTTGTTTTTGAGTCTTATTTATATGCTATAAAATCTTTGTTTGCACTACTTTATATTTAACAGATTTTTCGTCAGTTAATATGTGAATCAGCTCTTTAGAATTTTTTGTTTTTGTTGGTACACCTTTCACAGTTTTCTCTCTTTTGTTTCTTGATCTCATAAAGCTGTTGTTATTATAGTCTTTGATTTAAAAAAAAAAAAAGTAAATTCATGGGGCACTGGGTGGCACAGTGGTTGAGCTTCTGCCTTTGGCTCAGGTCGTGATCCAGCGGTCCCAGGATCGAGTCCTGCATTGGGCTCCCCGTGGGGAGCCTGCTTCTCCCTCTGCCTATGTCTCTGCCTCTGTGTGTGTGTGTCTCTCATGAATAAATAAAATCTTAAAAAAGAAAAAAAAGAAAAAGATAAGGAAATTCATGGGGGCGCCTGGCTGGCTCAGTGGGTGGAGCATGCAACTTTTGATCTTGGGGCCATGAGTTCAAGCCCCATATTGGGGGTAGATTACTTAAAAAGGAATTCATGAGGCCTCTTAGCTTGGATATGCTAATAAAGCCATGTCAAACTTAATGTGATAATTTTTTAATTTGTAGATTCTAAAAAAGTCTGTCATAAATTGAACCATAAATATTAACAATTATACTTTATTTTACAAATAATGTCTGCAGCTCATGGAGATCTTGCCATGCGAGATTTTGATTGACTATTGTATTCTCACTTCTTAGCAGAGCACCTGGCATATAGTAAGCACTCCCAAATTTTAATGAATTTAAAATGAATGAATGAGTAATCTCATGAGTGCTCTGGTGGCAGATATTTCTGTGATGGCCAATAGCACAGTCATAAGTAGCACTGGCTGGAAAAATGCCTGCCTCTGGATTCTTTTGTGGTAAACCAAAGTCCTAAAGCCTGAAGCCGAGGAACTGCAGCCTTGTGCCCAATATGGATGTTAATCCTGGAAAACCCTTAGTGGTTTGCCTGAGAAATTGTTGCCACCATTAAGATGTGAAATTGATGCTTCTGTAGGAACTAAAATTTAAAAGTGAGACAGGAAAAAAAGATTCAGCTCATATAAAATAACAAAAGATGTCCAGGTTCCCATCCTTAACTCTGTTAATTAATTGCATTACCCGTTTCTTAGTGCAGCATCATACTGTCTATACCTAAGTCTATGTCATGCCTTTCAAACTATGCAAATATTTTCACATGCATTAGCATCTTTATTTTAATAGGTAATTTTGATTTTTAAAAATCTCAAAAACAATTGATGCAAATTCCTGTGTTTACTTGAAGTTAATATTTTTATTTAGAAAATTCGGGGTAAGTAGAATTTGCAGAGAACAAATCATCAGATCCTGGTGGCCAGTTTAGGATGAAGATTGTCTTTGTATTATTAATATTTGAATATTTGGACTCTATCCTACCAAATTTATAGAGTTTGAAGATTGGAAGAAACCTTTAAATTAGTTTTGCATATCTTCCATCTGATTCACAATCCCTTTGCTTCCCAAACAAAATGACTTTGTGACTTTGGCCCCAAATTCATGAATTCATTATCTTTTAGCTGTTGAGGCCACTCCATTTTTAAGCAATATATATTTTTTTTTTAGAAATTTCTTTCTTGTAATTTTTAGAAATTTCTTTCTTGAAAGCAAAAATCTTTCTTCTCTTTAACTCTCCTACTGGTCCTAACCTTTCCTTTGAACTGTACGCAGAGATTTTAATGGCTCTCCATCACTGGGAATGCATGATCACCTTATATTTCACCTTATAAAATATATTTATGCACATTATCTTATTAGAGTTTCAGAACAACCCAGTAAATTCAGTAGCTTATTTATTATTATCTTTGTCTTATAAATCCTCTAAAACATAGAGAAAAATAAGGGATTTGCCAGTGATCACACCCACAAAATAATAAATACTGTATCCGGGTCCATGCCCAGATCTTCTGATTCAGAATTCCATGTTTTTTCCATGAGACAGTGTTGTCTCAAAATATCCCATCCAGTTTGAAGTGATGTCTCATAATATTTTTACTTACCTCAGACCATACTCCTCAAAGTTTCTTCAGTTTCTCAGCTTTGTCAGCCATTCTGCAAGTGGCCTAATTTTAAGAACAACAAGTGGATCTCGACTGGGCGTGTGCCATAGATGCCCATGCAGGGCTTGAACAGCAGCACTCTAGCCTGCTGGTTATATACAGAAAGCAGTTGGCAATGACAGGTAGCCGTCACTGTGCCACCATTCCACATGGATTCCTTTGCTTAATCTGAGTCCTTATGTCAAATTTTACCGAAGTATCCTCAAAAACAAATGTGTACACCATTTAGCATTTCAGACTGCATAGCTGTCCAGTGAAGAACTGTGGGCCTCACCCTCATTTTGTACATGACTATTCAGTGAAATCAGAAAAACGATTCTCTGGGCAGCTGTTTAAGCTTCGTAGTTTTCCTGTCTGCCCTCTGGGTTTGGTTAAAGGGGAAACCTCACATCTTACCAGCTTCATTCACTTTGGCAAGCACGGGAAAGAAATGCTTTGGGGTTGGAGTAGTGGACTCAGAAAAACACAAGTATTTCCAAAGTTCACTGAGAAGCTGCTTTACGCAGTTGATACAGGATTATACTATGCTCGGAATATCAAAGAAAGAGGTTAGCTCAGTGTCAACAATTATAGAATTCTATACTTTAAACCCCCAAACAAAACTAACCGCTTCCTAGATTGTGAACAGCAGTAGCGCAAGCTGAAACCACAGTTGATCAGAGCATCTAAAAACCACAGTGTCGCTGGTACTAGTATCTAATGATTTCCATATATTCTGCATAAAATCATCAGAAGCCAGAACCTATTTCCACATCAGTGAATGGGAAGGGCATTTAGAGAGAGGAATTATTTTAAAGTAACCATTTGTGAAAAACAGAAAATAAAAGCGGCATCAGATTCACTGCATGAATATTCATAATCTCAGACTTAAGTATCTTTATTTTTTTTAATTGTATTTATTCATGATAGACATAGAGAGAGGGGGGGGCAGAGACACAGGCAGAGGGAGAAGCAGGCTCCATGCTGGGAGCCCGATGTAGAACTCGATCCCAGGACTCCAGGATCACGCCCTGGGCCAAAGGCAGGCGCCAAACCACTGAGTCACCCAGGGATCCTCTTAAATAAGTATGTTTAAAACTGATTACTGGGACGCTTGGGTGACTCAGCGGTTGAGCGTCTGCCTTGGGCCCAGGGCGTGATCCCAGGGTCCCAGGATCAAGTCCCACATTGGGCTCCTTATGTGGAGCCTGCTTCTCCCTCTGCCTGGGTCTCTGCCTTTCTCTCGCTCTCTCGCTCTCTCGCTCTCTCTTTCTCATGAGTAAATAAATAAAATATTTTTAAAAATCTAATAAAAAAGTAAAACTAATTTGTCTGAAACTACACTGCTTATGCTGAACATTGCAGGTTCCTCATCAAATTAATACTATTGACCAAACACTCTTCTTTTAGGATAATCGGCTAGAAAGATGGTTAAAATTAGAATTTTAATTTTAGCATTTTTTCACATCGAGTAAGAAGTAACATATTGAATTCAGTGTGAGACTAAATTAGCCAAGCGTTTGATTCAAGTGGGGATTTGAGGCCTGGCTGGGTTTCTGATATTTAAATTTGCCCTTTTTACAGATTTTTTTTGTATCAGTTTGTCTTTAAAAAAAAATTTCTAAAACTAGATTTTTATAGACTCTTGTTGAATCTCTCACAGTCAGGTTCTTACAGGGCCTCAGCAACAACATTCTGGAAGTCATCAATCTCACAACACATCAGAGGTTCTAGTGATTCTCTGGGGGCCCCATGACAGTCTTCCCCGAGCTCACCATTCCTTTGTCTTCCTTTGTGTTCACTGTCTGCTCTCGGCTTTTCTCTGCCCCCATCACCGCAGCGTTTGCCCATTGGGACTCCTTGTTTGTGAGTCTCCTTGCCTGAGATTTTTGGCAAGGGCACCTGACTTAAGAAACTTCTGGAAATACCCCACACTATGAATGGTGTCCACGAATGAAATCCTGTGGTCATTCTAGCTGAAATTACTTTTATTTTAGATTCAGGTGTTCTGTAGTGCTGCTGAACAGTCACCCTCAGTTGCCCTGCCCATCCTCTGACACCTCTCCACAACTGCCATTTTGCAGTTTATTCTCTCTTCAGGCCTCCAGCATCATCTCTCCCATCCTTACTCTCAGATGAGAATTTTGCTTCCTGTTTCATAAGAATACAGGCAGTCAGAAGAGGACCTTCACAAGCTCTCCCCTAAGCTCTTTACCCATCTGCCTCGTCTGTACCTTGAACACCTGGCCTTCCTGTGACCTTGGGTGAACCTAGGAGAACTGGGGCATCTGCTTAATTGCATCCCTTCCGTATCCTGTTGTCGACTTCTCCTCAAGAGGTGCACCCTCTCTCCCTCTCCAACCCCCATTTTGTTTCTGCACGCATGCACACTTGCACCAACCATCTTTTTTTTTTTTTTAAGATTTTATTTATTTACTCATGAGAGACATAGAGGCGGAGACATAGGCAGAGGGAGAAGCAGGCTCCCTGTGGGGAGCCTAATGCGGGACTTGATCCTAGGACCCCAGGATCACACCCTGAACCAAAGACAGATGCTCAACCACTGACCCACCCAGGTGCCCCCTGCACTAACCATCTTATTTTTTTAAACTTTCTATTGGCTCATTCCTCTCAGCATACAAACGTGCTACTCTTTCTCACATCTTACGAGAAGTGTGTCATTCTCTTGATCCCACATCCCTATCCAGCTACTCATGGATAGCTGAGCTGTTCTTGTCAGCAATCCCTCAGAACAGTTCCTTGTGTTTGCTGTCTCCGATTGCTCTCCTTTTATTCTCTCCTAACTTGTACTCAGCAAGCTTTTGGCCCCATCATTCTATCAGAGTTGCACCTGTTAAAGTCTCCTATGAATCCACATGGCCAAAGCCAGTGAAACTTTCTCTGTCCCCCTCTTAGACTGGTCAGCTTGTGACACAGCTGATCCTTATTTCCTTCTGCTGAACAGTTTGTCGCCTGGTTCTCAGCTCATCACACTCTGTTTTCCTCCTGCTTCCCTGACTGCCCCTTCTCAGTCCCCTTTACTCCTCTCCTGACCTGGCATTATGGGAGCATCCATAGGGTCACTCCCTTTATGAATTAAGACCACATCATCCAGACTGGGAAACCATTGGACTCACCTCTTCCTCATCAACAACCCCTCATTTGGTGATCTCATCCAGTCTCATGGCCTTTGTGCTGTCTGTAAGCCATTGGCTCCCAAATTTATATAGCCAGCCTCGACATCTAACCCAAAACCTCTCAAATATCCAGCTGCCTCCTCAACCTTTCCATTTGGATTATTGGAACAACCTCCTAAGTGCCTCCCTATTTCCACCTTTGCCTTCCTGTGGTCTCTTTTCAGCCCAGCAATACGATCCTCTACAAATATAAGTCAGGTAATGTCACTCCTTTGCTTGAAACTCTCCAGTGGCTTCTTTCTAGGGTTACCGGAATTAGCAAATAAAAATATAGGGTGTCCAGTTAAGTGTTCATTTCAGCTAAACAATGAGTGCATAACTTTTGGGTCATGTTTACACTAAAAAAATCATTTGCTTTTTATCTGAAATTCAGATGTAACTGAGCATCCTGTATTTTATCTGGCAACTCTACCTCCAGCTCAGCTAGAAAAAACTCTCAATCCTTACAATGACCTACAAGGTCCTGTATTATCTGGCCCCTTCCTATCTCTGACCTCTCATCTAGCCACAGTGTCCCTTCCTTGCAGATCCTTGAATAGACCAGACATACTTCCTGCCTCGGATTATTTGCCCTGCCGCTCCATATACCTAGATGACCTTACTTAGATAGCGACGTGACTTACACCCTCTCCTCCTTTAAGTTTTGCTTCAATGTCACCTTCTCACTGGAACCATCTCTGTTTCTTTGACCCCACCTCGGCTTTACTTTTTTCCTATAAGACATCTCACCATCCAGTGTTCAGTTTGTTTCATTTGCTGTATTTACGGTCTGTTTCTCTCCAGTAGAATGTATGCTTCCTAAAGGCAGATATATGTATTTATTTTGTTTCTTGCTATATCCTCAGCATCTGGCATAGTGTCTGACTCATAATAGGTGCTCAATATGTCAAATAATGAGTGAATTTATATATCGTTATCAATGACCCTTGGATAATTAAGAACCTACTAGTAATGGAGGTACCTGTTTCTCTATAGGATAACAGTTATAGTCATGTGTTTTATGCCCTTGGTATCCAATACAAACCAGCTGAAGCAATGAGGATTTTTAGAAAGCAAGATAGGGGTGAGGAGAATAAAGATGCCTCCAGAGCATCAGGCATTTAGGGCAAGGGGTGACAAAGTAGAGGGGCAGGGTAAAAAGCAAGACTAAGAAAAAAAAATATGGAAAGATACCCTTAAATTGTCCTTTAACTTTGCATCTCCCAAGTATCCTAGCCCTCCCAACCCATGCATTAGATTCCTCATACAGAAAATGGCTGCTATTTTAATAATCCGTTTAGTTGATCCTAGTTGATAGAATTTGACCTTCTTTAAATATAGGAATGTTACACGTTGTAGAATCACAGCTCAATCTCACTTGTACTGACAAAGCTTCCAGTAATCTCTTTACTTAATGCTGGCTGTTCCCTCTCAAGACTTAAGCAGCCAGTAGGTGCCCTGCATATCAGAGTGACATCTGAAGAATCTATTTTTAGGCATTTATTGACCTTAAATTAGGGAACAGTGAACAAGACATTAGACAAGTGGTTGTTCAGTCTCTGTGCACAGTGTAAATGCAAGAATGTAAATCATCTGGTTGCTTTATAGTTTAGCTCAGTGGTAATTATATCACTAAGCCGTTAGGGCACATTTCTGCATTGTTCCAAAGTACACTAAAACTAGTGACAACGTAATGGCCATTGTCTATACACATACATACGTGATAATCACTTACTTAATGATCTTCCTTTTATAAACATTTAAGTTTTTATTTAATTTTCTCTCTTGTCTATTAATAATGCGACAAAGAATATCTCTAGAATATACCTCTGATTATTTTCTTAGGGTAAAATTCTAAATAGGAAATTATAAGATCTTAGAAAAAGGGCAAATTTCTAAGGCTTGTGAAAAAATATTGTCAGATTGTCTTTCAGGAATGCTGTGACATTTTGCTCTCCCACACAGTTTAGGAGGACGATATTCCTGCCCTATCTGTACCCGCAGTGGATATTAACTCTCCTCTGTCTTCAAATTCCTTTTCTTATTTTCTTCATTAAGCCTCTTCTTTACTGATTGCAAATGTATACAAATTTCTCCCCTCATTATAGTAATCCTTTTTGTAATCTTCCTTCCAGCAAACCCATTAATCTATCTCCTTTTTTTTTTTTTTTCTCACTGTCAAGCTTAATGAAGTATGTTCTATTCACTTTTTCTGTTTCTGCTCCTTTTTCTTAATGGCTCTCTTTCTTCCTTAACTACTTGGATGAAACTTCTCTTTACCTGAGGGTATAGAAGACCACCTATTTAATAGCTACAGTGGCTTATTTGTATCCCTGTTCCTCCTTGACCTTTCCATCACTTTGATGTTGCTCTCTGTCTCCAGTTCTCAAAACTGTCCTCTCCTCTGGCTGCAGAATCGCTGATGCCTCAGGGCCTGCAGGGTCTCTCCTAGCCTGATCTTGGCTCTTGTGCCTTAGCCTGGCATCTGAATTTTGGGAATCCCAACTTCCTCCCTTCGGTTATCTTCTCATTTAATTGTTCTCTTATTTGGTAGTTCGAACTAATAGGATATGTGTTGATGACTGTAAATCTCTATCCCTAGTCAGTCCTCAATATTCAATTCCATGGAAGTATTTGCAGTTGTCCGTTGGACATGCCCATGACAATACTCCACAGCTCCTCTACTTAAAGTGACCCAACCCAAACGTTTTCCTTCTCTCATCCTTACCTGTTTTGTCCATGTGGGATAATACCATCACTCAGCTCATTCTCTCAAGTCAGACATATTCAATATCTTACTGGATTCTTCTTTTCCTTCCTCCCTAGTCCATTAGCTGCCAGTTTCTGTAGGTTCTACCACAGTCACAGACTTTGACACCCTTCCCTTCATTTGTTTTCCTCAGTGGTGCTCATCGGATTATAAAGCATATTTTTTTTAATGTTTTGTTCATATTTTTTTCTGCCAGATTTTAAAAGCTACTAGGGATCCAAATTATCCAGGAGATGTGAGACTTATCCTCTGCTCAGAAATACGTGGTGGGCAAGCAGGAGAGAGATGTGCAATGATTTCAGTTCAGTGTACTGAGAGGTGTTGAAAAGGATGAGGAAAAAGGCAACCAGCTTAGCAGTAGTGCTATGGAGAGAGAAAGGCGTGCTCCTGAAAGCCTCCTGGAGGGGCTGAATCTTTACCCATCAGTCACGAGTAGCGAAATGAAGGGAGAAAGGTAATTCCTAACAAAGGGAAACAGCGAAGGCAGAGGTTCCAGTTCTGAGGCCTTGTTTATGGCTTCCACAGAGTCTTCACACCTTTTACCTGCATTCTAGAACACCTTCTCACGTAGAAGAGAACTAGACAGCCACAAATACAAACTTGATTGTATCCCACCTTTCTTAAAATCGCTTTGGATTCTCCTGGTGCTTGAGGTTTAGATCCAAATTCCATCCCTTGGCACACACAGAGGCCTTCTAATCAATCCTAGGCCCTCCTAGCTCCCGTGGCCTCCCCTCCCAGCATCTGCCCTTCCTCCAGAGGCCGGGTGTCAGCCCCAGTCCTCCTCTGCCTGCTAACCCAGCACCATTCTATCTCCCAGCTCTGGCCCTTTGTTCAGAAGTGCTTCCCTCTGACCTGTGTGAGTACTTTCTTACTCTCTGAGCTCTAGATTAACTTTAACCTCTTCTTTGTAGCTTCCCCTTAAGTTCTCCAGGTGGAATGAGATGCTCTCATGGCAGTTAGTCATTAACCCCTGTGGTAGTCCTTACCCAAGGGGCACCGGTTTATACAGGGAGGGCTAATAAGAACAGCAAAATGGCGATTTCTTTTCATCACCTCGGTGGCAGCACATGATAGTCATATGACAGTTTGTGAGATGATTTCACTTTTATCTGCCCCCACTTTGAAAGTCATATCTTGCTTATGTCAACAGAAGGAAAAGACGTCTCAGGTATGTTTGAGGATAATGACAGCAACTCTTCACAAGAATATTCTGTGCTCTTTTTGGCCTTGGGTGATTTCTTTTGATGTGCTCAGAATTCTGACCACGTGACACAGTTTCATTTTAGAGTGGTGACCGATGTGAAAGGACGTAGAACATAAAACTGTTTGCACTTTCCTTTTTTGGAGGTGTTCAGATCTGAGGATGAGCATTGAAGATTTTATGGCATAATAGGAATATCACAGAGTGATTAAAAATGTAAAAGGAATTACCTAGCACTTGCTAAGATAGTTGCCATCTAAATCTTCTTCCATCTTTGAAGTGAGCACTTTTGGCTAAATAGTTACTTTAAAGAAGTTTGTTTGTTTGTTTGTTTGTTTTGAGTGCTTTCAGACTTTTTTTTTTTTAAGATTTTATTTATTTATTCATGAGAGACACAGAGAGAGGCAGAGTCAGAAGCAAGTTCCTCTCGGGAAGCCTGATGCAGGACTTGATCCCAGGACCCCAGGATCATAACCTGAACAAAAGGCAGATGCTCAACCACTGAGCACCCAGGTGCTCCAAAGGAGTTTGTTTTAATTCAATCCCACACACTGTAGTTAAGGTAACAGTTACACAGTGGGCCTGATTAGTGAAATCCTACAATTTTGGTGAGGTTTTATTTGTTAATTTCATATAAGGGCTTTATAGGCAAGGAATAAGGATTCAGAAAGCTGAAATTAGAGATGTGAGCTAAGGATACTATTATATTTATTTATTTATTTATTTATTCAAGTTCCTCAGCGTAGAGCTGTTCATGGCTGTAAACATACCTAGACTTGCATTTACTGAACTTGGTGTTGTGAAATGTCTGTTTCTACCCTGAGAAGAGCTACTGAATATAAATCTGCTCTAACAGAGAAAGAAGTTTGAACAAGGATTTCCCCTCTGGGGCAGGACAAGCTCTGATTTGCCGTGTCAGTGTTATAAGAATGTTGGGTGGGGATGTCAGTGAACACTGACTAAATAAATAGGTAATGTCACTCCATACAGCACAAACCAACATAAATCATGACCTAAATTTTTTTAAATCATTGTTTATCTCAACTAAAGATATAATGTGATTAACGAAATATATAATAAAAATGTGCGTATAATGCTCACTTTTAAAAAAAATAAAAATTTTAAATTATACTATTTTACTCAGTCCTTAAAACAGTTTTCTAAGGGAGCTGATAGTGTCTCTGCTTTGAACATTTGTCCCTGCAGACACACACATAACTAAGAGGTTCACCATGTGATTTCCAGAAACACCCAGTTTTCCTTGGCTGGTGGACATGGTGGTCCTACTCTGAAGAGAACATAATGTGCATCATCTGCAGTATGTGGGACAATTACTGAAGGCCTTCTGACCAGATAGAATGTGCTCCATGGCGGGCTGAATGGCATCTTTCTTAAGGCATAATGGGTTAATAAGGGAGGTTTGTAGAATCCATTACAAACTTCTTCCATTGGGTTTTACTGTTGAATAACCAATAGAATGTTAAAAATAAAGCCATAATTAAAAAGTGTAAAGCTTGAAAGCAGATATGTATTTCTAGAAAAATTAAAATAATAAACATATAATGTGTACCTTTTGTGGTAGAATGTGCAAAGCTCTATTATTTAATTTAGTTGACAAGGCAAAGCCAAAAACTAGGAGGCCAGTTAAATTATTCCAGATGGTAGCTTGGATGATAAAATGGTAGCAGCGGAGGTGGCGAAAAGTGGTCAGATTCCACACGTAGTCTGAAGGTAGAACCAGGATAATTTGATGTGGGATGTGAGGTGTCAGCAAAGGAGAGGTGCAGAGAATGACTCCAGATGATGGAGTTGCCATTTGCTGTGATAGCAAAATGGTGCAGGTTAGAAATAGGGATTTGATGGTAATCGGCATGTGAATCACACATAATGCTTTGAAACTATGTGAGATCATTGAAGGAAAGCAGGTACACAAAACAGAAGCGGTCCAAGCAATGAGCCTTGGAACATTCCAGCATGTGGAGGCTAGATGATCGAGAGGAAGCATCAAACAAAGTTAAGGAGAAGTATCTGTTGAGGTAGCAAGAAAACTTCCAAAACTGCTTGTAAATTAGGATGAAGACTGAGAAAATGGACCATTGGATTCAAGTGCTGAGTGTGTGGAGGTGGGCAGGGGTCACTGGTGACCTTTCTTCTTTACATACCTGTGAACTACTTCCATTAGATTATCTTATTCCCCCATACACAGCCATCTCCTGAGGGATTTTTTTTTTTATCACCATCTCCAATTTCATCTACATGCTCCACTCTTCTTATGCTGTCAAGAGATTTTATTTTATTGTTTTATTTTTTTAAGATTGTATTTATTTGAGAGAGAGGGAGAGAGAGAGAGCACATGCAGGGGGTAGGAGGAGAGGCAGAGAGAAAAGCAGACTCCTCCCTCGGAACCGATCTCAGGGCTCGATCCCAGGACCCTGGGATCATGAGCTAAGTGGAAAGCAGACGTTTAACCAACTGAGCCACCCAGGTGCCCCAGTCAAGAGATTTTAAAATACGTAACTCTGTGCCATTGTTTCTTACCCAAGAAGGGTCTTCCATCCATACAAAATTCAAATGAGGTTGAGGGTCCTATCTGACTATTAAATTTATTGAACACATAATTGAAAATATCTACCAATAGAAGGCATCATTTCTCAGCTAGATCTTCACAAAGCGCTCCAAAACTTTCTCCTATTGGCTATCGAATGATACATTGAAATTGAACTATAAGAGAAATTTTCTCTAAGAAAGAGTCTTAGGGATTTGAGGTTGAGGTAGACCTTAATTCCAGTGCTCAGTGAAAGTGTGTTTTTCTTCTCACAGTTCTTAGTTTACATTCTCTTTCATTTGAAGTTCCTTATTATTGATCATTTCTCAAGCACTGTAGGAAAGCAAATTTACAAGCATTCAATGTAATAAGATTAGGAAAAAAGTCATGTGATACTTTGTTGTCAAACACTTGCAGCTGCTGGATGTTGTTTTCAGCTTTTTGTGGACCGTCACATTTTTTGATTCAGAGGAATATTTTTTAAACTCCTAGTAGGGAAAAAAAAAGCCCTTAATTTTGGCTTCCCACAGATGCCATTGTGGAAAATGTGCTTGGGAGGATGTTATTTAGTTGTCCCCTGGGATCTTAGTTTTCAGTATAGATTATTACTTCTAATCCACAGTTTTACCTAGGAAATGGAAAACTGTGCGTTGACTCTGATTCACCAGCCCGCAATCAGCCTGCCCCCTGCTAAAGGGTTGGCTCCTGTGAGGCCTTCCCATCGGAGGAGTTGGCATCAGGGTGAAATTCTTTAATTGGGGCGTCTGCAGGCCACAAACGCTCTGGGTGAGGAGGGGTTGAGGGTAACAGTGTCATAAGCTGTCAATTTAGTCGGAGGGTGGTAATTCTCAGGTTTTGTGCTGATAGGAAAATCGGGCCAGTAGCAATCATTTCATCCACTAATTTGGTAAGAAGCCGTGCTTATGAACATAAACATTACTTTTTTTAAGGCAGCATTTTCAGCAAAGCTAGTCGTCTCTTTTTCCATGTTCGGGCCCTGCTGCTGCCCAGGATTTGCCCGCAACCATGAGGCTCTTGGCATTTGAAGGTCAGTTTCAGGTTTGAGCCTTGAACTCCCTGCTTTTCAGTTCTGGATGATAAACATTTCTCACTTTTCACACTGGCCTGTCACTCCGATTGGTTTTATAGATATGTCAAGTTTTATTCAATTGCCGTGCTCTTTCAGTTAAGAACCTCTCAATATTAAAGACTGGATGTGAATACAATCGGCCACCTTCCCTAGGATTTCTCACTTAAATACATAATCTGCATTACCCACAGAGTATTAAAACATCTGTTCTCGAGTAGGAATGCAAGCATGTGCTTTTCTTTGCTGGCTTAAAAATAATTTAAAAACATAACCAAGATAGCTTTTGGGATGAATTCAGATAAGAGCAAGGGGAAGGGCAAAGAAGCATGTTTAAATGAATTGTTCCAGGGCATTCTTGTGTCTTTAGAGAACCTCCCGTCAGTTGTTCCTGGCAGGCATTTTTGTCTGCATGCCCTGTCTGCTTCCTAAGCTCTTTAAAAGTCAGACCTATATACATTATATCAGCTCGACATTCTGGAAATGTTACATCACTTCTTCAGGGTGACCTGAACCTTTTTTTTTTTTTTCTCTTCTTCTCTTATAACACCTGGATTATTATTTTATTTGTTTAGTGACTGCAACAGTAATAAACCTAAGCAGCTTTCCTAACCCTTCTGTTGTGTATGAATGAAGTGCAAGGCTCCTTATCAGTTTGAAATATACTGTATGCAGTTGACGAAGAAAGCTGCAACATAAATCTTTGTAGGCCCTAAAAGTTTTGCAGTGGTTGCTATGCTACTCAGAGTAAACATTTGTATGTGTGTATTTGTCCAGGGAAGATTCATTGTAAATGTTATATTTTTAAAATTGCACTCGCCACAAAAATCCTAATAAAACGACAAGCTATGGTTTTTTAGAGATACGTAACTATTTATTGTGAAATTATAAGCAATTCGGATAGTACTGTTCCAAACAGGAAGTCGGCTTTTCTTTTTCTATAAAAGGAAAAGATGATAATGAATGCATAAAATATTTATTTTTTTTTAATTTTTATTTATTTATGATAGTCACAGAGAGAGAGAGAGAGAGAGAGAGAGAGAGAGAGAGAGAGGCAGAGACACAGGCAGAGGGAGAAGCAGGCTCCATGCACCGGAAGCCCGATGTGGGATTTGATCCCAGGTCTCCAGGATCGCGCCCTGGGCCAAAGGCAGGCGCCAAACCTCTGCGCCACCCAGGGATCCCGAATGCATAAAATATTTAAAGTAGCCATGATAAAATACAAAAACGCTAAAATGTTGATTTTTCAAAAGTTAACACTGGAGAAGTCAATAAGAGAACTTATTCTTGCAGCCAGACTTGCTGTGTTGAGCTAGTAACACTGATTCTCAGATGGCCATTGCTTCCGCCGAACACAGAGGCTACCAGTTATCTTTCAAAAATAAAAGTAGAAATATATTTGTTTTTCAGTTATTCTTTCATATTAAATCCACTTTTGGTGGTCTACGCTCACTAGAATTTGACACTGTTGGGTTCCTTCTGTGATCACAGTAGCAGATTCTCAGTTTGGCTTTGTTTTGGCAAGTGAAAAATCACTCTTATGATAGGGAGGAGAAAATCTCTCCTATAAGAGGGAATATTTGGCTTAGAAAGGTTAAACTTCACCAGGGCAAGTATTTTGGTCTGTTTTGTTTGCAGTGCCCGCCTCGTAGGCTTTTGCATAAATGTTGTGTGATTTAATGGATATAGTATAAAATTAATATTTGCTGCTATAATAGGGAGTGAGAAGTGAACGACACCATGTGCTAGTTTGCTAGGGCTGCTCTTAAAAAACACCATGGATTGATGCCTTACATAATAGGAACTTCTTTTCTCACAGTTCTTGATCAAGGTATCAACAGTAGTTTCCTCTGAGGCCTATCTCTTTGGCCTGTCGATGGCCTTTTTCTCCCTGTGGTCTTTACCCAGTCTTTCTTCTGTGTGTGTCTGTAAGCAGATATCCTCTTCTTCGAAAGACCAGTCATATTGGATTAGGGCCCTCCCAAATGATCTCGTTTTAACTGAATTACCTCTTTGAGGGCCTCACCTCTGAATACCGTCTCATTCGGAGGTACTGAAGACCTACGATACCAATATATGAATTTTAGGGGGACACAGTTCAGCTCACAACACAGCTTGTATTTATTTGTATTTAAAACATGCTGGTATCAATTCTCTAAACATGAACCTGTTTCCTTCCGATTTTTAGAGCCACGTAGCTTCCATTCAGAAGCTAGATTGATATGTATGCCTTTCTAGGGACATTTGGATTCTTTTTTATTTTTTGTTTTTTAGTTTTTAAAGCATTTTTTATTTTAACTGAACATGTACATATATAAATCTATAGAACATGTGTTATATATATCATACTAGCAATCTGAGAGCAAATTTAAGAGTGAATCAAAAATACATATATTCATGGGACACCTGGGTAACTCAGTGGTTGAGCATCTGTCTTCAGTTCAGGTCATGAACCTGGGGACCTGGGATCAAGTCCCTCAACTGGGATCCCTACAGGGAGCTTGCCTCTCCCTCTTACCATGTCTCTGCCTCTCATGAATAAATAAATAAAAATAACATATATATACACACACACACACACATATATATATTCATGATCATAACAGTGTAAACTATATTCTGTAAATAATTGGATATACTTAATAGTTGCTTGGTTTGTGTTTTTAAAAATGTTGTCCAAAGCATGTAAAAGTAATAATTAGTTTAAAAAAAAATGAAAAGAAGAGAAAAGGGCCCGGATCAGCCTGAACAAGCTAAAAATGAACTCCTGTATGTATGTGTCAGAAAACTTCAGTGTACTAAGATTAAAAGAAATCCTAATACCCTCCAGTTCGTTTCTAATGGCTGAGTAATATTCCATTGTATACATAAACCACATCTTCTTTATCCATTCATCTTTCAATGAGTGAAATAAGTCAATTGGAGAAGGACAAATATTATATAGTCTCATTCATTTGGGGAATATAAAAAATAGTGAAAGGGAATAAAGGGGAAAGGAGAAAAAATAAGTGGGAAGTATCAGAAAGGGAGACAGAACATGAAAGACTCCTAACTCTGGGAAACGAACTAGGGGTGGTGGAAAGGGAGGAGGGCAGGGGGTGGGGGTGACTGGGTGACGGGCACTGAGGGGGGCACTTGATGGGATGAGCATTGGGTGTTATTCTATATGTTGACAAATTAAACACCAATAAAAATAAATTTATTAAAAATGATAATAATAAAAATAAAATAAATCCTAATGCAAATTCCCCCTTTTAAAGTTGACCTAAAAACCAGATGAATTAAATGACTTGTCTAAAGACCATAAAAATCCGTTGTAAGAGTTAGAAACAACCTTCAATTTTCACTACTGTCAATCTCGTTAAACATCATACACACTTCTCTATTATGTAAGTTGTATGCAAAAGGACATTTGGTTTCTTTAAAGGCAGGATAACTTGTATGTACTCTCAGAACAGGAAAAAAATGTCAAATTATGTTAGTTGTAGCATAGGGCACTGTCTCCCAAAATTTACTGATAATCTAATGTAACAAGGAAAACTGAAGAAAAAAAAGAGTTCCACCCCCATCCCATACTTACTAAGGAGTATGTTTTGTTTTTGAAGCTTCCCAAAATTTCACTAAAGCTGTATTGGACTCATCCTTTTTTTTTTCTTTCTTTCTTCTTCTTCTTCTGTTTTTTAAATCAAGATATAATTGACATGTAACATTGTGAGAATTTAAGTTCTACAATGTGTAAATTTGAAACATTTATATACTGCAGTTTGATTCCCACCATAGCCTTAGCTAACTATCATATCACATAATGATTTTGTTTTTATAGTGAGAAGACTTAAGGTCTCCTAACATCTTTGAAGTATATACTACAGTATTGTTAACTATAATCACAATGTTACATGTTCTCCAGCACTTATTAATTTTTAACTGCAAGTTTGTGCCCTTTCACCAACACCTCCTCAATTCACTGCCCCCCCCACCTGCCCCTGGTATCCACTCTTCTATTCTATTTCTACAAGTTCAGCTTTTTTAGATTCTGTAAGTAAAATCATAAAGTACTTGTCTTTGTCTGACTGACTTCATATAGAATAACTCCCTCAGGTTCCATCTGTGTTGTCACAAATGTCAAGATTTCCTTCTATCTCATGGCTGAATAATATCCCATTGTAGACATACACCACATTTTCGTTATCCATTCGTCCATCGATGGATACTTAGGTTGTTTCCATATCTTGGCTATTGTGAATCATGCTGCAATAAGCATGGAATAAACATATTTTTGGTGTTCTGTTTTCATTCCTTTGGATATATATATATATATATCTCCAGAAATAGGATTGCTGGATCATATGGTAGTTCTCTTTTTAATTTTGTTACAGAGCATCCATACTGTTTTCCATAATAGCTGAATAAATGTACATTCCCAACAACAGTGCCTAAGGACTTTTTGGAAACAATACCCAGAAGCACAAGTAACAAAAGCAAAAATCAGCAAGTGAGACTATTTAAACTAAAAAGCTTCTGCACATCAGAGAAACAACCAAATGAAAACACAACCTGTGGAATGGGACAGAGCATTTGCAAACTATATATTGGATCAGGGGTTGATATCCAAAATAAAGCAAGAATTCATACATTTCGATAACAAAACAATCTTATTTTAAAAATAGGCAGAGGATCTGAATAGACATGTTTTTTTTTTCAAAGCAAACATTCAAATGGCTAACAATACATGAAAAGATGCTTAACGTGACTAATCATCAGGGAAATGCAACTCAAAACCACAGTGAGATAACACCTGACACCTGTTAGAACTGTTAGAAGGGCTGTCATCAAGAAGACAAGAGATGGGTGTCGGCAAGGATGTGGAGAAAATGAACCGTCTTGTACCTGACAATTATATAGAATTCTTAAATTTAAAATCTGGAGAGACACTTAGAGGTGACAGAGTTTACCAGCCATTGCTTTCCAGAGGAGGAAACTGAGGTTCACAGGTTTACAGTCTCTGCCCAAATGCCCTTCTCTAAATGTGAGCAGCTCCAGGATTGGAGTCTAGACTCACCGACTCTTGATTAGGGCTCTTCTTTCACGTCGTGCTGTCATTCGGAATGATTTCCACCAAGAAATTCAAAAGACCTCATTTTGTTTAGAACTCTTCTTAGTGCCTGGCACTGACGTTTTAGAAATGCATCGTTTGACAGGACATTTCACTGCATAGAGATTTCAGATCTCCTACTTTTTCACCATGTGTCCTTTCAAGTAAGGTACCTGAACATCTAGGCTGGGACTAGTCACCAGGTGACAACTTCTGCACGGAAGGGCAGAAAAGCTTTTTTCAGGTTTACTAAGGGCTTTGATTTAGTTTATGTTACAGAACACCAAAAACATTGCTTTCCATTACTGACCATTTTCATCCACTAAACAGTCTTAGGGCAACCAGTAACTTAGTGATAAATATCTCTTTTCATGGTGCGGGAAGAGTAGAGTACGAGAGTGGAGAATGAGCAGATCCAATTTAATTCAATGCACTCAGCCCTACAGAAGTATTTTTAGATACAAAAGATATTGTTAGAATTCTTTAGACACTGCATCTTGGAGAAAAGGCTATGACTTAGGCGAAAAAGAGTAGTTTTGGGTTAGAGGAAAAATTAAAACCTAAGAAAACAGAAGACATTATTCCCCAAACTTCTGTTTTCCACCACTCTCCCTTTTTTTTTTTTTTGACTTCCATGTCTTCCTCCACCTTTCTTTTTTTTTAAATAAATTTATTTTTTATTGGTGTTCAATTTACCAACATACAGAATAACACCCAGTGCTCATCCCATCAAGTGCCCCCCTCAGTGCCCATCACCCAGTCACCCCCACCCCCCGCCCTCCTCCCCTCCACCACCCCTAGTTCGTTTCCCAGAGTTAGGAGTCTTTATGTTCTGTCTCCCTTTCTGATATTTCCCACACATTTCCTCTCCCTTCCCTTATATTCCCTTTCACTATTATTCATATTCCCCAAATGAATGAGAACATACACTGTTTGTCCTTCTCCGATTGACTTACTTCACTCAGCATAATACCCTCCAGTTCCATCCACCTTGAAGCAAATGGTGGGTGTTTGTCGTTTCTAATGGCTGACCACTCTCCCTTTTCTCTGAGAATCCCTTTAGACAACTTAAAAGCAGAATTACAAAAGTGAACAACTTGGTTGTTCCTCCAGTGGGTGTGGTTAAGAGTCACGAGAAAGCCCTTAAATGAAAGCACTGCTTCCTCTGTTCTTTCCAAAGATTGATTATTTGAATCCAGGGGAAGCAAGTTGATTAGCCCCTCCTGTTTTGGGGTGGGAACTGCTCTGTGTGTGTGTGTGTATTGTTATCGTTGTTTTAATGGTTATTTTATTTTAACGTAAATATTTAGACACTCGGAAGTTTGTGACATCAACCAATATATGCACGCAGAAATGTATGCTAAGTTGTGTTTTCCTAATCTTTGTCATTTTATGAGATTGATATTCTGATATTTCATTGAATCCAAGGTGTGCACGTTTTGTTTCTTCTCTGTCACAGGCTTAGTTTGTTTTGCTTTCTTTTCTATAAATACTTCAAACTTTATCTCAGCAGTGTTGATTTCAGTTGGAACTTTTCATTACTTCAAAAGTAATGCTTTATGCAGAGTCTCAAATAAACGTGGAAACAAAATAAGCCAACCCATTCTTGGATTGTGGGCTAATTGAAAATAGCTTAAATCACAATTTGATATCATACCTAAAATATCCATCTGCACCCTGACATTTTAGTGAGGAATATATTTTTGTTTTAGTTTTCTACATTTACTCTCTGTGTGCAGATCATGACACCTTTGATTTGTTTTATATCGTCATAGTCATGAGTAATAGCTCAGTTATTCTTTGAGTCTTACCCTTAATTTTCACTTTATATAAACATACATTTTGGCTTATATTTTAAAAATTTGCAAAACATTTGTATTAACCTTTTCACATTATAAATTTAACCAGCATTACCAAATTGGTTCAATTAACAATGAAAGCTTTTATTAGATAATTGTTTATTTATATCCATAATATAGTTATCAATTATAATAGTATTATCAAAGCAATTTTGCATTTCTTGGACAACTAAAAAAAAGTACTGGAAGTAAATAGAAATGTATTACATTTGGTTTCTGCTCTCCAAAGTTGGATGGAATAATTGAAAACATCTTAGTGCTAATATTTTAGCCAGACTCTTGATATTATTGAAATTAGATCTTTAAGAATGAAATCAGTGTTGACCCAAGACTGCCACATTCATTTCTGCTGATTATGCTCTATAAAAATGCCCCCCTTCCTGGCAGAGAAGTCTCTGTACCCATAAAGCTATGAGCTCAAGCAGGGGATATGCCTGTCCCAGAGACTAGTGGTCTTCTGCTTTTTTTTTTTCCTTTTTCTAATTTATTAGAGCAGCTTCTGCTTTTCAAGCCATGTGCCCACAGAATAGCCTAGAAAGGTGATCTTTTTCAAATTGACCCAATTGAGATATATGGCCAACAGTGACTCTGCTATTAATGAAATTTTCATGGATGAATCGTGTTTCAAGAAAGACCATTATAAATGGTAAAGATTTAGTGTGTGGATCACAGGAGGGAGGGTGTGCATACGGGGGAAGGGGAGCAGTATTTGGCATGGCTCTGCGATGAATATGACATGTGCAGTAGTTAGTGAAGAGACTGGATTGATTGGAACAAAATGTGCATGTCTTTGATGAGTAGAGGATTAGATGGGAAAGGTGAGCAGAGGTCAGATGGTGAGGATCCTGAGCGCAGGGTAAGGAATTTGAATTTTATCCTCTAGATGAGAAATCACTCTAGGCATTTGTCCAAATTCATCACATGATCAGTGATAACTTATTTTAGGTAGATTAACCCAGGGTTATGCAGCACAGAATAAAGGAAATAAGGAAAGATTGAAGACAAGGAGACCAAGTCAGCCGCTGCTATAAACAGTACATGGTTTCCAGTATCTGGCCCAGGATCCAAGTAATCAGGATGAAAAGGAAGAGCTAATGTGACAGTTTTTTAAATTATCATAACAAATGTTAAAACTTTTACTGGATCTCTAAAAGGAATATATATTTATTCTTAAAATGTTAAAAATATGGACATATATTGTATATATGTATGCATATTGAATCGAGGTCTATTTATATATATAGCTTGGGGATTCTTTCTGTCATTTACCACATTGTAGGTGTTTCTTTTATTAATAAAAATTCTTAGAGGGCCTAATTTTTAATGACTGTACACCATTTCAGTCTGAGAACAGTACAAGTAACTATTCCAGTATTATAAATTTAGATTTGTTATCTACTTTCTGTTATTGTAAATAGTACTGTAATGAACATCAATTGACATGTTTTATTCCATGCTCTTCCTCTCCCCTCCTGAGCAAAAATAATAATAAATAAAAATAATAAAATAATTTGAGCATGTGTTCATGTATTTATTTCGCCTATTTTGATTTTAGTTCCGATCTACCCCTCCTTCCCTTTAGTACGCTTTAAAAATTGGTGGTTTCGGGGACACGTTTGTTATTGAATTTCTACTGAAATGACTGCCTCATTTGTTGTTTACCATTTAAAATGATGTATTTTAATCCATTCCTCTATACCTGGGCTTTTATATTATTTTGAATTTTTCTCGATTTCAAACAACACTGTGATGAGTATCATAGCACATAATTCCATGTGCACAAATAAAAGAATATAAACCTCAAAAGTGGATATCAGGGACATGGGTCATATAAGTCTTTTGTTCTAATATCTTGTATACATCCATTAAATCAACTGAAGTGGTTGTACCAGTTTGCACATACTTCTGCAGGCGGAACAGAGAAATTCCAACTTACCCACATCCTTGGCAATCCTTTCTTTTAAATCCTTGCCAATCTCATGTACATGAAATAGTATCTCCTTTTTTGTATGTAAAATAATACTCGCTTTGTTTTGCATTTCTCTGATAACTAATGAATTTTAACATGCTTTTATATGTCTGTTGGTCATTCAGGCCTCTTCTCTGGAATTCACCCATTCTCTATTGAGTTGTTGGTTTTTTGTTTTTTTTTTTGTATATTCTGGACACTAATCCTGTGACAGTTATGACATTTATCAGGCTGTTCGTGCAGTGTCTGTCTTTTAATCCTGTCTATTAAAAACAGTATGGGCAGATGTATCAAAGTTATTTTTTATGGTTTGGGTGTTCTCTATCTTGGCTAACAAGTTCTCCAATGTGAAAGGCTTTTTGCCTGTGTTTTGTTCTTATTCTTCATGAGGTAATTGTCTGATACTCATTTGCATGACTGCCTGGTGATTTTCCAGATTGAGGAAAAGTGAAACACAAAAGAAAAATTTGGTCAAGTGTATTATAGTTTCCATTGTAAGTCCCTAACTGAACCATAAAGACATTTTCCTTTTTATTTAAGCAGCAGATATCCACATCCACCATGGTTTGCGGTCATGAAGGTTGCTGTCTTTCTCATTGACTGCACAGAAAATTTGTTGGAATTCATTGACATGAAGTCTTTG
The DNA here is from genome assembly GCF_905146905.1 of Nyctereutes procyonoides. NCBI lineage: Eukaryota > Metazoa > Chordata > Mammalia > Carnivora > Canidae > Nyctereutes > Nyctereutes procyonoides. Next base: position 10,020,203 of record NW_026575122.1, read on the forward strand.
CAAAGCAACTGCTTATAATTTGGGTTGAATAGTTTCCACTTCCCTTACATTTTCAGCCCTAGTTTACCTGACTTCATGCCTAAGTCCAGAAGAAATACATCATTGTCCTTTTTAAAACAGTTAACATAAGATTTATTTTACTTTCAGCAATTCACAGAGACTGTGAGCCCTTCCGTGTTACCCCCGTCAGCTTTGCCACTGGATCTCCTTAATAACGCTGTCACTGCCTTTAGTACTTTGGAAGATCTTATTCGGTATCTTGAACCAGACAGATGGCAGTTGGACTTGGAAGATCTATATAGGCCAACTTGGCAACTTCTTGGCAAGGCTTTTGTTTTTGGAAGAAAATCCAGAGGTAAGTTCTCACTTAAGATTAGAATCTCATTAAATTTTCTTAGCAGTTTTAATGTTCCAGAATCTTCTGTAGCTTCTAAGGAGTAGAGTTTAAAATTCTTCCATGATATATGTAGGTAACCCATCTTTGTAACATTTAAGCATATTTACACACTAAATGATGCGCACAAAAAGAAGCAATTATAATTCAGTAGGTTTAGAAGATTAAAAGGGATCATTTTGCCAAAAATTCTTGTTATTTCTTTAATTCAAAAATATCATTTTGATGAAGTCCTCTCTTAGATCTCAAGAGAATCATTGCTTATTCAAATCTAATATTTGGGGTATTTTGATTTAGAGATTCAAGAGAGATTAGCTGCTTAGCTGCTAAACCAGATTTGGGCCTAGAAAAGGGAGAGAAATAAAAATCAGTACCCATGTCCCTGTGGTCCGGGATTATATAAATTTCCATCTCCTAAACCTACAAACTTCTATAAATAATATGGAAAATAACAGTGGCTCATCATAAAATAGAACGGGTAGTTTCCAAGACAGGATTCAGAGCAAGAAAAGAATGACTGAAAGGAATCCACAATATGATAATTTTTCTGTCTATAAATTTGCCTCTGAAATGATAACATGACCCTATGAACATATCTCCCTTCACCGTTGAGAACTAGATTTAATTCCACATAGTTGAGAAATTAGAAATAATATTAATAGAGTCTTCCCTAAGGTTAGCTAATTTTCCTCATAACATTAGGATTGGAAAGTCTCCATATCAGGCACAAATGTGAAACAGTAATAGAAATAACTGGCTAATTATAATGCACTCAAAAAATCTGTTGCAGGCTCTCAGAAACATTGAAGTCTACCCAGGGTCATTCTAGAGGATGGAATGACAGTCTGGAGAATTTATATGGAAGGAACAATGTTTAGTTAGTTTGAGCAATTCACAAGGGCAGATTGCACCAGACTTGTTCTTCTAAATCTTGTCAGAAAGAAACCCGATTCCTGCCCTTTCCTGCTAAGAGTTGCAGCCCTTCTGGATCAAGAGCTTTAATCTCAGCAGGTCATGTCCAGACTTGCCCAACCATGGTATTTTGCTATGCCAACAGACGTGGTTTCCTTTCAGCAATATTTGAAATCGGTGTTCAAGTGCAAGGGCAGCCGAATCCTGTCCAGATGCTGGAAGCTGTTACATATTTATAAGATTTGATCTTGATGAATAACTTGATGAATAACTTATGAACACTTCCCTTCCCTCCCACTTAGGAACAGGAAAATGAGGATCTGCAAGACTGGCTGAAACCGTTGTGAATAGAGCCTTTGTTAGATTTGAAGTAGATTATCATGTTGATCTGGAAAAAGCAAAGGGAGTAAACCAGGTTCTAAGCTCAGATCTTGTTTTTGACAGCTTATCTCAGGATTCGAGCCTAAAAATCTCCCTTCTAGCCATGCCTTTACGCCTGTACCTCTCCACCTGGTGTTCAGGGAAGATTTGGCCAGAGGCTAGTGTTGTATTTAAAAGAACATCCAGCACTGAACCAGATCTTTCAAATATTCATTTAGCACTTTCCAAATTGAAGCCCTTTGCAGTTTGCCAAAACTATTAACTTTTTAAGCGTACAGTAAGTGTGAGAAAAGCAGTGTATATTTTTGGAACTCTACATAAACTAAAATGCAGGTGTGGGATAACATCTATATAGACAAAACCAACTCCCCTCCCAAGAGTCTTTCTACAAAGGAACAAGGAGTAAAACGTTTAAAAGCTTCTAATTAGACATCGAAAGTGATTTTCCACAGAATAAACATATCACAGTGTTACCACATTCATCTTAGAAAGACCACCCTCAGATTGCATCACAGTAATAGAATTTCCTTGAGTTGAATATCTTGAAAGAATGAGCAACAAAGAAGTAAAGTGTATCCGTGATTTTTTTTTTACAGTCCGTACTATATTTTTAGTAAAACTTGCAATATTGGTGAATCTCAATAAGAAATTCTGCATTAGGAGAAATGACTTTAATTGGTACCATACTCAAAGTCTTCATTCTTGAGAAGGACAAACTAATGCATGCATGTCTCAGGAAGTAGCTAGAGAAAGGAAATACAGAACCCAAACACTGATTTTTATTCTTCAAATATTTTGCAGAGGGAAACCTCCATAAGACTAAAATTATAAAAAAAAAATATGTGTTGGATGTGATCCTTCACTCCCTTCTTTTTTTTTCTTTTTCTTCCTTTCTTCCTTTCTTTTCTTTCTTTCTTTCTTTCTTTCTTTCTTTCTTTCTTTCTTTCTTTCTTTCTCTTTCTTTCTTTTCTTTCTTTCTTTCTTTCTTTCTTTCTTTCTTTCTTTCTTTCTTTCTCTTTCTTTCTTTCTCTTTCTTCTTTCTTCTTTTCATTTTTCTTTCCCAGAAGTTCTGCGTAGTGTTTGGAGACTTATTTTAATGAAGCTTAGGTGAGCTGGGAGCCTTAGTTAGGAGTAGGAAGCTTAAATTTCAAATAAGATATGCCAAATTGAAAATCCTTAATTGTATTTGTAGTGTACACTGCATTAATGTTTTTCTGGAGGGTTTTTGTTTTTTTGTTTTTGTTTTTGTTTTTGTTTTGTTTTGGTTTCTGTTGTTTTCTTCCTTTTCTTCCTCTAGCTTAGGGTTTTCATGCATACCTTGCTACTGCAGAAAAAGAAAATATCTTATTTTCTAAATCAGGCTTACCCAGTACTTAAAAAGGGCTTTTGACTGTTGTGTCAAATATGATAAATGAGTGGAAGCTAAGTTGCAAGTGTGTTTAAATTTTCACATTGTAGCAGGTATCATAACTCAGTTCACTTGGGAAATCTATCTAACCTTTTATTGTGGTTAAGTAAACATTTTAAAGTGAACTTATACAGTCTCATTTTCTAGTTCCATGAAATACTGTGTTTAAAACTGAGGTAGGTGAATATCCTTTGAAAGCTGAGAGCTTCATTCACATTCTAAAGAGGTATAAATCTTGAGCACTGAAAATTTTGGCAACTGGCTTTTGTTTTGTGTGTATGTGCATGTTTTCAACTTTCTAAACCCTTCTGGCCTACATAGTAACTTCTAGAGAAAAGATTCAGATAAACTCATATACAGCTTTAACAATGAAAGAGCAGTATGTACATACACTATTAGTTCATCAAAACGAAGGCAGGTGAAATATGTGACGTCATTTAACTCAATTATCTCATTACTTTTATTAGCGGTAAGTTGGTCTTTTATGGCACTCAAAAGAATGAACTCATTTCCTCTTAAATATTTAAAAGCTTTCCTTTCACAGGATCATTTTTCAGATGAAAGGGAAATCTTTATATACTCAAAACAGAAAAAAAAATACTCAAAACAGTGATTTTTCTATTGAGTTGGAAAAAACTCATTTTTTAGCTAAATGAGATGTTGAACTTTTGGAATTAGTATCCTCTTGGCATTTCCCTATACTTGACCAAGGATTTAGTCAATCATATAGTTTATGTGTGCTTCTAATTTACAATTGCCTATGCATGATTTATAATGTATTTCTTGAAAATACTTACATTGGCTTCCTTTGATGTTTCAGAAGGTGATCACATGTACAAGTCAATGTAGAATCATAAACATGCAACAAGAAAACAAGCATTTAATGCTTTATCACCTTGTCATTTCAAAGTCATTTTAAAATTATTGGCACTTAATTTTTAAAACTGGAATACATAGTGATTATTATTACTTGAAACCATCTTTAACCAGGAAATTTGTTTCTTTTCAATTCTTTTGTATAATATTTCCCAGATTGGTGAAAAGATATTTAACCAGATTTATTCTATTTAGATAACACTCCAAGTTTTAATAAAACCTTTATTTTGAAGAAAAAGATCTGATGAGTTGTATGTTATCCAAAGCTCTTCAATTTTATTGGAATTGCTGTTGGAATATTTCTAGGGGGATAAAAGGCAAAGGTACAGAGCAGAAATTAAAATTATATTAGAGATATTTATACTAATAAGTACTATTTGTGTTCATATAAAATCATCTTAAATATGACATGCTATTTTGATATAATTTAGCTGAGGCAAAGTATCATTTTGTAGCTAAAAACAATGATTCTTTGAGAATTTACTACAAGAATCTGATGAAAGAATATTTTTGTTTGGTCTTCACAAGTAGGTATTCTTTTAAAGAATAAAACGCTACATAGTTAACCAACTTACTTAAAGAATAGAGACAGTCGTTATCAATTAGACCTCTTTTCCCTCCTTTAGAAGGAGAACAGAAATCTGAAGGAGTCTAGTTAAACTGAATTTCAAACACTATGAATTACTCAGTGCGCGAGAAGCAGGGATTTTGAGCAACCTCAGCCTTTTTAAATGTATCATTGTTTTTTTTTTTTACTCATGGTTTACTCAGTTGTCCTCAAAAATTCATCTTCTTCACGCCCTTTTTATGAGTCTTATTGCCAGAAAAATTATATAAAGCTCTAGTTGCAAGTTTCTGTATGTTGTTTCTCATTAATTACAAGAGCTTCTAATCCTTTTTAAAATTGCATTTGTTTTTTAATCCAAGCATTCATCGTTTTACATTCTATTCTTCCCTCCAATGCTCCCCTTGTTTATTTTCTTATGAGGTTAAAAGGTGTAGCCCTCTTTTTCTCTATAAAGTTTCCTATTTATAGCTCTCAACTGTTTTGTTGGCTCTGTTCTTAATATTGCACAATGGCATCTCTTTAATGGTCAGTAAGTCATAATGAAGCTTTGTTTACGCTAAAAGGAAAGTCCAACTTGCCAGCTGCGTAGCCCTAAAACCTAGTGAAAATAAGAAGGGATCTTGTTGGGGATATTGTTGGTGAAATAGATTTCTCTGTGAAAAGAGCTTGATGGAAAATAAATTCAAGCTCAAAGCATGAACGTGTATTTTTCTTTGCTTTCTTTTATGCCACTATATGAAAAGAGCTTGATGGAAAATAAATTCAAGCTCAAAGCATGAACATGTATTTTTCTTTGCTTTCTTTTATGCCATGTAGTGGTGGACCTGAACCTTCTAAAAGAGGAGGTAAGACTATACAGCTGCACACCTCGTAACTTCTCGGTGTCCATAAGGGAAGAACTAAAGAGAACCGATACCATTTTCTGGCCAGGTTGTCTCCTGGTTAAACGCTGTGGTGGGAACTGTGCCTGCTGTCTGCACAACTGCAATGAGTGTCAATGTGTCCCAAGCAAAGTCACTAAAAAATACCATGAGGTGAGTATATCATTTTCTTTTGGGGTTCCTTTGTGTCTTAACAAATAATAAAACCATAAATCTGATATGAATTTTTGTTTGGAAGGGAGAGGTAGCCTTCATGGGAGAAGAATGAATAAGGTGTACAAAATAGTTCATGTTTTCATTTTTTTTAATTGGGACCTTTAACTCAAAAACTCAGGTATTAAAGGCTTGGAAAGCTTGTCTTCCAGTTGTACAACACGGTTAGTCAGTGAAGGTTTTATCTGTCATACAAAAAAGCAAACGTATTCTGCATGGGAAAAAAAATGGGTGGAACTGTTCAACATTACACTTTTCAAAATATGAAAGGAAAATATTTTAAAGACAGACTGGGAGACAAACTATTGACTCTGTTGGAGAAAGGAGATCTTTAATATTTATTTTTCCATTTGGGGCAATACGGGAACATAAGTCCCAGGAAGACATATTCATAAGTATACCAATCTTCCCAATATTCATGTTGCCCCAAATAGCACGTTAAACCTCTTATGGTTTCCTTTCATCCCTTTATTCTGTGGAATTAAGGAAAATATAGATATTAAATGTTTACATTACACCAAACCAAAAATCTCCCCTCCTGCCTTCATTTCAGTATATCATAACTTCATGACTTTTAATCTTTGCCACTAAATCAGAGAATAAATAATCTGCTTAGTAAGATGAATTTTCATGTGCATAAGGACATCAATAAAACAATAAAATTTAAATAACTGTTAGGTTATTTAAATATGCCCCGTATCATAAACTGTGCTTTATATGACAGGGCCGAGCCGCCCTCCACCAGTGTTGTATTGCAGCTGATGAGTGGGACAAAGCGCTGGATTCCGATGGACAAGGAATCCTGTTTCCATCCTAGATCTACCATTAACTTGTAACCATCAGCAGGCAACTTAACTTCTATAAGATAAATGTAAAATATGGTTTTTTCCAGCTATGTGATCCTCTGATAATCAGTAGATTGCCATATTTGGAAAGTCACATCGAAAACTGGCAGTCTATGATTAAAAAAAACAAACAACAACAAAAAAAAAAACCTGTTTACCACCATTACTCCTGTTCTATCTTCATTTCTACATCCCATGCTTCTAAAAGATCCTTGTGCTGGTAACAGTCCCCCTCCACTAGGTTTGTTTTTGTTTTTGTTTTTTAATAAATTTATCACTTGCTGAGCCCACATCATGCTTTTGGTCAGGCCAAGTGTATCTCCCTCCGTCCTATTCTTATAGATTACTCTTCAAATAACAGTGGTTTTAGGTTTGTGAAGAACGTTGCCACAGAGGATGCAGCATCTATTTTAGAGTCTCAGGTGAAACTGGTGTGTGGGGACAGACTGTGTGGGCAGTGCTTGTACGCTCACCGGCCCTCTTCCAGAACGACATCACTCCATTATTCTTTAGCCGTTGGGTGGGGTGCTTATGCTTGCATTGTCTGTCTGTACACACATACCAGTAAGGACGTTTATCTAATTGTATGACCACCTAGTACAAGTTTCCCACAACTCTCTCTGGTGCACGTGTGTGTGGAAGTATAATTATATGGTTACCTACTCCACATTTCCCACAAATATCTCCAGAACAATCATGTCTTATTTTTTTTGTTAAAATGCTCAGTGGGAATCATTAATTTTTCTGCCGTAGGTTTTTGTTAACAAATTACCTTCTGGGGGGAAAAAAAAAAAAGATGGTTTGTCTGTTTGGTGTAACTCATCATTTCTGAGGCCTAAATTTTTCTCAGTCCTCTATTTTGGAAGTAAGTTTGGAGTTTAGTACTATTCCTAAATAAGTGAAATTATTTTTAAACATAATTTCACAGAGTTTGAAAACCATTAAGTCATTGAATACCATTACTGTGAATCTAGCGACTTAACGCCCTTAAAGTGAAGCCCATCTCAGGTCTTTCGGTGACTACTGTTCCAGTTTTCAGTTTGGAGATTATTCTACCCCAGGAAGAGGGAAGAAGCAAAGACAGAGTTTCGACGTTCTGATTTTTCTCTCCTTCATCTACCTCTTCTATAGGGTAGGCTCCTACCTACTAAGGAGGCTACTATGCTAGCCTCCCTAACTATTAAGCTGAAATATATTCCTTGTGTTACTACTCTATAAGTTATTCCCTGTTTGGTTCCTTTACATTTTCAGTGGGTTTTGTTCAACCATTGAGCCAGAAAATAAGTTCAGAAAATTGAAAGGCTCGTAATATATAGGATGATATTATTGTTCCATGTTAGGATATTATAGTGTAATCTTATTACTAAGGAGAGTCTTATTGCTTCCGTATCGATTACCAGATACTATTTATTGGAACCCATTTTTGCTCTTCCAAAATGGTTTTTCTATCTCCCAAATAGGATTTTTCAGAAAGCAAGACAGGAGCTTTACATAAGTATGAACTTAGATGTCACCTCTTCCGTGAAACACTCCCTACGTCCCTGCCAGTCGTAGCATAACGAGTTCATCTTCTGTGCCGCGTGTAGAACTTGAGAGATGTCTCGATTAGAGAATTTTTGCTATTTCATAATTATTACTTATTTTTATTTTTTTTTACCAAATTGAGAACTAGGAAAGAACAAAGATCACATTGCAGTGGAGCACTTAACAAAACACACTCCCAGGCCAGACATCCAGGGTTTGAAGTTGTTTGGCTTTGAGCAAATGACTCAGTCCCCTGCACCTCCCATCTCCTCGTGTGTAAAGTGGACATCTAGCTCCATTGTGAGGATTCAAGGAACTGACAAAACACTTAGAACCAGGTCTGGTACATTCCAAGCCCATAATATGGAAAGAGCCAATAGCTGCTCTCTCACTCACCTCTATCCCCCCTGTGGCTTTGATGATGGCAAATGATCAATAAAGATTTAATGAACTATGCCCAGAAGAGTATGCTCTTTCAGGGAAAAAGATCTATAGGATCCTCTGACAATAGAATTGTATTTGTTCCTCTCTCCCATTCCTAATTAGCCTGATATTCATCTTGTTATATATATATATATATATTGCAACATAAAGTACAGACTTACTTCTCTTGCATAGATCTGTTTTGAGTACAAAGTAGAGACCTCAGCAGCCTTCCTCAAATACTGAGTCCCACCCCGCAAGGTCCTGCGGCACCCAAAATCTAATGGCACTCTGTTTACACAGTGTAGGTAGTGGTACATGTTCATCCCTTTCTTTCTGTACCTCATCTGATCTCTTCCACAGTCTCTGATTTTAGCTTTTTCCCTGGATTATTCAAAGGTTTGTAATTTTAGTTTGAACCTCTCTTTCAAAACTGTGTGAGATGGCATGCTCCTACCTTCTTTCTTTTACAGTGTCATAAACTTTGTCCTGAAAACTGTCTTCTTTAACATTATCTGGGAGTTGTTGGTTATTTTCCAAGTCCTTTTCTTCCAAAGTCAAAACTTTGGAAAAGAAATTAAGAAGGAAAGCACTAATTAAGCCCCGTCCTGTGTATTAGAATTTCTTATCTAAGATTCAGTATAACTAGAACATTATGAGATTCTTCTACTGTTTGTAAATCTCCACAAACACCAGGGGATGAAGACTGGGGGTGTTGTAAAGGGGGTGCTTGTATTTGGTGACTGCATCTTGACGTAAGCACTTGTAGAAGAAAGAACGATTGTAGGATTGTAGCCTGGCATGGCTGCCTGTTAGGACTGTATATGGTAGCTTCTCTAACCCTTACCTTTTATAGTAATTTTTCCCCCTACTAACTGGGAAAATGTATCCAAGCAGAGATAGGAATTAAAGACATTGGCTACACCAGTACTGCAGTTTATCTAGCCACTCAACCTCATTCCAGAAACAGTTCTTAACAGAAGTTTGATAAGGTATAGCACCAGTACCTTAAGAGTAGTTAGTTTTGATGCCACATTAAGTTGTTCAAAATACTGACACATAAAATAATATTCAATCGTTTCATGTTAAAATAATATAGTCTCAGTGATTTGTATTCTAGAATTCCAAACGTAATAGAAAATCTGCTTTAAAAGTTTCCTATTTCTCTTAGTTATTCCAAGACTTTGCAGCTTATCTCTCTAGAAAGTTACTAAGTAAGTGGAATATATGGCTAATTATATATTTTGAGTCTTTATAAAATTATCATCTATCACTCTAATAATTCATCTTTGGCTAAAGTATGAATACCAGCTATGTCCCTATTCTCTCTAAAGCTTCTGTTCACTCATATGTAAAATAGGGGTAATAATTATAAATTACTTCATAGGATTCTTGTGAGTCAAAGTATGTAAAAACTTTATTACAGTGCCTGGCACCCAGTAAACATCCAAAAAATTTAGCTGATTAGCCTTTTATATGGCCACATACTCCAAGTGAGGTATACATTCTCTGCGTTTCTCTTTTAAATCTTCAAATGGAACAGTCATAAGATTTGACTTGTGCCTTTTTGGATTAACGAACATTTTCCAGGAAGGATATCTTTTAGAAGTTGCTCTATGAAATTATCTGTGTCCTACCCAGAGGGCAGAGAAACTAGGCCGCTTCATTCGTAATCCGAACAAACACAATTCCTGAAGCTTTATTTCTAATAGGAGAAGTACAGATACACATTGAATAGGTGTTTCTTATCAAATTCTTCAGATAATCTTTCGTCGAACACAGAGCTGTGCCCTCCTGTCACAGTGTCAAAAAGAAACATCTTTAGTATCCGTGTCTGTTTTGCAGTATTTTTGTATCAAAAAGCCAGACTGCAAATTAACTTCCTGTGATAGAGGCATCACTGTTATTATCACCCAACCTCCATATACTGCACAGTAGGATCCAGCTGCACGAAGTTAGCTGTGACGAAGGCTGATGTCTATGAAGTACATCTAATCCATCTCATCAAGTTTATAGAGGACTTGAAGCGTAGCCAAGAAAATTAATGAGTGGCATAATTGAGCAAACTCAGCTGTAGAGCGATCGTGTTTCCTTCCATGGTATTGCAGTGCTTGTATCCCTTCAAGTATAAATATTTGTTACACGTGTGAAAAAATGAATGAGTGAAAGCAACCGACAAACAGAAAAAAGGCCTGGGCTGTAGGGGTTTCGGAATAGTGAACCAAGGTAAAATTCTCTGTGATATCGTCAGGGGAGTAAAATAAAGAGGGTGCAGTGGGTCTTTCAACATAAAGACTGTTCTGTATGTGGGGGTAGTGTCCTTCCAAGTGGCCGGTATTAAAATGTCCTTTCTGTTGTGAAAGGATGATCATTTAGAATTTCTCCCTTTTTTTTAAAGATTTTATTATTGTTTTCATGAGAGACACAGGCAGAGAAGCAGGCTCCCTGGTGGGGGGGTGGAGCCTGATGTAGGACTCGATCTCAGGACCCCATGATCCCGCCCTGAGCCAAAAGCAGACGCTCAACCACTGAGCCACCCAGGTGCCCCTAGGGTGTCTCTGCAAGGTCGGGGAATGTGTTCTTGATGCCTGCACTAGGAAAAAAAGAAAAAAAAAGAAAAAATCAAAATTCTATCAGTCTTCATTGGGCTGCAAGATTCTTCTCTGAAATTTTGCTTGTCCATGATATCAAAAGTGATAGACATCGTTTGACTTTAAAGATGACATATACGTTGTTCCTTTCAGGTCCTTCAGTTGAGACCAAAGAGTGGTGTCCGGGGATTGCATAAATCTCTCACGGACGTGGCCTTGGAGCACCACGAGGAGTGTGACTGCGTGTGCAGAGGACACACAGGAGGATAACCACATCGGCACGCGCAGCCTCTCCCAGCGCAGCGCGGCTCCGTGGCTGACCTGTTCTAGAACTTGCGCATTATCTCCATCCGTAATCTCAGTTGTTTGCTTCAGGGACCTTTCATCTTCAGGATTTTACAGTGAGTGTTCTAAGAGAGGAGACACCAGACGGAATTAGAAGTGGTGCAACAGCTCTCTCTTGAGAGGAGGCCCAGATGACAGGAGAAAAGGTTTTGGGTTGCAAGGGGAGAAACAGAACAAAACAGCAGAGAACTGTTGTCCATCACTAGCCAGTGGCAGAGTTAGCATGTCCTTCCTCCGCTCGCTGGGCTGTGGACTCCAGCTGTCTCCATATGGCGTAGGCTAAAGTCAGTCCAGGAAAGAACTGTGTGCAAATGAGCACCTGATTCTGTTGCCTTGCTTAACTCTAAAGCTGCGTGTTCTGGGCTCGCGATCGCAGAAATCTGGAATCGTGTCCTTATATTCACATATATAAGCCAGAGTGTTCTATGTTCTACAAACTTGGTTCTTACGAAGGAACGATGTTTCTATGAATCAAACCTGTCTCGTGCTGATAGGAAAGACTGGATTTTCCATGTTTCTTACTAAAATTTCTACCATTTAGAAGAAGAGAACTACAGTCATGGTTTGGAAGAGACAAACCTACAAAGAAGAGTGGCCTTATCTTCACTTTATCTATAAGTTGGTTTATTTGTTTTATTGTGTACATTTTTATATTCTCCTTTTGACATTATAACTGTTTGCTTTTCTAATCTTGTTAAATATATCTATTTTTACCAAAGGTATTTAATATTCTTTTTTTTATGACAACCTAGATCAACTATTTTTAGCGTGGTAAATTTTTCTAAACAGAATTGTTATAGCCAGAGGAACAAAGATGATATGAAATATTGTTGCTCTGACAAAAAATACATGTATTTCGTTCTCATACGGTGCTAGAGCTTAGAGTAATCTGCATTTTAAAATACTGAAGTGGGAAATCAGTAGAATTGGTAAGTCACTAAGACTTTTTGAAAATAAGTGATATCTTTCCCCCCTGTTATTGGAGATGCAAATAAAAAGCAACATGGGAACGTAGGCATTCAGATCCGGCCGTGACTAAACCCTAGCCCTTCTTTTGGGGAGTGTGAGCCTAGCTCAGAAGAAAAAAGCACCTTGTGAAAAGACTGGACAGCTTCCTGACAAAGCGTGCTCTGCTGTCCTGTAGGAACACATCCTATTTATTGTGATGTTCTGGTTTCTTATCTTTAAACTCTGTTCCATACCCTTGTATAAATACATGGATATTTTTATGTACAGAAGTATATCCTTTAACCAATCCACTTATTGTACTCCTTGGCAATTGAAATGAAAATCAGTAAAATACTTCGCTTGTACAATGCTTAATATTGTGCCTAGGTTATGTGGTGACTATTTGAATTAAAAATGTATTGAATCACCAAATAAAAAAAAATGTGGCTATTTTGGGGAGAAATGGAGTTGTGTGTGTGTGTGTGTGTGCGTGTGCGTGTGTGTGTGAGCGCGTGCACACGCACAACATTTGTCTCTTTAACTCCAGGACAGTGAAAGAGATTGGATTTCGCGTTAACCGTGGTTCCCATTACGCAAGGCCTGTGTTAGTTCAAAAGACGGGTAGAAAAGCCTTGAGGCTTCCCTGTCTCTTGTCTCTGGTGTTTTGGAGTGGTTTTCATTTCCTCACGGATTTCTGAGAACTGAAATTGCACCTGACTTGAAAGCTGTTAACGTGATTTATGAATTGCTTAGCAATCGATTAGATGGCAGTACGAAACTGGAAAAAAAAAATCCTATGAATTCCCACCGTCTTCTTTTTCAGGGGTAGGTACTAAGTGACTCGGTGGGGTGACCATGAATTGATTGGGGACACACAGACTAAATGTGCCTTGAATAGCACACTCCAGGGTGTGGATAGTCACCTTCAGGTGCAGATTTCCATTCAGGCCCTGTGGGTTGGTTATCTCTGCCTTTCTACCAGGCCCAGAGCCCTGCTGTCTTCCTCCTCCAGGTCTGGCCCGTACCCTTTCTGTGTACTTTTCCATCCAGCAGCCCTACCCCGCGCCCAACCACGTGGAGAACAAATAAAATGAACATACACATGCTGTGTTATTGACTTACCTTTCCATGTGTGTGCCCCAGGCCTGTGGGGAGGTCTACCAGATGTCTGTGCTCCACTGCGGATGCAGTGCAGTATGTCTCCGTCTTGGCAATTTACGGCTCACCTTGGCATAGCAGAGACTCTACTATGTCTTAGAGTAAATGATCCGTGTAACTGTGTATGATCCAGCGTCTCCAACCATTGAATGGAACACCTTCTTTCCCTCTTATTTTCGAATATTTATTTTGTGTTTACTTATAAAGTACTAAGAGCCAAAACAAATCGCTCGGTGAAGGTAGTCCCACATGCTGCTGCCAGTGAGTGGGAAGAGGGTGAGGGCTAACTGCTTTATGCTTATCCAGTCATAGACCTTACTGTGTATTTGACCCAAAGAGAAAAAAGTCAACTCAGGTTTTAATGGCACAGGTGACCATAATTTTTCAGAATTCCAGAAAAATATTGTCTGTACTGACCGCAACTGTTTCATATGTGATATCTTTGATTTGTGCCCTTTGTTCCTTGAGACAGACTGTTTTGCTACCTTGTGGTTTTTATTAAAATAAATGAACGATCCTTAATTGGCACGAGGCAGGCTTTCATGTCTACAGTTTTCATTTCTATATCTCATTCCCTTTCTCATCCAGCAATAAGCATATGTACTTTAGAAAGGTACAAATGACAAAGTAATGAGAATTTACACTGAAAACACCCTGGCTTGATTTTGTTATTCTCGGTACATCCCTCTCTCCAGGTGCATTTACTTAAGCTTGTGATTGGGTTTAAGGAAAGGCAGGAAGTGCAAGTCTCACTGAACATCATATATTTAATAATAATGAAATACCCTTACCTCCAAAAAGATTCTGACATTTTAATCTATTTTAATTATATTTTATAAATGCATTTAAACTTACAAATCATCACTTCTATGTTCGTGGGAAGGAATAGAAAATTGAAAATATAATCGATCTCTTGCTTTACATCCTCTTTTTCCCTCCTGCTTCATATGTAATCAATCAGCAAGTCCCATTGGCTTTACCTGTTCAAAAATCTCTGTTGTGTTTGCATCTACCTCTCCATCTCTGCAGCTGCTGCTCTGATTTAGAGCCACATGGCTCACCCCCACTATGCTGCCCACTGTCCCCAGTTTTCTGGCCCCTGGTCACACTCCCCTCTGATCTGCCCTTCACGCTATTGGGTGGAGGGGCATGGTTCTTCTAACAAATCTGATTATGTCACTGGGGTGGAAAATTTACAATTGAACTTTGTGAGATTAGATTGTAATTCTTTGCATGGTACTCAGAATTTATTATAATCTCATTGTTTCTGCTCATTTTGCACCATCAAGCCTAACATACAGTTCCAGTGAATGAACACCTAACAGTTTCATGAAAATACCAGTACATGTCCACATCTCTGGGCTGGCTCATGCTGTGCTCTCCTTGAAACATTGTTCCTGTGCTTACTATCTCATTAGCTTCTTCTCAAGCCTCAGCTCAAATGCCACTCCTCAGCAAAGCTTTTCTTCCTTGACCCTATTGACTCTACTAGAATTAAGCCATGTCTCCTATGTTCCCAGGAATATTGCAATTATTAATATTGCCCTATTGATTATAATTACCTGCCCTCCTTTTGATTTCTCAGACTCCTAGTCTAACAAATAAATAAGTGTTGTTGTTTTTTTTTTTTAATATAGTAGTGAATGTGATATCCGGACACCTGAAGATTCTAAATATCTCGGAATATCAGCTCCCAATCTGTATAATAAAGGAGTTAGTACCAGGAGCTAGATACTTCTTAGTTATAATCGATCCAGTCCACTGGTTATGTTGGGGTACCTGTCTCCATGATAACAGTGTGTAGACAAAAACGTTCTTTGTCACTTAAGGTGACATAATGATTTTCTTCTTTAGCAGTGCTTTGAAACTACATGTTTAGTTTTCCTGTTAATGAGTTTTCTACCCACCGTATCTCAGGTATCACTTTTATTCAAGTTAAGGACATTTAATAAATCATATGTATTATTCATATTTTGGAGACGTTCTATACAGAATGATTAATTTTGTGAGTCAGAATTTAAAAGTCTTTAGGATGTGAAATACAGACATCAACAACTGATGACTCATAATCTCTACATTATTTACCTCCTTTGACTCGTTTTGCATCATCAAACCCAATTCTAGTGAATACTCCGTTTCCTGTAATCACCAATCAATATTCCTGCATATGCTAGTACAGCTGTGTTCTCTTCTTGAAACACTGTTCCTGCACTTACCTATTTTAATGACTCCCACTCCTATCTGTCAAAATGTTAATTATATACTTTTGTACTCTTCCTAAGAAAGCATATGCACCTATACCAAATCCAATTTCTTTCATAACCACCAAACCCTTGCAGTGAATCTTAGTAGATGTTTAGGTAGAGTTTAAGGAAGAGACTTAGGATTTTGGTGGGAAGCTTATTTTAAGGTTAATAAGTATCATTCAAAAAAATTCTATATTCAATCCCAACTCGTTTTTTAACAGAAATTTGGAAATCTGACCCTAAAATTCATTTGGAAATGCAAGATACTAAAAAAAAAAAAAAAAAAAAAAAAAAAAGGAAAAAAATCTTGAAAAACAACCATAGAGTTGGAAGGCTCACACTTCCTGATTTCAAAATTTACTACAAAGCTATGGGGTTGCTGTGTTAAATTTAATAAGTTTAGATTTACGAAGCAATGGAATGGAATTGAGAGTCCAGAAGTAAACTTTCACATTTATGGTTAACTGATTTTGACAAGGATGTCAAGATAATTCAATGGTGAAAGAGTATTCTTTTCAACAAATGTGCTAGGACAACAGGATATCCACATGCAAAATAATGAATTTGACTTTACCTCATATATAAAAAATTAACTCAAAACATGGCAAAGAGCTAAGTGTAAGTCACAAAACTATGAAACCCAGACACATAGGAAAACATTTTGATGACCTTAGATTAGGCAGTCGTTTCTCAGATATGACACCAAAAAGCATAAACAACAAAAGAAAATATCAAGTGAACATCATCAAAATCAAGACTTTTGTGCTTCAGAGGACACAATAAAAATAACAGTTGACCTACATAATAAGAAAAATATTTGCAATTCATTTATCTGACTAGGGTCTTTTTCTAGAATTTATAAAGAACTCTTAAATTCAACAATCAAAAGATCATCAACCCAATCGAAAAATCAGTAAAGGACTTGAATACATATTTCTTTTTTTTTAATTTTTTTTTAATTTTTTTTAATTTTTATTTATTTATGATAGTCACACAGGGAGAGAGAGAGAGAGGCAGAGACACAGGCAGAAGGAGAAGCAGGCTCCATGCACCGGGAGCCCAACGTGGGATTCGATCCCGGGTCTCCAGGATCGCACCCTGGGCCAAAGGCAGGCGCCAAACCGCTGCGCCACCCAGGGATCCCTGAATACATATTTCTAAAAAAAAAAAAAAAAAGGCATACAAACAGACAATAAGCACATGAAGAGACAGTCAACGTCATCAGTCATTAGGGAAATGCAAATCAAAACCACAGTGAAATACAGCTGCCAGGATGGTTAGAATCAAAAAGAGAGACAATAATTAGTGTTGGTGACAATGCAGAGAAATTAGAACCTTTATGAATTGCTGGTGGGATTATAAAATGTGGCCATGCAGGAAAATAGTTATGCAGTTCTTTAAAGGGTTAAACACAGAATTAACACATGAAGCTGTATTCCACCCCTAGGTATATCCTCGAGAGAATTGAAAATCCTGCATTCCAGAGTCCATAAGAATATTTTTCATAATAGTCAAAAACTAGAAACCACCAACTAATAAGTGGTTAAGCAACATGTGGTATATCCATACAATTGAACATTACTAGACAATAGAATGGAATAAAGTACTGTACCTGCTATAATACCTGCTGAGAACACAATGCTGAGTAAAACAAGCCATTTGCAAAAGACCACATAAGATATATAGAATTCTGTTCATATGAAGCGTTCAGGATAGATAATCCTTAAAGAAGGATAGTATACAGTATTTGTTAGGAAAGGGATAAATGAGCAGTCACTACAAATGGACCCAGGTTTTCTTTTTGCAGTGATAAAGACTGAAATTAGTGGTATAATTGTATGATTATCTAAAAACCACAGAGTTCTCCTCAAAGGGTAGATTTTTTGGTGTTTGAATTACATCGCAATAAAGCTGCTTTTTAAAAAATTATAGATGCTGAGGCACTTGGGTGGCTCTGTCCCTTAAGCATCAATTCTTGATTTCGGCTCAGGACATGATCTCAGGGTCATGAGATCAAGCCCCACAGCAGGCTCTGGGCTCAGCTAGGAGTTTGCTCAGGATTCTCTCTCTCTCCCTCTGCCTTTCTGACCGCTCACTTGTACCCTCTCTCATTCTCTCTAAGAAACCTTTAAAATGATATATGCATACACTGCAATATTTTAGAAATACTCCCCCAAAAGAGAACAAAATAAAACAAACAGAAAAACAGAAAAGAAGTCATCTACAGTGCTAACACGCTAGTGCAAATCATTTCTATTTATGCCTATAGGTATGTGGATAAATGAATGGGTGGTGTGATTCGTGGAATTGCTGGTCTCCATTCCAGCCCCTATAGTAGTAGTCAACATTGACACCTCCGCCCTAGCTTAAGGTAGTGGGAGGATATTTTCACATTTGAATTTGGTCTTTGCCACGTGTTTGCCCTAACCAACCCGGTAAAAGTGCCCGTGATACAACAGGCTTCAAATGTGCTTGCATGGCCAGGTTTGCTTCTCTTTGACTCCTGCCATCACCACAGGCATATGCTCCAGAGAGTTCACGAGTCCAAAAAGACACTGGGTGCAGATTTAAACCCGGTCAGTGCCACGGAATTCAAGTGCTGCGGAATCCAGGCAACCCACAAGGGCAAAACCCACAGGGGCTGGGGTGAGACATGAATGAGTTTTGTTTTAAGCCACAGTGATTTTGAGGGTATTTGATATGCAACAGTATTTGGCAATAGCTTAGTAATAAATACATATTATTTCATTTCAATGAGGTCATACATGCTATGTTTTAGTAAAACTGTCATATGTACCTTTACTTGGCGCATATATATATATATATATATATGGACAAAAAAGTGGAAATGGAACAAAAAATACTTTGGAAAATGTTCCACCAACACAAAATGTTTCCAAACAGTCCCTTTAAAGTGAAAAAAAAAATGTTATTGAAAACATTAAAAGCACGGGACCATTTGCTAAGCACTTGCTTTGATTTCAATCATTATCTGCTAATATACTGTTAAAAAAAAGAAGAAGAAATAAGCTGACAGTTCATCCCAACTCTTCCACAACCGTGCTCATTTGTGTTAATTATATTATTTGCTTTATGTTTTAATAAACATTTAATATAAAAACATTTGGTAATAATGTTTTATATTTACATTGTAATAAACTCTTCTATCACGAAGCACTTTGGGAAATTCTCATGTTTTTTAGGTGATCGTTCTTTCCAAAATTTTGTTGGTTCTCTCTTTCTCTTCCCCCCTCCCTCCATTACCCTCCTCCTCCCTCTCCTACCTCCCTCCTTTCCTTCCTTCCTGTATTTTTTTAAATATAAGATTATTTGCATAATTTCCATGCCTTTAATTTTTTTTCTAATCATTTACATAATGCATAGCTTGCATCCAGACTACTGTTTCCTCTGATGTGGCAAAAGTGAATTCTGGGTTCCATTTTTACTTTTCTAAAACTTGCTTGCCAAAAGGAACCACGGCTCGAGGATTAAATATTATATTCTATTTACTTTTGTTTCTTTTGGAGGAAGGAGGTTGTGAGCACTTGGAATGTGCAACCTTTGATGAAGGAGCTCTGCTCAGCCCTCTCGCAAAGTGTCTTTTTGCTGAGATTCACTCTGGCAGCAGCAGCATGTATCCATTCTTCTTCAGGTGGGACAAGGGGACAGATGGAATAGGTTTCAGATCTTACTCATCAGTCAGTGTGAAGACCTCGAGGCTGTGCTGTGATCTGAGGGCATCAGTCTCTACTTTCCAATTTCCATGTTTCATCGAAATCTCCCCAGAAACAATTTCCCCTTGCCCTTCTGCTCACAGCAGAGAAAGAGAGCACTTAACCTCTTCTGACTGCTACTCTTCCTGACTATGCACAGACCCAGATTTCAGAGAGAGGAACTGGAATGGGAATTACCCTAAACCTCACCATCAAGCAAGCTGCTCTTTTATTCTTAAACCCTCATCCTCTGAAGTTTATAGCATCTCTCACTGGATGCTGTTAGCAAATGGATTTTTTTGTTGGACTTAACATCTGCAATCCAACTCTCTTCCCCTGCTGTATCCTAATGTTGGATAATATTTCAAGATGGCAAATTGTTACGATCCCAGCAATAATTTAATGTTTCCTTAAATCTTGGTTCTTTGTTACTGCAATAAGCTATTTTCATTTTTCTACCTTTTAACTAAATACTGTATGACCCCGTAAAAGCTTTGTATTTTGTATTTAAATGCTTCTACAGATTTAATTTTAAAAGGTATTAATGCTACTGAGTACTAGGTGGTTGTCCATGTTCTGTCCATTTGTAGAGAAAACTGAGATTTTACTCTATTCTCTTGTTTTTGTGAGAGAAGGTCTTCCACAAAACTCAGGGGGAAAGTACAATAATTTTATTAGCTGAATTTAAGACAGTTTTGTCCTAATCTACTGTTTAGGGAAAAAAAAATATTATAAACTTTATAATGGTCTTAATTCCATTTAATAAGTAAATATTTTACTAAGAAGTAAAAAATTTAGTTCTTTTAAAAGAGTTCAGGATTAAGCCCTTAACTGACTCCGATAGAAGTCAAATATATGACAGCTCACTAAATATTATTTAAGTTTTCTGTTAACCAAGAGAGATCCTACAAAAAATATCATAACTTTTAGTACAATTACTCCATACGTTCCTGCTCGGCTTACTGACACGCAACCAGCCCCACTGGCATCCCCAGGTAGAAAGATGTAAATAAAATATCTTTTGTACAAAATAACTTCGTGTCTGACTGAACTAAAATGTCTATATACTTAATAATAATAAGCAACAGATAAATTTTGAGAAGAAATTCACTCCAAAATCTGAAAAATAAGATGTAGTCCTATTGCACCATGTTAACTTGAACAAGGAATAGCATTAATATCTCTGAATCCGGAAGCTAATTGTCTTTTAAAGATAGTCCTATGGTAGTGATTACCTTCCAAATTTCCTGCCTGGCATCCTTAACTTCAGATAAGTATTCATAGATCAACAGCTCCAGGTCATACATATCATCAGGAAGGAAATCTATTACAAAGGGAGTAAGAATTACATGAATAATTCATTGGGTAGAGTTTGATTTGCTTTGTTTTTAATCCTAAAGCTGTGATCTGAAAACTTGATTTGCCAGCATTTGAACAGAAGTATCAGGGAAGAAGCCCAGTGTGCTTCTTCCAGTTTAGCTTATCAATACTCTGGTGCCTGAGGGGTACTATACTTTACCACTGGGAGAAGCAGCTGGCCTTGAGCAAAAAGTAGAAAATGAAAAGGCTTAAATTGACCAATTTGATGTTGACTATCCTTAGAAGTCTCCTGAAAGACACGGTAATGTAATCAATGGATTTTGGTGGCCACCATACATTTTAATAGCATAGCATGAATGATTGGCTCAGCCAAAATCTACGTAAGCCTTATCTATTTTGTCAATGCATTGTATCATCGTTGTGGAATAAATGCATACAAATTGTTAACAAGACGTAAGTGCTGTTGCAGTCCTAACTGGCACGGTAATAAATCATAGTGATTTGTTTTTAAACTACTTTTTATCCAAAGATACTTAAATACTTTGCAATGATTACTTTTGTGGAAAGTTTTCATCTTAATTTTTGCAGCTGGAATAGAGTCAGGAAGTGAGAATGTGACATGACTGAATAATTACTCGGCATCACACACAGGCATGTCAAAACATTTGAAGAAAATCACGAGGTTCATATTCGGTTTCCATTCATGGGAAAGGCAAAGTACTCTGCATGCACATGCATCTGCTTTTAAAATTAGCCTTGAATAAACAAAGCCTACGTTCTTTCTATAAAGCAAGCTCCATTTTTCATCTTGGACTGTATCAAAGGTATTTCCCAATATCTATCCAAAAAACCCTAAACCATAGATGCCCAGCAAAATCCTGGAATCAAAGCAGCTCATGAAATCTTCTACCTTCAATATTCGGACTATTGCTACTTCCAGCAGGTATGATGATGGATGCATAAAGTCACTAACATGCCAGCTCGCCCCACCACAATTACAGCTCATCAGCTTTTAGTCCAAAGATACTTAAATACTTTGACAAGGAATGGCTCGACCCTCTCAGTCCAGCCCTGAAGTTTCATAGGCAGCCATCAGTTCCACACTCATCTCATAAAAAATAAATTCAGCAATAATCCCAATAACCATCCTTACCACATCTAGTAATTTCTCAATGAATTTCAAACAAATATATGTGGATGTCAATATGTGAATTATTTTTCTGATATCTTTCAAGCCCTCATTTGGTCAGTGAGATGATTTGCAGCTGTTGAATGGTGTGTAACCCATGGTGAGGTACCTGGAGAGTGTCCTGATACAGATGCAAGTTCCTGATAGGCCTCTGAAACTCCCACCTCCAAGAAAAAAAAGCATTAAATTCCCTTTTCATTTGCTTAACAAATTGACTATCAAATTGGTCTCTAGAATTAATATTTATATGTAATTGTTCCAGTTTAGGGATGTAAAAGATATTTACAGTGAAAAAAAGAAATGGTTGAGGTCATCAGCTCTTCGATGCATTAACCAGTTAACACAGCATAACCTGTGTGTTACATATAAGCCTCAACCTCTTCATCTGTTAAATCAGTGAGTAGTTGAGATGATCTTCGAGATTTCTCCCAATGCTTAACATTTAAAGCTTTGTTTGAGAACACTACTCACTGAGTCAGGATCCTGTTGAGCAGTTCGAACAACAAATCTGCCTCCCTATACTTCCATTCATCAGTCCAGGTTCCGAGCTGGGAAACAACTAAAATGATCTCCTTCAAATATTGGAAAACAACTTACAGATTTCCCCTATGTGTTACCTTCTGCAAGTAAAGCTAACCAACGCTCATCCCAAACTTCACGTGACATGGCGTGATTATTGCGTTCACGACTTGTCTTACAATTGCATCACAAATCGCCAAGAACACTGTGACTAGAAGCTCCTTTGATCTGGGTATGGTGCTCCTATGTTTGCATTAGCCAGTCTAACACTCTGTAATCAAGTGGAGTTCCTGTGCTGCGAGCATCACCCCGGCCTTGTTAGACATGCAGAGTTTGGGGCCCCACGACAGACCTACTGACTTAGATTTTATGTTTTAATGTGCCGCACTATGATTCACGTCCACATTCAAGTTTAAGAAGCACTGACAGGGTAGAGTTACCCAAGGGTTGGTGTACACTGAGCTCATCATCAACTGCAAACCATAAGCTATTTTACAAGTCAGAACTCTGAAACCCTGGGCTGATGCAACCGACTTCTGAAAAAGAAAAGTCTGTTATACTGTATCGCTGCCGATAGATATATGTGATGGTACTCTTTCTTTTTTTTTTTTTTTTTGTTTAAAGATTTTATTTATTTATTCATGAAAGACAGAGATAGAGAGGCAAAGACACAGACAGAGGGAGAAGCAGGCTCCACGCAAGGGGCCTGATGTGGGACTCGATCCCAGGACCCCGGGATCAAGCCAGACGCTCAACCGCTGAGCCACCCAGGCATCCCAACCATCCTCTTTCTTGAAACTCTTCCTTTTTCTTGTTTCCTCCTTAACCTTGTCCGTGTACTTCCTAATATGTCTTTATTCTTGCCCATGATGGGAGCACTGCATCTTGGCATCGCCTGTGCTGATTTTTGTCTACTCACTCTTCATTCTTTATAGGCTTTTCCTGACTCAACCCCTGCATTTCCATGACTTCAGCTGCCATCCATATGCTGCTCACTGTACACTCCATACCTCCAGCCTTGCTCTCCTGAGTTCCAGTTCAGTTCGACTGAACCATCCACCTGAATGTTCTGTAGGGACCCCTTAAATGGAATTCACCTTAACTGCTCTCTCGTCTCACATTTTCTTCTTCTGTTTCCATTCGTTAAGGATATCTACCAAGCTATTAACTTCCAGAGCATCCTAAACCCTTCCTTCTCCAAACACCCTGTACATCTACCAACCACCTAGCACCGTCAATTTCATCATTGAATCCAGTCGTTCTGTACTGTCACCACTTCAGCTTGGACTACATTGTCTTTCAAGCCTTATCATCAATGTCTTTAGATTTTTTTTTTCTCTCCTGCCCATTGCTACTCTCTCTGCACTACCTTTGTTTCTTTCCCAGCATCCCCTTCTGCCAAACACACAAAGAACTTTTTATTTCTATTAAGAAGCATCTAAAACATAGATCCCTCCTACCTTAAAAATCTCCTAGGTCATATCAGGCAATAGAGCTAATACAGCTTTATGATGATTCTGGTCCCAATACTCCACTAAACCTATTCTTTCTGTTGCTTCTTTTTTTTTTTCTTTCAAGATTTTATTTACCTATTCATGAGAGACACACAGAGAGAGAAGCAGAGACATAGGCAGAAGGAGAAGCAGGCTCCATGCAGGGAGCCTGATGCGGGACTCGATCCTGGATCCCGGGATCACACCCTGAGCCAGAGGCAGATGCTCAGCCGCTGAGCCCCCCAGGCATCCCTCTGTTGCTTTTTCCACTATGCTTTGCCTCAGCTTGGTACCTTCGTAAATGTCATTTATTCTGACATAAATGCCTTTCTCCTTTTTTTTTTTATTGCAAAAGCCTATGCCTCCTTCTAGACCTCATTCAAATATCACTTACCCTGAAATGCCTTCACAGATTTGTAATGCTTCTATTAAGTGCACGCTTCATAGATTGCTTTATACAACAGTTCCATTGGGTTGTTTTGCAAGGACTTTCATGTTAACCTGGTTCTGGCACTAACCGCATGACTTTTAGCCATTTATTAATCATTTTGATTTCTTATTTTGCTCAAATGTAACTCAGAGATCAGAATACCCCTACTGAAAGTTAGATTACGTAGGTAACATATTAAGCAAGGTGGCTGGCACACAATAGGTGTTAAGCAATCATTTGTGCCTTATAAATACAATCATTTTATTTGACTTACTTCCCCTTAGCAGATTGTGGACAGCTGCAAGGATTCACTGGTCTACTTGATGTACAATGTTTGCAGCTAGTTCTGAGCCTACCACAGAATAGGCACTCAGTGTACAGTTACTAAATTGAGATCCTCCTCAACCATTACATTTTGTCTCAGTGCCCATTTCATAATCCACATAAGGAAAAAAATTCCCAAACCCCTTAGATGACACAACATCATCCAGCAATGTATTTTTTTAAGATTTATTTATTTATTTATTTATTTATTTATTTGGGAGAGAGAGAGCCCAGGGACGGGAGGTACAGAGGGAGGGAGAGAGAGAATCTCAAGCAGACTTTCCGCTGATCATGAGCCTGAATGGATGGGGCTGGATATCACCACCCTAAGATCATGACCCGAGCCGAAATCAAGAGTTGGATACTTAATTGACTGAGCCACCCAGGCACACCTCCAGTGACATTTTTAAGTCTTCCTTTCTTTACCCAAATATTCTCCTTTTTTTTTTTTTTTGCTTCTTTAAACAGAGTATATCTTTGAATTTCCATGATCATCTTATCAGTATCATTGCACTCATTTCTGTCACTCATAAAATTGTGTTTCTCAATCCATAACTATTTCAATCCTCATTTTATTCATTGACCATATTCTCTAATTATGTACAAATATCTCAGTCAAAAAGGTACTCTTACCTGAGTTCTCAGAGACTTGCTCCACTGAGGTTCTTTCTAAGGCATCCCTGTGCTTTTCAAAGTATCCTATTTAATTTCTTGTCGTCTCAATCTGCAAGCCACTCAACAGTGTTGACAAACCACCTGCCCCAAATCCCTCCTATGCCTGTAAAAGGTAAATATCTACATGTACTTTGAGATGGGTTTCCTTGGAACTATCACAATGAAGATAAACCAACTCAATTTTGGTTCAGAAAAATGCATGGAGAATTTTTGCATTAAGATAAATTTCCCCATCCTGTATCTCAACAGGGTTTTTAATTTATTGCTTATTGTTACGTGATATTTAAAGATTACTTTTTTTAAGATTTAATTTGTTTATTCATGAGAGACACAGAGAGAGAGAGAGAGGCAGAGACACAGGCAGAGGGAGAAGCAGGCTCCATGCAGAGAGCCCAATGGGGGACTAGATCCTGGGTCTCCAGAGTCACGCCCTGGGCTGAAGGCGGCGCTAAATCACTGAGTCACCCAGGCTGCCCAAAACTTTACTGCTGTTTTCTGTTTTTCAGGGATGTTTGTATGTGGTGTCATTTTATTATAGCTCTCAAAAAAAAAAAAAAAAAAAAAAAAGTCCTTAAATACGCAACTCTGAAATTGCCATGTAGATGAATGGGAAACAGAATTCTGTTACGGGATTTTCTCAGAAAGTCAGCATAACTCTCAATGTAAATGTGTCCTCACTCCAAAATTCTATTATAGAAATCTGTTTACATATTTCAGTACTAGAGCAAGACCTCTTAGACCTAGGTCCTTGGGCGTACTTCAAATTACTGTGAACCTCATGACATTGTATGTAGACATTTTGTAGACACATGTATCATCACGTTTCTAACCCCATCAAAAGACTTGATGCAAAAAAAGCTTAGGAATCACTGTCATCACAGAGAGAGCTAGAAAACAACGTATTGGTAGTGATTCTTTAGACCCTAAATTTCTGAAGAATAGAGATGGGAAGAAGTACTGTATCTGTAGGTAAAGTATGCTCTAGACTTACCTGTTACAAAAGGCCACACAACGAGAATTGGGATATTTTACTTAGAGATCATTTTCTTTCAGCAGCACTGCAGTTGTTAACTTGTATTTTGGTTCCAGTGAAAGCAGTCCCTACAATCCGGTGGGAACCAGATTGGGGAACCCGGAATCTGGTGGGAACCAGGCTAGCTGCCCAACCGCATTTAAAATGTAAAGTTCAAGAGATGCTTCAGGGTAAGGTGAGTTTGGCTTCCAGAACCACAGGAAGAGTCTCATGGATTAGGTTGCCAGATGTACGTCAGTGATAATTACTGAGAAAGAAAACAGAGTCCTTTTTGGTGATATTATGGGAGAGGGGACAGACAGCCCAACAGAAACTTAAGCCCATTAACCTCTGGTCAATTTTGGACTCACCTCAACGTTGACCACCTAATTTTCACATATTTGGACACAGAGGCCCTCTCCTCCCCAGCCTCCCCAAACCCTGTGAAAGTAACCATTGCCCTGTGCTTAGGGAAAAGCCACGTGGCTCAGGCAATACAGCCCAGATCTAGAATAGAACCAACTAGGAAAAAATTCTTGCCTGGAACGTGGCCTAATAGGTTTCTAACTTGTCAGGAAATAGTGTCCTTGATATGGTATCTTTGACTTCGAACTTGGTTTCATATTTGTTTCAAAAGGCACACACACGTCCTTCAAGCCATGCAGACATAAAATGTACATGCGATGTTTCATTTTTCAACATATGAAGCGTATGTGACCACAGCACGAAGAAACTGTTGAGAAAGCCTAGCACTGAGATTTCAGAAGAGTGTTGATTAGATTTATATTAATAAAATATTTTCCCTAATGTTTACTCTTGGCATGGCATGATTCTTTCCCATTATCTCTTACACATTCGGTTTCATGGTGTGAATCCTTTTCTCCAGTCTTTTGCTATTAACATTGCATGATGAACACTTTCCCAATGTCTTTAAAGTCTTGTAATTTAATTGAATGGTTTGGTAATATTCCGGTGGATGGCTATACCGATATTTATTTTTACCTTCCCCTTCTGTAAAAATTTTGTTTCTAATTTCTTGTTTTGGGTGCACATCTTTAAATCTACTGATGAATAGATTCCTATGATAAACATGATGGTGGTTGGCTAATATTCTAAATCCATTATGAATAAATCACAATGAAATATGAGTGTTACTTATTGGTAGTGATGGTACAAATTATGCAGGTTGTTTTTGGAGAGGAGGGTGTCCTTTGTTTCACGTTGTGTTTTCTCAGTCCAAGCAATATTCTACATGGGCAGAAATCTTTTTTCAACAACTTGAATCATACACATTATCAGGACAGTATCAAGGAGGCAATAAAATAAAGTTTAATTTCTTTTGAGGGTCTTTATTGCAGAAATAGTCCATTTACAGTGGAAGTTAATTTTTAAAAATACATTTCTAATACATGCATGATCCACAGGTTTCTTGCATGCAGGGTGTTACTTCCATTAAATGATTTTCTTTGTCTCTTAGAAATTGCTTCAGTTTAAGTATGGAGTCCATTAAGCTTCAGGTTTCTTTCTTGTCTTTTAGTTTGAAAATTTTCATTATCATTTTAATAAAATCAGGCTAATTAAATTTTCTGGCAATGTGGATCATCTCTATCATGGAGTTGTAATCAGATACTTGTCATTGATACAGGAGCACAACTACATATATTTTCCCTAAAGTTGATTGAAGATTTTTTTCTCTTTATACGTCATGTAAGGAATTGATTCTGTATTTCTGCAGCTTTTGTAGCAATGGATAGACTTAATCTAGGCGGTAATACTAAAGACCCACAACATAAACTTAAAAAGGCCATCACAGCTTAAGAGAACATTGTAAAACCTCAAAGAGAATGAGAAAAATGACCGTTTAAATCACGATGAGAAACAGGTGCTGGCCATGAAGAATTCCCTTAAAAAACCTTGGCGATTTGGCATTCACAGGTTTTTTTTTTTTTTTTTTTTTTTTTTAATGACGAGGTAATCTCAGTATTTTGTACAAGCAGCAGTGAGGAATAAAAAACGACTTTATGGCCTTGGGGATTTACTAACATTCCATTTATAGAATAAGAGCCCATGTACCACCCCCCACACACACACCCTCACACATACACACAGCATGCACCTCCATGTGCACCAGAGCAAAATGTGCAAATGTGAAGTTTAGAAAGAAGAGATTCAATATAGAATGTTGTTTTCTTTTTAAAGATGTTATTTATTTATTCATGAGAGACACAGAGAGAGGCAGAGACACAGGCAGAGGGAGAAGCAGTTTCCCTGCTGGGAGCCCGATAAGGGACTCGAACCCAGGACCCCGGGGCCACTACCTGAGCCAACGGCAGACACTCAACTACTGAATCACCCAGATGCCCCTAGAATGTTGTTTTCTAAAAATGCTGAATGGATTTTGGAGCCCTGTCTGACAATGGGTACTCAATATCTGTTGCTGCCTGGTTGAATAGATAATTTAATTGAATAAATACATGCAAATACTAACATCAAACAAGAATATTACTTGAGTTTAAAATTTTATATGCCCAAAGTAAATAAATTAAATGTTTTCAAATATTTACATTTAAAAAAGGCAGGCAGGAGGAAACTTCTGGAGCTGGTGGATATGTTTATCACCTTAATTGTGGTGATGGTTATGGGGTATACGTATATATTCAAATTCATCGAATTTCCATGTCCATTAAATATGTGCAGTTTTTTGTATGTTGGTTATACTACAGAAAAGCTGTTAACAAGGTAAAATTTTAAATACTCAAAGAAGTTTAACGCTGTAAGAAATTCATGTCTAATGCTACTTTGAGAAAAACCTTCTAGAATCTGTTTTATCTTGAGGAACTCAGCTTTGCCTTGGATCAAACACACAGATTAGATCAGTGTTCAAGCTAGATGTTGCATGGAGGGTATTATGCTGAGTGAAATAAGCCAATCGGAGAAAGACAATCATCATATGGTTTCACTCCCATGTGGAATATAAGAAATAGTGGAAAGGACCATGAGGGAAGGAGGGAAACTGGGTGGGGAAAAATTAGAGAGGAAGACAAACCATGAGAGACTCCTAACTCTGGGGAACAAACAAAGGGTTGCAGAAGGGGAGGTGGGTGGGGGATGGGGTGACTGGGTGACGGGCCCTGAGGTGGGCACTTGATGGGATGAGCACTGGGTGTTATATGTTGGCAAATTGAATTTAAATAAAATATCTAAAAAAGGATAGGTGTTGCATGTAAGACTCATCTCTCTGCCATTTTTCATGTCGTTGCATCTCACGGTACATAACTTTTTCCCTTCCTATGATGTATCTACATCCTAACTTAGGTAAAACCTGCAAGCACATTCTGATTTTAAGACCTAAAAGAGCAATTATAAACGTTTTGAATCCATTAGCTTCTTTTATTTCTGCTTCTCAATGCTATCGTATGAGGAGGGATGCTTTCTAATTAGGAAAAATTGATGTTTTGTTTTTTTTTTTCCAGTATAGCAGTTCATTATTGTACATTACCATGGGGAGTTAAATTAATAATACTGGTTTTCTAAGAGAATTTCCTTTTCTCCTTTGTACCTAAATGAGATGTGGGATTGCTTCATCTCCCTTGACAAAAATTTGGAAGCCAGAAAGAGCCTCTGTTAAACAGTTTTCAACTCTGAAATCTTCATTTTATATGTTAAGCTACCTTCATAAAGCACTTTCATGAATGAATTGAGTTCTCTGTCTCACTTCTATCCAAAGGCTAATGCTTTTCTAAAACTGATTTCTAGTATCTGCCTATATGTTGCTACTACCTCATGACTGTATTTCTGAGAATTTGTTTCTTGTATTAATTTCTGCATCCCAAGAAGATATTTTTTTTAAAAAAAAGATTTATTTATTTTAGAAAGAGAGAGAGAGAGAGAGAGAGAGAGCAGTGGGGAGGGGCCGAGGCAGAGGAAGAGAGAATCTCCAGCAGGCTCCTCCTCCCCTCTGAGCTCAGAGCCCCACTCCGGACTCGATCTCATGACCCTGAAATCATGACCTGAGCTGAAACAAAGAGTTGGACAATTGACTGAGCCACTCAGGTGCCCCCCGGGGAGGATATTTCTGTTGACAGTCCTTAAAGCCATTATGAAAGTCAATAAAACCTAATGGTTTATAAAGAGGACTCTAGGGTCAAAGAGAACATGGTTCAAATCCCAGTGACACTAGTTATCAGTCATGTTACCTTGAGGAGGCCACGGACCCTCTCTGCCTGAAAGTCCTCAACAAAAACAAGGAAATAAATAGCAACAATACCTACCTTTTCCTTTCTTTCTTTCTTTCTTTCTTTCTTTCTTTCTTTCTTTCTTTCTTTCTTCTTTC
Organism: Nyctereutes procyonoides; assembly: GCF_905146905.1. Taxonomy (NCBI): domain Eukaryota; kingdom Metazoa; phylum Chordata; class Mammalia; order Carnivora; family Canidae; genus Nyctereutes; species Nyctereutes procyonoides. The sequence goes on from NW_026575122.1 coordinate 10,050,924, forward strand.
TTTCTTTCTTTCTTTCTTTCTTTCTTTCTTCTTTCTTTCTTTCTTTCTTCTTTCTTTCTTTCTTTCTTTTTCTTCTTCTTCTTCTTCTTCTTCTTCTTCTTCTTCTTCCTCTTCTCTTTCTTTCTTTCTTTCTTTTTCTTCTTTCTTTCTTTTTTCTTTCTTTCTTTCTTTCTTTCTTTCTTTCTTTCTTTCTTTCTTTCTTTCTTTTTTTTTATACCTACCTTTTTCAGCGGTTTCAAGGATTAAATAAGAAAATCTGCAAGAGCCACTTGGTCTAGTTCCTAGAATGTTGTATGCACACAGTAAACATGAGCTATTTATGTTTTTATTATTAATCAAATTCAAATTTCTATATTTGTTTTGCTACCTGACTTTGTAATGATCCTTAAAATTCTAGTTTTTCATGACTGCTTACTTCATTGCTTGCTCTCCTCACTGTGAACTGCAAGCATTATTGAGCTCTTATGTCCTGGTGTCTATAATGCTGAGGCCCCTACGCTTCACATTCTTGTTTGTTTGTTTATTTGTTTGTTTGTTTTTACGCTTCACATTCTTAGAAGGAATTTCTTCTCATCACAAATGGTGAGACGCCAGCACAAGCTATCTGCCTCTATCTGCAGCTCTCTGTGGTTGATGGGATGGTGAAAGTTTGACATAACTGAGTCTTCATTTTAGGATTTTTAAAGAGGGATTTATCTAATATTAGGGTATAATCAGTTATATTCAAGTAGCCATAAAACCCTGTGGTCATGTCATTCAGAAGACAAGCCAAGGGATACCTGGGTGGCTCAGTGGTTGAGTGTCTGCCTTCAGCTCAGGGCGTGATCCCGGAGTCCCGGGATCCAGTCCTGCTTGGGGTCTCTGCGGAGAGCCTGCTTCTCTCTCTGTCTATGTCTCTGCCCCCTCTCAGTGTCTCTAATGAATAGATAAATAAATTAATTTTAAAAAAAGCCAAGCCAAATGGGTGATTTGAAGAGAGAAATGAGGCCTGATGGCTTATGAGATATAGGTACAAGTATATTTGTTGAGAGGGGAGAAGACTGTACAGGATGATGAGCCCTTGAGCGATCTAAGAAATAGTTGTAAGACTACTGAATGGGTAGAGAAAGCCTAGCTGTGGGTTCACAGAGGGGGTGAGGGAGATGTGAGAGGCTACAAAACCCAGAAATTAGTAATACTACGAGGCTTGCAATGCTTGGCTTCCCTGAGAACCTTTATACTTGCCCAACTCATTTGAAAAATCACTGCTTTAAACATTGTATCTTACTATTTTCTGATATTGAAACATAGATATTCCCAGGACAGAGAATTTAGGGTACATAAAAGAAAATGTCAAAAGGCTTATATTTCCAAAAATAAGAAAGAGTCAAGCAGAAAAAAAAGCAGTATAAATATTTCTAGGTGATAATTGTGTGTTTTAACTTACCTGATCTTTCACTCTTCTATGAGGCAACAGTGCATGATTTTTGTGACCCCATTTTCCCTTTAACACATTCCATGGCAATCAGTTGTTTTCCGGATGTATCCCTTACTAGATTAAAAGTTTCATAAAAAGAGTTACTTAGTCTTATTCCCAGGATGCAAACCCTAGGGCCTGAAACATAATAGTAGTAAATATTAAAACAAGACAAAAAATACCCTGAAATCATACTTTGAGGTTTAGGTGTTTTTTTTTTCTTTTTTCCCAGCAATTCTATACATTTCTCAGTGCTCATCAAGGTAAGTTTACTCTCCATCCTTTTTATCTATTTCACTCATCACCTCCATTGACCTCCCCTCTGGCATCTACCAGTTTGTTCTCTAAGAATTTTGGTCTCTTCTTTGCTTTGTTTTTTCCTTTGTTTTATTTCCTAAATTCCACATGAGTGAAATCAGTTGTATTTGTCTCTGAGGGACTTATTTCATATAACATTATACTCTCGAGGTTCATCCATGTTGTGGTAATGGCAAGATTTCATTCTTTTTTATGGCTGAGTAATATTTCACCATGTATATACACCACATCTTCTTTATCCATTCATCTATCAATGGATGTAGGTTGACTATTGCAAATAATACTGCAATAAACAAAGGGGTGCATATATATATTTTTTTCAAATTAGTGTTTTCATTTTCTCTAAGTGAATACCCAAAAGTGGAATTACTAGATTACGTGGTAATTCTATTTTTGATTTTTGTGGAAACTCTACACTGTTTTCCACAATGGCTGCACCAATTTGCATTCCTCCAGTGTAACAGGATTCCTTTGTCTCTACATCTTCACCAACATTTCTATTTTTGATTCTAGACATTTTGACAGGTGTGAGGTGATATCTCATTGCGGTTTAGATTTGCATTTCCCTGATGTTGAGTGATATGGAGCATCTTTTTATGCGTTTCTTGGCCATCTGTATATCTTCCTTGGGAAAATGTCTATTCAGATCCTCTGCCCATTTTTGATTGGATTATTGGAGGTGGGAGGGTTGATGTTGAGTTGCATGAGTTATTTATATTTTTGTTATTAACCCTTATTGAAGATGTCATTTGCAAATATTTTTCCTGCAATAGGCTGCCTTTTTCTTTTGTTGATAGTTTCCTTTGCTGTGCAAAAGCTTTTTATTTTGATGTAGTCCCAATAGTTTAATTTTGCTTTTGTTCCCTTTGCCAGAGGAGACATATCTAGAAAAATGTTTCTATGGTTGACATCAAAGAACTTACTATGTTCTTACTATGTTTTCGTCTAGGAATTTTGTGGTTTCAGGTCTCACATGTAGGTCTTAGTCCATTTTGAGATCATTTTTGTGTATGGTGTAAGAAACTGGTCCAGTTTTATTCTTTATTCTTTTGCACATAGCTATCCAGTTTTCCCACACCATTAATCAAAGAAACTCTCTTTTCCCCATGATATATTCTCAGATCCTTTGACGTAGATTAATCGACCATAAATTACATGGATTCATTTCTGGATTCTCTATTCTGTTCTGTTGATCTATGTGTCTATTCTTGTGCCAGTACTATAATGCATTGATTACCACAGCTTTGTAACATAACTTAAAATCCAGGATTCTGATACCTCTAGCTTTGTTCTTCCTTCTCTAGTCTGGTGCTCAACTAGTAGTACCTTTGCACCTTACTCTGGTGCAAGTCTACAATATCTTTTTAGAAATACTTTGAGCCCAATAGTTTTTAAATCCAGAATATTTTGGATGTTAGGGAGGCAAAATGATGGAACATATTCTGGGTATTGCAAAATGTCCTCACTGGGGACGCCCAGGTGGTTCAGTGGTTGAGCGTCCGCCTTTGGCTTGGAGTGTGATCCCTAGGTCTTGGGATTGAGTCCTACTCAGGCTCCCTGTGGGGAGCCTGCTTCTCCCTCTGCCTGTGTCTCTGCCTCTGTGTGTGTGTGTCTCTTGTGAATAAATAAATAAAATCTTAAAAAAAAAATCCTCACTGGCCTCGGGGGAGCACCCCAGAATCAAGCATGTTAAGATTTTAGGAGCAAAATGTATAATTAAGTATAAATACATACATACTAAAATAATATGTCAGTTCAGGTTATGTGTGTTTACCCATTAAGCTAAGTTCAAGTCAGGTTTTATGGTCAAATGAATTTAAAACGGCTTCTGGGCTTCAGACATTTTGGATTTAGGAACTGAAGATAATGGTTTTATAGACTTAGACTAACTTCTTTTGCATAGCTCTTTCTTCTTTTTCAAATATTTCTTTCCCACAATTAGTGTTTCTCAATTATAAGTAGATCCAGGGCTTGTTTTTGAATGTAAATAACTTACAACATTCTCTTTATACTCCTAATAAAAAGCACAGAGATAATACAATGTATCTAAAGGAATAAGTTTTAAAGAAATTAATATAAAATCCTAATATACAAAACAGAAATTTAAAAATGCATAATAATATATGTGACAACATGTATATGTTTATGCATATATTGGGTTTGTGGAAATGTGGATTAAGTGGGCAAAGGTTCTAACTCGGGCAAACATAATGAAGTAGTCCAATAATTGTACCTGTGGTTAGAATCACTATGATTGTGCCGCTGCAAATGTAGGCAAAGTGTGATTTATCCACTATGCGCATATCTAATGTTCCCACGGGCATGACTTACAAAATGCTAAACAACCCTTGGAAAATTATATATATTTATATACAGACATATGTATATATACAATACATACATGCACATATATATGTGCATGTATATATGTGCATACATATACATACATACATACATATATATATTTGGTGATAGCTGTTTTCCCGAAAAATTTATTTCATAAATCAGTTAAAAAAAACTTGGCAATTATCTACAAAATGTAAAATGTTCTAAGACCAGATAATTATAAGCTGGCTTTCCCTCTAAAATGAGGGGCAGGATATTGGAAAGTTTGCAGCATCTGAGCAGTTTGGGCGCCCTGCAGGACTGCTCTGTCCCTCACACCAGCAGACAGCTCTCATCCCTGGCTCTCCTCACTAAATGTCAGCAGTGCTCCACTAATCATGTTGACAACAAAAGCTGCCCCCACACATTTGCCAAATGCCCTCCGCCTCCCATGAGAATCACTGACCCATCTCATCCTCGCGACCACCCAGTCAACTGATCTTCTTATTCTCACTGTGTTAGATGAAGCCACTGAGGGACAGAAAAACTTAGCAGACCGTTATTACTGACTTTCAAAGCAGGACTCTACCTGACAGACATCCTAACCTCTAGCTCAGCTATCTCCACCGCACTGGCCAATCCTTACGGGGCTATACGTATTGTTCCTTCTCATTTTCCACATGTCTGGGAGCTAACTCTGTTGCCTTGTGCTTTCTATCCTCTTCCTGCAAGTCCTTAAGTTCCAATGGTTTTGGGGTGGAGAAGGAATTGGTTCCTGACTGTCAGTTACAAGGAGAGTGAGACTCAGTTGTATTTTTGAGGTGTCATTCTAGTCTTGCACTTCTGCTGCATTCTGTTTGAAAGTAAATGATCTAGCACTTGTCACGTAAAAAAAAGCCAGGTCTATTAACAGGAGACTGAGTGGTTGTATTAATTATCTATTCCAATGTGACGGGTCACCCTTAACACTCGGTATCTTAAAACAATTAACATTTTTTTTATTTCAGTAGGTTTCTGGGGGGCAGGAATCCGTTGGGTAGCTTTGGTTTAGGGTCTCCTCATAAGATTTCAGCCAGGATGCAGCTCCAGCTGCATCATCTCAAGTAAGCAGGCCCAGAGGATTCACTTCCAAGCCCATTCTCACGGCTGTTGGCAGAAGCCCTCCGGTCCTCACCATGTGGGCCTCTCTTGATTATGACAGGGTAGCTGGCTTCCTCACAGCAGATCATCTGAGAGAGAAAAAGAGAGAGCAAGAGAGAGAGGAGATGCAGGAAGTCATTTTTGCCTTTTATGCCCTCATCTCCAATTCACAAACAATCACTTCTACTGTATTTGTTGGAAAAGAGCCACCAGTTCCAGCCTATACTCAGGTGAGAGGAATTAAAATGCGTTTCTTGAAAGAAGGATTAGCAACAATTGTAGACATATCTTTTTTTTTTTACATATATATATTTTTTAAACCACCGTAGAGGTCATTCCAGTTTTGAGACTCTTGTCTGGTACTTGGTTGCGGTTGGGAAATAGTTCTACTCATGACACCTCACCTAGAATCCCTCAGTCCTTTTCCCTAGTTTTGTGCACCCAAACTCCAGCTTCCTGTTTCACTGCCAAAGGCGAGCATTTGTCATGCTGGGAGGTTTGAGCTTGACCACTGAATCGCCTCACACATTTGGAAAGCCAGAAAAGTGAAGTCTCTCCATGTCCCAAGGACACACACACACACACACACACACACACACTGTAACCGGTGGCTGACTGGGATAAACGTAACAAAGCCCAGCTGCTCTCCTCTGAGGCAGAGAATAACCTCTAAGACGGACTTTCCTTTCTACCACTCCCCCTGGGAGCGGGCTAAATCTGGGACTTCATCTACAGTTTACTTGGCCTCACTATTTCCTCTTCCCCAGTCTGCTTCCCTCTAGCCTGGACTATCTTCTCCTGAGAGCTTGTCTTTCATAAATTACTTGCAAGGGTTCAGGGTTTGCTTCCGATCCACAGAGAGAGCATGTAATATTTTGTTTGCCTAGAGCTTTGCAAAAAATTTAAACTCTATGTTTATGTTATGGATGGTATTATATTCAGAGCAATATTGTGAGCAAAAAAAAAAAAAAAGAAAGAAAAGGAAAGAAAAGAAACAGATTCAGGTTAGCTCAAGGGAAGAGCAGAGTTCTTTAGCTATATGATCTCACAGATATTTGGGGAAGATATTTAATGTCAGCATGGAATCACGGGGACTTAACATGGAAAAGAGACTTTCCGTCTCTCAGGGGACATATGACCTCTCCCATCACTGCCCTCCTGGTGGATATTCCATCATTCTCTGTTCTCAAATGGCTTTTCAGCTTCTTTTCCTTAAACGTGGTTTTATGCAGCTGTTCCATGCCTCTCTCCATTTTCATGAACTCTGTTCCATTATCCATCCTCAAGTTCCTATTTCTTGCTTTGTTTCATGTTTCAAATTAAGAAAAATCCAAAAAAAAAAAAATTAAAAAGTCCTGAGGTTCCTCCCCCCGCCCCCCATAGCCCAACCTGAGTGTGCTGGTGGTGCTGCCCACCCAACAGTCAATTGCTTGTGCGTCACCAGCTCTGTAGAGGGGGTGTGGACGGGACTGATCTCTTAGAAGACTGGTTCGAGGGAGATCTCTTTGAGTGGGGGAAAGAGTGAAACTATGGCCAATAATGCTAGTGATAGTTCTGATAGAAACTGAGAAAATAGTTTATGAAATACAAATTATTTTTCTATGGTGTTTTAGGAGTCATCACATGTGTACACCAGTTAGCTTTAAGTGAAGTTCTATAAATTTAGGAGCTGGTGGTAGTAATCACACAAGTTGCCCCACGTCAACTTATACACCCCTCATTCTATAAGAACACACTTGAGTACTTGAGTTAAAGCCACATAAGTCAGAGCAATGTTTTACTGATCTAAGATGAAAAGGATCTCTAATGCCATAGTGTCTTTGGTGTTTGCTCCTTTAAAACATACTAATGCATATGTTTGCCTCCGTGAAAATGTGAAGCAAAAATGTTTGTTTAAAATACTCTGTAATTCCCTTTACCACCATTTTAAGATGGCACTTAAAGAAGTAAGTGCAGCATTCCTTCTAGTACAAAAGCCATGAACAAGACTCACTATATAAATATTTTGCTCCATGGCACAAGCATTAACATATCATGGCTATAAAAACAACACTCAATCATAGTGCCAGACTTTGGGTACCGTCTTAAATGTGGTAGCTGAGGTTTCAATGCTTGTAAACACAAGAGGATTCCCTTGAATGATGTCTGGAAAGGTAGAGCTTCAGTGAACTTGTCTTCTTCATTCTCCTTATTGGGGAGGAAAAAAAGAGAAGCAAGTAAAGGAAACGCTTCCACTTGCATATCCAACAGGCCCTAATATGCTCTGAGTAGCCAGACCAACATATATTCTGGGATCTCACAGAGGGTGTGTGTCAGTCATGATTGTCGCTTGCCAACCACAGAATCCTTTCTGACTAGTGTAAAAAAAAAAAAAAAAAAAAGAATAGAATGAAAGAATATTAGGTTGTTTACTAACTCTCTGCGAGGGCCAGAGATTCATGTTCTATTCTCTGCTTGCTTTTCTTGTCATCTTTCTCTCTCCAGTTAGTCTGTGGTGAGGGTGTTGGTGGAACCAATCAGCAAGAAAAGTGTATTTGAGTTATTAAATGAGAGACTTATTTTAATTGAATTTATGATATTAAAGCAAGTATTGAATGCAAAACACAAGGGCAACTATTCAAAGTATCCCCTCCGCAAACATGATGCTTTATTTGACTCATTTATTTTTGCCACATATTTTTCAGATAATATCCAGATAGCTGCTCTCTTAAACATTGTGTAACTTCCAAACTGTAATAAGTTTTACTGGATTAATTTAAAATGAATATTTCCAACATACTGTAATTCTTTTTTTTTTGTCAACATATTGTAATTCTTACTAGATTTTCACTTTTCCACGAACATTTTAATGTTTCTTTTGTCTTATAAAATGAAATGTAAAAATGAAAAATGTGGAAAAATAAAAATAGAATTTTATCCGTTTCAATCATAAATCATTGTCAATTTTCAATTTCTCTCTTTCTTTAATCTTTCTTCTTTCCTTCTGTTCTTCCTTCCTTCTCTCTTTCTTCCCTTATGTAAGTCAGTCAGCCTTTTAATAAAGACTTATTGGTCACCTACCATGTACCAGACTACATACATGGTCTGTGCCAGGAATTGCAGAAATAACTCATTGCCCTGGGAATAAAGGGCCTCATAGTCTGTTGGAAGAAATATCCCTCTGTAATGTAGTATTTCACCATAGTTTTTTGTTGTGGTGAACATCTGTTATTTACTCCCCAGAAATCAATCCCCCCTTCTTTATGATGACAGTAATTCAAACTTATTTTGGGGAATATTCCTTCCCCATCTAAGTTTTAAGGTTTGGATGGAAGTGATATCACTCACAGATCCAAAAGTGGACTTAGCTTATTCTATTTCTCTGGCAACGGTAACTGGCATCCAAAGAGAGGATGAAGGCAACAGAGGGAGGAAACCAGCCTTAGCGATGGACGTGGGTGCTATTGCTTACAAACTGATTTAAGCCAAAAAGCTTTGCCTTAAGCCAGAACTATACTGTGACTTTCTTCCTCTCTATCTCTCGCAATGACAGGTAACAGTAGAGATCATTGCTTCCCCATCAACATATTCCACAAGCAAGATGCATCAGAAGGACGATGCAGAGCAGAGTTCCCAGCCAACCTGTTGTATATTGTAACACAAATGAGAAAGGAATATTTGTAGCTTTGAGCCAGAGAGATTTGGGGGTTGCTTATTACAGAAGCATAACCTACTGATCCCGATTGATACAAGGTAGATAGAGATTGAGATTATACTGAGGAACAGGATCAAAAATTAATTTGCAAGGGAACATTCTAATTAATGGAGTTCTTACAGAATACAAAATTATTGCTTTCCAGGCACATTTACTAGTGTCATTAACATTTACACTATGTTTATGAAATTTTACATGCACCTGTTGCCGTAAGACTTAAATAGTTGCCACAGATTTTTGTTTCTTTGGCCCTAACAACTCCCTTTCTTTTCTTAATTCTTTCTCTCTTTCTTTCCCTTCATTCTCTCCTTCTTTCCTTTCTTCCTTCCCCTTTGCAGCTGATTAGTTCAATTAGCTTGTCTACCTTTGCATGTACCTTTTTATTTTGAAATAATTATACATTCAGAGGAAGTAGCAAAAATAGTAAAGACGGGTCCCCTATACACTTCACCCAGTTTCTCTTAATGATTACATCTTATTTCATTGTAGTTTGATATCAAACCAGGAAATTGGCTTTGGTACAATGGGTGTGTATGGTTGGATGTGATTTTAGGTGGAGATTTATGTAACCACAAGAGAGAGAACAGTCAAGATAGAGAATTATTCCATCTCCTCAAGATCTCCCTTTTAACAGTAAGTCATGCACCTCCTTTCTATCATCTTTCTAACCCCTGGCAACAACAATCTATTCTCGATCTCTATAATTTTGACATAATGGAGATTTGTAGTGTCTCAGACTGCATTTTTTTTTCTATAGCTTTTTTTAGTGGTTGCTATAGGGTTTTTTGGCTCAACTTATCAGTGTCTGTTGGTGTCAACACTTTACCAGCTCAAGTGAAGTGTAGAATTACCTGTCTTTATATCCCTTGATTTTCCCCTTTTGTAATAGTCTTAAGTATTCCTTCTACGTACCCTGAAAAACTACATTAGGTAGTGTGATAATTTTTGTTTCAACCATCAAATACAACTTAGAAAACTCGAGAGAAGAGAAAGCTCTAGAAGGTACCCATATTTTCGCTTTTTCCATTTTTCTTTTTTTCTTCCTGCAGTTTCAAAGGTTCTACCTTCCATAATTTTATTTCTGGTTAGAGAATTTCCTTTAGGCATTCTTTTTGGGTAGGTGTGCTGGTAATGGTTTTAGTTTTAGTCCTTAGTTTTCCTTTATCTGGGGAAGGAGGATTCTTTCAGTTCTGAAGGATGTTTTTGAGAATATAGGATTCTTTTTTTAAAAAATATTTTATTTATTTATTCATGAGAGACACACAGAGATAGGCAGAGACATAGGCAGAGAGAGAAGCAGGCCCCTGTAGGGAGCCCAATGTGCGACTCGATCCTAGGACCCAGGGATCACAACCTGGGCCAAAGGCAGATGCTCAACCACTAAGTCACCCAGGTGTCCGGAGAATATAGGATTCTGAATGAATAGTTCTTTTCTTTTGGTGCTTGAAAAATGCTGGACTACTTTTTTTCTGGTTTCCATGCACTCACATGAGAAATCTGCTATCACTCAATTGTTTTGGGCCTATATGAAATGTATCATTTCTCTCTACTTTAAGACTTTTTTCCTTTGTTTTTAAGTTTCCAGAAGTTTGACTATGATGTGTCTTGGTATGGATTTATTTTGTTTAGTTTTTACTTAGCTTCTTGAATCTGTAAGCTTATGTCTTTTGCCAAATTTGGAAAATTTTCAGCCATTTTTTTTATTTGAGTAACTTTTTTTTTTTTATTTGAGTAACTTTTAGCTCCATCCTCTTTCTCCTCTGCTTCTGGGACTCACATGACATAAAAGTTAGATGTTCTGTTACATTCTCCTGGGTCCCTGTTTGTTTATCTTCTCAATCCATTTGATCTCCTAGTTGCTCAGAATGGATAATTTCTATTGCTTTATTGAGGGTTTTTATTTCAGGTTTTGTAGTTTTCAATTCTAAAATTTCAATTTGCTTCTTCCTTCTACCTTCTATTTCTTTGTCAAAACATACTATTTTCAAAATTTATTTTAAGTATGCTCATAATTGCTTGTGGAAGTACTTTTTATGAAGGCTCCTGGAAATCCTTATCAGATGATTCTATCATCTGTGCTGTTTGGATGTTAGTGTCCATTGATTGTCTTTTCTCAGTAGTTGACATCTTCCTGGTTCTTTGTAAGACGAGTGGCTTTTCATTTAAATTTGGACAGTTTTAGTATAATGGTATGAGATCTTATTTAAATCATATATTTTTGCAGGCTTCTCTTGATACCTCTTTGGCAAAGGAAGTGAATGCTACTTTGTTACTGTCCTGTGGGAGTAGAAGTCTAGGTTCACCACCTGGCCTCCACTGACAGGGGAAGTAGGGGCTCTTTGTTACTAATGGGTCAAAGTGGAGTTCAGGCTTCCTGAAGGCCTCCATCTATAACACTCTGGCTAAAAGGGAAAGAGTGCATCATTATTGCCCTTCATGTGGTCTCTCCTAACACTTTGGGGGGTGGTTCTATTCTTGCTGAGTGATGAAAGGAACAACTTTCCTCCATTGGGCCTCCTGTACATTACTCTAGCAAGGATGAAGTGGGTGCTTTCTTCATCACTACTGGATAGGGTGGAAGTCCAGGCATAGACTTAAGTACAGGCATAAACTTCTTATTTTTCTTTGATTACAATCAATTGTGCTTTTTTTAGTACCCTAATTCTGTCTAAATTAGCCTTACAAATGGAGCATGCAAAATGTAGGCTTTCAAAAACTAAGCCAAGAGTAAGTTGGCACTGTTATGATGAGCGTGATGTTAGCACTTGGACAACCAGGATTGTGAGAATCATAGAAGAAACGAACGGAAAGACTTGTAACAGTATTAACCTGTCTTTGGAGAAGCTGACTTCATGATTCATTTCAGACCATTGTTTCTAGTAATCATGTAAGCTTTTATGGAACAAATTTATACATTTGCATTTTACTTTTACTACCAAAGTAGTGTTGTCTTTGAGGTAAGTTAGATTTTTAATTTTCTAGCAAACTGAATCTGTTTCCTTTTATTAACCTTACAGTAAGCTGTTTAACAGAGTCTAACTAAGCTCCCAGATATTCTGATAAAATGCACACATGGAAAAAGAGAGAAATATACCATATTTGGCGGGGGTAATAAAAGTGGGAGAAAATACAATTATTTGGTTTTCAAAAAGTATTTTAATAAGACATTTATTTCACTTGTTACAGATTTCCATTACAATATGGTTTAGTAAAAAATCCTAAGTATTACCTACCTCTTATTCAATGAATGTGTAGTGATGCCCTATACAGGCAAAGCATTGTATTATATGCAGTATGGAGTAGGGACAGATAAATAGAGAAAATGGTCCACACTTTGTTGTACACTGTTCTAAAAAACAACAACAACAACAACAAAAACAAAAACACTAAGTCTGGTTCAAGAGGCAAGATATACATCCTTGAAAATGGTGATAAAAGGAAGTTTTTAAAATGTCAGATGAATTGTAATAACCAAATGCTGGGACATCTGTTGGATGAAATAGAAAATTCAGAGGAAACTGAATTGATTGGGAGGTCAGGGTAGCAGCATAAATGGAAAGCAATAGAATCAGTGTGAACAACGTTGAAGTGGTAAAGCATAAGTGCTATGGGTTCAGACACTGGGCCATGAAGTGTGTTGGATAGATAATGGAAATCAAGAAGGAAGGAGCGCTTTAAAAAGATGTTCTAAAAAAACAAACAAACAAAAAAAAGAAGTTTTTTTAAAAAAAAAAGATGTTCTGTAGAGCCATGGAAGAGAGGGAAAAGTGACTTGGTGTCAGATTTCATACCTTGAAAGATTTGGAAATTTGGTAGAGAAGTTTCTACAACAGACTCAGATAGATAAAAAGGCAAATAAATGATCCCAGTAGGAGGTTACATACTGCAGGAGTGTTATTCTATCTATCGGAAAAGTGGAAGATGCACCAGTGAAAGATTAAGATGGCAAAATCACTTTTGAACCCATCAAGCTTAGTGATTCCAGTAGAAATAAAAAAGAAATGTGAGTATGAAAGAACTCTCAAAGATCTTGGTTCCTGGACTGTTAGCAGGTGGGAAAGGTGGGAGGAGTAGAGGGATGGAAGGGCCAGGAATCAGGAAGAACCAACAAGGACTCTAAACATCTTTTGTTGTTATTGTTGGAAACCAATTTGTAGGTTGTTTCAAATGTTTGATAAAAAAAATGGAGGTCACATTTTTAGAATACCTCTGTAAGATATTGTCAGAGGAAAGAAATAGAGAAATAAGATGATCGTAAAAGTGAAGGTCGGTACATACGTTTGTTGGTCAAGTGGAGGGAGTGAAATAAAGCAGAGAAGAAGAAGTTATTTAATGGGAATAATTGAACACAAGGGCTAGACACTATGGAATGAGAAGAAAATTGAGAGATATAGGGTCAACATTTGACGTGGATGGATAGGTTGGGGAGCAGAGATGGCCATTGGAAAGGAAACATATAAACTTTTTCTCCATGGTGGGAAAGAATAAAGAGAAGATGGGTGTGGGGACATATTTTGAAAAGCAGTTTATGTAATGGTCAGTGTCCCGGGGTGGGGCCTTGAGTTCACTTTCCTTCCGACTAGTTCTGTAACCTTAAGAAAATACTTATCTTTCCAATTTTCAGGACTTCCCAAAACTAGAGGTACTAGTAATACCTCTCTGGTTGGGTTATTGTAAGGGATAAGTGACATACATTATATAACATATTAGCACAATATCTGGTACATTGCAATCTAAGAAATGATAATATTGTTGTTATTTCAGATCGATTATTTTGAGTTGGAGATGGGCTCATGAAACTGTGCTTGAAATAGCATATAGATAATTTAGCTATTTCAGCCAACTTTTCCTTTGCCTTCAGGGCTCTACTCAGAAAGTTAATCCACCCAGAGAATATTTGCATTTTAATAAGGGCCTTCAAGCCTAGGGGGAGAGGATGGAAGAGAAAAGGAGCTTTTCTGCTTCTCAAGTAACATCACATAAATGAACATTTTTATGCTTGTCTTTGTGTAAACTGATCCTGCTCTGCACCACATTTGTAATAGGATTTTTGAAAAATTTTTCTAGTTAGTTTCACCTAGTTAAAGATGTATTTAATAATATGTTTAGCTTTAAATCATTTATAAATTCCCTTAAAGTCACATAGCGCTGGTCGGGTTGGATTTCATTACAGCATAGGATTAAACTCCTGTAATACTGGGCTTCTGAACAGAGCACCTGTCACTTCTTTTGTCATCCCTGGTTTGCTTTTCTGGAAGGGTGCGCTCTCAAAAGCCTGCACCTGTGGATGTACCTATGCCACGGTGATAGAATTCACCAGAAGACTGTATCTTTTAAAAAGGGAAGATAAATCAGAGAACGATTTATACATTTGATTGCTCCTCTCTTGGTTTTGAATTAGTATAAATCAACACCAAAGATTATTTGTGAGAAAGAAATATTTACCAAAATTGGTAAATACATTTGGAGCTTAAGCTCTTTTTTTACAATATCCATTCACTGGCATAAGCACATGTTTTATTTTATAGTCACTTATGTATACGTGTTAAGATGGCAAATACTGGAGAACATTCATGTAATATTTCAAAATGTTTTTGAAAAATGAATGTTTTGGATTGGATTTAGAAAATAAATTGAGAGTTGTGCTCTCTTCGGAACCCAAATGACTTAGAGGAATTTATTAATGTCAGTACTTACAGCCTGGACGCTGAAGACAATTACTCAGAAATCTCAGTGAAAACAGTAAATATTCTGCTCGATATTGAATCAGTGTTAAAAAATTGAATTACATATATTTGGGGTTAATTTCTTTTGTGGGAGCTAAATTTAGGAAATGGAAAATTCTACAAATTAGGATATTGCATAAAAACATATTAATTTACTTCTCTGCATCTCAGGGCAATGTTGTGCAATTAAGACAAGTGAAAACACAGAGAATTTGGCACAGTCATTACCAAGAACCGGGTAGTGATGGTGTGCTTGATGAATGAGCTCACACCTGGTTCATATCCATAGCTAGACTCAGCAGTCATGACTGCTTCTCTGAGCCGGCAAATGCAACAGGTTTCAACTGAAACATGGAACACGTCTTATTCCTCAGTGATAACAGATCAATTACCATCAAAGACAAGATTGGCATTTTGATGGCAATATTTCATATCCTGCTTCTCCCCGAAGCACAGAAAAATCCAAGTGTAGATTAAAAAAAAAAAACTGATTTGACATCTTCTTTTTTAATCCCCCTGCAATCCAAATTTTAAGGAATTCATTAATATCAAAGCTTTGTTTCCAAAAATAAAAAAATCAAGCTAGTTTATTCTTTCTCTAAATGGAATGTTAGCTCTAACAATGAAGAGATTTCTGTATGCATTTTTCGTTTTGGCTCTCATAAACTAAATTATCTCTCTGATCAGCAGTTTCTTATATTTGCCAAACCTATGGCTCTCTGCTCATTACATAATTTAAATAAATAAGCGTGATCTTCTCATTAAGCTATTTCCATTTTTGTGAATGCTTTTGAAAATGACACTAACTTTTCCAGCCAGGGTAATATCACCAGAAAATTTCTTCATTTATTAGATATTCTGGACTAGGAGAATCTTTAGGTCTGGTTCCCTGAAGTGCAGACTAAGAGGTATAGATCAACAGGTAGACAGTTTATTAGGGAAACGGGTTTGGGTTCAATACCTAAGTGGGAAGGACAGGAAGCATGACTGGGCTGAGGACGATCATGAGCTGTAAGATGGTCTTTTTGGTTTTAGTTTAGTTTTGTTTTCTTTTATCAAGATTCTATTTATTCATGAGAGACACCGAGAGGAGGCAGAGACATAGGCAAAGGGAGAGGCAGGCTCCTTGTGGGGAGCTCGACGTAGGACTCGATCCCAGGACCCCGGGATCATGACCTGAGCCAAAGGCAGATCCTCACCCACTGAACCACCCAGGTGCCCCTGTAAGGCAGTCTTAAGTAATGCTTCCTTCCACCCTGTAGGAAGCGCTGGAGTTGGGACGGCCCTTCAGAGTGATAGAGTAGGTAGTTAGCTAGATTTGGGCAGGGAACAAATCCTTTCCCACTGATAAGATGATGGAGGCCCAGTTCTAAACAGTTGGGACAGATCCCAGGGGATGCCACAGGAGCTCTTCCCTACTGCCCAATAGTAACTGATAGCTTCATTATGATACATGGACACTGTGGTCTCTCTCCCCACCCCCCAACAGACAATAGCTGCCATGACAGTTCCCACAAGGATCATATAGGGCCAAGCCTCCCTCTCCTAATTCTTTAGATGGTTGGCTGCAACCTTAGTCAGAAACCGCCCTAGCTATGACCTGTAGCCTATCCAAAAATAAGAAGAAAAGACAACCCTGACCCCCCCAGTTCAGCTGTCACCTCTGGGCCTGCCTACGCTCCCATCTCGAGAGTGTGCTTTTTTTTTAAATTTTTATTTATTTATGATAGTCACAGAGAGAGAGAGAGAGAGAGAGAGAGAGAGGCAGAGACACAGGCAGAGGGAGAAGCAGGCTCCACGCACCGGGAGCCTGACGTGGGATTCGATCCCGGGTCTCCAGGATCGCGCCCTGGGCCAAAGGCAGGCGCTAAACCGTTGCGCCACCCAGGGATCCCTGTTTTTTTGTTTAAACTGCTATTAAACCTTTGCTTGCTTAAGAGTTTGGCTCTGAATTCTTTCTTGGCTGAATACAAGAACCAAGACCAGGGAACAGGACATGCTGTTGACAAGAGCAGTCCTAAATTGGGACACTGTAGGTGTTAGGCTGATATTCTCCTGCACTGAACAGTCATTGGACAGAGTCTACCCCCAGAAAGTAAGCATGGCCTACCCCATCATGGGGCAATTTCTGGAGAGGGCTGACATCTATGGACCAGAGCCCCGCTTTACCCCTTGAACTGCAGAATAGTCCTTCACACCTGGGGGAGAGGGGGCTGCACTGGGTATCTTGGTATCCCCTATAAAGAACTAGCACCATTAAAAAAAATGTGTAGCCTAAAGGATTTCAGACTGTCATCATCCTAGAGAAATGAATTTAGTGAAGTGGTATTAAAAAAGTACAAATTGTTAAAAAAATGAAAATAAATTATAGTAATTGTTGAGATGATCACAAATTCTATCTCTCACACATATTTATTATATTAGTGTATTCTCTACCCACCTCCCTCTAGCTTTTTTTTTTTTTTTTCAAAATAGTTTTTGGAAGCAAAGTTATAGACAAAAGCAACATGGACTCTGGAGTTAGACTTGACAGTGTGCACACTTAGGTTTTACTACTCACTAAGTGCTCAATCTTGGACAATAACATCTTAGAACCTCTGTTTTCTTGTTTTTACAAAATGACTACAATTGTGGGGGGAAAATTAAGTGAGATGACATTTTTAATAGAGTCCACTTTAATGCTTTTGACTTAGAAGTAGCTTACAAAAAAAATGTAGCTGAGAGTTCTGTTTTTCCCCTATTATAAATCTAAAGCCATTGCATTAAGTTTTTTAAAACATTTATTTATTAATGAGAGACACGGGGGGGGGGGGCTGTGCAGAGACACAGGCAGAGAGAGAAGCAGGCTCCCTGCAGGAAGCTTGACGTGGGACTCAATCCTGGGTCCCCAGGATCACGCCCTGGGCCGAAGGCGACGTTAAACCACTGAGCCACCCGGGCTGCCCTGCATTAAAAATTAATATCAATATTAGGAATTTTGTATTCCGTTGTTAACTTGGAACTCATTCTTCTGTTTCCGGTGATGACATTCTTCTTCTTTGGCAAAATTAGTGCATCCCCAAAGAAATTTCAGCCTGCAGGAAAGAAGTTTAAGTAAGGGTGCCAAAATACACTGGTGACTGTCACCACACTGAAGACTTAGTGTCTCTTTCAAAATAGTTGGTTAGAAAACAATACTTGCACAACAAAATATGGCCGGCTGTTTTGTCAATCTTTTTAAAGGTCATTAACTTTTTATCTCTTCCAATTAATATGTAAATTTTCAAAGACTTCACAGAACTAAAGTGAATTTATTTCAAAATAATTTACCAAACTAAAAGTTCTCTCAGAAGAAGATGGTTGACATTCTACTTTTAGTTACTCCCACCATCCACAAGAAGGGATGAGATAGCTAGAAATAGTGCCACTGTCAGGAAGAATGATGCCAGTGGTGGCTTGTCTGTACTTATTAGATCTCTGTATTTTCTTTTTCGGTTCTGATATTTAAATTCCCTCTTACTGTTTGAGTGGCTTGGCAATACGATCTATCTTTCCATTCCTCGTCTGCTAAAATGTACCTTTCCTCTCTCCCTCACTCCTTCCAGTTCTTTTATGCTCAGTATGTCTTGAGCTTGGGTCTAACCAAACCATTGATTTAGAAAGTGAAGCCTCTATAGCTGACTTAATGGGTAAATCCTTTGTAGAGAGGATATGTGCTTGCTAACTCAGCACCCCTTAAAGCGAATTTGTGGGAGAAGAGATCAGACCAGCGAGGGAGGCTGGATCATGGAAGGTCTCCTATGCAGTGCTGAAGAGTTTAGATTTCTTCCTCTGTGTGATGGAGCCAGTTAAAAATTTAGGGGCAGGGAAATGGAAGGATTAAATTATATGATGGATAATTAAAGATAGAATCAGATTAGGCTTGTTTTGTTCAAAGTTCTAGTATCTAAAAATTAATGACATGCAAAGATTTTCTGATCCTCAATATTGTTAGTGGACTCCTTACTCTATAAACGAGTCTGATATGATCAGATTAAGCTCTCCTTGATACTAGGATACATCCTCGGAAGCTAAAAGTGTTTTATTTCGTTTAATACCCACTGAAGATGGACTAGTCTTACTCAAATACTAACAATGTATTCTAAATTGAAGATGACAATGCTACTTCACTGAGAAAAAAAAAACCCTTCAATTCCTTCCCATGCATTACAGTTTCTATTTTTAACTAGACCCACATTTTCAATATATTGCTGGACATTTCTGTATATGTGTGCTGCTCTCCTCTCTATATGATGCAAACCAACATGTTTCTCTGACCCCTAGCTTCACCACTTACTAACTTCCGCTGCTGCATTTCACTTCCAATCAGTTAGAGAGTCCTTGATTGTCTACTTCAAAATGAGTCTCAAATATTTGCCCTTTCCCCCCATATGCATTGTTTTTACACTGGTCCAGACCCTTATCATTTTAATTCTGAACTGTTAAAATAGTCCCTGGACTTTGTCTCTAATTTCTCATCTCTCAATGCTCTCAGCATGCTACTATCATAATTATGTCTCTAAAGCACAACTTGGATAATGTCACTTCCCTGGAGAGCTTCTGTGTTCTCCCAGGATCAAGTCTAAACTTTCTAGCATTCAAAGTCAGTCACAATCTACCCATATTCTTTCTTCCGTAAGATCTACGAAAAAGGAACTCTGATCCATTTGGAGTAAATTTGCTGATGAATGTAAAAATTAAAAGAAAAAAAGTTGAACAGAGGATGAAAGGTTAAAATTGCCCTGTGGTAGCACGTTTTTTGACCCTTGGGTAGAAAGAAGGGATTGGTTATCTAGGTGTGGGTGCAAACTGGTGCTGGATGAAAGGGTCTCTTGAGATGCACTAAGTTTAAGATTTAGGGAGCAGTCACTCTGACATCTGAAAAATCCAGTGGAACAGCGAGAAAAGCAGCTGCTTGAAATGGTTGATGGCAAAGCTCTGACAGGGATGTCCTTTGGGAGGTAACAGTGACAGTCAAATGAATTAGAAAAGAGAGACTGAGGTGACTTTTTAGTGGCCAGAATCCTAGGAAAAAATAATTCTTTTGGAGACACACTTATGAATTCCCTGCCCACCAAAAAATGGAGTGAATATTTTTTACAAGTTGAAAAGAACCGAATTAACGAGTTTGCTGGAAACCGGAATTTCAGCTCGTCATGGTCGGATAGAAATATCTCTTAACGTGTTGCTGGCCTTGTCTTCCATGCTCTTCCCTTCTATCCACTACGCAGCCTCTCCTGAGTCACACTTGCTTGTCCATTGTTGACTTTGTGGGCCTCTGGCCTCTCGCATGATTGGTTTCCTGGTCAAGTTCCCTTTCTTTCCCTGCTGATCAAAATTCCAAAGATCTGTATTGAGAACCAGTTTAAGCCACTTTCTGTGTTCTTTTTGGTAGACAGCAGTACCCATAGGAAACTTTGAGGTGATAGAGAGTCTAATACTCTCCCCAACCTCACATTTAGACTTTAATGAATATACATCTCAGACCAAATGCTCTCTCTCTCTCTCTCTCTCTCTCTCTCTCTCTCACACACACACACACACACATACACACACTTAATAAGCAAACTGTTAAAAAACAGTATGTATATCCTATTTTCCCAGTTCAGGGCTCCATAAATTCCTGGATGTAAGAAGTCCTTAGAAATCATATAGCTCTGGGTTAAACTTTAGTTCCATGACTTAGCTGTTGAATGACCTCAGACATGTTACTTAGCTTTTCTGATTCTCTCTTTCTTCATCTATGAATTAGGGTAATGATCCAGCCATGTAGATATCCTATAAAGAAAATATCTACAAGTGTGCAGGAGTTGTCATGGAGGAGATTTCAAGAGTTTATGAGACAGTTGTTAACATAATCATCTAAAAAAATCAAATTATATAAACTTACAGTAAATAAATTATAATTACAGTAAATAAGTTATATAATAAACAAAGGCAAGCAACATTAAAAATTATGACTTCCTAATTGTTTGACCACATTTTACTATTTTTCTATGTTTTTATGCTACTTATGTTTACAGTATAATGTGCCACTGCAAATCTCTTCTCAAGGTTGTTTTCACTGACATGATGTAGCTTGGGAGCTGGCAATCAGGCATGCTGGGAGTATTACACCATGGAAGTGAGCAAGCACTAAAAATCAGAGTTGGATCTGTCATTTGGTTGATTCTCTCTAGACTCAAAAAATCATGAGGAAAGTGTCAATAATGTGAATTAAACTCGAAGGTATGTCATGCTTGTGGTTTTTAGATAGCAAATAGCCCCCAAAATGAAGAAATATATTCTTAGTATTCAAAAACTATTATCAATTCTATAAACTTGACAAACTATTAAAGTTCCAACATTGGACATTTGCAATTGTGTTCATTTTTTAATTGCAAACATAGACTGTCTATAGACACAAGAGGTTAGCAACAATCAATGAATACTGTGAGAATCTGTCTATATGGAAATTACAATAAAAATTATAGTATATCTTATTATTTATAAATTGTGTGCTAAATATGTTTGTATCATTAATTTTTATAATAAAATTAGGCATATAGGGATCCCTGGGTGGCGCAGCGGTTTAGCGCCTGCCTTTGGCCCAGGGCGCGATCCTGGAGACCCAGGATCGAATCCCACGTTGGGCTCCCGGTGCATGGAGCCTGCTTCTCCCTCTGCCTATGTCTCTGCCTCTCTCTCTCTCTCTCTGTGTGTGTGACTATCATAAATAAAAATAAATAAATAAATAAATAAATGAAATTAGGCATATATATATATACCTATATACACGTATATATTTTTTCAGAGAGTTGTTAAGAATTTGTCAGCACCCTTTTGTGTATATCCTTCTCTTGAGTTTCTGCTCAAATGTCATATTCTCCATGAAATCCTTTTGGATCTTGCCTAAATAAGTATTAAATGCACCTTCTGCCTTCCATAGCAACTTGGGACCTAATTAAATGCTTTTTATCCTAAAGAGTAATTAGTTTTATGCATATATCTATTTACCTCTCTGTCTGGTAACCTCCTAGAAAATAAAAGAAAAAGTGTTATAGATCTTAATCTTGGCATGCAGCTTAACATTTAACATGAAACTATATTGTAAGACTCTCAGGAAATATTTGTCAAAAAATCAAATATTTCACAGGGTTTGATTTAGATGGCATTATAAAATAGAGTTTCCTTTTTCCAGTGGATTCTAGATGTCTTCTCATTGCCTGCTAGGAGATCAGCTGACAATAGAGTGGATTTGAAGTAAAAGAAATTGAATCAATATTTTTCTTTCACCACATTAGTGAAATGTAACACATTAGTAAATCTCTTAGAATTAATTTATTGATTAATTTTAAGAAAAACCAATCTTTCTTCTTCACAAAATATTCTTACTAAATAAGAAAAATTTGGGTCAGGATAAAATTAATAGGTACTGAGCCAGCTTTTTCTTTCCTGCATTTTTCTAGGTCCAAGATTCTTTACCCAGCTTTTGCCTGATAATAATATCAATAATAATAACAGTTAATGCTTTTATGTGCCTCCTGTGCTCCAAGTGCTTCACATATTTATCAAATCCTCATCACATTTCTATAAGGTAAGTAGTATATGTATTATTTAACATGTATAATTTACTATATATGTATGTATAAACACACAGAGAAATTGAGTGCCAGAGCATTTAAATAACCGTAAAACTAGTAAGTGACAGAGCTGGAATTTGAACCCTAGCAGTCTAGCCTCAGAGTTAAATTTGACAAAGCAGTTTTCATATCTTAGAGAGAGACTATCTTATAAAAAAAAACAATGAAATTTTTGTGTTCTTAAAAAATAAGAGCCTGAAAGAATCGGAGCATATAATTTATCCATAAACTATAATTTTGGGAAAAATTCATGAAACTATAAGTGGCAGATTTCCTCCCAAAAAGAGATAACAGAGGCACCTGGGTGGCTCAGGCAGTTAAGCGTCTGCCTTCCGCTTGGGTCATGACCCCTCATTGGACTCTGTTCAGCAGGGAGTCTGCTTCTCCCTCTTCTTCTCCCCCCCCCCACCGCTCATGCTCTTGCTCTCTCAAATCAATAAATAAAATATTTAAAAACAAACAAACCAAACCAAAGGAGATAACATTTCACTGTCTGAGAGAGGAAAGGTTAACAAGAGGAAAGCTAACCACTGCAGGGTTAGATACTAGTGTGGTCTCAGAAAAGATGGTGCCAAAGATGGTGCTAAAAGATGGTCATCTCTGCCAGGTTGGCAGGGAAAAGGAGCAATATCCCCAGATAGGTTTGGGGGGATCCAAGAACAGAGAGGATCCAGGTCTTCCCAGTAGACTACAGCTGGGAGAGAAACAGCCTTCCAGAGGAAGCCTAGACCAGAGCCGTGCCCAGCTGGGCAGACAAATGGGCCAGGATGGTCTACTGGAGAGGAGACCTAGGAAATCTCCAGGAAACTCTGGAGTGCCTGGGATGCTAGAAGAGCAATTCAACAATTTCCCATACCTATAGAGGTATGTGAGGATTGAAAGGGCCCTACAGTCACAATGAAGCCATGCCATCTGCAGATCTCCCTCAGGTACAGGGATATTCAAAGACCAGACAGAAAGAATGAAAGTCCACAGAAGCAATATGATAGGAAGCACTTTCCAGATTTAAATTCAGAACTAACTGATTTTTAACCTGGAGTTATAGAGTAATTTCTAATTTCACTGACTTTACCTGAGGGATGATTAAATAAATGCATTGGAGAGAATAGGGATTTAGACAAACTATTAGATTAAATTACAGAAACTAAATTTAGAATTCTCATAAACTAGAGTTAGAAACCTTGAAATTCAAACTGGTTGTATACTCTCCTCATAGGTGTATATGTCCATTTAAGAGATAATAACTGAAATGTAATAGAGAATTAATGTCCTAACAGACATGTATTCATTTAATATATATGTGTATGTATTTGTACATGTGCGTGTATAACAAACATATACACACATATACACTTTGACTGACTATGACTGATTTATAGATTATTTATCTGTCTGTTTATAGAACACCATCACCGGGATGTACAGTTAACTTTTTGAAGATGTCACAGTAGTTAAGAATTCAGGTCTGGAGAGGTGCTTGGGTCAGTCAGTTAAGTGTCTGCCTTCCAGCCCACCTCAGGCTCCCTGCTCAGTGGGGAGTCTGCTTCTCCTTTTCTCTTTCCCTCAGCACCCTCTCTGCCCCCTCCCTCTTCTTGCACGTGCATGCCCTCTTTCTCAAATAAATAAATAAACCAAATCTTTAAAAAACAAAGAGTATAGGTCTAGGGGCCAGACTCCTAGAGTTTACACCCTGACTGCTTCATACTCCATGTGAAACCTTGAGTAAGTTATTTGACCTGTTGCAGATATGGTTTCCTCATCTGTAAGTCTTCACAGGGTTGTTGAGAAAATCCCATGTGTTACTAGTCCTAATGTATAGAAAGGTGGGGGTGCCTTTGTAAGTCCTCAGAAATGTTAGCCACAGGCATTTCATATGGTCTTCAGTCAGCATGACTGGGTGTCATGTTCAAACTTCTTTCCTTGTTTTCATATCGGTGAGCTAGGCCATGCAGTCATTGGCAGTGGGCATGACCTCCATGCTCTTCAGTCTCCTGTGGAATCTGGAGCATCACTTGGAGAAGCTTGGACTCTTCGCAGGTGCACTTCTTCTGAGTGTGCTGCAACCTACCACATGTGAATCCAGCCCCTTCACTCTCTTACCTACCTTTGTACATTTCAGCCTTTTTATGGGAAAGGGAAGACAGTAGAAGAGCAATTATCTCGTGGATAATCATGGAAATCACCTTTTAAAAAATTACTATTAAAATGTGAGTGTTGAATAAAGAGAATGCTTTTAGTTATAAAAACTCATGTTTCCTTTGTGTTCATTTAAATTGATATCATAGATGATATTGTGTTTTCTGTCTTTTCATCTTATTCTTCAGTGTCTAGGTCACAGATTAGTGCTTCTAGGGAATGATTTTGCTGCTAATGTGTTGAAGTCATGAATCCATTTTCTGATCTGCTGGTTTTAGAGTTTTGTTTTGTTTTTTAAAGAAAGAGGTTTGCCCTTTCTTATTTAGATTCCTGCATGAATTTGTTAGCATTTAATGAGTATTTACTTTTCTGTTAAAAAAACATGCATTATGGGACACCTGGGTGGCTCAGTGGTTGAACATCTGCTTTTGGCTCAGGGCATGATCCCTGGGTCCAGGATCGAGTCCCGCACCGGGCTCCCTGCGTGGAGCCTGCTTCTCCCTCTGCCTGTATCTCTGCGTCTCATGAATAAATAAATAAAATCTTTAAAAAAAGTTATCAGTACTTGGATGATTATTTCTGTTTATCGACATGTCACCACCAAAGCCTCCAGTTTCAAGAGTGACTTTAATAGAGAGGCCAGCAAAAACATGTAATGAACAATGATTTTAAGAAAACAGGCTTACATGGTTGACTAATACTACCACCAAGAAGAGGAGAGCAAATAGCTTGTTTCTTGTGCTTAGATTCTATTGTTAGTAAGTTACCAAAATAATACTGATCAAAATTTGAATCTAAATTGAAGTTAAACTGTGAAACCAAGACAATCAATCTGATTTAAGTCCCTTGAAGTGGCAAATGGAGATTTAGTTTCTGTTCTTTCATTTAATGGAGGTTTAGAATAGTTTTGAAAATATTATTGTGATTTTTTTGTCATGAGACTTACAGAATAATTCCAAATCTGAAGTGGCAAGTACATGAAATTACTTCAGTGTTTTTTAATACTCGTAAGAACTTTTTAAAGCCAACTCAAAGACTATACATTCTGAAATATTCCAGAGAAGTAAATTTTGAGGTAAATCGACATAAAGTTGTCTTAAAAGAAAATTCTGGAGGCACATCCTGGTTCAGTGGTTGAACATCTGCCTTTGGCTCAGAGTGTGATCCTGGAATCCCAGGATCGAGTCCCACATCGGGCTCCTTGCATGGAGCCTGCTTCTCCCTCTGCCTACGTCTCTGCCTCTCTCTCTGTGTCTCTCATGAATAAATAAATAACTTCTTCAGAACAAAAGAAAATTTCAGAACATAAGCTAATATTACACATTAATTTTTTTAAAGCCAAAAGAATTTCTTTGCTTTTTTTTTCTTTACAAATTTAAAGTTATTCACAGTTTTAAGGAAATAGAAGACTGAAATATAATTGAAGTTGTATATTTAGTAGTATAGACTCTAATATTTTGTCTTTTAACATTTGATTTTGTGTTCTTGTCAGTGTACCATTAAGTAAAAAAAAAAAAATTGAGGAAATAAGGCACTATTTTCCTTACTCTTTACTAGGAGTAAGTGTTCCTTAGGCTGACATTGAGTAAAATTCTGAAAATCAAGAAAATGTGACATGGTTTCTTGGGAAGTCTGAGAAATCATTGAAAACATTATATTGTATAATTAAGTCACTTACCTTCTGACCAGTCAAAATGTCAATCCTACATCTTTTCAAGAAAGAAAACTTGAAATTACATATCTCGCTGGGAATTATGAAACTTTTGCATGAGACACATCTGGTCTAAGACAGACCTTGGGGTCCCAGGTTTCTCATGTGTAAGGTGACGTTTCTTAGATTATCCACCTCGCTCTAACATTCTTTATTTTCTTAAAACTCTAAGTGAAAAATAAGCAAACATGATTCCAAAAGAAAATGTTTATCAAAGACACTTTTAATGATTTTTCTACCTGTATTTCCACCTGACTAATTACAGAATTAACATAAAGTGAGTAGGTAATAGCAGCTACTTAGCTTGTTGCTACCAGATTAGTTTCAGGCCACTGCATTCCATGGTGAAACTTCAGAGTTCCGCAGCATTTATCATACAATCCACCATAGTACTGGAGGTGTGACCTTGAAATTTGGGAAAACACTAGGGATTGAAGCCCACCTGGAATAATCTTCTAGTAGTTTCCACGGTTAAAAAAAAAATAAAAACAAAACAAAACCTAAATGACCTCAATTAGTTTCTAATTTCCAGGATGCCCAACTTGCCTTGCCCAAGAAAAATGCTACATTTTATTTCATCCACAATCTGTGGTACTTGATATCATTGTTGTTCTCTGCGGAGGGCCAGCTAGAAGCCTCTGAATGGTTTTCTTTCCAATATAGTAAATCAATACTGTGTCTTGGGACTGAATGACAGAGATTAGTATCATGCTAACAGAATAGAGGATGGTCTCTATGATATTCCTGCTAAATGAACCAACCTGGGCTTTAGAGAAGTATGATTGATCATGAGGGATGACAGTGAAATTCCATAAAGTTAAACAATTAGTAGCTTCAATTGCAGCTGTTATACTGGATGTGGTATTTTCACTAGTATAGATTAACAAAAATTCTGATATACAATATACTGTCTTTGAGCTGATAAAAGCCTTCCATCCCATCCATGTCAGGAAAGTGATTTGCATTTATGTAACACAGACAGTATTATACATTTCCTGTGTTGCACCAAGTCCACGTTAAAACCCCATACTGTCTGCCATGATGTCATCAAAAAGGAGCCTGGACTGATACCTTGTGGTATATCACATTGGTCTAATATATGAAAGACATCATGCTAATAGAAGCAGGTGAGCACAAAGTATGTGTGTTGTGTTAAGACCCATGCATTCCTAGGGTAGGAGACAAACTGTGAAGATTCAGGAGCCTACCTATATGAAATGCTTAGTGGGGTTAGGGCCTGGGAAATTTACAACATCCCTTCTAAAGTAAAAGATAAATTCTATTGTATCTCACCTCACAGCACAAAGAGAAAGAAACACAATTCTTGGGTGTTTTGTTTTGTTTTGTTTTGTTTAGATCTGGAGACAGCATATTATACATTTGGAAATTCTCTTCTAACTCATTTATATACTGGTTGTGTGAAAGGCCGCCAGTTTTGAGTGGGGCCCTAAGCAAGAAAGAGGTCTGGAGCAGATCCAGGCAGTAGCAAACTATCATTCAGAAAGTTGTGACTGTAATGTCATTGGTCCTTTGTAGAGACCTGACCATGGAACATCAAGTCACCAGTCTAATGTGGTCACAGATGGCCTTCTTTAGTAAGATTTTGCTGACCCATCAAGTCATAATAAGCTCTGGCAAGCTGAGCAGTCATCCAGTATAAATGGAAGTGATTCCACAAGTTCCAAGCACCAGTAAAAACCTTCTTATGATTTTTTAAAAATATTTTATTTATTTATTCATGATAGACCCAGAGAGAGAGACAGAGAGAGAGACAGAGAGAGAGAGAGAGACAGAGGGAGAAACAGGCTCCCTGCCGGGAGCCCGATGTGGGACTCCATCCCAGGACCCCAGGATCACAACCTGAGCTGATGGCAGATGCTCAACCACTGAGCCACTCAGGTGCCCCAACCCTCTTATCATCTTATCTAGCACTTCTCACCCCTGGCTTTATGTGGGTGTTGAGGTCCCTTACGACCATCTTATTGAGGAGGAAGAGGCCGGCTAGGTTGATTAAGAAGTCAGCTTAGTTTATTAGTGACAGCTGAAGATGAACTGTTGCTCTCTATTCCTCTTTCTCAGGACAACCCTGAAAAAAAGTGGTGTCTGGAACTCCTTCCACAGAGCAGAGTTCTGGGTGGTGCACTCAGTCATCTACTTTGTGTGAATAGGAAAATGAAACAAAATAAGAGTAGACAGGGGCTCATGGGTGTTGGCACTGATCGAACAGGGACCAGAAAGAGAAAGACTGGAAGTTCTGGCTGAGGAGGTCTTGGGAAAAGGCATGGAAATGGATCTGCAGGGATTGCCATGCAGTAAGATGTTCTTGCCCTGGTATCCGATGTAAACACCCACTGAAAACATTCACCATTGAAACGATATTAAACAAAAAGTAGGGGCACCTGGGTGGCTCAGTGGTTGAGCGTCTGCCTTTGACTCAGATCGTGATCCTGGGGTCCTTGAATCGAGTTCCTCATCAGGTTCCCCTCAGGGAGCCTGCTTCTCCCTCTGCCTTGCCCACCACCTCTTGTGCTTCTGTGTTCTGTCTCCCTCTTTCAAACAAACAATCAAATAAACAAACAAACAAACAAACAAATAAAACAAGTGGACAGAATGACTTGGCCAGTTGATCTCAGTTAGGCTGTGTCATCAAGTACCTGAAAACCGGCATACTAGTCGACCTGATGGAGAGTAGTCATGGAAGTGGAGATGGGCCTGATAGCATGGCCTCCGGCTCATCAAGTCTGGGCTAGCTATCGCCACTGCTGAATGTTTACCTTGCCAGCAATAGGACCCAATACTGAGCCCCTATATACCTGAGACCAACAAATCACTTGGAACAAACCAACTGTATTGGACCCTTTCACCTCGAGAGAACAATAAACATATTGGTCAGGACTGGCACCCGTTCTGAGTATGCGTTTGCCTCTTTTGCACACAGGGCCTCAGTCAATGCCAGAATTGAAGAGTTTGTAGGTTCTTTGACCCACCAATAGAAGATTCCAGATAGAACCGTGTTATACTATGGAACCTACCTTAGAGCACACAGTGGGCATATGAACCTATCACACACTGTGCCACCTATAAGCTCCTAGCCTGACTGAGAAATAGAATGGTCTCTTAAAGATGCACCTGTCACCAGGTCTGAGAGAACAGACCTCTGGGTCTATCATGAATAAATAAATAAAATCTTAAAAAAAAAAAAGATTGTAAGAAGGTTTTTACTGGTGCCATCTGGTCCTGTCTGTCCATCTTGAGAGGATGGGCATTTATATGATGCTGTGCCCCGAAAACTAGAATATATGGACCCAGGAAACAAAAGTAGAAGTATAGGGGTGCCTTGGTGGCTCATTCAGTTACGCATCTGCCTTCAGTTCAGGTCATGATCCCAGGGTCCTGGGGTTGAGCTCCGTGTTGGGCTCCCTACTCAGTGGGGAACCTGCCTCTTCCTCTCCCTCTGCAGCTCCCCTTGCTTGTACTCTATCAAATAAATAAATAAAATCTTTTTGTAAAAAGTGGAAGTATAAATGATAGCATTACTTCTAGTGACTCATTTTGTGTTTCCAATATTGCTGAAGCCCCGTGGATATAGAGGTCCTAGTTCTCAAAGGGGGGATGCATTTACCAGGGGACACAGTAAGATTCTCATCGACTTTTAAGCAAAATATGTTGACCAATCACTTCAGACTTTTCATACTAAGAGACCAGAAGGCGAGGAGATGGATTATCTTATTGGCATTGGTAATTGAACTTGATTATCTGGAGAAAAGAGGGTCATTGTAGTACAACAGGGAGACCGGAGTCAGGTAATTCATTGAAGCATTTTTTGTTTTTCATGTTCACTTCGATGGTAAATGGATAATCGAACAACTGTGGCCTGAGAGAGGGCTAAGATTCATTAGGAATGAGGATCTGGGTCACCCCTGCAGGCAAGAGAACCTGAAATGCCAATCTAGCAATGCAAGAAATTCAGAATGCGTGCTGGAATAGAGGGCTGATGAGTAATACCTATGACCTTGAAATCAACTGCAGTGTCAGGGCTACAGTCCTACTGGTCTGTCCTACTGGTCTTTTCCTCTAAGGGCTTCAGGAAGCTCTTCCCTAGTGGGATAAGCTTATTCCAAGAAGCAAGCAGATCTAAGTAGAACAAGAGTGGATTGTAGGGAATACAATGGTGCTCTATTCAGATCCTTATTATTATTATTATTATTATTATTAATCAGCTCTATTGAAGTATAACGGACTCAGGCCCATTCTTTAGGAGGGTTAATGTACTTACTGCTTTATCAGCTGCTGGTTTCTTACAACTGAGTCTCTCGCTTTAAACTGCCCTAGCTCCAAACTGCCTCACTTCCAGTTACATTTCTTCCAGAGGGTGGACGAGGAGTGCACTACCAATGACTGGCTGATGTGGGTGGACCTACAAAGCCTGACCTTCTATCTTGTATTTGGGACAATTCTGAAGAACCATTACAGCACTGCAGGTCCCAGCAGAATTGTCAGAGGTCTCAACTAAAACCACTGTGTACTCAGTTTTTCCCTCTGCTAACCTTGCCTCCCTCACTTTTTTCCTAGGTATTTCTCAGAGCTGTCTCTAGGAACATTTCT
The DNA here is from genome assembly GCF_905146905.1 of Nyctereutes procyonoides. NCBI lineage: Eukaryota > Metazoa > Chordata > Mammalia > Carnivora > Canidae > Nyctereutes > Nyctereutes procyonoides. Next base: position 10,081,675 of record NW_026575122.1, read on the forward strand.
GCATGCCACTTGCCAGCTCACAGTCTGTTTCCACGGAACACAGTCTAAGACAGATGGAGATAACATTCAAATCGTTCATAAACCCAAGTAACTCGGGGAATTTTTTCAGTATTAAGAGCCACAAATTTTGAATAGTGGAAAGAGAAATACTCCCCCATCTATTCTTTAACATGTTTCTGGATAATTTGAGCAAGGTATAGTCTATGTTCTATGCTCCAGTGAATTATTGTGACTTAAAAATAGATGCTATATTGGCAATTTCAAAGATTACTTTCTCTACTTTCTAAATTTATTCTGCTCTTAGAGGTTAGCGTACACATTATTTAGCATGTAAAATCCATCATCACTTCAATTTATGTAAAATTAAAGCATGAATTTTCTTCTTATTAGCTATATTTTCTCTTTTTTAACCCCAACATTAGAATTTTTTGACACAAATTCGTATTAATTCAACTTCTCTAAAATGCATAGCATAATCCATATGTTCTTTTAACAGCCCCTCACACAAAAAGAAAATGCTATTATCAAGTACATATCTGTGACTTAAATTTCTGATGCAGACATTTAGCAAATTCTTTCTGGTAATACCATATGTGTCACAAAGTAATACAGTGCTGCAATGATAATTATGTGCTATAAACGTGCTTTTGCATGGGGATTCCGAACGAGTGTGTGAGGCCATATCCTCTTTGCTACTCACATAACATCGACGGTTCCTGTTTTGTCTGACTAAATCGACTCAATGTCTTACTGTTCTTTTTTTTTTTTTTTAATTTGGTGGTGAAAGTGAAGTCTTAGTTTTAAATTCTGTGTATGCCCTGCTCAAATTGAAATAAAAGACAGTCTTTTACATTGACCGACATGTCTATGTCTTAAAATACAAAAATGTTTGACATCCAATTTTCAAGACACTATTTATCAAAGTATTATTGAAAAAAAATTGAAAGGAAGTTTTGCTTGTTTTCAAAAAACCCCACAGAAACCCCTCCAAAAAAACCACCCCAAACTATAATGAACCCAAATTAAAACTAAAATGCACATTTCTTCACTGTACCCTCTACATAGCTATACCCATACCCACACTCACCCACCCACCCTCACACACACACATGTTACATCATCTTAGTCAACACCGCACAATTGCTGTAGTTCCTAAACCTTAGATAGCTTCAGAATTATTTGGAGAGCTTAGGAAAATTAGTCATGTTCTGGAAATTCTGATTCAATGGAGCTCACATAAGGCTTTGGCATATGAATTTTCTCCCAAATCTCTGGGTGATTCTAAGTTATGCCAAATTTGGGTCCAACTGAAATAAAAAGAAAGTTAAATGACATAAACTAGATCTTAATAGTTTATACACAAATTGTATATGAGGAATTTAATGTCCACTTCTGGTAAGGTCAATACTGTTTATCTATCTATCTATCTATCTATCTATCTATCTATCTATCTATCATCTATCTATCTATCATCTATCTATCAACTTAAAGACATTTGCTTTGGTGATAAAGCCAAGGCTCTAAGATAATCTGTATGAGAAAATTTTTCAGTTTGATCAGAATGAAATGTCCCTATGAATAATTTGGTATAATATTTGGGGTTTCTCAGACTACGTCTGTATAAGAAGATTTTACAATAGTGAAAATGCCAGCAATAGCTGATTTTGTGACCCAGTGCATTCATAGATAAGATTTTTTCTAATTATGTAGGTCAACTTTGAATCAGGTAATCAAGAAATACATCCTCATACTCCTACTGGCATTTTGCCTTCAAGAACTTCTTCCTTCCAGAGAATTTTAGAACAAATTTAAAGATTTAGCCATTCTTCACTACTGAGCTGAGTAATCTAAACAAAATCACTCCACTTCCTTATTTATAATTTCCTCAGTGACAAATGAAGGATGATCCCGAGGGAGCCTTCTTTAACTCCATGTCTATGTTATATAGTTTGGAAAAGATGAAGGACAGGCTTTTCCCAGCAGCAACAAAAAGGAAATTATAAAAATCAAGAGCTAATCTTGCTTGGGGGATAGGGGTTGGGGAAGGGGAAATAAACTAGGGAGACTTTTTTTTCCATTGGAGGTTCAATTTTCCAGGTTGTTAATCATCTGCATTTCTCATATCTGTATACTCATTGCCTTCCTGGAGCAGAGAAAATTGAGGTGGTAAATGTATTTGGCTTCCTATTCCTTAAATCGTACACAATGGATTGGGAAAAAATTAAAAATTCAACTAAAAACAAATGAAGGTTTAAATTTGTCATTTTTCTAATTTATTGCATAAGGGGACCATTCTTTGGGCTAAAATGTTATTACTACCTTTAAAATTGGTATTCTTTTCTTAGTATGTATGAAGAGAGTATCTTGCCTAAGAAGACTATGAACTAAAAATAAAATTCACCTTCAATTTTACTCCTACAAAAGTCTGACATCTATAATGAAGTCCTACTCAGAAAGACTCTAATTTATTATAGATGAGATTACCTGGAACATTCCACTTTGATTTTCAGTATTGTATGTAAGAATTGCCTTTAGGACATTTTCTGTAGGCTATCTATAATGGGATTCTCATTTTTCCTTAGAAGATGAATAATAATTTTTACCATCCCTTTGGCAAATTTAAGATTGATAATTTAAACAAGTCAATAAGGACATTTTTCTTTCTTCATATAGTGTCATTCAGAAAATTAAGGGCAGGTGAAAATTTTTGAAATAGAATAAATTAATTTAATAATATTAAAGGATAATTGGCATCAGTAAAAGTGTAAACTTTAAACAGATTTAGGGTTGAGGGAGAGAATAGGAGACAGGTATTTTCCCTCTTTCTTTGTGGTTCAACATTAATTGTCTGTAGCCATATAAATGAAGAAATATCATTGCCTTATAATTCATTTTGTGTTTTTTACCCCATATAATTCTCCTAAAATGAGATGTATATCTTGCTTTTGTTTTATTTCTTTCATAAAGGGATGTGAGGTCTTTCTGTGTGTCCTGACTTTTATGGTTTTTAAATATATGTGCACTTTTTTGTGGTACTTGCAGAAACAAATAACACATTGAATGCCCCTTTTAAAGATTTTATTGACATAGTTGATTTCTGCTTTGTTTTGAAATATTTTTTTAATAGAAAACTTATGAGACTCCTACATGTAATTCTTACCACAAAGGACACCTGGCAATTTACAATGTTTAAAATTGTCATAGGAAAATTAGCCCTGGTTGTGTTTTCAATAAATATGAAATGCACATTTGACATAACCTACTCCAGCAAAACTTGGCAACTTATGAAGCTGTAGTAGGAGTCAGTTTCTTTGGTGGCGAAAAGAAGAAGACTATGCTTCTCTCCTGGGTACACATTATCAGGGTTTTGGACCTACTTTCTGTCTGACCACTGAGGCTGAAAAATCTACTCTGGCCATACAAGATAGTTGGAACAGAATGTAAAATTCTCTTGTAGATTTTGTTAAATTACCAAAATTCAGAGCTCAAGTCTAATAGAATGTTGCTCATCTCACAAATTTAAACTAGGTTTATGACCTTGAAGTTTGAAGCCAGAATTTTTATCAAAAGAAACGGTATGTATATAATTTCTCTATAAGGAATACATAATACCTACAATAAATTTTCAGACATTTGATGAAAGGTATTCCTAGAACAGAGGGCAGTGCCTTTAAAAAATAATGCATTGGTTCAATTAGGAAAAAGAATACATCAAGGACTTAGAAAATGACAGAGTTCAAGCTGTTGGCATATAGTTAATAGTTTTTGAGCAATGATTGAAGTTAAGGCTCAGTACTATCTGTTCTGAGGGATTTAATATTCATGTAAGACATGGTATCTAAGCAAAAATTAAACAAACAAAACTTCACACACACACACACAAACAAAAAACTGTGGTCTAGGAATGGACTTGTCTCTATTCAAGGCATAATGTGATAAACATCATAAATCATAAAGGAGCAGTGTTCTAGAACTAAAATTAAAAGATTTTGCTCTGACTGTTGATTATAGAGTTCCTAACTTTGGGCCTTTAAACAATGTGAAAGATTTAAATAAAAAATTCAGAGAGGGAATTTCAGTCACAACTGAGGGGTCATGGGATTGGGAAACTGATGGTATTTGTGTCAGAGACTAGAGAGGATGGATCCTGGTATTATTTCCCCTAGAATGCCACAAGTAGGTTAGGCCTATATCAATTTAGGGAATATGGGCACTCTATATTGACATGTTGCTCCAGGAAAGTCTTGGAACACAGGTGAATAAAGAAAAATTGAAGTGAGCACTTTCTTCTAGACACTTCTGTCAAGGAAAAGAAGCAAAAGCATAAATAATGGTAATAGAGTAATCAAGGATGCCTGGCCAAGATTAATAATCTTAGTTGGCAATGACCCATCTAACTTTTTCTGTATCCCACTGAAGATCATTTGTTTGCCCAAACACTATCCATAATCCAAACAATATTCTTCTCACACTTCTCTCAGTCTTAAACAGATTTCATTTATTATTGTTGAAGAAAACACACGCATATATTCTTATCAAGTGCCTCATATAAATACTTTTCACTCTTACCTACAGCATGCAAGATGTAAAGTTGGTGGTTTCTGCCAGGTATCCAGATGAAAAGTGAATTTGGTGAGAGTCACTATGTGGATGATTGAAGAGGACTAGTAGATTTACAGATTGCAGACCACAGGTCAGTTGACTCCAAAACTGTAAAGAAGCCAGCAGAACAGTGGCCCAAGAATAGCAAGAAAGGTAGGGATCCTTCTCCTAACACAACTTTTCCTCTAAAGTTTGCTTCTCAAGCTTTCATGTGCATAGATGGATCTTATTAAAAATGGAGATCCTGATTGAGCTGTCTGGGGTGGAACCTAAGATTCTTCTTGTCTAGGAAGCTCCCAGGTAATAGTGCTGCTACTGGTTCGTGAACCACACTTTGAGTAGCGAGATTGTCCAAAAGCTTATGGAATCTGACTAGAAGGAGGAGGGAGAGAGTTGTAGTCTCCTTATAGGATTATTGAATATAAATACAAATCAGGACTTTAAAAAAATCTTTCCTCGCTTTCCCACAAAATAGTCATAAGATCAGTTTAAAGATGTTTGATCTGCGCTTTGAGGGCAATAGTACTCATTAAATGAAAATGTTTTAACAGTGGAATGGCACAAGACTCCTTCTTTACCATATGGCATGTGGACTAGAGGAAGGAAAGAATGAAGGCAAGTGAACTGATTAGATTCCACCCATATAATCTAGTTTTGAGGCCCTATGAACCTGAACAGAAGGGTTGGTATTCGTCTAGTTTGACTTTGAATATGGAAAACAATGAAGGAGGAATAGCAAGTAGAGTGTAAAGAGGAATTTACTAGAAAGTGCACTATTAGAACCAGAAGACACTAGTCTTATGGGACATTTCCTTATACTAGTCCATTGATACATCCATTCACTTTCTATTTTACCGTCCTGTCTTTTTATCTCTGTCCTATCACATGGGGATGAACATAGAGTGCTTGGGGCATAGTTCACCTTCCACTTCATGCATCATTAATTGTGAACAGTAAACAACTATGAACGATAGCTACTGAGACAAAGACAAAAAGACCTAGATGTGAAGGTCGAGATTTATTAGCAACAGTCAATTCTGTTTACCAAAGAGAAACAGGAAAAATCATTTTTGTTGTCGTTGTTCCAGTGGAACCTGATGGTCACAGTTTTTTATACAAGTACCTTTGGTAGGTTGCCTTGAAGCTTAAGAAATTCAAAAGTATAATAAATGGGGAATGTAGTGCAGATAAACCCTGATTTCAGCTGGAAAATAAAGGGAAATTCAATACCCTGATAGTATTAGCATTGTATTTACAGCTGTTGCTGCTACCCACATGAATAAATGCTCCCCATGGGCCCAGATCAAAGGTAGTCACGGTGTGACAGAGCATGAGACCATACTATAATAATTTTACAGATTTAGCAGAGTGTTTCAAGTGAAAGTGCATATGATATAAGTTGCAGGTGTTCATAAACATGGTGCAGGGTCCCAGTTGCTGTTGGCTTGGAGCTGGGCTGCTCTACTTACTGCTTTCTCCTGAAATTATGCCTCAGTGGGTCAATCACAAATATGAGTGACTCCCTTTTGGGAGTGATATTTCATCTCTGTGCATATATATGTGTATATATGTATGTTTGGTACATTTGCTACTGTATCCATTCTGTTATCAATTCTCCATTTCTGGCTGCAATTTTATCTATATAGACTTTCAAATCTCAAATTGTAGATCTTCTTGTCTTTGTGTCTACATTGGATTTAAATGTGTAATGAGTGTGTGTGTGTGTGTGTGTGTGTGTAAAAGCGTTGTCTGAAAAGCTAGAGGGGTACATGTCTGAAATTTTGCACACTTCCAGAACTTTTAAGGCTGAGATTTTGATGGATGTTAAGACATCAATGTTCCCCACACCTGAGTGATTGATGGAACCTGTTTATGCTGTACTTTCCTACTTTACAAACACTTAACCACTCTATTAATTCTCAATCTCCTTTAATATTGGAAAACTGTTATTTTCAATTAGGTAAATAATAGTTAAACTCTAACAAATAACTCTGGCCACATAACCTCTGACTGCATCTCCATTTTAAAACTGTGAATCAGGAAAATTACCAGTAGCCTATAAAACAATTTGTTTCCTCTTGTTGTCTGGTTCCAAGAAAGTCCCATTAGGACACTGGAGAGAGAACATAGTGGAAGACAGCTGTACAGCACTTATACAGTAACTTTGTTTAGAATTTTCTCTGGAAAGAAGGGGCAAATTTGACCACGATTGATTTAAAGTTTGACAATGTATGTTAACTTCATATTTAACAATGTTATAAATGTATGTCAATAATATATAAGAAGTTTAGAGTAGCATATAAACAGAACTGTATGGCCATTATTAGTAGTATTTAAAGAACTGCCATAGTCAGATACCATTTCATTTGAATATATGTCTTTTTCAGAACAAACTGTGTACCAGAGTCATGTTTGATATGCTTCACTGATATATATTTTTCTGAAGTTAGAAACAACTAGCAATGGGAGTTTTTATCCCTATACATATCACTAATACAGTTCTTATCATTCTTACTTTCAAAAAAGATTAGAAGGAAATTATTGAAATTAATGTGTTATGTGTTTTACCGGGGAACCTATCTCTGAAAGACTTAACAGAGATGTTTGAAAAAAAATAAAATAAAATGGGGCACTTGGGTGCCTCAGTTGGTTAAGCATCCAACTCTTTGTTTTGGCTCAGGTCATGATCTCAGGGTCCTGGGATCAAGCCCCACATAGGCTCTGAACTCAGGGAGGAGTCTGTTTGAGATTCTCTCACTCCTGGTGTCCCTTCTTCTGCTCATATTCTCTCTCTGTTGCCCTCAAATAAATAAACAAATTTTTAAAAAAATAATGAAAGGATATTCTATCAGGAGCATTTCTTTAGATCCAACTAGCAGTGTATACATATGGGATTCCGTGAGATCCTACACAGGAGAAGTGGGGTTTGTCTCATTCTAGCTGCTACATTTCTTTCTTTTTTAAAAATATTTTATTTATTTATTCGTGAGAGAGAGACAGAGAGAGAGGCAGAGACACAGGCAGAGGGAGAAGCAGGCTCCATGCAGGGAGCCTGACGTGGGGCTCGATCACACCCTGGGCTCTAGGATCACACCCCGGGCTGAAGGCAGCTCTAAACTCCTGAGCCACCCAGGGATCCCCAGCTGCTACATTTCCATCTGGATCTTGAACCATGAAGTGTTCTCAGGTTTGAAACTATCCCTGGACTATTATGCGATACTTTTTATCATGTGTAGGATGATGTCTAGTTTTAAATACAGTGAATCTATGGACTTTTTGGTTTATATTGTTCCCAGGTGAGAAATTCTTACTGGTTCTGTAAGTCCTCTTTTTGATGTGAGTTATCCCAAGGTGATCTCAAGAGTACATGTTTTTCTGTTAGTTTTTTGTTTTTGTTTTTTGGAAATGTCTATGAAACATCAATAGTTTCTTTTAAGCAAAATTCACATTTTTACTTTTATAATTTGATGCAGTTTCAAGTGAAACCTGTTTCCTGAGAGCAGCTAAGAATATTTAAATATTTAAAGTTGTATTAGCTAACTTAATATGATAAAATCTGACATTTTATGTTGTGATTGGAGAATTCTGATCTACTTAAATGGCAAAAGAAGCAATAATTGCATTTACTTGCTTCTATAATGAATTATTGTACAAATGACTGCATTCATCTGATATGATAAAGAGAAAAACAATTCCTAATCCCAGAGTTGAGAGAGTACCTCGTTTTTTATATGGCCTAGGAAATCATTCCTACTCTGTATTTTCTACTGCATTATTAGTTAATTTAAAATAACCTAAAATGTGGGGTTTTCACTGATTCTTGGAGAAAACATTTCAAAAGAGAGAATTAAGAGGACGATATGTTTATTTTTCCCTAACTATATCTTTTTTGAAAAAATGTACTTAATAAAGATTGAAAAATAATTTGTATCTACCATCTATCATTATGGTATGTAGCCCTTTTAAAAGTTGAAGACATGGTAAGTATTGTATCTATAAATTATGAAGTTATTTTAAAAAAGAAAACCAAAAAAATCATAATCTACATAAAACCTTATTCTAGCTATTCACAATTTCTTTGAAATCACCAAAATTATTTTTGAATATATTTTCCTTTTAAAATATACTTTCAAAGCAACCTTTTATTGACTTTCACAAAAATCTTGAAAGGCACTTAAAATTTCTACTTTCTGTGATTAAGCAGAATTTTACACAAATGGGATTATGAAGAAATGGCATTTTAAACTTTGCCTTCTGACATAAATGTGTCTCCGGACTTTATAAAAATGTTAATCGGATAGACTACCATGCTTTCCTGTAAATATTAGGCTGAAAGCACTTTTAACAAATTCTCTGAAAATAATGGTTCTCTTTTACAAATATTTTACCTTCAGTATCTCCTTACTGCTTACTGACTAGATGTGAGCTTTGCCTTGGGCCATGTGAGGTCACTGATCCTCACACACACGCCTGGCCTGTTTTCACCTCTCCTGGTGGCCGCAGCCAGGGAAGCCACTTCTGTAACTCAAAACGCTTCAAAGCCTTCCAAATCTCTGAAGAAGCCCCAAAGCCCTTAGTTCCTTGCTTCCAACATAATATTTAACCAAATTGGCCATTAGAAAATAATTAAATGTTTTTCTTATGTATCAGGAAAAAAAAAAAGAACTACAAGAAGAGCTAAAGAGTTAGTTTTGGAAACAGTATAGGTCTGGTGTAGGGACAGACCAGCTCCTGGTGTCTGAAGCAAAGATATTCGAGGTTGCTACAATTTCTGGATGATGAGCAACTGCAACACTAGAAGAGGCAACCTCAACGTGCAAAGACACTATTTTTTTTCTTTAATTGGTGAATATTTTTGACCTAGGAGATTTGGGATTAGGTATTAGAGGCCTAATAAAGACACACTCATATTTATAAAATATATAAAATATATAAATATATAAATATATAAATATATAAAATATATAAAATATATAAAATATATTTATATTTTAGTGCTGTTCAGCAAAAATCGGTATATTTTGAGTATTGTAATTACCTAAGATATTTAGGTATCTTATAACCGGTTTTAAAATATGCACTTGAAAAACTAATTTCTATTTGTGATTTCAAGTTAAAAGTAAATTTGCAACTAATATTGAAAACGTTTAGGGGCTCTTGGGTGGCTCTTGAGTGTCTGCTTTTGGCTCAGGTTGTGATCCTGGAGTCTTGGGATCGACTCCCGCATTGGGCTCCCCACATGGAGCCTGCTTCTCCCTCTGCCTGTGTCTCTGCCTCTCTTTGTGTGTCTCTCATGAATAAGTAAATAACATCTTTCAAAAAAGGCATTTAAGGGTGCCTGGCTGGCTCAGCCAGAAGAGCATGTGACTGTTGATCCCAGTGTCTTGAGATCAAGCCCTATGTTGGGTCTAGAGATTACTTAAATAAATACAACTTAAAAAAAAAAAAAAACACTTAACAGAACTTAAGAATCACCTCATTTATAAATGGCATATTGAAATGCCTTAGAGTACTTAATTAATTAAGGGTTAAAAATCCTTGTAAAATGTAATAATATTTATAAACCAAATTTAAAATTTCCAGGGGAACTTCAGTCTTTGTAATTGTCTTAAATATCAATTAAAAGTATAAAAATTGTTTCTGCATATCATTTCTATGGAACAAAGCTAACCTCAGGACCACCAAAAATGCTCATCTTGTCAGCTTAAGAGATGTTTTGAGCATTTCAGCTAAGGGCTAATTCGATGTGCTGCTAGCAGGGATGGCGAAATGGCACAGAGTTAAAGGGAGAATCATCAGTGCACTGACATGAGAATAGTTTAATTCCTATTCAAACAATACTCTTAGTATTTACTCAATAGTTAGTGGGATTGGGAAGAAATCAATTTTCCATTCAAGGACATTGGACACACGAACAGATCCACATAACCCATTTCTGCTGCAGAATGCAGAATAGATGTTAGAATCTTTTTTTCAAAACATTTTCTATTTTCCTGGGAGTGAACATCAGTTTGTTTATTAGTTGGTTAGTATTTCTGTGCATGTGTGTGCTGTTTAGTGGGGCCAACTTCTTGGGAAGCATTAAAAGGCTTAATGCTTAAACATTTAAATCACCAGCTTCGTGTACAGGACAAAATACATTATTGGCTCCCAGAATTTCATGGGCCTGCCAACTGAATTGCTTAGGAATACTGCAAAAACACTCAGTGAAGATTGGTTGGCATTTTAATTTTCTCTCCGGGTTGCTAGCTACTCTAGAAAGTAGGATGAATTTACATTCAAGTCACATAAAGGATTATCTGTGTGAGCATTATTTAACTTCCCAACTCGTGGAAAGGGGCTCTGGAACAGATTTATTATTTGTTAGATACATAAGTTACAAGATGGAAGCCAGAGCTTCCATAGCTTTCCATGATGTGGAAAGTGATGTGGGCAGTGATGGTATCCTTCGTGGAAGGTAATTAGTTCGTTTGAGGTTGGGAATTCCAACTGGCTAGTGGTTGGAAATGTATGACTGAACCACAGGCCAAAAGCCAGGGTAAAAGAACATTTAAAAGTTAAATTTTGAGAGCTGATCTTGAGGCCTGAGATTGCCAAGAAAGACTGTGCAGAGAGAAGAGATCCCAGGAGTATCTCCATACAGTGCACTTGCAGCCTGAGGAGAAGCTTGAGGTGAAAATGTGCACATGGGACCAGGAATTACAGAACTATGGACTGGAATCTGCCAATTTATATAGTGGTTCACACAGTGTGGTGGTGTGTGTGTGTGTGTGTGTGTGTGTGTGTGTGTGGAGTAGGTGATTAGTATGAATCTATGTTTAGTATGGGTGATTACACATAAACATAAGAATTCCCCAAAAGTCTTGAAGAATTCTCTTTATGGCATCAATTGGTTGGCACTGGGAAGCAGCTCCCTCCCAGGGTGGGACACGCGTGTTCCTGCTTCACGCCACATGTTTCATGTGTACAATCCATGTCTACTCACTTGCACCCCTCAGCTCTGTGACTATCATTATCCACCTGTATGTTTTTGAGTTTGAAATCTGTGGTTTGCTGAATTAAAGCAGAGAAAAAGTTCATGCCAGTTAAGCACCCGACTCTTGGTTTCTGCTCAGGCCTTGATCTCAGGGTTGTGAGATCCATCCCCTTTAGGCTCTGGCCTCAGCAGGAAGTCTGCTTGTCTCCTTCTGTCTCTGCCCAACCCCCACTGGCTTTCTCTCTTTCTCCCTCTCTCATAAATAAATAAATAAATAAATAAATAAATAAATAAATAAATCTTTTTAAAAAACAGAGGAAAGTTTCATGATGAGTAGTGAGTAGTGCACTGTGAAATTTTAGGAGGAGCTATTCCTATTCCATTTAATTTTTGTGAACACTTACTTTACTTTGGGTGGTGTTATGGGTTGAAATGCATCCTCCCCAAATTTGTATCTTGAAGGACCAACTTAGTACCTCAGAATAGGACCATATTTGGAAATAGGGTCATTACAGTTGTGTTTAGTAAAGAAGAGGTCATACTAGAGTAGGATGGGCCCGTAATCCAATATGGTTGTGTCCTTATCAAAGAGGAAATTTGGACACAGACTTGTGTACAGGGTGAATGCTTTGTGAAGAGGAAGACAGAGATCTAGAGATTAAGGAACACCTAAAATTGCCAGGGAACCACCAGAAGTTGGGAGAACCGCACAGAAGAGATTTTCCCTTACACTCTGCCTGAAAGGAATCAGCCCCTCCAGCACGTCGTTCTGGGACTTCTGGCTTCCAGAACAGTGAGATAGGAAGTTTCTGTTATTCAAGCTACCGAGTTTGTGGGACTTTGTTAAGGTATCCTTAGCAAACTAATGCAGAGGGAAAGAGCATTCTTTCTGAAGACACATTTTTGCCACTTTTAAAGATCACAGGGAAACATCTTTTTTTTTTCTAGAGACTATGGATTATAAAATTTGAAAAAGAAGACATGCCTAAGAATAATACTTGGCACATTTAGAAAAAGATCCATTTAGTTAACTGTGTGACAAAATCACACAGCTAAGAGATAGTGAAGCCTTGGTCTGAATCCTACTCCTCTCGGGACTGATGTGTATTTGGGGGCATTATCTAATTTCTTCTTAGTGTAGGTGTCATCTCCAAATAGGAATCCCAATTGTGCCTCTCGTATAGTGGTGTTTTAAGGCATAAGTGGAAAAAAACCCATAAAAGGACTAGCATGGTATCTACACTCAATAAACGGTAGCTTACATGATAGGCACTTGCCACTCTATTTCCTTTTAAGAATCACACATCAAAGCATCCAAGTTGTGCCAAAACCCTTGGGACTGTAAGGACCTTGACTTCGTTTTTTGGAGGCCTTATTGAGTTCTTACGATATTCTTCTAAAAAAGAAGGTGTGACTTTCTGGTATGCAAGTGTGGGAAATAAGGGAAAATGTCAACTCACCTGATTTAATTGTAGTAGAATAACTCAGAACAAGTGAGCATGTTATCCAAAGGTGCTGGCCCTAGAGCTGGTGGGGAGTTCAAGTCCTCAGAGCCTAGGCACATGGTGGTGGTCAACTGCACCTAACAGGTGTCCTACCACATTCGACAAAAGTCGTTAGTGGCTTTTGGAAGTTTTTTTCTACACTGGAATGGGAACTCCTGGAAACAGAGACCTCGTTTCAATCTTTCTTTTGCTCTAGCTTCAAGACGCAGTGGTGTAATTAATGCTCCCTGGATACATAGATGGCAAGTTTCAGTAAGCAAACCAAAAGAACTAGCAAAACTACCTAAAAGGTGGTGTCATTGCTGCAGTTTCTTGGTCTAATGAAATTAAAATCATCTGCATGAAGTGCTGGTTGGAGTAAAGTTATGGATAAGTTTCTTTTATCCTGATTTTGTTTCTCCCTTTAATGAAACCATCTATACTCTCTTAAGATTGAAAGGACATTTTGGGATGGCTAATGTTAAAGGGGTCCATTTGTCTGGGCTCTTTTCCAGACCTTTTCTACAGTTCCTGCAGTTACAACTTTTGGAAATGCTTGGCTACAGTTAGGCTTGGTTAAATATATTATCCAGTCCCTAAAGCCTACAGTAGACATTTATGCATGTATTGAAGTTAAAAATTACCACTTAATGTGTAATTTTATTATTTCTGATGCACTTTATAAACCTCATCTTTCTAATTCTCTTAAGAGGCAAACTGTCCTGCAAGGAGATATTTGTAAAACCTTCCAAATGTGGGTAAATAGACTGAACCTAAGGCCTCTTTTGAAACGGAATGTCGTTCCTTGCTTAGGCTTTCCTATTGTCATTGCCATTCTCTTTTGCATGTGATGCTTTAAAGCACAAACCAGGAATCACACAGGCCCCACTGGAGTAAAAGATCATGAGTCACACAGTATTTAGCCCAAATGTCACAGAAAAACATGTGCATTTTATCATCAGATAAGTGTGAACACTTTTACCTATTCTATAGACTGAGGTAAGGTAATATAGGACTTTATTTTTAATCTGTAAAAATATTGCCAGATTAGTCTGGACAGAGGACAAACAATATTTTGTTTCAAGTGCTAGCAGCTTTCACCATTTATTTTTATTTTTTACTTTTTATAAATTTATTTTTTATTGATGTTCAATTTGCCAACATATAGCATAACACCCGGTGCTCATCCCATCAAGTGCCCCCCTCAGTGTCCGTCACCCAGTCACCCCCACCCCCCGCCCACCTCCCCTTCCACCCCACCTAGTTCGTTTCCCAGAGTTAGGAGGCTCTCATGCTCCGTCTCCCTTTCAGCTTTCACCATTTTAAATATGGTTTATCATCATAATGCTGGAGATTTGTAGCTTTTGTATTTTGGTGTCCCGTGGAGAAGGAGGTGACCTCAGTTCAGTCCAAAAGGACAGGGGGCAATGTTCCAAAATTGCTCAATCCATGTAGCATTCTGTTTCTGAGCAAAGAATTGAACACACACAAAATACCACCTTTGCTTCTGTCGCTGAGGTCATCTGATTGACTTGGAACAGGTAGGCTGTGTGGGGGTTATTCCTTAAGCTTTAGTTTTCAGCTGATTTTAAGTCAGTGTAAGAGGTACGTGCATGTGAGAGAGAGACAGACAGACAGAAAGAATAGGAATAGATTTTCTCCAATTGAATAGAAATCGATCTCAATCAGGATTTTTTGAATCAAACTTCACTCAAATATCAGTTGGTAGAGGCACCCCCCAGGGGTGCCGAGCATCCTGTGGGTACCACCTGCTTGAGTCTGCCGAGGATGAGAGGCCCTGACCACTCTCCACGCGGCCCATTTCCTGGGGCGAGGCTCGTCCTTCAGGGACAAGGAGCAGGCTTGCTTTGTGCTCGGATCTCCGAGGCCGTGTTGATCAGCTGGGATGCAAACCCACCGAGCCTAAGACCCGGCTCTCTGAGTGCACCGTGGGACCCGTTGGATGTGAGGAATCACTGCAAACCTAATGCCCAAGCTCCTTGCTCTGCTGCTCCCTTGTCTCTGACCCAGGAGACTTGGGTCTTCGGTCAGTGTCCATGAAATGCGTCCATGAAACACAGACAGGCTGCTGTGCTAGCTTATAAGAAGGCCGAAATCCCAGCCCCAGCCCCATCTCAGAACTCAGATTGGAAATTGTATACAGTAAAAACGAGCACCAATGAGAGGAGCATAGAAGATGATTTTGTATTAAGAATATTATTCAGGGGCACCTGGGTGGCTCAGCGGTTGAGCATCTGCCTTCAGCTCAGGTTGTGATCCTGGGGTCCTGAGATCGAGTCCCGCATCAGGCTCCCTACAGGGAACCTGCTTCTCCCTCTGCCTGTGGCTCTGTTTCTCTTTCTGTGTCTCTCATGAATAAATAAATAAAATCTTAAGAAAAAGAATATCATTCAGACAATTTAAATACAGCTAATATTTCTTTCAATTCACTATTTTTTGGTATGCAAATCTCCAATGAATCCAAAATTAGTTATAAACCACATTCAACATAAGTAGATATAACACAACAATTTTTTTTAAATTAAGTCCTTAACTACAAGTCTCAGCTCAGGATATATTTTAGAACCACTTAAACAGTAGTTCAGAAAAACAATACACTTGGAAAGTCCTTAAAATAAGTTGAATAATAGCATGTCTGAGTCACCGAATAGCAAAATAATGAAAATATATTTGTGATTTGGTTACTCTGAGTGGAATTTATCTGAAATTTAGACGGTCTTCTTATTGGATCTGGTGTGGAATAATGAAACACCTGTAAGGTGATTTTAACAATCCAGTTTCTCTTTATGAACAAATTTGGAAATGGCAAGCTTAACTTGAAAGCATTGGGTTGCAGGTACCCAGCATGGAAACTGAAGCATCTCCAAGAACTGCAATTAAAATATGTTTATATTTGGAGATAGGAGATTCTGATTCCTTTAGAGCCCTGTTAAATTAGGTGCAAAATGATATGTTCATGGTTGAATTAAAAAAAAGTCAGTGAGAGCTGCTTAACATCTGGCAAAATAATCTTAGTTTAGAACAGAGATCCCTGTACATTGATTGCTTTCCCTAAGATTAAAAGCCACCACAAATACATGCTCCTTCATGAAGAGGGAAAGAAAATAAGCTGTATGAAAAAGAAAGTATAGACCGTCTATGTGTAAATGATACTTCAGTAAAAATGGGAAGATTCCTTTGGTCCCGTCATCTTACATTTTGCAACACTTACTATTTATGAGGTTTGTTTTTGGGCTCAGAACTCCAAATTTGTTGTGAAAAAGTGTCTAGATGAGATCATTTCATCCAGTGATGAGGTAGCTTCTCTTTCCATGTGCATTTTCTGCATACTCCTGTCTCCTTTTACCATGTGGTTTAATGCTCATTGCTTATTGTTAAATTTACTGATTTTCCTTTTTTTCATTTGGCTTCTCTGGGTATTGCTTAACAAAATATCCTGTGCATTTATAAGGAATAAGTTTGCAGGCTGGCCTGTTCTTTGCAGGTAGGGAGGGACGGAGGAGTGAGGAAAATAAATAAATGCTTCTTTGTTACAACAAGCTGATGACCGGCATCATGGGGTTGGAAGAGTTTGTGCATTTAGGAAGAAAGGATCTTTGGATTGTGTACTTTATTATGAAAAGTTGCTTGACATTCTGCTCATGAAATGGGTTCACACTGCCAAGACGGGACTGTAGCACATTTATTCCTAGTAGTAGAAGTCAAATCTATCTCCATATTTGCAGATTTAATCAATTGAATATTTTTTTCCTCTTCTTTACATTGGTTTTTGCAATTTCTGACAATGGTCTTTTTTATAGAGCAAAAATCACTCTGAGTATTGAAACCTACTGATTCCCCATCTGTTCTTCCTAAAAAACTGTTGAGGTGTAAGAGACAAGAACGACATGGGAGGTAATAGCTACCTCTGTTCCAGCTTTCCAGGTGAGAGAACTGCTTTCAGAGACATAGCATTTCCTGCCACTAAAAATATAGCCACTTCACCAGCAAAAATCAAGTTTATTTTCCTCTACTTTTAAATAAATTTTTTTAAAGATTTCTTTATTGATTTGAGAGAGGGAGGAAGAGAGAGAGAGTGCGCACAAGCAGGGAGAAGGGTGAGGAGAGGGAGAGAGAGAGTCTCAAGCAGACTCCCCACTAAGCGTGGAGCCCCATGTAGGGCTGAATCCCAGGACCCTGGGATCATGACCTGAGCCAAAATCCAGTCCATCACTCAACCGACTGAGCCACCCAGGTGCCCCTAAATAAAATTTAACGTCTCAAAAATTAAAAGAATCTGAATCTTTCTATCACCATTCATTTCTACATTGGCTTCTATGATCGTCTTAGAATACACCAGCAGGTTCCCTCTTGACTCCCTAGATGCCTTCTCAGGGCTGCCTTCCTCCATCTACCCGTGGAAAATTGCAACCTTCACACAACTCCCAATACATCTCACCCTTCTTTACTGCTTTATCCTTTCTGTTAGCACTGCTCATAATCTAACATCATGCATAGCTGTTTATTGTTTGTCCTATCCCTAGAGA
This sequence comes from Nyctereutes procyonoides, assembly GCF_905146905.1. Lineage (NCBI taxonomy): Eukaryota > Metazoa > Chordata > Mammalia > Carnivora > Canidae > Nyctereutes > Nyctereutes procyonoides. Next base: position 10,099,284 of record NW_026575122.1, read on the forward strand.
ATAAGCCCCGTGAAGATAATTTGTTTTGTTCCATCCTATCTTCCAAGTGTCCTCCATGGTTCCTGGCACGCTGCTAAGGGAGTGCTCAAGAAATAGTGTTTGAATAAATGATTCAGTGATTCTGTATCTCTGCCAAACACTTGAGGCAAAGTGATAATCTGTACTTTCTTTTTAAAAAAAGTAAAAATTCTGGGGCACCTGGGTGGCTGGTTGAGTGTCTGACTCTCAATGTTAGCTCAGGTCTTGATCTCAGGGTTGTGAAATCAAGCCCCCCATTGGGATCCGTGCTGGGTGTGGAGCCCACTAAAAAAAAGGAAAAATTCTGATTTAAAAAAACTGTGATAAAAGTTTTTGTTGTTGTTGGTTGTTAGTTTTTTTTTGTTGTTGTTGTTGTTGTTTTGGTTTGTTTTGTTTTTTCAGCTTAAAGGTGTGGTATTGTGTGCCAGATTTTCTTTTCTTTTTCTTTTTTTTTTTTTATTTAGATCTCAGGAAATCTCAAGTGCCCTCATTTCCTTTAAAGGATTACGTTGTTGAAGCCACTATTACACAGTTGTGGTGGTGGCTGCCAGAAGACTGAGAACGATATAAATGGGTAGGTCTTTTGGAGATGCTACCTGTGCTCTTGAGTCCTGTACAGAGGCTGTACCTCCAAAAGGGCCTCCTTCTTGGAATCAATCATCACCCCGGGAAAATCAACGGACATGCTGTTACATCTGCTTAAAATGTATATTTCTTTGCAACATGGAAACTGTTTTTTTTTTTAATAAAGTAATTGATTTCTGTCTTTTCTCACCAAGTATTGCTAAAAAAAACCCCACATATTTCTTCTTATCTTCCATTACATAAATCTTCCCATGCAAAAATTCCATTAACTTAAAAACAGATAGTGATCTTTTTCTTGCTAAGTTAAGGAAAAAATTATAAAAAAGCAAGGCATTGAACCAATCATATAATTTACACCATAAAGTGACACAAAGATTTATCATTTGGAATCCCTGTGAGAATAATTCTTCCATCAGGTCTGCTCAGGCGTGTGTACAAAGGGGAAAGAGATCACCTCTGCTCATTCTGCAAGGAGCTACCCTGGGGTTGACGAAGAAGCACTTTAATAGGCTATATGACGATCTTTCTAATTTTTCTATATACGTACATAAACCTGATAATGCGGGTACTAAAGCTTATCACCTCACACAGTTTTATGTATAAGATTTAACAGATCAGAGCTATGACCACAGATTATAGCATTAAAAATCTTTTTTTTTTTGAAAAAGGAGAAAAAAGAGACAAACTAAAAAACCAGACTCTTAACTATAGAGAACAAACTGGTGGATGTCAGAAGGGGGATGGGTGAAATAGGTGATAGGGATTGAGGAGAGCACTTGTGATGAGCACCGAGTGTTGTATAGAATGCTATATTGTATGGAATCACTATATTGTATACCTGAGATTAATAGCACATTGTATGTTAATTATACCAGAATAAAAAAAATAAATACCTTTTTTCTAAAATCTGTCACGACAGTTTTCCACATGGTTGTGGAATGATCTTAAGGAGAAACACTAAAATTAAAATGTACTTGTCAAAATTAAAATTTCCAAGCCAAATTTAGAAAAGTGAATCATTTCTTCCCTACCCACTTTCTACTAAATTCAGCAGCATAGCAATCTATTTTATTTTATTATTTTATTTTATTTTATTTTATTTTATTTTATTTTATTTTATTTTATTATTTATGTTAGAGAGGGGGAGAGAGAGTGTGTGCCAGAGTGTGCGGGGGTACAGAGAGAGAGAGAGAGAAAGAGAGAATCTCAAGCAAACTCTCTGCCCAGTGCAGAGCTCATGTTGGGGCTCAATCTCACAATCCTGAGATCATGAGCTGAGTGAAAATCAACAGTTGGACAATTAACTGACTGAACCACCCAGGTGTCCTAGATTCTCTTTTAAAAATTCAGAAAATTCTTTGTTCTACAGGATGTTATGTTGATGGGCTTATGCTTCCTGTAAGCATTAATATATAGTTTAATAATGATTGGAACTAAATTACTATCCATGCTGTATCCTGTAGAGCTTGTTGCATCTGACATCTTGACGCATCTATCACCACCTTTGTGCCTATTGCACGTATCTACAAGTACACAACATCCATATGGCTGGCTGCAGTATATACACACAATTTTCATTCTAGGAGAAATAGTGTCATTAGGTGAGTTTTTATACTCTCTAATGGCAAAATGTGAAAACAATGCAACCCAGTAGGTTACCCATCCTTTGGTTTGCAGTCAAAAGCCTTACAGCCAAATTTATTGCCTTAGTATGGTAATCTACTCAACTCAGATGTCTTAGAGCAGTTATTCCAGTTTTCTTCAAAAAACTGTGTTATATTTATCTTTAAGTGATTTATCTCATACCGTGCTTTAGTTTGTGACCTGCTTCAAATTCTTTCAGAACGTCAAATACTCAAATACAATGAAAGTAAGTTTGTATTTCTGTTGTGAATAAACATATATCTACCTTTAATTCCAACAGTGAATAAAATTAGAATTTCATAGGTTAGAGCAGTCGACAGAATACTCTGAATGCTCTCCTTCCAGGAATATATTCCCATTAAATTTACTTCTTTTGGTGGCTCCAACATTCAGAATGTCTTTTCACCTTTGAGTTCTTCATCAGGGGATTACTGATCTGAAGGGCCAGTTATCTAATGTTTTATAGCATGTGGCTAATTTCCTGTGTTTTTATTAGATCTCTCTTATTTTTGGTAAATTTACTTATTTAAAAAAATAACAACGACTTACACATGAAATAACCTACATAGCAAGAGACCAGCAAACTCACATCTTTCGTGAGTTTAATAATATTCTTGCTTTGCCACATCGACCTGTAGCTCTGGTTCAACACATTAAGAAATCATCCACATGAGGCTTTTATTTTTGTTCCCAGCCAAAATGAATTTCTTTGTAAACTCTATGATTTCCCATGAATCCATGAATTTGAAACTAAGCAGTGCCCGACTCTAAGGATTAATGGGAAAATATTTGGGGTTTTCTAACTCTGACTGAAGGCTGGGTGAAATCAATTATTTAAGCACTATAAAGCAAGGGCTTGGGTCTCAGACAACGATTACAAAGCAGACACACTTTAACACCCAGAACAACCATGTGGATCTTGTTGATTCCTTTACCATGGCCAACGGGTGAATGAAATATCATTCCTGTCTGCTGATGCCATGGAGATTCCTTCAATCTAAGAGCAGCTGGAGGTCCCATTTACACACACACACACACACACACACACACACTTTTTGGTTGTACAGATGTTAAATATAAAGAATCACTGCAAATTTTATTAAAGCAATCAGAAAAGGGATTGACTTTTTTTCTACTGTATCTGCAGTGGTTTTCTGGGTTTCAGATACTCAATTTGTACAAAGTAATAAATGTCAGTGCTCTGAAAAGGAAAGTATTATACTTCTTACTGTGCTCCTGAAATAGTCAAATGCTATGGAAAAATTTATTGAACACTTGATGTGACTTTTATAGTCAGTCTGATTTTTAAGTGCTTAGAGGAGATACGCTTTACTATGCCTGGGTGCTCAGCAGTTGTACTACCCAATGCTTCACACTGTTAGATGAATTATTTGAAATACACGGCATTCAGATTGCTAAAACTTCTGATTCAAAGGAAGTCAATGGGTATTTTAGATGGCATTGGAGAACATGGGAGAGAGGAAAGATTAGAGGAAGAAGGAGGTGTTCACAAACAATCGTGTTTAGAGCTCTTGAAGATTAGCAACAGCTCCATGGCTTTGAAATCTAATAATCACATAAAGCCCCTCTCAAAGCAGTTGCAGCTTTTGGTGCCAGTTTTTCCCATATAGATCAACCTGCAGTAATTTATCAAGATCAAGGTAAATTTCAAAGAGAAATTTTCTAAAAACAAATCATGGTCACTGCTGATTATTCATTCAAAATCATAAATCTTTTGTGGTGAGTTGGCAGAGACCAGACATTGTCACTGAACTGAAAAACAAAAGACAAAAAGCAAAAAACAAAATTAAAAAAAGCAACTATTTTCCTCCTTGTTTGTAGTGATCAATGTGAGGTTTTAGTATCAGTCTCAAATGAATATCTTCTGGTATCTGTGATTTAGACTAGAGGACTCTACTTCAAACTTTTATTCATGGACCTCTTAAGGGATTTTGTGAAACTATGGATAACTTCATATTTAACTGACCATTTTAAAATTTTCATTATAAATATAAATATTGAAACTTAAAAAAAAACCTTCCACCATATGGTAAATGAACATAACTAAATTGAAACTACTTCATTTTTTGAATTGCATCTCATGGAATTTAAATACCATAGCAATTTGGTATGAACCATTATGTATTTTAAAAAATAGAAAATATATTTATGTTTGAATGCCTTTTGCTGATCATCTTATACTTCTATGTAAAAAGAACACATGTACATTACGCATAATTAGAATATACAATTTTAGAATTTCCTGTGTTTGTAAATGATTTTTTCTGAATTGGATCTTCACTATAGTTTTATTTTTATGACATTGATAACTTTTTATATATACTAAATTTTTGAAAGATAGTATTTAAATATAAAATTAAGAAATTTGGTAGTGCATCTCTTTTTAAGTCTTTTACTGGGTGAAACTTTTAAATGTTAATTTATGTATCTAAATATTCCTTGTTGCTAGATTTAGACAGTGTTCAAATAGAATTCTGATTATATCTTTTTTGTTAGCTTAGGTGTACATGTTCAGAAACCTTATCACGTAGATAAGCAGGTAGAAACAGAAGAAGTTTTATTATTAGAATTTGGCATAATTCTTTGCAGTCCTTCCTAGTTATCATTCCAAATCACAGATTATTAGAAACCATCTTGATAATAGATCACTACCAGTTGGGTCTTGCCTTAATTTTGTTCAAAACAAAGAATTGTAAACTACCTGACTTATGAAAAGATTTATTACCAGTCATTAATCATTTCCTTTCTCAACACCAATAATAATATTTTTATACCTCTGTTTAGCTTCCCAGAAGTTTTTACACCCCAGAAAATGGACTGCAGTAACTCCGAGATGAGCAAGTACCATCTTGAGAGAGAGATTGGACGAAAGGTCTTGAAGCTCAATTAAAAGTGTATTCTCAAGAGGATCAATTTAGGACAGTGTACGTGCGTGTGGTAATTTAAACACATGGAAGTTGAGAATTTGGAAGTTCATGTCTTGATATCCCATGGAAAGACTTAACGTATACCTGGGTGTATGCATTCCAAAGTTTGAAGACAGCTGGTTTAGAGCATTTTAACTTACCATGAAGAATTTCTCTTCTTCAATTCAGATCAGGTAATCATGTGGTCATCCTCATAGGTTAGGTGTTTTTATTTCTGTCATCTATGTGATAATCATTTTTGAGGGAGGGGAGAAGAACTAGGACAATATGAAATACCTCTGTCAAGATACTGTGGTACAATAGGGATTAAGATATTTATAAGTAGTCTCATAACATACCTCAAAGTTCTTTGAATTTCAGGACAGCATTATTTAAAAAAATTTTTTTAATGACTTTATCTTGTAGAGAAATCAGATTTATTCAAAGATTTATGTATTATTCCAAGTTAAAGTACAGGAGATATTGGAAATTATTTAATTTTTAATTCATCGATAGATTAGTATAAATTCTTCATGTGGAAAATCTAAGGAAATAAAATTCGTCTATCTTACACTTTGTATCTTTTTCAGACTTAATTTTGTGGACTTTTAAATAAACTTTTAAATAATTTTTTCTTTGCCTCTACTTCTATTCAGAAATTTATCTATATTTCTGAATTTTGGTTGCTCAACATTTCCAAACTCTTTGAAGCCTTTGTTGCATGCTAATAAAACTCCTGAGCATATTTGTAATGAGAAACATAACAGTTTTTTGCACTACCATTAGCACTTTCTCTTCCCATTTAAAATACACTTTTAACAATGTAACGTTTAATGATTTTTTTAAATATTTGTTCCTTGCTGCCATGGCACATGGAAATATATTTCCTTCTTGGAAATGACAATAATAGCTAGTTTTTAAAATCCTGTTGCTATCAAAATCAATGACCTTTATTGTTAAAATTAATAAACAACTAACATACTTTATTTGTACTATGCTTTTTATACACATAATATCAAATACTCCTAACTAAACTAATGCGAAGATATTATCTTCCATGTTAAAAATGAGTTGGAGAGAAATTGCTATCCCCTTTTTTTAATATTATATTTCTAGAAGATGGTCAATCGAGGATTAAAATCCAGCCTTTTTTTTTTTCTTTTCAACTCCGAAATTGTGCTTGGGTTTGAATTATTTTCTCCCAAATGCTTTTAAGAGTTACAGTTCTGAAGCTGTCCTTCCGTGTTACTGATTCTAGTTATCCACATATATCAAAGTCATTGTTACTTTATTTGCAGGCTCATATAGTAAGAGTGAAATTTCCAGTATGTTTAAAGTCATCTCTTAACCAAAATAAAAATTATATATTTATTAATTATGTATTCTGATAGACTGGTAACTGGAATATTGTCTTGTTCCCCTATTCCTGAGTCTTTAAACTCATAACTCATTAATGGTCAAATGTCTCTAAGATTATGAACTCCACTTTCTATTTTATTTCACTCTCAGGACTCCAGTCCTACCCCTGAGTTCCTGCTGAGTTACAAGGTCTTTACGTAGACTCTCTTTGAATGTTTGTTATCCTACGTATATGTTGCTAAGTATATCTACTCCTGGGTACTTGTTGCTGTATTTCATCTATCATTGGAATATTCATTTCTTCTTTACTATTTACTGTTGATCTCTGTGTATTCCTGAAATTACATGTTCCATCTGCCCAGCTTCCTGCTAGCAAGCACTCATAGTTAATTTTCACTTGCTTCTTCATATCTGGTTTACCTAATTATAGTTTGCAGTGGTGGGTTAGGTAATATGTCAGAATTTGTGAAGAGACTAGGGAATAGAATAAGTGCACACAAAGCTTCTAACTAAGAATTGGGAGATTTTATAACTACGTATCCTGAAAGAGACACATAAAAAGAACTAGAAGATTCAATGACAAGTGGCATCTGGTTGGGCATTAAAATGTCTATAGTTTTACTTTAAATACTTCAGCATAGATGGTATTGTATTACCTGATCTTATTATGATTAAGTTAAAACTCAGTTGCTGAATTCTGGATTCTAATGGGGAATTCAAACTCCAGGTGTCGTCAGCTGGAATTCTGCTGAGAAAGTCCACGTTCCAGTTACTCTGTATGCTCATGTCTCCCTCTTGGTCAGCACATGAGGCTTTTTTAATCACATAGTGAATGTCAGAAATGATTTTAACTTGCAAATTTGATATTTTCTAATTACAACAGTGAGTGTTAAATTGGGTGCTCACTAGTAAAATTAAATATACTCAAGATACGTGGATTAGTGGGGACGCCTGGGTGGCTCAGCAGTTGAGCCTCTGCCTTTGGCTCAGGGCGTGATCCCAGGATCCAGGATCAAGTCCCCTATTGGGCTTCCTACGAGGAGCCTGGTTCTCACTCTGCCTATGTCTCCGCCTCTCTCTCTCTCTCTCTGTCTCTCTCTCTCTTTCTCTCTCTGTCTGTCTCTCATGAATAAATAAATAAATCTTACACACACAAAAAAGATAGTGGATTAGTGTGTTTCCTATGCATGTTCATCCTTTGGAGAATAGTGTATAAGAATCCAGCAAGGTGTAGTCTCTAAGGAAAGATGATAACCTGGCTCAGACCTTAGTCTCAGAATCCATGTGCCTCTTAAAATTTATTGAAAATCCCGTAAGAATGTATATTATGAATTTGAAAGTAAAAAATTAAAATATTTATTGATCAATTTTAAAATGGTGATAAAACATTACGTTAGACATAACATTTGTGAAAAATAACTTCATTCTTAAAAATACCGGGAAGCTTAACATTGTTTTACATTTTTGAAAAATCTCTTTAGTCAGATGTCTGGATTATTAGAAGAGGCCACGATTCTCACATGTGTCTGCTTTGGTCTATGGAATATATCGTTTTGGTGGAAGCATACAAAGAAATCCTAATTTCATAACTCATCTGACTTATGAAACTGAAAAAATAAGTAGTTTAACATTTTTGCAGATAATTTGGTTGTATATTACATCACAGCATAAGAAGTGGCAGTTTATTGAAGATTCATTGCAATGTGGAATCTGAAATGAAACCCATGAACATTTTGTATTCTGTTCCACTAAAATCCGTTGGCCTATCTTGCACTTCAAATGGATCTTTTATCCATGCATGATTTTGTAACTTAGTGCATTGGTCACAATGAAACACTGGTGCACTGACTCATGCAGATCTTACAAATGTTAACTCACTTTATTTTACAATAAAAAGTAAAAGCACAGTCATTAACATAACACTAATCTCATGAGAAAGCTTGTAAATATTGGGAAACTGCCAATATGGTAAAGAAATCAAAGTCTTAAAATTTTAAGTTTTGCTTGAAAATCCAATTTTATCACTGGCAACAAATACTGTCAATTGCTTTCTTTGAAGGAGCAGGCTCACTTCATTCAGTTTGGGGAACATGCCTGCCAAATACTCAAGGTTGAATAACCATATTTTGTCTTTCAGTTCCTCTTTCAAGTAAAAATAGTGTTCCATTAAAACAAAACAAAACAAAACAAAACAAAAAACTAGTTCGGTTGTAATTTGATCACCCAAGTGTTTTACCTTGAGTCGACCATTGTACTTTGGTATGTAACTCATAGAAATTTTCCATTTTGCCCACAGAATGTTCAAAAGACATGTTCTCAAGGGTCTAGGTTTAATAAAATTAATAAATGTTATGCTTTTTCAAGGACATTCTTAAATGGAACTGTATCCCCTGTGAATGCACTGGCGTCAAGAACACAGGCTCTGGGGCAACTGCTGGAAGAACACAAGATTCTGGTGTAGTTTGGTGCCACTGCTAAGGCTCCAACAGTTTTACTCACCACTGCTTTGGTACCATTGGTGTAAATGTTGAAACACTGATAAAAGGCAGACTATTATTACAGAATAGTTTTGATCTTGCAGATTCTCTTAGGGAATCACGTTCTAGGAACTGCTATTCCAGCTAAATTAAAAAAAAAAAAGTCATTGTATCTAAACAGCAACACAGAAAATTCAGGTGGTGTTAAGGAAAGCAATTTTATTCTTTCAATCTCGTTCTGGTTAAAGGGAAGCTTCCTTGCTTGGAGGGAGCTGGATCTCTAAGAGGGCAGAGAACTGGACTTCATTGGGTTTCCAGGACAGAACTCTGACTGGCTTCTTACCCATTGGCTAAAAATGATTGATGACTACAATTCCTACAAAACTACCTTCAAGTTCTGCCTGACGAATCTGGATGAAGTTGGTTTACAGCATTTGAGAAATCAAGAAATGCTCATGAGAGAGAAGTCATTTTCCTTCTGGGTTCTTCTTCATACAAGCTACGGGACCTTGGACAAGTTGCATATTACGGTATCTTAGTTTCTCCTTAATAGCAGGATCGACCACCTAGGCTTGTCAAGAGGAATGAATGAACTCTCACGCGTGAAAAGTGCTTAGTTCATATGACGTGCGTGGAGTGCTTCGTTCAATGCTTGGCACACAATGAGCCCTCACTAGTGCTGGCTGCTTCTCTTATCATTGTTGCTATCGTCACTGTTACTGAATGTGATTTGAAGGAAATTTGAGTTGATCAATGGTAGTTTTTGGATGCCAGCAGAGTCACACTGAAAAAGGCATACGATATGGTCAAAGAAACAAAATAATTCAGTTAGGCTGGAATATAGGTGTGTCCAAAAAGGGATTGTAAGGGCCCGAGATGGAGAAGTTGACTGAAGGGGACTTTGCATGTTAGGATAAGACTTTAAAATTTAATTTTGTAGCCATTAAAGGCTTTTGAGGGATATAATCAAAACTGTGTTTTGTTAGATTTATCTGTTAGCGGAATGCATATTGGGTTTCAGAGAGGTAACAGAAATATATAGCTACAGCACTTGGACTCACGGAATTTACTTTGCCATTTTTATACAATTGTCTAGCAGATTTTAATTTTAACACCATAGTGTAAGTCCAAGTTTTGAAAGAGTAAACCTCAAATTAAGGAATGTTGCTATTGTAAAATGAATAATGTGGTGGGAAGTTCTTTGGGTCGGAGTTAGCTGTGAGCCAAAAACATATGGAGGGCAAATATTGCCAAATATTAATTATATTTTGTGCCTGCACAAGATTTTTTTGAGTTTTATTTTATTATACTAGAAGAGGTTTAATATTTGGTCCTAACTTTTTTTTTAATGCCTGAACAATATAAAAGTTGGGAAGAAATTCCTTTTGTACCATGGTATGCATATGGTTTTCTGATCTCTAAAACAAAAGATTGGGTTACACGAAAGTAGAATGATAATTTTGCTTTTCTTTGCCTGTGTTTACTTATAGGAATTTTGTTACTTGCTCCTCATCCCTTAATGTCTGGAGCCTGAGAATATAGTAATAATAAAATTTCAGTGCACTGCTATGGAGATGCAGTAAAATCATGATATAAAAATAGCCAGGGAGGCTTGATCACTAGTACTAGGTGAAAAACAAAACGAAACAAGACAAAGCAAAAGAATAAATCCCAGACTCTTAGTTCATCACTGTGATCCACCGAGCATCTCTTCCTAAATAACTCTCTTTGGTCAGGAAGACAGTAGTTGGAAATGATCACGTGACACATTCTTTTAGCCACATACTTATGACTACCTATTGATCTTTCCCTAAAATTCAAGCTTAGATTAATTTGTGTTCCTCTTGTGTGGCTGAAAACGTTGCAATTTTCTAATTCAAATACAGCTAACATGAGTAAAGTATCCGCGGAGTGGAAAAAGTACTCCAAATGTGACTGAGCAATTAAGTTTGGTTTTCCAGTGTGGAAAAAAAAAATGTACTCCCCAGGGGGCTCCATGTGTTGGCACCACCCAGCTGTTTGAAGAATTTGCTTGATGAAAGCAAAAATTGAAGGAGAACAAGGAAAAACAGGTGGTGTGTCAGGAGCACTGTTTCAGTGTGACATCTGCAGGTGGCTCTGCGGATCCGGGATCAGACCGACTCACTTCAAAAGAGTCCTCCTAGGGTGCATCCAGAGTCTGCCAGAACTAAATGAGAGCTGAAAGTGTTAAAAGAATGCTAAAAATAGAGAAAGAGGGAAGGGAAGCATATGAAGTCATCCGAAGCCTCAGAAAAGATTTGATTCTCTCGAAATAAATGTATTATATATATTAATCTGTATGAAGATGTACATATTGTACATATTATTTAGTATGACATTAAAATTACAAAATATTATGCTTTGTTATGTTCATAGTTTAAAAAAAAAAAAAGTCAAAAAAATCTTTGAGAATTTCTATTGTCTGTTATCGTTGTCTCGTACCAAACCAGTAGGGTGTGCTCATGACTCAACATTCTGCTTGTGACAGCCCACCCTGACCCTGTGGTGTTTTCATTATAAGGTAAACAAAAATAGAATGCATTTAGGGGGCAAAATGCCCTGTTCACACATTACTCTTGCAGTCACTTTCATGCCTCATTAAAATGACATGTTAAGATACACTTCACTTACTTTGGTTCCTCTGCTGAAACGCTGATCAATCTCTTCTAGAATTCTCTTTTCACTTCTCCTGGAGAGTAATCCCTCAATACAGGTCCCGATGACCAAAGCTTTCTGCCTCTCTGAGCCTCTCTTTTAGGGAGCTGGCATGCTTTAGAATTGGATGCAGGAATCTTTCTGGTAAATAAACACTTTTGCAAAAAGGAGACAAACTAAATTATGTTGCTAACTCACGTCTACCCTTCATCCCACAGGATCTGGAAGGACAATGTAGAGTCTCTATTTCATTGCTTTCTTTCGACTTTTTGGGAGACCTCACTTCTCTCGTTGCAAAGTAATAAAGCTCAGTTTGGCAAAATGGACTCAGAGCAGAACTGAGAGACAAACAGTTCTTTCCAGGATAAAAATAGACGTCAGAACATTGCATTAGCTTCCTTCTAGACTTTCTTTAAAATCTGTGGAGGTAGATTGCACTCAGTGGCCCTCACTAGCTGTTCACGGGGAAACTTGGCACAAGGATCCTGACTAAATGGATAGCATGAGCTCCTCTGCCTCCCAAACCCAGGCCAGCCACTGTGTGGACTACTATTGTTGAGTTGTAGCTGGCGTGGCTGAAAATGACTAAACTCAAACATTCAAGGGATACCCAAATCTAGATTGACCATCAGTACATTTACCCTTACTGCTTGGTCAAATTTCCTTCTTCTACATTTAAGGCAAGACATAGCTGGGAGTCCTAAGACATCCTAGGGGTCTCATCTATGTGTCTTTATTTGCAATATTAATATGACTTTTTAATACGGTAAAAACCCAAACCACATAAAATAGAGGTTACATCAAGTATGAGGTTTATAACTGCTAAGAACTCTATTGGTGTTTGCTTGTTTGTTTTGAGAGAGAGAGAGACAGACAGAGAGAGAGCCCGAGCTAGCCGGGGGCCAGGGCAGAGGGGAAGAGAGAATCCCAAGCAGGCTCCATGCTCAGAGCAGAGCCAGAGGTGTGGTTTGGTCTCATGACCCTGAGATTATGACCTGGGCAGAAATCTCAAACTGGGAGCTCAATCTATTGAGTCACCCAGGCACCCCATAAGACCTTTGTTTGAAAACTAATTTACTGAAGGAGGAAAGTGCAGGGATGACCTCCAGGTTTTCCACACTTGCTATTCCTTTTAAGACCTTTCCTGTAGTCAGTTGGGGACCATAGGACTGGTTGTGGCCAATGGACTGTAGAGATGATGTGTGCTAGTTCTGGTCTTGGGCAGTTTAGAGCCAATGTATCTTTTCATACCTATCTCCCAATGCAGCCAACCTTGAAGGCCTCAGATTTCAGCTATTGTGGGTATTAGGTATACAAGGGCCATCCAACATGTGTCAAACTTTATGGAGTGAGAAATAAACCTCATGTGTGTGAAGCTTTATGATTTAGATTTTTTTTTGTACAAGAAAATAATCCTGATTCAAATATGAGGATACCAGTTATTTTTATTTAGAAATTTAAAAGTTTAATTCAATTTTTGCTTATTTATTTTGAATAATACATTCATAGAGTTTATAATTTAAAATTTCATTGGACTGGGGCACCTGTGTGGCTTAGTGGATGAGCATCTGCCTTTGACTCAGGTCGTGATCCTGGGGTCCTGGGATAGAGTCCTACATCCAGCTCCCTACAGGGAGCCTGCTTCTCCCTCTGCCTGTGTCTCTGGCTCTCCCCGTGTCTTTCATGAATAAATAAGTAAAATCTTTTAAAAAAATAAAATTTCATTGGACTATAGAGTGAAATTTTTTCTCTTCTGAACCCTGATCACTCATTTCCCCTTCCTGGGAACAACCAATAATTAGTGATTTTTCATATTTACAGAAATATTTCACTTACATATAACAAATTCATATATTAAAGTCTTTTTACATAAATGGAACCATACTATACATTATTTTGCACTTCACTTTTGATATATAGGACATTTTATGTATTAGAGAAATTTATCTTTTGTCTAGAATATAAGTGCAAGTGCTTTTTCTCACTCTGTCATTTAACTTTTGAGAGATGCTTTCATAATTAAACAATTATTTTGTTAAAGCAAAATTGAATTTAGATATGAAGTTTGGAAAGATGTCATTGAAATTATTTAATTTTTTTAAACAAATGTCTTCTCTTTTATTATTTCATGTCCGTATATTTAAAACATTGATATACTTGAAGTAAGTTTTGAGGTATGGGTCCAACTTCAGTCTTTTCCAGATATGTATCTGGTTGCCTCAATGTTATTAAACATTTTCCTCAATGATCTGAAGTGGGATCTTTATCATGTCTACTTTCCCAGATATTCTTGGGTCTATTTCTAGACTTGTTATTTTACCTCTTTGATCGCTCTCCCTAATTGTGTGCCAGTGTCATTTATTCTTCAGTTTCTCTTATATGAATTCTCTATTCATTACTTCGGTAGCTTCCCCTTGTCCAAAGATGTTCATTCTAACTGATGCTTAACACAAGATGGAGGTCCTGGCCAAGTGTGGCAGGTGAAGAAAATAAGAGTAGGTCTGCAAAGGAAGGAGGCAGTAGCATAGAAAGGAAAGCTCTCTCAGAATCATTGAACTTTCTAAGTACCATGGTCTGAATTAGTCATTTATTTCTTCTTTTTTTTTATACATTGTGTGGCTGTGGATATGAGGTTATGCATAGTACAGGGCAGGTAGGCATATTGATGGGTGTCTATATCTTTTTACTTCTTTCTCTTCTTGGTATTCATCTTGAATAATCTGCTGAAAACTTCAGTTCTCTTCAGTTTGGAATGGGAGGTGGCTGGTTACCCATTCTCTTCCTCCCTGGAATGACCCAATATAGTAATACAAAACAAAGCAACAAAACTTGATTGAGAAAGATTCCAGACAGACCATAGTGATTTTTTTCTTTAACTTATCCAAAGCTCTTCTTGGAGACTGATCAGAGTAAAAATATAGTTTTTTTTTTTAAACATGATTTACATCTTTCATTCATTCAATCTCTTTAGAAGGGCATGAAAAGGTCTTTGAGAGCAATGGATAATTCTGAATAAGGGAATGAATGAACAAAAAGTATTTCAAAATCTGATCGAAATTTTAAAAAGGAAATTCTGGAGTACATCTTTGCTCTTTTATCATTTTCTGTTAGATTTAGAAGATTTTTAGGAAATTGTAATGAAAAGTTTGACTATATTATTTGAAGTTTTTTTTTTAAATGGAGTTACTCTGAATCAGCTCTAAGTATTGATAGTAATCTTATTTTTCTTGTAAACAGGCTACTCATCTTCTGTTTTACTTTGGAATTAGTCCTTGTTTTTGTCTGTGTGTCTTAATTTCATTGAAATGTACCAGAGGATGCTACTAATGAATACATTTTCACCCAATTTCTTCTTTCCTCAAACAATCAAAGTGAATAGTAGAATTGCCAACCCTATTTTGCTCCTGTTAAAGTGTATAATGATTACCTGTTGCCATGATAATGCTGTGTAACAAATCACCTCAAATCTCAGGAACTTAGTGTAATAATAGTTTATCTAACCCACCAATAAAGGATCAGAGGTTTCATCTGGGCTTGGTGGGGCTATTTCTGATCTTGAGTGGGTTTATGTACAAGTCTGATGTAGACTGGCCACCAGTTAGGATAGCAGAAATCTCTTGACCAAGTATTTCTCACCCTCCAGCAGGCTAGCCCAGACATAGTCCTATGATGGTGTCAAAGAGAAAGAATAAGAGCAAATCCAGTTGGGCAAATGCTTTGGCAAGCCCTTGGGTCCCACTTTCCAAAATTTCAGTAGCCAAAACAAATCCCATGGCCACGACCTGTGTGCAGGTAGTGGAAGCTATAGAGTTTTGTGCCAAAGACCATAAATACAGAAAGGGTGAAGAACTGAGGTCATTAATGCAATCAATTGATCATAAGGGGAATAGTAATATGTTAGAGGGAAAGAATCTAGTTGATAATTAATTATAATGAATGCCCAAATGATATAATTATAATTAATGACACAGTGGGAAGGAGGAGGAAAGAAACCTCAGGGACTGGGAATAGAGGAAGATTTCTTTTCCCTTTTGGATGGGGTGGGCGCACGGTTAAGAAAGAAACCTATGAGAAAAGTGGACTGGGAACAAAAGGCACTTTAATGGGTGTTTCTAAAGAGTATTTATTTCAGTCACTTTCATGTCATCTAAGAGGTCAGAGAATGAAATTCCTCTTTGATCACTTTTGGCTCTCGAGCTGTGATTTGCTTGTGTCCCAGCTCTGTGACTGGATTGCATTGATCTCTACATTGTGTTTACTGCAGGCACTCTGGCTGGCTGGCTTTTTTTTTTTTTTTCTTTAAAGATTTTATTTATTTATTCATGTGAGACACGCAGAGAGAGACTCAGAGATATAGGCAGAGGGAGAAGCTGGCTCCCTGCAGGACTCGATCCCAGGACCTGGAGATCACGACCTGACTCAAAGGCAGAAGCTGAACCACTGAGCACCCAGGTACCCCTTCCCTTTCACTTTTTCAATGCATATGTTAATTAGATCTCAAATGGCAGTGCCCTCTAGGAAATTAAGCACCTCCCTAAGAGTACTGGTTGGTAAGCATTGTCTTGCAGCTCCAAACCCATCCCTGGATTCCATCTATTCTTTGCTCTGGGATTCCTGCGGCTGGGCTTCTGCAAAGCCTAGAGGTTAGAGTTTATTTTGCTAGAGGACTCCGGGGGCAGGTTCTCCCAAGGGTGCACTAACTGCAGTCTGGAGGAATTGAGGAGACTCCTTCCTGACTGCTCTCTCTCATAGTGGCCCTTCATCCCAGTATTTTTAAAAATATTTTTTTTATTTATTCATGAAAGACCCACAGAGAGAGGTAGAGACATAGCAGAGGAAGAAATAAGGTCCCTGCGGGGAGCCTGATCTGGGACTCCATCCCAGGACCCCAGGATCACAACCTGAGCTGAAGGCGGATGCTCAACCACTGAGCCACTCCGGCGACCCTCAGCATTTGGTTTGAGTAATGGTTGCTACCAGTTTCCAGCCTTTTCTGCCCTCCAAGGATGAGTTCGATCCTGCTGTCTCAGGGGTGTCAGGGCCAGCTGACCGATGCTCCCTCCATAGAGGTTCGAGTCTCAGCTCTGCAGGATGTTATTCCTCTGAGCTCTTGAAATGCCAGGAGCAGTAGCAAACTTCTGGTCTCAGTGTTGAACTCATATCCAACCCAAAGCGATTTAACCTCGAGGGGCCTTAGTCAAAGAGAGTCTAAGGTTATGGTCACTTGTAGTGTTGTTCTTATGTTTTCTTTTTCTGTGCAACACTCTCCCCTTCCACACACACACACACAACTTATTGAAAGAGGAGTTTCAAGTGTTTAACTTAAAAACCATTTCTTCTGTGCAAATTATTCTAAACACCTGATCTAATAGACTTCTAGGTTCACCAAATTATTAGGTTGCTAATAAGAGAAACTCTTTGATAGAAGGTAAAGATTAAAAAGCAAGGTGACCAATCAAATTGGAACTAAAAGCCTTATTTGGAATAATAGAGCTCGCCTACTGAGACTGCACTGGAAATTTTAAGAGGACGCTTGTAAGGGAAGACACGAGTCGATGAACACAAAAGTAATTGGCTCCTTAACATTTCAAATGAGCCTTTTTTTTCTGATTCAAAAAGTTTCTAAGAGTTTAATTGTAATTTTGTGACCTTTTTAGTGTAAACCCCTAGCTAACTGGGAATCTCCTCTGTCTTCTTTTTGTATGATCCTCTGACAGTATGTACTTGTAATCACAAGTATTTACAGTAATATATCCTGGTGATATATGACCCCGGTTTAAGTAGCTACTGTTGAATTTTAGTATTTAAATTAAAACAGAAATAGTGTTCCTAGTGCTTATTTTTACCCCCTTTCCCTAGCGA
Organism: Nyctereutes procyonoides; assembly: GCF_905146905.1. NCBI lineage: Eukaryota > Metazoa > Chordata > Mammalia > Carnivora > Canidae > Nyctereutes > Nyctereutes procyonoides. The sequence continues at coordinate 10,116,832 of NW_026575122.1, forward strand.
TTAACATACACTTCTAGGGAATGAAAAAACATATGGAAATGGAATAGGCAAAATGCAGAACTGCTGGCCTTTCTAGAATGGCAGGGGATGGAAAAGGAATGTGACTTTGCTTTTCTTTTGACTTATTAATCATTATGTGCTTTCTATGTGCCTAGAGACTTTCATAGTAGACACATCCTTATAAATGAAATAGCATGCTTCATCCTGGCAATGCTATCATGCCTCCCATGAGTTCTCTGCTGTATTTTTATTAAAGACTTGCCATAGAAATTTCATTAGAAAACCAGGGATTGGATGGTACTAATTTTTGAACAACTGAAAAATATTTGAAATAAACACCGTAGAATAACAATATAAACAAAGTTTTGGGGACAAAAACCCCTTGTTTATTCTATTATTTCTATTTTCAGAAAAAAAATATTTTTTTTTTTCAAAATTAGAGGTAGAGATTGAGGGAGGGGCAGGGAGAGAAACAATCTTAAGAGACTCCATGCTCAGCATGGAGCCCAAGGCAGGACTCGATCTTATAACCCTGGGATCATGACCTGAGTTGAAATAAAGAGTTGGAGGCTAAACTGGCTGAGCCACCTAGGCGCCCCTATTTTTCCAAATTAAGGATAAATTCTAAAGCACACCATTCCTTTATTCAGTGAGACTCAAAGATTAAAATGTGTTGGATTTTTAAACAATTCTATAAGGCAGAGCTCCTTCTCTTCTTTCTGCTTGTGTTACCCACCCAACTTCCAAAAGAAGTAAAATTACATTTTTATTTATGAGAGAATTTTAAAATTTTATCTATCTATCTATCTATCTATCTATCTATCTATCTATCTATGTAAGAACACTTAACATGAGATCTAGCCTCTTAACAAATTTTGAGGTTGACAATACGGTATTGTTAACTATAGGTACTATGTTATGCAGAAGACCTAGTATTTATTTGTCTTGTGTAACTGAAACTTTGTCCTGGTTGAAAAATAACTTCCCAAGTCCCATTCTTCATCCCCTGACAGCCACCACTGTCCTCTGCATCTATGAGTTTGACAATTTTAAATATCTTATGTAAGTGGAATCATGCCGTATTTGTCCTTTTGTGACTAGCTTATTTCATTTAGCATAATGTCTTCTAGCTTCATCTGTGTCACAAATGGCAGGATTTTTTTTGAAGGCTCAATACTATTTCATTGTATGTATGTGCCACATTTTCTTTATCCATTCATCCATGAGTAAGCATTTAGATTGTTTCCAAATCTTGGCTATATGAATAATATCCCATACTTTGTGTTTACCAGCATTCATTAGAAGAAATACTAAAGAAATTTTTCTGACAGAAGGATGACTGCAGATGGAAGCCCGCCTGAATCATGAGAAGAAATGAAAACAAAAGAAAGGATAAATATAAGGGAATAACCATAAGTGGATACTGTCCTTTAAAAAATAAATACTAATGTCACGTGGGGCTTAATACTAGAATATATGACAAAGTAGCATAAATTTGAGAGGAAGAGTAATTGCAGTTAAAATATTATAGAGTCTGTTATAGACTGAGTGGTATCCCCTCTGAATTCATATGTTGAAGCCCTAAACCAAAATGTGGCAGGATTTGGAAATAAAGCCTTTAAGGAGATAATTAAAGTTGAATAAAATTATAAGGGTTAGGGACCTGATCCAACAGGACAGGTGTCCTTATGAGAAGAGGAGGGACACTGGTACGTTCTTTCTTACTATGCACTCACAGAGCAAAGGCCATGAGAGGACACACAAAAGGCAACTATTTGCAACTCAAGGAGAGAAGCCTCATCAGAAACCAACACTGCTGGCACCTTGACCTTTGACTTCTAGATCTAAAACTGTGGGAAAATACTTTTCTGTTGTTGAAGCCATCTAGTCTGTGATATTCCATTACGGCAGCCTGAGCAGACTAATATAGCTAACATAGTTTGTATATTGTCTGAGACTGGATAAAAGTACTAAATTAAAATAGACTTTAAAAAAATAGACTTCAATAGATTTTTAATGCAAATTATAATATCCAGGCTAACAATTAAAATAAACAAACCAATACATATATACATACATAAACACACAAACACAAAAATATATAAATGTAATGATGTTAATAGAAGGAGAAATATTAAATAATACTAAAACTTGGTTGCTCTCATAGAGGGCAAACAAGTCGAAAAATGGATCAAAGAATAGATGGAATGTTTTGAAAGATACCAAGGTGATATATTTCAACTCAAATATATCAATATTTATATTAAAAGTAAATAATTTGAATTCATCAATTAAAGACGATGCATATCAGATTGGATTAAAAGTAAGATGCATACCTTAGGCATAAGGACGCAGAAAAACTAAAACTAAAGTGATAGAACCAGATATATCATGCAAACACTATCTAAAGCGGTGGTTAGGAAGCTTTTTGTAATGGCCCATATTGTAAATATTTTTAACTTTGTGAAACACATATGGTCTCTGTTGCATATTATTCTTTTGTTGTTGTTGCTGCAGCTCTTTGCAAATATAAAACCATTCTTTTAGTCACAGGCTATACAAAACCAAGCTGTGTGCCAGATTTGACCTTCGGCTCTGCTTTGCTGGTTGTTGGTCTATAGGAAAATCAGTGTAACTACATTAATATAAAAATAATAAAAATCCAATGATGCAACTATTGTAAAGTATAAAGGGTGACATTTTGTAATAATAGAAGGTTATTTTAATAGGAAGATATAGTAATATTAAGAATGCATATAACTATTAATGTTGCCTCAAAATATAAAATGGAAAACCTGACTGAGCTAAAAGGAACATAAAAAAATCTACATCATAGGCAAATCATCTTAATAACTGTTAGAACAAAAGACAAATAAAAGGTCAGTAGAGATCTAGGAGACAGAACCATTAAAATACTTGATCTAAAAAACATATAAATATCGAATCCCAAAACTGTGTAATACACGTTGTATAAAAGTATATTGAACATTGTCAATAATTGTAAAGGGTCTGAGATTTTACTTGACTTTTTTTTCTTTCGGGAGTTTTTGGTTGCGATAATTGTAGAGTCACATGTAATTGGAAGAAATAATACAGAGATTCCTTTTACATTCTTCCCAATTTAATGATAATATTTTATAAAATTATAGGATAATGTTACAACCAAGGTATTTAAATTAATACAATTCATTGATATTATTTAGATTTTCCCAGTTTTACTTGCACTCATGTGTATGTGTTTATGTATTTTGGTCTATGCTACTTTATGACAAATGTGGATACTGGGCAGTCCATCAGCCCAAGGCTGCCTTCTGTTGTACTTTTTTTGTTTTTAAGATTATATTTATTTATTTATGAAAGACACACAGAGAGACGCAGAGATATATGCAAAGGAGAAGCAGGCTCCCTGTGGGGAGCTGGATTTGGAACTCGATCCCAGGACCCTGGGATCACTACCTGAGCCAAAGGCAGATGCTCAACCACTAAACCACCCAGGTGGCTTCTGTTGTACTCTTATAACCACGTCCACCTTCTCTTCCCTTTGTCTCTAACCTTGACAGCCACTCCTTGACAATCTCTCCTTTATTTCTAAAATTTTGTCATTTGAAAAACAATATATAAAAACAGCTTTGTAGGGATGCTTGGGCAGCTCAGCAGTTGAGCGTCTGCCTTTGGTTCAAGGTGTGATCCGAGGTCTGGGGATCGAGTCCCACATCAGGCTCCCTATGGGGAGCCTGCTTCTCCCTCTGCCTGTGTCTCTGTCTCTCTCTCTCTGTGTCTTTCATGTATAAATAAATAACATCTTAAAAAAAAACAGCATCGTATAGAATGCACCTTTTGGAATAGGATTTTTTTATTCAGAATACATTCCTAGAGATTCATCTGAATTGTTGTCTGTATCAATAGCTTCTCTCATGATTAATTAATTGATCACTGTTGTATAATTCACACAACATGAAATCTACCCTCTTAGCATCTTTGTTTTTTTTTGTTTTTTTTTTTTTGCAATTTTTAAGTGTATAGTACGATATTAACTATAGGGACATTGTTGTACAGCAGATCTCTAGAACTTTTTCATCTTGTGTAACTGGAACTTTATATGCACTGATCAGTAGCTCCCAATTTTTCCATCTCCCCAACCTCTGGCAAGCACCATTCTACTTTCTGCATCCATGCATTTGTCTGCTTTAGACACCTCATATGAGTGGAATCATGCAAAATTTATTCTTCTGTGACTGACTTAGAGTATTATATTGTTGAGGCTCATCCATAAGGTTGTACATGACAGTATTTCCTTCTTTTTAAAGACTGAATAATATTTCATTATGTGTATATACACATTTTCGTTATTTATTTGTCCACTGATTGATATTTGTTTCTGAATCTATGGGTTTAGTGTGGCAATGAACATGGGAATGCAAACATCTTTTGGAAATCTTGTATTCAATTCTTTTGGACAAATACCAAAAAGTAGGATTGCTGGATCATAAAGAATCAGTTTGTCTGTAGTTTTTTTGAGGAATATCCATACCATTTTCCATGGGGACTTCAAAATATTACATTGCCACCAACAGTACCATCAATTGCTCTGACTCCTCATAAACATTTGTTCTTTTCTGTTGTTTCCTTTTTAATAATGTACATCCTTACAGGTGTGTGGTGATATCTCATTATGGCTTTGATTTATAATTCACTAATGGTTAGTGGTGTTGAGCATCTTATCACATGCCCCTTGGTTGTTTGTATGTTTTTGAAGAAAAGTCAATATAAATCTCTTGCTCATTTTTAAATTGTGTTGTATTTTTTGCTATTCAGTTGTAGGTGTTCCTTATATATTTTGGAGATTAACCTCTTATCAGATACATGATTCGCAAATATTTTCCCCATTCCACTGGTCACCTTTCCCTATGCTGTTTCCTCTGCCATACAAAAGATTTGTAGTGTAATAGAGTCCCATTTGTAAATTTTTGCTTCAGTTGCCTGTGCTTTTGGCGTCGTATCAAAGAAATCATTGCCAAGACTAACATAAAGCATTTTTCCTATGTTTTCTTCTAGGAGTTTTAGAATTTCAGGCCTTACATTTTAATTCTTTAGTTTGTTTTGAATTAGTTTTCATGCATGTTATAAGGATCAAGCTTTATTCTTTTTCATATCACTATCCAGTTTTCCCAAACCATTTGTTGAAGAGATTATCCTTTCTTTATTTCGTAGTTTGATACCCTGTTGAAGATTACTTGATTATGTATGCATGCATTTATTTTGGGGCTCTCTGTTCTGTTCTATTGTTTGATAGGCCTGTTTTTATGCAAGTACCATACCGTTTTAACTAATGTAGCTATGTGATATGTTGCAAAATCAGGAAATACTTGATGGGGCTTCCAGCTTTGCTCGTATTTCAGAAGATTGTTTGGTTTTGAAGTTCCATGTAGTTTTTCTATTTCTGCAAAAAATGCATTGGGATTTTGATACAGATTACATTAATTTGAAGATCACTTTGGATATATGTAGACATTTTAACAATAAGTCTTCCAGTCAGCAAACACAAGATAGCTTTCATTTAAGTGTGTCTTCTTTCATTTCTTTCTGCAATATTTTGTAGTTTTCAGTGTATAGATCTTTCTCTTTAATTTTACTTTTAAATAATTTATTCTTTTTGATGCTCTTGTAAATGTTTTTTTTTTCTTGATATTCTTTTTTAGGTTGGTTGCTCTTGGTGTACAGACAATAAAATAATAAGAGAACAGTATTTCAATACTTCACTTTCAATAGCAGATAGAAAATCCAGACAGATGATCTTTTCAGGTCTGTCAATGTTTCCTTCATATATTGATACTCTTATGTTGGGTGAATATATATTTATAAATGATACAGCTTCATGATCAACTGACACTTTTATAATTATATAATGTCTATTATATAATTTTTCTCTTGTAATATTTTGGCTTAAAATCTACTTCGTCTAACATAATTACAGCCATTTATGTTCTTTTTTGGTTGTTACCATGTAGCATTTGCATGGAACATCTTTTTCCATCCTTTCACTTTCAAGCTGTGTTTCTCCCTCAATCTAAAGTGGATCTTTTGTAGACATCACATAGTTCTTTCCATCTTGTTTTAAAATGTATTCAGACACTTTATGTCTTCTGATTGGGGTTTAATCAATTTACACTTAAAATAGTTTTTGATAGTGAAGGACTTATGTTTGCCTGAGGGAGAGGCTCCCTAATGGCACTGGCCTCTCTCTGCTATACTGCAGGTCCTCTGGATCAAGGGCATGCCACTCAACTCTCCTGGGTTCTTAATTCTCCAAGCGTCCAGAGCTCAACACTTTGAGACAGGGAAGACACAAACCAGTGTGCTGCAAAGCTCCTGCCCACCAGAAAGTTGGAATGTTAGATCTATGTTTCTATCTTTTTTTCCTCTCCCTAGGGAGAAGCTGGAAGCTGGGATTTTTTTTGTTTCCTCCCACAATGCCACACTGAGCTGGCAGGGAGGACTATGGTGAATGAATACTATGAATTTTCTTACCAGCTTTGATGTGACTGGTTTTGCACTTACCTGGGGTCTAGGAGCCTCTTAACTGGTTTCTAGATCTCCTACAAGGGAAATTGGTTCATGTAATAATTTTGAGTCAGTGTCTTCAAGGTGGGGGTGGGGAGAGGAATTTCTAGGGCTTCTTGATCTAGCACCTTGCTGACTTCATCCCAATTTCACCCTATTTTTAATCTAAAATGTCAGTGTGCTGTGATTTCATGGAGGCTGGCAGAAGAAATGAGGGTCCTGAATCAGAGACACTAGGTTTTATTACCCACATTATAGTAAGCTGCACAAGCAACGACATATTTGGTGTTAGTTCTCCAAGCTGCAGTTCATACAGGATGACTTGAAGAAGGTCATGTAATATCTGTACATGCACTGAGTTGTGTTGCAGAAGAAGACAAATGAGCTTAGAAACTTTATCTCTCACACTGAATAGAAAGCAGGCCTGCTGGCTGGTCCAGAGGGACACAGTCTTCAAAGTCTGTAAGAAAACTTGCCTTTTGTTCTGGGGGAGACACTATCTCTGTCTTCCAAAGATGATTGTTATACAAACATCCTTCAAAATATAATTCAGGATAAGGGGAGTCAGGGCCTCTGCTCTAAAGATGTACAGAAACACAAGAGACCCATAGAAAATCATCTCCCAACGATATTAGCTAACTTAGACCATATGCTGTGCTATCAAGTAAATCATAACAAAATTCAAAAGTTTGAAAATATCCATAGGCTATTGTCTGGTCACAAAGGAATTAATCTAGAAATCAATAACAAGAGTAAAAATAGATAATCTTCCAAATGTTTGAAAATTAAAGTGTGCTCTTCTAAATTGTATGTAAGTCAAAGATGAATCATAATAGCAGTTAGAAAATGTTATTTTCATTTAGCTAAAAATATTAAAACTTGTGGAATACAACTAAACAAAAGCTGAGAGGAAAACCACAGCATAAATTAACTACAAAGAAATTCTAAGAAAATAATTATTTAAGCATCCCTCTCAAGGTCCAACAGAAGCCATAGCAAATTAAAGCTAAAAATCCTAAGAGAAAAATAAATAATAAGGAACATAAACCAATAAAATCCTGAAATCAAACAAATAGAAACAAACAGCAAATTAAAATGTCATTATTTGAAAAGATTTATAGAATTGATGAACACTTTAGAAATACAAATTATGAAAAGGAGAGCAGAAAACAAACATCCTTTACTACTATAAAGAATATATAGATGATATTACTATAGATCACAGATATGAAAAGATAAGCAAATGCCATTTAAGTTAAAACGGACAAATCTTGAAATACAAACTTAAAAAATTGACATAAGATGAAACATAAAATCTCAAAGCTCCTGTTTATTAAAGAAATTGCATTCATAATTGAAGCTACTCATATAATGCAATGCTATACAAGAATGAAAGAGTGAAATGCTGTATATAACATGGATACATTTCTTTTATATTTTAAATATTTTATTTATTTGAGACGGAGAGAGCATGATTGGGGCGCGGGAGGGTGAGGAGCAGAGGGAGAGGGAGAAGCAGGCTCCCCGATGAACAGGAAACCTGATGATCCGGCTCAATCCCAGGACCCTGGGATCATGATCTGAGCTGAACGCTTAACCCACCGAGCCCCCCCAGGTATCCCAACATGGGTAAATTTCATAATTACATAATGACAAGGAAAAAAAGATAAATACCTAGCCATACGAAATGTATGACACCGTATAAAGTTAAAAACCTGGCAAAACTAATCTATGGTGATAGAAGTAAATGTGGTGGTTACTTTTGTGTATGGAGGAAGATTAGATGGGGGGGGGGGCATAAGGAAGGTTTCCAGGAGGTGGTAATGTTCTTTACCTTTATCTAGGTGGTTAATGTGTGTGATAACCTTATAAAATTTCATCACAGTACACATTTAAGATTTGTATTCTTGGGGCACCTGGGTGGTTCAGTCAGTTAAGTATCCGACTCTTGTTCTTAGCTCAGGTCATGATCCCAGGGTCATGGGAGTGAGCCCCCTGCCCCACCACCATGCGACTCTGTACTCAGCGCAAAGTCCGCTTCAGATTCTCTCTCCCTCTGCCCCTCCCCCTGCTCATGCCTTCTCTCTCTTGTTCTCTCTCTCCCTAATAAATAAATAAGTAAATAAAATCCTAAAAAAATTTGCATTCTGTCCTGTATGTATTCTTATTTCAATAAGCATTAAAGGTAAGCCGACAGCCACAAGAAATTGTGAAGAGAAAATGGCCTCGTTTCTTGAAGGTAATGTCTGAGATTGCCAAAACATTGTCCTGCCCTTCTCTCTTTGTACTTTTTGCAGCAACATTGCATTAGTCTTTTGGGGAAGATTAAAAAATGGATAATCGTTATTAAACTCTATGTGCAGGATTGGATTATGTGGGTAAGGAATTAAAACACAAGTTTATTTTTAGTATTTAGGCCATCTAAATTCACTAGCTGACTTCAAGGAGGGAAAAAAAAATTCTGGGTTTATGAGGAGTCTCGGTGGGGAGTGTTTATATTAGATACTTAGCACTGCAGGATGCTGTGAGTTGGAAAACATAGGCAGATCCAATTAGCAGATCCTGCACTGTGGAAACTAAACCATATTAGGCTTTTGGACAGCTTTATGTGTGAATGTGAGAACATACTCATAAGAAATGCTGTGGCTTTATCCCATATAACTTCATGAGGATTTTTGTATAGGCTAGGGATTTGTGGTAAAAAATAGAGATATGTTGGCTTCTCATTGGAGGAATTCACTAATAAATTCCTTGGGAATCCTTATTTAAGGGAATAATACTGGTTTTGAAGGATGAATAACAGCATATCTGCCTGTATGAGACAAGGAAAGTGAACATATTCTTTCACTCCTACTCTCTACTTTAATGATTTGAACCCTCCGCACACTTGAAGGACTTGCATTTATATGTGCGTCAAATTAACAGAAATTGTTGCATGTGATCAGCTGCTTTCCGATGAAACTTCTAGCCATCCATCTGACTTTTCTAAATAATGCATCGTTTAGAAAAGAGTCATTCATGATGGCAGACTATAGATTACTGCAGAAGTGTACATTTTCAAAAAGAAATGTAATCTGTTCATAAGCCCCAGGGCTAAAATTTAACCAATGATCTCTTTTGAGATTAGTGGAATTTGGATTGGGAACTTAGTTTCTAGAAACTTAAACTGACGTTTCTGACCCTATTGACTACATGGAATGTTTAGGAACAATGATTCTTAAATTGGTATTTGTAGGTCTCTAGAGAATCAGAGCAAATTCCAAAAAGATTACAGAAACCAAAGCTATGGAAACTTCAAGAACTCTTTGGTGGCACTCAGATCCATTAGCAGAACCTCCTACCATTACATTTGCGCTTTTTTCCCCCCTTTTGGCTAACATGTAACCAACCTTATTGCTAATGCATATTTTCAGGCCAAAAACACATCATTTTCCAAAGGTTGTCAGTCAGGAAACCAAGCGGCATGTGTGCATGTGTGTGCATGTGTGTGCGTGTACACATAAGTGTTTATATTTCTTCTAAGTAGTGCTTTGTGTTTGGTTGAGGGCAAGAGGAGAATGCAAGCAGGAAATGGATTAGAGTCATTGGAAAAGTTGCTGATATAAATTTTGAAGAACCATTTTTCCAGAATAGTCATTCTTAGTAAATACAAGTTGTGAAAATTCCAAGTGTCAGAGCTTATGCAAATAAAACCTTTATTATTTCTGGATCAAACATCATATTCGGAGGCAAGCACTTCATTGGAAAATCATTGAGTGTTGAGGTAGCCATATTTTCATTTACTCTTCTGTAATTCCACAGAAAATATTTGTATTCATATTATAAATAAACAAAATAAAAAATTATGAATGAGACATTTAATTAAAAACAGTTAAAAAGTGAAGTAATTTCTAGAAGGTATTCTTTGAAAGTAAATGTTAGGATTGGACTTCCAAAATATTTGCTTTGATAAGAGAAGCTAATGTTTCTAGTGGAAACTTGTCTGCATTTTATTTCTCAGAATCACAAACCCTTTCAGTAGAAGGTATAGTAAGAAGTGAATGATTAAAAAAAAAGAAGAAGAAAAATACAGTAGATACATGCATTTTATTTTTCTAAAAATATATTTTTTACCAGCATTTCTCCACACTCAGCTTGAACAGATATCCATTTTCAAAATACTATCCTCTTAGACCCTTTGTGATTTTTTTGATTTCAGAATCCAAAGGAGTAAGTCCTATTACCTAAGGAATCCTCTTTCTCCCCACAAAAAAACTTATTTTAAAAACTGTCAGTAAGTCTTCCTCAGGTTTGTTATTTATTCCAGAACTGGCCCATGAACCAATTAAAAGTTTAAAGAGCTATTGAATCTGCAATATCCAAAACACCTGAGATTCAACCTGCAGAAAGTAGTTTTCTTAGAGAGGAAATAATTGGAAAAATGTTCCATATGCTACCGCCTGGTTTTTATTGGTTTAACATGTAGATTTCCATAGACTTTTTGGAACACAGTGAGGGCACATTTTTTTTTTTTTTTTGAAAGCAGGAGGGTTTTGTTTGCCAGGTGAATATTTCAGAGCTCTCACAGCGCTGATAGAAAACAGCTTTAGATTTGGATGGGAGCAGTCCGTGTGAGAGGTTATGATGAAATCACAGAGAGGGGCTTTCTGTGACAGCGCTGATTTATACATAACATTAGAGATGATTATATAATCTGTTGTCAACAATTGATTCTGCAATTGTCAACCTAGCAATTTTTAAGGAGGAAGGATGATGACATAGGGTGAAACTTCTGATTTTGAAAAATGCATACTGCCAAATAACACTGACAAAGGAATTTTTATTTTATTGCGTGCTGTTTACAAAGGAAAAAAATAATAAAATTTTAACAATTATTAAACTCTGAGGAACTCAGTAAACCAAATCTTACCTTACAGGTTCACCACGACCACCCTATTATCACTCTTAGCACTCAACTCTGGGTCATCCTTGCTCTTTTTACTTTTTTTTTTTCCTTCTTCATTGTTTATCCCCCTTCTAAAACTCTATAGTAGTTAATTTATAATGTTCATTGTTTATTTCCCATCTCCCCCTACTAGATGGGGTAGTGATCTTTGTTGTGTTCACTGATGTAGCTCGTGCTTAGATAGATGTTTAGCACATAGCAATGCTCAATTAATACTGTTGAAATCAAAGTAATTTTTATATTTGTGTTGAGAGAGATAAATAGTATTTATTGAGTCATTCCTATGTGCTAGGTACTATGCTGAGTCCTTGCTCCAGGTCTATTTTCTCACTTAACTCTCACAGATAACCTCATGTAGCAGACATTGAGAGACCGCTATTGCCCTCCTTTTAGAGATGAGAAGACTGAGGTTCAATGAGTTGAACTGAGGATTGAATGGCCAGTGAGAAGCAGAATCAGAATTAGAAGTTTGCCTAATGCCAGAGTTTCTCTTTTTCACCATGAAGTACCCTCCTTTAGGTAATATTCCATTCTCTCCGGTGCTTGAATTTAAACAAATAAATGACAATTCTAATTGGTCTTAGAGGACTTCCAAATTCTAATGAGCAATTTTAGCAAATTAACAAATTTCTCAGTGGAAAATGGGCATTCCATGACAATAGATTTATACTTTTGGCTTTTGTTTGCTAGGTCTGAGTATGGAATGTTGGAAATTCTACTTGGGGAACACCCACAGAGCTGGGAGGTTGTCATCAATTGTCTTGGCTTGGCCAGGATCTACTCTTTCAAAGACCAAGATCAAGAGAAATACAGGCTGGTGACTGGTACTAGAGTCACTCGAGTCCTTTTCTCAGAGTTCTGCTTGTGTGGACTGACATCAAATTCTCTCCAGTAATAGGCTAAGAATGATCCTTCTTCTTCTTTTTTTTTTTTTAACTTTCACAGTTATGTTGAATGGTTAGTAAAGAGAGCCAAAAATGAAAGGGTCAGATTTATTTGTGATCTAGGGAAGCGCTGAGTGCTAATCTTTGGTCATTTTATGTTATGGGTAGCATAGCTTTTAGGGCAAGGAAAATTAGAGAAAATAATTCTTCAGTTCAATGTTGATTTGTCCATCAAATGCAGTTATCTCTAGACTTTATCGATCTTTACCTGGACAAGTGAGGAGCAAATTTGTTAATAACTCATTAATTTGGTCATTATCAAGGTTATAAACCAAGAAACTGAGGCAGTGAAATTAATTATAAAACAGCAAATCCAAGTAGGATTGTGAGTTGCCTGGTTTTAGACCTTGATTGTAACTTAGAGATCTTTACTTTCATTTCTAATGTGTACTTAGATTTTTATTGCAGCAATCCAATTTACTTAATGGAAGACAAAATGTCTATTCCACTGTCATACTAAAAAAACCTGACTAATGCATGATGGCAAAACTATTGGGATGATTCAGTACCATAAACTGTGAAATCATATGTGAACATAGGATATTCTGATCTTTTTTTGTTGTTGTTGTTCTGATCTTTCTAGAAGAAAAGATATCCATACATTTGTAACGTCAATAACAATATAACAACTATTCTTCATAGAACTATTTTTGGATATACTATGAAGTTACGATGAATGACCAATAACTCTTATATCAGACCAAGGGGGATTTTTTTTCTTTTTATTTTTTTATTACATATTTTTTTAATTGGAGTTCAGTTTGCCAACATATAGCATAACACCCAGTGCTCATCCCATCGAGTGTCCCCCTCAGTGCCCGTCACCCAGTCACCCCCACCGCCCGCCCACCTCCCTTTCCACCACCCCTTGTTCATTTCCCAAGGGGGATTTTTAAAAATCCTTAAAAACATGGAGAGTAATTAAGACATAATTGGCTTCTGCCTATGGAAAAGATGCATAATATCTACCTTGAAGAAAGGCAATACTTAGCATTAGAATACATTTTAATTATTTTATTACATAGCATCTAGTAACTTTTAAGAGGGAAGAATATTTACAAATACTTTATGTGCTGTAGTGTGATCTCCCAGGACATAATACTATCAGCTGAGTCATATTTTACCTTTCGCTTCTGGTTTTTCCTTTCCATCCTTTCTACGCATGTGTGTGTGCTCTGAAACATAAGAGTCTCTGGTTGATTTTTAAATCATTTAAAACTATTTTTCAATGTATTTGAATTTTTGCTTATAATTATTAATAGGTAAAGATTTTCCATAACAATATCAACCTCATCTGTGTTTAGATTGGCTTTTTTGTTTTGTTTTGTTTTCTTAGTAAAAAAGATACAAGTTTTCTAGCTAGGGCATAGGAGATGGCCTACATTCCTTAGAAGGTCCAGGGAATTTGTCACTACTCATGAATGTTAAATAATGATCAGAAGCCATTGTCTAAACTATGCAAAGCCTTTGTGACTCTCTTCTAGGATTTCTTAGACCCAAAAAGCTCTCTGGCTCAAACACATCTAAGATTGTTCCAGAAATTTTGGGACATGCTCTGAATATACAATGAGATGCTTCTCAAGTACAATCTACCCCAACTTAACTGAAGCAAATGCAGAATTTTAGTATACTTGTGATCTATTTAGGGTAGTAACATGGCAAAGGCTCGGGACGCGGTCCAAACTGGGTTTACATTTTAATTCAGCTACTTACGAGCAATGTGACTATGAGCAAGTAACCCTCCTTACCAAGCCTTAGTTTCTTTATGTGTAAGAAGGAGGATTACAGCACTTACTGTTTTGTGTTGTAAAGAGTAAATGAATGATGCCTTCATTTATTCACGCAATACTATTAATTGAGAGTCCACCTTGTGCTGGTGGATGCCCTTCCTGGCTCATGGGTGTAGTGTTGGACCCTCTCTCCTCTGAGCTTCAAGCAGAGTGCATGAAATTACCTATCAGAGAAAATAGTATATCGTAAGTGTCTAGTGAGTATTACCCATGGTAAGTACCTTAGGCCTTCACACACATAGATAACTGCATGCACATCTAACAGCACAAAGTTGTCATATAATTGCTTCTCTGAGAATACAAACAAATGTAAAAGATAAAGGAAAATTTAATCTCAAAAGATACAAAGGAGAGCCCTAGCAGCTCAGGATTGGTAATACGATTAACCATTAGAAATTGGGGGAAATGATGAGTGAGAACTGTGGAGTAGTTCCATGTAAGCTTTTGATATATTTGAGTTAACCCTCCTCTGTTCCCTCTCTTCCCTCCCCATCCTCCTCAGGCTCCAGCGACAAGGAAATCTATTTGTTCTGGTTCACTTCATGGCTATTCTAATAACCTGCAATTAGTTAGGAAGATAATTTTGAAATAAATCCAATGAACAGATTTACTTATAGGGCCTATTACACTCAAATCATAACCAGATGGAATTTCAAAATCTGATCAACTTGATGCATTGGCAACGGGAGTGGAGTCAATATATCTGAGTCCTGGAGCTATCACAAAAGATTTAGAGTGTCACCCTCACTAAAAAAGAGAGATGCCAAATGATATGAAACTCCAAAGAGAAATCACACAGAAAGGGTGAGATGTGGAGGTTTTGGAAGAATAGGAACGCAGATGCTCACTTTGGCTATTTTCCATGAAACGATATAAAAAGAGGCCGCAAAACTGAAGTATGATTTGGAGGGAGACTTAGGTGTTGGAAACCACCCCCAGGAGTTCAAGGACAAAAGACCACGTATGACTTCTTGATACTTGGAAGAAAAAAAAAATACATATTCCTAAGACACAGAAAGAAAAGAAAGGATTTCAGGGCAAGCCAATGAATGAATAGAATATCGAATAAACTTTTTTTGGCTACTATTTCTTTAGCTATGCCATTTGAATTAATATAAATGGATATGGGCAGATACACAAATGAGGGAAGAAGCAAGGAGAGTAGATCTAAAATATGATGATTATTCTTTGTGGTTTTACTTACTCTTATGTTTTACTATCCTTCTCCTCACGCATGCCTGTGTGTAACTAGGGTGTAGGAAAATAAAGCAATTTTGATGCTGAGACATTTGAGACTCCAATGATCACCCGTTTCAAAGTTCTTAGTGATAGAGAAGGGATGGTCAAGGAAGTGAGTTGATCTGTCTAAGGTCACCCAGCAGAAAGTGGCAGAGCTGGAGTGCGGGTGTGTGGACTATTGTGTTCTGTCTGCAAAATTCGTTTACCCATCATCGTTTATTCTGAGGCTCAACTTCTGGGAAACTCAACCATTAGATAATCTAGGTTTTCTTAGAGAAGCATCCATTTCATTAAGAATTTCAAGTTAATTAGCATAGAAATGCACATATTTTCATCTTTTAAATATAATGAGCTCATTGTTAATTATCTCATTTTAAATTTGGAATATACTACTCATCATGTCTTATGATTTGATTGGCCCTAGGTTTTAAGTCTGTTTTTTGTAATCAGCTTTAAAAATCTATTTTAACATCCTTGGCATATTTCTTCCCTCTTCTGTCTTCATCATTTTGTCTACTTTGGTTTTTTCCCCCTTCTTTGAATGTTTATTTCATTTATTCTTATTCTTCTGTTAATATTAAGAAGCATTTAAGGGTATACATTTGCCCCTGGCTACAACTTTGGTTACATTGCATATGTTTAAACATGTGTCAGACACTTGTATTTATATTATTATTATATTTATTTATATATATGATGTTTTAAAAATAAGTTAAGATTACTAAAAAATAAAAATGAAAAATAAATAAAATAAGCTAAAATTACTTACAAAATTTGTACCTTTCTTAATTTATCCTTTTTTAAAAAGAAGATTTTATTTATTTATTCATGAGAGACAGAGAGAGAGAGAGGCAGAGTCACAGGCAGAGGGAGAAGCAGGCTCCATGCAGGGAGCCCGATGTGGGACTTGATCTCAGGACCCCAGGATCAGGACTTAAGCTGAAGGCAGACGCTCAACCACTGAGCCACCCAGGTGCCCCTAATTTATCCTTTTTTTTTTTTTTTGATATTTACTTTCTATTTTGTAACAGTATGTTTTTCTGTGTTTATGGCTCATTAAATCATATTTCAAAAGAGAGTAACCTACTTTTATTTATTTATTGCATTTTACCTGCAGTTTCAGTAGGTTTCATAATAAGTTTGTTCCCTCTGTTTCCTTTTTAGTATTTGTACAGTAAATCATTGAGCACCATTTTATTTTTGACACTTGAGGGTCCTTTGGTTTTGCAATGCACAGTCATCTGCACAGCAGGACATCACTATGCTGCAATGCTTTGTTTGCTTTATCTTCTTTGATCAAGTATAAAATATTGCAAGTATACTTTTTCCTAAACACTGATACCCTATGTATTTCTAATTTTCCAATCCAATCTTTCTTTTAAACTTCTTTTATCCCCAGAAAGGCAAGACATTTCTATCCCCCAAACCTCCCACATATGATCCCTGGTCTTTTATTTATCTTTGTATTTCTAAAACTTTCCAATTTTTTTTTTTTTTGAGTGTCTAGGTTAAAACTTGGTTAGCGATGGCTCAAATCTCAAACACATGTTTCTTTTGGCACTCTTCAGTGCTTTTTTTGATAGTTGGATTCCGGGTGTATTAAAAGAAATTGCAACGTTATGTATAGATTTCTGGCTTCTCTTGAAATTTGTTGATCTGGCTCATATTGCATGATAATGAAGTGAGGGACTCGAGGAGCTTCTGCTGTTTTGGGATGGCGTGGTCCCCACCACACCTATTCGCGAAGGTTGAACCTGTTTATCGGCCTTGGTCCCCAAGCCCTGTGGTCACTTAAAATAATGATCACTAATCTAGAGATTTCCACCTGGATTATTATTAAAATGTTTATTTTACATAAGGTGTTTTTAGAAAAAGTTTAAATATTTCAAATTTACACATATGCCAGTAAACCATATTTAATATTCACTATCAGCATTTTTAGGCGGTGACCTATTTTAAAGTTATGTTTGGTTAATCTGCAGCTGTTAAGATAATGTTTTTTTTCAAGCTACATACATGTTAGCATTATGTCTTCTGAGTTCTTGCTTATTTGTAAATATCTTGCTTTCTTGTGGCTTGCACTTATAAAAGACAACTTTAGTGAAGAATGCCATTTGGGGATGATTTTTTTATTGCCTCAAAGCTCTAGAAATTGATCTGTTATTTTTCTGCCATTTATCATTTGAAAGAAGGACTAAACTGATTTTTATGAAATTAAGAAATATTCAGATGCTTTTGTTATTTTTTCTTTACCATCCAAACTCCATTTTTTCTGGATATACTACAACATGAGTCTATAGGATTTTTTCTGGGTTCAAAGGTTACTGAGACTTTCTGATCTTTATGTCAGTCATTTATTTAGCATAGGAAATTGTATTTCATTAAATCTTTCATTATTGCTTCTGCTTTAGACATTGTGCATTCATTCACAGTAACTTCATTAATTTCTGGTTGCATTGTCATCTTTCTGTCTTTCATAATTATGAATTTTTACTTATTGCTTACTTTCCTTGTGTTATTTTTCCTTTGGCTTATTGAGAAGTATATCTAGCTTGCTCTACATGTTAGGGTTTTATTTATATTTTTCGTCTTTTTTATTTTTTATTACCTTCAATATGTACTTTATTACTATCTTTGTAATCTTGTTTTACTTTCTTTAATAGATTGCAGATCTTTTAAAATGTCAGATTTTTAAAATTTTTAAAAAATATTTTATGTATTTATGAGAGAGAGAGAGAGAGAGAGAGAGAGAGAGGCAGAGACACAGGCAGAGGGAGAAGCAGGCTCACTGTGAGGAGGCCCATGTGGGAATTGATCCCGGTATCCCATGATCACAACCTGAGCCAAAGACAGACACTCTACCACTGAGCCACCCATGCACCCTAAAATGTCATATTTTTAAAAATAGCATTTTGAGGTTTTTTTGCCCCTGTTTTCCATGGGCCTCATCTTCATGTTTTTGTGTTTTTTGAGAATGCCTTATTTTCTGTTTTCCTGGTTGCTCAGCTAGTTACTCTTTAGAAAGAGGTACTCTTTTTCTTGTTCTTGCAATATTTTCCAAGACCCATATGGTTTTCTTTTTCTCACTGTTACCTGAATGAGTGGAGATCTCTCCAGAACTAGTGTTTTCCACAGACAGGCTGTATTGACTGCTCCTGTTCTTACTTCACGTATGTCCCAGGCATTTATTCCAACACCGTCATTGCGTTATTGTGCACAGCTCCCAGTCCTCTCCTCAGACTATTGATATCTTAACTGGGTATAACCATTACATTAAAAAGCAATGGAATATATAAAAATTATAACCACTATGTTTTTGCATTTATTAGTGCTTTCCCTGCCCTCTACCATCCTTTACCCAGGAGCTACATTTTCCAAAATGGGATCAAGCACTCTGATCCCTGCGTGCCTCTCATTCCTTTAAGCTTTAATTTCTAAAAGGATGAAGAAAGTAGCGTGTGTGTGTGTGTGTGTGTGTGTGTGTGTGTACACGCATGGGCTAGGTTATTGCGGTAAAAGGTAGGGTTAGATTGAGGCTGAGTGAGGATGGCACTCTAGAGTAATCAAAATGTGACATCTATTTAGTAGTGGGGCAAGTGCTGTTTCCTTGTCGATATGTATCTTGTGTAGCCTGATTCAGAGGGCAGAGCTTACAAGGTAGCTAAATGTTCTTCCCACCTTCCTTGAAGTTTAATCCATCTGGTTCATGTTGTATAGAAACTATTCTGGATTGCGGATTGTCCTAATTTTCTTTTTTTTTGGGGGGGGGGGTTTGCATTTTACTAAGTCTTCATAGGCAGTGTTTTGGGGAGTTGGGAGAAGCCACCTTCAGGGTGACCAGCCTGTATTTTTTTTTATTTGAAAGTCTCCTCAAATGACACTTTAAAACAGCTTGATGAGCTTGTTTATCATCCCATACAGGTAGAAGGGCTAAGTAGAAGCAAGTGGGGACTGTTGCCAGAAATAGACACATGAAAGTTTTAACATTATGGCAAGATAATTATGAATAACAGTGGGAACACAAAAGTACATTGAAAAATATTTTTAGACTTCGATAAAGATTTTAAAATCAATCTGCCATTAAGAATATATTAAATTACATTAAAAATTGTTTCAAATTTGGTTATGTGATATACATAATATTTTGGTTATAAAAAGGAAAACTTACTTAAAAAATTCTTGATACTTGAAGAGACTCAATTTTATTGTCTATTCACTCGAGTAGAATAACCAGTTCCTCAATATTTTTCATTACATTAGATATTATCATGCATTTTCTGTGCATATACATGCATGTATACGTACTTGCCTTTGAGTATTTGTTGTCACATTTTAGTTTTGGAGGAACTATGACTGGTAATTAAGATCTTATACATAGAGATAAAAACATAATACCACTGCCCGAGCACATATAATATGCTCTTTACTTAGTATTTTCCCCTATCACCTGAAGTTTTACTTTTTTTCTTTTTAGGATTTCCAGACAGCCTGAAGTCTGCTCAGCCCCCCACCTCCCACCCCCCCAAACTAGTTCTTTTAAAGCTATGTGAAGATCTGGCAGTTGCTGTGGTTTCCAACCACCCACTTTTATGCCTCACTGTTTGAGGCTATCTAGCAGTGACTCTTTAAAAGTTATGATCTGCCTCATTTCAACTTGCTTTACAATAGCTGCCAGGGCTTCTTGCTTTCATCTATGTTATGCATATGGTCAAATATTTTATGGACAATCCAAGGCCAAGCACTGCCACAGCATTCTTTTACCCGGGCTCTTTGACAACTATGTGGAGAATGGATTATTAGAGAGCAACAATACTTTGGGAAGCTTCACACTGAGTTTTAGACCCATGCGACATTAAGGCCCAGGTCTCATTCAGTTGTGCAAGGGATTGTGTCTCAAGTCCCTTTGTGATGAAGACACTTTCCATTAAGTACAATGGAAATCCATCTGTGTATGTGTGTGTACACATACATGGAGATTGAGAGACAAAAAAAAAAAAAGAGAGAGAGAGTGAGAAATGAATAGAGTCTCTAGATGAATTGGGCATATTTCAACACTACCCGGGCATTTTAAAAAGATTAGTTTTTGAAATAACTAATGGACAATTCGTGATTTCATAGAATCTGCAGAGTACTGAGTTTTAGCATTCCATATTAATTCAAGTTATAAATATCATAATCTAATTATTGAAATGTTTTAACTCTATTATCTTACAATAAATTCTTACTACTTTTTATCGTGTAATGGCAGCACATCATTTCCAGCCTTTCTCTGTAATGCTGCAGCTGTAAGCTGTAAACATAGCACCTCCATAGGTGTTCCATGCCAGATTTCATAGTCTTTTAGGAAAAAAAAAAATTGGACAGGATTTTACCTAATGATATATGCCTGCGAGCTATGATTCTTTGTCAAGAATTCATTATCTTTAATGACGGGATAGGTATCCAAATAAATAAATACAATCTAAATTATATCAGGTTCAAAGAGGCCTCGAGGATAGTTTTAAGAGGTAATTCCAAGATTCTGTCTAATTTATAACAAAGTAAGTAAAGATGATCTTTCATCAGAGGTATCAAGGTTGAAGAATTATATTTTGAGAAGAAAAATCTATACTCCACAGTTCCTTTCCTTTTTACTTGATTGCTTCAACAATAATATGATTCTCCATTTACTGAGGATGATTTTGTTTATAACAATGCTTCAGAATGGAACTGGAGACAAAGTCCTCAGTAAATTTGTTTGTGTGGATTACAGAGTAGATTAGAAGTACTTGTATATCTTTGTACCTTGACCCCTGATTCACTCCTCAAGTGTCTTTTAGAAAGGGATAAATGCCCATATATTTTCAAGGACCAGTACACCTGGGGAATTAGGTCATCCTGATCGCGAAATAAAAAGCAAATTAAGATAGGCCATCCTCAAGGGGACCCTGGAAGGCTTCTTTAGTAAAATAATGCTTCCAACATCCTGATCACCCTACCAGCAATCCCACCAATTAGAAAATAGTTGTATTATTAAGAATCTTTTAAGAATAAAAACACCTCTAACGATGACTTCAATCCTCAGTGGCATGAAAAAGAATGGCCTTTCTTTTCCTTTTGTGAACCTCGCTCACTCGGAGGGTGGGCTATCAATCGGGACACTTCTTCCATGCCACAGAGTGGAGACTTGGTCTTTACCAATTCATCATAGGCCCATTCTACTGAACCTGGGGACTGTTTAGTCTGGTGAGATAATCCAAGCAGACTCAATCAAGGCCCCCTTTGAGGGGAAAGATATGCATGCTTTAAGAAAAAGGGTCCTTATCTTCCTGTGATTGTAGGTATGAAGTATATATATATACAGTTATAGCTTTCCAGATCCATTTTTGCTCTTCATGGACAAAACCCACCTAAAAATAAATGATACATATGAAAAACAGGTGTGAGATTCCTAATGACATCATTTGAAATCCTACATCCTGTTGTGTCTAAAGATTAATTTATAACCACTTAGTTTTCTAAGTGAAAGTAGCCAGTAAATTATCTTTTTGCTTAAACTAGTTGATCAGGGCATTCACTATTTGAAAAGAAGAGAGTTCTTACTACTATAGGTACTTAATCCCCGAGAGTTAGCTAAATGCTGGCTCAGATCCAAAGAGTTTCCATGATTGGAAAGACTGGAAGAGTTGGAGGGAGAGGTTATTCGGAGCATACATTATTGTCAGGGAGGGCGTTTCTGGAGAGGCCATTGCATTGGGAACCCTGAAGACATCAGGGTAGGATATGGAGACACTCCTTGAATTTGGGGTGCCAGGAGGAAGAGAAGACATGCAGCAACGAGGGGTGAGAGGTGTGAAAATCTAACTTTGCTATAACCAACATGTTGCTAGAAAGAGCTCCAGGGAAATCTTATGTTTTGCTATCACTGCATTTTAGATACTTTCAAACCATAAATGAGCCTTCATAGCTTGTGCATTTAGAGTTCAATATTTCTCTGACTTGAAAACAGTAAAATCAGGAATGAAAAGAATGTCCACTGTGACACTGTGCTCCAGAATTTTTTTGTTGTTTAAACTTCCTCGAAACCTAAGCAATTTTGGCAAAGCAAGTGCATAAAATCTGTTGGCTTTCCCACTTAATAAAACGAAACCTTTGGTATTGCAATCAATACTGACAGATTTCTTACATCTGAAGACATATTTAGATGAGAAAGTCCTTCAGTGGAAGGTCTTGTGTCTCCACAATTCTGAGATAACTTAATTTCAGTAATGAGATTTAGGCGTTTCTCTCAGGTAAGTTGTTACCTTTATCTTATCAATATTCTGAAGCCAAACTCACATTGGTTTCTTTCCCTGTAAACAAGCTGGTGAAAACCAGAAAGGTAATTTTTTTTTCTTTAATTATAAGAAATTCCAAAAAGTATGTGTAGCCATTCAATATCTAGTTTTTGTTACTCTACACTACGTGTGGTGCCTCTAATTGGCTGGACAATAAGCACAGTACATCACTTCTTAGGGTGTCGATAAATGGGCAGATTGAGCAGGGGCTGAGATTTCAAAGGGAGTATTAGCATTTGTGGGAAAACTGTGAGGGAGTGGAAGATAATTAAACCAGAGCTAATAGCAACAGACTTGAATTTCAGAGGGCCACCTGGATAGCTTGTTCTCAGTCACTTCTTCTCATGTTTCATTTTCCTCATTTGAACAGGTCAACCATCATTAAAATTTTTCACAACATCTGAGGCAAATCATTGCATTAATTCATTTGTAAGGTGTTCAGAAACCACGTATTTTGTTTTTAGCATTGAAAACATTTGGCTTCCACCATCCTTTTCTTTTCTTCTTTTTTCTTTTTCTTTTTTTTCTCTTTTTCTTTCTTCTTTCTTTCTTTCTTTCTTTCTTTCTTTCTTTCTTTTCTTTCTTTCTTTCTTTCTTTCTTTCTTTCTTTCTTTCTTTCTTTCTTCTTTCTCTTTCTCCTTTTTTTTTTTTTTTAAGTTGAAATAGTCTGGGAATCATTAAATGCCAAATGCTTTCATCAGGCCCATAAACAATACAAGATTCCGTAGTAAATGCAGTTATTTCTTGCGAAGTTTCAACAAAACACATTTTCACTCATTCAAAGCTAGGGTGAATAAATCTTGAGGTCTTTTAAGAAAGGCGCACTTGAGACCCTAGGAGGCTGACACAGTACTGGATTTCACACAAAAAGATCACAAAAGCTATCCTGCAGACTCGGTAAATTCTGGAGGTTCTTGGAAGATTTGCCGTTGTGTGTGTCTCAGTATTGGGGCCCTTCCTCTCTAACTCACTGTGTATCTCTTGACTTGGTAACTTGGATATAATATGAAAGCAGAAAATAAGCTTTTGAGAAGCCACTTACTTTTAGTGAAACAGAGTAAGACTGAGATCAGGTTAACATCTAAGGGAAAGGCCAAATTGTTATATCATTGTTCCTCAATGTCTTATGATTTTAGTCATATTTTTTCCTAACAAATATTATTTCTCTTCTGTATTTGTGGCTTATCCTATATTGTGATTACCTTGGACTTTACTATGCAAATTAGTGCTCTTGAAAAAATTTACCTGCTGGTATATGACTTAATTATGGGCATGATTAGATATCATAAAATCATAATAGCTATAGAATTTAGAAAGTAAATACTAGTAAACAAGTAATTGCCAGTATATATGCTGATGTGGCTCACAGCAGAGAAAGGTACCCTCAGAAATGAGTTCTCCACAGTGTTCTTTTCTAGCGAGTGGAGACCAAAAGCTTTACTGGGTCTCTGTTGGTGGAGTCTCTGTTCATCTCCCTAATTCACAGAAATAATAAACATGAGATAATAGAAACATGATGGCAAGCAACACAGATGGAAGGCCAGTAGTTTTTACCACATTATAACCCAAAGACCACCTGTCTCAATAAAATATGGGGTACTTGTTAAAAATTTAGATTTCTTGTCATCATTTTGAACCATTTGATTTGATGCCTCTAGTGGTTGGTGCCAGGAATCTGTATTTAATAGGGTTTCCCCATGTGATTCTGATTGCTCTTAAGGTTTAAGAGCTACCGGTGTGTTTGGTGAATAAAGTTATCAAGTTTGGTTGGAATTACCACGTCTTTTTTTTAAAGTTTTTATTTAAATTCCAGTTAGTTAAAATACAGTGTACTATTAGTTTCAGGTGTACATTATAGTGATTCAACAGTTCCATATGCTTAGATTCACTTGCTTATGTCCACTCACATACACTTACTCGGTGCTCATCACGAGTGCTCTCCTTCATCCCCATCACCTATTTCCCCCACCTCTTCTAGAATTACCACCTCTTTGAGATGAGGAAGGAGTCATTTAGAGTGCAGCTGGCCTAAAAGAGCCATGGTTCTGTCACTTGTTCAGACATGTTCTTGAATGGTATAGCTCTGGCTTTCTTCTGCAGTAGCAGGGCAAACCTATGAGGCACTAGCCCAAAAAGGACACCAGTGACTATGCCCATAGTCATTTCTCAGAAGTGCTTTTGAGCCTTTTTTCTCTCAGGGATAAATTGGTGGCAAGTATAGCACAGGCCGATCTACATAATTAGGAAGCCCCAGACAACATAGAAACAGAGTTTAAGATGATAGATGTTCAGGATTGTTCCCTAAAAAGTCTACCAGAAGACACAAAAGTGCTATATCCAACTAAAGAATATATGATTGAGATTAACAGCTGGGGTTGCAGCCAAAAAACAATCTCAGAGGTTCGCTGAGGACATAAAGAAATTCATTATTCAATGCTGTACCTCCAGACCAGACATATAAAACAAGAAGTCCTCATGGAAGTGTTAGTGCATTGAACTAATTTAATGCTTAAATTTAATTCAACCTATAACCATTCATAGGCAATGTCTAGCCTGTTTCGGGCAAAGACTTGGTGTTAAGGAAAATGTAACTGCAAGTTTATTAATTAAAAAACACATGTGAAGGAATTTCACCAAATATGTGTGGACATGTGGGGAGGGAAGGGGCATAAGAAAGATATCAAGAGAGCTTTGAGCTTGTGGCAGGAGTAGATGTGGAAAGAAAGTGTCCATAAATTGTAAGATACATTCTATTACAAGAATTTGCCAGAACTTGAAGCTATTTATTATTTTTATTTATTATTTATAAACATTTTTATTTATTTATTCATGAGAGACACACAGTGAGGCAGGGACACAGGCAGAGGGAGAAGCAGGCTCCCCGTGGGGAGCTGAAGGCAGACACTCAACCATTGAGCCACCCAAGCATCCCTCGAAGCTCTGCATTTTAAAAAATTCATGTTTGAAAATCCATTGCAGTTTATCTGCTTATTGCTTTACTTTATTATTATTATTTTTTTTAATAATATGTACATACTTTACTGGTTCTTGATTCCATTCTTGGCTATAAAATGTTTCCGTTCTGCTTTTTTAAGGTGTCAACCTCAGGTAGGGTGCTGGCCAAGTATCTGATAATGAGTTATCGAGTCATTTATATTGAAGATTATTTCTGTCTCACTCTAGGAAATAGACATTCAGTGGAATACAAATGACCATACTGTCCCAATGCCACCAGACTTGAATGGGAAAATTTATGGATGGAGCAGAAATCATATTAAAAAGTATTACTAGATGAAGATAATGTCCACCCAGGAGCTATATACGTTGCAGTATCCATAAGAAGGTGCTTCTCCGCTAAATGGGAAATGTAACCGAACCTGCATCTCGGGTTTGTTGTAAGTTTTAAGAAAACAAATGCTCCCTCACTTTCTTCTTTCCTGTGTCTGAATTCTCTTGTTCATGACTCTGTGTTATGATTCTCAACATGGTGGTTGATATCAGGCACTAGACCAGGAATCAAGGGACCTGATAAAAATGACCTGCATGCCCTCTTCCTAGGCATCAGCGGGCCTTCCTTTTTATTGTTTAAAAGGTGTAGATTTGTGTAAGAATAAAGTTTTATTACGGAAAAAAAAATGACCTGCATGATTGTGGTCCAGTCATTCAGGTGCTTTAGGTTTGAGTTGACTCCCCCCACAAAAGAAGGAAGACTCAAATGACTCTTTCCTACTAAGCTAAATAAGACCTTGCTGAGTAGCAGATCATCAAAATGGATAGGGGGAGCACTTCCTTCAGGGAAACTGAAGGCTCTAAAAGAGGTAAGCATAAAAAATAAATGTAGCACGAGTGCCTCTTGAGGAATAGTGTATCTTTTGGAACTGAAATTCGGTAGAGTCAGTGCTTTCACTACATAACCCAAGGGAAATCGATTGCCTCTCTTATTTCTGGAAATTTCTGGGAGATATATCAACATGGTCATTTTTGGCTTCAGCTTTGGGGTCCGAGTTCCCATTCCTATTGAACAATTGATTTTTTTTTTGAACACTTGATTTACCTTAATTTTAATCTACTGTTTCTGGGCTGGACATGGAACTCAAGCCTTTTCCTTGTAGAGACAGCAGAGCACAGCGGTTGTTTGGTAACAATCTTGAAGTCTGGCTATAATAGTTATTGCCTATGGAGATCAGCCAAGTACCTCAGACTCAGTTTTCCCATTTGTAAGATGAAGTAATGATTGTTTTAATTCATAGTGTTTTGTGAAAAGCACATGTGATCATTTAGGCAGATAATGATCATAGAGTGTGACGTCATAAATGCTCAATATATTGTTTGCTGTCATCTTTAACAGTCACTTACACTAACATTTGTGTGCATAGCACTTACTCTGGAAGCCAGAGTACATTAGGAGAGTTTATTACATTGCAGAAATAGAAATCCTTTTTTTTTAAAAGATTTTATTTATTTATTCATGATAGTCACACACACACACACACACACAGAGAGAGAGAGAGAGAGAGAGAGAGAGAGAGAATGAGAGGCAGAGACACAGGCAGAGGGAGAAGCAGGCGCCTGACGTGGGATTCAATCCCAGGTCTACAGGATCGCGCCCTGGGCCAAAGGCAGGCGCCAAACCGCTGCGCCACCCAGGGATCCCAGAAATAGAAATCCTTGTCCATTAGACAGCCTTGTTTGCTAAGAGCATATCTACTGAAAACATTTTTTTCACCACACTGCAAAAGTAAATTGTGATCCATGGCAATACGTGCGATCTTATAAGATACAAAAAGAGAAAGGAGGAAGTGATTAATTCTGTTTTGGGAAAGGAGAAGTGGAAGGATTCAGGTGATATGTGAATTGGGTTTTGATGGGCGAATGGGAGTTTCTTGGTTACCAAGTTTCAAGAAATCATTAAAAGTAGTGGTAAAGGAATGTACAAATGCTCTAATTTTTCATTCCCTGAATGAAAATTTCATAATTTCATAGGGTATTTATTTGGCATCTAGTATATGAAAGCAGCTGGGATTACAGGAAAAAACAACAACCAGTATAAAGATAAACACTGAGAGGGTGCACTGTGTTCACAAGGACAGATATCAGGTTGCCTGAGAGTGCGTAGCAGGACGTCCTAACCTGGCCTGACATCAGGTTTCCTTGAGGACGGCACATTTAACATGAGGCTCACATCCAGTCCCTCAGTCAATCTTGTCAGGCTGTACTTTCAAAATATCCCGAATCTTGCAATGTCTCACTACCAGCGCTATCACCACCTGCTGCAGGTGTCCATCATCTCTTGCATGGATCATTGCAAAAGTCTCCTCACTGTCCTTGTTTGTCCCCTTCCACACACTACCTGTTCCCAACACAGCTCCACAACTCCAATGTGGAGTCAGTTTATGCCATTGCTTAGCTCAAAATCCTCTGATGACTCTTATCTCCTTGACCCCTTGCTCCAGCCATTCTGGTGTCTGTGCTACTCCTCAAACATACCCAACATCCTTTCTTTTCTTTCTTTCTTTCTTTCTTTCTTTCTTTCTTTCTTTCTTTCTTTCTTTCTTTCTTTCTTTTTCTTTCTTTCTTTCTTTCTTTCTTTCTTCTTTCTTTCTTTCTTTCTTTTCTTTCTTTCTTCTTTCTTTCTTTCTTTTTCTTTTTCTTCTTCTTTCTTTCTTTCTTCTTTCTTTCTCTTTCTTTCTTTTTATTTCTTCTTTCTTTCTTTCTTTCTTTCTTTCTTCTTTCTTTTTCTTTCTTCTTTCTTTCTTCTTTCTTTTTCTTTTTCTTCTTCTTTCTTTCTTTCTTTCTTCTTTCTCTTTCTTTCTTTTTATTTCTCTTTCTTTCTTTCTTTCTTTCTTTCTTTCTTTCTTTCTTTCTGTCTTTCTTTCTTTCTTTCATTTACTTATTTATTTGAGAGTGGGGCAGAAGGACAGAGAGAGAAAGAGTCTTAAGCAGACTCCCCACTGAGCACAGAGTTGACCTGGAACTCGTTCTCACAACCCCGAGATCATGACCTGAGCCAAAATCAAGTCAGCTGCTTAACAAACTGAGCCACACAGGTGCCCCTCAGAGTCTTTCTGATCGTTCTGTCTGGAATAGTCTTGCCCCAGATACACATCAGATTCATTCTTCATCTTTTTCAGATGTTTTCTTAAATGTCATTGAAGAGCTATACTTTGACCACACTCCATGAGCCACCACCACTATTTCAGAACCCCATTTCTTCTCATCCTGATTTATTGCTGCCTGTAGCACTGATTGCCATCTGAGATGCTTCATATTATTTGTTTATTTATTGCCTCTATCCCCTTCCTGGAATGTGGAGCCCAGGAGCTCACTGATATAATAATACCTGTGTCTCCAATAGTGCTGGGTATTTAGTCGGCCTGCCCTAAATGTTTGCAGAGTGAACGGATAATACATGAGATGTACTTGGTAAGTTGGCTTTAGATAAGTGAGGAAGGCTGCTTGTTCCAGAAAGAGGGACCAGCAAGTTCATTGGCTCAGAGATAGAAGAGGTAGGGTGAACTGAAAGGAATAAAAGATTTGATGTGGATAGAGTACAGAAAGCAGAAGAAAGCAGAACTAGGTGATCGTTTGTTTTCCTTTTTGGTTCTACCACAATCATCAAAGACAAGATTCACGGCTATTTCAGACTCTCTGATGAGGACAGAAGGTGCATCAGGATTATCAAATGACTAACAGCTACAAAAAAGAATATTGTGCTTGTAAAGAAATTCTGTGTTGAAGTTGCAGATTTGACAAACTTTCCTGGAATAATTTGATATTCTTATTTGATGGAGAACACCCTTGGGGACACATATTTTAAGCTGCTAAAATGGAAAATGTGGCTTTCTTCATCGTTTTTCTTCTGTCCAAATTTAGAGACTGTCCTTTCTCCATAAGACATTTTTGAAATATTTCAAAATATTATATTCTCTTTCCTTGGCTGTGAGGTTCTTTCTCTGGCTGTTCCTCTCATGCAGCCTGAGGACTTTCCACCTGGCGGATGGCTGCCTAGACTGAGTGATGAGTACATCTCATCTGATTTGGGGACCAGACCCTTGCTAGGGAATCGTGGAACTTGGGCTGGCCACTGTCATCCACAACATGAAATGGAAAGTTCATTTTTGAAAAACACACACGGTGAAAGAAAACGTTCTTTTTATTTAAACATGAGAATAAAGCATGCAAGAAAAGATACTCCCTCAAATGAGAACTCTGCTGAATTAGGGGGAAAAAAACCAAATGTATACATTTACTTACGAAAGTAGGGAGTGGTGCTAAAATGAGGTATGTTGCAGGTTTTTGAGTCCATCATATTGTTAGTTGTCAAAATTCTTCTTGACTCCTCCAGCTTAAATCATTTCTTCATGAAGAAAAAAAAATTCTTGTCTTACAGCTACTTACAATCTTGCCAAGAAGAGCTGGAGGGAACAAAGAAATTGAGCATCAAGTCCTTATCTGTGTGAGTTTGTCCCTGTGTAAGTCTGTGCTTTACCTATGTGGCTGCTGTTGCTGGTAGGAGGGAATTCTGTGGAAGAGAGTATGGTTGGCAGGGACAAGGCTAGGGTGCAAGAAACAATTCTGGCCGTATGGAGGGCTCTTGTTCACTGTGCCTTAGCTAGAGGATGCGACACACCTGATCTTCCTCTGGACAGATTTGCTATGATGAATAATCAAGAATTGTATAGGGGGCACAGCATCATGACATGCTGGATGTGTGTGGCCTGTTGGTGAATAAAGCCCGCCCTCAGTGTGAGGGCATAGTTCTGGGCAAGTTGCACAGTTTGGGGACGAACTGTTAAGACAAGTAGGGAATAACATTGTAAAGCAGAAAAACAGATTAGGTCCTGAGGTCTGGGGGTTACACGGGAGAGGTACACTTGAATTTCAACAGGATGAGGTATAGAAACGCTAATCTCTTTGAGAAAATCAACAGTCATTGAAAGTGAATGTCATGATCGAACATCCGTTTTATTTATTTTTATTTCGCAAGCAATTCAAGGACACGTAACTAGACTGGGAGGTACAGAATAAAGAGCAAAAGCCTTATAAGCTGTTCCACTCTCCAGAAGTAATTTCACATCTCTCTTCTTATAGAATAACTGTTTAAGAAATACTCTGTAAAGCTCCTGTATATAAGTACTGTATATGAAGTTAAAAAGTAAGAAAAATATAATAACATGAATAATAAAGAAGAGTGGGGGGAGAAAAGTGTCTGATTTTTACCTTTCTTTTTTCTTTTTTAAAGATTTTATCCATTTACTCATGAGGGACACAGAGGCAGAGACATAGACAGAGGGAGAAGCAGTCTCCCTGTGGGAAGTCTGATGCGGGACTTGATCCCAGGACCCCGGGATCATGACCTGAGCCAAAGGCAGACACTCAACCACTGAGCCACCCAGGTGCTCCTTGATTTTCACCTTCCATAGCAGTAAGTCAGATAAAATTTGCAGTTTACAGACTAAGCTCGAGTGGTGAAATCTGATTATGTGGTTATTTGGAAGTCATGCCCTGAGAAAACCTGCATTAAAGTGCTTGTAGATAGTTAAAGTTGCATCTAGAAATCAAGATGGTGAATGAAGTGAAGAAAGGCAGAGGAATCCTGAGCCCAGGAGTTAGTTTGGGGGCCATGGCAATACGATAGGTTGCAAATGAAGAGAGCTTGGTCTGTGGTAGTGTCATGGGAATCAAAAGGCCGAGGCCAACATTTTACTAAAGTATGGGAGCTGGAAAACCAGGATATGGAGACGGTCATCCATAGAAATGATGATGCAGTTCTGATGTGAGGGAAATAGAGGGGGGAAGGGGTGGGGAAAGTCTGTAGGAGACTTTCAGTCTCATTGCAAACATGTTACTAATATAAAGGAGTGATCTACAGTCCAAAGGATGCAAAGGATGGAGGAGGATGGTGAGGAGTCAAGGCCAGTGCCTCGTGCTAGAAACAGGAAATGGAGACTAAGTGTTGACCCTTTCACTTATGTCTCAGAGAGAAGACAGTGAGAGATGATGGGGTTTCCATGTAAAAGGTCTGGGAAAACTGGTCTTTCTTGGCCTATGTAAAAAAGAAGATGCTTATAAACTGTAGTACACGGGGTTTCTTGAAACCATAGGGTTGGAGCGGCCGGAGAGGCCACCTAAAAGCACCTGGAAATGGAAACAGGGCTGAGGGAGAGGGTGGGGCAGGGCTGGATTAATCTGGAATGAGAGCAGGGCACAGGATTGCATGTGATACATATGAATTAAGAAGTGAAAAGCTCGAAGTGCAATCCCAACATAATCCTAGTGTTTTGTTAATAATGTTTTACACATATATCCAACCCTCACTTATGTCTACCATTATTCTCGAATTCTTCATTTAGTCATTTCCTGACTTGAAGTTCTTAATATTTTTACCTCTAATTTTGCAATATGTTTTCTTTTTTTCACTTAATTTCTCTTGACTTTAGAAGGTAGAGAGAGAGAGAGACAGAGATAGAGACAGAGAAGCAGAGAGTGAGAGAGAGAAAGAGAGAGAGAGAGAGAGAGCAAGCTCACAAGCTCATGCATGCAGATATTCACCATAACAACCCTAAGAAATGATTCTGTGACTTTTTAGATAGACATGTTTTACTTGTTTTACTCAAACCAGCTTTCTTTTAAATTCCATAAATAAAGAATAAAAATACTTAGAAGATTTTCACTGAATTCAGATGTTTCCTTTCCTTAATAGGATTCAAATCTTTCCAAGTTGAAGTTTGTACCTCTGGCCCCGATTGACTTACATGAGCAAAAAGAAAAAATCTTAATATTTTTTTTATAACTGTAGAAACATATTTCTTCTATTTTTCACATAACTCACAAATAACTAGGTGGATTTTGCTTAAGCCTTCAAAAGAAATTCCATTTTAGACTAGACACTAATGTGGAAAATTTGAGGCCAAATGATTCAACTTTTAAAGTCTTCTAACTAGGAGAAAGAGTGACAGAAAGAGAGAGAGAGACAGAGACGGAGACAGAGAGAGACAGAGACACAGAGCAGAGAGATAGAGTTAGAGGGTAAGAGAGAAGGAAGGAGGAGTGAGACAGAGACAGAGAAAGCTAATTTATAAATTAATTGGAATACTTTTCTGGATCATTCATATATATACATATACACACATATATAGATGTTTATATACATACATTTTTTACTAATTTTAAAATGAAAATTTTAAAATTTTACTTTCCCATTCCATGTAGTACTTATAGTACATATTTACGCACTATTTGCTTAATGCATAGTATGTATTTGTAATTTTAGTTGAATTATTTCTGCTTATGAAAGTCATACAGGTTAATATTTTCTCTGGATTATATAATTTAAATACAACTTTCATATATTATGAAGAAAAGCAGAAGATGCTACATGGATATATATTAGTTTAGCACTAAACATTTATTAAATGTGTGTTGAGGTGGGGAGCAAAAACACAAAGGCAAGATTCACCAGACACAACCTCTGCATGTAGAACTCCCATGGACTTCAAAGGGTTTATGGCTCAAAAACCAGGCTCAGTACGGGGGAGGGAATGAATATCTGCCGCCAATTGCCAGTTGCCGAGTCCCAGCCAATTTCTATAAACTTGGAAGTTGTCCTTTTTGATTTTTTTATCAGTGAAAAATGTCTGGAATGACTGGAGACACTTCTAAAGTTTTTCACTTTTTTACATTTGTATAGACTAAAATCTATTGGAAAAACTGGATTTTCGTTAAATACCTCCCAACTCTAATGTGCAGACTTAAAATGTTAATTTCTGTATTTTCTCCAGGGACCAGTAATCTTTTTTTTATTATTATTTGTATACATTAATTGGAATCATACTGTCTTGGGCTTGGAAAGCTTTTGTCACTTAGAGTGTAGCGTTGATTTCTGCTATAGGAAGATGCTTTGCGGGGGTTTTCACTTAGTTCCTTCTTCCCAGGTATGATGTGCTTCCTGACTGCCTTCTGCCTTTCCCTGGTGAAATAGGAGTCTCCAAATAGCCTCCTCAATTGCTTTCCTTGCATTTTTTGGCCACTTCCTTAACCACATTAAGACAAGAAAGATGAATTTGGAGTCCATAGAGAGTAATGTTTACCTTGATGGAATCCATCACCAAAGCAGTCTAGAACAACCACGCATGCATTCCATTGTGTTCTTTTGAACAGAGATACCCATAAAAGGATTAAAAAAAAAAAAAGTAAATGGTAAACCCAAGCAATCCTAAATGGACAGCAAGAACCGACACCGTAATTGCTAAGGGGTTGACTTATCATTTACAGTCAGGTCTGCTGGCTGCAATGTGCTCCAGGGAAAGCTTTCTGGGGGATTTATCAAGAACACGGTTAAATGTGTCTTGCTGTCTTTTGCTGTAAAGTGCTATTGTGTGTATGCTTACAGGTGTGTGCTTGTGTGTAAGGTTCAGGATAACTGAATGGTGGATCTGTGGTGATGGTCTTTGCAAAAGCAAATGATCTGTCGTGCTTGAACCCTGGAATGTAGTATCACGCAAGAGCAACGGAGAGACATATGAAGCAGATATATGTCTCTTTTTCATGATGCCAAAACAATCTTGAGGAGCACAATGAACTATTTATTAGTTTAGTCCACATGTTGCAAAACAGCCATCTTACCTCATTTCTGTCCCTTGTGTTTGGGATTTCTTTTTCTAATCTGCATATAATGTGAAATATTTTTGTTTGTTTGTGGGCACAGTTTGGTAGGTTTGCGCTGCTCCTTCTTTTGTAGCCTGACAGCTGCAGCGAGTACACACATCTGCCATATTGATGTCAAGTGGTACACAGTCATTTTTTCGTAACAGCTGTTGTTGGCAGATCATTTCAACTATCTTGGGGATGAATGGAGTATAAATGTTCATTGCACAAAGTATATAAAGCAGGGTTTATTGGATTTGACACTGTTTCTTATCAACATACTCTGTTTTCTTTCTAGTACTGTGATGCTAAGAATTTGGATGCCATATGAACAACAAATTATTTCTCATCTAATTATCCAAGTGTTTAAGAATGCTGAAATGTTGCTGGTGTGACAAATCAGGGCCAGAAAAAAAAATAGTTTTGTTGGAAGAAAAGCTTTTGTGTGTAGTGCCTACTTGAAATATATCACAATCTAAACTTAATATACGTATATACACATACAACTATTATATATATATATTTATTATATATAATGTAATACATTAAAATATACAAGATAATGAACTGAGTACATTGGTTAAATTTTAGTGTTATGTAATAGGTTTAACATTGCTTTAATGTTATCTGTCTCTCTATTAAAGATCTCTCTCTTCCTCCCACCTTCTCTCTCTCTCTCTCTTTGTGTTAGACCAAATGCCACTTCTCCTAAAGTACCACCATAGGATGTTAAATCTCCTGTGTTTCTGTGTGTTTCATCATAGTTTTGTTTCTACAAAATCAATGCTTTGAACACACTAAAAAGAATGTTGGAGGATTTCACATTAAAATGGAAATGTATTAAACACACACACACACACAGGGTTTATCAGTATATGTATGTGTTCACTATGGTTAGAAATAAAGAAGGCATCTTAAGTAAAAGGAAATGATTAGTTATGGGGAAGAAAATTGCAAAGATGTAAAAATATTTGGGGGTAATTATCAAACAGGGAAAGATTGTTGGCAGTAGTTACGTGATTTGGCACTGTATGATTCTTCTTTTCGCCGTTTATCACTCTTTGGCATCAAAATCAATCATTAATTTGTGAGCAAATCATTATGAGTAGAGATCCCTAGAACTTAGAGTATTTTGCAACCTGCACATTAGTCTCACACAGGAAAGTGAGAAACCTTGATGGCAGGTTACTGCCAGTTTTAATTTGTTTTATATCAATTCTACAAGAACAGAGTCTTGGAGCCCACATGAAAGTCATACTGTTGACTTTCGGTTGGGAACACACACATCAATAAAGACCATGCAGTTCAAAGTTACCTCTTGTTTTCTCTGTGTTGCCACTGTCCTTTTAGTGATCTTCTCCAATTTCATGGCTTTAAACGCTGTCTACATACACTGATGACTCAGATCCCTATCTCCAGCCCAGATTTTCCTTTCAACTCCAGACTCGCTGGTCCAATAGCCTAGGAGATGTCCTCACCCCCTTGGGTATCTAATCTAACTGTTCATTTCTTCATCTATCCTACCATTCCTGTGGGCTTTCTTACCCAAAAAAGAAAAAAAAAATAACTTTATTCTACTGGTTGCTTAGGCAAAATGATGTGAGTTACTCTTTATTTCTTTTTTAATTGCATGCCACCCATTCAGTCCACCAGCGAGCATTGTTAGCTTTTCCATCAAAATGTATATTCAGCATCAACTAATTTCCCAGCTCATGCATCCTACCACTATTCTCTCTCCCCAGAATGATTTCAGTAGCTTCCCACATGAGCTTTCTCTTTTTATCCCCCTAAGGTAGAGTCTCAACGCAGCAGTCAGATGTTAGAAAAGTTTGAAAAAACTTGAGTCAGCTTGTGTCACTCCTCAGCTTTAAACCTTATAATAACTTCCTATTTCATCTTGAGTAAAAGTGATGTCCTTACTGAGAACTCCTAGTTCCTACATGACCTCATCCTTTATTCTTCTCAAAACTCATCTTTTAAAGCTTCTCTTGCCACACTGACTTCTTCCTATTCCTCAAACATGCTGGGCATATTTCTGCCTTACAGTCTTTTTATTTGCTCTCCTGCCTGGAATAGTCTTTACTCCAGTCATGAATAGATGTATGCATGACTGACTAACTCATTCCTTTGGGCTTCCACAAGGCAAGGTTTCCTCTGGCCATTCTACCTAAATTATCCTCATCTCCGCTATCACACACTATCCTCTTACCTGAATTTAATCTTTTTATGACATCTTTTTTTTTTTTATCACCATCTGGCATTATATAGTCTGTACTTTTTTCACCAAAGTAAAAGTTCCATGAGTCTGGTTTTGTTTTGTTCCCTAATATAACTTCAGACGCTAGGAGAGTGCATGGCATGTGATAGGCACTCAATAAAGATTTTTGACTTGATTGAATATATTGATTTGGTGTCATTTGTAAAGTCTCATTGAAAACTAAATGTATTAAAAAGATTGCTAGAATTAAAAAGATTGATATTAGAATAAGAAGAAATAAACAGCTTTTTCAACTTCTCTTTTGCAGTGGAATGCAAGAGGACTTTTCCCCCCATAAAGACAATAGTGTTCTTATTTTGATCAACCCTTCTTGTTTGCAAAGAAAAACTTTCTGTATAGAAGGAAAAGGCATCATGACTCTAAAAAAATTCCTCCATCTTCCCCTGAATACTACATATATGCATATATGAATACCATATATAGATACATGTATATGTATGATATATATATATATCACATTTTAGAATAATACAATTGAATTAAAATCTTCAGTGGAAAATTGACATAAAATGTTTTAAAATAATGAGAAGATTCAATAAATTCCTACATATTCATGGGTTGGTTTCTAATTAATATAAGGTAGTTTATGATTATTTTATCAAATACATCATTTTACTTTAAGATTGTAAAGAAACACCCATAGAATGAATGAGAAAGAGGAATAAACATATCAAATAATATTATAAGGGCTGAGATAACTGTATTTTATTTTTTTACCAAAATATATGGATTTTTTTTCTCATTTCTCTGCCATTGGCAATTTCTGAGAAAAATCCAGAAATGAAATAACTCTGAAGTGTGAGGTCACAGTAACCTGATTTAATGCAGAGGATGTGCAATCCAATACAAGACTTTTATTTGAAGATCCAAATTCTGTTTTCAGATCAGAAAGATTCTTTCCTTTTCAGACACCTTCACATGCACGCCATGGGATATTTTGGATTTTGTTGCAGACTGATGTAACCATTGTTGGGCAAGTTACCCATGACTTCATCCCGAATACAAATGACAGCTGGGAAATTTAGTATGCGTATGTAATGATTTGCCACATATGCATAGAATTAAATGTCTCAGGCTGCTCTGATGTTCCATGTTGTTTTACTTGGTACTTGATGATAGAGAGTGGCAGAGTTAAGAGATTTTAAGAACATGTAAGAACAATCCTACTGACTTCCAGTAGGTGAAACATAGTTTCAAGAAGTGACTGATAAATATGTGAATGAGCACTGGTCTAGGAATCTGAAAACCTGAATTCTGGGGCTCAGCTCCATTATCTCTAAGGATGTGGCCGAGTGGCCTCTGCTTTGAGCCTAAGATGTCTCATTTTCAAGATGGAGAGAATAATCATGGTCTTGCTTAAATACAAGTTATTGGGAATATTAGAAAGTGTAATAAAACAGTTGGAAAATGCTAAGAGTTTCTAGACCTTTACATGGATAAAATGAGCATCTGTTGCAGACAGTATGGGAACAGGATCAAGAAAACACCAAAATTCCAAGTTAGATTATAAAGCTAATACGTAACTGATAAAATTAGGCATGTGCAAAAGGTGACATAAACATGCAATATTTCTAGTGCCAGAAGCGAGAAGAGCAAGACAAGCCTGGCCAAGTTAGTGTGTTTAAAGCTGGTCAAGAGTAATTAACTTTACAATGTTGAAAGAGAGAACATACTCTGTAGATGGTGTTTTAGGGCGGGTTTCCCAAAGCATACCCTGAGATGAGGATTCATGGGCATGTTACTTATTAGGAAAAATTCCTTGAAAATATTAAGGGAGTAGAGAAGTGAGGAGATCAAGTAAAGGTGTGCTGTCGACTCATGTCCCACACAAGATAATTTTGGCTGAACCCCACACCAGAGATCTTTTTTTTTTTCATTAATTTATTTGAGAGAGAGAGAGAGAGAAAGAAAGCATGAGCAGGGGGGAAGGGTGAAGGGAAAGAATCTCAAGCAGACTCTCTGCTAATCAGGGAGCCAGTCTTGGGGCTCCATCTCATGACCCTGAGATCATGACCTGAGCTGAAGTCAAGAGTCGGCGGCTTAACCGATTGAGCCACTAACGGGCCTCCCACACCAGAGATCTTGATATCTCATTGGTTACACCTAGATCTCAGGAAAATAGAGTGAGAGTCTTGAGGAAACACACTGATATACAAGCCTGATAAACTGAATTCAGACAGTTTGCAGCATGATTGTAGAGATGAATGGACATTTTAAAATATTTGTTCACTTAGTCATCTGTATGTTCTATGGCATATGCGTAGACACTACGTGACATATTCCGAGTGAGACATTAGGGAGTCAAAGAGATTGCAGTCAAATAAATTACAATATGGTGGGAGAGACAATTAGAGAATTTATAATAAATAAGGATGAGTGTTATGGGATCTCCCAGGCTTTACCTGCTTCTTGGCACCTATTATTGAAGAGACAGCAAAGCAGAGAATAACCTCTAAGTGTTGTCTTGGTTTCCGATTCGGCTCCATCATTCATCACCCTGTGACCCTGGGCAAATTACCCAATCTCTGTGCGTCAGTGTTCTCATCTGGGCCATGGAGATCATAACTCTGTGTAACTGCTCATTTGTTTTTTTTTTTTTTTTTTGAAGGCTAAGTGAGGCAATACATTAAAAAATACATCGAAGACTGTTAGGAAGTTTATATTTATTTCTACTGGATATTCAATTCATACAAATAATCTCCATTTTTCTGAATGCATGAAGAATCCTAAATATAATTTGACTTTTCATTTAGATCTGCACAGAGGAGGAAAAGTATTAGTGAAAGCATACTAGTGGCTAGTCTCTTGGCAGTTATATTTCACATTGTAAATCCAACTTCGGTTTTATAGTCCTTCAGCAAAATAACAACAAAACGTTGTTTAACATCTTTACTGCAGTGTAAGGCAGGGTGGAGTCAGGTGACTGGAGGATCTTTCTCCTGTGCTCAAGAAGTCTGCCTCCCGACTGGCCTACCCTGTTCTTCAAGTGGTACATGGTGCAGTGAACATTTGAAGGTTAGAGGGAACAGAGCTCTTTCTAAAGATTTACATCCTTAAGAAAGACTGGAAGGACACCTGGGTGGCACAGTGGTTGAGTGTCTGCCTTTGGGTTGGGTGGTAACCCTGGGGTCCTGGGATGGAGCCTTGCATCTGGCACTGCTTCTCCCGTTGCCTCTCACTCTGCTCATCTCTCTCTCTCTCTCTCTCTCTCTCTCCCTCACTCAAATAAATAAAATCTTTTTAATAATTTAAAAAATAGGGGATCCCTGGGTGGCGCAGCGGTTTGGCGCCTGCCTTTGGCCCAGGGCGCGATCCTGGAGACCCGGGATCGAATCCCACATCGGGCTCCCGGAGCCTGCTTCTCCCTCTGCCTATGTCTCTGCCTCTCTCTCTCTCTCTCTCTGTGTGTGTGTGTGACTATCATAAATAAATAAATAAAAAGAATTTAAAAAATAAAATAAAGGATAAAATGTAAAAACGAGAGGAGGGGGATGCCGAGACTAAACTATAGTGTGGAGGTATGCACATTTAGGTGATAAGACCACAAAGAAGGAGCACCTGGGTGGCTCAATGGTTGAGTGTCTGCCTTCAGCTCAGGTCATGATCCCGGGATCTTGGGATTGAGTCTCGCATCGGGCTCCCTGCATGGAGCCTGCTTCTCCCTGGGCCTGTGTCTCTGCCCCCCTCTCTCTCTCTCTCTCTCTGTCTCTCATGAATAAATAAATAAAATCTGAAAGAAAGAAGAAATAAGGAAGAAAGAAAGAAAGAAAGAAAGAAAGAAAAGAAAGAAAGAAAGAAAGAAAGAAAGAAAGAAAGAAAGAAAGAAAGAAAGAAAGAAAGAAAGACTGGAAGTGCCAATTCTTGAGGCTGACATGGTGAAGGCACAGGGCTTTATTTACCTCCTCTTTACCCCATTGGTGGTGGAGGGATTCCTGCCCCAAAATTATGGGGATTACAGGACAAATCACAAGAGCAGTTTATCAGTCACATAGGCTCACAGTTCAGGGTAGAGGACACCGCACATCATATAGGCTACTCTGGCTTGCATTCAGAACAGCCCAGGGGCTGTGGAAGGCAGGCTTCAGAGTACCTACAGAATGGTGCCCCTTGGGTCTGGTGGAAGGGTGTCATTAGCTCATTTGGATTCTTCTGCTGGTTGGCAGGGAACTGCAACCTGCTATTCAGGGACGAGCAGAGACCGCACCGGTCTCTTTGACACGGAGGGCTGTTGGCTCAGGGATCCAGGCTGCCACAGCAGAGGAAGGCCAGTCCATGCGCTCTGGATTTCAACAGTTGTCAAGGCAACATACAATCTTGAGCCTGAATTTTAGGCCTTATACCAGGGAGGAGTCAGAGGGGAGGGAAGGCTCCTTGGCCAGTTGTGCTAAAGAGAAATTGGTGAGGAATTGTATGGTTGCTGGAGATGTTTTGCACGCATTATTGTAGGTGTGCAAAGTAAAGCCTCCTCTTCTCTCTCTCCTCCAAAACCTTCCCTAACACCTACTTCTGTAATGCAGGATTCCATACAAGGAGATCCTTAAAGGGAAATCGAAATCATGCTGAGGGGTGTGGCAAGGTTGGCATGGGGTTAGGTTAAGGGCTGCCTGTGGCGATAGTGCTCCTGAGCCACATTCATCAGTATTTTGTGAGCTCCATTTTCTGAGTTCACATCTGCTTTCCAATTTTGTCAGCCCCCCTGAAGCTCCGACCCTGGGTTCTTAATTATTTGCCAAATAAATGCCAATCAGTGGGCCTTCTCGGCTGATACCCCCTAGCAGGTCATGTACTTTCTGATGTTTGAAAAGTATCTGATGTATGAACGATCTAAGTTCAGTTTGCTTATCCTGAAATATATTTGCTACCTTTCCTCTCTGGTAATTTTCTGCTGGTTCACATTTTTTTTCCCTTTTCTTTTTTTCTTTCTTTCTTTCTTTCTTTCTTTCTTCTTTCTTTCTCTCTTCCTTTCTTCCTTCTTTCTTTCTTTCTTTCTCTCTTCCTTTCTTCCTTCTTTCTTTCT
Organism: Nyctereutes procyonoides; assembly: GCF_905146905.1. Taxonomy (NCBI): domain Eukaryota; kingdom Metazoa; phylum Chordata; class Mammalia; order Carnivora; family Canidae; genus Nyctereutes; species Nyctereutes procyonoides. The sequence goes on from NW_026575122.1 coordinate 10,158,568, forward strand.
TTCTTTCTTTCTTTCTTTCTTTCTTTCTTTCTTTTTCTTTCTTCTTTCTTTCTTTAACTTCTTCATAGATTATACAGCAGGAAACAAATCTTTTAGAGAATAAATTACTTGACTTTTCCATTAAGTATTTTCACAGAACTTATTTGGAGTACAATTTTATCCTGAAGCAGTTTTTTTATCTTTTAAATATCTATCTTTGACCTTGTGTTGGAAAATTCCCTTAAGAGAATATTATTAATATTTCTAGGAACTGTGTCTGTGATTGCATCGAAAAAAAAAAGAGGGAAAATGAAGGGCAGACCATACATAACTGATTCTTACACTCTTTAACAATATTCAGAAATAGGTGAGAGAAAGTGCACAGATCTAAGATCTGACAGATATTTTTATGCATATTTATATAATTATTTTAAAGATTTTCTTGAAAAGCCTATGGGCTATTTCTTGGTTGTGGATAGGGTCTTCAGACATAGTGAGTAGTAGATGGAGGAGTAGAAAGAGATAGAAAAAGGAAGTAGAAGTACTATTTTGGAAGCATATTAAAGGAAGTTTGAGGTATAGCCTCAGAATTATGTGGTTTCCAGGTTGTTTCTTTTTATTCCTTTTACCTTTCATTCCAAATTGCCCAAGAGACTTTTTCAAGGTTTTTTTTTTTTTTTGGCTCATCAGCATTTTTTTCTCTTCTCAGAAACTCAGTAAGTGGTAGGCTCTGTGGTGGATAGACAACCCACAGTATAATTTAAAAACCTGTTAGTCTTAACCTTGACCTACTTTGACCTTCCAATTCTTTTCTGAGGATGTGGTGAACATCTACTGTCTTGAGATCTCAACCCCTCTTCACATCTCTTTGTTGCCATAGTGCCCCATTTCATCTTGGATGATGACTTCTCACCATTTTTACCCAAGGTGATGCACTCTCCCTTATATTTATGCCATTATTTACGTTTGCATAACCCCATGAATCTCTGTTTTACTTGTACCACTCTGGTTTATAAATTATATCCTAGAGGTAAACGAACTCTCTTTTTGTCCCATTTGTGCATTTTAACATTAAGTGACTGTGAGAAGGAGTTAAAGCAGATGCTCAGAGATCCTCTCACCCCCTTTTATGGATGGTGGGAATGTTCCTGGCAGAAAGAAAAGAAAGTAAGTGACCCAATCTCATCTCCTTGTCAACTTGACCTTTGGCTAATGTTCTTTGTTATGAAAGAAAGCCCTTAACTTTGAACATGCCTTTAGCAGGATGCCTCTAGCTAAGGATTTCCTGGAAAAATAGAACCAAGGATCCAAAAGACATGGATTCCTGGATAATGCAGGCAATACCACTCCTTGGAGTTGTTTCATATTTAAATGTTCCAGCTGTATGAGGTACCCCATAAAACTCACTTAGAGGATTAATTTATTCTGAGCCAGAATCTGGGGAGCTGCCATGGATGTCTCAGATGGCTGTTTTGACTGAGCCTTGTGCTTGTTGCATCCTTATAATCATTTAGTAAAATTGGATACCAGATAAAATCTCTGATTTCTCTGACTCTGATTTGACAAGCAAGCTCTGTAAGTTACTTCAGTCACCTAAATTGGTCAAGTGAGGTTTGACTGTATCACTAAAGATACCAGCTGAACATGACCTACGAGAGATTTTAGTCAGGGTCTTTTAGAGTCTTGTATAAGTGCTAGAACATGTATAATTCGTGTCTCATAAAAGCCTGGATGATTGATATGTATGGTTTCCTTATCTATTTTTTAAATACCAAATGTTACAGATCAGTTTGTTAAAATGGAACTCTTATGGCCTCATTGTGGAATGATGGTTGAAGATTACTAACAGAATCATCACGGTGCAAGGTCATATTCTCATCCCCAAGAGGTCTATGTCCAGTATTGATTTACATGGGCTCTAAAAATCTAGGTCCCTTGTCTCAATCAGGAGAGCTCTGAAGGGTCATCTCAGCTTTAGAATTCAGTGTTAGGCTGACTGAGGCCTTTGTTGAGACTGTAGGGCAACCATCACCTCCCTCTGTCCTCTCTTCCTTCCTTCTCTTGCCTTTCTCAAGTGTTGACTCTTAGGACACTCACTGATAAACTTTCTGCATGCTAAACTCTGACCTCTACCTCAGAGTGGGTCTCCAGGAAGCCGGGCTATTATAGTAACCTTCATGGTTTTTGCATTATGCTCAAGAAGTTCACGAATAAGCAAGAAGTATGTACTGTTATTTGACTCTTTGATGTGTCAGATAAAAATTTGGGATGGCTAATTTTTAAGGATTAGATTTATTTTCTTTTTTTAAAGATTGATTTATTTATTTTGGAGAGAGAGAGAGCGAGCACATGCAGGGGGAGGAGCAGAGGCAGAGGGAGACAAGCAGACTCCCAACTGAGCATGGAGCCTGATGCAGGCCTTGATCCTAGGAACCTGAGATCATGACCTGATCTGAAACCAAGGATTGGGCACTTAACCAACTGCGCTACCCAGCTACCTCACATTTATTTTCTTAAGTGTGTTCAAATACAATTCCTTTAGGTTCATGGAAGAAATACATTTTATTGCATTAGCCTAAATTATTTATGTGGAAGTATTTCAGAGAAAATTTAATAGTGGGTCATGTGAAATAAAATCATTTTTACTTTCACTGCCTGAGATACTAATACACAAATCTAATGAAAACACTTAATTGCTTGTAGTTTATTAGTTCATCAGCAATGAATTTGTGCTAATTTAAATTTCTGAAATATAGTTTTTCATTTTGGAGGATATATTTTCTTGTGGTGATAATACTTCGATATCTTCTCAGAAGGATACAAAACTAAAATACATCCTCTCTTGCTTTCAAAATAAAATAATGTATTTCTCTCTATATCTTGTAGATTTATTTATTTATTTATTTATTTATTTATTTATTTATTTATGTATTTCTAGTAATCTAAACTATTGATTTAAGTTCTCATTAAGATGACAGAAAATTTCAAACTGATTGCCTTTTTTAAATAAATGTTTGCCATTTTCAGGACATTTCCTGAGGGTCTGCAAATGGAAGGCTGAGTAATTTTTCTCTTGCATTGTCCAGGCTTGTGGCAGAAAGGTGAGGGGATGGTGGGAAAGAAGAAGGAGAATAAACACCCAACTAATCCTGAAAACAAAAGGCATTTAATAATTCTTCCATTTGTGTCCAGAGTTTACAATATAGAAAAACATAGTTTTTAAAAAATAAGTTCTGGGATCAGCAGTTTAGCGCCTGCCTTTGGTCCAAGGCATGATCCTGGAGTCTCGGGATCGAGTCCCACATCGGGCTCCCTCCATGGAGCCTGCTTCTCCCTTTGCCTGTGTCTCTGCCTCTCTCTCTCTCTTTCTCTCTCTGTGTCTCTCATGAATAAATAAATAAAATCTTAAAAAAATAAGTTCTGATGCTTATGAAAGGAAACATTTAATTTTATAATCAATTACATTAATTGTGTCTTCTCTGTAGCAGGTAAGAATCACAGAATTAAAGTGAAATATACGTTCTTTGAATAAAACAACAGCTACCCCTCCCACAAAAAAAAAAAAATAGAGTAGCTAAGAGTTTCCCTAGTAAATGCAGAAAGTATAGTCTTCACGTTGAGTTTTATTGATCTCTGGAACAGTAGCTCCCCCTGAACTGAGGGCCATACCAGAATTAAGGAAAGATCTTTCCATCCCAGAGACCAGACATTTGGAAGGCAGCCATTGTGTGTATAAAACGTGAACCTGGCCAAGTACTTTATTTCTTATTGGATTCTTGACTCTTTCTGACTGTCATCATTTAGTGAGTCATGACTGACAGTGTGTACGCACATCTGCAGTCATTGATCTTAAGAGAAATGTCTCCAGGGATCTCCACGGCTTTCTTTGACCATATCAAGCAGGAACTTTCTTTCGGTCCCAGAAATTGCAGAAGCCAGGGCAGAGAACCCCAGACAGTAGGGCTCTGATTTCACCCTGCACATGTAAGGGTACAGATTGGTTCCAAGTCAGGGTCAAATAAAGAAAAGTCTGAAATGGGTGCCTCTGATCACTCCAGAATTGCCCTGGAATGCACACTTTGTGATCTTGAAAGCTTCATGGGAATCAAGGGTGGAATTATACAAAGGACACAGGACTTGAAATCCTCAGACATGGTTTCAGCCGAGCGTCAACCCCTCCTAGCTGGGATATTGGGCAAGTTATTTAAATTCTCCAAACTGTTTCTCTTTTGGCAGATGAGAGGCAGTAATATAAATCTGTGTAGTCAGATTAGTGGACATTTCAAGGACAGCTGGATTTTTATGTGAAATCATCCAATTTTAAATGCTCTATTAAATTTTATTTTTTTAATTGTATAGATTAAAAACAAATTGGATGAGTTCTTCTTTAGGACAGGCCCAGCGAAGTCCGTCTTTTTCCCTCTGGCCCTCCCTGCTCAGCTTCTCAAAATAAATTATCTGCTTCCAATCCTTCTTTTTTTCTCTGTATTCATCCTCACACCATACACTCCAATTCTGACTTCTACTCTATCACCCCATGAAAAGAATGTCTATAAGAACCCTCAGGATCCATGTCACTAAACACAATGAACATTTTTCAGTGTATCTTACTTGACCTCTAAGTAGCATTTGAAAATCTCAAGCATCTCTTCCTCTTTGAAATCCTCTTTCCTTGTTGTCATGGACACATAATTCTGCAATTCTGCTTTCTCTTATCTCCCTGGGTGACCTCTTTCAGTTTCTTTCAGAAAGGTGTCTTCCTTCGTCCTCTGCCCTTTAGATATGATGTTTTTAAGACTTCCTCCTAGCCCTTTCCTTTTTGTCACTCTGTAGGTATTCTCTCCATTCTCTTCACAGATTTAAATCACATCCATGCTCATGGCTTCATGTATAGTTTGCACAACTAATGAGTCCCAAATGTGTACCTCCAGTCAATCTTCCTGTGGGCTACTGAAGTCAATTGCTTTCTAAGTATCTCATTTTTCACTCAAACTCAATATACCTAAAATTCATTATTTTTTTCACCTAAAACCTGGTTGTCCTTTAAGATTTCATGTCTCAGTGCTGTTATTAACATTTATCCACTTGTGCAAGCTAGAAATAGGGGAAAAACTACCATTGTAATTTCCTCCCTCTTTCCCTGGAATTTCTAATCCATATGCTTACACATCTCTTAAAGCATCCACTTCTCTCCACTACAATATTGTCATTTTGGTTGAAGCAACAAAATCGACTCTTGAAACCACCTCTACTCTTTTCCTCTTCTATGCATTCAATAGATACTGGTTCATTAATAAAAAAAAAATCAGATTATGTTTCTTTGCTGTTGAGTTTAACAAGTTCTTTATATATCTTGGATACTAGCTCTTTATCTGATATGTCATTTGCAATCCAATCATGAAATGAGCAAAAGACATGAAGAGAAATTTCACCAAAGAAGACATACACATGGCGAACAAGCACATGAGGAAATGCTCCGCATCACTTGCCGTCAGGGAAATACAAATCAAAACCACAATGAGATCCCACCTCACACCAGGGAGAATGGTGAACATAAACAAGACAGGAAACAACAAATGTTGGAGAGGATGTGGAGAGAGGGGAACCCTCTTGCACTGTTGGTGGGAATGTGAACTGGTGCAGCCACTCTGGAAAACTGTGTGGAGGTTCCTCAAAGAGTTAAAAATAGATCTGCCCTATGACCCAGCAATCACACTGCTGGGGATTTAGCCCAAAGATACAGATGCAGTGAAACCCAGCACCTGATGTTTATATCAGCAATAGCCTAACTGGGGAAGGAGCCTCGGTGTCCATCGACAGATGATGGATAAAAAAGATGTGGTCTATGTATACAGTGGAATATATTACTCAGTCATCAGAAAGAATGAATACCCACCATTTGCTTTGACGTGGATGGAACTGGAGGGTATGATGCTGAGTGAAGTAAGTCAATCGGAGAAGGGCAATCATCATATGGTTTCATGCATACGGGGAATATAAGAAATAGTGAAAGGGATTATAGGGGAAAGGAGGGAAAATGAGTGGGAAAAATTAGAGAGGGAGACAAACCATGAGAGACTCCTAACTCTGGGAAATGAACAAGGGGTAGTGGAAGGGGAGGTGGGCGGGGGGATGCGGTGACTGGGTGATGGGCACTGAGCGGGGCACTTGACAAGATGAGCACTGGGTGTTCTACTATATGTTAATAAATCGAATTCCAATAAAAAATATACAAAAAAGTCTGATTATGTCTCTTTCCTTCTCAAAACTATTCATGAATTGCTAGGTTTTGAGGGAGATATAATTAATTTAATTAATTTATTTATTAATTTATTTATTTTTACGATTTTGTGGCCATAATATCTATTTACTAACTATGTGATCTGGGGTTCCTTCCTCTGATTAGTTTATCACGGACTGCTTGTCATTTAATAATTTACCCTCTAGCCATCTTTCAGTTCCTAGAATTCACCAGAGTCCTTTCTGCCTCAGATTTTCTTTATTTATTTTTAATTTTTATTTATTCATGAGAGACACACAGAAAGAAGCAGAGACATAGGCAGAGGAAGAAGTAGGCTTCTTGCAGGGAGCCCAATGCAGGATTCCATCCCAGGACCCCGGGATCATGACCTGAGCCAAAGGCAGATGCTCAATCACTGAGCCACCCAGGTGCTCACTCAGATTTTCAACCTGGACCACACCTTCTTTTCCTGACACCTCTAAATTTTCATTCCCTTGCACTCATAAAGCATTACCGCCACTATAGACTTTGCTGACCGTCCAGACTACTTTAGAGTCTCCTTTAGTATGCGCTCCTATAGCATTTTCTATTTGCACATCGTGATGCTTACTAAACTCTATAATCATATTTATGTCATTGTTAAGTCACTAAGGTCTCCCTACTAGTCTGTAAGCTCCACAGGAATGGCAATAGATTTTTTGTTCATAATTGTATTCCAAATGCCTAGCATATTTCCTGGTATTTAGGAAAAATAATAAATAGTAATTGAGTGACCGAATGAAAGAGTTGGAATGTTTTACTTTCATAGTTTAATATTTTACATATCTTTAGAGATAATAAAAGTATGTTTTGTGATACATTATAATAACATGTCCCTCTTCTATGTGGGTGTTGGGATGTGGCATCATCAAATCGATTTTGCTCTCTACAGGAGTCATAGCACCTGGGTAGATGTTTATCTGAACTCTATCTTCAAAAAATAAAAAATAAATAAAAAATAAAAAAAAATAAGCTCTTTCTTCAGAGAAGTTAGAAAATATTTCTTTCTTCTTTATCAAGTCATTGATCTTGAAGAAAGTGTTTGCGAAATTTTAGAGTCTGGAATAAATATAATTGCTTAGGGAAAGGATCATGGGGCTATTTGCTTCCAGCATCTGTTTCAAATAAGCTTGTTTCAAATCTCAGCTTCAGTCTGATTGGCCCCTTTTTCCATCTTCTCTACCCCCTCATTTTCTTCTTTTCCCTACATGCTTTTCACTCTGTCTTCTTCAGTTGCTATTTTGATGAAAAACTTTCATTTACACACAAAACATTTTTGCATAGAAACTTCCAGGCTCTTGAAACCCCCATATTATTTAGCAACTCTCTCAGATCACTTTCTTACAAATCCAGCATAGTTCTTGGTCTGTTACTTAGAAGACCCCTCTAACGTTCTTCGCTTCCTTGTTTTTATGCTACATTCTTATTGTAACCCCAACTGCTTTATTGTTATGGCCATTACCTTTGGGTTTATAGAAGGACTTCTGAAAGCATCTTCAGACTCATGGATGTAAGCTTTAGCTGGAATCTGAAAACAGAAAAAGCCTGGGCATGGCTCTCTCTAATGCCCTTTTGGTTTTTCCTAGAGTGTCTGTGGCCGATGTTCCAGTTATTTCTCAACATCCCCAGCCACTCCATCCCTGCCCTCAGAAATCTGAGAGGGCCACTTCATCTTCTTCTTCAAAAAGAAGATAACATATAAATTTGATTAAATTTCTTCTATTTTAAAAACAAAGAGCGTGGCCCGGGTGGCTCAGCGGTTTAGTGCCGCCTTTGGCTGGGGGCCTGGTCCTGGAGACCCATGATCCAGTCCCATGTCGGACTCCCTGCATGGAGCCTGCCTCTCCCTCTGCCTGTGTCTCTGCCTCTCTCTCTCCCTCATGAATAAATAAATAACATCTTAAAAACAAAACAAAAACAAAACAAAACAAAACAAAAAAAAAAACAAAGAACTTTCTTGGAATCTCTGTCCATTCTCTAGATATTGCTCTTTATTCCTACTTACCCTCTGACAGAGAAATGTACCATATTTGACTCATTTCACATTTGTTCATTTATTCATTTGTTCCTTTCACATTTCTTCCCAACTAACTGCAATCTGGTTTTACTTGTTATTTTACTTTGCAGTGGGGTTTGCTTATATCACCCTAATTGCTGGCTCCTAAGGATATGGATTTATATTATATTCATATGTGTGTATTATATATGTATATATATTTCTCTCTTCACTTCTGAAACATTGTTAGCACCTTCTCCAATCTTCTTTTTGCATGTCTCCCTTAATTCGACATCTTTGACACCCATACTGTCCTATTTTTTTTTTAACTCCCTGACCCTTCTCAGTCCCCTTCAGATGAGTCTCTTCTTCCACATGCGATAATACGGAGTTGCTAATGATTCATTGTCAGTCGTCTTCTTCTCTTACTTTCACACAATATCTTAGTAATTTTATGTATACCCTTATATGTGATTACCATTTATACAGAGTGGCCGTTGTGTGGCGGTGAGGAGCTGGAGCTCAGGGAACAGACAGCTTCTTTAGAACGTTGGAGCTTCCACTTCTTAGCTAAATGCTCATGAGCAAGTCACCTTTCATCTTTGAAACTTAGTTATTTTATTTACCTTCCCAGGAACTAAGCAGCTTAGGTCTGTACCTCCTCATGGTAGAAGCCAGGAATATAGCTTTTCTAATATTCATATATTTTTTATAACTGAGGGTACAAGATATACCCCAGAGTTTGCCAATCTGACTACTGATTTGGGCCTATGATTTGGAAGCTAGTGACAGAGAGAAGCAGGAGCATCTGGTTCTGGTGCAGTTGGGAGCATCCAGGTTCCAGATGTTGTGGCAGAGGTTCTAGCAATAGCATCCATAGTTTGACTTGGATAAGAGCTTGGGCTTTTGTGATACGTGTGCCCATGGCAACAGGGTTGTCTCAAGAGAAGCAGTGTTGCCAGTGACTTTTGAGCCTTGAGTCTTATGGCTTGCTGTGTAGATTTCAAGCATTCCTGGAATAGCGATAAGCTAACTAACAGCCCTAAATAGGTTTATTTCCCTAAAATAGCTAAAGTGGTTTTGCAAGAAGCTGAGATTTCTTTCTTGTCTAATGAGACTATTTCTGCCTTGCTTGATGAATCTAGAATGATTTTGCCTAAAGCAATAAACTTGAAAGGGGAGAGGCAATTCTCCCAATAACATCATTTTCCCTAAAAGCACCCTAGCATCTCCAGATCTATAACTAGAATCAGTGTCCTTGGGTGAGGGTAGAGGTATTTGTAAAATAAAACCTAAAAGGATAAGGTTTACAGTTAAGGATGGCACAGTTTTGCTAGTTTATATAAGAAGAACTGGGAGTCAACGTGCAAGAATAGATTCTGTGGGTAGTAGATCAAGAAAAGCGGTGTATAATCTTATACTAGATTGAATTCCCTGATATAGGTTCACACACCAGTAGCTGGGAGTGGTCCTGATTGCTTACATTGTTCATTGATTGGAATCTGGACTTGGTTACTAAAGCCAAAATAAATGGACATGCTTAAAACACCTGTATAATCTAGACTAAAGGTCAGCAAATTATAGCCCGGGGGGTGAAATCTAGTCTGTGGCCTGTTTTTGTGTTTTATTTTTATTTTTTAATGGCTGGCGAGTTAGATTGGTTTTTATATTTTTTAAATAGTATCAATTTAAATTGGTATACAAGTACCCACATTATACTCTTGATTGTGTCGACTCGTCTAAAATATTTACCAACTTGCCCTTTAAGGGAAAGGTTGCTGGTCCTTCATCTAGGCTCTAAAGAAGGAATTCCAAATTCATGGAGATAGGAATAGTGGACTGGCTTTGTCCTATATTACCAATTACTTTCTGCTAAATTTGTCTCGCAAAAGGAACTTTTTTTCACCTGCTGTTAGTGTGGCTCGTATACAGTGGGGACAGGGTGTACCATGGAATTGTTAGGACCAGTGTAAAAATTAATAAAATATTATAACCAAAAGATAGGACCTCTGAACTCAGATCTCTTAGGAATAGGGGTTTGGGTTATCTCATTGGGTAGAGAACCCTCACCTACTGAGTACCTGGTTGAGGGCAAAGGGAATATGGTCTAGATAAAGGGGGAGCAGTGCTTTATCTAAATGAAGTTTCCTGACCATTTACAATATCTTTTTTTTATTTCATGTCTCATGTATACATTTGAATATTCTAATAAAAATATTCCCTCTTGTTCTTTTCCTCTTTTATGTATACATTACATTACATTCTGGCCAAAATATTGAGCACCAAGAGAGGATCATGATAGCCCTAGGAGAATAATGACGTCATTCGGAGATCCTAGATTTGGCACTACTTGCTGTATTGATGAAACTTTGGGACATCTCCCTTTGGAGAGTAGGAGGATATTTTTATTTGTGGAGTGATGGTTGACTTATATTAGGAGGAATATATCTGTTCCTATTGTTTTTGTATGTTTAAGTAATAGAGGTATATAGATGAAGAAGTAGACTCTAATGACATTTAGAAGTTATCTTTGGCTGCTCAGCACCTTTGAACACTGTACTTTAGGGCGTTTCTTTCTTTTTTTTTAAGATTTTATTTATTTATTCATGAGAGACACACACACGTACAGAGGCAGAGACACAGGCAGAGGGAGAAGCCGGCTCCATGCAGGGAGCCCGACATGGGACTCGATCCTGGGTCTCCAGGATCATGCCCTGGGCTAAAGACAGGGCTAAACCCATGAGCCACCTGGGCTGCCCTTTAGGGTGTTTCTTAATTTATAAACCAATTTTTCCACAAAGTCAACGCCACAGATTCACTCTCCCAGTACTCTGCTCTATTACTGGAGGTGGGCATATTTCCTGACTGTGCAAATCATGGCGACCTACTAAAGACTCTACTTTGGAAGTGAACAATGCAAATAAAAAGGTGGCATATGAAATCTATCATGATGAGGTGGGCGACAGTTATCATGGAGTCTCCAAAAGTTGGAAGGATGCTACCAAGAGCACCAAGTGCTCAGTATCCAAAGTGAGAGATGCAATTTTGCGTGGCTGGAGCCTGTTTTGGAGGCAGTGGTGCATCCAGGAGAAAGTTGCTGCAGGGTAATTTGGACTTTGCTTTTGGCTCCACAGTCTAATCATCTGGTTCTTCTGGAGCATCTATGAACTGTTTAATTCTTTATTTAATGAGATTTTTCTTTGTTAAACTAGATTGAATCAGCTATTCACTTTTTACATTTTCACTTTTAAGAGCCCTAATAATACTCTTCTATAACATTTCTACCATCAGTTAGCTTTAGCAATGTGACCCACCAGACCAAAAACTTGTGTCTTAAGAGAGTAATAATTTCTTAGCTCACTCCTCTGAGAGTCAGAATTTTTTTTCTAATTTTACCTGGACTCATTTATGGGAGTGGGGTTATTTGGCTGATCACCTGCGGCCTTGCTGGTTTCTGATGGCCTTAGTCACATGATCAGTGGTTGGCAGCGCTGTGGGCAAGTGATGGGTGTGGTGCAGGCATGTGCTTATAGTAGGCCTTCTTCGGTTCATTCCCTGTAAAAAGTGTAAGAGCTTTTTCAAACTTCTGTCTGTGTCATCTTTGATGATGTCTTGGTGGCCAAAACAAGTCACACGGCTAAATCCGTGATGCAATTGAGTGAAGATGAGAATGAGAATCTACCTCTTGCCAAGTCCCATTGCAGTTGGGTGCGCAGACAATGATGGAAGAAGTTGCAGCCTGTTCTGTAATCTCCCTTCCCAGCCTAATAACATTTTTGGTTTATTTCATTTGACTCCCAGAATTTTGAATAAACTCCCTTTGACGCTTCTATGCCTTTGAGCCTGCTATTTTCACTTCTAAATTACTATCTCTCCTTAGTCTTTCTGGGTAAAATCTCCATGTAATCTTGTTTTCATAATTCAAGGCTTGACTTCTTCAGGCTGAATGAATTGGTTTTCATCTCAATTCCCGCAAAATGTTGTGGATCTGTCACTTATAGTGCTTATTACATGACACTCCATCGTTAAAGATCCAATTTGGCAACAACTACCCAGAAGATGGAGATTATCTAGGGCCGACCACACTGTTTAGCAAATGGTAGCTCCTCGTTGCTAAACAGCTACTAAGTAAGGTTCATGTCTCTACTGTGGAATTTCTCTTTCCTCTGGGGCTTATTGGCAATGACCTCTGTCCTGGCAAAAATCTCTCTGCAGAGCTGAAGGATTTTTGGATTTCCGCGAAGTCCTTCTGTACAGAGGCTATTATAGTTTTGTGAGGCCCAGACCTTTAGAACTGCTCAGTGTTAATCCAGCCACCCATGAGCTAGAGATTTTGACTAGAATATTTCTGAAAATGTTCTAACCACCATAATCCCTGCCTTTCCTTTATTCAACAGATCAAAAGAGAATAAAAAGGGGAATCCCACTGGCACACACCAGTCTGTATTATTTGGGTAGTCACGGCTTAAATGTAATCTGTTTGTTTGCCTAGATGGATTTCAATGTTTCATATTTTCCCTTTCCTTTTAGAAAAGTGGGAAATAAATCATCCGTTTCATCCAATTTATTTCATCTAATAAGCAGAACAGCATGCTCATGAGCTGTACATTTATTCTTTATCCTTTCACTGAACTTGTTGAAGTTGGTGAAATACAACTATTTCCAAAGAATTAGACTAAAAATCAGATTGCATATATTCTGGTATTTCTGTTATCCCAAACAAAGATGCAAAGTCGCTTAGAGCTCAGAGGCTATTTTGGGACTTTCTCATTATCCTAGCAGAGCCAACTATTTTCACCTTTTCCCTTTCCCCTTCTCCCAACTTTTGCCCCAATCTGTGCCAGATCAGATAGTCATGGCCAGGGAAGATCTCCTTTCCTCACCCTCTTAGTGGTAGGAGAATGGAAAATGCTCTGCTGGTCAGGTTTGAGCTGCTGGCAGCTGCTGTGTTGGCAACAATTAGGGGAGATTTTGAACTAAATGTCTGGCTGCAGAAAGTTTTTGGATTTGGGGGCTGATGTTATCAGAAATATTCATCTGGTCAGATGCAGAAACATATTGTTCAATCAAGAAGGAATGTGAGCAGGTTGTCCTTCACAGTGCATTTTGGTGTGCTCTGTTTTTGTGGTGAAGGCTACAGCAGTTGCTCTGTAACTCGAGAAGGGGATGTCTGGGGACAGAGACCTCTGCCACATTCAGCGGAGTCTGTTTCAACCCTTTAAGCAGATTGTGAAGAGATCTCTCAAATGAATGAAACACTGGTTAAGTTTCTTGGTTTCTTCTCCACAGTTTGAATTGCTATACCGATCTCAAGCTAAATCTCTCTCCTAGTGAAGAGATTTCAAATATTTAGCTCAGGGCTCATATTCACATACACACACACACACACACACACACACACAACCTTAATATGGGGATTTATTGAGTTGACACAGGCAAAGCACTCTTATTTATTGAAAAAATATTATTTCTGATGAACTTTTTTTGACGCAAATTAACCAATCTCTTTATGTCTGTTCTGTTATTTATCATTTTAATAGTTGATAAATACATAATGCAGAACTCACCAATTTAAAACAAATTGTCTTTAAATTTCTGAATATAAAGATTATAATAGGTGAGTTGGATATAAATATCATTGAAAATACTGAAACATCTTAATTTTAGGGTCTCTGTTAAGGAAAGAAACATTGCTAACCTTATTTATGGGGGAGACATTTTGTCTAGATGAAGACATCTTTCGACATGAGATATGATTGGCGGGGGTCACCAACAAGTGACTATAGTGTGAGGGAATATCTAGGTAAGGGGAATGTTTATTCCTTGATCTTCTGAACACTGACTGCTTATCTACCTTCTTTATTACTTCAGGTCATATCACCGGGATATTGCTACTTTACAATTTCTATGAGCAAGTTATTTTGTTGAACAACATCAGTCTTCAGGTGTTGAGAAATGGTTTCCTTTTTGGGATGGGATATAGAGTAGATAATAGTTTCAAACATTTTTGGGGCCATTTAACTATGGCTTAATAATTGAATGAACCTACTTTAAAAATGTGCAGGAAATTTTTTTCCCACTTATATTAACTCTATCACTCTTTCTGATCATTTTTCTAATAATCTGGGATTTGATAGTTTTATTTGGTTTATTAATTAAGCAACCTTAATCGGTCAGCCCTTTATACGAGTGTATGCTTCATATCCCCAAACAGGAAGATTAAAGTCATCTGACAATTTTTCTTGAAGTAAGTAACTTTTATATACATAAAAATGTTTTTAGATTCATTATTGCTGGGCCTTCATACCAATGGATAAGTAGGACATCATGGAAAGATGTGAGGATCCATTTCATTTGTGACTACAATTTCTTGTTCCTACATAATCAGAGTTAAAGCATAGAAAAATTAAACCAATAGTTTTTTCCATTCTCTCTACTTCTGCTATAGTAGTATGCAGTGAGACTAAAAACATAAGCTAATGGTTACTCAACATATTTAGAGGTATCAAATGTCTGGAGAGTTTCCAGAAGCTGAAAATCTGAAATAGAAAGCTCCATGTGTCTTCTTATATAGTACAGTCTTGAAAAAGAAAGTGTATGAGTGAGCGTAAATATCTTTAGGAATGCTTGATTGAGGTTAATTGTGACTGCATTATACAACTCGATATGCCCACATTTAAATTTATCTCTCCCCCATTTTCAAACTAACTTTTCCTTATAGTAAATTCCTCACTGCGGTCAATGGACTGCAAATTTCCCCAACTTAAAAATCTTAGATTCGACCTGATTCTGTGAATTCTATTCATTGTATTCACCATAATACTAATTTCTATTAATTCTTCTTTGGCAATATATTTTAGCTCCTCATTTCTCTTCCTATTGCCACTTACTTATTCAGAATTTTTATCAAGTCATGCATTCATTAGCATCTCTCTATTGATTCATTTTGCTATATTCCTTGCTAGGCTTTTATGATCATTTTGTTTTTACCCTTCCTCCCATTTAATCTTCCTAAAACAGAAGATCTTTTATTAGACTCCTGGAATGTTGAAATACCTTTTGACTTTTATTTTCTCCTCTCCTTTATCTGATAAATCCAGTTAGGTGTTATGCTTCATCAATTTTACTTTATTCATGAACACCTTCTATCAAGTCATCATGTTTCTATTTCACACCACACAGCACTGTCAGATTAGTCTTTTCAATCACAGTTATGATAATATGATTTTCCAGCTAACAAACATGGAGTGCACCCCGTTATCTGATGCATAAAGGGTGTTTGCAAAGGAGAGAGAGCCCAGAGCTTTTTTAGTGTCTTCACTACTGCCCTTATAGATTGCGTACTCTTTATTTTTGCCAATGCTTTCCCACCTCAACCCTTCTGCTGAGCTGTGTCTTCCACCTGGAATTAACTTTCTTCTAGCTCCAGGTCTTTTCTTTTTTCTTCTAATGTCTATAAAACATTACTTTTCATAAAGTGTCTCTCTATCATCTTTAAAAATTTCTTTTTTTTTTCCCAAATTAACTATTGGGACTACATACAAATAAAAAACTTCTGTACAGTGAAAGGAATAACAAACAAAACTAAAAAGCAACCTAAGGAATTGGAGAAGATATTTGCAAATGACATATCTGATAAAGGATTAGTATCCAAAATATATAAAGAACTTAGATAACACCAAAAAAACAAATAATCTGATTAAAAATGGGTAGAAGACACAAACAGACATTTCTCCAATGCACACATATAGATGGCTGATAGATACATGGGACCATGCTCAAAGTCGCTCATCATCAGGGAAATGCAAACCAAAACTACAATGAGATATTACGAAATTACCTCGCGCTAGGGCAGCCCGGGTGGCTCAGTGGCTTAGTGCCACCTTCAGCCCAGGGTGTGATCCTGGAGACCCGGGATTGAGTCCCACATCAGGCTCCCTGCATGGAGACTTCTTCTCCCTCTGCCTGTGTCTCTGCCTCTCTCTCTTGCTGTGTCTCTCATGAATAAATAAATGACATCTTAAAAAACAAAGATATTTCCTTGCACTGTCAGAATGGCTAAAGTCAACAACACAAGAAACAACAGTTGTTGGTAAGATGTGGAGAAAGGGCCAAATCCCCATTCTGCCACTTGCTAGGTTGCCTGACCTTGGGCAAATCATTTGGCTTTTCTCTATCTCAATTTCCTTATCTGTAGAATGGAGATAAGAAAAATATCTAGTATAATGAATGAATTAATGAATTTGAATGAATGAATAAAATTTGTTTTTACAATAATCACATTCTTTTTTTTTAATTTTTTAAAATTTATTTATGATAGTCACAGAGAGAGAGAGAGAGGCAGAGACACAGGCAGAGGGAGAAGCAGGCTCCATGCACCGGGAGCCCGACGTGGGATTCGATCCCGGATCTCCAGGATCGCACCCTGGGCCAAAGGCAGGCGCCAAACCGCTGTGCCACCCAGGGATCCCTGTTTTTACAATAATCACATTCTATCTTGTATTACAGATACTTCTGATTCAGATATATCTTCCTTACAGAGTCCTAGTTCTTAAGGTTTTATGTATTTCAATCAGCTCTCTTTCCATAATTTTTATCATAATCCTGGAATATTCCAGATATGAAATATGTTTGAGTTTTTGAATTCATATTTCCCTGTGGTACTCCACTGCCAATGGAATTTATTTCATTCTTCATAGCCATTTGAAATCACCTCTTTCATTTAACTTTTTTCTCCTCTTCAACAGAGATGATTTGCTACAATTAGTAAAATTTGCTGGTTTCATTGTTCCTGTGTTCTCCCCTCCTACTCCTGCTTGAAGCTTTTCATATCATACATGTGAAGTGCTAGCATCCTATGCTCTCTTGGGAAGCATTCAATAAATGCTGATAAGGCCCTGCCACCTAGGTACCTGAGATCAATCCCAGCCCTGCTGCTTGGGAGCTGGATAATGATTATAGAACACCCCCAAATCATATGGTCTCCTTTGTTAATAGAAGTTAATTGTATCCACATGTTATAAAGGAAAACCATTTAACTCAGTAGCTAATTTATATTAATATTAAATCAAATTTAACTGTCTTCCTGGTTGTTTTTCTCCTCTTTACTTCCTTCTCTAAATGAAAAAAAAAAAAAGATTTTAGAAGTCTTTATTAATAGTATGTCCCAAGCACTGTTTTACCCTCATGTACAATTATGAATAAGTCATAGTCATTGCCCTTATTATCACCCCATTACTAAGGGTTTATAGCCTCAGCAAAAGACAGACACCTACACCATTTGTAAAGGATGAGCTTAAATGTTGCAATATTTATAGAAGGAGGGTTGAAATACAGGAAATTGAAAGAGTTTCTCTTTTCTTTGTTTTGTAGAAGATGGAAAAAGTTTATGCATACACTGAAAGTAATAGAACTCAGTTTGGACAGAAGCACCGAAGAAAGTAAGAATGAGTTGGAATAACCTCTTGCAGAGAGGAGCACATGACTAATAGCTAGGAATGATCATTGGCTAATGTCAGGACGATAGCAGAAATTGAGATTTCTATACCAAACTGTGTGTGGAGTATCATTGAGGAAACAGAAAGAGAGTGGGTGATGTGCCTTACAATATGAGAGAGAAGTAAGGACAGATTCCTAGGAGAGAGCTTTAGGTCTGATGAGAAGTTTTGGAGGTTGAGTACATGTAATGAAAACACTGGAGTGTTAGAGAAAAATGGGTTTAGTTTAATAAATATTTCTCGAGTCATCTCTAGTTTCTAGATCCTGCATAACTATCACGTGACACAGGTTATATTAATGTGTGGCTATAGTTGATGTGGGATCTCAGAGGAGGGAAGTCAGTGCAGTCTAAGGGTTGAGGGAGGCCATCCAGGAAGAGGTGATTTTTGAGCTGAATGTTCCATGTGGCTGTTTTGAGATAGAAAGATTTAAACCTTTGGTGCCAGAGTAATAATGGTAATGCCCGAGGCACAGCTTCCAGAGAGTGTTCTCAAGTAGGAGTAGAGGTTGTTGCAGTCAGGAGAGCTGCATGGCTCAGTGAGTAATGGATGGATGCTGAAGTTTTTTCATTGGGGTAAATTTTAATTTGAGGCAGGGACAAAGTCCCTTGTGAAAGAGAAACTTAGAATATGAGAGGAAAGAATAGCCAACAGAATGGCCAACTAGCATGGGCCTCAGCAGGGGAGCTGTTTTTGTTAGAGGCAGTGGAAGAGATTCATTGACTTTTGGTCTTCAGATTGATTGTTTCTTTGTCATGATGGAGTATGGTATCTCAGTGTTACTCTGGGGAATGTCCTCCTCCCCCCCCCCATCAGGTTTTATGCTTCTTGATGGAATTTGTTGCAGGCCACATGCTGGGGACGGGCATATGTGTACATGTATGTATAAGTATATATAAGTAATCTTGATTGACTCTACCATCACTGACCATTCCCCTTCTCCAAACTGTTACCTTAGTTAGACATTTAGGCATTTGATTGCACTGGATCTTTTACTGCTTATGTAAATCTTGTACTTCATTCCCTTCTGTAATTCATAACAGTTTCAAGGGTCCTTGCAACAAAGTGAGCAATCAGTAAGTAGTTGATGGGAAAATGAAGGCAACTGACGAGTCCAGAAAATGGGATTAGCTAGAGATTAATAGGAGCAGGGTTAGAATGAAAGGAAATGTTTAAGTTCTAGAAGAGATTAACAGAATTACTAAGCAGGAGAAGGGCTTAGAAAGGTTTCTCTGGCAAGTTAACAGTTCTAGGATCGGTTTTGAGCCTGGGATGGTAAGGTGTCCAATAACTGACGTGAAATGTGATAAAAAATACTTACGAAGTTTGTCAGATATACTTGCCTCTGAAATGGGCTAATAAAAATATTGTCGAATTACCTTTCATGGAGATATGTGAGGTTTTAATAGATAACTATCAAGGTTAATTGGATGTTCTCATCCAAGACAGTGAGAAATAAACTAGATGTTCTCTTGAGTCCATTAGCATCTTATTGTGAGTAAATATATGAACACAGGGTTTATAATTCATATTATTATGCTGTGTGTTCCAAAGAGTATTTGCTATCCTCTTTTTACTTTTCTCAGATAATCCCAGATTTATTACCTCTTTAGAACATTGATCTCCTAGCATGAAAATTGAGACTGCCTCATTGCCAGGTGAAGTAATTGCCAACCATGAAAATAAATGGATGAGTTATATGAATTATATGATGACCTACCCTTTTAAACTGGTAGCAGGCAGTCCTCCAAAGTATTCCTGTCCTTCCTCATAATTCCTTCTGAAAGCACAAACTAATGTATCTCATTCATTTGGCCACTAAAATGCTCTTGATTACATTGTAATGACCGACATATACATATATTTTATTTTTCAAAGAATGATCTTAATTATTCTTTCCCATTTTCACTTCTTAGACATTGAGTTTATGGAAATATCACTCCCTAATGAAAGGGAGGCTCTCAGTTTATTTTAGCCTGAGTTTCCAAGTCTGAGAAACTCCTAAAGAGGTCTTATTATCTCACTTTCTCCTCAAGTTTAACTTGAAATGCTTTAAAGAACAATGTAGAGTTTACTGAACATTTCATGGGGAGGAAAGGAGGTTTACCTTTCATGCTGCCTATAAAACCATCCTCTCCCAAATCACCTTTAAACACTTCCACTCAAAGTTTCTCTCCCAGTGAGAGGACCCCACCCACCCCAGGGACTCCTCTTCCTCGCAAGCCGCTTGCACCATTTCAGCCATAATGTGTCATGCTGTTGTTCAAGTCTCTGACCTCAACTGTACTACTCAATTAAAGAAAAGTCAAACAAGGCTTCTCATTTTTAAGAATGTTATTGAAGGCCTTAATTCCCCAAATTTATATTTTTAAGAGATATAGCTTTCATTTTTGTTTAGTTATCTGTTTTCACACAACAAATCATACCAAAAGCTAGTGCCTCAAAATAACATTTAGCAGCCCAGACTTTCTGGGGGTCAGGAATCTGGACATAGCTTAGCTGGTCCCTGTGACCAGGGTGTCCACAGGGCCAAAGTAAAGGTGTAAGTAGAAGTGCTATTGTCTTAAGGTTTGACTGGGAAAGGATCCACCTCCATATCTGCTTAGGTGGTTACCGGCACCTGAGGGCAGTTGGAGTCAGCATCTCCAGTTCCTACTGGGTTTTGGCCTTAGGCATCCCTTAGCCCCTTGTTAAGTGGTTTTCTCCTTGGGACAGTTGACAATTTTCTCCTTGGGCAGTGTACTTCCAGCTTACTTCCTCAGAGCAAAGACAGGAGAACAGACAAAGTGCAACCAAGACAGAAGTCATAGACTTTTATAATGTAATCTCAGGAGTGACTGTTCATCATATTTGTTGTATTCTATTCCTTTGATGTCACCCCACATACAAATGGAGGGAAGTCTAGAAGGATGTGACTACTAAGAGATTAGAGTCATTGGGAGACATTTGAGAAGATCCCTCCATCCGGAGACCTATTCCCATAAATGTCCCTGTCTATAAATTAATTTACAGCCACCACATACCCAATGGTGCTTATATAATTGTCATAATTCTTTTGTCATTATGTCTCTTGGTGTAATCTTCAATAGAGAAATAATTGGATCTGTTGGCTCACTTTGCACAGCTCTTACCACAACTTTGTTGATTCTATTAAAGGAGGAAGTTGGTGATTTCTTCTCTTATCACCATAAATATGAAGCATTGAAAGGCATAACTGGGGTGGGGCAGATAGGGCAAGCTTATATACTGAACCAAAATCAAATAATAATCGGCTAAAGGGAAATGGAAAAACCCTGGGTAATGTGTCGCTCGATGTCCTTATTACAAACAACAGAATTCATCCTGAATAATCTAAGCAGAAAAAAAAAAGTCTATTAGAGGTCTATTAGAGGTTATTGGCAGGATGACCAGAGAGCCTGGTTGAGTATAATTCAAAAATTATATCCAACTGGGATGCAGAGGCTTCTCAAATGAAAACACTACTGATACATTCATGATAGTTGGGTCCAGATACGAGAAGCCGTGCCCTCAAAGACCCTGAAGAACTGGATATCTCCAAAGATGCTTGTTGGAAGATCAATATCTCTGTGTACTGTCTCACTCAGGAATCCAAGCATCACTTAGGTAAGTCTGACTGGAAGGCTTAGTTTCTGTGCAGCAAAGAAGCCCAAAGATGTGAGGGTGTTTCCCCCCCCCCTTTTTTTTCTTGGGATGGAGGGACTCATAACGTGGGGTATCCAACATATAAGGATATTATATTTCAAAGATGTTGGGCAGCTTCCAGTGATGAATGTAATGCTTATCAAGTGAAACAGGAAATGGTAAAATTGCTTCACGCCTACCTCTCACCATGTTAACACATGTGCATGTGTAAATGTCATCACTCCTGGTGTTCTGTGATCTTGAGGGCTATCTTCCCTGATTGCCAGTGCTTTCTTGGGCTAGTGTAATCTCATACCACAGGGACTCTTTCCTGGTTCCCCTTTTCGCTAATGTGAGAATATTTGTCCACTATTTGTATTTTTTTGTTTGTTTGTTTGAAACCTGATGATTTTTTGTTGTTGTTGTTGGGCAGCAGTCCTGCTAAAACTACAAGAAAGAAGAGTGCAGCATGTTTGGGAGGAGTGAAAGTGTTCTTGCCCTCAGAGCAAACGCAAAACATAAATAATATTCTAAGGTGAGCCAAAGTGCTCCCTAAAATCACATAAATAAAGGAGCATATGTGTAAAGTGCAATGGAACATTTCTACTCTAGCCAAGAGAAAAGATCAGTACTATTCAGAATATACTGGATTCCTTAAGTTTCCTAGACTCAGAACCCAGTTCCTGCTTCCTGGAGTCCCTGATGTACTTAGTGGGCAAGAACAGGATACAAAGGCGCTGTCTCTCTGAGCTCAACTACTGTAGGTGAAAGGGTTCTAAAGACCTTTTTTTTTTTTAAGACTTTTAAGCATTGCATCACAGATCAAGTGCATGCTTCCTTCCCACCCCCCACCCCCACCCCCGCACCACCCGCTCTTTTCTTTTCCTTAGCAGAGGTAGGTAGGGGCCTGTTAAACATCATTCAGAATGTCTTGAGATTTACAGAATTTCCACTGGGATGTTAAATTCTTCATCCAAGCACATTTTTTTCATTGGGTTTCTTTCTCCCCCTCCCCCCTTCACTTTCATGATGAGCTAGGGAAAAGCCTGCTAATCATCTCTCACAGCCCCTAAATTTTCCAAAGTAGTATATCGAATATATCATTTTCTAAGCAGACATTTTTCTAAGAAAGGAATGATTTAACCATAGAATAATTGTATTACATGAAAGATTTTACTGTGTTCTTAATATAAGAAAAATGGCTCTGCCATGACTACAGAGTCCAAATATGGATAGGAATGCTGGGAAGAGAAACAGTAATTCACTGAGATATCACTTTATCAGGTGTTCTCTTTCCAGTAGAATTTTCCAAGGTGGACTTAGCTAAATCTACTATGACTCATAAAGGAGCAATAGAAGCAATTACAGTTGAGGGCAAGCAGTTTAGGCATAGAGATTGAAGAGTGAAAAGATAAAATGTAGAGAGAATTTAAGGAGCAGAAGACATAATTTATCATTGCAGAGAGGCTTTGCCCTAAAACATTAACCATTTTCTCTGTAGCAGCTCTTACTTCTTTCTCTGTACCGTTTCAGTTCCATTCAGGATTAGTTTCTTTGAATCTCTGAGAGAATTCTGGATCTGTCCTGGCAGGAAAATAGATGTGATTTGGACTTGTGTGAGTCACTTTAATTCGCTGGAATTGCTGAAGGATCATTAAAGGAAGAAACGGAAAGAAATGGTTTTGAACTGGTGGTATTTCAGATACTCTAGTAGATGAGTGGAGAAGTTATAGTAGTTTTTTTTTTTTTTCTGACATGTATCCTCCATCACCCCTCATAGCAATGGCTTGTTCTGTAAGATGGGTATGGAAGCATTATTTCAGGGGAACAGGTCAGAAAATAATATGATCAGGAGTCACTTAGTTAGGAAACAGGAAGAAATGCTTGATTCAAAGTATTTGTGACATGATCATATATCTCCTGCTAGGTAACTTTTTTTCAGTTCTAGTTTACTGCAGATATTTCTTAATAGGAAGCTTTTTTTTTTTTTGAGTTGAAAAATTGAAATGGTCTCCTTTTGTGAGCAGTATGAACATGTGAAATTAAATATTCCATCCTTTGAAAAATATATTGAAATTTTCTTTGAGACCAAAGGCAGTAAAGGGTGATGTGATTTGGCTTACAGAAGGCTTACTGCTTACACCTTAATAATGGCACAACCTAATTTCTAAAGTGTGAGCCTACAGTGCTTCCTTTCTAATACAGTTTTCATCATTTAGATCAGCTGGGGAAATTCAAACTTGGAAGAGATATGTGAGTCCTGGGAAATGTGCTTGTCTTTCTGGAAGGAGTTTCTTTTGAATATCTTCAGGTTATGGCAGAATAAGGAAAGACAAAATAGTAAACCCCTAAATATGTGAAGTTTTAAGGGAAATTGACATATTGGTGAAATGTCTTTGACATAGTGTAAGTTAAAATAATTAAATGATTAAATTCAGCTTTAAGAATGAATCATACTACTGTACTCTAGATTTATTTAAAGAGTAGATTATTCTTCAATATGAATTATAAGTTAATAATGAAAAACCTACCTGTGATTTATAGTTATTAATTCATGATTAATGTCTTATGTGGGCCATCTACATATGGAGGTGGAGAATCTAACCAACCATTATAACTGTCATGGTTCTATAATTAATAGTGACCAAAATCAACTTGCCCTATAAGCATCTGTCCTTGTAATTCATTACCCCTTTTAAAATGTTTATTTTTCTTTTTGATTGAATACTGCTTATAGCCAACTTCAAGGGAGGTGGTTATTACATGTGTAACGTCTGATAGCATTTACGTTTTCCAATTAGGAGAGCCTATGAAGTTGCTAATATCTCCTGATATTCTAGATGAATTATTAAATCATAGGATAGTAACTGCTTTTCCTGTTGTATTTTGATAGTTTCTTTTCCTGTCACAACTTGGGGCAGGAAGTGCTGGAACCGATGGAAAAATGGGAGGAAACAAAACAAAACAAAACAAAACATGATGATGTCTCTGAATTTCTGGAACATTTGCAAATATTTAGTTGATGTCAAGTTTTGGTTATTGGGCAGACTATTTATATGCACCAAACTTTCTTAAAAATATTCCCCTGCACATAAGAAAATAAATCTTCCATTGGGAGGGAGCCATAAGTCTTTTCAAATTATAATTTTGTTAATATTAGATCAATTGAAAACATCAGTCATAGGTGTACACTTTCCATGCTAGAAATTTTGATGAAAAATTTGGGATGACAGTTTGTGAACAAAACTGTTTCTATAAATGACCAGTTTAAAAAATAGTGATGGTGGCATCCAAATATTTTGACATTTGGATGTGATAATCTTTTTTGTTCAGCCTCTAGCTATTTTTTTTTTAACCTGGCATTACATTGTAGGCATCCAAAAGAAAAAGATCAATATATTTCTTCCAGCTCCTTGCTGCTGCCTAATGTTCTCAGTTGAACTGATCTCTTGCTCTATTCTCAGGAGATGACTCTTGAGCCCTCTATTTATTATTGAAGTTGAACAGAAAAATGGAAAGTCTTAGACATTAGCTGCAGATGCAACCAGAAACACCAGTGGATATCTTTTGCATGTCACATTTATTTTCATCTCGGGTCATTTCCTGAGTAGAATATGAATGAGTTTCCTATTCTCTTTGGAAATGGACGTTTTCCTTTTAAAGCTCTACTATAGCTTGTTTCATCCGGAAAATCATCTGCTCGTATCTAGGCTTAGACGTTTCCTAGTCAAATTATCTTTGAAGTACTAGGCAAACCAACATGACAGAGTGGCTTGAAGTAAAGGATGATTTTTCTGGTACAAAAATGTGTCTACGTAGACTCCTAAGTGGAATCAGAGAGGGACGGAGAGGTCAGGGGAAGCACAAGTGCTACTTGAAACAAGCAGTGACCCTTTGAGGGTGGCTTGGGCACTTGTAAGACTCCAGACACACTGCAATCAGAAAACCAACATTAGCCCAGACAGGATGTATGAGTCAAGGATATCTAAAAGAGATGGAAAACGTGGCATCCAGGCATTTGCAACTTTCCAACTGCCAGGCTCCACTTGTGGTCCCTGCTGCTGGTCGGAGCATACTGGAAAGGAAACATAAACAGTTTAAATTGAGTATCAGAGCTAACAACTCTCATGTGACTTTCTGTAATGATGAGGGATGGACCACTTAGAACCACCAGAAGTCCCAATTCTGATGGGTCAGGGAATAGAAGAGAAATTCTTGACATAAATTTGCTGAGAGCACAGGGGACCCTACCATATATGGGTGAGAGGCGAGACTTTTAAGCAAAATTCCTATGATCGCAAAACTCGGGTGACTCAGACAGCTGTATCAAATTCCGTTCAATGTCAAAGTAGTACCTTAAGCTAGTTTATCTGGTTTGGCTTTGAAGTGGCAATAAAAACCAGGAAGCCTCCTGACCTGGGTCATTTCTAAAAAGAGTTGTTTTCTTTTAGCTGGACCCATTTTAAGAGCATCTACACTTATAGGTATGTCTGTGAAGGAGTGGAGTAAAGAGGACATTTGATAACACAGGAAATGTGAAAATAGTCCAGGAATCTCCCAAATTTATTATCAATTTGGCCTTTAAGCAACCACAGTCTGGACAGTGGATGCTGGTGTAAAGCAAGCATCATTTTCAATCAGACACCATATGCCAGCATGTTCAGAGAAACCTCATTGATTTTGTTCTTTAGTGACCTTGTTCTAACCAAATGACATCTGGCATTAGAGACACCATTCACATGGAAAGAGAATGGACAGCACAGGCCACATCCCGTTTTTGCAAGCAGAAGTCTTTCAACATTTTGGACAAGTTGTCTTGCTATTTGGGTGCATTCTGCAACAGCTGGTCCTTCTGGAAAACCTAACTTGTCAAGGGTTACCTCCTATAGAAATTTTAAGGAAAGGTATCATTTCTGAGATGCTTGAAAGTCAACTTTGGAGAGAGTTATTCAACAGTAGCAGTTTTTGGAAAAGGAAATAGCCCTCACTTATCTATGTGGTGACCAACATTCCACTTCATGTATTTTATAGGGTTTTTTTTTTTCTTTAGCTTGTTTTATTTCTTCCAAAAGTATCTTGGCCAGTCCACTACTCATTATAAATTGTGGACAAAATAACTAAGTTAGTTTCTAGGTTTTTATTAGATTTATGGGAAAAAGTCATGAAGACAGGGATTCAGTCAGTTAATTAAAATAAGTTCTGTATTCAACTGAGACATTCAATGCCCCAACACTCTTATGGCACTCTCTCACATGGTCCATTTTTCCTGGACAAGGAAGTTCTATGCTGATGTGAACCGGACCTGTCCTGTCATTAATACCATTTCTTCAGGACTCTTAGAATCTGATGAGATGTGTGGTGTTGCTTACAGTAAAACTCCTCTTTACAATTGAAATCTTAGGTTAATTGAAGACAAGATGAGACTTAGGGCATTTCCAGTGTCCTGACAATTGGTGGAATATATCTGATTGGATAGCAGCATCTGTACTGCACTTTGACTCACTTAACCAAGTTAATCCTGTTCTCTAGAGCCTATTGTTTTGGGGGACATACCTTCCGAATCACAAACAATGCAAAATTGGCTATGTTTGTTATTTTTAATTTTGCATTAACCTTGTCAACAATATCTAATATCTCCTTTCCCCCTTTTGTCCTTAATCCTCATATTAATAGACTAAAAATTATAAACATGTGACTACAACAATTCTTTTAGAATTTTCATCTAATACACTTATCCCTCCTCCCTCTCCCAAATCATATCAAAAAGTACATCAAAATAATCAGTATAGTATATTGAATTCCTGTGAGATGCCTCTGATTTCCATTGGGCTGGGTCTAACTTCTTTTAGATTTTAAGGATAAGTGTCATTTAGTATATTTGTGTCTTCAAGCACAGGACTACCAGATAGATAGATGAATGGGAAGCTTGGATGCTTCCTTTTCTCTGCATATATGTAAAGGAGAATTTACATTTCCTAGAAATAAGATAGCTGTTGCCTCTAAAATCTGTGACAGATTCCTGCAGAAAGCATCCAGTGGGAAAGTAAAAAAAAAAAAACAAAAAACAAAAAACAAAAAAACAAAACAAAAAAAAACCTTCCTCTATATAGAAGCTATATTCTCCAATAAGAATCAAATTGCCAAAGAGATTATCTTCCAGACTACTAATTTTTGAATATCATTTTGATTTTGTCTTACAGTGTCATTGAACAGCAAGGAGTTTTCTTCTATCTTAGTATTGGATTTTTCTTTTGAAGCAAATTAGAATTCACTGCAGAAAAATAAATTGTGGGAGTTTAGAGTGAGCAAATAGTTTGGCAAAGAGTACATGAGAAACTTTCTTCATGGGTATTTCTGATCCCACTGGGGAGGAATACCAGAATGTGCCTCAATCTGTTCTCACAAAGCTTGAGACTTGAAATTCACACACCCACGAAGTTTAGATAAGAGCCTACCAAGAGTTGGGTCCCTGTGAACTTTTTTCTGAGTGCTGAGAGGCATTTCCACC
The DNA here is from genome assembly GCF_905146905.1 of Nyctereutes procyonoides. NCBI lineage: Eukaryota > Metazoa > Chordata > Mammalia > Carnivora > Canidae > Nyctereutes > Nyctereutes procyonoides. The sequence goes on from NW_026575122.1 coordinate 10,186,470, forward strand.
TTTCAGTGTGTCTCTTATTCCATCTCCTGATGTCTGGAGCATACAAATCTTTTTATTCAATGAGAAGAGAAAACAAAGAGAATTATAGAGGACGAGTCGATGAAAAGCACATTTTGTTTTGCAAAATTAAAAAAAAAAATCAGGGGAACCTGGGTTGCTCAGTGGTTGAGCATCTGCCTTTGGCAGATCCCAGTGTCCTGGGATCAAGTCCTGCATCGGGCTCCCTGCAGGGAGCCTGCTTCTCCCTCTGCCTATGTCTCTGCTTCTCTCTGTGTGTCTCTCGTAAATAAATAAATAAAATCTTTTTAAAAATCTGGTAAAAATATTAGCATCCAACCCAAAGAACTCCCATTGACCTCATTCTGTTCTTTTCTGTTATGGAGAGACTACATATAATCTCTTTTTGGAAGGACGTTGCTGCCTATAGACTCTCTCTCTCTCTCTCTCTCTCTCTCTCTCTCTCTCTCTCTTTTTCTCATGAGAGTTTTCTTATGAGGCTTCTCTCTCCCTTCTTTTGCTTCATTGATTATGTAAAAAGGCCTCTCTGATCTCTCTTTTGAGAAGTGAATGCTTCAAACAACCAGTCACATGTTTAGGCTGTCTAGATGATACACTTAAGCTCTGCAGTGATGTGAGCAGACTTTTAAATTAAAAAAAAAATCTATTTAACTTAGAATTTTTTAAGACTTATTTTTTATTTATTCATGAGAGACACAGAGACAGAGAGAGAGAGAGAGGCAGAGACATAGGCAGGCTCCATGCAGGAAGCCGGACGTGGGACTCGATCCCTGGTCTCCAGGATCACACCCTGGGCTGAAGGCAGGGGCTAAACCGCCGAGCCACCTGGGATGCCCCAATTTAATTTAGAATTTTTCTTAAAGAAACATTGTGTTTAGACAGTGAGATATATGTAAGCTTTGGAACTACTTAATTCTTAGAGAAGCAGTCACATCAAGTTGATCAAATGTGGATGCAGAAGAGATGTAAGTTTGTTGAACTATGTACCAGGTACGAAGCTAGGTACCAATATAACCAGAATAGCTCATATTTATGTTGCAATTATAATATACAAAGTCATATTCTAAGCATATTACTCCTTGCTACAAATCAGATAAAATATTCCTAGTATTATTTCCACTTTGCAGATGAGGAGACAGAGATGGGTCAAAAATGTTTCACCAGGTCATACAGTTATAATTGCTAGGGTTAGGATTGAAACTCAGCCTCTGGCTCTAGAAATGATTATCCTAATAACTACCCTGTTTGCATATATGTGTGTGTGTATTTCACAAATAATCTCCAAGTCATTATTTACTTGTATCCCTTTTAATTCAGTTATTTTATGCGATTGAAGGAATTAGTTTTCTTTTGGTGTGTAAAAATTGCACCAAAATTTAGTAATTTAAAACAGTTGGAGCACCTGGTGGCTCAGTGGTTGAGCGTCTGCCTTTGGCTCAGATTGTGATCCTGGGGTCCTGAGATCGAGTCCTGCAGCAGACTCCCCACAGGGAGACTGCTTCTCCCTCTGCCTATGTCTCTGCCTCTCTGTGTCTCTCATGAATAAAAGATAAAATCTTAAAAAAAATAAATAAAACAATGAACATTTGTAATCTCACTGTGTCCTGAGTCAGACACCTGACTTAGGTCCTCTGCCTCAAAGTCTCTCACAATGTTGCAATTAAAGGATTTGCAGGGGCTGCAGTCTTATCTGAAGGCACAACTAGAGAAGGATCCTTTCCCAATTTCACTCTCATGGTTGCTAGCAGACTTTAGCTTCTTGAAGGCTGTTGTTCCTAGGGCTTCAGTTCCTTGCTGCTGTTGGCCAGGGTCATCCTTCAGGCACTTGCCATGTGGGCCTCTCCATAGGCAACTTACAATATGCCGGCTAGTGTATGATTTATTATAACACATGCAGATTGTTTGCTATAGAATGGATCTGTCTTACTAAAATAAATCCTTTGTTCTGTGACTTTTTCTTCAAACATGGTTTGTATAGCTTAAAGCACATACAATAAACTATTTGGTAAAGTAAAGATGTTAGGAAGCTGCCATTTTTTTGTATTTAGGAAGCTGCTGTTTGATGGCTATATATATATATCTTTAAAAAGTCTTTTAGTACTTTTTGAGAAGTATAAACCACACAGTAGGTGTGTGATCAACCTTCATTAATGAATTGAATTCGCCAATAAAATACAACTCAACTGAACCCAGTGTATTTCATGGAATGAAAGAATCACACTCATTAAGAATAAAGAATATTTATTTGTTTACATATGTATGTTAGTTTAATATACAAGGAAAAGGAAATCTTAAAGTTCTGTCCGATATTCTCAAATATTTAAGTGTTGATAACGTGCTTTAGGCTTATTCATCCTACATTCTGGATAGGTGCTTTTTTTTTTTTTAATATTGTGTGTGTGTGTATTAGTGTAGCACAGTCAGTTATAAAATTTTTTTCAGAGAAAACAAGTGACAAATGTTACTATTGTTTGATATGTGGGGTAAGAGTATCTGTAAGTAGTACTTATTTTCTTTCATTTATTGATAATTTCTATAAGTAAAGATTTATGTTCAGCTCTGTGGGAGATTCATAAGTGAATTAGCTCTCAGCCTTTGCGGAAAGGTTTTGGGCTTTGAAATCAGAGCAGCACAATGTAAAGCAGTGTAATTTCTCTGGGCCTGTTTTCTCGTCTATATAATAGAAATAATATTAATATCTCTTCAAGGACTTCTAAAGGCTTAAGTTACAGAATATATGTGAACATCATAAGGGTTTGAAAAATACAAATACACACCTTCCCTTCTTTGCCACTATAGGTATTAGTGTGGAAGAGAAAACAATGTCTCAGACCATTGAAGCACAAGGATCAGTGTGGTAAATGTCATAAGAGGAATAGATGAATTACTAAAGGGGTTTTAAAAATACCTTTTTTTTGGGGGGGGGGATTATTTCAAGTCAGTGAATTAAGCCTGTTACATAGACTCTCTCTCCCAGTAGGTCTTTAGGAAACATAGAAAATGTATTGTTTGTGGAAAATTCAGTTAAGATTAAGTTTAAAATAATCGACATAATTGGGAAGAATTGAGTACTTTTTTTCTGTAGTCTTTGCAAGCTGGATTTTCTGTTTGTCCTGTGGTAAGGAATCTTCACATCATTGTTTACTGTGATACTGCCCTGGATGTCTTAATAAATTTCTCTCCTAATCCTAAAACAAAGTATAAGCAGTGTAGAATTCATTAGAGAAGTGAGAAAGGAATAAGCAAGCAAATACAAGTGCAAATAAAGATATAATTTTGCATTTGAACAATATATAAGCTCAATTCTGTTAGAATTAAAAACATTGGTCTTTGAAATATAACCTACCATTTCCTGTTATTTGTAATTTAATCATGAATACAAGCACACATGTGCCATATGACAAATAAAATACATTTTTAATATAGCTTAGATTCATTTCCCAAGAATAAATACAAGAAAATTTTAAAGACTCTCGACTGATCTATTTTCCTTGTGTGGTTGCTGTCCATAGTTGTAGTGTGTGTAGAGAGCTGAAGGAGTCTTTTTATTTTTGGAATTGATATAAAAGGGCTTGCAGATTTCAGTCTTTTTTATTTGCAGCTATCATATCTTAAAAATGAAAAACCCTACTGACCTATCACTGAATAGTAAAGTCAAGTTGAAATTCACAATATGGTGCTTTTGGTTTCTTCAACACATTGATGGTGGTGTGATAAATAAGCTTGTTTTCTTCAATGTAATTTGAAATTCTGAACCACTGCTGTCTCTAACCCAAAACTTGTGAAAGATGGTTTTGTACCTAAGTGATGATGATGATGATAATGTTGATGATGATGGTGATGAAGACCATTTTTGAAAACTTGCTGTGCATGCTGGGCACTTTTCCAATTGTTTTATATGTAATTTATCTGCATGTTATCCCTAAAAACTAGTTAATATTGTTCTCATTTTATAGATGAGGAAACTGAGACACGGGGAATTTTAGCATTTGTCTTTAAGGCATTGCTTTGGAAGGAGAAAACCAGGCAGTTAGTAACAGAAAATCAGCCAGTCCATAGCCTAATCATTTGATCTCAAATAAACTTTTGACCCCTATCCTATGCTGCCTCTCCAGTAAGGAGTAGAGATATTAAATTATGTGAGAAGAGATCTCATTAAAACTTCTTTTGGCTTTGGAGTCATCTTTCTCATATTAAGTTTTCTTGTCTAAATACTCCCGTGACAAGTATATTTGTACACTCTAGACTATGATAATGGAATAATACCAAAACACCCTTTGGATTTGCCAACATAGATGATCATGCATAGAAACTGTAATTTACTTCTTCTTAACATTTATATCAGTCCTATCCAAATGGGGCTGGACAGAATTCAAATTAATAGCAAGATCTTCCTATCCTTGAGAGTCTTAAAATATTCACAGAATTCTCTGCTCTCATGAGAACTGGGTAATATCAAAACTCCTCCTTCCATTTTAGCCTGGCTTGAATGTCCCTCCTGGCTTTATCATACAAGCCACTAGCTGCTTTCCTGGGCCTACTTGGTATAGTTTCATTATAGAAAACACTGTCTATAGCTTACTCTTTTTATATGACCTGCCCTGCATACTTGTGTATCTGTGGAGGATGTCTGTTTTCTTACTCTTAATAAAATCTCTTTTAATAGAAGAACTATGATGTTGAACACTTAGTAATGCATCCTGTACTTAATAGGTGAGATAATCTGCTTATTAAATCTGAATTTTAAAGGTGCAAAGTAAATCTTTCAATCTCTATTTAGACAGTAGAACGGAAGATGTAGAACATTTTATTTGCATAAGTTGCTCTGAGGACATAAGCAAAGTCTAAACTTGGCAAGCACATCTTGAAAACCATATTTTTGCTTCCCATATTATTTGTGTCAATGTTCTAGACAAAGCACTGAGGGTATGATCTTAGCCCTTATTGATGACAGCATATGAAAAGTTGGAGACAAATAGTATCTAACTTCACTGTAAATTGGTTTATTATAATTGTTACAAGTGTTTCATAGCACCAGTACACAGTTTTAACAGAGAGTATAATGAAATGAAAATATGTAAAATAATTAGTAACATTCTCAACAAATGTTAACTATTTTTTATTATTATCTTGGTATTGAGGCAATTCCCCTAGATAGTAGACTTGTGGATGCTCAGAATCAATCTACATTGTTTGCTATTTTGCCTTAATAATCCAGGTGAATCCGTTTATTATGATATCAGCCAATGGTGTGAAAATATCTGGATTTTTGGGTCAGGAAGGCTTTCTGAAAGAATTGATCTTTGAGCAAAACTTGAAGAATTTAAGAAAAGATTAATAATTACTTATTACTAATTAGGGAAGGAAGATTTTATTCAAAGAGAACAGGCAGAGAATCATTACCAGCAAAGAGCATATTTTACTCAGAATGGTGGCAGAAATAGGCAGCAAGCATCTTTTAGATTATGCTAATGACTTGAGTTTAGAGGAAGAGAAACGGAAAACTGTTGAAACACTGAGCCATGGAGTGAAAAGAACAGATTTTATGTTTTAAAAAATTTAATGGAGCAAAGTGGAGAAAATTTTGGAGGACAAGAGTAGAAACAAGGGACCCATTCCAAGGCAAGAGCTTGAAGTGGTTTGTCACAAAGTGACTAAGGCATTTAGAGTGAGATTTTATAATCAGACTGAGCTCAACATCTAACCCTACTATCATTCGTGGTGTGACCTCGAGCAAACTGCTGAACTTTGCTCAGTATCCACTTCGCTTTCCAGTTTGGATAATGGAGACCGCCATATAACAAGCTGACAGAAGACTTAAGAAAGTCAATGTGTATAAAGTCCTCCCACAGTGCCTGGAAAGTACTGGGGATACTGGTGGAGATGTACAAGTAGGCTGCACAGAGTTAAATCAAGAAGATTTTGTGACATCATATTCAGAGTAGAAGAAAGGGAGGAGTCAAGGATGGCTCCTAGCTTTGAGGTTTGCGACACTACATGAGTGAGGACACAGAAGGGCTGGAATAGGGGAAGATGGTAAGCTCACTTTTGGAAATTTTGAGTTTGAGGTGCCTTTGTAGCCTCCAAATGGGAATGTCTAGTAGATGATGTATGTATGAAGCTTTACAAAACGGTCTTAGTTGTAGATAAAAATCTTATGGAACATTTAGTAAGAAGCAAGGTGTGTCTCCTCTCCCTCCTCTAGCCCATCACCACTAGCCACTTGAACGATTTATGCTTGAATGCTGCAAACACAGGTTTATTATAAATAACTGGAACTATTGGATTATTACAAAATAATTTTATTTTCAATTCTAAAGAATAGAAAATTAGATAAAATTGATTCTGATTTTTGTCACTCTATATGCCCCCAAATTTCACAAAGATAAGTACAAGACAAAACATGATTAACTAATGTCCTAGAAGGAATTGGAAATGTTATTCAAGAATTACCTCCAAAAATTGCCAGAAGGAAGTTTCTTCTACTTTTGAATGAACAAGTGATAAATTTACTTTCTACAGAAATTGATGGGAGTATATATATTTGTCCACCTACTTTGGGGGAATATCAGGTCTTGCAAAGCTATACAGGCCCATTCCCAATGACACAGCAGTTTCCCTGGTAGGTATATCATAGAGAAACTCCTATAGATATGAGCCAGGAGCATGTCCACGAATGTTCAAACAACATCGTTTATTAAAGCTTCAAACACTAAACAACTTGAATATCTATCAACAAAAAAACTACAATCATTATTATTTTTGTATTATTATTATTATCATTGCATTAACAAAAAATCTCAAAGTAGAGTGAATGAAAAAACTTGCAGAGGAATATGTGAGGTATAATGTCACTGATATAAATTCCCATATATACAGAACTTAAAGATATGTTGTATAGAGATGCATATATGTAGCAAGGAAACAACAAAATATAGTCATAAAAAAATCACAGTAGTGGGTCCCCTTTTAGTGAAAGAAAAGGGCTGTAAGTGATGAGAGGCACACAGAAGCTTCACAGGCGACAGAAATGTCTCATTTCTTAAATTGATGGGGAGTCCAGGGGTGTTTATTATTCATCAAGCATTATGTAAATTGTAATATAAGCTCTTAATTCGTGTCTTGTAATCTAAGAAGATTACCTTGAAGTATCATAAATCTTCATTTTTCATTCGGGGAACATGCTTTGAGAAGATAACTAACTGGTTCAAGATATATCATTAAATGACAGGGCTTTATAATTTCTATAATTTTTACTCTACACAGTGCTTTTGAATTTTCAATTTTTGGAGACCTGATATTTTGAATTTCAGGAGACCTCTGAAATTAGTCACTTGTAGACATGATAATGTTTAGGATTTTTCTTTAAATTAAGAAAACAAAAATGGAGAAAATCTTTAAAAACATTTCTACAAGGAAATTTAAAACCAAAGGGGGGTTTAATGATCATCTGATGAATGGAAGCCCAAGAGAAGTGATGTATATTTTGCAAGGACAACAGCCAAGAATGCACAGCTCCCTTGTGGCACAAAGTAGACTAAAAAGAAAATCTCTAGACTCTTAGTCTAGAACTTTTTAATATGCAAATATAGGCTAAATGTATTTTAATAACATTGTCTTCATTCTTCTTTTCCTATTTCATAATTTTGTCTTCCTGGGCCATGGTAGGAGGGAAGGAAGGAGAATGAGGAAAAATATGAAGAGCACTGAGCAATCTTTTTTCTTCAGCTATTTCTGAAACAAAGGGAAATTTACAGATTAACCTGCTCACGCGAACAGGCCTAAAATACCCTGTTTATCCCAGGTTTTAATACAATGGGTCTTTCATAATTTTCAAGAGGTATGCGGAAATCGTAAAGAGTTATGCCGGCCTGTTAAGGAGGAATGTTTTTTCTTAGACAGATAAGGATCGGGTTAGTATTTGTGGTGCCAGAAATAAGATAAAATTTCACTTCAAAACTTGAGCTATGTTGATCTACCTATCCTCATTACATGTAGCCATTTATAGCAGTCGGGGTCAGCGAACTGATCTGCCCCAATTACTTACTTTCCTGCCATCTTAAAAAATGCAGTGGTTCCTAGGCAGTGGGCATGACATTCAACAGCACCTCCAATGACCTGGTCACATGCACAGCAATACAAATGTACCTGCTGGCACAACGCTGTATATTTTTAAAAGGAAGTAAGGCAATTACAAGACTTCTTTTATAAAGTCAAGCATTTTCAGTAAATGGTATTTGACCTAAGGTGAAAATCCTATATTTAATTGGAGTATGGAAACTCTTCATTTTTCCCCCTTTGCCCCGTTTATATTTATTTTTTCATATAGTTCATGGCAAAAATGTTGTATTCCAAGCAGCAGAACACACTTTCCTTTGACCTCCTTCTTTTCTTGCTGTTAACTTTCATAATTATTATTCCACACTTCAAAAAGTACATTTGGTCCTTGGCCAACACCGACATTTATTTTGGGAAATAAAAGAAATTGTGCAGTTTATGCATCTGTATAACTTTAACATTTATTTTGTTAAGATTTTTTCAGTGAAGCAGTTATTCTTAGGACAGCACTTCTCACCAATATCCTTCAAATTATGTTAAGTTTAATTTCTCCAAATCCAAAGTGCAAAACTGGATTTTCAGATAAGGGCTTTAATAGTAAGTCAGAATTCTGTCCGTGTAATAAGATAGAAGTTCTTAGATTGCATGCCATTCAACAATCTCACGACACAGATCGGAAATCTGAAGCCTAAGGCAGGTATGAACTTTGGCAAAGATAGACCACACCTGTTCCAGCTTCTAGTAAAATAAATCACAGTTGTAGAAAGAGCTGACCATTAGCAGTAAGAGAATACCCTTCAGTGCACTTTCTACTGTTCGAAGTGAAAATCAAAACACCAGCTCCCATCTGCTTATCTTCACTCATGTGCAAGGTTTTCTTTGTTTTTATGAAAACTACTTCTTAAATATGACACATACTCATAGCACTGTCTTATTGTCTTAGCGCTGTCAGCTAAAAACCTTTATGACAAATCAGCAATATTCACAGTCCTTAGATATCCCGAGACTGAATGTGTTACAGATGTAAAGTACTATGTTGTTATTTGGGATCCAGAATCGGCCAATATACATCTCTCACTCAACTTTTCAGTGTGCATGATGATGAACTGAAAAATGTAAGAGACAAGGAATTTTTATTTTTGGTAATGCTACCTATTGTATTTCATAGTGATCACCAATGCGGTTATTCAGCTTGTTTTCCCTTTGACATTTCTTTATGAGAGATGGTGATAGAGGCCAGAAATAATTCATGAACCATAGAACAGCTAATTTCACTCAAACATTACTTAGGCTAAGACATTAAGCAGAATCATTCTCAAAATAAACCACATTTTCCCATTCCTAGGAGCAATTTCATTAAAAAGAGACCAAATCGTTAGCATAAACCAATCTATCACAGTAACCATTCAAGAGCTGTGCCTCGAACACATCAAAGTTAATAAAGGCATATTATAAAATGAAATTGTAAGAAAAAACCTGCATGGCTCTTTCATTATATTCATGATTGAGCATTTACATGATTGCTATATGAATCATTCTTTTTAATATGTCTGCTATTATAGCTGGTACATTAAAAAATCTATATATATATATAATTCCACTACATCACCTACCTAGGTATTAAATCACACAAAAATGAATGTCAAATGCTAACACCATCAATAAGAAAAAAGCTAGAATGTGGATAAATTATATTTAATTTTAAAAAAGGCATTTGTACCTACAGTGATTAATAGGTATAAGTGAAAGAAAATGTATGGACAAGACAGGGTAATTTTTTGAAAGTTTCCTCATACAATTTGCTTTGACCCCTTTCCATCCCTCATTCTATTGGGTAGGCTGTACTATTCCACTAAATAGGAAATTTAATACTCAACAAAATCTAGGTATTTTGCTTTGCTATAGTCCATTATTTCTTATGTCTTAATTATAGTAAGTCATTATAAACCTTACCACAATGATTAAAAGCCTTGTAGTGGAGTTACTTAAGCATTATGGTTGATCATTGGAACAGAGAAATTTCTTGAGGTTCATTGCCTAAGGGAATGTCCTTGCCCTATTGATGTTTCCCTATAATTCTTATTTCAAGTGCTCACTCACAGGAACTTTACTGTTGGCACAATTTTCTTCTTTTAAAACAAATTGACTCATTCCCAAACCTTCAGCTCTTTATACAGCATGTTTGAAAGGTTGAATGAAAGTCAGAATGTCAATATATTTATTGGCAAAATGACAGTAACCTATTACCGTATCTGTAGCACTTTCATTTTCTATAAGGGATTTGGTGTGATTTTGTTTGTCTTTTAATTTATTTTATAAGAACCATTCAAAGAAAAAATGAATAGAATTTTAAATTATCAAAGATGCCCAAGGAGCATTGGATCTTCATATATTTTCTGCCAGGTAGAAGTAAAATTACTATCATACTCTTAGGAGTCACTCTACTGAATAATCCATATTATTGGACCCATTTAAACCTCAGGCACTTCTGTTATACTTTCTGGTGACTTAAATTTTTAGGGAGATAATTGGAGACATTTGAGTTTGCTTTTTCCTATATTTACCTAAATGGTATTTGAAAACTTTTTTCAAAGTATTAAATAAACAGGAATTATGTTAGGCAGTGGCAGGCATATGGCAGTGAGAGTGTCTTGGCCTCTGACTTCAGTTTATACTGACTTTTGGGGAAAATAAAGAATTTAACTAGTAATTGCAGTAAAGTGTGAGTTTTTTAATAGCGAAAGTGCAGAGTATTTTAGAAAGACATATGGAGACGGGAGTCTAACTTAGTCTCAGGGTGTTAGAAAAGTCCACTAAAAGGAGTTATTTTACTAGATATAACCTGAAGGATAGTAGTAGATGGTAACCAGGCAAATAGGGGAAAGCAGAGAAAGAATTTTGTAGGCAGTGGAGACAGTGTGGGAAAGCCCAGGCAACTCATAGAACCAAAGAAGTTCGGTGTGTCTGAAGAACAACCCCAACAAAGGTATGTGAGATACTATGGTAGAAAGGCTTTATAAATTATGTTAAAGGTAGCACGAAATCACTGAAAGAAAAATGAAGTGATCAGTATGTGTCTTAGCGGGGTCTTTCCAGTTGTTGTGTAGACCAAACAGTTGAATGACCAAGTATTGTGATCATTCACCCTTACTAGGATAAAAGTACCCGCTTGCAATTCATTTTAATATATTTACTTATTTATAAATTTATTTATAAATTATATAGCTGTACTTTGTTGGCTAGTATCTCAAGATCTAAAGTGCATTTAGGCTGAAGTTCATTAGTAGTGATAATAGCAATAAAACAGGTAATTTTAAATTTTATCTAATTTGTCGTCAAATTTGATTAGATCATCCTTGCTGTTGCTACCTGTTAGTTAGGAAAAAGCTACATTTAGAATTGTGTGCCCTGTTTGATATTTTCTTATTGTTTGCTTGTGACATGCCTGTTAACTTCAATTCAAATTATTTTAGGAATTTTTTAAAATCAAATTTTCCATTTTTTGAAGACTAAGACTTAATGATATATTATAAAGCTATGTAACCAGTCACACACTGAGCACACAGGAAGTGAATTCCTGAGTTCAGGGGTCACTATAAACTGTTCCTTGTAGAATTCCCAGGTTTTCTCAAGATACCTTTACTTCCCTATGCAACATCTTAATAAATGACTTGAAGATTGATTTTGAGTACTTCTATCAATCCCAGATCCTCAATAGTTGTAAAGCCTATTTTTTTCTTATTTTTTCAGATACAAACCATAGTAAATAAAAAGGATATTTTCTTCTGGAGGTGTAGTAAATCATCTTGGGTACCGGGGAATGCACAGTTCCACTTTAAAGATAATTGAGATAGAGAATTTAACGGGGAGAAGCAACATCAGAGGTAGGGAATCAAATAGAAGGTGATCTCTTGCTACAAAAAGATTGGATATTGAGTAGTCCAGTGATGGTAGAAGGAATGAAGAGAGATGGAGAGGTTTCCAAGGTAGAATGTGGAAGACCTGTTTGATATCTTTGGAAAATGAATTAGTCCTTTCAGTTTTTTTTCAGGATTTTATTACTTCTAAGTAGATCATCAAACACGCACTTTTCAAAGGCTGTGCCTGAACCGACTATAACATAATTACTGGAAATTTGTGTGTCCTATTTTAGCTTTACTGACATAGACACTTTTAGGGTATTGTACAGGAAGATGAATTTTCAGCACACATCCCAGGTAAACTTGATGCACAGTTTGAGTCATTGATCTAAACAGGACTCGGAATAAACTTCTGTTGTAGAACCAACGGGGATTCACATTGTATATGGAACTACCCATCTAACATATGCCTTCTAGAATAAGAGTTGTTTCATTAAGTTATTAGCTAATTGCTTTGCCAGACAGTTCTCTGAAATTGAAGGCCTTCTCCATCAAACTCTAGAGAAGTTGGAGATTTGTCTTAAGTAAAGCCTTTCAATAGCCAAGTAACTTATGAAACAGGGGCACAGTCTTAGGAGTTAGCTATTATTATCATTATTACTATTATTATTATTTGGTAATACTCATTACTGTGTAAAATTTTGCATAAGGCATGATTACCTTACTAACCATTCATTGATGTGTCACTAATGGGAATAAAATGCTAATAGGATTGTTTAATAGAACATGTTCAGTGCAGCTACAACTCTGCATATTACAATTAAAATATGATTATCCAGATATATTTACATGCATTTTTCCCTGAGAATGGAGATTTTATGTATATCTACCCTCCTGTGCTTTGAGGTTTCTAAATTATCCCAGTGACCAAGTGCGCCCAGCATTTAAAAATACGATGAAATAAAAGTAAATGTGTGTGTGTGTGTGTGTGTGTGTGCGTGTGTGTGAGTGTGTTTTACTTTTCTTGGCACATTTGAACTCTACAGGAACGAACTTTGGTAATAAATTCATCTGCACTCTCATTTATCCACTTGCTCCACGTTTACCAAGTTTAAGGTAGTAAATCCTGTGTGTGATGGTATAGATTTCTGGAGAAGATGAAAAGAGCTTAGTCATACTTGAAAGTGTTGAGTGCAGCTCAACTTCACTTGATTTTTTTTTTTTTTTTTGAAGAGCAGTTTGAATTGTTTTGGAATTAATCATGAACTACTTAGTTGCAAATGCTTAAAACGCCAGCCCACTGGAGGTCCTTTGAAAATTCAGAGCTAAATCTCCAAAGCCTTTAGCTCAATTTTAACTCAGAGAATAATATCTGAGAACATGAATACCATTTTCTCAGGTTGGCCTCTCAACCCATTCTTAATGGGATTAAAGAGGTCACAGTAAAAGGGAGGACTTCAGAGTAATTGCTGCCTGGGTTTGACACTTCCAGTACCACTTAACTGCCTGTGAAGCTTTGTGCAAGCTAATTTATGCTCTCTGTGCCTAAGCATCACAACTTTGAAGATGGCTGTTGCAATCATTGTATTCTTATTGTTTTTACTATAACCATTAATATATTAAGTCTGGCTCAAGTAAGAGATGTCAAATCTTGTGCAAATGCTCCAAGAAGGAGAAAGGAGTAGTGAAGGATGGTGGTGACTGGGGAGGGTGGATTTCCTCTTCCGGAAGGCCCCCTCAAGAGAGAGCTCTGTGCTGTTGGGGCAGAGTCAGCCCTGGGGCAGCATGAGAAGAATGCAAAATATATTATTTGTCTGGAGAGTAAGAAGGAGGAAGAGAAGAGAAAGGAAGGAATTAGAAATGGGGCATGTGCACAAGATAAATCCAGTGTGAGGTATTTTGAGGAAAGTTTTCTAGGTAAGCCCATTGGTCAAATCCCGGTACTGACCCGTGTGTCAGATGCCTTATTCCAGAGACTCCAGCTACTGACCCATTCCTACAAAATGGTAGTGTATCCTTCTGTGGTCTCATTAGTTTTTAGCCAAGTTTAGCTTGGCTAATCCCTCTACTTTTAAACCTATTTACACGCTCATTCTTCCTCACTTGCTTCCTAGTTCAGACAAACGAAAATAGGTCTTTCTGACAATTCTCTCACTTCCTCTCTCATATATCTATTATTTATTCTTTTTCTTAAAGATTTTATTTGTTTATTCATGACAGACACAGAGAGAGGCAGAGACATAGAGGAAGAAGCAGGCTCCCTGCAAGGAGCCTGATGTGGGACTGGATCCCAGGACCCCAGGATCACACCCTGAGCCAAAGACAGATGCTCAACCACTGAGCCACGTAGATATGTCTATTACTTCTTCTTTATAGACTTATTTCACTCAGACTGCAACTATACTTTTGTGTTTCTGCTTTTTAATCTATTCTTTATTTTTTTTAAAGTTTTTATTGAAATTCCAGCTAACATGCCATGTTACATTAGCTTCAGGTATGCAATACAGTGATTCGACACTTCTATACAACACCCAGTGTTCATCATAAGTGCAGTCCTCAATCCCCATCACCTATTTCACCCATCTCCCCACCCGCCTCTCCTTTGGTAGCCATCCGTTTGTTCTTCATAGACAAGTCTGTTTCTTCATTTGCCTCTCTCTCTCTCTCTCTCTCTCTCTCTCTCTCATCCCTTTGTTCATTTGTTTCATTTCTTAAATTCCACATAGGACTGAAATCACATGGTACTAATATTTCTCTCTGACTAATTTCATTTAGCGTAATCCTCTCTAGCTCCATCCGCATCATTGCAAATGGTGAGATTTCCTTCTGTTTTATGGCTGAGTAATATTCTACTGTGTGTGTGTGTGTGTGTGTGTGTGTGTGTATTCACACCACATCTTCTTTATCCATTCATCAATTGATGGACACTTGGGCTACTTCCATAATCTGGCTCTTGTAGATAATGCTGCTACAAATATAAGGAGCATGTACCCCTTCAAATTAGTATTTTTGTACCCTTTTGGGTAAATATCTAATTGCACAATTGCTGGGTCATAGGGTAGCTCTATTTTTAACTTTTTGAGGAACCTCCATACTGTTTTCTAGAGTGGTTGCACCAGTTTGCATTCCCACCAGCAGTGTGAGAGAGTTCTGTGGAGGCCACCTCAGGCAAACAGGTTTGAGCAACCGAATGCAGGAAGGGCCACAGTGACCACCTGGCCAAAACCATTCACCCATCAGGTGACCCACCTCAAAATATCCGTTGAACCTAACTGACCAATGAGCTACTTACCACTAGGCACAGTTACCAAAAAAAGGGAGAATTCCATATGTTGCCATACCTCCTCATCTCCCTCCCTTAATAATGGCCCCAGCTCACTACCCCACGGCAGACAACCCCCGCTGTCCTGCCTGCAGATTCCTTCTGGTATACTCAGTAAACTTCTATCTCCTTTGTTCTGCCTCAGGTGAGTTATCTTACCTCTGAGAGAGAATTGCAGCTTCCACACAATTGTTGCTTCAGTTTGAGGGTCCCCATCTGATCAGGACACCCCATTTAGGCATCACAGATTCCCCAGTCTCCACATCATCTCCAATGGCTGTTGTTTCTCATGTTGTTGACTTTAGCCATTCTGACAGGTGTGAGGTGATATCTCATTGTAATTTTGGTTTATGTTTCCCTGATGATCAGTGATGCTGAACATTTTTTATGTGTCTGTTGGTAATCTGTATATCTTCTCTGGAGAAATATTATTTGTTTCTTGGGTGTTGTGTTTTAGAAGTTCTTTATAGATTTTGGATCCTAACCCTTTATCAGATATGTCATTTGCAAATATCCTCTCTCATTCTATTGGTCGCTTCACTGTGCAGAGGTTTTTTATTTGGATGTAGTCCCAATAGTTTATTTTTGCTTTTGCTTCTCTTGCCTCAGGAGACATTTCTGGAAAGAAGTTGATATTGGTTGATGTCAGAGAAGTTACTCCCTGTGTTCTCTTCTAGGATTTTTATGGTTTTAGGCCTCACATGTAGATCTTTCATCCATTTTGGATTTATTTTTGTGTAGATGTAAGAAAGGGGTCCAGTTTCATTCTTTTGCATGTTGCTGTCCAGTTTTCCCAACACCATCTGGTGAAGACATTCTTTTTCCCATTGGTAATTCTTTCTGGCTTTGTTGAAGGTTAATTGACCATATAGTTGAGGGTTCATCTCTGGGTTTTCTACTCTGTTCTATTGACCTATGTGTCTATTTTTGTGCCAGTACCATACTGTTTGATTACTACAGCTCTGCAGTATAACTTGAGGTTCAGAATTATGATGCCTCCAACTTTGTTCTTTTTCAAGGTTGCTTTGGCTATCATGGTTCCATGAAAATTTTAGGATTGTTTGTTCTAGGCCTTTGAAAAATGCTGTTGGTATATTGGTAGGGACTGCATTAAATAAGTAGATTGCTTTGGGTAGTATATTTTAACATATTTATTCTTTGAATCCTTGAGCATGGAATGTCTTGCCATTTCTTTGTGCCCTATTCAATATCTTTCATCGGTATTTGTTAGTTTTCAAAGTGGATCTTTTCCCTCTTTGGTTAGGTTTATTCCTAGGTGTCTTACAGTTTTGGTGCAAATGTAAATGGGATCGATTACTTGATTTCTCTTTCTGCTGCTTTGTTATTACTGTATAGAAATGCAACAGATTTCTGTAGATTGTTTTTTGTATCCTGGGGCTTGACTGAATTCATGTATCAGTTCTATCAGTTTTTAGGCGGCGTCTTTCAGATTTTCCATATAGAATATTATGTCATCTGCAAATAGTGAAAATTTGATTTGATCCTTGGAAGCCTCTTGTGTTTCTATTTTTTAAAAGCAGAAGATTCTATCCTCTTTGTCTTTTCAAACTAATGATTCATCTGCTTTTTCCCTTTTTCAAAACGCACAACTGTAGCAACAATTATGAAAACTCCAGCCCGGGTTCTTACTCCACTCCTCATCTTTCTACCCCTAGGCCTCCTGCATTCTGACTTACCCACTGCAGTCTGTTGACAGCTCCTTCTCCCTGCCAAACCCTAGGTTCCTTTCTCATGTGGGGAAGTTACCTATGGTCGTCTGGGATTTTACGTTGTACATGCTGGTGTCCGGACGTCGGGTTGGGGGCCGAGGCGGGGGTGGGGGCGGGGGGTTCTGGTCTGGTGGGGGGGGGTTTATGGTGGGAGCAGGTGTACAGGTTGTAGGATGGGGGAAGAGGGACAAGGGGGGAGGGCTGGGTAGCGAGAGGAAGGGTGTGTTGGAGAGGGTGGGCTATTGAATGACGCCGGGAATGCATTTGCAGGTGGGGACTTTGGTGGGGAGTGTCGGATGATGTGAAGTCTGAGGGCTAGGGTGTGGAAATGGAGTGGGTACTGAGTGGTGAGTGGAGGGGGAGGGTAAACGCCGGCCTGCTCCTCCGGGGCGTCTGGGTGTATGTATGGGTACGGTGTGGAAGAGCTTATTGAGGGGTTGTTCGTCTTGTGGGAAGCGGGCATCGGGGCGGCAGTCCTTGGTAGTTTGTTTTTCTACTTGCCTGTATATTGTCCTCCCTCTGCACTTTATGCGGGGCCTACGGGTGGTCGCTCTAGGGTTAGTAGACGGCGAGGGGGGGGGGTGGGTGGTATGGCATGGTTTGTTTTGTTTGCGTGTGAGGGGGGAGTAGGGGAGGCCACATATTGCGGGTGGCGGGGTATGTAGGGGTTTGCTGACCTTGTTTTGGTTGTGGGATTATGTGTATTTATTTGGTTGTCGCCGTTGGCGATGATTGGTGCGGCACGGTGGGGTTGTAGGGGGGGGTGGCACTGGGGCGTGTTGCGAGGTTTCGTGTATAGTGTCCCTTTCTATGGTTGGTTTTTATTATAACACGTATTTACCTATATCTTATATGTGTGTTGGAAACTAGACAAGCATTAGCTTTTGCATTGTATGATACTTAGAGACAGGAGAAATAATATAAATAAAATTTTTGGTGTCAGTTAACTTGTGATAGATGTAATTCAGTTCCACAAACAATGACTGTATAGTACCATTTAATTAGTAACATGGCATTTATATTAGCTTTAAAAATAGAAATTCATGGAAGAAAAATGAAATTTGCTTCAGGAAAGATGACCATATTGTAAACATTTAAATTAGATTTAAGGTTATTCCTGTGTTTCAAAGTCCATTAAATTACAAATTTTATTAGATATTATATTAAATTTAGCTCATTAGACTTTAATCTGACACCTTAATAAGTATTGAGATATTGTAATCAATTATACTTTCATGAGTATCTTGTGTATCAATACAGAACAACAGAAGCTGTTTTCTAGATGTTGTGCTTTTTTAAAAAAATAGTATGGGAGTGGGTGTGTGTGTATCGTCTACATTTTTCCATCATTCACTCATTCTTTAAAGATCATCTGGTTTACATTCTTGTTACTGAAATTACTGAAATTGCTCTTCTTTAAATTAAATAAACATATACAAAAAAGTGCACATGTAGTAAGGGTGTAGCCTGATGAACTATCATAAAATAAACACACCTACAGAACCTGCACTTAGGTTATGAAATAGGACCTTACTGGCACCACAGAAACCACTCTTCTGACCCTTCTTAACCACTAATGTCTTTCTGTTCCCTAAAGATAATCACCATCATGACATCTCAGACCTTAGGCTAGTTTTGAAACTTCCATAATTTAAGCCTTACATGGTGAACATCATGGAGATGTACCGCTTAAATACCCCTTCAGAAAGGTCTTTTCACCAGCTGCCAGAAATGTGGTTCGGTGACAGCCTCTGGTTGTGAGCTTCTGCATGGTCTGCCTCAGCTTTTGAGCCAAGGCTACACTATTTTTGGTGATCCTCAGTCAATGACCAAGTCTGATGGCCATAACTTAAAGACATGCTCTCCTTAGAGTAACCCTAAAACAATTACTGAACAAGCTGGTGGTACAAGGGCCTAGCCACTTCTACCCCAAGTAGATTGCACTAGTTGCCAATCTGCTCCAGAACTCCCCATTGGCCTGGAAGAAACTGTCAGATATGATCCTGGTCTGCTAACTCTCTTTGTTCATTCTGCTTCCCATGTTTTTCTTTTCCAGGTATTACCCCTCATAAGCCTTTGGACATAGAGTCTATTTTTGGTCTTATTTTGTTATGTATCGCATTAGTGATTTTTACACTCCTGATGATGAACATTTGGATCATTATAAAGAAATTTGCTATGAACATATGTACATGATTTTTGTGGACATATGCTCCCAGTTGTTTAGGAAGATTTATACTTGTGAATGGAATTATTGAAATGTACGAAGAGTTCCAGTTGCTTCATATCCTTACTAATACTTTGTGTTGTCAGTTTTTAAAATTTTGTTTCTAGAGGTTACGAAGGGATATTTCATAATGGTTTTCATTTGTATTTCCCTACTGACCAGTAATATTCAGCACTTTTTTAAAGATTTTTTATTTATTTATTCATAGAGAAACACACACACACACACACACAGAGAGAGAGAGAGAGAGAGAGAGAGAGAGAGAGAGGCAGAGACACAGGAAGAGGGAGAAGCAGGCTCCATGCAAGGAGCCCGACGTGGGACTCGATCCCGGGTCTCCCGGATCACACCCTGGTCTCTGTTGGCTGGGGCGTATTCCGCTGGCGATCTGGGGCGCGCACATGTGGCTTTCTGGGGGTTGGGGGGGGGGGGGAGGGGATGGGAGGAGGGGGGGGGGGGGGCGGGGCAAGGGGGGGGAGGGTTGGGGGGTGGGGGGTGGGGGGAGGGTGGGGGGTGGGGCGAGGGAAGGGGGGGGGTGGGGGGGGGGGGGGGGAGGGGGGGGGGGAAGGAGTGTGGAATGGGGGGGGGGGTTGGCGAGGGGGGGGGGGGGGGAGGGGGGCGGGGGAAGGGAGGGGGGGGTGGGAGGGGGGGTGGGAGGGTGGGGCGGGCGTGGTGGTTTGGGGACTGTATTGGGATGGGGGGGTGGATGGGTTGGGGAGGGGGGGAGGTGGGCGGGGTGGGGGGGTGAGGGGGGATGGTCGGGGTTTGGTGTGGGGGGATGGTGATGGTGGTGGGTGATTTGGGAGGTGGTGGATTGGTGTGGGTTTGTGGGGGGGGGGGGATTCATGGGAGTTGAGAGTGGATAGTGGGTGGTTGGTGTTTGGGGAAGAATAGGTGTGGGTTGTGGATATTAGTGGTGTAGTGGGTGTTTTGACTGGGATTTTAGAGTTTTGGAGGGATGTATATCCGGTATGGGGCCATATGAGGAAAACATACACAAATACACTGCACACAATCACAAATACACACGATGAAAAAAAAGTTAATTGGCTACAAGGCAAAATGTAATATGGTTTTCAGTAAGCTGACTAAAGAAATGAGTATAAAGTTGAGAACTCAGGGGGCATGGAAAATGTAAGACAATGTAACAGACCTTGCCAGTTCCATCAAGGGTTCAAAAACAGAAAAGATGCACAGAAACAGCATTGACAATATCAGTGTTTAAAGATATAATATCAAGTTTCAAAGATCTTATTTATTTTTAAGCTTAAAATATTGTAGAAGGCTTCCAAGTGAGTAAAGTATCTCCAGTTTGGGGCTCAGGGATACACAGCAGTCTAAAAAGGGAGGAGTCATTTTGATTTAAAGACTTAAAGATTAATAGAAAATCAGGGCCTATTCATTATGGAATTGTGTTTCTAAGATTTTCTAACTTTTCACCTAAAAGCAGTTTATTTATTTTCAGATTAGAGTATTTGAAAGTCTTAGGGCCTATCCTCTCACCTTTTACTCAAGAATTTCCTTTTATAGATCAAAGAAAAAATAATGTATCTCCTGCCTTTGATGAAAAACATGCTATTGCTTTGTCATCACATAGACAAAGAACACGAGATCAAAATAATTGGGAGCAAATCCCTCTGGACAACTGCCATTTCAAACCTGATGCACTCTGGCTTTGATGTAGTCTGTTAGTGTGAGTGTGAGTTTGTTTTGTGTGTATGGTTATCCCGGTTTAAATGGGGTTCCCTTTTAAATTCTATTGGGTTTAGAGCTTGTGAGTTTATGGTTACTATTTTACATGGTACAATGTTATTGGGTATGCTTGATTTGGCTTTATTGTGGGGGCTCTGGGTGGGGGAGTGTTCTGTTGGTTTGGTGGGATTTGCGGGTTTGGTTTGCTGTATGTATTGGGAAGGAAACTTTGGGTAGCAAGGAGTGGTGTTGTTATCTAGAGTGGATTTGGGTGTGGTGGTGCTGGTGGTTGTGGTGTTGGGGTTGGCATGGATTTGCTGGGGGAGGGGGTGTGATGTGGGCAGTTCTGGGCATTAGTTTGTTTTTTATGGGGTTAGTGTATGGAGGGGGGTGTGCTGTTTAGGGGGAGGGGGCTCGGGGGTTGTTGCGGGGGGGGAAGCGGGTGGATATTAGCTGTGGAGTTGTTATATATGGTTTTATTTTTGAGGTTGTAGGGTGGGGGAGTGCGACACCTTGTGGTAACAGGATCGTTTTAATTCAATTCTCTTCAACGTTTTGTTTTGTTTTGTTTTGTTTTGTAGCTTGAGCTTCAGAGATCAGAAAGGAAATGCTATAATCTTGGGGGTAGAAATCTTTTTTTTGTATGAATTTGAGAGAAAAATCACTTTATAATTTTGTACATGTAGGAAATCACTTTGAACTTTATTTTTTTCTCCTTTTTCTACAAGGAGGTACAATTTAAAAAAGACACATCTAATTCTGTATTTTGAAAATATAAAATTGTGCCCTGAGAAGAAAAAGCCATCAGTAGAAAGTTGCAGGGATTTAGGAGCAAGAAATTATCAGGATAATGTAATGAGATGAAATCATTAGAGTAAGCCGGTAATTAAAGGCCGCTGAGCTTGAAAGGGGAGAGAACAGGCTGGTAATCTGCATTCCCCTCCACAGCCATCCTGTGCAGTGCGGAAAGGAAGGGCTTTACATCAGAGCCCAAAGTCACAGTTTCTGGTCCTAAGAAAACATTTATGGAAACAGCGATTGGAAGTTGGCCCTTCAGAAGTTACACATACATGCCAAAGTCAAATGCTTTGTCACAATCACTTTTCAGTTAAATATTATGTGACCACTTTTGACATCAATCATAAAGGTGTGTAGGCAAAAGACATTCCTTAAGATTTATTTCTAGTGTGTATCTTTACTCCTATGAACACAACTATCACTAATATTTATTATAGTACTTTAGAGACTAGTAAGCATAAACACTGTGCTGTTCTCTAAATTTATTTGCACTTATATTAAGCCTAATTGGTCCACAGGGCACCTTAACACAGAGTAGTGCATTCATCTGGAGGTTGTTGTTCACTTGTAGGATGAGAGCTTTGAGGAGAAAGGGCCAGACTTGCAGATCCAAACGTGTTCAATGTTAGCGTGTCTTTAGGAGGAAGTTGTGATATATTTGGAGAGGTTAACAAAACAAGCTTGAACTACTTAGGACATGAGTAAGCTAATGTATTGTCAGTTCCGTTTATTTGCTCAACAAATATTTACTGAGTGCGTTTAATGTGTCAGAAAGTGGTCAAGACTCTGGAGGCACAGCAGTGACAGAGGTGACCAAACCCTCTGCCCTCAGGAAGCGCTCTTCCTACATACTGAATAATGGGTTTCAACTTCGTTCTGAAGTCCCTAGAAGAAGGAGATCAAGTACAACTAGAGGAGTTAGGTAGAGAATGGGAAGAAAAAGGAGAAGGCATTATTCGACAGGAAACTCCAAAAAGAACAGTCCATGAGATGGTGAAGAAACAGAGCAGTGGGGATGAGAGCCATAGGGCCCTGCAGCAAAGGGGTTCTGATCGTGAAGTGCAGTCTAGCCAGTGACTTTAGCCCCGATGCAAAATAAACCCTAGTGCAATTTTGGCATTAATTTCATTCAAATAAGAATACCAGAATCAATACTGTTTTTTAGAAAACTGCTTAGGATCTATTTATTAACTGAATTAATATTAAATATTAATAGGTTTTAAACAAAAACAGCATATTCCATCATTAAAAAAAGATACATTTATAAGAAATTTTACATTAAGCTTACATTATCATTTTAATACAATTAGAAAAGAATACTAATGCCTTGTTCAAAAAGTAAAAGTTAGCGTCTTATAAAAGGGATAATCTCAATAAACATGAAAAATTTAATTTTATTAGAATGTATTTTTAATAAACAAAGTATATCTGTGCCATCATGATTACTTTTATGTGAATTCTCTAGCTTAGAAAAGTACTTTAAAAACCGCTTTTTGACCTGATGGTGAGCAGATGAATAGAGAGAAGAAAGTTATAGGGCAAGTCTAAATAATGACATTTTATGCTTCAAATAATTTTATCTCTGTTTTTTGATAACTTTGAGGAGATATCTTGGGAATAACCATCTCTTGTGCTATGCTTCTCTTGAATAGCAAGTAGATTTTGTTCTAAGAAAAGCATTACTACCTTTCTTCTTTAATCATGGATGAAAGTAAATTCTCATGCACAATAGGTATATTGATTTCCAAACCATCCTATTTGTATCCTTACTTGGAGAATCTTTGAAAAAGAAAAAAGAACTATTATAATAATCACTTTGCTTTATCGATGGTCATCTTCTTCTTAAATTTTAGTTGTAGAAGAATACTTTCTCAGTAAGGTAACTTTTGCTAAATTCCACATTTTATGACAGCTAAAGTGCTGTATGTATCAAGATTAAAGTGGTGTGTGTTTTTTTTTTTGATACCAAGTTTTGCTTTAATTAAATATGGTAAATGGGAGTCCCAAAAATGATCAGTGTAATTACTACTAGACTAGCTGAGGTTTAGAATTTGGTGCCATAGGAAATAAAACAAATAGAAAAAAATGTGATTAGGGGAATAATAATACCTTTTTAGAAAGTATTTGAAGACAACTAATCCTGCAATAGCATGTTGGGTGAATTGGTGAATTGAAGAGAAGAAAGGAAGACCAATCAGAAAACAAATCTGACTCTGAACATGGGTGGCAATCTATGATACATATATATGTTTTAGATATAAATGTGCTTCCAACATAGATTAGTTAGTTTGGGTGTTATTGAGGGCTGCTGAAAATTCCTTTGGTAATTATCTAAATATGTCCAACGAACAATTATATACAGAAAAAAACTCTCAGATCAAAGGTTACTTTATGTATATTTCATTCACTGCATTTTTGTGTTCAGTCTTTTAGTTAGTTGTCTGATAATCATAAATTGCATAAGGATGATACAGATGTAAATATATTTAATCTAGGTAGTTGCTATTTCCCATTCCCATGGAGCTGGATAATTCACATAGTGCTCTATGCACTCACTACATTTCACTTACCACATGTCAGATACTGTGCTGAGATGCTGAGGATATGAAATATCAAGCAGATTGATCCTAGGCCATTCATGAAATGCAGATAAATTCAAATATGCAATTGAGGGGTGCCTGGGTGTCTCAGTTGGTTAAGCGTTCGGCTCAGGTTGTGATCCTGGGGTCCTGGGATAGAGCCCCATGTCGGGCTCCTTGTTCAGAGGTGAACCTGCTTCTCCATGTCCCTGCCTCCCGCTTATGCTCTCTCTAGCTATCTCTCTCTCAAATCAATAAATAAAATCTTTATGAAAAATATGTGATTGAATATGTGCATAAATTGTGGTAAGGGTGATAACAAAAATAATAGGGTGTTATGAAAAGGAATGATCAGAGATACTTTCTCAGGAAGTGATGATTGAAAGATTATTATTCAAAGATTCGGTAGGAGCTAGCAAGTAGAGGAGTAAAGGTGGTGGTAGTGATAGGGAAGGACATTTAGTGTGCCAGAAGGTGTTCATGACTCTAGGCTATTAGTTATTTGAGCTGAAAGAAAAACCAGACTGACTGGAACATGGTGAGAGGGATCACAACAGAAATTGAAGAGATGGATCACCAGATGACGCAGGTTCTTGAGGTGACAGTAAAGGTCTTGGATTTATTAGAAGCTATTAAGCATTTTCAGTAGGGGAGTGAAGTAATCCTGTTTGTGATTTCCTTTACTAAGAAAAGAGTGGGTTGGTGGATGAAAACATTAGGTGTGCAAAGACAATTGAGTTGGATATTATAATGCTAGCTTATGAAATATTTAATAGAAAATTTTAATGGAATCGTCACACACTACAAACAAAAAATTATGTTATGAATTGAATTATGCCAAATATCACATTTTCAAATAATTTATTTTTATGTTCCTCAGATGATGCAGAGCTATTGGCCCAATTGTGATGATTTTAGGAGTTGTTAAAGATTATCTTAAGTTCGGAGAAATCTTTTGAGAAAACTAAATATTTTTTGTATTGTCATTTCTTTGGATCATCAAAGTAAATACCCTTTCCATGTTTCTTGTGTTCATAGCTAAAGGTTAAAGTATCGGGTTGCTGAATAGATTCATCTTTGATGTGTAAATTGAATGTCTTGGAGAGAATTTACTCAGGTGGAAAACACATTAATTACAATATTTGACAAATTTCACATATAAGTAGTAGAGGTGAAAGTTCCGGCTTATCTCTGAGTTGTGGGCTTGGGCTTTTGTATGTGCCTTCCGTATTTTCTCCACCTTTGGAAAACAGAACACCTGGAAAAGCCGGCAATTATCTCATTATGCTAATTGATAAAGGGAAACTCAAAGTGCAGTCCCAAATCCACTTTGAAGATTTACATTATTTGGAGAGTTACTATGATATTACCTCTGGAAGGCATTGCTTCTGGTAGTGGTCCTCACTCTATTTTTGCTTGGGCATTGCCTAATTGAATTTTCAAAATGTATGTATTCCTTTGCACACTTTTAAGTTGGCCCCTAAAATTTTCTATTGTATTTAAAAAAATGCAAAGATATTATTTACACTGTATTAGAAATATTGAGTTTTTGATATACATTTGATAAAACTTTTTTACAAATGTGTCCAGTGAAATCTTAGAATCATAATGATTGCTGGTCACCAACACGCATTTTACAAATACATAGAAAAAAATGAAAATAAAAAAAATACACAGAAAGCTCTTCCTTAGAAGCTGGGAGATTTACATTGGTTCTTTCTTCCCTTGAAGTCATACTTGCATTCCGCTTCCCTAATGGACTTTTGTTTTAATGTAATATAGATTTTTATGGCTGAGAGTATTTTACCAATTACCTTATGGTAATTTCTCTGCAACAACAAAAAATATTTTGAAATGTTAAAAGAACTTACTTCTTATAAAAAGACTGAAAATTCTAAATGGGTTGTAATCATAATTATTAGTAAGTACACCCCATTTTGATTTTTATTAAAAATGAAAAGCAGTATTATTGGAAATACTACTGTAAACGAAGTTGACTGGAAGAAATTTTATATTGCTTTGATTAAAGGAGATTTTGTAGGATGCCTGGGTGACTCGGTGGTTGGGCCTCTGCCTTCAGCTAGGGGGCCTGATCCTGGAGTCTGGGGATTGAGTCCCACTTGGGGCTCAACAGGGAAACTGGTGGACGGGTCGGCGTGTGGTGGTTTAAGCGGGCGAGGAGGACTGCGCACAAGGCAGTTATAATTATAATCTTTTTTTTAATTAATTTATTTAGGAGATTTTGCACTTCTCACAGGCTTGTCAGGTTCTCGTTTGTGTGTGGGGTTGTCCACTTGTGATGTGTTGTTCGTTTGGGAGCAGTTGCTTTTGTGTGGGCTAGGAGGAGTGGTGATGTTATATTTCCTGGAATTGGAGGTTGTTTGATAGGGGGCCTGGGCGGTCGGGGTGGGGGGTTTTTGGTGGTTGATGGGATTTGTTGTGGCTTGGGATGATGGGGGTGGGTTTTGTATATTTGGGTGGGGGGGGGGGAGAGTTTTGGGTAAGACGGTGGTTTAAATCGGAGGGAGAGGGGGATGGAACGGCTACGGTATGTTCAGGGGTTGCGCACTGCGGGGGTAGTTTGGTTCATGGGTTGAGGGATATGGACTGACAGCCGCTCGGTGGGGGGGGGGCTATTGGTTTGGTTGCAGCTTTACAGTGGTGGCGGGGGTACTGCTAGTTGTTTTTTGTCATCGCGGGTTTTGGACATGGGTGGGGTTGTAGGCCAAGGACTAGGGGGTGGTGGGTTTGTGTGGTTGTGCTGGCGATGTGTCTATAGTAGCGTTTTATCTTGTGGAGTGATGTGGTTATTATGGTTTGGTGGTTTGACATATTTGTGGGCATGAAGTATTTTTTTGCTTTTTCTGTCTGATTTTTGAGAGTTTTGTTGATTTTCTTTCTTTGCTGGGGAGCTCCGGGGGCGATGGGGGAGAGTGTGCGGCTCGGATCTTGTGGGGGTGGCGAAGGGACGGTGGGGTTGGACATGTGAGCTGCCACGGTTGAACTGAATGTCCTATTTTCCGTGTTGATATAAAAACAGTAAGAATGTCTATGCACATGGCAGACATACTGTAAAGTGTATTGATTTTTCTAAGTTCCTAAATACTTTCAGTGTCTTAGAAAGAAATTATATTTAAATGTGCTGGTTTTTCCTATATGTATCTTTTTCCAAATTTCAATCTGATGAGTATGCCTCTTGAATTTTTTGCAGATCTCCAACATGTTTGTCTGAATGTTCAAAAGAATTTTTTTTTGCTCATTAGCTATTACTCAGAGGAGGAAATTTGTAGAAAGCCCACTGGCTTTTCCCAGTTTATAAATATAGAAACAGCTAATGGTTATGAAATGAACGTTTAGAAAACAAAATATAAAGACTTAAATTCCAACTGATTTAGTGAACTGTGAATTTAACTTTAATATGTTCTTTTTATATGGCTTTTTGCTTTATCCCATTCTCTCTAATCCAAAAGTTTATTCATAAGTAGAAAGTAAAGGAGATAAAAGTGTCTTTACTTACCTGGCGACCATTTTTCCTTCTCTTGGGCTTATTTATGTTGCTGGGTAGAATGGCATAAATTTTATCAAATACATCATAACATTATTTCTTAAAAAGATCGATAGTAATTGCAAATAAGCCTGGGAACAATCTTGCATATGGTAATTCTTTGAAATTTAAAGTTAACTCTTAAATATGTGTGCATGACTGCAGGTTTATATATAGGAAAAAATGATAATTTGCCATAGAATTCCTGTCAAAGGAGACGAAAAGCAACTCCACAGGTAGAATTTGAACCTGATGCATTATCTTCAGGACGGTGAGCCAATATGTGACTTAAGAGGCAGTCAGGATATGTTGTCCTAATGTTAATTAATAGTAATTACTCTCTCACAACCAATTTCCATATAAATATGAGGAAAATATAGTGAAATTGACAACGTGAAATTCAAACAAGACAAAGAGAAAGAAATAGCCTAGTAATAAGCGCTATCAGAGCAATATGGAAACATTTCTACTGAGAGATTTCCAGGCATTAAAGCCACTTCACAAATAAATTTGCAGATAAAAGGAATAAGATCAACAGTAATAACAGATGACAACTCTTACGTATTTTATTATTAACTATTCAGCAACAACTATTTTTCACCTTCTTTATCTCATCATTTTAACCAGCAAATGCACTTTGTTTCTGTCTCCACTGAGAAAGATAAATGTTTATTACTGCAAGGAAAGATTTTCACTTTTGCTATATTTTTAGCTCTGAACACTGCCAATGGCACCATAAACCTACCATGACAAATCTTGATATAAGACCCTAGATACCATGTCCTCTTGTCTTCCCACCCAGGGAAATGCCACTGGCATGGATTACAGAAACACATTGAGGCAACCTTTGAAATTTCAGAAATAGAGACGAATGGGTTGCACATAGGGCACGTTTGTGCCAATATTGGTATTACCTGCTGTCTAGGCATAATATTTCATGGCTTTTCCTTTCACTCTTAGGGGTATCTTATTTTGGACAATAAATGATATAATTGTCCTAGTTACAGGTGTAAAGAGGAACATTACCTGGACTGATTAAATTCAAAATATTTATAAGTCATTTTTATCATTAATTATACTATATGAGAATTAGTTGAACAATAAAGATAAGTACTATTCTCTCATTTACTAGCATGCCTCTCAATCTAATTTAAATAAGTTGTGATTTATCTACATATGTACATAAACCCTGACTAGTTGTTCATTTCAGATCATAGATCAAGACACCACAGATTATGAAACTACTGTTATGTGTAGAGTGGGAAATTTCCCAACCTTTATATTCATGAACAGTCATATTCAAGAAACTCATTTTGTTAATATTTCTCTGATAGCTTTTCAAGAATGTGCAGATTTACATTTTCTTGTCATCTGAATAGCTCCAAGTTCAGAAATGATAAACATGTTTATCTCTTAAAAGGGAATTTTTATTATTTATATCTTTTATTCACAATTGCTGCTGATTTGTCTCTCAAAATACTACATATTTTGTTGTATACCCAAGAGAGTAGAGATTGTGTAAGTCTTGCTTACTATTTTATGTTTTGTACAGAGAACCCTGTTTGGCACAGAGGTGCTCATTCACTGTTATTTACATGAAGATTGATAGAAAGTATCATAAATGTTATATTCCCTTTAGCCCTGAGTATATTATATATAGTATATGTATTATATATACAATGCTATAATTATACACATATCCTATCTCAGGGACATCGAACTTTTATCCTTCCAGTATAACACTGGAAAAGCCCTCCGGCTTTGGGTATTGTCAACTAATTTAGAATACTGGGTGTCTCACTTCCTAGAATCCTAGAAGTGTAGCTTTTGGCAAATTAGCCCCTCTAAATCATGATTTTCCTACCTTTAAAACAGAGTGGTTAGAAGGATTATATACTGAAATTCATGTTGAAAGCTAAGTATTGTGTCTGGCACATTGCAAATTTACAATGGTGCTTGTCTTATTATAAATCTTACTTTATCCTCAGATTTGGTTCCAGTGGGAGTATCTCACAGTATCACTAAGAAATAGCTGGGTTGTTTTTGGTGCTTGTTCCTCTTAATTCTCAAGGGGTGAGCTAAGTGTCAAGAGTTTTCCAGAAGTAAATCTGCCATATTTAGCAATAAAATAAAGGACACAAAGTTAATTTGAATTTCATATAAACAACATTTTTTTTTGGTGTAAGTATGTTCTGTACTTTTGTCTGAATATCATATCCTAAAGGCTACTCCAAACATGCCATAGGATTCTTTAGTTGTGTTCTCTATTAAGACTTGGACAAATGTTAAGTCAGAAAAAGAGAATTAAATTTGGAAGAGCAGAGTTTGGTCATTTATTTAATCTGATACAGTGATATCTAATGTAAAGATAAGTGATTTTTATTTGAAATAGAATACCACTTTATATTATTATTAAGGAAAATTGGAAAAATAAGAAAGGAATAAAGGTCATATAATACTATGTTCATGACCAAAGAATAAATGTTCTCTTAAATTACTATAGAAAATCTAAGTATCTTTATGCATGCTTGAGACTACAAGATGTTCTTTAAAAATCAAGGAGGGGGGACCTGAGTGACTCAGTGGTTGAGCATCTGCCTTTGGCTCAGGTCGTGGTCCCAGGGTCCTGGGATCGAGTTCTGCATCAGGCTCCCTGTAGGCTCCCCTGTAGGGAGCCTGCTTCTCCCTCTGCTCATGTCTCTGTCTTTCTCTGTGTGTCTCTCATGAAAAAAATAAATAAAATATTTTAAAAAATCAAGGAGAGATAACTTTCCTTAGATGAACAAACCTGAGAGAGTTCATCAACTTTACACTGGCCTTATAAGAAATGCTAAAGAATCTTTCAAATTGAAATGATGAACAGCAACATGAAAACATATGAAAGCATAAAGCTCACTGGTAAAGGTAAATATATAGACAAATACATAATGCTGTAATAATGTAACAATGGTGAATAAGATATTTTTTATTCTGAGATGCAGAAGTTAAAGATAAAAGTATAAAAATAGCTATAAAATATGTTAATAGAAATACAATAAAAAGTTGTAATTTGTGACAGCAATAATATAAATATGTGTGGGGAGAAGAAAAAGAGTTACTTTTTATATGTAACTGAGATTAAGTTGTTATCAGCTCAAAATAGATTGTTATACCTACAAGTTGTTGTTATGGTTGTTGTTTTAATGTAAGTCCCATGACAACCACAAAAGAATTACTTATAGGACCTTCACAAATGAAAATAAGAAAAGATTCAAAGCAGGCCACTAAAATAAATTAAACATGAAGGAAGATAGCAAAAGAAAAGAAGAATGAAAGAACTACAAGACTGGTAGAAATCAATAAATCAGCAATAGTCCTTAGATATAAGGACAAAAAGACTTTAAGTCAAAATCATCACAGAAGGCAAAGAAAGACATTATATAATAATAAAAGTGTCAATTCACCAGAAGAGATAATGATTATAAATATATATGTACCCAACATTATAGCACCTAAATATATGTAGCAAACATTAACAGAACTAAAAGTAGAAAAGACAGTAACATAATAATAGAAAACTTCCAATACCTCACTTTCAGTAATGATTAGAACATCCAGACAGAAATTCAATATGGAAACACAGGACTTTAACAATATAAGACATACACAGAACAGCAGGATTAACATTTGTACCAAGTGCACAAGGAGCTTTCTGCAGGACAGATCACATATTATATTACAGAACAAGTCTTAACAAATTTACGAAGTTTAAAATCATGCCAACGAACTTTTCTAATCAAAGGAATAAAATTAGAAATCAATAGTAGGGCAGCCCAGGTGGCTCAGCAGTTTAGCGCCGCCTTCAGCCCAGGGCAGGATCCTGGAGACCCGGGACTGAGTTCCAGGTGGGGCTCCCTGCAGGGAGCCTGCTTCTCCCTCTGCCTGTGTCTCTGCCTCTCTCTCTCTCTCTCTCTCTCTCTCTCTCTCTCTCTGTCTATCATAAATAAATAAATCTTTTAAAAGAAAAAAGAAAAAAAAATCAATAGTAGAAGAAAAAGTGGAAAATCTATAGATATGTAAATATTAAGCTCACAGTCTCTTGAACAGGTGATGGTTCAAAGCAGATGTCAAAGGGGAAATTAGAAAATGTCTTGGGGCAAATAAAAATGAAAATGCAAGATACTAAGACTTATGGGATGTGACATAAGCAATACTAAGAGAGAAGTTCATAGTGATAGCAGCATATCTTAAAAATGATGAAAAGATCTAAAGTAAACAATTTAACTTCACACCTCTGGTGACTGGAAAAAAGGAGGACTAACTTAGCCCAAAGTTAATAGAAGGAAAGAAATAATAAAGATTAGAGAAGAAATAAACAAAATGGAAAATAGAAAAAAAAATCAACAAATTAGAGCTGTTTTTTTGAGAAGATCAACAAAATTGAGAAACCTTTAGCTAGACTGAGAAAACAAGAGAGAAGACTAAAATAAAATAAAAAAATATAAGAGGAGACATAACGATTAATGTCAAAGAAATGAATATAAGAAACTACTATAAATAATCATATGCTAACAAACTGGATAACCTAGAAGAAATGGATAAATTCCTAGAAAAATACCTACTGAGACTGAATTATAAAGAAATAGAAATTCTGAACAGACATAGAACTAGTCAGGAGACTGAATCAGTATCCAAAATACCCCAACAAAGAAAAATGCATGACTAGATGGCTTTGTTGGAGAATTCTATCAAACATTTTTAAGGCAGAATTAAAACTGTCATTTTCAAACTCTTCCAAAAAATTGAAGAGCATGGAATGCTTCCCAACCCATTTTTTAAAAAATATTTTATTTATTTATTCATGAGAAGAGAGGCACAGACACAGAGAGAGAGATAGGTAGAGAGACAGGCAGAGGGAGAAGCAGGCTCCACTTGGGGAGCCCAACACGGGACTCCACCCAGGTCTCCAGGATCACGCCCTGGGCTGAAGGCCGCGCTAAACCGCTGAGCCACCCCGGCTGCCCCAAACTCATGTTTTAAGGCTAAATTTACCCTATACCAAAATGAGGAAAAGACACTATAAAAGAAGAAAGCTTTAGGTCAATATCCTGGATGAATATAGATGCAAAGTCTTCATCAAAGTTTTAGCAAACTAAATTGAACAGCACATTAACAGATTCATACAATGATTGATTGTGATTTATCCCTATGATGCAAACACATTATGCATGAAGACTAAAAAAATATCATGATAATCTCAATACATGTAGAAAAAAAACACTTGACAAAATTCAACACCATTTTGTGATAAAAATACTCAACAAGGAATATATGAAAATTACCTCAACATGATAAAGGTCGTATATAAGAGGCCCACAGCTGATGTTTTACTTAGTGCTGAAAAACTAAAAGCTATTCCTACAAGTTCAGGAACAGGGCAAGGATGCCCATTCTTATTACTTCAATTCAACATAGTACTGGAAGTCTTAGAGCAATTAGACAAGAAAAAAATAAAAGGCTTCCACGTTGGGAAGGAAGAAGTAAAATTATCTCCTGTTTGCAGATATCATGACCTTTTATATAGAAAACGCTAAAGATTCCATTAAAAACTGTTAGAATTAATAAATTAATTTAGCAACGTTGCAGGATGCAAAGTCATCATACAATAATTATTTTCATTGCTATATGTCAAAACCAAACAGTTTGAAGAGGATATTAAGAAAACAATTCCATTTATAATCCCATCAAACTTGATAAAATGTTTAAGAATAAAGTTAACCAAGGAGGTGAAAGACTGTACCATGAAAACTGAAAAACACTGGTAAAATCAATATAAGAATACACAACTCAATGGAAAGACATCTGTTCGTGGATTGGAAGGCTTAATGTTGTTAAAATGTTCACAGTACTCAAAACAATACACAGATACAATGCAATTTATTTTAAAATCCTAAGGCAGTTTTTTATAGAAATAGAGGAAAACAATCCTAAAATTCACTTGAAACCACAAATGACTCCAAATAGCCCAAAGAATCTTTTGAAAGATGAACAAAACTGAAGGCCCCACACTTCCTGACTTCAAAATACATTACAAAGGTAAGGTAATCAAAACAATATGCTACTGGTATAAAGACAGTTATGTAGATCAATGAAACAGACTAAAAAGCCCAGAAAATGAACCTTATCCATATATGGTTAAATGACATTTATTAAAAGTGCCGGGATACACAATGGGCAAAATAGTCTCTTCAAAAAATGAGGTTAGAAAAACTTAATATGCACATGCAAAAGAATGAATTAAACTCTTATTTTACATTACACACAAAAATCATCTTAAAATGGATTAACATTAACATTCAAAATTATAAATCTCTTAGAAGAAAGTGTAAGGGGAAATTTCATGGCATTGATCTTGATAATGATTTCTTTGATATGATATCAGAAGCACAGCCAACTAAAGCAAAATTTGACAAATGGGAACATATCAAATTAAAGTTTCTACACAGCAAAGAAAACAATGCACAGAGTGAAAAAAAAAGTATGTATGGAATGGGATAAAACATTTACAAATCATGTATCTGATGAAGGGTTAATATCAAACTGTATAAGGAACTCCTACAACTTAATATTAACAAAACAACAACAACAAAAACTGATTTAAAAACAGACAAAGGACTTGAATAGACATTTCTGCAAAAAAAGACCTATAAATAGGTAATGAGTATATGGAAAGATGCTCAACATCACTAATCAGGAAAATGCAATTCAAAACCACAATGAGATATTTATTACCTCCCAGCAGTTAGAATGGTCCTTATTTTTTTTTTAAGATTTTATTTATTTATTTATTTATTTATTTGAGAGATGGAGAGATCATACAAACAGGGGAAGGGGCAGAGGGAGAAAGTGAAGTAGGCTCCCCACAGAGCAAGGAGCCCGACATAGGGATCCACCCAGCCTCCATCCCAGGACCCTGAGATCCCCATCGGAGTCGAAAGGAGAAACCCACCTGACTGAGCCACCCCCGCGCCCCAAGAATGGCCCTTATAAAACGAAGTGTTGGGAAGGAGTTGGAGACTTTGCAATCCTTGTGCATTGCTGCCATCTATAGAAAACAATATCAGGTATCCTTAAAAAAAAAAAAAAACTAAACTAAAAATGTACTTACTGTATGATCCAGCAACCCCACATCTGAGTATTTATCCAAAAGAATAGAAGACACGATGTCAAATAAGATATTTTTCACTCGTATGTTTATTGCAGCATTATTCACTTGGTTGTGAGGTTGAAACAAGCTAAATATCAGATGAATGGAAAAAGAAAGGTGGAATATTCATACAAAATATCCATAATATTACTCATTGTTAAAAAAGAAGGAAATCTTGTAATATGCTACTTGAGACATGAAGTGAAGTAAGGCATTCACAGAAGGACACATATTCCTGATTCCACTCACATGGCATAGGTGAAGTAGTCAAACTCGGAAGCAGAAAGTAGTTGCCAAGGCTGGAGGAGGGAGTTGCTGGTCAATGGATATAAAATTTCACTTATCACGATGAGAAAGTTCTTGAGATCTTCTGTACAGGATTGTCTCTCCAGTTAACAATACTGTACTCTACACTTAAAAATTTGGTGAGAGGGTTGATCCCAAATTATGTTTTATTATCATAAAAAAGACAAGGGCAAATGGAAAAGGTTAGCCTCCTTCTCATGTTTGGTTCCTCTTTTGTAGGCAAGTACACTTTCCCTCTATTAGTACTCAAGTATATTTGCCATGTGATATTGGTTGAGTCTAAATGTCGTACAATGACTGTTTACTCTTGGATAATCAAATATGTATACCCGCAGTGCTTATGACAGTGTACAATGATTCGGTTGCTAGTATAAACACATTAGTCACACTCTATGGTTGCAGCTACTGTGAGTATTGAATTAACATAGCTATAAAGAATGACAAAGTTAAAATTCTCCTGTTATCTGAAAACTGGAGTAATTCACAGTGAGCCAAAATATCAGTTTGACATTTATGAGTGTCATATTCCAGTCACTTAATAGAATAATAATGGATGTTTTACTTTGTAGTTGACCTTTAATCAGTCTTAAAAATTTGTTGGTAAAAATGAGCACAAATAGATGCTATTTAATCTAATTATTCTATTAGAACATTTAAGAACAACCAATCTTGTTGAGAAAATAAAAGCATAAAATGCATACCATGTTGTTGCAGACTTAACTCTGAAAATGAAAATTCTAATAAATCAGCAATTTATTGCTCTTTCCTATGCATATAGACAACCAATACTTCCTTACATTCCAAGGGATAGGAAAACAATCTCACTAGTTGGAATGAAGACTGTAGTAGTTTTGTCTCCAAGAACCGTTCTTTGGATGATAAGACTCTTTTCGGTATAATAAACACAAGATACTTTCGAGAAAGAAAAGGAGTGTAGACATTGATATTATAATTTAGTTATAAAAATAGACCTTGGGTTTATCTACAGTTATTCTTAGACCTGACCTAGCAACGCATAAACAGGCTTTTTCTTTTTGTATTCTTTTTTTTTTTAAGATTTTATTTATTTATTCAAGAGAGACACACAGAAAGAGGCAGAGACACAGGGAGAGGGAGAAGTGGGCTCCCCGTGGGGAGCCGGATATGGGACTCGATTCCAGGACCCCAGAATCATGCCTGGAGCTGAAGGCAGATGCTCAACCACTGATCCACCCAGGTGTCCCTTGTAATTTTAAAAGAGAAGGGAGGAGATGAAAGCGAAGGTGGAAGTGAGATGAAATTTTCTTAGCACAGAAAATTGAAAAAGAGATGAATTAATTCAGTGAACAAGTACAGTGCAAAAGATTCCTTCTTTGAGTAGCATGACAGGGTGTTGATGAGTGGATTAAAAAAAAAACAAGAAACGGCAAAATCACGGACTATTAAGAAATTCTCAGCAATTGTTGAAAATAAGACAGATGAGAGTATAACATTAGGTCTGAATTTCAACAGATTCCCCTACTACCTGTGCGACCCATGACACATTACTTAACTGTTCTAAATTTGAGGTTGTTTGTTTGTTTTCATCCACACTATGGGATGATTAGATTGTTGTGATCATTAAATGAGATAGTGTGTGCAAAGCACACAGTAGAGACTCAGTCAATCTTGGCTTTTATGATGTAACATTTCTATTAGCTCAGGTCTCAAACTGAAAAATGAAGATTAATATGCATCCTTGCCCTTCCTATCCACAGCCTAGTTAGTAATATCAATGAGATCATTTATGTATATATTCTCTTTTTATAAGATTAAGGTACTATATTGTAATTTTATGCAAGTTGGGTAGGTTTTAAAAACATAATGGCAGGGACCTGCTGGAATATTAAGATAATTTAAATCTTCATATAAAATGGTCTTATGAATGCTTACCCACTTTTTTCCAGAATATGGTGAGGTCAAAATTTATTCAATTAATCACTGCGCTGTAGTGTTTGGACAAAGGAAATTATGAAGATAGACCTTTGCAATATTACTAATAGAAGCCATTGTCTTTTCCTCACTTGGATTTATATTAAACTTTGATAGGCTTCAGGTCCTTCTCAGATACACTCCATCTACTAGCCCCAGACTACGGCAAATAGCCCGGAGGCTGGATTAGACCTTTAGAATAAAGATCCCCCTGCCTCATTCTCCTTCTCTATGCCACTTCCACTCTTAGAGGCCAAATCACACATGAGATGTTCCTTGGCTTTCTGTTTCGCAAACAAAAAACTCGAAATCCTTTGTCTATCATGTCTTGTACCAGGTTGCATGCGCATCTTGCCTTCTACAGAAATAAACCCCTGTGTTGTACTTTATTCAATTAAAAAACATTTAGTGACTGTTTGCTATACTTTGCATCAGATGCTGCAGATAACATAG
This sequence comes from Nyctereutes procyonoides, assembly GCF_905146905.1. Classification (NCBI taxonomy): domain Eukaryota; kingdom Metazoa; phylum Chordata; class Mammalia; order Carnivora; family Canidae; genus Nyctereutes; species Nyctereutes procyonoides. The sequence continues at coordinate 10,224,193 of NW_026575122.1, forward strand.
TTGGATGCCATGTGAAGTTCCTGGCTGCAAAAAAATTTGCATTGTAGTGGGTACGTAATGTAGCCAAATACAATAATGCCAATCGAGGGGGTACAGAATCATACAGAAGCAAAGCCCAGCCTAAATTCAGGACTAAAGACAATGATCACTGAGATATTCAAGGAAGTCATTTCTGAGCTGATGTTTGAAGAATGAGCATGATTCAGATGAGAGGTAGTGTGGATGTATTTTAGGGCCATGGGAATTTGTGGTGGAGAGAGTTCTAGGTCAAGGAAATCGCATGCTCGGAACCCCAGAGTTGCAAAGACATGGTGTATTCTAGGAACTGAAAGAACTAGTTTAGGTGGAGCAGAGAAGGCAGAGGGGAGGAAGGGATAAAGACAAGACATCAGGCTGAAGAGAACAAGGGTCGGATCACAAAGGATCTCGAGTGCGATGTAAAATTTGGATTTTATCACACAAGCAAGGGGGAGGGGCTGTGTAAGATTCTAAGATTCTAAAATACCTGGACTTGTATCTTAGAATCTTCAAGTAGCACAATGAACAAAATTAACTGTAGTGGGTCACAGCTGAGGCAGGAAGCCCCTCGAGGAGGAGATATGGTAATTCACCTGAGCTAAAGTAGTGTCCTGAGCTAGAGCAGAGGCTGTGGTGAAGGAAGAGCACAGCAAGTATGAGAGGCAGCCAGAGAATCAGTTGCGATTGGTAATTATGGGATCTGGTCAATTGGGAAAAGGAGTGTAAATTCTAGCAGAAGCTAGATACAGCCCACGGCTTTATGGATAGACACATCCTTAGCATTCAAGCAGGGCTGTCCTAACTCTGAAAATTTATCAATGCAGGCAGATATGCTTGAAAGTTCTAGTCTCTCCTGACATTTTTGCATTAGCCTCAGCACAGTCCACCAACTGTTTATTGAGAACTTAGTAGGTAGAGCGAATAGTGTCAGAATGATTGAGATCCCTTTCTCAAAAGCTAATGGTTTTCTGGGCAATCCTGACAAGTAGGTCAGCGGTACAGCAGGATAAGAACTACAAATGAAGCATTCATGGGATTTCAGACAGCATGTAAGGAAGAGAGCTTGGCCTCAGCCATCTCAGGCACCTGGCGTGTACCATCAAGCACATCTCCCAGAACTTGAACCTCCTCCGACTCCCTCTCTCCACTGTCACTGTGCACATTCGTGGGTTTGCTTCTTTCTGGACATCTGGAAGACTATTCCCTTGACCCTAAAATACTCTTCTCATCTTGCTTCTTCAAAACTTTGGCTTATTGTAGCTCATCAAAATCTTTCTCTCCACATTTCTCATATTTAAAATTATGAACAAGAGTCTGATAGTCCCATCTAAATGTCTTTATATTGGGAACATCAAAGATTCACTCTTTTGCTGCCCTTAGGCCCTCTGCCCCCTTCTGGTCTAATCATAAGGCTGGGGTATAGAAAAGCCCATTATGGCCCCGTGATCCAGAATTTGACCACAAAGCACTGGGGCTATTTGCAGGAGATGGAGGTGTGTGTGCAGCAGGCTTCCTCGGGGTCGTCTTATTCACTAGATAACACACAGGACTGCAGCAGAGCAGTGGCACATCTGATATAAAGTACATGTAGGTCAGGGGGCAGTATGTGGAGAAGAGGCTGATAGGAAAAATGTCACAGGGTGGTTGATATTTAGGTTGATTCTTGAACAAAGAGAAGGATGGAGAGGGGTGAAGAAAGGAAACACCCTTGTTAGTGGTCATTTCAATTGCAAAGGCATGAAGGAGTGAGAAGCCAGGCACCTTCAAGAAATGGGAAAGTCAAAATGGCTGATTTCCCAATTTCAGTCAGCTAAGAGAATGGAAAGCCTTGACGGTGGCAGTGTCTTTCAAACAGGACTCTGTGACGCTCGGGGAAGTGGTTTGATTATTACAATGGAGGCACAGAAACTAGCAAGTTTTCACCTCCTTTTCTTCATTTTTCAAGTAAAGAGAAAATTTTTAAAAATACAGCGTTTTCTCTTTCATATGTAGTGTCCTCAGGCTGCCGTAACAAAGTATCACAAACTGGGTGGCTTAAAACAACAGAAATCTATTCTCACAGTTCTCAGGGTTAAAAGTCCAGGTGTTGGGGGTGCATGGGTGGCTCAGTTGCTTAAGGAGCTGACTCTTGATTTCAGCTTAGGTTGTGATCTCAGGGTCATGTGATCAAGCCCCTGATAGGGCTCGGCACTGGGCATGGAGCCTACTTAATATCATTCTCTTCGTCCTCTCTTTCTGCCCCTTCCCTTCTTGCTCTCTCTCTCTCTCTCTCAAAATAAAAAATAAAAAAGGTCAACATGTTGGCAAAGTTGGTTTGGTTCCCGATAGAGACAGTAAGGGAAAAACTTTTCCATGCTTCTCTTCTAGCTTCCGGTAGCTGCCTCCAATGCTTTGAATTCCTTGGGCTGCAGCCGAATCACTCCAATCTCTGCCTCCATCTTCACATGTTCTTCTTATAAGGACACTAGTCATGAGATTTATGGCCCACTCTAATCCAGGATGACCGCATCTTAACTTGATTGGGTATGCAAAGACCCTACGTTCAAATAAGGTCCCATCCACAAGTGCCGGGTGATGGGATTTCAACAGATCTTTCTGGGGGACACAAATCAATCTATGATAAGCAGTGATTCTTAAATGAGAGTCTATGACTCTCCAGGGAGTGACTCCATTGCTGCAATGGATTCATGGAGACTACCAAGCTGGAGCCTTCTTTGTTTTTAAGTGAAAGGAAACGAGAAGGGATATAGCAGGCACTGAATGTACGTATGTATGTATGTATTGCTATTAAATATCTGTTGATTCCCTTTGGCCTTCAGACATGTTTTGTTTTGATGGCTATAATAAGAACTAAAGTAGCAAGTCGGCCTGGGAATGTGCCTTATATAGACTCCTCTACTTTATTGCAAACCGCTACACCAGCCAGGTCATTCATATGAGAAGCATGAATGAAACCATGAGAACATAAGCACTGTGTCAAGTGGAAGAAGAACAGTTGTAAACATAGAACGTAGAGGAATGCTTCAGAAGCATATTGCCTTGTAGCTTCCAGCCCTCTGACATAACTGCTGACAGCGATGCTGCAGATGGAAGACAAACCACAGCAGTGTGTAGCTATACAAAGAGAGGTAGCCCCAGTCCAGAAATGGTCTCCAATTAAAACAAAAGCGCTCCAAGAAACATAAGTTTGAGAAGCACAGTTACAGAAGTCATGGACCTTCGGAGCAATTTCTACAAAATCCTCTCTTAGGCTAGCATAAGGGGATTAGGAGGGACGTCCAGGGCCAGGTCCCATCTGAATTTCCAGGAAGCTTACACCATCTGAGCAGTAGCTCTGTGGCATTAAGGGTTTTCCCTATGAGGGCTGCTCACAGAGCAAGTCCTAGCATAAATACCAAATTAGATGACAGTAATCCTCGTTGACATGCAAAGTGTGCCAGTCTTACATCTGGCACTCAGCAACACAACATAAATTCTCATATCTCTGAAGGGGATGAATCTGTGTTTCTAGTTCATAAAGATGTTTTTAGTAGATATTTTGGTTCTCGGAATATGCCTCAAAAACTCAAACAACCAACTTCTGTTAGAAAATGCCTCCCCACAGTGAAAGAGATATGACATTTTATTTCTAAACATAGTTTTCTACATAATATTCTTATAATGGCCACCCAAGTACAGGCTTTTCCTGAAAAATTATGAGTCTCATCCATAACATATTGATAATTTTATAGCAGGACACATGAGCTTTGCTCTGGAAAGACCAAAGGGGGTGAGGGGGAAGCCTCTCGGACTTGACTCCCTGTGTGACATTCTCACTTGGACACAGAATAACCTTCTCGAACTTAACATCTCTAACACTGAAAAATTCCCTACGTAAGGGCTCCTTCTGTAATTTTGCAAACTCATTCTTCCATTTTCTCAGGCCATAAATCTTGGAGTCATCCTTGACTCCTCTCTTCCTTTGAAACTCGCGTATAATCCATCAACTCCTTTCAGCTCTCTAGTTTTATTTCGTTTTGGTTGGGGAGTGGAAGCAGAACCCTGCACTAACAGTCCTAGGCTAAGCCATCGTTTTCCTCATCTAAACTCTTGAAACCTTGTGTCAGGTTTCCCTGCTTGTACAGACGCCCCGGGCAGTCCTTCGGGCACCCTGAGGCCAGACAGTGGTTTTACAGCTTGGGTCAGATCGTGTCACTCTTGTGTGCAGAATCATCCCCTGACATTCTGTCTCACTCGAAATACATTCCAAATTCTTCTATTGGCCTATGGGGTCCAGTGGAATGCCACTGTTGCCCCTTCCACTGGTACCTCCCTGGTCCCATCATCCTCTGCCCATCCCCTTTGTCTGCTCTGCCCCATTCACCTCTACTCCTTGTTTTCCTCCTCTTCTTTGAATACTCCAAGCACGTGTTCCCTCAACCCTTCAGTAGTCTCCCTGTTTGGGTCTCATGGTCCACATGGCCCACTCCCTTACCTTCTTAGATCTCTGTGCAAATGTCTCACCTAAGGCCTTCATTGCACACCGGTCATGCAACGGCAATGCCTTCCCTTCCCTTTTATGTTTTATTCTCTCTCACCCTATTTTATATTCCTTCTTAGCATTTATTGTCACCTTCACGTTATATGTGTGTGTGTGTGCGTGTGTGTGTGTATGTGTGTGTGTGTGCTTTTTAGGCTCATCTTTTCCTCTTCTACTCACTAGAATGTAAGCTCTATTTCAGCAGGAACTTGATTTTGTTTGTTGCTGCATCTCATTCTTTAGTGACTACAGTAATACTTGGCACACAGTAGAAACTCAGGTTTCTAAAAAAAAAATGGGTATGACTTATTGGTTAAATAAATAAATAAATAAATGGGAATTTCAGGGACATCTGGGTGGCACAGTGGTTGAGCATCTGCCTTCAGCTCAGGTCATGATCCTGGGGTCCTGGGAGCGAGTTCCGCATCAGGCTCCCTGCATGGAGCCTGCTTCTCCCTCTGCCTGTGTCTCTGCCTCTCTCTCTCTGTGTCTCTCATGAATAAATAAAAGAAAATCTTTTTTAAAAAAGAGAATTTCATACATATGCTGAAATTGACTGTTTTCCTCCTCTATTTTAGTGCAACAGAGACATCTAAAGGTGTAAAGAAGACTAAAAAGGCAAGGCTAACATGAGAATATTATAATAGTTACGATGGTATGCATTAAAAAATACCTATAAGTCCATAAACCCAGTTCCTATTAAGAAGCAAATAGCCTAAAATGCAGCCTTAGGGGTTAATCATGTACTTAATTGTACAAGATAAATAAAACTTTAATTTATGAAAGGTTTATAGCCATGATGCCTTTATTTGAATATTTTTGTAACTGACAGATGTTTACCAAGTCGGAATCAAATGAACGTAAGGTGCAGTTTGAAGCTTCATTGGAAAAGGCAAAACGAGGGGATTCCCAGGTGGCTCATCAGTTTAGCACCTGCCTTCAGCCCAGGCGTGATCCTGGAGTCCTGGGATCGAGTCCCACGTCGGGCTCCCTGCATGGAGCCTGTTTCTCCCTCTGCCTTTCTCTCTCTCTCTCATGAATAATTAAATAAAATCTTAAAAAAAAAAAAAAAAAAGCAGAACGTGATTCTTTCTTAAAAAAAAGGGGGGGGGGAATCCCTGGGTGGCGCAGCGGTTTAGTGCCTGCTTTTGGCCCAGGGCGCGATCCTGGAGACCCGGGATCGAATCCCACGTCGGGCTCCCGGTGCATGGAGCCTGCTTCTCCCTCTGCCTATGTCTCTGCCTCTCTCTCTCTCATTCTGTGTGACTATCATAAATAAATAAAAATTTAAAAAAAAGGAAAAGGCAAAACGAACCCTCTCCTTCAAAAGATTTCAGCTGTTGAGGTGAAAAAACCTAAAACACATGAGGTAATTGAGAAACATCCCATTTGAATATCACAATGAAAATAACATAATCAAAAATTCAGCCAGTAAATTCTAAGGGGTTGTCAAAGAAAGAAGTTATCAGATAGCTCAGGTGCATTTTGAGTTTCTCAAACCAACATGCACATCACAAAGTAGTACGTGAAAGTAAATACAGAAAAGGGAGGGAAAACAGGGGGTCCATTGATTCACTAAGCATTTATGGAGCACTCCCTAATATCAATCATATGCTAGGCACCGGGTAATTAAACAAAAATACAGCCTGTGTCCCCAGTCGATGGTGCAATCCACCTCAATTGGTGATATCACAGCAACGGGAAATATTCAGCGGTTGACATTTGCCCAAAGTATTCTGGGAGCACAATTGAAGGGAAGTGGTCTCTACCTGGGAAGGGGCAAGACCAGGCAAGAAATGTCACTGTAGCTGAGACTTACAAGATGAATACAAGCTGGCAAGACTATGCGATGTGTGAATGTGAGTGTGTATGAGTGTGTGTGCGTGCACATGCACTCCAAGAAGATGGACAGCAAGTACTTAGGTGAGGAGGCAGGAAGGAGCTATCATGAGGGGGAGCTAAGGACAGCTTGATGCTGCTGAAGCATTTCTGAGAGAGCAGAAAAAAGAAAAAAAAGTCACAGGCCACATTAGGAAGTGCTTTGTTAATATTGCTGGAGAGTTTTAGCATATTCTTTTTTAGTTTTTCTTTTACTTTCTTTTTTTTTCTTTTGTTTCTATCATTTTAACTATTTTTGATTGTACAATTTAATATCATTAAATACATTGACAATGGTATGTAACTATCAGCATTAGCTATTTCCAGAATATTTTTAGCACCCCAAACCGAAACTCTGTACCCATAGGGGCACCTGGGTGGCTCAGTAGTTGAGCGTCTGCCTTTGGCTCAGGTCATGATCCCAGGGTCCTGGGATTGAGTCCTGCATCAGGCTCCCTGCTGGGGAGCAGGGGAGAAGGCTCCCTGCTTCTCCCCCTGCCTGTATCTCTGCTTCTCTCTCTGTGTCAGTCATGAATAAAGAAATTAAAAAAAAAGAAGAAAGAAAGAAGAAAGAAAGAAAGAAAGAAAGAAAGAAAGAAAGAAAGAAAGAAAGAAAGAGAAAGAAAGAAACTCTGTACCCATTAAGCGGTTGGCTCCTCCTCCCAGGCCTTATCATTTAGAGATTGAAGTGATTAAAGTGATATGTGGCCTATAAATTGGAATGAGAGGTAAATTAGAATAATGTTGCAAATCTGATTTAAGTTGTTATGTTTTTAGGTTGTGTTTTTCAGCTATTTTTTAAGGAAAAATCATTTTGATGTCAACTTTATATTCGGTAGATTTTAAGAAAAGTGTTATTTTTAAGCTCCTATGGGCGGAAAGTCATATTTAAAAGATTGTATTTATGCAAACTCATAATCTTCAACTTGTTTTCCCCTAGAGAACTGCTGCTTTTAAAAATAAGCTAAGCTAGATCAGTGGAAAAGCATTTTTATAAGTTTTTGAAAAGAAACATATCTAATCTTATAATTAAGAGACTGCATTTCTGCCAGATTTTATTTGATGTAAATTCATATTTACAATTTATTTTGATTAAAAATTCAGTTACACAGTCATGTTTTAAGAGTACAATAGTGGTTAAGCTAGTTTAATTGAAAACTTCTATTTATAAGCTCTATTTATGAAAACTCATGTTTTCTGAATTTTCTGATAAAAATTTTAGAATTTTCTTTGTTTAGAAAAACTAAAGTCTTAAACCATTTTTAATTAAAATTTATTTCCAAAGCTATTGTGTATTAGAGTGCATATATCCAATTACATTTGATAAAACTTACTTTATTTCAAATGTTTATCTAAAAATATTTGGTGATTAAGCAGATAAAAGATTGGTAGGACAAAAAGAAGCTAACTTAGGATTCCAAGGAAAATAATCACGTCTATTAAAATGTAATTCCTAAAGTCATAAGTGAGACATGGTAATATTATCATGAAAATTTAGACTGGGATGTTCTTTATGACTTCCATGACTTTCATTCTTTCTTATCTTCCATTTTCTGTCCTATTCACAGATTTCTCCCTCCTGTTGCTTCTTGGACAGTCCCTAAGTTTCAATCCTTGTTTCCTCTTATTTTTCTCTCTTCAGCAATGGCTAGAATTCCCTCCGATGGATTTGAGTATCTATCTCAGGTTACCTTGTAGTCAACAAATTAATGTTTCCTTAATGTCCAACTTTGTATTTTTGACTCTGTTGGGCATCTTCACCCGAGCATCCATGAAGGACCCTGAGAATCTTTGCAAGCAATGTATCAAAATTCTCCCTCCTTATCCCCTGAAACTTCCCTTCTTTTGAGTTATCTTTTCCATCACCACTTCCATCATGTGGTTCCCAGTAAGGTACTAGGTCCAAAGAGCCTCTGTGATGGCTTTCATATTTATTCCCTCTTTTACTTCCCTACCACATCTCTGCATGCCATGGTCTCAGTATTTATGAACTTCTTACTCTTCTTTCCTGAATTTGTCCCACAAAATCTATTTCACTCATTGTAGCTAGAGTGGTCCTTGTAAAGTATGACTGAAGTCCAGAAATGTCTTCATGCCACCCTGCAAGTATGAGAAACAATGCACCCGACAGGAGTTATACCTGATTTCAACAACTAGTTCTTCTTGCATTCCATGCTTCATGAGTTGGCATCCCAATAGAACACACATAGCTACATATTTGTATCCTCACTTCCTAGAAGAGTATTTATCACCTAACAAGCACTAGGTGAGTACTTTATGAATGAATTTTGACATCATCTTCCAACTGTAATCAATCACGCTTTATGTATTTTATTTTCCCCAAATGTTTCCCCTTTTCCTTTCTTTGCTTTGTACCACCAATCTGCTCAGCTGACATTATTTCTTCCTGGGGGTATGTGACAGTAGCCTTCTTACTGATGTGTGTTTTATCTGAAGAGTAGATAAAACCATGCCATTTTTCTGTTTAGAATTCAGTGGTCCCCTTGGATAAAGTCCTAGACTCTTAGCCTTGAATCAAAACTCCATGATCCAGCCTGTCCCTAGTTCTGCAATATTATAATTTCCTACTTCCTGCCTTATCTTTATATCTGCCTTATTAAACTTGTAGCCTTCCTCTATCCCTTCCTCCCAACCAACTGTCTCAATTTGTCCAGGACTGAGGGAGTTCCCAGGACATAGAATTTTCAGTGATAAAATTGGGAAAGTCCGGGGAAAACCAGGACCATCCTAAAACACTCTAAGCAGTTTCTAGCCTCTGTATCTTTAGGCCACAAGTCAGCTCTCCCTGGATTTCGATTTCTTCCCCTCTTTGTCTAAGCCTCACTGATCCTCAAAAATTATGTCAGGCAACACTACTCCAGTAAGCCCCCTTCATTAATCCTGGGCCAGGACAACCAGGCAATGACTTCCCAAAACTCAAAAACTGTTATGTTTATCCTTAAATTCCTAGGAAGTTTTGAAATGCTCAATTTTTAAAAGAAATTAATAAATATGTGTTAAATGTGTAAACCACCTTCCAACAGAATAAATTCTAAAACCCACAATCTGACTTTTAAGACCGCCGTAAATATATCCTATTTTAACAATTAATTCATTTTAATTATTACTATTAGACCCAATGTAATTATTTGATTTAAATAAGATTTATTAAGCACCTACACTTTTGTATTATTTCTATATTACTTTCTATTATTTACTCCCAATTGAATCTTTTTCTTTTTTCAAATGTGCCATGTTTCTTTTTTTTTCCTTTGTAAGACCATCTTCAAAATATACTTGTATATGTCTTTACCTCTCCAAATTCATCATTTTTGCTGAGGTTCAGATTAGTTGCAATTGCCTCCATGAAAACTGATTTGATTAGCAGTCCAAAGTAATTTCTGTAATCCTATACTGTACCTTGCTTGGGTCTTTTTTATATTCCTTGATACTTTTTGAGTTGTGCTATATTATTTGTAGTTTTTGCCTTTTCTTCCTTACTAGATTGAAAGCACTCATCTCTGTATCTTCATCATTATCTAATTCAATGCCTTATATATTCATTGAATTGAATATCGATTGGTGTTTTGAGATTATAATTTAAGAATGTGGCATGATTTTTGAAATCCAAATGAATAGTGAAAATGTCTATGGCCACTGAACATGAAATTATTATGCTCCAGACCATCTCATGAGAAGTAGGGAGATTTGAAAGCATTTCAAATTTATTTTTCTAGCTATGAATTAGGACATTTCTGCTATAGGCCACTAAGTGTAACCTTGACAAGAGCTTTCCCCTGTTTATGTCAAAAGATAACTTATAAAAATTAAAAAAACATTTTAGCAACTCAATGTCATATACTCTTTCTCTGAATTAAAATTGCCTCAACTTACTAAGTTTCTGTATCCTTTTTTTATAAACTGTTGCCATGGAAACAGTGTTTCAGATGTTTTGTCTTCCCTCAAATTTCACATCTGCTATCACGCTATATATATATACCACACATGCAAGAACCAGACATCTTTCCTGCTTGTGAAGATCAAAGCTAATGTTTTTATGTGAATACATAGCCCTTTATACTGGTGGCTAACAGTTGGAAAATAATTGGAGAATGGTAGGACACTCTTGATTTAAAAATATTTAGTAGAGGTAGTTTACAGTCCAAAAAACAAAATGATTTTTGTCTTATTAAATATTATTTTCAAGTAGTCAGCACATCGTCATGTAGTTCTGTTATTTTGAAGTGCTTTATGAACTTGCCCTTGCCTTTTAGGTTTACTCATGTAAGTAATTGACCCTTCAAGTCATGTCAGTTCTATTAAGGGCCTTCACTCCTCCCTCCCTGAATTCCTAGTTTAGCCTTTGTACCTTCCTCACCCGTACAATGAAATGGCAAAATCTATCCTTTCCCCTCCATCGTAACATATAATTATGCTCTTAATCCCTTTCATAAAGGCATCGATTTGGCTGTTTATTTTTCTTTTAGACAAAGAATATGTCATCAACTCCAGGTGAAATGCAAAGAAGAAAGAGCCAAAGATTAGGTGTGAAGAATCCTGACTGGTATCCGTTGTGTTGAAATATGAGTTTTCAGCATTCAGAAAAGTCAGCAAGAATTAATATCTACAAGGCTTTTTCTTTAAAATCAATTATGTGACCAACAGCACAGATTCATATCCTCAACCTGGGTCAGCAAATCCGTTATCATTCAAAATCTTACCTCTTACTTTATTTGTGCCCTGGAGTGAATCTCATGGAATGTGAGAATTGTACATTTCCCCACAGCTAATTCCTACTGCAAGGTCGCCATGGTCATAAATATTTTACAAAAGACTATGTATGTAAATTAGCTCAAAATTAATTATTCCTTCTGTGAGTGGCTTTCTGAGTAAACTGATTTAACTTAATTGTTCAATTCTTTTACTCAGATAACAGACATAATCTGAATATTTTCTGGGAGTAGAGCTATGTTAGCAAGACATGATGTTGAATTTAAGAAATTTTTAGCATAGTAGGAGTATGTAAGATGGAACCAAATAGCATAGTAAATCAAAACTTGATAAGCATCATAAAAATATTCAAAAACATTCTTAGGAATTCAGTGGCTCACTTCTTACTGGGAAGATCATGGAATAGTATGTGCAAGACTGGGGAGGTAAGACAATGCATAGCCTTGAGGCTTGATGGAGTTTTGATGTCAATTACTGACATGACAAGTGAGGAGGAATTTCTGGTTAAGGGGATATCCTTTCAAATATCCTTTTAGACATGCTAAGTTTGATTTTCTATGAAATATCCAGGGAGATCTCTCTAGCATGCAGTTATGAAAGCAAAGCTGAAGCTCAAGAAAGAGATTAGATGACAATATATAAAAATGATGGTCAACTACACTGACATATTGGTTGAAGTTTTAGAGACCATTGACTTATGAAAGATGACAGTATTAAGAATCATAAGAAGATAATATAGAGGTTGCTAAGGAAAGAGAGAACAATAAGCAAACAGACAAAAACAAAACAAAACAAAACACCAACCAAACAAAAAACCAAACCTACCAAAACCTTGGGACTGTTTAAAGAGAATAAAAAAAAAATTAGGATGAAAAGCATGAGGAAAGGGGCACATGGGTGGCACAGTCAGTGGAATGTCTTAACTCTTGGTTTCTGCTCATATCATGATCTCAGGGTCTTGGTATCAAGCCCTGCTTCAGGTTCTGTGCTCCATGGGGAGTCTGCTTCAGGATATTCTCTGTCTCTCTGCTCCTCATCATGTTCAGGAGATCACATTCTCTCTTTCTTGCTCTCTCTCAAATAAATAAATAAATCTTTTTTTTTTTTTAAGAAAAGCATGAGAATATAGTATGATGGAAGTCAACAAAAGTCGTGAAAACATAGAAAGTGTTCATTACCTCCTCACTTGGAGGATGAGAATGAAGAAGTGACACTTGGTTATATTTTAGATATCAGATTTTCTGGACTTCAGGGGAAAAGAAGATCATATGGGGCTACAGGCTTAGTGAAGGAGCAAGCATAGACTATCATTTGAATAAGTTTCAATGAAGGGAAAAAAATGTAGTAGACTTGTGTGAGTAGCCAAAAATGGAAGACCACAGAGTTTTATAATTCTCAACTGAAAATATAGGATTATATTTTTACATTTTTAAATTCTGACTTCTTTCCGGGCTGTAATATATAAATATGATGCTGCTTGATTTTTTTATATAATCTGTCCATTCTGTCATGGTTATTATTATTATTTTGTGTGCATGTGAGGGTACAGTTTACATTAGCTCATAAAATGGCATATTTTCAGGATGACCACAATACATCTTAAAGCTCAGTCAATGTACTAGGTGGTAGACTGCAGAGAGAGGCAAGGTCTCCATGTTTATGTAACAAGAAATTTTAATCACCTTCACTGGCCAAGCATCCACAGCACCCCTGTGTACTTTATGGAAGATATATTATTTATTTATTTCTAAGTATCTCTTTAATGAATTCATAGAATTTTTTATTTCTTTTATCCTTTATTGGTTTGATACTCAGCTTTTCATTTTAAGAATTCCAGATTATTTTTTTGAGTGAGAATCCAAAAGAAGTCTTATTCCACCTGTTACGAGATTATCCGTGTTAAGACATCTATACAGTCTGGGCACAAAAATCACATTCACAAAAGAGAAGGGTGGGCAGAAAAGGAAGGGAAAACGTTGTATCACATTTTCCTCATTTTGCTCATAGAGTATATGTTTTAATTAAAATTAATTAAAAATTTTCTCCCAGGCTCTGGGCACCTGAGAAAATCACGGAAGTCTTTAGAACTTTGGTGAAAGATATTTTAAAAGCTGAGAAAATGGTATTATTAAGTCAGCTCGTCCTCTCTGCAACCTGAAAGCAGCTTCCTTCACTCTTTGAAGCTTCCATCAGGCACCCTGCCAGGTGCGACACAGACCTCATTCCTCGTTGAGATCCTCTCTCATTGTGTTTGCGCTTCAGGGCATGTTTCAAAACTGATAGATCAAATTCTTGGTTCAGCCAGTCTTTAAAAAACAGGCAATTTATAAATGAGCTATTTTAGCCCTGAGAAAGAAGCATTTGTTGGGTCATTACTTATGGAATGTTCTGATCTTTAATTCTCTACAAAACATATTCTGTACAGTTCCTGAATCCGGAATTATCAACTGGATTTTACAGAGAAGGAAAGAGAATTAGCAAGTAGTTAAACATTTTTGTTTTGATTTTTTCCCCTAGTCTGTCAAAGCAAACATCAGAGACCTTTAAAAATCTATTTTGGAGAATAGGCTTTAAAAAGCGTAAATTTGAAAATCCATTTTGTAATTATGTATAGTATAAATTCTGACAGTCCTCAGTTGTGTGTGACTTGAGAGGAAAAAAGTCCACAGTAGAAAATACCTATGCTTGGTTTTCTTCTTTTTTCTTCTCAATGTAAGAAAAAGATGGTTCCAGGAATGTGTTTAAAGGTTACAAATGTTCGAATTTTAGAATTATAAGGTAGCTTTAAAATTCTGTTTGCTTTGCCTAATCCAAGTGCTGCGAGAACCAGAGATTTGTCTGACTCAATAGACCAATATGTTCTTAATTTTTTTCAAGTCTGTGTTACTGTAATATTATCTATATTATTACACTATCTGATTACAGTGAAAATATATTTTATATAGAGACAAGATCTCCAACTTACTATGGAGCTTCAAGAATAATTGTTATAATGGATTTCATACATCATTTGGAGCATTCATTTTCACTTTAAGCTTTGAAATAGCGTCTGATGTGCTGGGTGGCTCAGTCGGTTAAGCGTTTGCCTTCAGCTCAGGTCATGATCCCAGGGTCTTGGGATCCAGTCCTGCATTAGGCTCCCTGCTCAGGGGCAGTCTGCTTCTCCCTCCCTCTCTGCCTCCCACCCCCCACCCACCTTGTACTCTTTCTCGCTCTTTATCTCTCAAAAATTTTTTTTTAAATTTTTTTAAACAACATCATTGTTGCAGTTGAGTTGCTCCTGTCACTTTTGAACAGTAACTTTACAATATTCAATTGTGAGTCATTTTCCATCACATAGACATGTGTTGTGAGGCAGGGTCTTGCCAATACAACAATGAGTTATTCAAATCCAAATATTTCTAAGGAAAACCAAAAACATTCTTTTTCAAATACACCAGAATTTATTGAAGGAATCATCTACAGACTCTATCACTGCTTGCTCTTCTCTATTCCCATTGACTTCTCATGATGATTAGTATTTAAAATTCTCAAACCAATTGGAGCTTCCAGAACTTTTGAACTGAGACATGATATTTTTTTTATTCCAGTCACTGGAAGCTTAGTCATGAATACTATTTGGGGAATTCATCTATGATTAGTTATAAAGTTTTAAGATTCTAAATAAATTCCTGACCCCTAAACAGCACAGGTTTTCTTGGCAGCAAGTCTAATAAAAGGCCTACAGAAGGAAATAAATTAAAGCAGAAAGAGGACATTTGCATATTTTAAATGTTTAGTCTCTCTCCTGGTAATATTGAAAAACTTGGGCCAGCACATTTCCAGTAACATTTAAAATGAAAAAGTGTTTTTTCTCACTTCTAAACTTTTTTCTTTATGATACAGCATCTTTTCGCCTTTTTGATATTTATACTTTTTCATAGAATCTTTCAATTAATTTTGTTCATTAGATTTCCTCTTTGATTCCTAACCAATTTTCATGTGATTTAAGTTCATTGAGAGTTTTCAGTGCTCACTTAATTAAATATATAACAATTTTGTTACATAAAGTTTTCTGAAATTATTTAAATCTCTATATCACTTAAATTCCAGATTCAGATATCAAAACTTGAGTGGATAAAATAAAAGATTTATACGTTCAACAAGCATTTACTGAATCACTACTATGTTCAAGTTTTTTAGTTATGCCACAGGTACAAACAGAAAAATAGTTACATAAGAACTTATGATGTATATAGTTGGGATATTGTATCTGAAATACAGTTAGAATAAGCTAACTGCCATTATGTAAGGATTTTAAATGGTTGAAAGGATTAGAAAAGACAAGTCTGAAGGAGGTGAAATTTGAACTGGTGGTCTTTAGGGATAAGTAGAATTGACGTGCTGTCTGGGAGGGAGAAAGAGGTAGCAGGATTCCTGAGAATGGATGAAGCGTGAGTAATGTCTCAAAAGAAGAAAATGGTAGGGACACATTTACAGCTTTGTATTGCTGGATTATTGAATATTCATGGGGGATCAGTGGGATATAAAGCAGGGAAAGGAGATAGAGGCCACCTTGTAAAGACTCTAATATCTGATTGCATAGACCCAAAGAGGTAATTGAGTGTCCTTAAAAAGAGACCTGGTAACGTAAAAAAAAAAATAATAATAATAATTGGACTTTGGCATTTTCAGTGGATTAGAGCAGAAAGACCCGTAGGCAAGAAAGCAATTTATGGGGATTTGCAATAAACATTATGGTTTAAGTGGGATTGAAAGGCATTATGGACACGGACTGTACAGGCTTTTCAATTGTATGACTATGGCCCCCAATGTCAAAAATGATCAAAGGTCTGTGCCTTGGTGAATAGAAGCAAATAGAAGCATCTTTTTTTTTTTTTTTTTTAAATAGAAGCATCTTTGAAAGAGATAGGTCAGGAGAAGGAATTAGATCTGAGGGAGAAAATATAGTTTTCTTTGGTCAAACTAACTTTATGGTTGCAGTAGAAGCATCCAACAGACGATGTCTAACACTGTTACAACCACAGGCCTTGAGCTTGGCAAAGAAGTCACTGGGACTGGAGATACAGGGAGTCATTTCCATAGACAAGATTGCTAAAGACCATGAGATGAGAATTGGGATATATACCCTGAGGGACAGAGCACTGAAGGGAAAGACATGCATACCACAGGGCAAACCTTGAGAAATATGTTGGAATGGGGTTGGGAAGGAAGTAAGTGGAGTTGCAGAACAATTAAAAAAGAAGAAGGAAAATGTTATGAGGATAAAAATCAAATGAGTCTGTCACAGAGGTGCGGAATGAAACTGTAGAGGGAATAAAGATGAAAAAGAACTGGGAAAAGGTCTCTGGCCTTGGAGATGAGGAGGTCATAGGTACATGAGTAAGGGGAGTTTCAGTAGACAGGGAGAAGGGAAGACAAACCACAGGAAGGGAATGGGAAGAGTGAGTGGTGTGGTGACAGCAGTCTTTGATGTAAATACGTTGCCGGTAATTGGGCTGTGGAAAACAGAAGATCCTGAGTGTCAGCTGAAGGAACAGCAGAGTCGAAAGATCATATCAGTTTATTGAATGAGAGTATCTCTGCATGTGGGAGGCAGTAGAGAAGAAAGCCACAGAATTAGAAGATCGGAGGAGTATAACCGAATAACCAAGTATTTAAAGAGGGAATGATCCAGAATGCAGGCAGCTGAACTATCAGAACACCATTTCTTTCTCAGGAAAAAAAAAAAAAAAGTGACTGTGAAGAGGGGTGTGTGTGTGTGTGTGTGTGTGTGTGTGTGTGTGTGTGTGTGTTAATGGGTAATTTTTCTTCTCTAGCTGCTGGCCCAGTACAGGAAATCTTAATCTCAGCAAAGTAGGACATAAGGTCCTACTGGGATTGATAATATCTGGGTGAGGTTAAGGATCTGTGTGAAAGGTTTTTAAGGGTATTATAAGAAGCATCAATCATCAATCTAGGACTAGACTGAAGATCTATGTTACTTTGTGGCTTCGATCATTATTATTTTTCCACTTTTTAAAAAAAGATTTTATTTATTCACGAGAGACACACAGACAGAGGCAGAGACACAGGCAGAGGGAGAAGCAGGCCCCACGCAGGGAGCCTGATGTGGGACTCGATCCCAGGACTTCAGGATCATGACCTGAGCCAAAGGCAGATGCTCAACACCCGAGCCACCCAGGTGCCTCAATTTTTCCCCTTAATTGTTGTTACAAGCTTCTGATTATGCTCAAAATAAAATAATGAAGTATTTTTTTAGTGAATCCAAGTAGTGAAAAGATTATGTGCATTTACAGATAAAATTTCTGTTTTTTTTTTTTTTTTTTTTTTTTTTGGTAACTGTGGCCAGACTTCAAAAAAAAAAAAAATTCACTTCAATTTATTCTGTGGATATGCTCTCTTTGTACTTCTTTAATTCTTAGAATGGATGAAATCACATATTAGCAATGTTAAAGCAATTAGCCATATTTATGAT
Organism: Nyctereutes procyonoides; assembly: GCF_905146905.1. NCBI lineage: Eukaryota > Metazoa > Chordata > Mammalia > Carnivora > Canidae > Nyctereutes > Nyctereutes procyonoides. Next base: position 10,241,817 of record NW_026575122.1, read on the forward strand.
TATCCATTTAAATATGTGGTCCAAGGATGCCTGAGTGGCTCAGTGGTTGAGCATCTGCCTTTGACTCAGGGTGTGATCCCAGAGTCCCAGGATCGAGTCCCATGTCGGGCTCCCTGCAGGGAGTCTGCTTCTCTCTCTGCCTGTGTCTCTGCCTCTGTCTCTCTGTGTCTCTCATGAATAAATAAATAAAATCTTTTATAAATAAATAATAAATAAATAAATAAATAGTCCATGTATAACATATATCCATATGCTAGATAGCTTTAAATGTTATTTATATGCTATAAAACCATATCATAATTTCCATTTAAATTATATATACACAGTATAATATTTTTTCCTTGAAAATCAGTTAATTGCTATGATTGAAATTATCATGAATTTATCAGGTACTTAAAAGTAAATGCTATTAGATATGTTGGAGTAGAGAGATTTTACTAAGAAGGTTTGCTAATTTATTACAACATCTGGAATTGCCATACACACAAACACACACACACATACAGACATCTGGAGTGTCTTAAAATTTGATGAGGAAATATATTAAATCAGACCTAAAAATAATTTTATTTCTTGACCTTTGAGTTGCAAACGCTTTGTCACTCTTGCACTTTTCAAACACAACATTCAAACTTGAAAGTGAGTGATGACCGATTGAACCATACTACAAAGGATCAAAACAAATACTTTTTATTAATGTTTATGAATAATCAGGTTCTCTTCAACTGCTTAACTGACAATATTCCACATTCCTCGATCTTCCTTGTGTCTAGGTGGAGCAATGTGATGCAGTTTTGGCCCATGTTACAAGAGGAAAAGTGACATCCTCCTACATTTCCAGGCTCTGCCATAAAACACCCTGTATCCCATGTGTCATAGAGGCCAGACTCCTGTCCCTATACAACCCTTGAAGGGAAATAGAAATTCACACACCCACTCTGGCAAAGAAGTTACAGAGTGTCCCTGCAACTAAGATATTCCCTATCTGTCCCTGTGGGAATCCTACCTTTCTTTAGCACTTGCAATGTTGGCACACATGGAACTGCAACATCATGGGGAGGGCTATGCCACTCTCCTGCTTTGTCATTGTGGAAACTAAGGATTCGGTGTGGAACTTGCCTCCGCATCCTGTGACTTCATGTCTGGAGCACATGGCTGTGTGCTGTGCTCCCAACTTTCCACCTTCCTTCATGATTATTTCCCATATGTAGAACACCCTGATTGTATCTGGTCATCCACGTTCTACTGTCCTCCAGACCTGATTCAAATCCTTCCTCTGCTCCCAACCTCTCTGATCCTCTCTACAATATTATTTCATCACCTCATCCTGACCATCCTTTCCTCCTATCCCTTCATTTCTTCCCCGACACCTACCCCTTGACAAGTGCTTTGGCTTTCTTATAGTTCTTCAAACCCAGCAGGCATATTTGAGTCTCTAGAGCCTGTCCCTTGATATTTCTTCTGCCTGGGATTATGTCCATCTGACTTAGCTCCTTCAAATACTTCTCTGGCCTCTCTCTGCTTATAATATTAACTCATTATCCTCACCCTTGGAATTCCTATCTGCTTCTCTGTACACAGAGATTATTATTTACCATACTTCTCACCATCTGATGTACCAAAGGTTTTACATATTTACTTACTGTCTGTCTGCCCAGTAGAAGGTAAGTTTGATGAGGACAAGGACTCTTGATTTCTTTTTCTTTTTCTTTTTTTTAGATTTTGATTTATTTATTTGTGAGAGACACAGTGAGAGAGAGGCAAGGACACAGGCTGATAGAGAAGCAGACTCCATGCAAGGAGCCTGATGTGGGACTCGATCCGGGGGTCATGCCCTGGGGAAAGGCAGATGCTCAACTGTTGACCCACCCAGGCGTCCCGAGGACTTTTGATTTCTATTCATTGCTCCATAAGGGTCTAGTACACTGTAGGTGCTCAAAAAATATATATTTTTGAATGAATGAATGAATGAATGAGTGATGAATGAATGAATGAATAAATGGACTCCTACATTTTACCCAAATCTAGCATTTGGCTAAAACTTTTTTTATGATAGGTTCTGAGATATGTTACAATATGTTCTCTCTTTAGTGAGCTGGGCTGGAAAGTAAAGGTATTTTAAGATGTTGGCAATGGAAAGACACCAAATATCTCATATATTTCTTGGAGGAGCGCTACCTAAAAGAGACATGGGATGAAGGTCATTGCCTTTGGATTTTATGGTAACAAGAAAATAAGCATTTGGCAAGTGAGGCCACTGTAATTTTAGGGCTGCTTATTAGAGCATCTAGCATTACTTATCCTAATACAGAATATTTCAGTAAACTATTTCAACTTATAAAAAAAGAGCTTCAGTATTTTTGTACATCAATTATTTTTCTAAGCTGAACACTTTTAATAACGCTTATCCCTAAATAAGCCTGAAAATTATGGGAGACCAGAATTAAACATGTTTCTTCGCTGTATAGCTTCTTGGAATCTAATGTCATTATGAATAGCTAAGGAGGAAATATTTCAACATTCTTAATCATATTTGTCCGAAAGAGCACTTTGATTAAAGTTATCTTCGTTAACATCGGCCAGATGATATCTCCCCCAAAACAGTCTGCACTTAAATAGTGGCAATAAATGAATTTTACTACACAAGATTATCAAAAGATTAATTGTTTACAATGAGGCATAATTTTAATTACATTAAAATACACCTTTTCGACATTATTTTAGAAATAATAAAAATTCTACTGAAAGCATTTTTATTATGCCCGTAAATGACACATAATACTCAAATATGAAAAGTTTCCTTTACATAAATAGTATACAGGAAGATCAATGATAGAGTCTAAACATAAATCAATAATAATAAGACATGAAGAAGCAAGCTATGATTCAAAAGTGGAATAAGCAGTCAGGGCTGGCAACATCCACACCATGACCATTTATATTTTTACGTATGGCACACATTATTCAAAACATTTCCAGTGCTGTTTTAAATAATTTTATTTTTTAATGACTATATGGAGGAATAGATTAAAAGATAGTTGAGCCACATCTTCTATTTGTAATTCTGTGAATTTCCTGAACATTCTTTTGGACAGCAAGAGTAATACCATTTTATATTTAATTCCATGCCTCTGAATGTAGCCCACTGCCACGTTCTAACACGTTAGTAAGAGAAAGAAAAAAAAATCGCTCAGACCATTAAAAAGTATAATTCAATGGCACAATTTTCTCCATTCCATTTGTAAGCCAGATGGAATTTTAATGGAAATGGTTGAGAAATATGCAAATTCATTTTACATCTTCAGGTCGACAGACTTTCATTTAGAGAACAACAGCAAAAATACCTGTCTTGCAAACTTCTTCCAGTGGGATGGTTCCTCGGTTAACATTTAGTAGAAAAAAATATTTTAGTTTAAAAATAAACTTCTTGACTTTTCCTTTTAAGATAACTTGTGTCTTCTATTTTATAGCTTTTGGGGGTCCTTTATTTTTGTGTGAAATTTTTTAAGTCTAATATCTTTTAATCCACTAGTTAAAACTAATTTATAATTTAAGCTGAACATTCTGATAGTAAACACTTTCTAAACTTCGCAGTACTTTGCTGTGAGGAAAGAGGGAGAAGATACGGCAGGAATGAGGGAGAGAGAAACTCTAAGAATACTGACCACAGATGCCAAACTTGTACATATATAATTATCGTATCACACAATAATATCTTCAATATTGATCAAAAATATGCAATCTTTAAATTATAATGAGGTGCACTGGTAGATATTGCAAAGAATGCTTTATAGGATCCACCTGAAGAACAAGATCAGGACAAAGTCTTATTATAATCAGTGTTGTTATTTGTAGCTTAGCTTGATTGGGAAGTTGATGATAATGAAATAGCAATTTCTCATCACTTACACATCAAAGAGTTACACATCTTCTGCACTGCTTGCTTTAAAAAAAGTCCCACTGCATTTTAAATGCTGAAACCATTTTAAATACTGAGTCCAAGGACACCACATTGGTCTCAATCGGGTCACAGGGGTACAGTGAACTGCTGTCAACACCAAAGTTAACATCCAAATACCCTGCTTTTTAGGCCCCGTCAGAAACACTGTTTTTGAAACCTGATTTTTTTTTTTAATTTTTATTTATTTATGATAGTCACACACAGAGAGAGAGAGAGAGGCAGAGACACAGGCAGAGGGAGAAGCAGGCTCCATGCACCGGGAGCCCGACGTGGGATTCGATCCGGGGTCTCCAGAATCACGCCCTGGGCCAAAGGCAGGCGCCAAACCGCTGCGCCACCCAGGGATCCCTTGAAACCTGATTAAACATTGCGCTGGAGAGGTAGCAAGGACAAGTCAAGTAATAGAAATATTCTAAACATTATTAATTAATTATTAATCCTATAATAGGATTTTAGTAGCATTCATTCTGGAAGTTAGAATTTAGTTAAAAAACATGGCAAAGACTTTTATGATTAAGAAATTTAATAACTTCAATCTCACCAGTTAATGAAGTCAGAGAATATTGAGTGGAATAGCGACTTGGGTGCTCAGTCTCTGTTTCAGCAGGTGGTCAGAGGAACTCCTTTGATACCTGAAGATTTCCTCCATAGGGAGAGGAACTGACTGCCAGAGCAGTTTAATTTCCCTGCGGGGCCACTACAGTTGTTAAACATTCTTCCTTTTGTTGAATCTAAATTTGCCTTAATTTTACAGCATGTAATAATTTCAATAATTTCAATTCTGAACTGTTGAGGGGAAATCTGATTCACCTTTCATATGCAACTGTTAATATGTCTGAAGACATGTTGCATTGTGTCCTTGAAATCGTCTGTTCTCCAGGTTCTATAGCTTCTGTCTTTGAACCTACATCTCTTGCATCATTGTTCCAGTTATTCCACTGCATGCCCCTAAGTCTCTCCTGTTTACAAGGCATCTTGCAAAGTGGAAGTTTCTATAATTTGATGCAAAACATCAAGTGCGGTTTGACCCACGCCAGGTTTTATTTGGTAGTTTCTGGATACTGCTATAGACAAAGCACTGTCTCCCTTGGAAAGTACATTAAATGGAGGAACACTGTTTGATCAACTTAAACATGTATTGTTAAGCCATGCCTTTACCTCCTAATACTTATGAAATTGGATTGTTGACTTAGGATGAAAAATATTATATCTACTAAATTCCAATTGCATAGATTTAAGCCTATTGTCTCATACTGTTGAATATTTTTCTCTATCTCTATTAATAAAGGGGTCATCGAATTTGAGCCAACTCCAGCTCAGTGCTTTTTCTATAAATAATATTTCATTGTAAAAGAACCATGTTCTTCTACTTTTTTAAAAAAAATATTCGTCTATGGCTGTTTTTATGTTGTAAATGATACTCAGTGGAGTTGAATAATTTTGACAAAGAGTATATGGTCCACGGAATGTAAACTATTTACTATCTTGTCATTTATAGGAAAATTCTCCCATCCCTGATCTAGTACATCACTTGTCCTTTTTGCTTCCCTACAGGTTCAGCAATAATGCATCTATGTCCTCAGGAAAGCTGTGGATTAAAAGGTTGGACCAAGTAGGAATATTAGAAGCAAACATCCAGCTGGACACAGATACATAATCATCATTTTTGTATGAATTAACTTAACCAGATGTGTTCCCAAGTAATTATACTGTGATTCAGCCTGTTTCTTGCTCTCATGATGGAATGCCTTGCTGAAATTCAGATATAGGGTTTTTTTTCTCCATCTTAAATTTTATGTCAATTATATCTCAATAAATAATGACTTTAAACTCATTTTCCTGCTACACTCCTGAGCATATCAGTACGGTAACACTCTAAAACTGGAAATAGATTAGCTGAAATGACTTAAGAGCCCATATTCGCTCTTAAAATTTGTTATATTTCTAAGTGCCAGCACCAACCCATAATTCCCCCACAAATGTATTTCTCTGAAAAGTAGTCCTTGTAAGACCTTGAATAAGGGTTTCCAAAGCCCAATAATTTGATGAAATAATGTATTCTATACACTTTCTCTGGAGTCTCAATGCACATTAGCATGTTAAAGCGTATGGGAAATTCTACTACAATAAATGTATCTGGTTAAGATGAGTCAATATATTCCTTCCCCACAACATTTAGGTACAACACACTCTTTTCTTATGTATTTATTCAGAAACTTAGGTGGAAGAAACTTTAGAAAAATTTATAAATTCCCTTGAAGAAGAATGTGAATCAGTTTTCTTCAGATGTTGAAAAGCTATTTCCTGAGGACATTAGAAGTGGGAGGAAAATAAGTAGGACCAGTTGGGAGTATGAAAATACCTCAGAAGTTTAAAAATAATAATATAATTCTATTTTAAGAATCTGTATTGATTTTTCTGTTTTTACCTGAATTTACTAGGCTGAAGTGATATTAGTTGCATTGATGTAGTAGGAGTAAATAATGCCCTCAATTTTATAAGAACGGTTAATTATTAATTATTATAGAAATAGCAATAAGCATGAATGAAAAAGTAAATCATGTCTGAAATGTGAAAACATTCCACAAGGGCTGGGGTTATTTCTTCCTTATTTGTAGACCTACAGCTCATTACTTTGCAAGTAGGAGGTACTTGTTTAATTGTTGTTGAATAAGCTTGCAAATAAATAAAAGCAGAAATTGTATAATATTATTATTCTACCAAACACTATGTAATAGAGAGATTTCTAGTAAAGCAGAAAATTTCTCTATTTTTAATTGACTTTTCTATTAAACTATATATATGAAAACCAGGCATCCCCAAATTAAAAAAAAATGGAAGAAATAGGAATTTAGTCATTCTATAAAAGAAAAACAAACAAAACAAAAAACTTTATCTTTGATTCAATCAGAGCAGTCACACTCAGTATTTCTGTATTCATAGCCATGGAGGCAGAGCTAGAGGATCGATAACCATCAAACTGTCTGATTTCTTAGTTTGAAATTTAACGTACGTATAAAGGCAGGCCATAAAATACAGTAACATAAATGTGTAAATGTTGCTGATAAAGGCTTGCAGACTCCTCCCTAAAAATACTTTGGGAAATATAATTTTAGTACTTCTTTTTTAAACATTTGAGGACACTATTTTTAAATGCCTATTTAAACATAGCATTTAAAATATGTATTAATCAGTGATATCACTTAGGAAACCATAGCCCTAGAAAAAACCCATTGAGTCTTTCTCTGAAATAAAACTCTGATATTTTAGTTCTTTAGGACACTAACTTTTCAAACCACCTCTATACAGTTTGAGCATCCTACTCAAATTTTATGGGAGTATATATCTACTATGTACTTGAATCTGAATTATTTATTGGGGGGAAATTATAATTAGGGGGTATTGTTTGTTTTTATTTTAGAAACTGGATGTCCTAGAGACTGCTAAAAGAAGGTCATCCCTTCTCGCTTGCTGTGACATCTGACATTCCACTGATCATTAGGATTAGTTTGACTAACTTGCTTGGTTAAATCAAAATACATATGGTTTATATCACATAATACTGCTATGACCATTTATTCTTAAAAAACATGTTGGCTTCCAAGTATTCCCATTTTGGGGGAATAATTATTAGCCAACTCTTATTTTACTTTTTATAGTTTTATATCATAATATTCACCCCACACTCACACAGTATTGGGTTTTGTCATTATCTACAGAAAGGTTTTTTTTCTCCATTTTAAATTTTATGTCAACTATATCTCAATAAAAGTTACTTTATTTTTTTAATTTTAAAGTTCTGAATAAACTTTATAGTTGAGCCATTAATGGGGACTGAGTATGATGAGCATTTTCTTTTTTTTTATTAATTTAATTTTTTTTAAATTTACTTTAAACTCATTTAGTCAGACTGATAAGCTTACAGTCAATTGGTTAAAACACATTATATTATTAACCACATGGTGGCTTCTCCACTAGAATATAACCTCCTTCAGCTCAGACACCATGCTATTTATCTCAGTATTTCCCATAGCATCTTGCAAATAGTAGTTTTTCAAAAATATTTTTTAATGATTCAGAAATGACACATATACATAAAACCTGTTGTGGTCGAATGTAGCATGCAGTAGACACTCAATAATTATTTCACTGGAAAAAGAATACTATCAAGTTTTCAGACGAGTCACTGATTGCTTTGTCTGAAGCCCTGAATGCTTGTTAATCATGGCCAAGAATGTCAAGATTAGTCTTCGCATGTATCAGCATTGTTGTGCATGTACCTCCACTAAACCTGGGGTGGAAGCATGTGTCCTGGAACCTCGCTGCGTTTCACATCTTCCTGCCTCCTTCTATCTGCTGGTGAGCTTTGGCAAGTCAAACCTATCAAACCTATCTGACCTACTTATCTCTATCTATAAAATACCCTTGACAGGATTTTGTGTGAATTAAATGAACAAAAAGTCAAATGTATGTGATAGTTCAATTCTTTAAGGGGCTACTATTATACTTTATCATCCAAACTTTTAATTTCTAATCAGATTCATACTCTATAAAGATTGAACATTTAGACACCATTACCAATCATAGTTTTGGAAAGTAGTATGATTCCTTAAGGTCCCAGCTGCCCCTGAAAACAGCCCTGTATGTTACAAATTCCTCCTCTCAAAGTCTTAAACCTGCCATTGAGAGCTTCCCCAGGAAGAGTTTGTTTTTCTTTTCTTTAGCTTTATTATGTTAATCATCAAACTTTTGATATTCTTTCTTTCATATACTCCTCAGATCTAATAACAGGCGCCCATGCTCCCATTTTCCAGAATATACATTTATCAATATTTTGTTATCTGTTTCTCAGACACTGGCAAAGACTCTTTTACTGCTCCATTCTTTTTTTTTTTTTTTTAAGATTTTATTTATTTGGGAGAGAACACACTTGTGCACAAGTTGTGGGTGGGGAGCAGACGAAAGGGTGAAGCAGACTCCCCACTGAACAAGGAGCCCATGTGGGGCTCCATCCCAGGACTCCTGGATCGTGACCTGAGCCAAAGACAGTCATTTAACCAACTGAACCACCCAGGCACCCCACTACTGCTCCATTCTTAACCGCATCCTTCTACACAGATCTGTCTTAAGTTAGTGTTTATTCCTCAGTTTTGATTTGTGTGGGTATTCCATAAGAAATAATTAGCATTGTTTTGACTACAATGTTTTTTTTTTTTTAGTTAGCTTTTAGAATGAAATCAAAACTACGTACATCTCTCTCGTGCTTGCTATTTCCCTCTATCAGTATATGTCCCAGAGATTTCCTCATGGATTCCATAGCTGGTACTGCTCAGTTTGTATCTTATACAAACAAGATGGACAATGAAGCTGTGACCATTGGTTTTGATGCCTATAGCACTGGTTATGGTAAAATAATTGGTTATGATATTAACCAATATTATACCATTGAACTGCTTTGTAATATTTCATCCTTATTAATCTCACTTTACATAAAACCTTTTATTTATTTATAGGCTATTAGGTTGTTTATAGTCTTATACTTTTACTGAGAATATTGTAATAGAATAACTGTCCCTGGTACTCATATGTGAGAGTTTCTCTGTGCCCACAATCCACATCTGAATAGAATCTCTGGGCCATATGATATATCTTTTAAAACATTTTCAAGGTGGTGGTCTTATTCCTTATTGGTTACATCCCTTTTGGTTTAGGTTACTTTCCTATATTTCCACATGCCTGAAACCAAGATCTGCTCTTAATCAGCTTTTGTATCTTTGTAGTACAATGTTTGGCACAGAAAAGTTTCATTCAGTTTTCTTTCTAACCTCTTGACATTGATGACTAGGATTCAGGGGGCCAAAAGTGTTACATAGAAAAAAATATATCTGTACTTTTCCTAACCTCTAAATAAAGTTGATCATTTATTTCAATCATAAATTTAGGCTGAAAAAAACCAAGTAGTATTAGCCAGGCCTATGATTTTTTTTTTTTTTTTACCAATAGAAGGCAAGTATATTTTTACATCACATTATAGCTATTGCAGATGTGTCAAAACATCTCTTAAATTTCCCACTACTTTAAAATCATGATAGTTATCAGATTCATCCCAATATCTTATTACTTAATATCTTACTAAAGAAGTATACATATTAGAACATCAACTTTTAAAAATATTTTCTGATTACTATATTTCAATTTACTTGAATTCTCTTATAATCCTCTGTGTTTTTATGCATTATCCTGATAAGGAGATTATAGGATACACAGGAGGTTCATGGCACAAAAAAGGTTAAGAACTCCATTAAATGTTAGTTCTTAAACCTCCCTTTTGCCCTTTTCACTCCCTGACAGGCCTTACTGGAACCTCTTAATGTACTGAGAAATGTCAAGTCCTGAGAGACAATTTGTTAATTGAAAATGAAGCAGTGCTACTTAGTTGTTAGCCTGATGTTCAACTATCTGTATTTGGTGAAGCCTGGATCTCCTTGGGGATCACACTCGTTCATGTGTGAATAGCACTGCCACAGAATTCAAAGAATCACACTATGGCTCTCACCTAGAAGCAGAAATAGAAGGTAAACTCAAAAGGATTTAGAAAGATATATTGTTCAGTTACCTTAGTAACGGCCCACTTAGGAAACTGGGCTCTCATCTTCATTTCTACTTCCCCACTTCCAGTCTTTAATCTCTCTTCATTTCTGATTACCTCAAGATATTATGTTCCTAACTTCTTCTGTGGTTTAGGGTTTTAAATTAAATTGCATTTGTGCTTCCAATTGCAGTGATTCCATTTATTTTTTATTGAATGACTTTTTCATGTGATGTGTAAAAGTTTAAGGTGTATAGCATGTTACTTTGGTACATTTATATAATGTCATACATCTGCCACTGTAGGGGCATTTATCACGTTGCACATAGTTATAGCACAGTATTATTGTCCATATTCATTCCGTTGTGCATTAGATTTCTATGGCTTACTTATTACTCATTGCAAGCAACAATTCTATTTTAAAGTGTGTAAGTTCTCTTGCATTCACCAAGGAGATATTTGGCCTTCTTACCCCAGACCACTGAGATTTCCACTCTTAATGCTTAAGCCAACCAAGATTGTGTCAGTTGACTTTGCTAGGGAGTGCATGGAGGAAACTAGCTCATCCTTTCCTTTCAGCACTCCTAAGTAAAAGTTTTGGCACTTTTCCATTGAAAGTTTTGACAAAGGTTAAACTTTGTAGATTAAAGATTAAATTTAGGAGAACTTACTCTGCAATGGAGAACTTGTGCTTTGTGAGTTTAGAAACTTGCAGAAAGTCAGTCTCACTATGACTCTCATTTTGGGGTACTCATGTTCATTACCCTACTGCTTTCTTCAATGTCTATTTCACTGTTCATTCCACCAATAATATTTCCCCATTTGTAATAGTTCTGGGGTCTCCAGAGAAACAGAACTAATAGGAAAAAAAAATATATATATATATATTATATAAACCATGTGAGCCAATTCCTTGTAATTAATCATATTATATGTCATAATAAACTATATTATAATGTTATTATTTTATATAATTATATATAAGCCACAATAAATCATATTATATATGATTATAACAATTCCTATTATATATAATAAATTACATCATCATAATAATAACATATTATATTTGATTCACTTTAGGTAATTGGCTCACATGATTATGGAGGCTGAGAAGTCCCATGATATCTACTTGGCAAACTGGAGATCTAGGAATACTGGTATAGTTCCAATCCAAGTCTGAATCCAAAAGCAGGAAGTGACTGATGTTTCAGCTGAAAATGATCAGAGAGAGTGAATTCTCCTTTCCTGAGCCTTTTGTTCCATTCAGGCCTTCAATGGATTAGGTGAGGGCCACCCACATTAGGAAGGGCAATCTGCTTTACTCAAACACAATTCAAATGTTAATCTCATTTAAAATCACCCTCATAAATACATCTAGAATGTTTACCCACATATCCAAGCAACCCATCCATTCTCCCCATGGCCCAGCCAAGTTGATACATAAAATTAACCTTCATACCATTGGTGATTATTACTCTCTTTACGCTAGGTTCACTGATAGCAAACACTTCTATTACTTCAGTTTCTTCAGAGAATGCTCAATAGTACCCTTCCTCATTTACTGTTTTTCTGTTTTAAAGCCTAGAGATCATTTGGTTTCTAGAACTTGCCCTTGAAGCTCACTCAAATCAAGAGTGTTGAAACTTCACACAATACAGGGGAAATATGAGTATTATTTTAGTTTCCATTAAGAATTATTTTTCCACCCTTCCTTCTTTGAGGTTCTTATCACTAGATAGTACACTTCTAGCGCATCTAGGCTATCATTTAACCAACTTTACTCTCCCCATTCATTTAGGAATTTGGTTTCTAGCATATGTTTTTTTTTTTCCTTTCTCATATCCATTTTAGTGACTTTAATATCTTTGTGAGTAATCCTACTTTCACATTTACTATGTTTTCTGAGTCTACAATTTTGCTCATAATCAATCTTAACCCATACTTGTAGTAGGTTTTGAAATTTGTTAGCTCAACTGATCAATTTATGAAGTCTTAAACTAATACATTAATCTTTCAGCATATTCTTCTGTATTTCCAGATCACTTGCCTATATTCCTTTGACACTGTTCTTCATTTTCTATTTCTCTGGAACTTTCTTTTTCTTCCCTATCATTAGTAGGCTTCCTTTCATGACTGTCTGACATAGTCTAGATCATTGATTCAATCTCTTTATTGACAAATAGTCTAGATCATTGATTCAATCTCTTTATTGACAAATCATTAATGATTTCACCTTTTACATTTCCAGAATATGTTTTGTTTTTGTTATTTTTTTCTAAAAACTCCTGAATTCGAATCATTCCAACCAATTACATTCTTCACCTCTACCTGTAGGGTGTTGTGTGATGTTTATGAAAATCATATTTCAAAAGTGGAATGGTGTTTTACAAACATAGAATCTGAAATGGCTAAAGAATAAAGGTCAACCTCTCATGCTAAGCATCAGAGGAATCTATGATGTGACTCCTGGTTACCTCCTTTTCTAGATATATTGTTCAGTAAATTCCTCTTCCCTTTCCTGTCAAGAACTGTGTAAGATCAGAAATTTTGCCCTAATTGCAAGCTAACAACTTAGCCTACCACAATTTCATGTATGTTGGCAGAAAACACAAGACCTCTGGGGTAGGGTGTGTAGTAAATAATTTAATCTTGCCTAAAGAGAGGTCTGGAATTTGCGCTCATTTCCTGGGGGTAATCTCTAAACCCTTATAATGTATTGCTTGAAAAAAGCTTCATTGTTTACCTGGGAGCCTTGGGCCATGCAGGATTTATAATGGGAGTTTTAGGTCATGTTGCATAGCTAAATCTCTGAAGGGTCTAGAGTCTAAGCTAGACCACATTATCAGTCAACTCTATCTATATGACAGAGAGCTCCTTACAAACTCTGGATGTCAAGGCCCAAGTGAGCTTCCTAGTTGGGAATATGCAGGGTGTATTATCACATATCACAGGATAGACATATTATTCCATTTTGGGAAGACAACTGGAAGCTCTGTGTTTGGGACTCTTTTGAATTCTGTGCCATGTATCTTTTTCCCTTGAGTGATTTTAATCTGTAGTAAACCATAACTATGAATATTACAGCTTTCAATATATTCTGTGAGTGTTTTTATCAAATTATCAAAATTGAGAATGGTCTAAGGGACTCTTAAATTTTGTAGTTGGTATCAGAAGTGATGGTGGTTATGTGATCTGTTCCCTAACTTTACAGTGATACAAAGGACTTTATCAGAACTCATGACTGAGTATGAGTTTCAATTATGCATAAATTTCCCTTGTCCTCTCAATCTGTGGAGATATTTGGAGTGGTTCCAGGGGGATGCTACACACAGAGTGGGCTCGAAGCATAGCTGAGGAACCCTGAACTTAGGGAATTTGAATCTTTTATACTGGATATAAACATGACTATCCAGAAGACATGATTTTTATCTCTCAAGGCTGTGCATAAGCCCACCTTTTGCTCTGGAAGGAGTCACTATTTCTATCTTCTAAGGTTATTTGCTATTGAAGAATCCTTAAAAAGTTAGTTTGGAACAAAAGAGCAGTTGATGTCCATTTTTTACATGATTTACAGAAATATTTGAGACTTATGGAGAACTGTCTTCCAACAAGTCTAATGTTCAGTCACAACGAACTACCTTAGACTTGTCCCAAAGTATTTTCCTAGATCTCTGCTTTGTTCATATTTCCATTCTATCTGAAATACACTGATCACTGTGATAAATATCATTCCTCTTTCAGGATTCTTTTCAAGTGTATCATAACCAAAAATCGCATTTAATACCTCTTTACACTGCCCCTAATCATTAACTACCCCTTTTTGAGATTTTATCCTTCTCAAATTTCTAGCACAATGATGACATCATTCTGTTGTCCTTGATTATTGAAATAACTTTTTTTTTCTCTGCTAAAAACATACGGAGACTACTTCTGATTTGTCCTTTTATCACCTGGGTAGCATTGCTCTGCCACATGGTATCTACTGAAAAATTTATTGAAATAGAGAACTACCCCATATTCTAATAAAAAATAATTTATATTATATTCAAAAAGTTTAAAGATTAAGATCAGGACAGAGCACAAATCAAGTCGGTTCTGATTTTTCTGACTACATTCATGCTATTGACCAGGAAAATAGAATTATTTAGTAACTCAAGACTTACATTGTGTCTATAATAGTCCTCTTTATGGTACCCAAGCAACAGAATGCATACAATTTTTTTCCATGATGACTTATTTCCTGGAAGCCAGCCATTTCCTACTTTCTTCATTTCTACCATCTGAGTTTAAGACATTATTTTTCATCTACTTTACTTAATAGCCTCCAGTTTGTCATCTTTCTACCTTTGTTCTCTAGATCACATTATGCAGCCACAGTGATAATTTTAATATAAATCCTGTCCCTCCCCTACTTAAAACCCTCCAATAGCTTCCTCCTATCCTCACAGTAAAAGCCAAACACTGTATAATGACCTCCTTTGGGGTATTGTACAGATTATTTTCCCTGCCTAAAATGCTCTTCCACCAGTTAATTCATGTGAATAACCACTAACCTTAAGTATCACCTACTTGATGAGTACCTGTTTAAAGACGATTGTCCTAAACTCACTTATTGGAATTACAAACTGTGCCCACACCCCAAGCACTCTGAATTTTACTCTGGACTACTTTTTTTTTTTTTTTTTTTTTAGTATGTCATGACTTTCTAACATGCTTTACACAATTTACTCTTTTTCTTTGTTTACTGTTTGCTTTAGATTTTTCTAGAATTTAAGCTCTGTGAGAACAGAGATCTTTATTTTTTCCACTGATGATATTAATGCACACGAAACAGTCTCTGTCACAGGGTAGGTCATCAATAGACATTTTTCCTGTGAGCCAATTAATGAATGACTTAGGAAAGTTTATGAAATTGTTATTACTACTGATGTCACTCATTAGAAGAGGGGCACTCCGGGATGGAGTGAGAATAATGGTAAGAATACATTGGAAAAACTGAATTTAAGGCACATTCTGCATAATTCAATCTACAGACATTCATAATCGACCCACCTACTCCTCCTCTGAGGCCCACTTGATGGTGTATTTTAACATGGGACCACTTATGTGAATCTACGTGAACTGTCAAATATTGTATTTGGCTATCTCTTTCCAGAGTAGGAGGAAGGAATCATTTTTAAGCACATAAAGTATGTTTTAAATTTACTATAATATCAACAGTGTTCCTATCCTTCAGTTACATAGTCTATTGACTTTTATTTTATTTTATTATTTAAAAAATAACTTATTTTATTTAATTTTATATTTATTTTCTGGTAAAGTAGGTCATCTATTTCCCACAATATGCAGATCTGTCACTGACCTTTCCTTGGAAATCATATAGTCAAGTATTAATTTTTGCTTCAATAAGTGTAGGAGAAACCAGAACAGAGCTATGTCTCAAATGAATAGCAGCAACACATAAGCAGGGTGTGGTTTCTTCTGTGTTAGATAATCATGCCTTTGGGTATTACAAAGCAAGAAGCATAATTCTGAGATCTCGATTTTGGAGATATGTGGTTTTCCATGGTTTACATACTGGAAAGATGTAGGTGTGTGGTTGTGAGGATGACACATATTGTTGACCCTTAGAAATTTATTTTTATTATAATAGGTAACTAATTACTTGTGAATCATTGAGCTAGAGTATAGATGATATTTTATCATGTTTTATAATAGTGAGATTAATAAATATTTCTTCTATAAGACTGACTCAATTAATTTTTTTCAGTTCTTTTCCTCACTCTTCAAGCAAGAAATCTGATACTAGGCATTTTCTAAAAATCTGTTATCCTTTCCTCCTCTTTCATAAAATGCAATTTTAATATAATATTTTAAATGTTTTTTTTTAGTTTCATCAACAAGACTTTTATTTATCCTCCCATAATTAACTATGAGTTTTTTTGTCTATAGTTTTCCAATGTCCTACTCTTAGAAGGCAGATTACCAAGCTTCATTGCACTGTGCATATCCATATGTTAAGTTAATATCTATTAAAGATAAAGCTGAAAAACAGTATTTTAAACCATCCCTGAGGTAAGTAAGACCAGACAGAAACAATATTTAGCCGTGTTAGGAACAAGTTGTTGCATGAACATGTTCTGCAAACAACGTGGTATTTAGATCTAATGAATATTTCCTACTTGGAAAGTAAATTGCTGATGTGCTTCCTGGCACTGTCTTCCTAGTGCCAGAACACATCATGTTTTTCTTTTGAAAGATCTTTCATAAAAAGATCCGTACCTTCAAATCAATTTGAGTTAATCCTTACATGCTGTATTCTGTTACTGTGCACTAGAGAAAAATAAACACTGAATTTCACATTATGAAAATGAACCCATGTTCTCTCTGTTGTCAAATATTTCTCTTGCTTTCTTTCTCCTTCTCTCTCTCCTCTCCTCCCTCCTCTCCTGCTTCTCCATTCCCTTGCCTTCTACCTCTTTTTTTCCCTCCTTTCCTACCTCCTTTCCTTCCTCCCTTTCTCTTTCTATTCCTTCCTCCCCATCCCTTCTTTATTCCTTCCTCCTTCTCAATCTCCTTTTCTCCCTCTTTCCCTCTCTCTTTCTCCCTTATTTCTTGATTTAAAATAGTCAGAAATCTCCCTTCTTGTTCTCCCTATAATTTCTAATGGACTGGTGATATTTATATATAATTAGAAGTTCCTACCCCTTCAAGTAAGTAGAGTGCCATGCATAATAATATCAGTTTGTAAAAATAATAATAATAATAATAATAATAATAATAATATCAGTTTGTGCTTGTGGATGCACCTACGCTAACTCAAAATAACTCAATATGATAAAACATATTCATAAACATTCTCTCATCTTATTGCTTTTTAGTAGTTGCAGAGGATAACCCATCAATTTAAATATAGGCAATGGGAATTAGACTCCTAGGGGTTGGAGTAGAATCTCTCAGTGTGACCTGAGAATTCATTTCCAAGAAAAACATGAGGGACGCTTCTGTTGTTATTCTTGCTATTGCTTAAAAATTTCTTGTTATTTTTTTATAGTGACCTCAAGAGTCAAAATGTTCTAAGTTCCAGTACCAATTATTTTAAAATAATAATACATTTGATAGAATTTTGGGTGACTTAAAGTAAAAATTGCAAGTTGTGAAATAGAATACAAATATCCTTGTGCTTTTACCTGTTTAATCTCAGATTATCATCACACTAGGCTGGTGAGGCCAAATAAGTGATTTTCTGGACATCAAAGAGTTGCCCAGAGGCAAAATGGAATTCTGCCCTGGGTCATCTGACCAAGAGGTGGGGAATGTCATGTCTAGATTTTAGAGTCTTCTAGGAAAATCTTTAGATCACCAAAATGATCACTTCCAAGACACCTCATCTCCATAATTTTTTATCTTCAGGAATAAAGCAAATATAGAGGAATTCATCACATGTAAAACAATTTATTCCATTGTCAGAAAGCACTAGGTTGTAGTTATTTGTAAAGTTGAGAGGAAAATACCTTCCTGAAACATTCATACATTCAGTTCCATTTGCTTGCCAGAGAAACATTTAATGACACCAAGTTTCTAACTAAATACTCCATTGTACTTTGAACTAATCTTAGTGTGAGATATTTTTCATAATTTTCATTATCTTTGCCTTTGACTTAAGTTTGAAACCAAATAGATTTGAGTCACTTAATTCCCCTCAATTTGAATTTCTGAAATTGAAGACTCTGAAAAATAAGGCAGTTAGGTCGGACCAATGTTTTCCAACCCGGATGGTACTGCGATGTAATTATCAGTGATAATTAGTCAGGGGGAGTAATGAGAGACTGTCGAGAAGGAAGTCAAGGAAGATCTGTGTAGAGGTGGTAATATTTGGACTTGGCTGGCCTTAGATCAGAGGGAGGACCACTTCTAGTTCTAAAAGTTGGTGATTTTGTAAACTCCACCTTGAGCTCTTTTGAAACTGTTTTGGTGGTTTAAATAGTATTGAGATATATGTACAGAAAACACACCCAGTATTTTAATGATACAAAAGACAGGTAAAGTTAAAGATTTATTTGTCTTTAGAGACAGCAAATGTTAAAATATGTATCTTTATTCTGAATTTTCTCTTTCCTTTTAGAAACTTCTATGACTTCAGAAATAGTTATTTGGGGGTAATGATGAATTCGTACCAAAAGCTTAGAAAATTATTCAAGATTAGATAACTGATGCTAAAGAAATACCTTCGAATCCAGTGACTGTTCATTATTAAATTACTGTTTTTTTAATGAAATTTGCATCTCAGAGGAACCCTTTTAAGGAAATCAGTGTGGCAAAGTTTCCTATAAGTGTTAATTCCTTGCCTCACATGACAGACTTCATGCAGAAGGAAATTCTCAACTCAAATATCATATTCTCTGAAATGTTTCCTAAGTAGGAGTGGTCACTGCCTTTTCTGTGTGCCTACAACATTCTGTTCATATTTTTATATGGCACATATGCTTGCATTGGGATTATTTGTTGGTCATTTCTACTCGACAACTTGGAGGAACAAAAAAACTTATTTTTAAAAATCTTCATTCCCATCACATTGGCAATTTTCACTCTTATGTTCCTTGTCCCCTAAGCCAGAGAAAGGAGAGATTTTTAATGACTTAACAATACATTTCTAGATATACCATATAGATTTTATAAGAAGTGATATAACCAAAATATAAGGAAAATACACCAGAAACTCTAAAAGCAGTAGGATATGACTCACTGAAGAAAATTTTAAATCAATACCCCTTTAATAAAAAGAAAAAAAAAGGCAAAGGAAAGCTTTTTAAATTCAAACGGTTCAAGGAATGAGGAAGTGAACAGAATGATCTGTTTTGGTGGGGGGTGAAATGGAACAAACTAAAGAGAATTATAGAAACGTCTAATTTTGCTCATTGTAGCAAATATTTGTTTAATTTTTGTTGTTTATTTGTTTGTGTTTTCCTACTTCTGAATGTCCTCACAATATTTGAGGAATGTTTTTCTGTATTAGCCCTGCTGGGACAAGGTCTCACCTCTGCTAAAGAAGCTGAAAATCTCAGACACTGTGCCCCTTTTACTTTTTAAAGATTTTATGTATTTATTTATTTGTCAGAAAAAGAGAGAGAGAGAGCATGAGCAGTGGGAAGGGGCAGAGGGATAGAGAAAAATGGGCTCCAGGCTCAGCAAAGAGCCAGATGTGGGACTCTATTCCAGGGCCCTGGGATCGTGACCTGAGCCCAAAGGCAGACACCTAACCAACTGAGCCACTCTGGTGTCCCAGGGTGCCCTCCTATCTTACAGTCTGTTTAGACACTTGACTTATTCTTAGCCAATCACAAGTTCCCATGTATGCATTTGAATTTAGAGGAAACAAGCTTGGAGACAGGGAAGATCAATGACATCGATGTTTGGTTTCCAGAGGTAGTAGCAGAATTGGGGTAGCAACTGAACCCATGTCACATGCCCACAGAGGCAGTTACCAACAGTTGTACTGAGAGAGCAGTCGCCACAGCAAAGTGATCTCAGTTAGGTTCTTCATGTGGGCAGATTTTGGCTGTAAGGGTTTCTGCCTATTTTTCTAACCTTTTTTTTTGTCTTGTTTTTGTTTTTTAGTCTTCTTAGTGATTCAGTGAGTTACCTGATTTATTTTCAAAATATTTCTTTCAATTGACAGAGTGTGCTTCTATTCAATGCAGGTAAGAACCATCATTCATTCATTATCAGAGAAGTTCTAGGTAAATTTAGGTTTTATTTTAGTGTGCCTAAAATACTAGCTTATATATTACAATACATTTTATCTCTGTATATGTATATAAATTGCTTATAAGATTGCATTAAACCTCCTATATCAACACTCTGTGGGCTGGCATTGCAAATTGATATGTAAATAAAAGAAAGATTTCTAAATGATTTTGATCTTAATAGTTTTTCCCAGTTAAAACAATTTCAGCATCTAAATATAAAATCATAATATTTCAAAATCAAGAGATGTTTGCAGAATCATAGGCTAAAATGTTTTGTTTACTCAATGAGGAATTAATCACCTATACTTTAAGGCATTATTAGCAATAAGGATGCCAAGATGAATAAGTGGCTCCTAGGTGAATAAAATAGAGACATTTATTTACTATAATATTGGAAGGCAATATGGTGATATGTATTGGATCATTATAATATTCATATTATAGTTGAATAGTAATTCAACTATTGGGGATTCATACTAAAGAAATAATAATAGAAAAAATGCTTATGAAAATATTCATTGTAACACTCCCTAGAACTATAAAAAGGTTGAAAACAAATTCAATGTCTAAAAATAGGTGGGATAGTTATTAGCACTGTTCAAAAAACATGTTTTTTTCTTCTTTCCCGGCACATGGTGAAATTGTATTTCCTTATGCTCTTGAAATTGGGAAGTGACAAGGAAATGTGGGCAACAGTAACATACTTCATTTTCAGGCAGAAGCTTTATACCTGAGGGAGAGTCTTCTCCCTGGATCATTTTCCAGCTTATCTCTCCAAGTTACAAGTCCTGGAGATGAACCCCATAGCACCTACAATGGGCTCATGGGAGAGTGAGGAATAATCCTTTGTGATTACAAACTGTTAACATTTCGGGGTGTTGAATGTCCCCATAGCATAATCTAGTCTATTCAGGGTGAATAAACATGTTAAATCAATTATGACCTTTAATGATATAAATAAAAGAAGCAAAATATCAACAAGTTATGTGTGACCTATGGACAAAGACCTAAGAATATGAAAAACTGGAAATTTTGGTATGACAGATGAGAATGTGAATGACTTTTGTCTTCTTAACCTTTCACAAGCTAACTTAAGTTTGTTAGCTACCCAAGTGTCCCTTCAAAATATTTCACATTTAAATTTTCTTACATAGGTTGAATTAATATTACAATTGAATATTAATTTGAGAGCAAATGCTTATAAATCCTTTCAAGTTTGCATTCACACCTTGATGATTCTATTCCTTACCTGATTCTGAGCAGATATCCACTACAACCTCAACCGATACAACCAGCCTTCTTCTTCAAGGCCCTCAGATGTTTTGTGCTTCCACCTTCCATGAGGATGTCATGCATACTCGTTTCTCTGCTTAGGTAATTTTCCTTCCATTTTTTTTCCTCAGGTAATTTCTCATTTTCCTTCTGCTTCTACCTCAAGACAGACTTCTTATTTAGATCAAATTCCCATTTGTAGCCCTGCACACCAACTCTTTATAATCTGTCACCGTTATGAGTTTACATTAGTCTGTGACTATTTAACTAGAATCTCTCTCCACTTAGGCAACAACAGCATGATGGAGGGAGTTTACACCCCCTGGGTGGCCAGTGGCTGACAAAGTGTCTCTCCACTGATTGCTAAACAGACATTCATTCAGTGACTATCGTGTGAACTGTACTAAAACTGCTAAAACATGGCATGATTAAATTGAATCCATCAATTTCCTGTAACTGATTTTTCGATATTAATAACATGTCACAATATCATGTTACAATGGTATCATATTAAATATTCTAATACGATATTACAGATTAATAGTAAGATGTCATTAACCCTATAAATGTTACATTTATATGTAACAACCACTTCACTGATTGTAGATCTAAATTATTGTCAATCTTAGTTTCCCAGTTTTGCCTTTTAATGTTAAAATGGAATATTTTTTCAATCTCTTTTTCAACTAGGAACAACTTATTTTCAAGAAAATAAGAGCAAACCACTGCAGCATTATAGAGGAGGTGCCGGACTGCCTAGCGGGTCTGAAATGGAGATGCCAAACCAGTTTTGTGAAATTTGTCTAACATGTATCTTCAAGTTATACAAGCGAAGACTAAAAATTCAGCTGGAAAAATTGAAGAATAGATATTTTTAGAGAGAGAATTGTCAGTGTGCTATGTGAAGATTTGGAGCAAGTGGAAAGTTTGGAGTAAAATAAGAATAGTCTGGTTTCAGAAGACAAGGAAGGCGGATTATCAAAAAGATAGGAATGGGTGACACTGAATGCTGTTGAAATTGCATATGATAACTTCTGAAATATATCTCTCAGATTTATTAAGATGGAGGTCTTATCAAGAACTAGTTTGGTATCATAATGAGGATAGAAATCAGACTAAAAAGAGTGGAAAGAGAAAAAATGAAGAGAGAACTTACGTCATGAAATGGCATTGTGATCATGAGGAGAAAGTTCCCTCTTGCATCAACACCTGTTGTCATCTCTTAGGTCTTCTGCCTTAGGCTTATTCACTTTTGGCCTCTCCCCAGCTTGTCATTGCCCTCTCTTGAACTGTAGATTCCCAGACAGGGATCAGTATTCCATTTATGTTCTGCAAGTCGTAAAACAGAGGGATGCTCATCTCTTTCATTCTGGGTGTTCTAGAGGTAGTGGCCCTTCATATTAACATATGAATCTTTTTTTAAGATTTTGTTTATTTATTCATCAGAGACAGAGAGAGAGAGGCAGAGACACAGGCAGAGGGAGAAGCAGGCTCCCTGCAAGGAGCCCCATGAAGGACTCGATCCCAGGACCCGGGATCATGACCTAAGCCAAAAGCAGATGCTCAACCACTGAGCCACTCAGGCGTCCCTCATATTAACATTCTTGACTATTGTTCTACAACTATTTGACTGGTTTTTACCTTAAAGTCAACTGAATCCTGTAGATATCCTTTTATTTTCCTTTATCCTTTCTTCCCCCTTCCCCTTTTTTAGGTAAATATTGTTCTTATGCTGAGTCATCCTGATATTTAATTCATCCAGTGGTCCTTTGTACTTATTTATGTGCATCTCTTATAGTTTATACTTATTCTTGATTTTTTTGTTAACTATGGCCCACATTCATCTGAGCCACATATTTTTGATGCCTCTGTAATGTGTAGAGCTTGCAGCCATAGTGCACACAGCCTGCGGTGACATGTCACCCAAATAACTGACATCTATGATGATACTTTCTTTGTTTCCTTAGAAATAATTGGCATATAACTTTATATTAATTTTAAGTGTGCAACATAGTGATTCTACATTTGTATATTTTGTGAAATGATCACCACAACAAATCTAGTTAACATCTATCACCACACAGAGTGACACATTTCTTGAAGAGTGATAAAAACCTTAAATGGGAAGAACATGGTGAGGTTTGAGGACAGGCTCTGGCATAGCTCTAGATAACCTCCTTCACATCAAATGTTAAAGAAAATAGATGAAAAACTGTACAAAACAAAATATACTCATATTTATACCTCCCTGGATAACTACTATAAACACATTATATTATAATCTTCCAAATGTAGTCATTAGTATGAAAAGCATATATGTCTTTACCCTTTACAAGCTCCAGGCAATACCTATATTTTGAACTCTTGCTAGAGTCTATTTCTTGAAATCATTCAATGTACATCTTTTACCAAAAGGTGGTTATTAAGAGGGATATTTTAAAGGACATGTAGTCTACACATATGTAGTCTACTCATCTTATTCATTTTCATTTCATTCTTGATTACTTTGGCCGCATATTTGAGTCACATTTTATAGGTCTTCTCCTGAATTGCTTCTGTGACTTCTACTTTTATTCTTGATAAAGTATGTAAGTTACTTCTGTACAAAATCTGTTGCTTTCTTGTCAAGAGGTTTTTGCCATCCACTACATTAACCATAAAAAGGTATTAAAAAAGTGGAGGGAATTATTTTAATCTATGAATTTGTTTCATTTTTTTATACTGCAAGATGTGAATTTTATAACTAATTGAGTGTTCATTAGTTTTCTGACCAAGAGGCTTAGTGCAATTTAGAATTACTATTTCATAATTATATAGCATCATTTGGCCTATATTTCTGTATGTTTACTTCTGGTAATATTGCTTTCAACTAGCTAAATTTTCAGGGTATAGTATAAAAATGGTAACTCAGTAAGTACTAACTGCATGATTATTAATTAAGAAAGTCATACATCTCATTATTTCTACTTTTTCATGAGACCTGAGTTTGTCTGAATCCCAGCTCTATTCATATTTACATGTTTGATCTTCCACAGAAATCTTGGTTACTGATTACTTTCAGTGGTAAGAGTGTCTGGTATACTGAATGCTCAAGAAATGTTGCTTTTCATGTCTCCTGTCTTATAGCAAAGCCATATTATCCTCTGCTATAGATTTCTTTATTTTGAACTTATTCCAAAGACTATCACACCATCCATGACTTCTCAGATTTTGTAGCAATTTATTTCCATTTTTCAAAAGATTTCAAAGATATTCTTTAAATCTGGTGTCATTTCCTGCAACATTAAAGAAATGCTATTTAACATTTCCTCTACATTTTCCCCCTAGCAATTAGAGCTGTTGAGGGAAAAAAATTCTGAAGTAGAAGAGAAAAATAAACTGCTATTTTAAGCTATGGGAAGATGTGCTATTCAAACCTTTGTGCAGCTAGGGACCTGGCATTTACTGGCTAACATGAAGCTTGGAGAGCTTAATTTCTTTTCATGAGAGCATATTATAAAGTAGTGGCTCAAGGAATAGTCATTAGAGTTAAAAGAATAGGGAGAGGGAGGAATAGAAGAGAAAAGGAAGAAGCAGAAAAGAGGACTGGAGGCCTCTAGTGCTGCCTATGGCAAGGTGGTTGGTGAAATCAGCACCAGTTGGGTAGAAGAGAGGCAACTGCAATGAGATTTCAAGTGGTTTGTATTACTGCCTTCTGCCCTGCCCTTTAAATTTCAATAAAGTCTTTTCCTTATGTATAGCTTTTGTGTTTATTTATATGTGAGTCAAGTAAGTGACTTGAATTCTAAGTGGAAATTTCCTTGGTATGTAACAGGGACAGTTTTCAGGGGAATCTAAATAATCCAATCATCATCTCTCTGAAACAGAAGTTCTGGAATGTTTTCATCAGACTGCACGTCTCTGGGGGCTGGACTTCTTGTGAACCACACCCTGCAGTTTCAATCCATTGTTTCAATGGTATCCTGTTCTTTAATGAGAAGTGTGAACCAGCTGACATTTGGCTTGCACTAGGAAGTAATTTCACTTGTTCCAAAACAAGTATATTCCAGCAATCAACCATCAGTCAGAAGGCATTCAGTGAAAAACCGTTAGCTTCCCTAATACAGTGGTTGAACCCTCAGAGGTCCTAAGGCTCCTTGCCTTTAAGGACCACAGAAAACAGTTCAGGCAATATTAACAATTCAGAAGAAGCAGCTTTAGGATAAGTAAGTTCCAAATGGCCTTACATTCCTGCAAGTGCAAGGGAAGCCAGCAGTAATTTTGTTCACAACGCCTCTTTTAAAGTTTGACTCTATTATCTATTCTATATTCCACCTCCAATATTCAGCCAAAGGTTTTGATTTGATGGCCAGAGGGAGATACTTTCCATGTGAGTATGTTTACAACATCTCTTGCAGGTCAAAAGTCTTTTAATAGATGATGGGCTAAAAAAGGAAATTTCAGAAGAGCAGAAAAGAAGAACCCATTGAGAAGGCAAATACAAGTTGAACCCAACATGTTTTTGATTTGAAATTCTAGCTGACTCAAAGTCTTATATTAGTGGTTTAAAAAAGAATCAGAGATAATCAGTTGATGGTACCAGAATCTTCTTAGTTTTATAACTGGCAACATCCAACCTCGCAGCAGCACTTAGGGATGGAAGAGAGCTGAAATGTGTGGGTGACGAGGAAGACAATATTTTTTGAAATAGCCCCAACAGAGGACAGAGAGTAGTATTTGAAGAGATGGCCAGGAAAAACATTACTGGGTCAGTCTAGGTCAGCCAGATCTATGGTTTTGGAATCAAAACACAGTAGAATCATTTTTGGATCATTCATTGTGGGCTCCAGCAAAGTTTTCATCCAATTCATGGCAGTAAATTTGGCTGTGTGAATTGCTTTCTTAAATCTTAAAATATATATATATATATATATATATATATATTTGTAGATTTCTCAATTTCAGTGATATTCAAGAAATAAAATTTAACAAGTGTGGTCATGACTAGGAAAGTTTGTTCAGGACGCTATCACATAAAGACTATACCTACCTGGGGATGACCAGAACATTCCACTGGGCTCAGACACCAGAGCACAACTGCTTCCCACTAACTCCAGCAACAGTCAGCTAGATCTTTCCCCTGTTCCAACTGTCTTCTTTGTTCCTCTATCACAGCTGTTATTAGCATCACCTTCTATGATGCCTGTTTTTTCTTTCTGTTTCTTTTTACTTGGTCCCATATGTATATCCACAAACCAGAGTGTAGGTGACAACTTGTTGATCTTAAAATAGCATATTTATAAGTCTGTTCTTTCCTTGATCTCTATTTCTCGTAATAGAAGAATGAGGCGGTGGGTAACCAGCATGCAGTAGAATTATTCAAGATTTCTAGGTAAAAATATACGAGGTAAATCTTTTCATAATCAACAATGCTAACGATTTCTAATCGCTATTTCATTGCCAAATTTTTATAAAGTATAAGTGTAAATGTGCGACACAATTTCAAGAAAACTATAATCTATTTGGGATAACAATATTAACGCATTAAAATTATTAAAATAATGTTAGAAATTCCCAAAGTTATATGGATTTCATGCTGTTTGTGCTGAGGACGGAGTTGAAATAAATGTCAAAGTTTTGGCTTTCTTGGTGAAAGAAGAGAATCCGTTGAGTTTTCACAGGAAGAGGCTTCAGGGCAAGTTACATGTTGTTTTTTGTTGTCGTTTTTGTTTTAAACTTGTTTCCTTTTGTCTGAAGGTGGGATCACATGGAATTGCTACAGACAGTGAACAAAGCTGGGCATGACCAGCTATAAAACTTCAGTGTTTCTGAGGTCTTTCTCAGTCTTTTCTCCTATTCTTAGAGGCCAGTAGATTAGAAAATGGTAAATACCATTTCCAATAAATGCCTTTTGTTTTAGAGGCAGAGTTGTGCCACTAGAGAAATAATAGAAGTCTAGATCTACCAGTACATATCCTGGTAGGATAGGAATAATAAGCGTGTGTCTGTCTTATGTCATTTCATACATAATGAAATGCTTCCTGTTCAAAAGAAGCACTTACGTTAACTTCTTGGCTGCCATGTTCAAAACCACCAATCAGCATATTAGTGTTGCTGAAATTTGCTGCTGCTGAACCCCCGCATTTAGCAAGGATAAGGAAGAAAGAATAAAAGAAAGATTCCCCATCATTGTCACATTTATTAAATTCCAAAATCTCTATTTAGAACTAGGTACTGCTGTCCAATTCTCTGATTGCCTTCCAAATTCTTGCTACTATACAAATTTTAAGGGACAGTTGTCAGGTAGCATGTGGAGATTTGGAAATGTTTCCGTTAAACACTAAAATCAACGACACTGCATTCTCAGACTTAAAGGTATTTACAATTTCTTCAATACATGCCCTGTTTCTACACTGTGCAAATAAACAGCAGATGGATAGCAAGTCATGGGTGGCATTTAAGAAATGAAATAATACATATTGGTTATGTCATCAAAGGAGGTGCCTCACAAGTGAAACTCATAGGGGGAATGATGCAGAGTTGAAAAGCATTTCAAAGTTGCCTTTGCAGAGAAAAACCAATTAAGAATATTGTGTATCAAACTGTATAGAAGTGGAAAATGTTGCTCAAAGATACTGTTTAATGACTGTCCCAGGGCACACAGTGGCTACAAGAGAAAAGGTAATTTTAAAAGAGTAATTCAATAGTGTTGAAGTTATAAAATTGTACTAAAAAGTCATCTGCCTGCCAAAAGCACAGAATACTTAAACTCTCCTGGGAAACATAATAACCCATTTATAAAAGAAATACTAGGTTAATTCATTTCCAAATTTTGCATTGAGTATACACATTAAATAGCTAATAGAAGAAAATCATTTTTTTTTCCTGGTGGCAATCAATACTTTTTCAATATATTTATTGATTATATTATAGCACCTTTTAAACATGAGACTCCATTTGGATGTTTTTTTTTCTTTTTACCTTGTTTAATTTAGAATTTTCAGAATAAAAAGAAAAATTGATAAGTGAGAATCTATTAAAGCAGATTGCAACTACAAACTTTGGGAGGCCCAAATATTCTGAAACATTGTATTTGTTAGAAAACTTGAAGAATAAGGATATTCAATCTAGTTCCTTTTCTGATAATAGATTTTAGTAAAATGAAATACATGTGCATGTGTTTGCACAAACACACATCCATCTTTCCTGATAGCATATTATGGATTGGCAACTTCTTTGAAAACACAGAGTTGTTTTTTTTTCCTAGTCTTTGTTTAAATTCCACTTTAATTAACTTACAGTTTAATACTATTTTCAGGTATAGAATTAAGTGATTCCTCACTTATATACAACACCCAGTGCTCATCACAAGCGCCCTCCTTAATACCCACCACCTGTTTAACCCATCCCCCTGCCCATCTCTGCTCCAGCAACCCTCAGTTTGTTCTCTGTAGTAAAGAGACTGTTTTCTGGTTTACCTCTCTCTCTCTTCTTATCCCCCTATGCTCATCTATTTTGTTTCTTAAATTCCACATGAGTGAAATCATATGGTATTTGTCTTTCTCGGACTTATTTTGCTTACTGTAATACTCTTTAGCTCCATCCATGTTGTTGCAAATGGCAAGGTTTCATTCTATGAGATGGCTGAGTAATATTCCATTATATATATATATATATATATATATATATATATATATATATATATACCACATCGTCTCTCTCTAGTTATTGGTTGATGGACCTTTGGGCTCTTTCCATAGTTTAGCTATTGTTGATAATGCTGCTATAAACATGGGGTCATGTATCCCTCTGAACCAATATTTTGTATTATTTGGGTAAATATCTAGTAGTGCAATTGTTGGGTCATTGGTAGTTCTATTCTTAACTTTTTGAGGAAACTCCATTCTGTTTTCCAGAGTGCCTGCACCAGTTTCCATTCCCAGTAGTGTAAGAAGATTTGAAAATAGGGACAATCTTGTATATCACTGCATTCCTCTCACCATCTATCACAGGGCTAGGTTCCTAATAAACATTTGTATAATGAATAAATCAGTTATTTACCATAAGATGTGGCTATAAAAGTCAAGCATAGTGACAAATCAAGCAATAATTTCTTTTCATTTTGATTTTACTACTACCAGGAACTAGGAGACCTCTGTTACACTAATGGTATTTACTTGTACAAAAGAAAATTAACTTTTTAAAAGTCTCAGCTCCAATAAAATTAGACATTTTTGAAGAGACATAATGATATTTGAAGCTGCAAAAGAACAAATAAATAAGTGAATGCTATTTGTTCTTCTTAAGCTTAGAATGGTTTGAAAAATGTAGGACTGCTTTTATGAGTGATCAATAAATGGGAAAAAATATTTTCACAAGTTTTATTGCATTAAATTCTGACTACTTTAGGTAAACTTATAGAGAAATTTAACAAGGAGACAATTTCATGAGTATTGGTGTCTATTTTTATCTGAGCTTGGAATTATCTGGCATTTGGGAAGCCATTACTTCTTGCCAGGTGAGAGTTAGACAATTCACAGTTTCTACACTGAGTCAGAATTCCCCTGAAATGAGTTGAGAAAACATTTGGCTGAAGAATGAGTGTTTGTCTCTTCAGTAGTTGAGCCCTGGAAGCCTTGTACAAATTTGCTTCCAACAATTCAAAAGTCAAACATTCATCTAAAGAATAACATTCAATGTGGGACATAACGTATCTTTGCAGCCTTGAGAGATCAGAGGTGGGACTGAGTTTTATAACATTGCGTAACCCAGGCTAGGATGGAAAAAATAACTGTTTTCACAGGTCATTTAAAAATTCATTCAGTGAAGATCGCTTTTGTTCAACACTTGGGTGTCTGCTACGTAGGTTATTTGAATTTATGTGCTCAAGATGAAATAAAGGCTCCTTGGAATTACGGGCTGGCAGGATTGCCACTGAAAACTAATTCAATCTATTTTAGAGTTCAATGTGAATAAGCATTTTTGTATATCTTTCCTAGTCACATATACAATTTCAATATTTTTGTAAGACATTTGCTTCTAATCTCTATTGATTAGTTCTGAGTCATTTTAGAGATTTACTGCCCCAATTCTGTATATTTTCAAAGGGAATTTGGACATTTAAAAATTATTTATTTATTTTGGAGAGAGAGAAGAGAGAGAAAGAGAGAGAATGGGAGGGAGGAGGGGCAGAAGAAGAGGGAGAGAAAAAGAAAGAGGCAGAGTCCCTGCCAAGCACACAGGGAGCCTGATGTGGGTCTGGATCTCAGGGCCCTGAGCGAAGTCAAGAGTCAGAGTCTTAACCACCGACTGAGCCACACAGGTGCCCAGGAATTTGGACATTTTACTAACAGAGAACATCTTGTTGATTGTAGGTACCTGTTACCAAGGAGAGACTTTCCTCGGATAATTTACTTCATTCCTAACATTGAGGATACCATTCTAAAGAATTTCTGCTTGTTCTGTGGCTACACTGAATATTATTATCCTATATAGCAATAGTTTTATATTTACAAAGTGCAAATTTAATCATTCTTTTTCTTTCCTTTTTTTTTTTATTTTAGAGAGAGATGGAGAAAGCAGGGCAAGGAGCAGAGGAAGAGGGAGAGAGTATCTCAAGTAGACTCCCCACTGAGCAGCCCAGGGGGCTTAATCTCAAGACCCTGAGATCATGACCTGAGCCAAAATCAAGGGGATCTTTGGGTGGCTCAGTGGTTTAGCACCTGCCTTTGGCCCAGGGCTTGATCTTGGAGACCGGGATCAAATCCCGCATCAGGCTCCCTGCTTGGAGCCTGCTTCTCCCTCTGCCTGTGTCTCTGCCTCTCTCTATCTCCCTCTGTCTCTCATTAATAAATAAATAAAATCTTTATTTAAAAAAAAAGGAAAAAAACAAGGGTAGGATGCCCCAGGCATCCCTCATTATTTTTCTCATTATTTTTCTTAAATCTGTCAGTGGATTTCTCTTCTTAGAGTTCAAAATCCCAAACTGCTTGGGAAATCAGATTAAAATCTTCCTCATCAGGAGACCTCTACATTTCCTTTGTGGTCACTCTTCCAAGATGTGGTCCCTATATCCTTCTCAAGATACTTGCTGCTCTCCAATACTCTATTAAATACAAAAATCCATGCATTTATTACAAGTAAAAATAGAAATAAAATATACTTTGCCATTATTATCTTCCCATATACTAAAACCACTTTCTCTGGATGTGTTTTGTGGGGATTAAAAAAATAAGAATAATAAAATAATAAAATAAATAAATAAATAAATGTAACCACTAACATTTGTATTATTATTTTCTGTGTGTGTATATACTAAATTTAATCCCTATAATAACTCAATGAGCTTAGCCCTTTTCCAATGATTCTAATTTTATAGATGAGGAAACTGAAGCTCAGAGTCTTTTAGTGACTTCTCAAAGGACATAGAGTAAGAAAATGACTTAGTTCAAAACCAGACTGTCTGATTTGATAATCTATGTTTTTGTTTTTTTTTTTTTTTTCATTGCAAAAGAATGTTTCAATATACTTCTTAGGGAAATTTTGTCTAGAGTACATTATATTTATTTATTTATTTATTTTATTTTATTTATTTATTTATTTCTTCATGAGAGAGAGAGAGAGGCAGAAACACAGGGAAAGGGAGAAGTAAGCTCTTTGCTGGAAGCCTAATGTGGGACTCGATCCCAGGACCAAAGGATCACGCCCTGAGCCAAAGGCAGATGTTTGCTCAACTACTGAGCCACCCAGGTGCCTCAAGCACATTATTCTTTAAGAATAATATTAAAAAGCTGCCTTTCAAAGGCTATGGTGTTTTAAATTTAAAAAGTTAAACAGTAACATTGGTTAGTGAGATACTTTTAATAGCTAAGCTACTCAATTTGATTTCAGATCCTATCAAACAATACCAGATTCTAATAATGGACTTTTAAAACATTTTATTCACTCTTAAAATTCCGTTATTTCCAAAATGATGACAGAAGATTTATAGTAAAAAGAGATAAAAGTAATAGATCCACTATATCAATAGTAAAGTAAGGAATTTGGATTAGGATAACTCAAGACAAGGTAAACCTTTGTACATGAAAATCTTAAAATTCCCTAGAAAGCAAAGTTCAAGGAAGGAAAGTCACAGAACATGTAAACGAGGGAGACCCACTACCCCTGGCTGCACTAGGCAACCTGCATGAGCTAAGTGCTGGATCTCATTCATCTTTTTCTGCTGCTATCATCAGCATGAGTTTGGTGTTATGACCATGACCATGAGAGATGTGCAGAATCCAACCTGATGGCATGTAGTGTCTATAAAACTTGTGGCCTGCCAGACAGGGAAAATATGAAAAGAATACAAAACACAGAATTCTGCTTACCCAAATCAGGCAATAAATTTAAAAGAGGCTATTAAAGGATGACATAAGTGTATAAAGGATCCAGTGGAATGGCATTAAGTGTTTTTAGAGCCAGACAAGAAAGCACTCAAATGTATTAGAGGAGCCAAGGATTTGCAATATTCAGCCAAGCATAAAGCCCTTAGTTACCATCTCTGTGCGGCTACAGAATTCTTTAGTAGAAGAGATGATGAGGTAAATAAGGTAAGAATAAGATGGAGGCAGTGGCTCTTTTGAGCCCTCTGAAGGTCAGAGTCCTTGTTACAGTTTATAAAAAGGGACTCTGTTTGGTGGGGGGGTTATTGCTGGAGTTCTCAACAGCGTCAAAACTTATGTATTAAGCAAACGTCTCTAGTAGGTAGGCAGTATAAGCATATTTACTCATTCCTTGATGGGTCTTTCAATGCCACAAAGAGTTAGAATTATAGTCTTTTAAAGGGTGAAGTAAATTAAACTTTAAAAACCTTTTTGTGTGAATTTTGGGAATGACTTGTGCATATCTGCTATTTGGAATGATGAATTGTTTGAATGAATTTAGAATATTAGAGTTGTTAACTTTACATTTAAAGTATTTTATTGGAAATTTAAATATGGACCTGAAAAATTATGTCTAAAAATTAAATATTTACTAATTTTATAAAATTTAAAACTTGCAAAATACATATATAATAAATATTTGTTAGAATAATAAAATGTCTCTGATATTTGAAAAGGTTTTGTTTGTTTTGCAAGGGAGTGTAAGGAGTAAGTAGAAATAATTTAAAGAGATGATAATCTGTAATTAAAGGCCTTGTTGAACGTGATTGATTCATTGGGTTTATAAAGTGTAAAATAAAGACTTATAAAGTGTAAAAAACTATAGTTGGATTTAATGATTTAGAAAAACTGTAGTCTTGAACTTATATTTTTAATGAACTGAATATTAATTCTAAAAAGTCCTTATTAACTGTTAAGGTCATCAAAAATCACAGAACATATGCACATACATGTCCTCTATGACTGTTCCTTGGTTAAAACAGGGAGGAGAGGGACAGGGAGAGAATATATGACATTCCCCCAGGCAATAGTTTCTTTTAAAAGGAGTAAAACACAGCCACTTTGGAGAAGTTTGGCACTTGCCTAGAAAACGAAACTCTCTCACTCCATGGTCTTGCAGTCACACTCCCTGGTATTTACCCCAAAGAGTTGAAAACCTATGTCCGCATAAAAACCTGCAAACGGATATTATAGCAGCTTTATTCAAAATTGCCAAAACTTGGAAGCAACCAAGATGCCCTTCAGTGGGTGACTGGAGGGATAAGCTGGTGCATCCAGGCAGTGGAATATTGTCCTGTGTTAAAGCGAAATGAGCTATCAAGTCATGAAAAGACATGGAGGAGGCTTAATGCATATTACTGAGTTGAAGCGCATCTTAAAAGACTGCATACTGCACGATTCCATAACATTGTGGGAAAGGCAAAACTCTGGCGACGCTGAAAAGATCTGTGGTTTCCAGAAGTTAGCTGTGGGGAAGGATGAATAGCAATGCATAGAGGATTTTTAGGGCAGGGAAATACTCTATATGATACCATCATGATGGATACATGCCACTATACATTTGTCCAAATGTGCAACAAAAGAATGAACTGTAGACTTTGAGTCATTAAGATGCGTCACTGTAGGTTTCTCATTTGTAACAAACGTACCACTCTGGTGGGGGATGTCAATAACCTGGTAGTCTATGCATGTGTGGGGCCAAAGGGTATACAGTAAATGTCTGTACTTGCCTCTCCATTTTGCTATAAACTTAAAATGTCTCTAAAAAGAGTCTTAAAAAAGATTTACACAATTCCATTCAGAAGAATTTTTCAAGCAGGCATTTATATATGAAGAATTGTTCAATAGATAAGGACAAAATCTTCAATAGTGGTTTATAAAGGATGCAGACACAATTTCCATATGTCGTTTTCTCTGGTGGTCCTCAGTGCAACATAAGGTCATATTGTTAATTCTTAGCATGACTGTGGTGAATTAAAAAAAACATGGAGAATCTAAAAGAATAAAAAGTTAAAATTTCTCAAATTTATACTCCAGCTGGACTTTTGGAAGAAACTTGACAGTAGGAAGTAAATATTGAAATCTCTTGCCATCACTCAAAGTGTGGAACTTCTGTAATTGAGGAAGCCAAGTTGATATTTTGTTGAAAAGTTGAAGATACTGAAATACATTACTGCCTTATTTGAATACCATACACTTTTCATGAAAGGAGGATGTGGTATTTGTGTGGATATTGTCAGATATTTTGGTCAAAGTCGTTTTGCATTTCTTCAAATTATCAAATAAGTGCTTGATTTAAACCCAATTTTTTTATGTTAATATATTGAAAAAAAAAGTTTGGAATAGCCTGGAGGATTTTGAGAGTAGGGATATCTATTGTCTGTATGTATTACAAAAGTTCCTTACTAAAGCTTGTATGAGAGTTTTTATTTTGAACAGCTTTGGT
Source organism: Nyctereutes procyonoides (assembly GCF_905146905.1). NCBI lineage: Eukaryota > Metazoa > Chordata > Mammalia > Carnivora > Canidae > Nyctereutes > Nyctereutes procyonoides. The sequence goes on from NW_026575122.1 coordinate 10,277,239, forward strand.
CTGCCAAAAAAGAGTTAACTCAAAAGTATCTCCTCAAGTAAATAAATTGCTTAATAGGTTGTGCTTAGGTTTTTTGTTTTGTTTTGTTTTTTTGTATATTCCCTCTGAATATGAAAGACAGTCTTCCAGAATTTGGTTGTGGTTTTTTTTTTTTTTTTTTGCATAGTTGGTGATGAGTTATTTTTATTTTTTTTTTCTGACAGTAAGTGAACAATGGCTCCTGTATTTTCCTTAAGACCGTCACTAGGATATGATATTGAAACTATGACATCAACACAGAAGGAACTAATCATGCTACTCTCTACCCCCATCATCTTCTGCTGTAACACTCGGTGAGAATGTAGATACAGCAGAAACAGTGCTAGTCTAGGAAAGGAAAGAAGAAAATCTCGTCCCTCTTGCTCCTCATCCCCAATGAACTATTGAAAGAAAAGAAAGCGGGAGTCACATATCTTCCCCAGCTTAAGCCCTACAAAAGAGGAGTATATGGAAGTGTGGGAAACAATAAAGGAGGGGATTTCAGAAACCTGACATTACATATGGTATTCTGAGAGCAGACCACCTTCCAAACTGCCTCCTACTAAGGGAAGCCACAACAAAACAAACTTAGTGGCATTTATTGTTAAGCTGATAGGAGTTTTGCTTCCTATATAATAAAGATGGAATAAGAATTCTTCTCTTGCTTATACAGAGCATAGGAATGTTGAGCCTAAACGATGGTTCTTGTCAGAGGGTATTGTTGAAACAAGGCAATGTTTTCTCAAAATTGTATCCTCAAGTTGGGGAACCCCATCTAGGTCACTGGCGAGGAAATCATCTGGCAGCAAGGCCATAGACCTAGAGAGTGTTTTTAGGAACAGTAATTGCCAAGGTGGGATAAACCACTGGAGAGAACCAAGCGACGTTGTCTCTACTGACAAACCAGTGATCAAAAATAACAAGGGACTACAAGTCATATTGGAGTTGTTACCAGCAGATTCCTACAGAATCTTTTCAGACAAGGCCAGTCATCCATCAGCTCAATGGTTAGCAGTCTAGGGAGCATCTTCAGCTGCTACTGCATGGTAAATACCAGCAGTATCCAAAGGGTGCCACATGGATCCAAGGAACATATCTCTTTTCTTCAAGCATAAGGTCCCATAAAAAAACTGCCACCCTATACACTAAGAAGCTACCTCATTCTATCATGAGAAACTGAGGGTTTTGTTTGTTTAAAGATTTATTTATTATTTTAGAGAAAAATCATGCAGGTGAGTGGGGGGGAGGGGCAGAGACAGGAAGAGGGAATCCTCAAGCAGACTCCCTGCTGAGCACACAGCCTAATTTGGGGCATATCCCAGGACCCCGAGATCATGACCTGAGTTGAAATCAAGAGTCAGACCCTCAACTGACCGAGCCACCAGGATTAGAAGACTGATGGTTTTTATCTGAATTCTCCAAACAGTGATACCCAAGGAGACAGTTTTACTGGTTGGATTGATCTTAAATTATCTATTGGACAAAATACAGGTTTATTTCCTCTGCAACTCTGAAGGAAGGTCAGAAGGGTTTATAGGAATTTTCTGTTCTTTTGAATGTAGTATGAGTAGTAAGTTTACCCTGTCACATTTAGGAAGATAGTTTGGCATATTTAAGGATCTTTGTGAGCATATCACTGTACCTAAAGTTGACAGCAAATCTGTCATCTAAATCACAGAGGCAAGATACCTTGAGTTCACAGGTGAAATCCTGAGACAGAAAAAAAAAATGACGGAGTGAGATATTAGATAGTCAACAAAGAAAGGAAAGAAAGGTGGAGTCTTGAAAATTTTTTTTATTAGGGTTCCTTCTAATATTTTACATAAGGGATCCTAGATTCAGCAAAGGCAATTCAAGCTATCTACAAAGTGGCTGGAGTTGTATTTGGAAACCTTGTGCCCTGGAGCTGGGTAGACGCCAGAATCAAGTTTAAAAAAGAACTTAGAGCTGGTAATGCATAAGTCAGGGGCAGGTTCAGAGGTCCAGGGAATGTCCAGCGTAGCCATGCTGTTCTCATGAAGACTGATAAACATTTCCCTCTGGTGCCAAGTATCTAAGGCCAGATACCAGCAGTGGATCAAGGACGAAGGAGAGACTAGGATAAAAATCTCTTTTGTGGGGTACTAGCATTCATTTCTGGCTGCCTTTCATAGAGCCAAATTCTCTCCCTGAGGCTTAAATCCACTCTTTGCTTGTGATCATATGTGAACTCTAAAGGGTGATAGAGATAATGCAGGGGAAGCTGTGTCCCCAGAAGGAGACCTAGTACTCACTTATGGTGGGCTGTGAAACTTCCACTTGGCCTGCAGGTTTGCCTATTAGATCAATTGGTAAACATGGGAAAAACATTTTGTTAAAGACCTAGCTTTCAATTTTTTGGAAGGAGAAAACCTCCAGGATCATAATACATGCTCGTTATAGGACCACACTGATTTACTAAAGGTAGCATATAATTGTGGAGTAATGTTTCCAAACATTCTAGGTCAGTATGTGTTTCTCAATTGCATTTAGGTACACTTTACCTTGGTTTTTTTTTTTTTTTTTTTTTTAATGAGCTATCCATCCACCTCAGTGGGAGTTTTCATTATTACAATAGGAATGCAAACAGAAAGAATGAGTGTATATCAATCATTACTAAACTGGTTTGATTCAGTAAATATATGTTTTTTAGAACATAATTTCAATACTAACTACAGATGCTCTAAATCCCATGTGCCATGTCAAGAGGACATGTATCCTCATTATTTAAAATTCTTAAAATCTGATTATTTTAATAGAGAGGAAGAAGGAGAAAAGCTATGATATAATCCTATATTACACCATTCTGCACAGGAATTTGCTTTGCCAAAGGCTTGATTCCCAGCATTCTGACCCTGAAATAGTGCTGTGATAAGATTTCTGAATATACATTAGAATTGATGCTTTCATCAAGATTATACTGCTGATCCTGGAGACAGTGATTGCCTAGATGTAAATCACTGAAGACGGATTGAAAATGTTTGGCAAATCTTAAATCACAAGCATTTTCTCAATTGAATGAAGCATTGTAGCAATGATTAAACTTAGAATAGTTCTTTCTAAAGCTGTTTTGTTCCTCATAGATGGTAGTAGAAGAGTATTCTTATTAAATTTATTAAAAAGAAAGTCGTATGGAGATTTGAAAGAAATGGCTGGTCTGTCATTTTGGGGATCTGGATGGATACACAGAGAGGGAACTACCCTGAGCACTGAGAAGCATGCATAACTATGCAATGATTGGGGTCTTATACTACCCCATATGGGATTTCAACAGTTTGGATGGCAGATGTTAATGCTTTAGAATCTTTTATAACTTCAAACTTTAAGTGGTGTGACTGTATTCTAGAAAGACCAGTTTCTAAGGTTTCTAAAGAATGGTACTAACATTTGGGAAAAAACATCTCATGCACATACCACTGAAATTGATATATTACAAATCCGAGTTACTTAGTCACACCATGATTTTCAATCTTGAGTATTATGTAGCCAATAAACGTTAATGAAGAGCTTATGATAACATGGAAATCTTATGTTATAATATTAAGTGAACAAAACCTCTATGATAGATGGTTCCATGTGTATTATTACCACAGGTGTGCACACAGACAGACAAAACAGAACCTTACAAGAATAAAAACACAGAAACACATACGTACATCAATGGGGCTTTATCTTTGGGACATAAACATATTTTTATTTTTTTTCAGTTTTCTGTATCTTCCAAATTTTCTATAAATATGAAATTTAATAATTATCAAATAACTTTGCACTGGCATTAGAGATGTCTGTTTTGAGAAGCAAGCATATGAGAACCTTTTTTCTTGTCTTCCTAATGTTCCTGATGGTCAAAGCAATATCTCATAATTAAGAATCTTTTGTTAAATAGTTGACACTCTTCAACAATTGGATCTCTGAATCCACAACGACATCTCTCCCCTCCGATCTGTCTGACCTTGGTGGTCATGCTTTATGCCTCAAAATAAATACTTCTTTTTTCCTACACATTAAAAACCCTTACTTCAAGAGTGTTCCCAGTTATCTTGACGACAGTGTTTACTTCATGATGTCCTAATTGAAACAATAAATATATTATTATCTTAGGTGTATATTTTTAAAAGATTTTATTTATTTATTCATGAGAGACAGACACAGACACAAACAGAGGGAGAAGCAGGCTACATGCAGAGAGCCTGATGTGGGACTCGATCCTGGGGCCCTGGGATCATGCCCTTAGTCAAAGGCAGATGCTTAACCACCGAGCAACCCAGGTGTCCCAGATGTATTCTTATGTTAAAACATTGTCAGGAAAAACCAATTTTGAGCATGCCATTTTTTCCTTCCTTTTTTTTTAAATCACTGTATGTATATTTATGTTGTGTGTGTCAATTGACCAATTGAATGTATTTCATGTATTTGGATGAAATTCTGAGATTTGTGAAGCCTCCTTACTCTTCTCCCAGGAAGTTGCCTCAGAGACCTGCCAATCCATTCAAAGTGACATTCACTGACCTAGTTGTTGAACAGATAACACAAGAATTTCTAAGTACATTCTAAAATGCATGCTATTGAAAATAGTCTTGTCAAGGTTTAAAAGCAAAATACGAATATGTTGAAGGAAAGCAAAAGGTCATTACATTCTAAACACTAGAAACTTGAAAGCCTCAGTTCTTAAAATTTCTATTGATAAAAGAGAATGTAAGAAATGTATGTCCATGGTGTGGGAGGTAAAGAGCTGATGGGGAATGATAAGTTATGACTGGATCCTTGTTATTAAGGATTCCTAAGACAGGATCAGAAGCCAAGTACCCAAACGGGAAATGCTAGCAATCCTCAGATCCAAGAACTGAGAACGTTTGTACCCCACTTCCTTCCTGGAACCCTGAGATGGGCAGTCACATAGACCTACTGTACAATGATGTGGGAACATCAAATTATAAATGGAAATATGTTTTTTCTGTTCGTGATAGGACCTAAGAAAGTATCTTCCTTCCTTTGACTGGGTTTCCTTTGGTTTTCTGTGCCTACTACTCTATGCCCTATTCCCTAACATGCAATCAGCTGCAGATCTAGGAGCCTGGCAGTCACTATTGGTGAATCAAAAATGATGCAGATCTCAGGCATCAACAGAATCTAAGGAGGTGGAGGAGGAGGAGGAGGAGGAGGAGAGGAGGAAGAGGAGGAGGAGGAGAAGAAGAAGAAAGAAGAAGAAAAGAAGATAAGAAGAAGAAGAAAAGAAGATGATGAAGAAGAAGAAGAAGAAGAAGAAAGAAGAAAGGAAGAAGAAGAAGAAGAAGAAGAAGAAGAAGAAGAAGAAGAAGAAGAAGAAGAAGAAAGAAGAAGGAGGAGGAGGAGGAGAAGGAGAAGAAGAAGAAGAGAATGGAGGGGGAGGGGAGGGGGAGAAGATGAAGACCAAATGTCAGGTGGAATTTTTCCATCTGAGCAGGTGCCAGGGCAAAAAAGTGAAGGATGAGGTGCCTTCCCCCATGCTGCTATGGCATGTAAACCCATCCTCTTACACATTACCAAAATCGAGATGGCATCCTAAGGACCAGTGACAGGAGGGAGGAACCCATGAATTAGACTAAGTTTAAATCAGAATGATAAAATACTGAATTTGTCTGCATTTTCTTGGAAGTATCTAGATTACTTATTCTGTTATTAAGGAGAAATGAGGGCTCAAGATTATTTCATGCAGTAATTCAACAGATATTTTTGATCGCCTCTGTGATTCAGTGACTTGTCTAGGCACTGAGATAGAGTAGTGGAAAAGAGAAAAGGTCAGAACCAGCACTGGTGGAGCTTTGATTCTACAGTGGGAGTAGAAACATAGAAAGTACACAGATAAGACTAGAACAAGTCAGGTAGTAAGTGCTATGAGAAATAATGAATCAGGATAAGGGAGAAATAGTTATGTGGGGGCTTTTTTAGACAGTATAGGCAAGGAAGGCTTTCTGTGGAGTTAGAGTTTCAGCAGAGATTAGAAAGAAGTGAGGGGGAACACCTGTGATGTTTTGAAGAAAGAACATTCCAGGTAAAGGAACAATAAGTGAATAGGCTCCAATATAGGATTACCTAGTTTGTTTCTGACTTGACAATATAGGACCTACACACAATTTTAAAGAAATGTTCTTAATAAGGATAATATCAAATTAAATTTTGTTACATAAAAAAATTTGTTACATAATTAAAAAAAAACATACTTTATGAGTTTGGTCGCCTAAAGAATTTTACTTAACTATATATGGCTTCATTGGTACAGCAACAACAACAAAACTCATGACTCCTAAATTAGGTGTGGAAAAGACAACCAGAAAGATTGTGGGAGAATATAAAAGCCTATGCATATATTGCTTTACAAATATCTTATGTTCTTATTCTAATACAAAGAAAATAAAACTAGAAATTGCTAGTAATTCAGTCAGAAACTTATAGCTGAATAAAACCTTGACGTATCAACAAAAGATTTTGAATGAATTGAATTTGATGTTTTAAGATAAAATGCAGTATTTTTTTTAAGATTTTATGTATTTATTCATGAGAGACACAGGCAGAGGGAGAAGCAGGCTCCCTGCAGGGAGCCCAGTGAGGGACTCACTCCCAGGACCCCAGGATCCCGACCTGAGCCGAAGGCAGAGGCTCCACCACTGAGCCACCCAGGCGTCCCTAAAATGCAGTATGAAAAGCATATGCACATTGTATCTCTTTTGTGTCTGTATTACCAGATATATATATATTTTTTTTTACAATTTGGCAAAAATAGTGGTCCAGTATATTGAGAACCTAACCCAAGCTGGGGAGAATGTGGGGTTTTAAGTTATAAATTTAAATTATATTTATATCAATTGATATATACATATATCAACAAAGAGTAAAATATGATTTTTTTTTCTACTTAGCCATTTTGTTCTGATGAAAATTTCCTCTGCAGGTTTGTTTTAGGGGAATGAAATTACTGGAGATAAGAAATCACGACAAAACATTATGCCCAATTTTTTAAAAGTTTTTCAAATGAAGTCTGTCAAATACGAGAAGAGAAAGGATGAAAACAACAAGGAAAAGAGAGTGAATGATAAGCAAAATCTGTGGAAGTGCTAGAGTTAAAACTTTAAATTCCTAAATTCTTTTTGAGAGTGTTCGGCTATTTTGTGTATGTACGTGGGAGTAAGACAGACTTGTAAATATGAACAACACATTGTACAGTCCACAGATTTTTCTATTAAGCTTACATCTAAGGAAGAAAAAGAAGTTGTACTGCAAAAATGAGTGAGATCAGCATTCTCAAAGCTAATTATATAGGAATGAAGGATTACATTGGGTCACATACAAACTATCAAGCCGACATTTCTTAGCCAAAAGAAACTTCGCGGGACATGCTCCTAAAGGCCTGATTATCCTGTCTGAAATCAGTTTTCAATCTTAATATATTCTAATATATTTCAAAAGTTATTGAAGACTGTTATTCAAAAGCCTGTTCAAACCGATTTCACTCCTTCTTCATAATTTTTATCAGAAGCAACCTTTTAAGAGAATAGCATTCGATTGAAAACCAACTTTTATGTTGCTCATTTTAATATCTTGTTTAACTTAAGGGACATTTTATTATTTATGCAACACATCTCTATTTATGTTCACTATTTTTGCTTCTACAGATCTTTGTCATATCTTCCTGAAATTTACTTTTTTCATCTGTACAGGAAACTATTATTAAATATCGTTTTATATTAATCTCTTCCATCCTTTTGTGTTTCATTTCCTTTCTTGCAGTTTACATCAGGGATGTGTGTGTGTGTGTGTGTGTGTGTGTGTGTATAGTAGGAGAACCCCCCACAAAATCATACATAGAGCAGGCTGGAATACTAAACAAATAGAGGATAGTTGCCTTGGAGAAATATATAAATCCCAGGTAGGTTGCATAAGAATAAGCAATAAACAATTCCCCCCTCTCTGAGATTTTTGGAATTGCTTGTTACACAGCATGGTCTAATATCTGATACAGGCATATTGCTATTTAAGGTCGATAATATTCTGCTAAATGAGAAAATTAATAGCATAAACTGTACATAACAGTCATTTGTATCAGTTTAAGGACAATGGGTAAATTATGCACACAAAGTATAATTCAGAATATTATTAAGATCTGAGATAAAAAGATATATTTGCAAAAAAAAGATATATTTGCTAATACCACAGCCACTGAAGCAAGTTAAATGCTGCCAATCTCTTTTTCTTTATCTGTATAATGAAGATGTGTCTTATAAACTCATTGCAAGAGTTAATATAGATGATCAGAGTGTTTATCACATAAGAAATCAACTGTTATTCAAAAAAATGTACCAACTCACCAACCAAATAAATATCTTAGAAATTCTTTTTTTTTTTTATAATGGAAACACTTCTTGAGGGGAAAGGAAAGCCTTCACATCATATATGCAGATCCTGAAATTTAGTAAAGTAAATTTCAATCTAAAGAAAGAGATTGCTGTTAAGAAAATAGGTGGAATTTTTTGCCTTTTAATTCCAGAGTTCCAAGGTATATAATACTGTAAACATGGCATGTACAATATGCTTGGTAACCAAATGTGTTATGCTTGAAAATATATCCAAGCTAACATTAGAAGCAAACTCAACAGCAGCTGGACCATTTTAAAGGCTAATCCACTAGAAATTTTCAGATATATCTTTTGAAACTCCCTATAATTATGGCTCTTTGTAACATGTCATTTTTCTGTTTTATTAGGAACACAACAGTATAGTTAAGTCACATATAATTTTTTTTCTCCAAAACTGTTTTTAAAGCATGTTACTGTAAATGAATACAAAACAGAAAAAAAAGATCCCAACAATTTCCTAAAATAGAATATTCAAATGTAAGTCTTTGTATGTCAGAAACTGAACATGTTCTTTTTAACATATTTTATTATCCTCCCTTCTTATTTTCAAAAAATTTTGTATATGTTCAAAACAACTAAATTTTATTCTATATGCACTCATCTTTATTTTTTATTTTCCTTTTTTTAAAAGATTTTATTTATTTATTTGACAGAGAGAGAGCACAAGGGGGGAGAGGCAGAGGGAGAGGGGGAAGCAGACTTCCCACTGAGCTGGGAGCCCAATGTGGGGCTTGATCCCAGGACCTGGAAATCATGACTTGAGTGGAAGGCAGACTAACCATCTGAGCCACCCAGGTGTCCCCATGGTTATCTTTAAATAGGAAAAATGTAGTGGCTAAAATACTATAAGGAATGAAATGAATAATATTTCATTCTACCTTGTTTATATTTAATGAAGTGTATTAATATTTAAAACTCTGAAAAATAGAGTGCCTATGTCACTCAGTTAAGTGTCTACCTTTGACTCAGGTCATGATCCCAGGGTTCTGGGAGCAAGTCCTGCATCAGGATCCCTGCAGCGCCGGGAGTCTGCTTCTTGTTCTGCCTCTGCCTCCTCCCCCCACTCTGTCTCTCATGAATAAATAAATAAAAATCTTTTTTAAAAATCGCAGAGTATTCTGAGCACAGTCATTGAAGTTTCTGCTGCTGCTATAACAAATGATCATAAATCTGCTAATTAAAACAACAACATTCATAATTTTACAGTTCTGGAAGTCAGAAACCAAAAATAAGTCTCCTAAGGTGCCTGGGTGGTGCAGTAGGTTAAGTGTCTGACTCTTGATTTAGGCTCAGGTCATGATCTTGTGAGAGCACGCACATGCATTCTCTCTCTCAAAAAACAAAACAAAACAAAACAAAACTCATGAGCTAAACAAGGCTATAAAAAAGATTCATTCTTCTGGAAGCACTAGAGGAGAATCATTTCCTCGCAGTTTCCAGGTTCTACTGGCTGCCTGCATTCTTTGGCTTCTAACCTACCATCCATCTTCAAAGCTGGCAGCTCAGAATCATACAACCTTTCTCTCTAACTTTGCCTCCATTATCACATTACCTTCTCTGATTCCAATTCTACAGCACCTCTTATAGATTTTCTCCTGAGTACATTTGGCCCATCTGGATAGTCCAGGATGACCTTCCCATCTACAGATCTTTTATTTAATCACATCTGCAAAATCCCTTTGCTGCCTAAGGTCACACGTTCACAGGTTTTAAAGATTGGGGTTGGAAATCAATCGGGGGCATTATTCAGTCTACCACAGCTATGCTTGATTTTTCGGAAATACCTGGATATGTGAAGAAGTAGGGCTTTTTATCAATTAAATATTATTATATTTTAAAATTCAAAAACTCAAAATAAATGATTGATATTTTAAAACTATTTTCATAGATTTATCAAAAAGTCCAAATAGGAGGTTGATTTTTTTAGCTTAATAATCATGAGGCCTGTAATTTGTCCATATCTTTCGGAGAGAAATTCCTCATTTGATTTGTGGGAGTGATCCCTCTCTATTGCCCTCAGCCTCAGAGCTGTCATAGGCAACACACTGAAAGATAATCAATCCATTAGAAGGCCTGCAGCTTATCAGCTATCCTTACAAAAGTTCTCTGTCCAAATTTAGATAGTCTAGCATAATATTATACTTGCTCTTTAGAATTTGCATGGACAAATATAAAGCAAATTAGGTAGCTTATAATGATAAGCAAAATTAAAATGGAGATAAAGTTGTCAGAAAAAAAATGCGGTATAGTCAATTAAATTTGAATTTCAGATAAATAATATTTCATTTCCTAGTATTGTATGTCTTGAATATTGCATGAAACGCTCTTTTACTAAAAATTGTGTCTTGCTTGCTTGAAATTTAAATTTAATTAGATGCCCTATATTTTTATTGCTAAATTGGCAATCTTATAGAGAGATTATAATGGGTCCTAAGTGGCCACGAACTAGCTGAAGCTATAAGGAGATTGACAATTTTGAGGAAGCAAACACTGAGATGGGGTACAGTTTGAAGATAGGCAGAGGTCTTTAATTTTGCTATACTTAACAAACAAACAGGAAGATGAATTATAAAATACAGAAAGACAAGAATTCTTACAAATCTTTCGGAAGAGACAACCACTACAGTAGCGCTGGACAAATGACACACATAGGCAATTCATAGAAATAGCCCATAACTGTATGAAAAATAATTCAGTTGCCTTGGTAATTGAAGAAATGTCAACACAATGAGCTTTTTAAACCAAGTTCGATAATCAAAGAAAGAAAAGATTAGAAATGCTCAAAGTTATCAAGAATGTGGGGAAATTGGGACTTCCGTACATGTTTGTGGAAGTCTCAGTTGGTATAATTTTTGGAGGAGTGCGTGGTGATACATTCCTAAACATATGCATGAGTCATTAAAATATGGGATGGTAATGTCAGGAAATCTTTCAGTTTCCTTAAGGTGGTAATTGAAGGGTTTAGGCCCTTAAGTCAAATTCCTTTATAGGACTATGTCTCACCAGCCATTAAGGAGACAAAATCAAACATGTATCACCGTGTGGAATCTACACAGAAAAGGGATTTCTTTCTGCATGTCTCAAGTCCATCCTTTTCTTTCTATTTTTAATTTTTATTTTTTTAATCTAAACTCCCATCATCTAGCTCCGAACTAGTTTCCCTGGAAGCACTTTTGCTTAATCTCTTTCAGAGTGTGACTCTGATCCTGAAATAGTCACTTCTTTCCTCTCCCCTCTACTCGCTTTTGCTTAGAGGCCTTCAATGGCTTCCTCTTGCTTTTAGGATGAAGATTAGAGATGAAAGAGCAAATCATTGACATGACTTACTGACCACCAGCTCAGGCTTCTTGCACCACATTTGCTGCACTGCCCACGTGCAGTGACCCAAGCCTCCCTTAGTTCCTGGAGCTCACCAGGCGGTCTTCCTGGCTGGGCATCAGACCCGACCTCCCTCTGACTGGTAACTATTACTCATTGATCACATTCTAACTCTGCCTGGCTTACTCAAGATATCCTTTTCTGAGCTCTAGGACTTGGTAAAATCCCCAATTACATGAGCATTTGTGGCACTGTGGTGTCCTTCTCCTTCCTCGCTCTAACCACAGTGTAACGTTACATCTTGTGTGGTTATTTGATTCATGTCTCTCTCACCCACTGAAGACTAACAGAATGAGTATAGGAATCATGTCTAGTTTTTTTTTTTTCCATTATGGCATGGTATATCAAAAAATCTTGCTGAATGAGTGAAGAAAAACATTTATCTGTCTTCTAAACACAGTGATCAGCTGGGTAAGCAATACAGACAGTTTCCAACTCAAGTGTCTGATAAAAACTTGTCTCCCAAAGTTCCAGTGACCAGAGAAGGGAGATTCAAAGTATCAGGCTAATATTACCTCTTACTAACCCTAATATGTCACTGTTTAATGATCCCAGAGGTCTTTCTAGGCCATTTTTACTGTGCTTCCTTATGATGTCTAAAGCTACCCTCTTTCAGATTAATGAATTACATCAAATAAGGAAGAAGACAGCGTGGGAAACTCTGTGCCAGGTTTAAAATTGATTTAGGAAGGACAGTGGTTTAAGAATCTCTGTTAACTGTGGTTTGAAACTGTTTACAGATTCAGCATAAATTAGCTACACTAAGCAAACATGGATTTTACCTGAATCAGGAACTGGTGTGACAAAGTCTAATAGTTTGATAAAATAAATGGAAAAAAAAATTAAAAGGCAAAATATTTTCATAAATAGAGTTCTTAGCATTCTTGCTTTTCTTTTTAACTTCTTCTGAATATAAGAGGGCAGTGGCTGTTGTGTATTTCTCTCACTATATTCCTAAGGCAAGCAATGACTAATTCATTAAGATTGAGTCAACTCCAGAAATTTCAGTTTGAGGTTCTCATATTTTATTCTACAGATAAAATAATTTGAAAGTAAAAAAAAAAAAAAAGAGCCAGAAAAATACCTAATGTTGTACTTTGTTGAATATAACAATTAAGCATTAAATTTGGGTTAGAATTGAGAATTCCCCCCATTCATTCAATGCCCTGAATATGCTTTGGTGTTTGGTATCTACTGCCAGATATTGCTTCTAGACAAGCTAATCTGTACTACTAGAATGACACCCTGTGGCTAGACATATCAATAGCAGAATGCTCACTTGTCATTCTCTTGTTTTTCTTTCTCAAAAATTATTCATTATAAAATGCAGTTTATAAACAACAAAGAGACAAAATTCACTTTACAGCTTGAAATAGGTTGAATGGTGTTAGTAAGAATACAGAAAATAGTTCAGGATTTATAGCTTAATTTTTGTAGATCACAGCCTACAGCAACAATTCACTGATCAAGTAGGTAGAAATATCTCTCTTCAAAGTAGGCCATAACATTTCATTGTGTTTACAATTCAAGTGCATGTTCATCCCTGACATCTCACTGGAGACGCAGGACAGTGGTGGGTCATGCTCGGTAGCTGTGTTAGCATCTCTATTTTACAATTATAGAAACAGAAGGTCAGTAAGGGTTAAAAGAATTTTTCAAGTCATCTGGCTAGTAAAATGCTGGTAATAAGCTCCGTATTGAGGCCTTTTGAATTAAAAATATATTACTTTTCTCAAGGAACCCTGCTGTAATGAAATCAACTGGTAATTACACATTCCAGCTTTGAAGACTTGATCATTTGCAGTATCTTTTCTGTTTAAAACAGAACAAAACGTTCTGCTGCCAGAAATGGGATATTGGATTACTAGCATTTTCTAGCATTTTCCCCCTTTCTTATCTGTCTATATAAATCTTTCTGGCCTTTAAGGCTGGTCAACACCTACCCACCCTGTGCCTTCATTCATTGTAAACTCTTGTGAACCTCTGACCTTCCGAACATTTATTGAATTACTCTCTGTGAAGCTTATTTGTCACTGAGTCATTGTGATGTCAAGTAATATCATGTTTTTCTTGAACACACTTAAATATTTCCTGTCATTTAAATTTCCACCTGTTCATCTTCTAAGTGAATACCTTGAGACTGAGACCACATTGCTTGCTGTCCCTAGTCTATACAGGACTCAAAACAATACTTTGTGCATAGATGTGCTTTGTTCATTTGATCCTAATTATTCAGAAAGAAGAACTGAAATAATTATAACCTGTTTACATATGCTCTCATATTTAACATCTATATGTCTAAGACCCAGCTTTGATTCTGACTATAAATTTCCTTATAATTTAAATGTATATTTACATTTCAATATGATAACAAAGCAGGGTAAATTTTTTGTTTCTACTAATATGAATGCATTCAATGTATTTTACACACATTTTATGCATGTTACAGAAAGAAAATACATGGAATTTAATGCATTTTTAAAAAATATTTTATTTATTTATTCATGAGAGACACAGAGAGAGAGAGGCAGAGGGAGAATCAGGCCCCATGCAGGGAGCCGGATGTGGGACTTAAATCCAGGTCTCCAGGATCAGGCCCCAGACTCAAGGCAGCACTAAACCACTGAGCCACCCGGGCTGCCCAATTTAATGCATTTTAATGTATTAAGCTAGAAAGAGGAAAATACTGTCTGTTAGAAATTATTCTTTACTGTCCCATGCTTTCCATCAAGGTATTCTTTTAAATTTGGGTATAAGAAAACCCACATTTACTTTCATTCCTCATGGATCCTGAGTGCTTACCTCGGGTCAGTTGAACGAGCCTCTCAAAGAAGTAAGTCTATATGATTTCCACTGCCCTGCTGTGCTAGAATCAGCTACTGCCTGAGAGTGGTGTGGAGGGTGAGGGGGGATGGAAGGAGCTGGTGGGAGGAACAGAGGAGATCAAAGAGGTGAAGGAGTGGTATGCTTCTCAAACTTCAAACTGTAAGCAAGCTCTGTCTTCTTAATTATCTTGAGTTCCTTGTGCATTCAAAGCTAGAACTTCACTCTTTCTCCTCTAAAGCAAACAGTTTCAACCCAATCACTGGGTTATATTATCCAGATGTTAGAGACCTTGAAAAGTTATTCATGTATTTGCTTTCAAATTAAACACATTTCTCTCAAATTGCACTTTGAATGCAGACTGAGTGCCAGTCTAAAGGGCTTCCATAACCAGGCTAGCTTCATGTTGGTTAAATGTTTAATTTTTACAAGTGACACGCCTTGTCCACAGTACTGATAAGACTTGAAAAAAAATGATAAAACTACCAGCACCAAAAAAAAAAAAAATCATTGTAAAGAAAGAAGGTAATATGCAGGATATGTAACCTGCCCATTTAGCTCTCCTATTTTGGTTGAACATTTTGTTCTCTCATTATAGTTTACAAAGTGAAAAATGTAGCAGGCAGTTTATATCACAACTAGAAAAATACATTCAGCCACATTAAATGATTCAGACTTCAGGGTTTCAACCTGCACATCAAGATCTTCAGTAACAGCTAAATTTTACACAGAGTTAACCTAACAGCCAAGGTAGTCTCAAAATCAGTTTTAAAAAGTCTTCCCAATAAAGAGCCTAGCGACAGAAACCATGACCTCTAGATGTCTTAAGTCGAAAACTGAAGGCTGCCAAGAGATGAGCAAAACTCTGAGACTAGGTGCACGCACATGACTAATTCTCACCAAATAGAGGAACAAGACCAAAATTAGCACTGTTAGGGAGAAGAGAGGATTTTAAAATTGATCATGGCAGCTGCTGACAACCACTGGAGTTAACTTTGGTTTGGAATTTCACTTTGGAAGGACGAGAGTTTAAATTGCCAACTACCCTTGACTCATACTTTTACTAATTATGTGAATCCCAATTGTGACCCAATTGCTATAGTGAAACCCAAAAAAATAAGGTAAAATAAGATATGAAATAGGTTTCCTAACCATGGGAAAAATAATCTTGTCAGCTGCAAGATTTAATTCACTGTAGCCTCGTCATCTATAATATATGATGACATCCTAGCTCAGCTGCCAGCTACTGATATTAATTATTTGGACTTGATTGAGGTTAACTTCTTTTGCTGAAGTTTTCAGAATTCTCTAATTTCAGCTGTCTCCATGATTCAGGGCTCTAAATAGTTATTAGAAATGATGGGATGTGCTAAATATGACTCTAAAAAAATTCAAGGTGTTTTATTAGATAGAATCATCCTTTCCAGGATATCAACATATTCGGTTCCCTTAAATTTATATTTTAAGTGCTTCTTCCATTTGTTTCCAGTATATATCTGTGCCTATGTAAAAGCAATAGATTTCCTGTATTTCTGAAAGAAACTATATTATCAGTTACAGAATGTAATGTAATGGCTTCCCTTGCATTTTGATGGGTAGCCCAGATAAGATGACATTATCATTAAAAAAAAAACCACCCTATCACAATGTTTTAATATAGTTCTTAAATGTCTGAAGTATAATATATATATGTATATATATATACATACACACAAATGTCTGAAATATTCATAAATTCAGGACAGGTCGCTACGATTCCTTTTTTCACCATCACAACATGTCATATTCTCTGAGCTCAAAGACTAGCAAATAAGTAAATAAAACTAAAAGTAAAAAGCTACTTACTGAAAATTTTCTCATTACATAAAAAGGCAGCATATTTTTAAAGTGTGTTTAGTTGCTCTTTGAGTATAAACGTATATGTATAAAATACATAATAAAACCACAGGTGTTTTGATTTTATGAGAAACTAATTTTATGCGTGGTCTTATTGAAGAAAGCTTAAATAATGAATTAATTCAGTTACACCTTTCCAGTTAAAACCAAAACTTCAAAATGAATCATACATTTATCCATTTCCACAGTCCACAGTTTTGTCTTCTAAAATTATTTCAAAAATCTCAAATTGATAATAAAAAATGTTTGGCTTCAATACAAACATATAAAAAAACCCACTCCCTTAAATATAGTCCACTCACATTATCATAAATGTAAAGGTTTTATGTCACAAAAAATATTTTTGTTTCCCGAAGTTGACTAACATTTTCTTCCTTTGAAAATAACTTGGGTTTCCTTTAAAAACACTTGAGGGGAAACAATTATTTTCCTAAGATGCTGAATTCCTTTAACTGACTTATATTTCTGTTCTCTACTGTTGAGTGAGCATGCTTTGTGACTTATTTGTATATAAATGGGCTAAAGATGACCCCTTATCTATTATTCTATGTTGTTTACTTCTTCACAGCAGACTGGGAATCATCAGCTCCAAGCTCCCAGGTATCAAAATAAAATTTTATTTATTTATATTACTTTTTTAAAGATTTTATTTATTTATCCATGAGAGACACACACAGAGAGGCAGAGACACAGGCAGAGGGAGAAGCAGGCTCCTCGCAGGGAGCCGATGTGGGACTCGATCCCAGGACCCCAAGACCACAACCTGAGCCAAAGACAGGCACTCAAACCCTGAACCACCCAGGTGGCCCCAAACTCAAAAGTTTACCCATCTAATTGGATTAAATATAACTCAAATACAGATGATTTTAGCCATTTAGAGCCTGTCTGCACTACCTCACAAACTACATCCAATGTCTTCTAGCCATAGAGAAGGTAAACCTAAGCTAATAAAGACCTCAAGCCTCATTGCCTTTGCAGCTCTCAGACCTACAGATGCCACATCTTGTTGTTGGGCAGCATCATCTATATATGGAAATCCTCTTTCTGATCGCCCTCTTCCTCATGAGTCTCTTGCCCTCTTCTTTTTTAAAAATTTTTATCTTTTTGTTTTTAGTTGAAGTATCGTTGACATATAATATTATTTTAGTTTCAGGTGTACAACGGTGATTTGATGATTATATACATTATAAAATGCTCACCACGATAAGTGCAGCCACCATCTGTCACCATATAAAGTTATTATTGACTATATTCCCTCTGCTGTACTATAAATCCTTGTGTTTTACTTATTCTACAATAGAAAATCTATACCTTTTTTTTAAAAAAAGAAACTTTATACCTCTTAATCCTCTTTACCTATTTTGTCTATCACCACCCCCCCCCCCAACCTCCCTTCTGGCGACCATCATTTTGTTCTCTCTAAGTCTGTTTTGCTTTTGTTTGTTTATTGGTTTATTATTTCTTTTGTTTTGTAGATTCTACATCTAAGTGAGATCATATGGTATTTGTCTTTCTCTGTCTGATTTATTTCACTTAGAATAATACCCTCTAGGTATATCAATTTTGTTGCGAATTGATGGTAAAATTTCATGTTTTAGGGCTGATTAATAATGTATTATATATATAGGGATATGCTATATATATGTATGTACTTAAATGTATGCACATGACATGTCTTTATCCATTCATCTATCAATGAATACTTAGATTGTTTCCATGTCTTGGCTATTATGAAAAATGCTGCAATAAAAATAAGGATGCAAATTTTTTTGAGTGTTTTCATTTTCTTCAGATAAATATTCAGAAATGGAATTATTGGATCACATGGTATTTCTATATTAAATTATTTGAGGAATTTTCATACTGTTTTTCATAATGGCTGCATCAGTTTACATTCCTGCAAACAGTGCACAAAGTTTCCTTTCCTCCACATACTTGCCAACACTTGTCATTTCTTGTCTTCTTCTTTCTAGCCATTCTGACAGGTATAAGGTGATAACCTCATTGTGGTTTTGATTTGCATTTCCCTGATGATTAGTGGAATTGAATATATTTAAATGTGTCTGTTGGCCATCTGTATGTCTTTGGAGAAATGTCTCTTCATGTCTTCTGTCCACTTTTTAATTGGATTATTCATTTTTCTAAAGTTATATAAGTACTTTACAGATCTTGATTATTAGTCTTTTTTTTTTTTGGCTCTATCATTGGAAATGCCTTCTCCCAATCATAGGTTGCATTTTCATTTTGTTAATGGTTGTCTTCATTTGTAAAAAGTTGTCAGTTTGATGTAGTACCAGTAGTTTATTTTGTTTTAGTTTCCTTTGCTTGGTGAGACATATCCTGAAAAATCTTGTCTAGTTTTTCCAACACAATTTATTTAGGTTGAAGCCAATGTTCATTGGCTATTCTGAAAATCATAGGGCCTTTATGAATCTACTCTATCTGTGCCCTATCAATGGAACAACCAGGACTGGATGTCAGTACCTCTATTCACAATAGGGTCTACTGAATTTTAAGCCCACTGTTGCAATGTACTTCTCAGAAAAATAGATTCCATTGAAAATATGACTGTTCATGAACAATGCACTGGTCACCCAAAAGCTCTGATCAAGATGGTCAATGGGAAAAATGTTGTTTTCATGCCTGCTAACACAATATTCATTGTGTAGTCCGTGGATCAAGAAATAATTTTGTGTTTCCAGTCTTATTTAAGAAATACATTTTGTAATCCTGTAGCTGCCAAATGTAGTGATCCCTCTGATGAATCTGGGCAAAGTAAATTGAAAACCTTCTGGAAATGATTTTCCATTAAATGCCATGAAAAACATTTGTGACTCATGGGAAGAGGTGAAATATAAAGTTTGGAAGAAGTTGGACTTGACCTTCGTGGATGGCTTTGAGGAGTTCAAGATTTCAGTGGAGGAAGTAACTGCACCTGTGGAGGAAATAACAGGAGAACTGGAATTAGAAGGGGAGCCCAAAGAGGGGACTGAGTTGTGGCATTCACCTGATCAGACTTTAACAGATGAGGAATTACTTCTCATGGATGAGAAAGTAGTTTCTTGGGATGAAATCTACTCCTGGTGAAAATTGTTGAAACTGTAACAAAGGATTTAGAATGTTACATAAACTTAGTTCAGAAAAGAGGGAGCAGGATTTCGGAGGAAGTTCTCCTGTGAGTAAATGCTATCAAACAGCAACCGATGCCACAGAAAAATCATCTGTGGAAGGAGGAATCAACAGAAGTGGAAAAATTCATTGCTGTCTCATTTTAAGAAATTTCTACAGCCACCAGTAACCACCTATACCCTTCAATAACCACCATCCAGCAACATGGAGGCAAGACCTTCCACAAGCAAAAAAGGTTACAACTCACTGAATGCTGAGATGATGGTTAGCATGTTTTAAGGAATAAAGTAATTTTTAGACATAAAGTGTTTTTTAGACATAACGCTATTGCATACGTAGTAGACTACAGTACAGTATGAACATCACTTCTATGTGCACTGGGAAGCTAAAAATCTCCTGTGACCCCTTTCATTGTGATATTCACCTTATTGTGGTGGTCTGGAAATGAACCTACAATATCTCTGAAGAATGCCTGTATGCTAATATACAACTTTTTCCTCCATAGGCCCCCTGGGTGTTTTTTCTAACTAGCTTTTCCCCACAGTTTTGAAGAGAAAGGCAAACATTGATTTTTCTCTGCATAATCCTTCCCCATTGGCTTTCATTAATATTGCAGGAAATTGTATATACTTGAACGATAGGCTGAAATAAAAAAATTCACATGAGCTGTTTTATGTTTTTTACTATAACTAAAACTATTTCATATGGAATTTCAGTTTTTATTCCAAAACACAAGTTTAAAACATTTTTTATTGTGCTAAAACAACAACAACACAGAACTGACCATCTTAGCCATTTTTAAGATTCTAGTACAAAAATGCTAACTATATGCACATTGATATGCAGCTTATCTCTAGATTTTGTTTTGTTTTGTTTTTCAAAAGAGAAATTCTGCACTCATTAAACAAAAATTTCCCTTTTTCCTCCTCCTCTGCCCCTGGCAACCACCATTTTACTCTTTCTTCCTAAGAGTTTGACTATCTTAGTTTACATAACTGGAATCATGCAGTATTTGTCTTTGTGACTGGTTTATTTCACTTGGCATCATATCCTCAATTCATCAATGTTTCAGTATATGACAGATTTTCTTTCCTTTTTTTAAGGGATGGACAATATTGTATTCACTATATGTATGTATGCAATATATAATTATATGTGTAACATATATAGCATACATTGATATGTGAAATATATAATATATATCATTTTTTAAAAAATCTATTCATCCATCAAGGACATCTAGGATATTTCTACCTCTTAGCTATAAATAATACCTCAATGAACATGGGAATATGAATATCTCATCAAAATCCTATTTGAATTATTTTGTTAAAAATCCAGAAGAAGGATTGCTGAAATGGGTTAGTTCTATTTTTAATTGTTTTCAGGAAGCACACAGTGTTTTACATAATAAGATGTACCATTTTACATTCCCACCAATACTTTCAAATTCTTTACATATACACCAATAATTGTTATCTTTTAAATTTTGTTTTTACTTTTAATTTTTATAATGACCATCCTAATGGGTGTGAGGTGATATCTTGTTGTTCTTTGGATTTGCATATCCTTGATTATGAATGATGTTGAACATCTTTCATATGCTTGTTAGCCATTTGTATATCATCTTTGGAAAAATACTTATCCAGGTTTTTCCCTATGTTTTAATTAGATTATTTGTTTTATTGCTAAGGGTTGTAGGAGTTCTATATACATTCTGGTTACTAACCCCTTATCAGATATATTAATATCTGCAAATATTAATATTTGCAAATATTTCTTCCCATTCTGTAGGTTATCTCTTCACTCTGTTGAAAGTTTTATTGTGCAGAGCTTTTTAGTTTGATGGAGTCCCATTTACTTATTTTTGCTTTCATTGCTTGTGAATTTGGTGTCATATCCAAGAAAGCATTGCCAAATTTAATGTAGAGAAGTTTTCTCCTATGTTTTCTTCTATGAGTTTTGTAATTTGAGGTCTTGATGTTTAGGTCTTTAATCCATTTTGATTTATTTTTTGTATACAGTGTGATGTAAGGTTCAACTTTACAGTTTTGCATGTGGATATCCAGTTTTTCCAGTACCATTTATGTGAAGACTATCCTTTTCTCCATTGTGAAGCCTTAGCACACTTCTGAAAGAAAGATAAGTTGACCATACACATGAGGGTTTATGCTGGGCTTTCTCTTCTATTCCATTGGTCTATATGCTTAGGTTTATGCCAGTACAATACTGTTTTTAGTACTGTAACTTTGTAATATGTTTTAAAAATCAGGGATTGTGAGGCCTCCAACACTGTTTTTCTTTTTCAAGATCGTTTTGCCTATTTGAGGTCCTTTATGATTCCATACAAATTTTAGAATGTTTTTCTGTCTGTTCCAAAATGCTATTGGGATTTTGAGAGGGCTTGCATTGTACCTGTAGATTGCTTTCAGTAGTATGGGCACTTTGAACAATATTAAATATCCCAATCCCTGAACACAAAATGACTTTTCTTATTTGTATCTTTAATATCTAATATCTTTCAGCAATGTTTTGTAGTTTTCAGGGTGCAGGTGTTTCACCTTCCTGCTTAAGTTTATTCTGAACTATTCTACCCATTTTGATACTATTGTAAATGGGAATGTTTTTCTTAATTTCTTTTTCATATTTTTCGTTTTTGTATAAAAATACAATTGATCTTTGAGTGTTGATTTTTATATTCTACAATTCTGCTGAATTTGTTTATTAGGTCTAAGATTCTTTTGTGTGTGTGGAATCTTCAAGGTTTTCTACATATAAAATTATGTCATCTGTCATATGTGAAGAAATAACTTTACTTCTTCCTTTCAACCTGGATGTCTTCCATTTCTTTTTCTTGTCTGTTTGCTTAGGCTAGGACTTCTAGTACAAGTTTAGAACTTTGAAGAGTAAATAATCTTCTTTTGTTACAGAATTATGATACTACTCTCACTTGCTAGTGGGTGTGAACTTTGAGTACTTTTCCACTTTGAGGGATTCATAGTTATTAACCAAGTCCCGTTGGGACTAAATATATGAATATTATTAATTCCTTGTTTTTATTTCATAGATTATCACTATTTTTTGAAGATTTTATTTATTTATTCATGAGAAACAGAGAGAGAGGCAGAGATATAGGCAGAGGGAGAGGCAGGCTTCTCAGAGGGAGCCCAATGTGGGACTCAATCCCAGGACCCCAGGATCACACCCTGAGCCAAAGGCAGGTGCTCAACAACTGAGCCACCCAGGTGTCCCAGATCACCACTCTTTATGTAATTTTACTTTTCTTAGTGACCTGACTTTTCAAAATTGAGGTATTCCTGTTTTTGTGTAACTGGCTGTAACTGACTGAAAATAATTGTGCCAAAACAATTGTTAAGGCTTCTGTTCTTGTTAAAAATGGACAATAAAAAAAATGGACAATAAAATGTAAAATATAAACCTTACTTATCTTCTGTATATATAAAAACAAAAAGCTATGAGATTCACTGTAACTTTATCCCTGAGAAATTTTTATAAATACAGGTTTGAAAATATCTTTGATAAAGGCATATTTCAGATTAACTCTAATTGCAAAGTCCTTGAATATCCTACTGCTCTCATATCCAATACATACCTATCATATAGTAATTATTTTTAGAATAACTGAGTGATAGAGTGACCTTGTTAGACAGTCCAGCAAAGAGAAGTATAGCTTTAGTTACTGGAATTTTTTTTCTTTTTCATCATAGTTCATCAGATCTGATTTGACATTCAATGAAATTCCTGCAGGTTTAGATTTGTTTTTTTCTTTTCTCCTCTATATAGATCTGTCTACTTAAGATGATTTAAAAATGCCTATTTGCAGTAATTTCTTCAATGTGGGCCATAGAAACATTTTTCCTGGATGTGTCTCCTGAGGCAAAGGAAACAAAAGCAAAATAAACTACTGGGACCAAAACAAAATAAAAAGCTTTTGCACAGCAAAAGAAATAGTTAACAACAACAAAAACAACAACAACAACAAAAAGCAAACTGTTGATGAAAAGAAGATATTTGCAAATGATATATCCAATAAGGTGTTAATATCCAACAGATATAAAGAGCATACACAACTAAATACTAAATAAAACACACACACACACACACAAACAAACAAACAAACAAAAAACACCTTAAACAAAAAACCTGAGTAAAAAATGGCAGAGGACCTGAATAGACATTTTTCCAGAGAGGACATACAGATGACCAATGGACACATGAAAAGATGCTCAACATCATTAATCATCAGGGAGATGCAAATTAAAACCACAAATAGATATCACTTTACACTTGTCAGAATGGCTAGGAAAAAAAAAAGCCAAGATATAACAAGTGTCCCTTAAAGAATATGGAGAAAAAGGAACCCTCTTGCCCTGTTGGCAGGAATGCAAATTGCTGCAGCCACTATGGAAAACAGTATGGAAGTTACTCAAAAAATTACAAACAGAAATACCATATGACTCAGTAATTCCACTTCTGTGTATTTACCTAAAGGAAATATAAACACTGTTTCTTTTTTTTTTAATATTTCTTATTTATTTATTTGAGAGCCAAACAGAGAGAGAAAGAGAGAGAGAGCATGAGGGTGAAGCAGAAGGAGAGGGAGAAGAAGGCTCTCCAATGATCCCAAGTGCCTGAGATCATGACCTGAGCCAAGGACAGATGCTTAACTGACTGAGCCACCCAGCATCCCTGAAAACACTATTTCAAAAAGATAAATGCACCTCTCTGTTTACAGCAGCATTATTTACAATAGTCAAGATATGGAAGCAACCAAAGTGCACATTATCCATTTAGAGGAATGGATAAAGAAGATGTGATACACACACAATGGAATATTAGTCATAAAAAAGAATGAAATTTGGCCACTTGCAGCCACATGGATGGGGCTAGATAGTATAGTGCTAAGTGAAATAAATCAGACAGAGAAAGACAAAAAAATACATGATCTCACTAATATATGGATTTAATAAACAAAGAAAACAAAGAAAATTGGAGATAGACAATAACGACAAGCAGAATCTTAAAGACAGAGAACCAACTGGTGGTAGCTAGAGGGGAGGTGAGTTGGAGGGTTGGGTGAAATACATAAAGAGAATTAAAAGATACAACTTCTAGTTATAAAATAAATAAGTCATGGGTATGAGAAGTAGAGCATAGATATGAATATAGTCAACAAGATTTTAATAAGATTGGTGACAGATGGTGACTATACTTATCATTATGAGCACTAAGCAATATATATAGAATTTGTTGAGTCATTATGCTACACACCTGAAACTAATATAACATTGTATATTAGTTATGCTTCACTTAAAAACCTAAAGAAATAAAAATAAAAATGCCTGATTTGTACAAAATACCGTATAATCTAAATTAGCTTATCCCTAAACCCCCTATTTAATAGATATATTGAAATGACTTATTTTCAATCATTTTTGCAGTTACTACCACTATTGATTTATTCATTCAAATAAAATTGATTGAAGATTTCTTGTAGAACATTGGATGGAGAACATTGAGCTGAGCACTGAGCTTAAAAAATAAATGTGAATGCAAAGACTTCATAACCAAGTCTGGTAACAGAACATCAACCTTGAGTAAAATACACTGTCAAAACACATATAATAAGAAGCTTGATGTCTTCATTTTCTCTCACTGTCTTTCAGTTCACGCATCCTCTTTCAGCTCCACGAAATGCTCTTTGGCATCACTCATCATTATACTCACTCTAACTCATCCTTTGAAATTCTACTCAGATTGGATTTCCATCAGGCAGCTTTTATTCCTCTTTTGAAAGTAAAGGTAAAGAGAGAGAGAGAGAGAGAGAGAGAGAGAGAATGCTCTTACTGCACCTTTTTTGTTATTACACATCACAGCACTATTCAAATTCTTTTTCTCGTGTGTTTGTCTTACCACTAAACTAAACTTTTTTTAATGGAGGTCATAATACACATTTCTTCGTGTATCCTCAACTTCACCTGACGATAGAAAGTACTTAAAGACGCTTCAGTGCATCCACAGAACAAGAAGTGTGAGAGTGTATGGGAACACAAAAGCAAAAAGAGTTAATTCTTCTGTTGGAGAAGGTATGGAGAGGAATTGGGAAAACTTCCTGGAAGTGATAACATTTGAGCTAGATCTTTTAGAGAAGGAGGTAGAAAAGAAAACAAGGGCCTGTCTGAAAAAAAGAATTTTTGGATCAGTCATACAGAATCGGAATTATAGAGTTATAGAAGTCTGCCTGCCTGCTTTATTTTTTTTTTAATTTTTATTTATTTATGACGGTCACACAGATAGAGAGAGGCAGAGACACAGGCAGAGGGAGAAGCAGGCTCCATGCACCGGGAGCCCGACGTGGGATTCGATCCCGGGTCTCCAGGATCGCGCCCTGGGCCAAAGGCAGGCGCCAAACCGCTGCGCCACCCAGGGATCCCTTTTTTTTTTTTCTTTTTTTTTTTTTAAATTTTTTTTTAGGATTTGTAATATTTTTGACAAAATAACTTGCTGACATTTAAAATGACCTAGAAAATGGTTCATAGTTATTTAAATCCTAGCAGAATTTCATAGTGGAACTCTTGGTTGCTGAGCCCGAATGCTGGTGTCCTCTCCACGTTCCTCCATACTGGGCTGTCATAGACATAGATTTTTAATTGGCAACTTCAAAGAGAAACTATTTTGGCTCAAATTGAACAGTGCTCTAGCAGCTAATGTATGCATGACATTCTTTAGAATTATCACCAAGAGCTAAAACTAACTCCCCTTGCCCCTCACCCCCCAACCCCACCCTTCCAGCCCCATCCCCTTTCCTTCACTGCAGCCCTGTAGTTCCAGGAAAATATGGTCTCATATAGAGCTGTCAGCGGGAATTTATTCAGAATGTTTGCAAAGTGGAAGGAGTTCTGATGTGCTCAATGTAGTTTACAGTGGTGGTGGGCTCCACAGAATCCTTCACTTCACATGGTATCCTTGCTACATTAATCCAGGATTTCTTGTGGTAGATTTTTGAACAGACAAATGCGGTGAATGGGGCTGCTACGAGTTGCATGTATGCCTATTGGATGGGAGCTACAAAGGAGTCAGGAGGAGGGTGAGTGGAAGGACAAGTAAGTTGGAAAAAGACTGAAGTACATGTCAGGAAACTTTTGGTTTCTCAGTGCCAAAGGGAGGGGTTGCCACTGACTTCATGAGACTTGAAGCTTTTCATTCTCTATATTTTTTCCTTCTTTTATTTTACTAGATTGAACTGTTACTTTTAATTTATTTATATCTTATGGGGTATTTAGGGAGCCTATCAACAAATTTCATATAATAATTCATCTAACATATTATTGTTATATTTGTTATTGGCTTGGATGAGAACAGGAAAAATATTTGTATCTGTGATTTTCACACATATTCTAAAAAAGCTATGTTAATGCTAAAGAAATTGACTTACAGCTTTTACATATTGAGCAGGTTAATTTCCTCCTGCCTCAATTTTTGCTCCTGTTTATCATATGGGAACTACTTGAGGGTTCTATTTAATAGCTGATTTCTCTTATAATTGCACTGAGGAGTATTTTTCTTTTGGGTCAGTGTCTTACCGGGATTGCCTTACAGACTATATGAGATAATCAATGTGAAAAGAACTGTACAAATCTGTACTATAAAGGATTATAATGTTCCATAAATTATCAGGCATGGATTTTTTAAAGAAAATGATTAATCAATTTTGTTTTGCTTTTGTTTTTCATCTTAACCAAAAACCTCACCTAACAAAAGAAAAAACATACTGTAAAATATTATTTAGTTGAACTTTTGAGGGGAATTGTATATATATCTTAGTTTGAGGAGAACTGATATATTTGAAAAACTGATTTATTACCAGGAACAAGATATGCAATTTCATTCATTTATGTCTCATTTTATGTTCTACAATAAAATTCAAGAGAGTGTTTGTTATGCATTGAATTGTGTTTCCCCCAAATTCATGTGTTGAAGCCTCAATCCCCAACGTGAGAGTGTTTGTATATAGGGCCTTTAAGGAGAAAATTAAGGTTAAATGAGACCAAAAATGTGGGGCCCTAATCTGATAAAATTGGTATCTTTATGGGAAGAGTAAGTCTTCTCTCTCTCTTTGCATGCATGCAACATGGAAAGACCACGTGAAGAAATGGTAAGCAAATCATCTAGAATCCAGGAAAAGAGTTCTTACCAGAAAAAGATTCAGCTGGAACCTTGGTCTTGGATATCTAGCCTCCAGAATTCTGAGAAAATAGATTTCTGTTGTTTAAGTCACCCAGGCTTTGTTACTTTATTGTGGCAGACCAAAAAGACAAATGCAATGTTTTAAAATTGAATGTATTTCTTAAACAAATCTAGTTCATTCTTGAAAATAATAGTAATGCAAATAATGGTAAA
This sequence comes from Nyctereutes procyonoides, assembly GCF_905146905.1. Taxonomy (NCBI): domain Eukaryota; kingdom Metazoa; phylum Chordata; class Mammalia; order Carnivora; family Canidae; genus Nyctereutes; species Nyctereutes procyonoides. Next base: position 10,305,312 of record NW_026575122.1, read on the forward strand.
TTTGAATTATTTTTTAATGTTTGGTCTTATGTAAACTTAGCTATCTATTATCATTGCAGACAATTTATTGAAAAATTAGTTAAAAATCACAGTAATGGTCTTCTCATAGGAATATATTAAGTATTATTTCATCAGTGAGTCTAATATTGGCTATGATGATTTGAGGTGTTCTTTATTATACTAATGAGGCGATCGTTTATCCAATATGTATAAAAACCTGATTGCTTTGCCTATAATTTATAGCCTGATATATTAAGATCTCAAATTTATATTCTTCTCCACCTCAGACACGTTTTAATAAAATTGCCTGTTGATATTTCTACTTGGATATCTTTAAATATTTTTATTTATTTATTTTAGAGAGAGAGTGTTCAGGTGAAGTGGGGTTGGGCAGAGGGAGAGAGAGAGAGAGAAAGAGAGAGAGAGAGAGAGAGAGAGAGTAATCCTTAAGCAGACTCCCTGCTAAGCATGGAGCCCACCTCAGGGCTCCATCCTCAGACCTTAAAATATTGACCTGAGCCTGAAATCAAGAGTAAGCCACTTAACTGACTGAGCCACCCAGGCATACTTCTACTTAGATATCCTACGAATATTTCAAATGCACTATGTCTTTCAAGCATCTTAAAATCAACCTGTGTAGAAGATATGTCATCTTCTCCATCCCAAGCCATTTCAATCTATGACCTGTCTCAGCCAAGTGATTTACCTAGTAGCCCAGATTATCTGGACACAATATTTGACTCTTTCTGAAACTTCAGGCCACATACTTTATTTGTTTCCCCTGGTTCTTTCCCCAAATATATCTGGAAGGGTGACATAGACAAGGAGTGATTAGAAGTAGCCTGAGGAACTGGTAAGCATTCACTGGGCATATTAGAAACATCAAGGAAGGAAAACTCATCAAAAAGCATGGCTTTCTCATAGACAAGTAATCTAGCTCAAACACAAGTTTGTTGAAGACAAGATTGAAGGCAGGAGACCTTGTCCAGTTCAGTATACACATGATTACTGTCTCAGCCCACATCAGCCAGCCTCAACTGCCTTCTGCTCTGTCTCCACATTTCTCCTTGCGAACTGTCACTGGAGTGCAGTGGCCCAGGACATGGGAAGGAAGAATAGGCACAATGGCCATCAGTTACTCATCTCAGCAAGGAATACCTTTCTTGCAGTCTCCTGTGAGGTGTTGGTGATTTTCAAATGTGTCTGTATGTGATTAGCTAGTTTCTTCCTCTTTCAGTAAGATTGAAATTCCTGGTACCGTTCTGAGGTTTTTGGTTGGTTATCTTGAACTGGCAAAAATTATAATGATCAATTTATGTGTCTTTCTCTCATACTTCACCTGGAAAAGTTGAGGGACAAGAATATTTTCTCATTCTTATATTGGTATCCTCAGCATCTTGAATGAATCATAATATATAATATTAATAATAGTTCACAATCATGCAGTACCAACTCTGAGGCAGCACCCTTTATATACTGATGTTCATTTTTCACAAAACAATTATGAAGTGAATACTAGTACTCAACAGTTTTGTTTTACAAATGACCCAAAAAGCTTGCATAACTTACCTAAGGTCAAAGAGCTTGTAAACAGCAGAACTAAGATTTAAACCCCGGGGATCTGAATCTAGAGCTTATGCTCTTAACCCCCACATTACATTAAAATGTTACTGGTTCCAAATGCATTTCCAAATGCATATTTATTTCTAAGCCTTTTCTCATAAAAATACCCACATATTTCCTCCAATTCCATAGAGAATAATTAACATCACTGATTGAGAAACTCTAAGAGAAAGGCTCTTTATGATGCCTCTTCAATCACAGAGTAAAAACCTTTGAAAAGAAATGTGCTGCCACCAAACTAATGGCAGAGGCTGATAGCAACTTATCTTCTCCTACCCCTAGCTTGGGCTCTCCATCCTGAAAGAAATACTATGAAAATATTAAAATGAATTCAAATGTTAGGAATTATTGCCATTGCCCATGATCTACTCTTAGGGTGTAAAAACAAAGCTTGCAGGAAGAAACTAAAATGAAATTACTATTATCCATAAAGTTATTTCTCAGTTTTGGGGGGGAAGACTTTTATAATGACAATGGACCCCACGGATATTTTTTAGTTAGTTTTATAAAAAAAATATTTTTTTTTCTGAGTAAAAAGAAACAAGAAAGCATCAGGAGTGAAGCAATAATTATAATAATTTCTTTTGTTTTTGGAAAGGCGTATACCTTTAACTATTAGAAGAATGCCTAATAAAATTACCACATTTTTCATGTTTTATTTGACAACATTGAAAATAATGAAAACTTAGTGTTTCAGTAGGTCTATTTATTATTCTTAGTAGGTCAGAACATTTTATCTTGAGAAAGGGAAAATATTTTGTAAAAATTATATCTATAAAAGATTTTAAAAATAAATATAAATACAAATAAATATTAAAGGTAAGGCAGTGAGGTGCCTTGTTTATATCATAAACAAGACGTAAAATGAAACACTGTCAAGTATATTTCTTACATATTGTTGAAAGAGTAAAAAGAAATATGTTAGGAATTTATCATCACATAAATTGAAAATAATAATCCTGGAATATATATTAAAAATCTTTGTGTGTGTTTGGAAAACCGAATTTTAATCTTTTCTACAAACTATACAGAGAAAATTATAAAATGTGTCCATGGCAATGAGATATATATGTCATGCTAGGTAGTTTGTAAAATATTTGGAAAATACATAAGATGCCCTAAACCTCAAATCAATGAACTGGTACCATTTGGTGGAAGGAACCAACAGTTTCTCACAGCTTCAAGACCTTTGCCTAGCTTCCTAAGGCTGCTGTAACAAAGCACCACAAACTGAATGGCTAAAACAACAGAATTGTATTCTCTCACAGTTCCGGAGGGCAGAGGTCCAAAATCAAGGAGCCAGCAGGACCATATTTTCTCTGAGACTCTAGGTACATTTCTTCCTTGCCTGTTCCAAGCTTCTGGTGATGGCCTTGGATCTCTGGCCTTCCTTGTCTGGTAGCTGCATCACTTCAATCTCTGCCTCTGTCAGCACAGGACTTCCACTTTGTATCTCTGTCCATATATGGTTTTTCCTTCATTTTATACCAGTCATATGGAATTAGGATCCATCCCAATAGCCTCATCTTAATTTGATTACATCTGCAAAGGTCACATTCATGAGCCCCAGGGTGAGAATTTTCACACATCTTTTGGGGGACACAATTCAACCCAAAGAGGAACTCAGAGCAACACAGTGTCATGTCAAAAAATCATCATAAGCTTACTGGAATATTAGCATATTAAAACTTGAAGAGACCTTATGAATCATCTATCCCAATCTCCAGAACCGACAGAAATTCTGTTCCAAAGGGGAGAAATGACAAGGCCAATACAATGTGATGAATTCATGCAGAATGAGACTCATGCTCATGTTTATATTTATTTAACTAGCTAATTTCTACCTTACGATACAGGTATTATGATATTATTTCACTTTGTGGTTTATTTAGAAGGTAAATGTCTGCTACTACTAATTTAGAAATGTTCTCCTAAAAAGCAATATTAGGTATATGCTTCATGTGCTAAGTATTCATATGCATTTTATTCAACATTGACAATAGCCTCATAAGATAATTTTGCTCTCATTTCAAGGATAAGAAAGTTAAAAATCAAAATAAATATTTACCTGAATTGCTTGAGGTTACATAGCTAGCAAATGACTAAAGTGGGTTCACACAAGCCTCATCTACCTGTTGCCAAAGTTCGTGCAATTTTCAGGACAACACGAGGCCACTTAAGAAAATAAGAACGTTAAGAAATGTTTGCGGCATTTAACACTGTAAGCTTTAACTAAAGCCAATGAATTTATAATGGACAATTTCTTTTCTCAGCAGTGTTGCTATTGGACACTAAATAAATTTGTTAAACATTCTCCAAATAGTTTCTTACTGCATCAATAAATGTAGAAGGTTGAAAGACACACTTTCTGAGATTTTTATTTGTACAATACTAAAAATATGTTACATGTAGTTCTCAAGGACATTTACCTATCCAAAATATTCTGTTTCCTGGCTGTACTAAAAAGCAAAATTTTTTTTAAAGTAAGTTACTGAAAATTTTATAAAAATATTACCATACTCAGGAACTTCTCTAATGAAAGTAGTCAAAACCTTATTCTCATGTGTGTGTGCAGAAAAAAAAAATAAGGAAAATAATTTCTTAATTGCTAAGTTAAATCTCTTTAGCTTCTATTTTAATATTTATAAAGCTGCAATTATCTACTTAGAGGCTTATGAAAGATTTTCTTCACTTTTTAATTGAATAATTAATATAAATGTTATTGGATATGCAGCCATGTATACAAGGCTTCATTAAATCCACTAGTAAATTTAGGGTAGTTTACATTAGTTCACTGAGCAAAGAAATTGTTTTAATTGTCTTTGTATTACAAAAATCCAATGACATTCTGAGACAAAAATATGTTCTTACTAAATATTTGTTGAATGAATGAATAAATTAATGAGAAGAAGAAATCCCTTAAAGTGATAAGCTATACATGCATGTAACTGAAAGAATAAAACAAAGTAATAGGAAACATTAGTATTTTACTTGGTTGCTTTTTATTTTCTCATTCTTCCTGGCGCTGGATTACACGGGTGTACCTCATGTTATGGCGCTTTGCTTTATTGTGCTTCACACATACTGCAATTTTTATAAATTGAAGATTTGTGGCAACTCCTGTTGAGCAGGTCTATTGGTGCCATTTATCCAACAGTATTTGCTGACCTCGTGTCTTTATGTCAAGTTTTGGTAATTCTTGCAGCATCTCAGGTATTTTCACTATTGTAATGCTTTTTATCATAATGTGTGATCAGTAACCATTGTTGTCACTATTGTAACCCTTTTAGCGCACCATAAACCACGCCCTTATAAGACAACAAACTGAATCAATAAATGTGGTGTGTGTTCTGACTCCTCCACTGACTGGCTGTTCCTCATCTCTGTCCCTGTCCTCGGGCCTTCCTACTTCCTGAGACACCATGGAATTTGCACTGGTTGAGGAATAAAAGTGGTGAAGTGGGTGATGGCTAGTGAAAACACTATAAGGATAATAGCTTGGAGTGCTCAATTTGGTTGAAGAATTGTTGATGTGGGGATGATAGAATACTTAAATTGAAAAACTAAAGTAATGGTGGATGAGAAATATGCTTGAAATTAATTGAGATTTCTGAGGAATCATGGCTATGACAATGTCATGGATCTGACCAAGAGAATATGTGCTGGAAGCTGGTACTGAATTATCCAATAGTTTAAAAACATGCTTAGCTTAGCATGTGTATATGTATACCACATGCAAACACTCATTCACTTTATGGGCAAGAATGTGCAAACTGACAAACAATTAAATTTGAAATGATTTTATATTTTAAATATTTATTTCAAAAGACTAATAAAATCCTAATTTACTTGGAAATTTTGTTTTATTATTAATTATTTTCATTTTAAATTAGATATGGGTTAGATACCCTAGTCTTTTCTGGGTAAGGAACGTTTAATCCTGGGTCCAAATAAAGGTGAGTTGGAGGAGGATGATTGGAATTTAGTGGTCAAAGAACTGAAAGAATTGAGTTTTAATGCATTTTCAACAAGAAGAATCAATATTTCTTATGGAAAATGCTATGAAGAATTCCAAGAGAAATCTCTGAGGATGGATGAATTCTGAGATGACAAAGCAAAGTATTTATTAGAGCTGGGTCCTAAAGGTTGGGTACCATATATAAGCACATATGGTTATTTTTTCTGGGTATAAAATAACTAATGTAAAAAGCAAAAATTACAATAAATAAAAAAAGAGCAATGAAAATAAAATGTAATTTGCCTAAATATTTGAGGATCTGAAAAACAGTCTCCCTGTGTTCTTGTTCTCTTGCCACCTTCTGTCATTAAATACTATTTTAAAACAAAAATTATAATTTATTAAAAATGCAAAGGCACAGAAGAAGGGAGTACAGAGCAAAGCTTATTCAAGAAACCAAGGAGTATGAGCAAAGGAGCTGAAAGAGAACTTTTTGCTGTGGAGAAGGAGAAAGAAGAGCTGGTTGGGCTTGAAAAGGTAGTCTGTGTTGTAAACTACTCCACTTGAGATAGTAAAGAGATACCTGTGTTTTTAGAATTCTCTGAATACCCATCTAAGGAATTTGAAACTGATTCTTTTGGCATGGGATTTATTGAAAGGGATTTGTTAGGGAAATAAACTTGATTATACTTTGCAGCATGTATGATGTGTTGAAAGGATTCGCCCGACATTAGAAACTGTGCATGCAGTGCAAGAGGCTTAAAGCCTGAGTTGTAAAAATAGTTGCCACAATTAAAGATTGAAACTGGTTCAAGAAACAATTTGAGGGAAGAAACATCAAATTGTAGATGCAGGAATAGCGATTTAAGTGTTAAGGTTAGGTTGGAAATAATGCCACTTAGAAAAGAGTAAAGTTTACTCAGAACTTTATTTATTTATTCACGAGAAACACAGAGAGAGAGAAGCAGAGACACAGGCAGAGAGAGAAGCAGGCTCCATGCTGGGAGCCCGATGTAGGACTCAATCCCAGGACCCCTGGATTACAACCCGAGCTAAAGGCAGATGCTTAACCACTGAGCCACCCAGGAGTCCCACATAGAACATTTATAAAGGAGTCCAAGTGTTAGCAGCACGGGGGTATCAGATAAAAAATACAACACACACACACACACACACACACACACACACACACATACTCTCACATACCCAATTACCAGAATTACTGACCTTACAGTTTTTCTATTCTAGGTGGGAAAATAGCAATTTTCTCAGATGATCCTTTCAGGTATCAAAAAGGCTTTGATATATTTTCAGATATCAGTACTGTAAAAATCAGTGATAGAGTTGTTTGTTTTTAGGGAATCAGTGACTTACAGGTAATATTCAAGATTTCACTTGCTTTAGAGACTAAAGCCAGGTAGAACCTGTTTTTTGTTCTTTTGTTTGTTCGTGTGTGTGTGTGTGTGTGTGTGTGTGTGCTCTAATTCCTGGCTCTCAGAAGCCAATTAATAAGAATGGAAGCACAGCTTTGCTTCCTTAGATATCAAACAAAATCCTCTATAATAAAAGGCTGTCAATTGTTCTGGATTTATTATTGTTGTTGTTATTTTGCTGTTGCTTTAGTATAAAATTTGTTACCAGCATTTAATATAAGGTTTTTAAAGACGTATTTATTTATTTGAGAGAGAGAGCATGGATGCGCACCTGTGAGAGTGGGGGAGGGATAGAAAGAGAGGGAGAGACAGAATCTTAAGCAGGCTTCACACCCATTACAGATCCAGAAGTAGGGCTCAATCTCAGGACCCTGAGATCATGATTTGAGCAAAAATCAAAAGTCAGGCTGAGCCATCCAGGAGCCCATTTTTTTTTTAAATTGGCAGGACTAGGTATTTGTAACCCTAAGTTGGCAATAGGCTATGCTAGTTTAAGAAGAGGCTCCTGCCTCTACTGGGCTGTGTACCCTTAAATAACTGGTCAATATCACTCTATGTTGCCTGAATCCAGTCTTCTTCCTGTTTCCTGTCTAGCTATGGCAGATTTTGAATTTGGAGCATCTGCTTCAACATTCCTACCTTTAATGACCTTGGGGAACTATCAATAAATAAGGATGCCAAAGATAAAGTCCTTTTGGAAGTGACCCTGATTTGCAATATGGGGGAGGAAGGAAAGATAAAGAAATGTGTTTGGGGTGTTTATGGGAGGTTACAATGTGTCAAGTATGAGAGAGAGATGACAGCTGCACTTGTACTTGAGATATCACACCTGAGTGGCATTTATTTAGTGGAAAGAAGTTAATGTCATGGGAATGAGTTAATTCTCTGCAAGCGTTATATGGACAAAGGAGAGAAAAGGGCTTCTGACTGCGCCTTGGGGATTATCATGGTTAGATGTCTGAGGGAGTTTGTCTGGATATTACCAAAAGGAAAATGTAGAGAACAAATGAGTCAATCTTCAAGAAAAAAGGAGGAAAATGTATCATAATCGTTTCATTTTTTCACTTTGTTGAGAGAATTCACAAGTACTCTGATAGTGAATTTCGAGAAAGCACTTTCACATATTTTAAAGGATTTGCTATTTTAAAAATGCACGCTGTTTTTGTCAGAATGACTGATAGAAATATCCTGATAAAGATGATAGATGATCTACAAATGTAGACATTTGCAGCTGCATTACTTACTACTCTAAGGTTTTGATACATATGCACTAGCAGTTTCAGTACCAATTCAGTAGAAATAAATGTATCTTATTAAATTGCTATTTTAGGACAAAACATTGGCATTTTCTTGGATTTCTAAGAGACTGCAGCACATAATTTAATTTTCCAAGGCATCATGAGAATTCAATGAATTATGCAAGCAGAGAATGACAAATCTCAATGAAATAGTCTAACCTCACTTAAAAAAAACTGAATTCTTGATTTTATTGACAATACATAAATTCAGTCTCTATATTAAATAAATAAAATTTACAAGAATATTTAAATGTCTCTTTGACTGCAATGCTTAATCTTAATCACCTCCCTTACCTAGAGGTAATCATCATTTTCAGTTTGTTGTATATCCTTCTGGAAATTTCATTACCATTTAAATATTTACTCATGTTGAAGTCAGTCTGTATGTACCAACATGGAACAACCTCCAAAACCTTTTGCTGAGTGAAAAAAGACCAGATTGCATACTAATAAATTTATTATAATAATATTTATATAAAAATAAACATACCCATTGAAAACAAGACTACATATTTTCTACAAGTTCCCTTTATTGCTACTTCTTCCTCCTCCTCCTCCTCCTCCTTCAACTACCTTTAGAATGGTAACCCTCATCTGTATTTCAGGTTTAGATCTCTCTTCTGCATTCCTAACCTATCTTTCTGGCTGCTTTAATATACAGCTTAATCTAATCATTCGCAGATTCCTTGATGAGCAATAAAAGCTGAATATACTACCTTTCCATGTTTACCTTCTCCACCTTCTGTTTTCCCTATTTTTGTTAATCTTTCTACAATCATCCAGATGCCTCCCATTTCTCTGTCTCCAAATTTAATTATTTACTATCTTGTATCCCTAACTCACTTAGCTTTATTGTCCATCATGTCTAATTTTTGTATATTCCTGTTGCCATAGGACTTATTTCAGCCTCGCACTTTTCATTCAGACTATTGCAATATTTCTGAGTACTCTTTCTGCTTCAAGTCTAGTGGTTCACAAATATATTGGATCACAGATTACTTGGGGGAAATATTCAAACCACAGTTGCCCTCTTCATGTTCATTGCTGAGAAAGCTAGTTTGGGACGGTCACTCAAAATCAGAGTTAATTTAAAAGTTTTCATTCTTCCAATTCAAAATCCTTCCCATACTAGACCGTGGCAGTCCTGTGAGTTTAGATTAGTCTAGTTTTCTATTGTTTGGGGTACTGAAGTTAGGATTATAGCTATAAATATTTGAACATTGCTCATTTAGTGGTTATAGAAGAGTTCAGTGATCTTCAGGATGAGACTTCCGGGAACCTTAAATGCCTATACACAAACTTTTCACTTAATGTGCAAATTACCATTATATTGTTTCTGATATAAACATAAGAATAATTTTCTAATATTTTAGCTAATCTACAGGGGAATTTATGATGAGGAACATGCCATTGCCAATATTAAAAATTACTGGTGTGGAAAATTCATGAGAGATTTTAGGACTTATAAGGCTCTTGTAGGATTACAATGATGTAATATTAAGGAATTAAGACGACTTTTTTCGCTAGGTATAATTACACTAATAAAAGAAATTTCTTTCTTAGACAAGATAATTTTGAAAGGGTGCTAACCTTATCCATAGTTCTTATTTTAAAACAGATCCTTCTTTACAAAGATCTCCGAGATTGTTAGCTACAAAGGAGGAAACTAATTTGATTACTTATAATAAAAAGATATTCTTCTTTATTTTCCTATGTTTTTCTGATTTTTTCCTACTTATAGCTGATTGACTTGATCATTCTTTCTACCCACACAATCCTTATAGTTTTATGGTACCTGAAGATCCCTAGAAATAAACATTTTGTTGGTGGGAGTTCATCTGTATAACCCACTAAAACAGGATTAAAAGGCCAATGTTATCAGAACAACCTTGTTTGGTTTTGAGTTTATAATATGCAGTTCAATGGAAACTATTAAATTATTACTTTAAATATAAAATATGTATTGTCAAGATCTCAAGAATAATAGAATCAATGGGAAATCAATTGATCTATAATCTTTCTTCTTTCTTTTTATTTCTATTTATTCATATCTATCTATTTGTCATCTCTTCTTTTTTCTTACCTCTATATCTATCTATCATCTATTATCACTTATATATGCAGAGACAAAGATTTGTTTTAAGGAACTGACTTATGTGATATGGGTTCTGACAATCCAAAATCTGGGCAGGCCAGAAAGCTGGACATTTAGGTAATGTTGCAGTCTTAAGGAGAAATTCTTCTTCAGGAATCTTCAGTCTTTGCTCTTTATTGTCCTTTCTATTTACCTATCTTCAATTCTTCTTTTCTCTTCCTCCCTTCCTTACTTCCTTTCCCCATCCCTTTCTTCCTTCCTCCATTTCTCTGTTTCTTTCTTCCTCTTTTCTTTTCTTCCTTGATTTTTTAAAATGAATGTATTCACCATTCATTCATTCATTAACAAATGAATTGGGTATCTTTACTCCACACCATGATTCACTTTCTCTAGTAAATGATATAAAATTTTGCAAGAAATTTGTAAAGCCATAACATGGCAAATAAAAGTAGCATGTATTGCCAAATCACAAATAAAATGATGTGACTGATACATAATTGTTATAATTAAAGAAAGAACCTAAAAAGCTTTATATTACATAAATCTCTTAGTAGGAACTCGAGATTGAAAATTACAGTAATTTATTGGGACTCCTGGGTGGCTCAGTGGTTGAGAGTCTGCCATCAGCTCAGGGCATGATCCTGGAGGCCTGGGATCGAGTCCCACGTCGGGCTCCCTGCATGGAGCCTGCTTCTCCCTCTGCCTGTGTCTCTGCCTCTCTCTCTGTGTCCTCATGAATAAATAAATAAAATCTTTTAAAACAAAGAAAGTTACAGTAACTTACATTTTCTCAGTATTCCAGACTTTTTAAATTATCTTCCTCTTGGATTGGAACATTTTCATTTTTGAGAGCTATATGTAAGGTAGTTTGTGTTGCCAAAAGATGTTTGTAAAGGATTTTTATGTAGTTCCCAAATATTTTAATTGCCAGTATTATCAGACCATCTATCAATAAAATGGCCTTTCACCTAAAAGCCAATATCAACTATTTTGAAAGTTTTGCAAGTTACTCAAGAAAAATGTGGAAATTGTATTTATCTATGCCTAGCCACATATCCGAGCTACTGCCTGATATTCCATTGTGAAATCATATAACTCATTAGTAAGAGAACTTTTCTCTCCTCACCAAACCTAGAACTTTATGACTGGCAAGCCCATTATATTTTAATTTCCAAATGCAATAGTGGATTCTTCTGACCTCATTGGAGAATATTTGTTAATTTTGTATTTGCACTTGATTATTATCAGTGACCATTGTTCCTGCATGATGCTTAAAAATGTGATATCATTAATTTGCTTTGAAATTTACTCAAGTATAACTGTTAAATTGAACAAACATCCTGTATGATGTCATCAGAAAGTGTAGTTCTTAACTCTTCCTATATGTGTAGTGTATGTTAATACAGGGTTGCAAGACTATATCTTCATCATCTTCATCAACACAAAAACATAAATATATTGCAAAAGCTCATTATGTCTTATATTCAAACTCTATAAATTGTTTCTCTTTCTTTGGAAAGTTTTTGAACAAATTAGGCAATGGAAATTATTTTTATAGATATTTATGCTACTACTCTCTTGGATTTAGTAGAAAAAAATCAGCAACATTATTATGTGTAGTCAGGGACCCTTTATTATTTCCCAGATGAGCCCTCAGATTTCTTCTTTTACTATGGAATATCCATCTCTTTATCCTGATGTCTTCTTTAACTTTTCATCTTTGATTTATCTCTTCCTGCCCATATGCAGTTCTATTTTCTTTCTCTTCCAAGCTTTCATTCTTTCATTGAAAAATTTTGTTTTAATAGAAACAAGGAAAGGAGGTAAAGGCACTTCATTTTTAAGTATATGTAACTTTTATTTTAAACCTCTCTTCTGGGATGCCTGGGTGGCTCAGTGGTTGAGCGTCTGCCTTAGCCCCAGGGCATGACCCTGGAGTCCTAGAATCAAGTCCCACATTGAGATCCCTACATGAAGCCTGCTTCTCTCTCTGTGTATATCTCTGCCCCTCTCTCTGAGGCTCTCATGAATAAATAAATAAATAAACCCCCCAAAACAAAACAAAACAAAAAATATCGCTTCTGTTTGCAACCTTCCCTGTGAATCCTATCTTTGGGGTTCATGTGCTTACTACAACAACAGCAACAACAACAAACAAAAAACAAAACAAACAAAACAAAACAAAACAAAAACCAAAAAGACCTTAATAAAAAGTCCAGAAAAAAAAATTGTCTAAAGAGTATTGAGGGCCCTCACATAAAACTTGCAGTTACAGGAAGCTTCTCTCAGTTACAAAATCACTTCTTGCTTTATAGAGTGTGATTTTATTTACTTTACTCAAAACTTCAAGATTGTTTTTAATCTGATTTGCCTATTGAGAGCAATGTGATATTTAACCAGCCTCTGTTTCCTGATGGTTTCCCTCCCTTGCTTCTGAAGCTTCCCAGATGTATTCATGGTGTGCTCTCACATCCTGTTACCGACATTAATATATTTCACCCTTGCAACTTGTCCTTTATGACTCTTCCTACATCCACCATTGCAGACTTCTCTATTATAATGTAATCTTGGCTACTATAAATTTACATTAGTTCAGATTATGTCTTTTTTTTTTTTTTAGATGAAATGCAAGCACCTTGTCCTTCAACTTTCAAGAAGGCTGTCATACAACACCGGAGGAAGCTGGCAACTTTATGGGAAGCATATGTTGAGCCCTCAACATTCACCAATTAATGACCCAAATGCAAAGCAATTTAAACAAGGAGGGAAACATGCTCCAGTGTCTAAAAGAAAACAAAACAAAATAAAACAGCAAGAATAAGATTATGTGGTTTGAAGTCAAGAGGATAAGTTTTCAAAGCCTAAACAAGTGATTTGTAAAGAATAATTCCACTTTCCATAAAACTGAGAACTTGTGAAAGCTGAGAACAAGAAATCTGCAAGCAAACTGTGGATGGCAGGGCAAAAGGTTATGGGATAGAGAGAATATATATATATATATATAATATATATATATATATATATATATATATAATCCATTAGGATATATATATCCTGTATATATATATTATCCATCCATTAGTTCCTTAGATCATCATTTTATATATATATATACATATATATATATATTATATAAATTTTACATCTTCCCCAGCAATAAATCAAGGGAGATATATTTGTACAAAGGTAAATTTGGATACAAATTATTATTTTTGGAGAGAAAATTATAAAAGCATAATCTGTTGGTACTGAAAGAACACAGAGGTCAATCAGTCAAAATCTCTAATCTTACAAAAGAGAACACTGAGGTATTCATTACTGAAAGTATAACTCTTAGAATATCTCTTAATTCTACTTTTCTGTTCTTAACTTTTACTACTTGTCCTTGGCACAATATTTTGACATACATTCTTTTTGTTCTAGAACATGTTAACTGTGCTTATAAAGACAAGGTCCCACAGAGAATCAGAATAGCTTTTCAGAAACTCTGCCTCCCTCCCAAACTTCTCAATGTAAAATTATAATTTAGAGAAATAGCTATTAGGGGCAGCTGGGTGGCTCAGCTGGTTAATTTTCTGACTCTTGATTTCAGCTGGTTATGACCTCAGGATCCTGAGATAGAGCCCTGCTTTGGGCTCCACACTAGGCGTGGAGTATGCTTAAGATTTTCTCTCTCCCACACTCTGTCCCTTCTCTCCTTGTGTGTTATGTTCTCTCTCTGTCTCAAAAGAAAAAAAAAAGAAAAATATCTAATTATTCATTTCAATAAAGATGTAAGTGTTTTTCAGTTTTTTTATTATGAAACAATTGTTAAATTTTAATTCTTTTCTAATTCAAAGATAGATACATATAAAAGTTGCAAAAGACAAAAAGCTTATGAAGGAGAAAATAGAAGGAGAATGAAGGAGAAAATATGTAGGAGAAAATAATCAGATATCCAATACTACATTTTGATGCAATTTTTCATATTTATTCTATATTTGTAGAAATAATTTTCTTTTTTTTTAAATTGGAATGCTTCATGAATTTGGACATGATTCTTGCACAGAGTTTATGCTAATGTCCTTTGTATTGTTCCAATTTTACTATGTGTTGCTAAAGTGAGCACTATTAAATATTTTATTTATTTATTTGAGAGAGAGAGAGAGAGAGCATGAACAAGGGAAGGGGAGGGGCTGACAGGGAGGGAGAGCGAGAGAGAATCTCTCTCTGAGCACAGAGCCCAACGTGGGGCTTGATCTTATGACCCTGAGATCATGACCTGAGCTGAAACCAAGAGTTTGACACCTGACTGAGCCACCCAGACATATGAGAAGCAAGCACTATTGAAATAATTTTGTACATACAGAGTTGTGATCTATTATATCATTTTAACATTGTTTGAGACATTTTTTTCTATGCCATTACACATTCAACAGGTGCATAAAATTTTGTCATGTGGCTGTATAATTGTGTGTGTGTGACCTCCACCATCATCATTTATTCCAGTATTTTTATATATAAAATATTAGTTTTAAACATTATTACATAAAGATTTTCCCCCAAATTTTAATGAATTATTTCCTTAGGAGAGATTCCTAGAAGTGTTTAAAATGTACTAACATTTTAAAGGTTAATTTGTTTTCTACAAATCTTTCCTCAGTCTATACTCTCTCACTAGTATAAGAGCCTGCCTGCCTCACTACAGTTTTGCCAGTAATGAGTTCTAGAGACCAAATTATTTGACAACATCAGGCTAGAAAAGTCATTGGTTAATTTAAAAATCCAATTAAAGTAGAAAGCACTTTTTTTCATAATTTTGCATAAAATTGAAGTGTATATATGTATGCTAACTTGCCTCTGTTGATTCAGAGTCAAGGGCTTTGATTTGTTGACCTCTTTGCTGTTATCATTCTTGCATAAGAAAGATACATCCATCTTACATCACTACATTTAACAATTTTTGTTTTTTTAGCAACAAATCAAGGATACTTATGAATAGGAATACAGAAACATTCTGACCTTTAAAGAAAAAAATTGCCTCTGTTTTTATGTTGTTTCATCCAAATTGGTTTTGACATAAATTGTTTTAGGCAGTTTACTCCTTTCAAAGCATACAATTGAATGGATTAGTTACATATAAAAGAGAAGGTAAATACATCTCTGTGGTCTTCATAATCTTTTTATTTGGTGCTGGACATTCCCTATATCTCATTATTTTTGGAGTAGAAACTCATATGGAAAGTACAGGAGATAAAGTTTAAAAATTATATCGAGCAGATCTCTTGTCCTTATATTATTGTGTACACAGCAGTCTTGACTTGGCCACATGGCTATTTAAGTAGCTTTGAGTTTGTTCATATTGCAAGTTTTCTCGTACTCTTTGTCACTGATAAGTACGGTGCTGAACTGGAATCAGGATACCCAATCATTCCCCCACAAGAAGTTCCCATAATCTAAGGAAGGACACGGGGGGCAAAGGGCCCGGGCAGCAAAAGAGAATTTCTTCCCCTCACAAGAAAGCCAGAGATCTGAGTGCTGCAACCACACTTCCAAGACTGCATCCTACTTTATCCCTAAGGATGACCGTGGAGGTGGTGACGATGACCATGACCATGACAGCAGGCACTGAGGAACTGAGCTAAAGGCTCTACAGCATTATACCATTGAAGTCTTCACAACAACTCTGTGGAGAAGATGTGAATGAGGAAATTCATGACTGGAAAGGTTAAGTACCTTGCCCAGTGTCTCACGTGGGGCTGTTGGAAAACCAGAAATTTGGTTGACTTTTGAGATCATGCTATTCTAGTCTTTTGACTGTGTCTTCCATCAGATCTTCCTCCTCTGCCAGACCTTAGAAGCTGAAATTCCCCCTATTTCTCACCCTATGTCTCCATCAAGATAGCTTTAATGATTGACCATACAGACTAAGAACTTCAAAGTGCAACAATCTCCCTAGATTTTATTTTTTTAGCTCCAAGTACATATATCCCATGGTCACTGTGAAGACAAAAAAAGATAGGAATTCCCAAAATGTATGAATATATTGCCTTATTTTGACAAAAAAAAAAATAGACTTTAAATTTGCGACTAAGTTAAGGATTTTGAGAAGGGGAGATCATTCTGAGTTATCCGGTGTACCCCTTGTAATCATGATTCCTGATATAAGGAAGGCAAGGGTGTCAAAATCAGAGACAGATGATGGGATGACAGAGGCAAAGCTTGGAGTGAAGTGCTTTGAAGATGAAGGAAGGGCCCTGAGCCAAGGAGTATGGAGGGCCTTTAGAAGCTGGGAAAAGGCAATGAGGTAAAGTTTCTTTGAAGTCTCACAAGGAACACAATCCTGCCAATACCTTGATTTTAGCTCAGTGAGACGCATTTTGGACTTCCTTGTGTTGTTTCAAGCCACTAGGCTTGTGGTAATTTGTTACTGAAGCAACAGGAAACTAATATAGACCTTTTTTTGTGTGTAAAAATTTAATTATTTAGTTGAGAGAGAGAGAAAACATAGGGAGAACAGTGGGAGAGGGACAAGCAGACTCCATGCTGAGTGCAGAGCCCATCACGGGGCCTCAATCCCAGGACCCAAGATCAAGACCTGAGCTAAAACCAAGGGTTGGACTTTTAACCGACTGAAACACAGGGGTCCTGGAAAGTAATATAGTCTTATAAATGATGTTTGTACTTACATACTTCAGTCATGTGCTACTTAGTATATGAAACTAATACCAGCCAGAAACTGTTGTACAGTAAGGAACAATTCTTATGTCTCAGTTTTGTAAACTCTTTTTTTTTTTAATTTTTATTTATTTATTATAGTCACACAGAGAGAGAGAGAGAGAGAAAAGAGGCAGAGACAAGGCAGAGGGAGAAGCAGGCTCCATGCCCCGGGAGCCCAATGTGGGATTCGATCCCGGGTCTCCAGGATCGCGCCCTGGGCCAAAGGCAGGCGCCAAACTGCTGCGCCACCCAGGGTTCCCTGTAAACTCTTTATTATGCTGCTTCTCATGACATTAGTCAACATGTATACTTTTTTGGGGTGTCTTAAAGTTTAGTTTTTAAAAGAACACTAACTTATGAAAAGTTAACAATTATAGCCTTAAAGTGTTGTAGAATATGTCGATCAATTAAACCTCCTACATTTCAAAATAAATCAAGGAGAAATGAGATCTTGCAGAGCTATTTGTCAGAATGGATTTTAATTTATAACTAGAATGTGAATCGTGGGTAGATTCTGTAGAATATTTAAAAATCAATTATTCTTTTACCTGAAAGTGAATAAGGAAAAGAAGAACTTTAAAATGTGAAGAACTTTACAGGGAAGATAGTGACGGTGAGAAATTATTATGAAAAATATTCAGACCCAGAAGAGTCAATACAATATTGAAAGACAAGAACAAAATTGGAGAACTGATGTTAGTTGACTTCAAAATTTACTATAAAGCCACAGTAATCAAAACAGTACTGTACTGTTGAAAAAAAAAAACAGATAAAAAGGTGAATGGAACACAACAGGGAGCCCAGAAGTATATACATGTACATGTAGTCAACTAATCTTTGACAAAGGAGCAAGGGTCGTAAAATAGAACAAAGACAGTTTTCTTAATAGTGGTACTGGAGAAACTGGACATCCAGATGCAAAATAACAATAATAATCTACCTGCATACCATGCATCCTTCACAAATGTTAAATCAAAACGTATCACACACTGAAATATGAAATGCAAAACTATAAGGCTACCAAAATATAACACAGGAGAAAACTTAAATGACATTGGGTATGGTAATGACTTTTTGTAGACAATAACAAGGGCACAGTTCATGAAAAAAATAATAGATAAGCTGGGCTTATTTAAATCAAAACCTCTGACCTGACCCCTGACAATGTCAAGAGAATGAGAAGACAAACCACAGACTGGGAGAAAATATTTGCAAAAGACACATACAATAAAGAATTATTGCCCAAAATATATGAAAAGCACTTAAAACTCACAATAAGAAAGCAAGTATTCCAATTAAAAACTGGCCTAAGACTTTAACAGACACTTTAGCAACAACAACAACAAAAAGTAGTAATGGCAAGTAAGTATCTGGGAAAATGCTTCATATCATGTGTTATTAGGGAAATGCAAATTAAAGAAAAAAACACTGAGATACTATTACACATCTATTAGAATGGCCAAAATCCAGAACACTGACAACACCAAATACTGGTGAGGATGTGGAGCATCAAGAATTCTCATAAATCACTGGTGGGGATGCTAATAATATAGCCACCTTGGAAAACAGTGTGATGATTTCTTGTTTGAACTTACTATATGACCCTGTAATCTTGCTCCTTGGTATTTACCCAGAGAAGTTGAAAATTTTGTCCATAAAAATATCTGCACATGGATGTTTATAGCATTTTTATCTGTAATTTCCAAAATTTGAAAGCAACCAAAATGCAGATGACTGAATAAATAAGCTGGTGCATTCCAACAGTGGGATATTACTGAGCGCTAAAAAGAAATGAGCTATCAAGGCATAAAAGACATGGAGAACCTTAAGTGTATATTACTAAGTGAAAAAAGCCAATCTGTCATGGCTACATGCTGTATGATTCCAACTATGTGACATTTTGGAAAAGGTGACATTATGGAAACAAAAAGATTAGTGGTTGCCCAAGGTGTGTGTTTGGGGGAGAGATGAATAAGCAGGGCAGAGAGAATTTTTATGGCAGTGATCGCAATGATGGAAAAATGTCATTATATATCTTTCCGAACCCATTGAATATATATTAAGAGTGAACTTTAAGGTAAGCCATGGACTTTGGATGATTATGATGTGTTAGTGTAGATTCATTGTTGGTTAAAATGCACCATTCTTGTGAGGGGGATGATCTATCAGGGAAGCTCTGAATGTGTGGGGGAGAGACTGTACAGAAATCTCTGTACTTCCTTCCCAATTTTATTTTAAACCTAAAACTATTTAAAAAAATAAAGAAAAAATATTCAAGGGAGAATATATCTTAAATACCCTTTGAAATAATTGTCCAGAAAAAAATTTGAAATGTTTTCTATTTCATCCTCTAAAGGAAATTAAGACTTTTTTGAAGTAGTTCAATTGTATTTCTACCTGTACAAGATATAATATAACAGAACCCAAAGGTTTACTTCTAGCCCCATTAGGTTCAATTTACAGATAATGGAGATTTTGCATCCATCAACACCCAGTGATGGATAAGAGCAATTTAAACTTGCTCCATTCTATGGATAATTTTAAAAGCAGAGTAATTTAAAAGTTATAATCAATTATTGATATTACTTGGCTTCTTAAACATTATGTGATAGGTAGTGGTTTAATAATGCAATATGAAAGTGATCAGATACATGAATTAGGGTTGTTGGTATATAACATTGCTGGCTTTTTTATATGCATTAATTAAAATTATTTGTCTGATATATTTGATTCATTAGTGGTATTTACAGAATTATATATTATTATGATTTAACAGGGGTAATATTGTCTTGTTACAATGGGAAAATTCTTACCTTCATTGTCTAAATACACTAAAGTCCTGAAAACATTTGAGTACTTTAAATAATGGATTTAAATGTTTTGCAATGGTATTAAACGTCAATGGCTTCTGTTCCTAAAACTTCATATATTACTTTCTTACATTTCTCCATTTATATTGAACATGTTTGGGTTAAAACAACTTATTGTTGGAAATAATTGCTTTGAAGAAATGATCTGTTAATAGACATTTTTACTTAAATATGAACATTTAGCAGGAACAAAGTATCCAAATTTGGATAATTTGATTAAATAGATATGATATTGGTTCTTGATTAAATACACTTGATATTAAATGTTACTCCTAAATTTCTATTCTTCAATAGAAAGTATGTGAAAAATCAGGGTGCCTAAGTGGCTCAGTTAAGTGGCTTAGTCAGTTAAGTGGTTCACTCCTGATTTCAGCTATAGGTCATGACTTCAGGATCTTGGAATAAAGCCCTGTGTTGGACTCTACACTCAGTGGGAGGTCTGCTTGTGGATTTTCTCTCTCTTTTTCCCTCAGGCCCTCCCCCTGCTCATGGTCTCTCTCCCTCTCCCTCTCTAAAATAAATAAGTAAATCTCTTAAATTTTTTTAAAAGTATGTGAAAAATTACTAATATAAAAATGAAAAATATATCTGTACATGAGAACTTGAATATTCTCACATAGATTTGTATATACCAAATTTATGTCTTTAACTACATAAATACGTATGCATACAAATGTGCCTCTATTTTTAAATATACAAAGAATTCCTAATCATCAAATAATCACTTGTCAAATAAAAATACTTGATAATTACATATAAGATAGCAATTTTAATATATTCAAGTATATTCATTTTTCTTGTAAAAATTACATCCTACATGACACTCAGTTTTATGTGATAATTCCTACATTTATAATATATATTATTTATTTTAAGTATCATAATAATCATGAGGAATATATTAAAATGAGAGGTTGAAAACAAAAAATAATTAGAAGACATGAAAAAAAAGATTTGAAAAAACATGTATCAAATACACAAAAACATACCTTCTTAAAATATATGCATCATTCACATATATAATAGAAAAACAACCAAATCAGTAGACAAAGGGGAGCAGACACAATGAATAGCTTACAAAGACAGAATTTGTTTTGACCATATGTAAAGAAACAGAATCCTCGGGACACCTGGGTGGCTCAGCAGTTGAGCGTTTGCGTTAGGCTCCAGGCCTGATCCTGGAGACTGGGGATCAAGTCCCACAACTGCCTCCCTGCCGAGCGCCTGCTTCTCTCTCTGCCTGTGTCTCTGCCTCTCTCTCTGTGTCTCTCATGAATAAATAAAATCTAAAAAAACAAAAAACAAAAAAAAAAAAGAAAGAAAGAAACAATCCTAATAAGACCATACAAGCTCTCACCCAAGGCAAGTTTCACCCATGAATTTCCAGGAGCTGTCAGGTGGCAACATAAAACCCTGCTCAAGGTTCATGCTGGTGGCAACAACTTTCCATTCCATAGAATTAGAGCCATACAGGTGTGGTGATGAGAAAGAATGTAAGCACGCAACAGAGCAGGTACCTATTGTAGTAGTTCAGTTTTTCATAATGTTTTCCACCTTAGAGAATGTTGGTGAGCAATGCCAGATGCCCATATACTATTGTCCATTGCTACTCTACATTTGCAAAGACATTGGTGGATATTAGTGGCTTCCAAAGGGAATAATAATTCAATCATAATAGGCTGGATCATAAAGATAGTTCTTTATTTTGTGAGTTTTCCAGAGCTTTTAGAGCTTCTCTTGAGCAGTTTTAAATTTCAGCCTTACATAAAGTACTTCAACACTTAACTTGGCTTTCTATTAAAGCTATCTTTCATTGTCAGTTTGACAAACAGTAATAAAATTAATTATTTGTTGCAAATACCTGTAGTGTGCCAGGTACTGTGCTAAATTTACATACATTATCTCATTCAATCTTCATAATAGTCCTATAAGGTAGGTACATACACAAAACACATTTTTTTCTTTCTTTCTTTCTTTCTTTCTTTCTTTCTTTCTTTCTTTCTTTCTTTCTTCTTTTTTTTTTAACTAATGAAGGATGTAAGACATAGACTGCTCAAAGTTACACAACTGGTCAGTGTAGAGCTGGACAGTCTGATTCCAGATCTTACACCCATTGTAGTCCTTGGGCACCAATAATCCACTCATAGAAATAGAGGAACTATTCAAATAGATGTTTGATGAACTTCATTAAGAGTCAAGCAGAGTCAAGCTAGTAGTTAAAACATCCTCATTCCAGTGCTCACATTCTTAATCACTACTCCCTACCCTCTCTTCAAGAGGAATTAGTGACCAAATTGGCTTGTAATGCTAAGACACATTTTACATTTCCCAACTAAGTTTGTTCTGAGTAAAAAAATGAGCAAACATCTGAATTTCTTCTTTTAGGATACCCAAAGAGGAAGACTTACTGAAATGTCTGGGAAAAAAAAAAGGAATGGAAATATTCTTAACTTTATGTTTACCTATTTCTTATTTAAATCAATAAAATTAATCACAGATTTAAATTCTGTTGTCACAGGTTCAGAATTATTTCCCATGCATTATTGTGCCAGAAATGACATGGGGAAATTTCTCTCCCATAATTTATTTTGGAAAATTTAAAATTACAGAGTAACTACATCCTGATAGAGGTATTTGTGAACATATTACCAGAATCACTGTTTTTTTTTTTAAATTTTCCCATGGGAATATGTTAAAGAAAGAAGAAAGTAGAAATACTAATCTAAATAATCTACCTTAGAAAGATCTACTTAAAAAAAAATGGTAATCATGGTGAAAAATGTTCCTACCCAAGTATTCTAGCATTGTTAGCCACTACCATAGTTCCATGTTTGGGATATCTGAAATGTTATATGAGGTGTGATGTAGAGGGAAGCACTCTTTTGGATGTATGCCTGTTTCCTGGAATTTACCCTGCATCAGCTGTGAAAGTGATCCAAACGTTTAGGTTTATTTGAAGATACAGCAACTTCTGGCTGACATCTGGTCTAGTTATTTGTGGTCAAAGTACACAATTTCTCTTTTTCTTTCTTTCTTTCTTTCTTTCTTTCTTTCTTTCTTTCTTTCTTTTCTTTCTTTCTTCTTTCTTTCTTTCTTCTTTCTTTCTTTCTTTCTTCTTTCTTCTTTCTTCTTTCTTTCTTTCTTTCTTCTTTCTTTCTTTCTTTCTTTCTTTCTTCTTTCTTTCTTCTTTCATTCTTTTCTTTCTTTCTTTAGATTCCTTCCTTCCTTCCTTCTTTCCTTCCTTCCTTCCTTCCTTCCTTCCTTCCTTCCTTCCTTCCTTCCTTCCTTCCTTCTGTCTCTCCTTTTCCTTCCTCTCTCTCTCTTCTCTTCCTTCACCTTTCCTTTCTTCCCTCCTGTCGTTCCTCTTCTTTTTATTAAAATTTCAGATAAAGATACAAAGTTGGTAATAGTACCTTTTTGAAACATTTTTATAGAAAGATAATTTGGAGGTTGTGATATATTCTAATGAACTGGACATTTTAATGTATTGTTAACTTTAATTTTTACTGTAAATTTCTAGCTTGGAATAAAAAATTACTTTGATATGTCAGTGCATTATATTACTTTTCATGTGCAGCAGAAGGCATTAGTCATTTATCAGCATCTTGACCTGGTGACATAATAATAATAATAATACCAAGAGTTGAAGTTAAAAATTTGAAATTACAGCTCTCATAAGTAGAAAATGTTGGAGATAATAGAAAATTATTCAAGGGGCACTCAGTTAGAAACTAAGTCTGCCTTAGGTTCGGATTGTGATCTCAGGGTCCTAGGATTGATTGAGCCCCACATTGTGCTTCCTGCTCTGTGGGGAGCCTACTTCTCTCTCTGCCTTTGTCTCCTGCTCCCTCTGCTTGTGCTCTCTCTCTCAAATAAGTAAAATCTTTAAGAAACAAAGAGAAAAGTATTTGAAGTCTGTGATTTGTCATTGATCTTATAATTCTTTTATATTTTAATCAAAATTTCAGCTAATTAAAAATTAGCTAATTCTTATAATTCTTTTATAATTTAATCAAAATTTTAGCTGATGAAAAAATTAAGCTAATTTATGCCACTATTATTTGGTAAGGAAAGTAACATTTTATTCTTTTGGTTATTATTGTATTATTTTTAATAGTCCTGAATACTATTTCCAAGGTTGTTAATATTTATGATTCTTGGAGAAACAAAATTACAGTATCTGAAGGCTGGCCTTTTAAGGGAACTTTCATTTCACATTTTTGATTCTACATTTTACAGTCTACCTGCTTATTAACCAATACCTGTGTGTATTTTAAATATTTCATGACTTCACTACTATTAACTGATTTATTACTGAAGGTCTAAACCAGCCCATTTGAAAAATTTACTTTGTATTTGTATTCTAGTTTCCTATATTGAGTCATTCTATTAGAAACTTTTCAGAACTTATATATTTTATAATCCAAAGGCATACATGACATGTCACAGAATCTATTAAACTGGAATAATGATTTTATCATAAGATACTATTTAACTGCCAAGACTAAATATTAGATAAACATAGACATTTTAGTTTAATGAGAGCTAGTTCTTAGTTATTTTACATCTTAATTTCTTTTTGGATTATTAAAAGTCATATCTAGATTAGAATTCTTGAAAGTATATATATTTCTATTTTGAAAGAGGTTTTTGAACAAATTTAGCAGAAATTAAAATTAAATCCTGCAGCTAGAAGGAACATGCTCAAAAGTAGACTAAGATGCTTCTCCTTGATTATGAAGTGTTTGATTAATAAGAAATGAGATTATCAAACATGTTAAATAAAAATGAAAAGAAAACTTCCTAAAACCTAAGGTAGTACTTAAACCCAAATTCCATTTTATTCTAACATTTAATTAGATTAATAGATTTTGATAGATAAAACTAAGATAGGTCTTAAGTTATCTGAACATGAACATATTTATCATCTCTTTTTGTAATAATACAAAAAAGGATATTATTTTAGAAAGTTAAGAATCTATAGCATCTGTGAGTCTTCTAAAATGTCACACAAACTATATAACAGGTTGGTTATCATGTGTAATTGTTCCTAAGTATTCCTAAGTATTCATTGTTTCTATGGCAACAGGAGGAATAAAAATGTCTCTGCTTCACTGGTTCTTAGTTCATCATAAAATATTGTTTCATTATGCTTACAGAAATTCACAGAAGAAAAATAATCCTCATTTAAAAAAAAACATAGATTTAGCTGTATTAAGAATGGGTCCTTTGTGCTGATACAAACCATGTCATACTTACATAATGCACAGGTTTACTGGTTTCTATCAGACTTTCTATTTGTCAATCTTCCCTCCATTTTCCTCTATAACCTGTCTTTTCACTAATCTACATTCATTGCTTCCTTCATCTTAGCTGAATTCAATGTCACATGATTATCTCCTTAAATACTGAGAAAGTTCTAGACAGATTCAATATACATTCATGATGAAAACGATAAAGAAAATGGGACTGGAGAGATATTCTCTTAATATGATTATATTTCTCTACTAAATATCTCATATACATCTCTATGATTTGGCAATGTAGTAGAAATATTCTTAGCCAGGACAATTAAATAAGAGAAACCAGGATATAAATTTATCATATAAAGTCAACAGTCTTCATATATACATTTAAGATTGCAACAAAGAAGACTAAATATAAAGACATAAATTTCACAAAAAATGTGCAAGATCAGTATGAGGAAAAAAATTTAAAACTAAATACAGATGAATAGATAGAATAGATAAAATAGAAAGTCCAAAACTAGACGCAAATACATATAGAAATTTAATATATGATAAACCGGCAAATCAGTTTACCAGGGTAAAGATTGACTCATTAATAAATAGTGATAAGACAACTAGGTAGCTATATGGAAAAAGTTAAAATTAAATTTGTCTCATATCATATAAGAGACTACTATGGATGGATTAGGTATCTAAATGCAAAGAATGAAGCCATGGATCAACTACAAAGAAACATTCATGAATTTCTCTTTAGTTTCTGCATAGGGAAGGCGTAGTGAGTGTGATATAAAATCCAAAGGCATTAATTGAAAAGACTGTTGCATTTGACAGCATAAAATAAAAATGGTTGAAAAAAACAGTCTTTAAAAATATAACTGACTTAACTTGTAGAGAAAAATTGCAACATTTAAAACCGACCAAGGGAAAATGTCCTTTTTAAAGTTAAAGGGACAAAGGACCAAAACCCTGATAGAAACTGAGAAAAGAAAAAAAAAAGAAAAAAATTGTTCTTAAAATATTCAATCATAATTAGAGAAATAATAGTCTAAAAATGCCGAGATCCTACTTATCATGTATCTAATATACAAAAATTAACTATGTAATATTGAAATTTTGTCAGTGAGGCTGTGGGGAAACAAACTCTCATATTTTGCTAATGGGAAAGAAAATTAGTAAAATACATTTTTGACAAAATCTGGAAATACTTAACAAAACTACCTACACACTTACTCTTCGATCCAGAAACATTTAAAAACATACACTAAAGATACAAACCCAGTAATAAGAATACATTTGTGTACAATGTTATTCGTTACAGCATTATTTGTAATTTCGAACTATTGGAAACAAGTAATACTCATATACAGGAAAGAATTAGATAAAATATGGTCCATCTAAGCAATGGAGGACTATGCACAAAAGAATAAGGAAGATTTGTATGAATTAATATGGAGTGATTTGTAGGATATATTCTTAAATGAGAAAAGCAAATTAGAAAAGAAACTATAGTGTACTATCTTTCATATAAGAAATGTGGGGATATGAGAAAATATACACATACTTGCTCATTTGTGTGAAATAAACATAAAAATGATACTTTTTTTACCAAAAAGTAAAGACATGGTTTATTTCTAGAAAGTGGATGAGAAGTGGTTGTAAAGGAGAAGGGAGTGTGAGCAGGGATAAGGACAGAGTAACTCTACCCTGAATGTATCTTTTTGTATATTTCTGATTCTTAGATGTACATAATGCTTCATAGATACCTCATCTCCTCAAAACTTAGCCCAAAAAACTATGTGGGGAAAACTTATGTGATATGGAAACATGTATAAGTGAACCAAACTGAATTACAAATGAATAACATAATCATATTTAAATAGTACAGAAAAAACAGCTAACCTGATAACTTATAATTGTAACTTTGCTTACCATAAAGCAAAAAAGGCAAAAAGAGCACTACACAAATGCTCCTATCTAATTAGTAAATGTGTTTTTTTATAGGGTATAGGTTAACAATTTCAAGACTATGTAATGATGTAACATGCATTCTAGAACTAAAAAAAAAAATGAAAAGGAAATATATTGATTGCATGCAATGAGAGCTGGAATTCTCATTTTTGGAAAAAGATATTAAATATAAGGAAAGGGGAAAAGCTAAATAAACACTGAGGTGTTCGACTGGAATCAGATATCAGTATAAACTCATTGTTTTAACAGTTATACAAATAGATAGGTCTAGAAATACAGATGTCAGTGTACACATATATTCCTACCTCTATTGGTTGTGGCCAAAAGCACTATAAGTAATGACACCCACAAGCAGTGAGCACACCTACAACCCAGATCTTGGAAGTACTTAATGAAAGAGGTGAGCTTGTTTAAAACAAATGTAGGAGCCATCTGGAAGGAGTTTGAAGGGACAAAACTGAAATAATTTGAGAAGAGAAAAAAGATAATTATATTGGTTTTTAACCCACATAATAAAATAAAATAAATATCCAAGAGTTTATTTTGACATGAGCAACTAATTGAATAATTATATAGAGGACAAGAAATATTTTTTCCTTACAGAAGAATTTCAATTAATAAATGCAGGAGGAGAGAAGAAAATAGAAAATCACCATTAGACAAACACCACAATGACTGTGGCAAACCAGTCTATTGATGCTAAAAGTGTAGGGTAAAAATTTGAAGAGAAGCAGTATCCTTACATAGTGCCAAAGACATCTCTCCAGAAGGTTATTTTTTAAGATTTTATTTATTTATTTATTTATTTATTTATTTATTTATTTATTTATTTATTTCTTGAGAGACACACAGAAAGAGAGGCAGAGACAAAGGCAGAGGGAAAGTAGGTTCCCCATGGGGTGCCCGACGTGGGACTTGATCCCAGGACCCTGGGATCATGCCCTGGGCCAAAGGCAGGTGCTCAACCACTGAGCCACCCAGGTGCCACCAGAAAGTGTTTACATGGAAAAAGAAATAGTAGCTTTTTAGAGGAGAAACCCTGCAGTCAACACTTTAGCCAAATCAGCAAAATTAACACCACCAGTACTGAGAAACAGTAACTTTATGACTTCTATTACATGACGGCCTGAGAGGCCCATAGTATCATGTTTATTCTAGTTTTACCAAATAATATATACATTAACTTCTGTCATGAGGAAGCATCAGAAAAACCCAAACGGAGGGAAATTCTACAAAATAATTCACCTTCATTCTTCAAAATGTGAAGGTCCTTAAACAAAGGGAAAAGTGTGTAACTGTTGCAGACTGGGGGACATGAAGGGCAAATAGCAGCAAAACAAAATTTCAGATCCTGCAGATGATTCTAGAGCATAATTCTAGAGCAGAAGAAGTACATCAGTGGGGAAATAGGTTCACAATAAATAAACATAAAATAATCTCCATACTTTAGTTGATGGTAATATATCAGCATTAATTTCATGTTTTTTTTTTTTTTAAGATTTTACTTATTTATTCATGAGAGATACACAGAGAGAGGCCAGGACACAGACAGAGGGAGAAGCAGGCTGCAGGGAGCCTGAGGCAGGACTCCATTCAGGGAACTTGGGATCATGACCTGAGTTGAAGGCAGATATTCAATCACTGAGCCATCCAGGTGACCCTAATTTCCTGGTTTTCATAATTAGACTACGATAATGCAAGATGTTCACTTGAGGAGAAACTGGGGAAGAGGTTTATGACAACTCCCAATTTCTGCAACTTTTCTTTAAGTCTAAAATTAGTTTAAAATGAAAAGTTGAAAAAGAAAAAAAAAAACTTCAAAAACACTCCTCAAACTACATTATTGAATAAATTATCAAATTTTAAAAAAAAATTTTTTTGATAATTTCTTTTCTTGATGCTACTTTGTTTACAGTAATGGAATTTGTAAAACTCCTCTCAGAGAGTTCTCTGTTCTGAAAAACATGAGTGCTTTTCTAGGTCAATTAGATTGGCTCCTCTCTTCTAGAATCCCTCAGTTCTCTATCTCAATCCACACAGAAAATTTGTCTCTGCAGTTTATATTGAAGTCCCAGCAACTTACCTAGTAGCTTTGTCTACAATTTCCTTAGAAAATTATAAAATCCTATTTTCTTAACAATTCTTTTTCCAAAATCAAAGTTTTTTGGTTTGTTGCCTTATGTAAGTTTATATTTTAGCCATTTAAATCACTTTCCTAGGTAAATGAACTAATAAAAGTACATGGAATTTGGGCCATATACATATTCCTCTTCAGGATTCACTAAATTTAATAAAATAACTGGTATCATTGCTGTGATGTCCACTTATCTCACATTCCTTAAGGCATTTGCCGTCATTATTTCTACACATGTGAGGTGTCTTACATCACATTTGGGCCCTCTCTGCTTATTGCCTCTTTCAAAGGGTTGTTAGTGTAAGAATTAGAGACGCCATTGGGTTTACCTGCAGCCAAACTGCTTGCTAGATGATGGAAATTCATGGCTATGTTTCCTTGGGACTTACTAAACTCAAGTATATTCATGTGATCCATGGAATTTCAAAGACTAGAAGAAAAAACTCTTGTATTCTCTGTCAGATGTTCTGTAAACTCCTTATCTTGAATGTTTCTCCCCAATAACTACCAGATTTAATGACAGATTTTTAATTCTGTTCTTGAATACTTTACATACTTTCATACTTGGTTCACACTGGCATATGGTGACCAAAAGTAAGCAATAATTTTTTGTATATAATTCCTCCGAAACTATTTTTCTTTTTGTCCCAGATCATTAATTTTCAACATTTCACAATAAGTAAAGCTTGATCACATGCATTCCTGGGCACCAAAAACAGTGCTAATAATACAGTTTCCAGAACATGGTTGTATTTCCAATAAATGTTTGTTAAATTAGTGGACAAATAGCATATCTGCTTTCAAGCTCAATGATTATCACCATGAGTACTAGCTTTACTCCCTGTTATAATAGAAATTGATTATCTCTCAGTAATTTTTCAGTGTGGTGGTTAGATTTTGCTAAATTACATTGTAGTAATAAACTCTACGAGAATCTCAGTGGCAGACACCAATATAGGTTTGATTCTCATGGCTGTTGCATATTGGCTAACAACTGCCTGTCATTCTACTCTACTCTCCACTTAAGGACCCAGGCTAGATGAATAGCCACTATCTAGGATAGTCTTGGCACAATGGAAAGAGCAATGACAGATCCACTTGACATTTTATAAAACTTCCCAGAAATAATACACATCATTTTTACTAGTATTTCTTGGCCCCAAACTGCTACTTGGCTAAGCCTGACATCCTGTAAGGATAGGCTCAGTAGGAGAGGTGATACTTTGACACTAATACGATCTATTACAGCTGCCCTCTTAATTAAACATATTTGCTTTACTTCCCACACACATAAAATATACTCAACCCCTTCCCAAAGGTTAACCTAACTCAAAGGTCCCAGTTTGGGGATATAGTGATAATCATAACATCCTCTCTATGTGGATCCTCTTTATCTGTAGACTCATTAAGTATAAAGACAATTTTTCTATTTCCCTTCACACACACTCATAAAAACAAGGGTTGAACAAATACAGAAAACCACAATAAAGACTCCTTTACAGAAAGAACAGCAGAGGCACAGGGCCATCCCTAGTACACAGTAATTCTGTAGTCCCATTTTGAAAATAGGAGAGCCCTACCCTAAGGATGGGCAACGTTCCTTGGTTAAACTCCAGTTCTGCTCCCTGGGACTAACTCCCAAATCCATGGTTCTCTATGGCTTTTGACTCCATCATCTGAAAGATATTATTTCTTTTAATCACAGATGAGAAGACATTGGAAAATATGCTATTTTGGAAGAATGCAGAGATCTTTTAACCTGCCTCCTGTTAATAGAAGTTTCGAAGTAGGGGCATCTCAAAAGCTGTTTTAAGTCTTGGACAGGATGGAGGATGGTTAGTCTCTTGGTTCAGCCAAGTGGTTCCATCTCAAAACCTGAATTGGATTTTAATCTATTTGATTTCGGTCAGTAACCTCACAATTCTTTACAAAGTATGACTTGATTATAGGTTTATTAAGTTTTTCAGTTTGTCGGTAGTTCCATGTATTGTTTTTCTTACTCTGAGTGATGGTGCTTTACTTATTTTTTAGTTACAATCCCCATTTGGTACTGTGTAACTGTAATACTGAATTACTGAATTTAACACTAATCACACATCTATATTAGAGAGTATAGGAATGGCAAGGAGAGAGAACAAATTGGTAAAGAGATACAAATAAATACTCATCAAAGTAAAAGAGGGACATGCATCTTCCTTTATTCTCATTTCTGTAGCTGGTCACATAGTTGTTGGTATTTACAACATCCGTTTTCCATCAGCCATCTTGCGCATACTTTAGGGTCAGTCAGTGTCTTATTTAGTGAAGTGATCTAAATCTCATTACCTGGTCAGGTAGTCCAAACATTTTTTTTTTGATCTTTTATTTTGATATAATGCAAATTTACAGAGAAGTTGCAAGAATAGTACAAAAAACTCCCATATATCTTTTATCCAGATTCAGTAATTACTGACATTTTTATCTCACTTACTTTTTCACCATCTCTCTATATTTGTATATATACGTAATACATTTTCCTGAACTATTCAAGAATTAAGCTAGAGGCTTTATGCCCCTTTACCACTAAGTATTTTAGCAGACACTTTCTATGAACAAGGACATTCTTTTGGCACAATTATCAAAATTAGTAAATGTATCATTGATAAAAGACTATTAGGTGATCCAAACTTTCAGTCCTCAAGTTCCTGTGTCAGTATTGGTCTTGTTGCTTTGTCTTTCTGTATTTTACCACTAACATTTGCCATGATATTTGCAAGTATTATCACGTGCCCTAGAGAATTTCCTAAGTTGTAGACACCAGTCAGTATATTAACCTTTCTTATTGCTTGTTGGCAAAACCATTAATAGAGGTTACCTCTATATGATGAGATGATGGTTGACATACCTTGCTTGTGTGTGAATGTGTGATTTCGCATGATTTCCATGGAACATACAGTTTCAATAGAATTACAGAAAAAGCATTTTAGAATAATATCCTGCATAGAATAATTCATGAGTCAAAAGTGAAGAAAACATCACGTCGCAAGTACAGGCATTTATCACTCCAGCTCATTGTCGTTGTAGCTATCCACTCCCAAACCATATCTTTTCACACTACTGCTATGCTCTCTCTGGGTAGCAGGTATGGCACGCCTGTCTCCTTTGTCCTCTCTCCCCACTCAGTCCTGGCCCTCCTCCCAGATTGCTCAGGCTTAACCACTTATTAAGCAGCATTTTACTTTTTCCATTGAGAAACAATTTTAGTCTGGATTTTACAAAGTTAATTTACTATGAATTCAAATTTGATCAAGTGATAAATATTTAAGGGAAATGAATTAAACAAACGTGTTTTTCTTTCATAAATGGCAGAGAAAATATCTAACGTATAAATGAAAAATATCGAAAGAAAACTGCTGTAACTTAATCGGATTAATTAGATTATACTATACCTGTGGATCCATATTCTGGCCTTTATACTCTTTACATACATGACCTGGGGCAAATTGCTTAGCTTCTGTGCCTCACTTTTATTTTCCATGAAAATGGAATCACTATTATACCTACCAAATGCAAGATTAAAAACAAAACAAAACAAAAAAAAGAGTATGTGAGATAGCTTTTGTTAGGTTTGAAGACCAAAGTCACAAATCTGAGTCTTTTTAGAAATGTAAATTAGTTTGCTCAGGGCTTACTAATACTCTTAATCACAAAACTGTTTTTCTTTGGATAAGACGTCTCAACATGTTCAGGGAGGAACAATTTGAGAATTACTTTAAAGGAGTGCATGATGAAATACTTAAGGAGTGGGATATAGTGTTCTGAAAAATTGATTTAGAGTGCACAATGGTTTAAAAGCAAGAAAACCTCCTTTTATTCCTCCTTGGTCTCCTTCATAGGTTGGGATCAAGCTGGTCCACCAAGTTGTACAGGATCAAAGGCACTTGAGCCATAGATGACATCAGTTGTTACTTCCCACATGCCACCATCTCTGGGATTAGACGGCAGCTTTATTTTGGAGTCTGGAGCACTTTGCAGACGTGGACTAGTTAATGTGCAAATCATTTGTTATTTAGATTGTGCAGATGAAGGACTAGAGGTATGTAAAGGTTAAGGACAGGGCCAAGGTTTAGTTGTGACTCAGTTTATTGGGCTACTTAACTTTATCAGAGAGATTACAAAATAAATTGTTCCTATCATCTATCTATGGTAACAGGAGACCCAGAAGGATTAGTTCTAAAAATATTTTGTTTTCAAAAAAAATTCGTTTCGTTTTCTCTCTTGAGATGAGCTTGACTCTGGCAATTCTCTCATGTAATATACTTCATTACCATCCTTCAGATGAAAATAAACTTAATTTACAAGTCTTTTTAAATTTTCAAACTGAAATCATTTTTCAACTACCCCATCCTTTGATCCTCAGCAATCACCCCCGCCATTCCTCTTTACAACCTTCCCAGCCTCACTTTGCTTTTGTTTGTGGAATTCCTAAGTGACACATCCCAGTCTCTTCAGATCACTGGATCTGTGGCCAGAGGGCCACTTCTCCTTTTGTTCAAACAATGTCAGGAACATTTATTTCAAGATCCAGTTAAAATTCTTCTGTTTTAAAAACCCTTTAGGGAACAGTTACTCTGTGGAACTTGTTTACTTAATTCCTTTCCTACTAGTCTCCTCGTTGGTTTGAATTTTTCTTCCAACCTGTTTTTCTGGGGGCTGTAGAACCAAAAGAGAACAGCGTTTGTTAATAGTTTCTGTTGGCTCAAGCAGCTTTCTCTCATTTCCTTAATGTGTCAATTTTCTAGCTCAGGAAATAAAACCAAAGTAAAATATTATTTTCTTCTGTTTCTTCTGTTCTGTATCATATCCAAGCCCTTATATTATAGTTAATATCTTCACCATAACGGAGATGATACAGTAATGGGCAATAGGTAGAAAAATAAAAAGGATGTTTATTAAAAATAAAAGGTTTTAGAGAAGAAGAATAGGCAGGTAGGGAGAAGGCGGAGGGGATATTCTCAATACTTCCCTACAAAAAAACAACAAAAACTAAACTTCTAAAAAAAAAAAAAAAGAAAGAAAGAAAGTAAAACAAAACAAAACAAAACAAAACACAAAAACAAAAACAAAAAAAACAAACTCCTCTACAAAATGGCCTTAATAACCCATAGATAAGAATAATGCTAACAATAGCTAACCAAAGCAGAGTGGGGAAAAAATGGAAACTTTAGGATTATTTTCTAAGTAATGTCAATAACTGCTTTCACAAAGCCACAGTAGAGTGGAAAATAAAATCCAGGATTAATTAGTAGTATTTCCAATTAATACATATATAAAGAATGATGGAAATAAAAATCATATTTTGGCATTACCATAGGATAACTTTTGCAGAATTACTGATGAATGCCAACATTTGTGAGCAAAAGTATAACGAGAAACAGCGTATCTGCATACTATTGAATAGAGAAAGGATGGGACTTTAGGCAGGGAAAGAATAGAGGCCTCAACCAGACTCTGAGGGTATTTCAGGTAGGAAGATCGAACAAAAACAGAGATCAGGAAAATTTAGACCACCTATCCCAGTTACTAGGGTTAAAATGTTTTTCCTGATAATTACATTGTAGCCACAGAAAATAAAAATAACCACAAAAACTAATCAAGCCTCAAAGGAAATTTCACTATAAAGATTAACCAGACCTAGCAACCCATATCTGTAGATCATAGATGTCACAGAAATGAAAACTCTCACACAATGTATAAGCACCATGTCCAGTTCCACCAACAAGTTTCCTGGTAAAGTCCTAATAAAAGGCCAGAGATGAAGAGCCCTCATTGTCAACCTTGTTGGAACCCTCTCATTCCTGAGAGCTTTTTCTGTATTCTCTCTTAGTTAATCTCTGTCTCTTTGCTCATCTCCTTTGTCTGCGAGATTCAGTCTTTGCCTCAGTGAGACAAGAACTTCACTCTTCTGCTTCACTATCGAAGTGTTTCCCTACAAAATGCTTTTTAATTATAAAGAGAAAATAATTATAATAAACTAATAGTAACTATTGTACTAGTATATGATATCACGATACATTTTTTTAAAGATCCTATTTTTGTTTATTCATGAGAAACACAGAGAGGCAGAGACATAGGCAGAGGGAGAAGCAGGCTCCATGCAGGGAGCTGGATATGGGACTTGATCTCAGGACCCTGGGATCACAATCTGAGCAAAAGGCAGATAGATGCTAAATCACTGAGCCACCCAGGTGCCCCTAATAAGACATATAAATACCACGCACCTCTTAATGTCATGCAATGGAGAGGCACAGAACCACTTGCACTTTCGCAAAACAATGCAACTTAAATATAAACATGAGAAGATATCAGACAAACCCAAATGAGGGACAATACACGAAATGACTGGTGAACATTCTTCCAAAGCATCAAAGTCATGAAAGACAAGAAGGCTAGGAACTGTCCACAGATTTGGAGGACTTTCAGGAGAGGTGACAACTAAATAAAATATATGATCCTGATTGACTCCTGGACCAGAGAAAGGACATAAATAGGACAAATAATAAATCTGAATAGGGCATATAGATTAGTTAATATCTTATTATTGTTAATTGTCTGGGTCTTGATAACTGTAATATGGTTTTATAAAGACATTAGTATTTGGAGAAACTGGGTAAAGGATATATGGAAGTTATTTGTAATATTTTTAACCTTTTGGTAAGTTTGAAATTACTTCAAAATGAAGTTTTTTGAAAAAAGGACTAATAGACAGCCTTTGTAAGCACATATGATCTCCAATAAAAATTTGAAAGTTTAAAGATAAATTCAAGATATCCAAATAAAATTTCCAGAAAAGGCCTCTTTCTTATTTTATTACTTATAAAGTAATAAGTATATAGTTTATGAAGTATCCATGGAGCTATAATGGTTTTGGTTGACACTTGGTAAGTCTTCTCTATTTTTTTTTTTTTTTGCATGACACCAAATTAGAAGTCTAAAATTTTATTTTCATTCTAGAAGAAAAGAAAATATCAAATTCTTTCTAATTAATAACAAATAAATGTGGGCCCACTTACCTGTCCCTTTACCCTAATCTCTTCCTAAAATAGAAAACACACACACATACCCCAAACATGCAGTTGCACAGCATTCAGAAAATATTGTGAAAGGTGTGAAGCTAGAATGTTTCACTCAAACTCAAAGGAAGAGACTAAATTATTATTACTTAAAAAACCACTTTAACACTATAAATATAGTATTAAAAGTTGGTAATTTCTTCCAGAACTTCAATTTAAATTGCAAAAAAAAAAAAAAAAAAATCCACAGTGTAGTTACAACCATAACTTGGTTCTTTATCAATAACCTATATCTAGAAAAGTCTTCCCAGGGTATTTCTTAAACCTGATTTTTTTTCCAATTCAACCAAAAATGATACAGATTTTATGGGTAAATAAAACAACCCTGAAAGCTGAAAATTTTGTTACATGAAGTTGCAGATTTTAGATGGTCACCCATTCTTTGATAATCCCTCTAACTTAAGATAGCATCAATACCCCATATCTCCCCTCTTGCATCTGATGGGATGTTGTGCCAGCTTCAAGGCCTAATTATTAAGAGTCTGGCAGCTTCTACTTCCTTTCTCATAGAATACTCACTCTTGTAGTCTAAGCTACCATGTAAGAGAGCACCTACCCACTGGAGAGATAATGTAAAGAAATCATGAGGCTTCATGAAGAAGGGAAGTGGACCAACTCAGCCCAATCTTCAGATCATGCTCCCCAAGGCTCAGAAATGAATAAAGCCTTTGTGAACCCTTCAGACTAGCCTAGGGGCCAGCTGAGTACACAAAGTGACTCCAGTTGATTCCTGGAGTAGAAAAATCACTCAGATGAGCCCTACTCAATCTCTTGCCTCATAGATCTTGAATATAAAGAATTGTTGCTTTAATCCAGTAATTTTGAAGTAGATTATTATAGAGCAATAAATAACCAGAAGATATGGATGTATGTTTTTTCATGTCTGAGAATACAACTATATATCCCATTTTCACCTTACCTTTAATATATGGATCCGAAATGTGCTGTGCCATATGCCTGGTATAAGGACGATAATTCCCAGGCTCCATTGAAGATCTAGTCATCAAGTGACAAGTTTCTTATACAAGTAGAAACACCGTTTGCACACTCTAGAAAATATCCTTAAAACAACTCCCCTTCTTCCCTCTTTGCACTAGTATATATTGTGATTATTTGTATTACAACCACCATCTTGGACCATGAAGAGGACGACTCTACCCTCAACGTATTAGAGTTTAGTGCTGTAAGGATAGTGAAACTTTGTGATTTCAAGAAGCTAGTGAATTTATTTTCCATGAGGGAAGAATATTGTATATTACTTTATATTTTTTGATAAATGAGGCTGAGACTAATCAATTCAGTGGGTAATTAAAGTAAGACAATATAAAAGACAAAATGTAGTTCAAAGAATGGTAACAAGTATAAAATGTCATATTGGCTGGCTGTCATGATTCTCCTATTCAATTACCATATAAAAGAACCCTCCATTTGTCCAAGTCCATCATTAGTCAAGATCCAGAAGTTAGTGGCATGACACATCCTAGCATATGTTTGCCCATTCTTAGATGTTTAATTTATCTAATTATGTTGTATTTTCTATTTTTTTAAAAAAATCATTATTTTATTGTATGAAAAAATATATAACAAATGATAATATCTCCAATCTAACCAAAGAAAGAATAATCACAAATGCAACTGAAACATTTCATATACCTTTCCCCAATTCCTTTGCATTTCTTTCTAGTAATCACTATTGTGAATCTGGGCTATTTACATAAGCTAACTTTATTCTATATGTATTATTATTAATAGGCATGTAGTTTTGATTTGCATGGCTTTGAATTTCATAAAAATACTGTGATGCTGTATATACTTCTGCAACTTTTATTTTTCTTTCTCTTTTAAAAAATATTTTGTTTATTTATTTAAGGGGCACTTGAGTGGCTCAGTCAGTTAAGTGTATGCCTTGGACTCATGTCATGATCCAGGGCAGGGTCCTGGATGGAGCCCCTCATCAGGATCCCTGCTCAGTGGGGAGTCTGCTGCTCCCTCTGCCCCTCCTCCCTGCTCATGCTCTCTCTCTCAGATAAATAAATAATTTTTTTAAAAAATTAAGTAAAATAAAGATTTTATTTACTTATTTATTTAAGAGAAAGAGTGAGCGAGAGAGAGTACAACCAAGAGGGTGGGGGAAAAGAGGAGCAGGGAGCCCAATGTTGGGCTTGATCCCTGGATTCCAGGATCGTGATTTGAGCCCAAAGCAGATGCTTAGCCAAATGAGTCACCCAGGTGCCCCAACTCTTATTTTTCTAACATCACATTTTGGAGTTTAGTCATAAATTCATGTAGCTGGTAAATTTATAAAACTTCACTGATCTACGATATTTCCCTGCACAAATATCCTAAAGTATATGATTTCATTTTATCTTCAATTAATATTTAGATTTGTGACTATTTCAAACTATAACAACACTCTTGTGTAAGTGTGCTGCATGCTATGTGCTTTTACTATCAGCAAATCCTGTCATTTTCTCCATCCCCAAGGATTCTAAATTTTTTTCTTGCAATCTTAGAAACAGTTGGAGAGAATTGGTAGGAGTGGTGATTTCAGGATTTCTGTCTTCTAATGTTGACTTTGACAGAAATAAACAATTCAATGCAGGACAAAATCCAAGAAATTTAGTACCTGGAATGCAAACTTTAAATCTGGTTTGGAGTATTCAAAATATCATTTTACTTTGTCTTACTTTAGATTTTCTAATCACCCAAAATTTAAGAATGAGAAAAGAGGAAGAACCATCAGCAGATTACTATAATGATTGTGAATTTCTTGTTCAGAAAGTTGTATCTTCTAATTACTCAATTACATGAAATCAACTCAATTTCCTGTCATTTTTATAGAACAGTTTTTTTGACCTTCTTATTGTTAGTATTTTTGAAAAATTAATGGTGATTAGGGAATATTACTGTAATATTTAGATGGTTTTGAAAACAGGAAAATATTTGTCATTTTTTCCATATCACCTGACTAAAAAACTAGACTTTAAGATTGTAGGGAATGGTAATGTAGGTCAATGTGATGCAAATATATATTTAATTTACCTTGTAAAATCACTTTAGCTGTATGTGTTTACTGCTTTTACTTTTACATATTATCTTCTTTTGTAATATAATTGCTTGGTGTCTGCTTACACTGAATTCAATTCTTACATCAAACATTTATTCTTTTATCCAGATTTACCTGGAGGAAGTATATCATGTGTTGTGCTCATGAGTAAGGTATAAAAACCTAAGAACTTTAAAAAAAATGCAGCAACAATGGTTATTGCTAGGGTCTTCTTAAGGTTCAATGCCATTTGCTGAATGAAAGATCTCAATTTTTGAAAAATCAAAACTTTATCAGCACCTGGCAGTAATAGATATGAATACCCTCTGAAGAAAAGGGAGAAGCCACCCTAGGGAAGGGAACTAGATAGAAATATGGGTTTTGCTTCATCTTAAAAATACAAAGGAAAAAAGCAAACTTTTAGGATCCGCTCATTTGAATTTTAATTTGGTGTTCTTGAGATTCTCGAAACTTTGCAATTTTACTTTCTTTTTGTTTTGTTTTGTTTTGTTTTGTTTCTGCAAGTTCAGTGCTGGCCATAGAACAAATGATTCTATGAACATTCTCTGTGAACAGAGAAGAGAAACATTTCCAGTCTGTCTTATGGTCCCCTCAGTCACACTAATTCATTCAAGATTGATATCATTCCTCCACCATGAGTTTTAATTTCTTTTTGAAGTCAATTAAGTGTCTTGATTTTTATTTATTATTATTTTTTTAAGATTTTATTTATTTCGAGAAAGAAAGAGGACACATGAGTGAAGGAGAGGGGCAGAAGGAGAGGGAGAAGCCGACTGCCCACTGAGCAAGGAGACCAGCAGGAGACTTGATCCCAGGACCTTGGGATCATGATCTGAGCCCCTCAATATACATAGTTTTACTTGATTAGTAAGATTTCCCTGGATGGTAAGAATACACAGTACAGTGAGAAAACATTGCAAAGATAAAATACATCAAGAATTATGATTATATTTATAATTGTTCAATTTCTTAGTGGCTTATCCATCAAAATACAATTTGGAAGTATGTGTGCATGTGCATCTGTGTACAAATTTACTTCCAGTGCACTCTGCATTCTTTTCTGGTGTAATGTATGGAAGCTTTCGCTAAGCCTTTTAAAACCTTTTCTACTTTTGCATCAAAACTCCTTTTGGGAATAGGAGTTTGAAAGACCCCATGAACATGCAGGAAATTCATTATTCCCATTTAAAAATCAGGACACTGGGGCTCCTGGGTAGCTCAGTCAGTTAAGCATCTGCCTTTGGCTCAGGTCATGACCCCAAGGTCCTGGATCCAGCCTCCCATCGGGCTCCCTTACTCAGTGGGGAGCCTGCCTCTCCCTATCCCTCTATACCTCCCCTCCACTTATGTCCTCTCTTGTTCACTCTGCTCTGTCTCTCTCAAATAAATAATCTTTGAAATGTGTATTTAATATGAATTTCCAAATTATGTATTTCTCCTGTATCGAATCATGCTGCTGGGAATCAATAAAGTAGAGTTTGATATATAAAATTGTCTTCAGAAATCTCAGGTGCCAATTTTCAAAATGGAAAGACCACCATATATATGTCCCTGATGTTTGTGTTTCAAAGAAATGGAGAAGGAATGGAAGATGTGAATGAAGTTAATAGGACACAAGTATGAGGCAACCTCTAAGATGGATGATTTGATGATGTACCAGAGACCCTACCCAAAGGCTAAATTAGTACACATTTTTCCCACCATCCTATAGTGTTGTTGTCCCTATGTTATTTAATGAGCTGAATCATCAGGATAATTTGATATAATTCAAATTAACAATTACATTAAATCAATGTAAATATTTGTAAGGAGCTGAAGTCAGTGCTTGGCAAATAATAAGCCATATGTAAGTGTTTATAAATCAAATAATAAAATTAGATCCAGAGATCAATACAATTAGCTCTGGAGACCAAGCAGTTAGTTTCATGTGACAGTCTGAAGTTGTTTTATTGACAGAAGGCTCTTTCTTCTAGCTAATATACATTAAAGTGCCTAAAATAGTATTTGACATTTAAGACATAATCATATAATAGAAGAGTATTAACTGAAAATGTTTTGCGAGAGCTATTATTTTCAGTACTTTGAATATATTTTTATTAATTCCTGGAATTTTTATAGATATTTCTATTAATTTCTTTGCAGCAGGGGTTATGATTTATCTATATTTCTGGGTCCTGGTATAAGGTAGATATGTAGTCAGTGCTCAATAAAAAATAGCGTTGTATATTATCAAGTTAAAGCTCATTTGAGGGCTTACAATAGGTACATTTTAGCTTATATTTTTAAAAGTTTTAGTAATTGCATAAATATAGGGCTGATTGCAATTTACATTACAAAATGTATTACAGAACTACAAAATTATTTACAGAATTTTTAAAAAGCCTCACTTCATTTGTTATTTGGTAAGTTCTTTATTCAGAAGCAATGCTGTGTGGAAAAACATGATGGTGTATAAAGCATTTGTAAGTCAATTGCCCACTCATTGTGGGCAGAGAAGGCAATTCCATACACAGAATAAATACTTATTCCAGTGAGAACAAAATGCAATCCCTTTCAAGGTAGAAGTGGTTAAGCTCTATAATCAGGTATCACTCAGTTCCTTATGAGAAACTCAGATCACATGGGAACCTGGTGGCTCATGGTTAAGTGTTCAGTCTTTAATAAGGCCTAGTAGCATCTGAGCTACTTTTCAAAATTAGAAGAGTTATTTATAAAAGATGGCAGAGCATTATTCAGAAATCCTCAGCTTCTTTGCTATGATTCCCATGGAGGTCTGCTAATGACTCCACACGCCACCATCTCCCATATATACCTGAAGCATCATGAGAGCTGTGATTCATATGACCCAGATATCTGAGCAAACCACATGGCAGCCTGATATGCTGCATATCTTTCTCTTATTCAAGACCACTCAAAACCAGTAGGTTTGGGGGTTACTTTGTAAATGAATTGGACTGAATGTTCAAATAAGGTATATGTCTCCTTCAAAATCCAAACAAGCCTATTAGCCATTGTTCTTCTCTGTTCATAGTAGGAAAGATGTAATCCTTCATTTTCAAAGGATATCTCAACTTGCTTCCTGAGGTCTTGTGGAATTTGTTTCCTACCTACCCTTTGATTTGCACCTGTCTTAATAACATGTCAAAAGCATTTGCTACTTTCTCATCACCTGGTTCAATTATCAAGTTATCACCAATGCAATAATCCAATGTGTTGTCCTATGGGATAGAGTGGAACTATTCTTGATAGATAATGACAAAGGACTGTAGAATTGTGGAAATTCTGAGGTAAGAGAGTGAAGGTATATCATTGGTCTTGTCAGCATAAAGAGAGTCATTTCCAATGGTCTTCATTAAGAGGTACAGAATAAATAAAACATTCATTGCATGAGAATTTACCAAACTTAGCAATATCACCAATTCAGTTCAGATAATTCTTTCTTGTTGGCTGCTTCTGTGCATTGTAGGATTTTAGCAGTGTCTTCAGCCTCCAACAGTAGCAACCCTCAGTTATAACAACTCAAAGTATCTTCAGAAATTCCTCGGTTTTACCCAGTTTCTCTACTGGGAACATCTTATAACAAAGCTATGGTGATGGGACGCCTAGGTAGCTCAGTGATTGAGTGTCTGCCTTTGGCTGAGTTCGTGATGGTGGGTTCCTGGGATAGAGTCTCACATCAAACTCCTCGCAGGGAGCCTGCTTCTCCCTCTGCATATATCTCTGCCTCTTCCTCTGTGTGTCTCATAAATAAATAAATAAAATCTTTAAAAATAAATAAATAAATTGTAGACTTTACTCAGAGTTCACCAGTTTTAGCTCTCACATCCTTTTTCTGTTCCAGGATTCAATCCAGAATGTCATGTTGCATTTAGCAGCCATGCATTAGTCTCCTCCAATCTGTGAAAGTTTCTTGGCCTTTCCAATCATGATGGGAAATTTTGAGGAGGAATGGATATGTGTTTTGTAGAAAGGCCCTCAACTTGACTGTTTTCTGAAGATTAGACTGGGGTTTATGGTTTTGGGGGAATAATACCCAAGAGGTGAGTGTTTTTCATTGAATCATATCAAGAGGGATAAAATATCAACAAAACTTATTATTGGTTGTGTTAATATTGATTAAGTGGGTAAGTGGTACCTGCCATCTTTCTGGTTTTCTGTTGTGTTTCAATTAGATGATTTTAGTTTGAATTTATTATGAATGTATATCTTTCTTGAAGATGTGCTAAATATTTTATCAAAATAATTTACTAATTTCCTAGGTTTCATCTCTTTGCCAAGAACCTTTGAAAGTCATATTTTACTTTATTTACAAGCTAAAAAATTACTTCATGTATTTCATGGATGCTGATAGAGGATAGATTTCTGAGTCAGAAACAAAGGATTTTATCATTATGGTCCAGCAAGGCCCATGAGAATTGTATTGTGTTGCTTCCCTTTCTCCTAAACATGTGA
Source organism: Nyctereutes procyonoides (assembly GCF_905146905.1). Taxonomy (NCBI): domain Eukaryota; kingdom Metazoa; phylum Chordata; class Mammalia; order Carnivora; family Canidae; genus Nyctereutes; species Nyctereutes procyonoides. The sequence continues at coordinate 10,349,270 of NW_026575122.1, forward strand.
TGGAGAGGGGCCTAGGCAGATGACACAGTGAATCTCAGCTACGGAACCCAAATCTTTTATGGTATGGGGTGAACCTGACTATCCTTCATCCCAGATGGATGAATTATCCTTATTATGCTGAGCAGCATATAAACTTTCTCTTTGCTCCAGCAGAAGTTACTAGCTCCACCTTGTAAGACCATTTGTTATGAAACATCATTGAAAGGATAATCTGGAATAAAGGTTATTAGTGTTTCTTCTTGTGTGATATACAAAACAAGAGAGACCTATGATGAATCATCTAGAAACAATATTCATCCATGGTTCCTATATTTTCTTGGCTCCAGAAGCATTTTCCCATGAGTACAACCCTGTCAGCCACTCTGATTAATTTTACTCACAGGGTCCAGGACCAAATTTGTTCAATTTTTCTCATATAGCATTTGGTTAAGTTTTATATCAACAGGAATCCAAAGAGCACAATGGAGCTTATCCACACTAATAACCTCAACTATACCCTCCAACATCCTGGATCTAACCAGTTAAGCAAAGGGTCAGGCCTTTTTTCAGAAGTTTCTGTATGGACTTTCACTTGGTCTGAGGCATTATTTCAGGTATAGAAGAATGTACAGCTTCTGCCTGGAACCATAAGGAGGAAGACTAGGACATTTTTCTCATAAGAAACCCTAGTCAGTGAGTTAATATAGATCTAAGGCCTTTGGGGGCCAAGATAGTATCACAGATCAGTGCAGTGAAAGTGAGGCAAATTTTTTTACTTACCCACCTATTGGATGATCTCAATTGTAGAGACAACTGCCCATAGGGTAAACAAAAAGAATGATTCAGCATCCACTGAAGTATCTACATAGTTTACTCTGGTCAGTTAATACATGTACAGAGATTTCCTTAAATTCCTTGAAACTGTGAGTCTTCCAAACTTTCCTGAGAGTCTGTGGTGTGTGTGTGTGTGTGTGTGTGTGTGTGTGTGTGTGTTGAATATAAAGCTCAGTGTTCAGGAAGTTTACAACTCTGTCATACTCTTAACTTCTTGTTTGGGCAGGGCTACATCACCCAGGGATGAGAGACTAGAGTCTTCTTCTTTTGTGGGCATATCCACAGTCCTGCATATGCCTGTAACTGTCTTGTCTTCCAGGTGTACATAGGAGCTTTCAAAGTACTTTATGGATATCTCATTCCAGATATATTCTTTCTACAGTTTTGGTCAGACTCTTGTTTACCCCAACTAGTCTAAATGTCAAGAAGAGGCTGCATTAAACAAGTGATATGGGGGGGGGAGCAAATTCTTGGGATATGGTTTTTCCTATTCAGCAAGATCATCTTTCCAGAGATCTGCAAGACCTATTGACTAGTGACACAGTTCTGAGGATGAGAATTTTTAAGATCTCCAGTCTCTTACTCTCTCTTTTGGTGGTGGCCAGGCTGTATTAACAGCTACCATGGTGATGAGACTGCTGGATCTGAATATTTTATGAAGCTGGGGAAAGAAGGATGAGAACAAGCAAAGTTAAAAAGCCCCAAATTCTGGGAGCCTGGGTGGCTCAGTTGGTTAAGTAGCTGGCTTTTGATTTTGGCTCAGGTCATGATCTCAGGGTCTTGAGATGGAGCTCCAAGTCAAATCCCATGTCAAGCTCTGCATCAGGCTCCATACTCAGCAAGGAGGAGTCCACTTGAGGATTCTCTCCTCTCTCTGCCACTCCCCTGTCCCCACTCTCACTCACACACAGGTGCTATCTCTCTTTTTAAAATAAATAAACCTTTAAAAAAAAGCTGCAATCTGCTGTTTGCCCTGAAGTTAAGCAGCTTTTCTTGAGTAAATGATCCTCTGTTGTTCCTTTTTTTTTCCCAAAATTCATTCAATACCCAGAGTTTTGAAAAAGTAAATTTTGAAATATGGTCAGCATTTTGAGTTTTTTGTTGTTGTTTTGTTTTGTTTTTTTAAAAAAGATTTTATTTATTTATGAGAGAGAGAGAGAGAGGCAGAGGGAGAAGCAGGCTCCATGCAGGGAGCCTGATGTGGGACTCAATCCCGGGACTCCAGGATCATGCCCTGGGCCAAACGCAGGTGCTAAACCACTGAGCCACCCAGGGATCCCCTAGCCTTTTGATTGTTTATGTTGAATAGCAGATTTACAGAAGATCTCATTCTCATTCTCTGAGTTTTGATTTTCCTATGAGAGGTTCTGTTGTAATTACTTTTCAGTGTCTGGTGATAGTTGCTTTATATATTCTGTTGTCCAGTGTTTTTAGTTGAAATCAGTAGGAAGGATACGCTGGTATATGATCACTCTGTCTGAACTGAACCTGGAAACTTTACAGTATGTGCTTTATTCAATCAAAGCAGGAACATTATATAACAGACTCAATCTATTCATCATTGACTCAAAACAACAACAAAAACCTTATTTTTTTATTTTCCAAAGCCCAAAATAACCAAAATTATTATAAATATGTTTATGTATTAAGTGTAATTACACTGAACGAATATTTTTCCTTATAATACATATTTTATAACATATGATCAGTCAATGTTTAATATCAAAATAATTTTAGTTCATATAAATGCTTTGATTTGGTTGTTAACAAAAATGTGCATAATATATGTATGTGTAACCAAATAAAAATTTTGTTGGACTATATAAAAGGTCCACATTAGACATTGCCTTTAAAGACAGTTTTACCATTCCATTTCTGGTTGTTATTAAGTAAACAGTATTTCAAGAAAGATTTGTTAAGTGCAGGAGGATTTAAGGACAAATGCTCACAGACTCTTTTCATTTTCCAAGGTTTGAAAAAGCTTTCTAAAAATATACATCCTGTGTATATACCACACTGTTGACGTATAAGGAAGTCTGTATATGTCAGATGGGTATGTTGGAAGGATCACAATTTGAGAAACATTGAGGTAGATGCTAGTTATGGTGCTACCCAAAACATTCTACAATGATGTCAAGGAAAATGTCCTCAAACATACATATGTTATTTAATGTAACCTTAAAATTCATTTGCTTTCATTTTTTTATTTGCTTTTAATAAAATCTACATTTTAGTAATGAAAAGGACAATAATTAACTAAATATAACACTATATAAAGAAATATGTCTTAGCCAAAAATTTTACAACCATTGGTTTATTTGTCCTTTTCGATAACCATTTGGAAGGGAAAAAAATGATTTCCTATTCAAAAATTCTAGAATCTCAGGTGCAAAAGCATAATAGTAGAACACAGTAGTGGTGTGTCTACCAGAGAACCCAACAAATTAATGTATTTCTCTATATTTTACAAATTTAACATGATTCCTCTAGGATATTTCAAAAAACATTGCATTTAAATGCCCTGATTATTAATAAGGGAGCCACATATAACCATAAACAATATTTTGTGAATACTATTTTTATTCACAAGCAAAATGTCTTATTGCAAAAGGAAAATGAGAAATGAGATTCATAGGAGGCGATGTTATCATTTGGTACACTTTATTTCTGGCATTACAAATTATATAATCTCTCTCCACCTAGACAAACATGAATTATTATAGTACCATTTTGATTATTTATGTATTTATTTGAGAGAGAGAGACAGAGAGAGAAGGAGAGAGAGAGAGAAAGAGTTCAAGCAGGGGAGGGGCAGAAGGAGAGGGAGAGAGAATTGCAAGCCAACTTCACACTGAGCAAGGAGCCCAATTTGGGACTTGATCTCATAAACTGAGCCAAAACCAAGAGTTGGATGCTCAACCAACTGAGCCACCCGGTGGCCTGATCATTATTTAAATTAAGATACTTTAAACTTGGAAGAATTGAGAATGTTTGTCCTTACGGGAGAAATGGAATGTATATACTGAAGCAAGTTGGAAATTACTGTATTTCTAATTTTATGACACAAAATTAAAACTATAATCAGAAATTATCAGGAGAAGTTAAAATATACCAAGTATTTTGGCCTGAATTATCTATCATCTATCATCATCTATCTATATCTGTTCTTTATTGCACTATGTTTTTGAGACACAAACTTAATTTTAATTTCATAAACGTGGTGAAATCTTAAAAACTATTTCTCTAAATGCTTCTTTTGTTTTTTTATTATACTTTTGGTTCTATTCTAGAGCCTGAATGCTTTGTCATCTCTCAGCAGTTGAGCGACTAAATTAAAGGAATTTTAGGTGAAAGAAGTGATAGTTTTTCCATGCTCTTGGGTAGACATCAAAGGAAGAGGGCTTTATTTGATTCCCTGTGATTTTCTTTAGGTTTTGCGAGCCAGCAAGTATCATCAGAGAACAAAACTTCCAGTTCAAAATGAAGAAGCAAAAAAGGTCTTCACTACCAAATAATGGTCTCAAACTGAGGAGAAAAGTTTTGAAAGGGATATTAATAGATCTCTCCAAACAAAACTGCTCTGAATGAAAGAAAATGTTTTCACTTTACAGAATTTTTTGAAATTATGAGAATGCGATGTTTGCAGGCAAACGTATGGCAAAAGCATACTATTTTCTGTAGTTGTCAAACAATTGTACCAAGGAGAAGGAGTGCCTCAAGGAACTCATGAACCAGTAACTAAGTGAAGACAAGCATAGCTGATTCCAGTTTTAGATGCAGTTTTCTGCCTGGAAGCACACCTTTGGGAAGAAAAAATAGAGGAATTCTTAGTTTCACATATGTGAAGCCTCTTCCCAGACACTGCCAGCCTGGCATTCTCCTTGTTGCTATCAATAATCAAATATGACTGTTTTTAGTAATATAAGGACATTTGGGTAGAGTGATTGAGGATAGGTACTATTCCTAAAGCTTTCTGTTTCTTCAATCTGACTCAGAGCAAATATACAAGAGACAGTAATGAAGGTATATAATGCTCTTAAGAGGTCATCAAGTTGATGTAAACAAACCCATATATAATTGAAGATACGAAGACTTGAATTGTAATTATTAATAGTCACTGACGTGAGGCCATGTTCATCTGTACTATTGCATCATTTCGTTTTAAATATAAATACTATTAAACATTTTCTTCTTAGATGAATGGAATGAAATGAGTCCAATTTCTTACCTTATGCAGGTAATCTATAAAGTAGTTCGAGACACTGTCATTTAGGATAGTTCTGTCCCACACGCTAAAAAAAAATCTAATGTCTTATTCAGCAGTTATATGTAAAGTATCCAACAAGTGATATGGCCTAGGCACTGAAAAACCACAGTGTGGTACAGCCAATCACAAAGGTCCTGGCCCAAATGACCAGCAGGACCATACCAGAGTTATACCACACCAGGTAGTGTGTCAGCATTGGTAGTCTTGAAGTATCTATGAGTTCCCAAGGGCTCACGTTTTGATAGTCAGCTCCAAACTTCTGTTGTTGCACAATTACTGCTTCCTATGCTCTTTTGTGGCTTTTCATATATTTTTGAGAAATCTGTATTAGTCAAATAACCAAAGGAGAGAGAGGAGAGGTGGCTATTAGGTACAGAATCTCTGGATCTATGGGTAGTCTTGAGAACCAAGTACAAGCCAAGAAAAGAAGTAAAGTAACAGAAATCAGAGCTGCTGGTTAATGGATGGCCCTGCTGCCATGCAACTATGAAGAAATTTTGAGCAGTGCCTGTCTCTATGTATTGCCTGCTGAGGTTCCAGAGTGCTGGGCTCAAGCTTTTTATTATTTTTTTTTCTGAACTTCGGTTCACTGGAACTTGCATTATTACACCAGAAAACCATTGGTTTAAAATTTAGTATTATACTATCCTGCTGTTAAAAAGTCCTCACACAATTTTTCCATCCTTACTCTATACTCTTCCCAACCTGCTAGATCACCTTTCCCTACCCAGAACTCTTGTACACTTATAACAAATTTTGAGCTTTATTCTCATTCTTTCCTTTAAGACTCTTCATTTCTCACCTCATGGATTTTCTCATTATTTTCCTGAAAATAGATACTTACATATATATTTAAACACATAAAGTCATCTTCTTCCCCCAAATGAACTTTCTTCTTTGTTAAATCGTGTTAGTTTTCCCATCATAAGGTGAGATACTTAGTGATAGTGTAGGTTTCCTAACTTCCTAGTGCTAGTGTAGGATTTGGGGCCTGTGTGTGCCCTGAATGGGAATGTGGGAAATGGTATACCATGGGGTAGGGAACGATGTTTTGTCCATTCTTCATAGTAATGGTCATTTATCCCTACATCTGTTGATAAAACTAATAGTAAACTTCTTTAAACTCTTCATGTCCAGGAGTTTGCAAACAATGAAAACATCTATATTTAAATATTTAAAGTAATTTTTAGTCTATTAACATGTACAAAGTTAAAAACACACAAGTTTGAGAGCAACAATTATAAACATTTAATATTAAATATTGCATTTAAACACTTTGTAATAGGAAAACATTTATTAATTGCTTATTTGTATATGATACTAAGCTAGGAGAAACTTAAAAACAAGAGAACTAATGTGATCTGGGCCCAATTAGTCTGTGAATGATTAACTTGCTTGCTTTGAGCGTGGTGCTAATGAGGCCCAGACCCCAGGTTTGATCTCCTCATGAGCTGGTTAGTTTGGCTCTTTGCCATTGCCATGTATCTCCTTTCTAACTTCCATAAGGAACTCTGACACATAGGTCACTGGTCATATGGACAAACAAGATAGAGAGTATAGACGTACATTTCCAAATGTATCAACTCAATTGGAAAAACGAAACATGCACTCTTTTCGGGGGAAGTCAATCATCTTCACTCAGCAACACACGTCCACTTCTAATAGGATAGCCGTTATCAAAAATGAACAAACCCTGTTTATGTAGAATGCTTGACAGAGTGTAAACAGTGCCTTCAGGTATGCTATAACATTTTTTATAAGCATCAAAGATACTTAAACTCTGTACATCTATCCATTTCATCTATATGGCAGTAGGACACTAAAAAGTAGAAGATAATTTGAGACATATACTTCAACAAGGGGACTAAGACAATTAGTTACATATAATTTAATTTAGCTATTACCTCACTGTTTAGATGATTTTTGTTTATGAAACTTAGTCATACTTGGTTTGCGTCCGTTTCAATCTTTTTTTTTTATTATTTTTTCAGAGATGTTGGGGGAGTGTGGGAAGAGAGGTAGAGGCAGAGAGGGAAGGAGAAAGAGACTCAAGCAGGCCCCACATCCAGCGCAGAGACTGATGTGGGTCTCAATTTCATAATGCTGAGACTGAGATCATGACCTGACCAAAATCAAGGGTTGGAGGATTAACCAGGCACCCCAGTTTCAAACTTTAAAAATTTCTTTTGTCAATGTCAAAAATTGTTTTAGATGAACCCTCCTTAAAGTAAAGCATTCTGCAGTTTTGTTCAATTTTATACAAGAAATCAATAAATGAATATGTGAATTGGAGCACAAAAAATACTCCAAAGGTTGAAAGCTGGTTGTCTTGAAATTTCTATCTCTGTCAAATGGTTTTTTATTGCATATGTGTTAGCCATTCTCCTAAACTCTCTATATTCTTGCATATCTTGCCTGAGGAAATTGTATGGGTCTTTAATAATAGTAGGATAAAAATTAGTATGTTATTGCTTAAAAAACTTATTTTGGACATTTATGAGTTCTGTAACTTATGGGGAGCTGAAAACAGGTACTTAGCCAAATAACTTAGGTTAAAATAAAATATTAAAGTTAAAATCATTCCCAGGGTTTTCAGATACTAGGCTAGTTTTGTTTTTTGTTTTCTGTTTTTGTGTTTTTTTTTTAATTTTCTGAAGCCTGAAAAAAATAGTTTACTTCCTCAATCTTTAATTTCTGTACCAGATGTATTTTGATAACTAATGGGGAGGGGGCTATAATTTTTTTTTATTAATTATGAGTACCTTATTAAGGCTTTCTTTATATATAGTTCTGGTCAATAAAAATTCATCTTTGAAAGATTTATTAAGGTTGACTAAGGAATTAGTATTCAGATTGATGAAAAGTGATTCAAAACTGCTTTACATGGACTAGAATATTTTTAATGATTTCTTTCTAAATGCACTTTCATCAAAAAATAAATATCTTGGGCAGCCTGGGTGGTTTAGCAGTTTAGTGCCACCTTGGACCCAGAGCCTAATCCTGAAGACCTGGGATCAAGTCCCACGTTTGGCTCCCTGCATGGAGCCTGCTTCTCCCTCTGCCTGTGTCTCTGCCTCTCTGTGTCTCTCATGAAAAAATTAATAAAATCATAAATAAATAAATAAATAAATAAATAAATAAATAAATAAATAATAAATATCTTACTCCTAACATAATTACATAATTTCAAAAGAAAATATAGTGGCAATATAATTTAATTATAATAAAGAGAATGCTGGTGTGAGCTATACATAGGATACAAGTTTGTAAGCATTGCTTCCTTCTACATTTTTTATGTTTCTTTTGATCATCAGGGGAAATTCATTATATTGGGGATGCAATAGGGAGGTTTTTATAGTGCAAAGCCCCTGTATGCAAAATTCAGAAAGAAGATAAGATGTTATGGTAATTAAAGGATAATTCAATTATTTCTATGATTTCAATTATTATATTTTTAAGAGATTGGTGGGGGTTTGGGACCAAGGAGGAGACAGAGAGAAAACCCTAAGCAGGCTCCACACCAGCCTGTGACAGAGCTTGGTCTCCCAAGGCTTGATCTCATGACCCTGAGATTATGACCTGAGCTGAAATCAAGAATTGGACGCTTAAGCAGCTGAACCACCAAGTGCCCCTCAACTATCATTTTTAAAACATGGTTGGCTATAGGGACGCCCCAGTGGCTCAGCAGTTAAGCGTTGCCTTTGGCCCAGGGCGTGATCCTGGAGACCCGGAATTGAGTCCCCCATCCGGCTCCCTTGCATAGAGCCTGCTTCTCCCTCTGCCTATGTCTCTCCCTCGCTCTCTCTCTCTGTGTCTCTCATGAATAAATAAATAAAATCTTTAAAAAAAAATGGTTGGTTATAGTGAAAGGAATAGGAATTACACAAGGTTGTGGTGCCAGCACTTACTGGGCAGTTCAAAGTGGGCAGTATCGAGTTGAATAAGAAAACACAAATATCCAGCTTTCAGAACTAAGGCATTTTGACACATCTTTTGAGATCCCAGAGAACCAATAAAGAGTACTTGCTCTCTTCCATTCACTTTGAGACTTTGCAGTAGTTCCTGAATGTATTTCTTGGAAGAGATTTTCACTTTCTTCTTTTCTTTTCTTTTTTCTTTTCTTTTCTTTTCTTTTCTTTTCTTTTCTTTTCTTTTCTTTTCTTTCTTTTCTTTTCTTTTCTTTCTTTTCTTTTCTTTCTTTTTTTTTCTTTTCTTTCTTTTCTTTTCTTTTTTCTTTTCTTTTCTTTTTTCTTTTCTTTCTTTTCTTTTCTTTTCTTTTCTTTTCTTTTTTTTTCTTTTCTTTCTTTCTTTCTTGCGTTTTGAAGACATGTTTAAAATGTTAGGGGCTTGGGATCCCTGGGTGGCGCAGCGGTTTGGCGCCTGCCTTTGGCCCAGGGCGCGATCCTGGAGACCCGGGATCGAATCCCACGTCAGGCTCCCGGTGCATGGAGCCTGCTTCTCCCTCTGCCTGTGTCTCTGCCTCTCTCTCTGTCTCTCTGTGACTATAATAAATAAATAAAAATTAAAAAAAATAAAATAAAATGTTAGGGGCAGCAACAAAACAATATGTGAGAATACTGGATTGGTTAATCAACTTCCTCTCTCTTACATATTGAAAATAAAAATTATGATCACAAAAGGAGTGGATTTCCTCTAGAAGTCATAATTTGTTTAGAATGTCTTCTTTTATCCCCATGTATAGTTACCTTGTGTTCAGTCCCTGAGTCCAACAGATCAATTCTAGTAGAAGCAGCACTTTCACAGCAATGAGCTCAAAGAGCAAAGTTGCAAGCATAAGAACAATTTTTGTACTACATTTGCAGTTTTCAAGGAAGTTGAGGGTGAACATGCAACTTGCAAAAGTATTTGTTGATATTTAATATCTGTCATCAGAATTATGTCATTAGCCACATGCAAAACCAAAAACAAACAAAAAAACTGCTGAAAAAACATTAGCACTTACTTCAAGCTTTAGTAGTTACATTAATAGGATGATGGAAGGTGAGACATCTGCATTTAGCTATCATTCTGTAAAACATGGATACACTTACAACAAATCGGCTGTTCTAAACTCTGCTCATATTTTATTGCAAGTTTTTTATGCATTTATAAAAAGTGAAGGGATAGTGGGCAATGAGTTGGCTTCATTAGTAAAAGAAGAATTTTAAACACTTAAAAGGTACCAATTTTATATTATCATATGATGTTTCAAATAGAGAAAAATAATTACAATAATTATTTGATTCTTAATCCAAGTTATTAAATTTGAATGGTATATTGAGTTAGGGATTTAACATTGAATATTAAATTTTTACTCTCAGTTGTAAGAATACTAATTTCCTGAGAGCACAGCATCATGTCACAAACATTATTCTTGCTGAATTACAAAAACGTTGGAATAAAATTGTGCTTGGAATTGGTGGTGATGCACACAAAGCTCATAATTTTGTCATACAAATTGTAATACTCTATCAATTTAAATATAAGCTGGTTGTTAAAATTTACAAACATTTCTATGTATACACAGCTATAGCAAATAAACAACAAAAATTAAGTGATGAAGCTGTTATTAATACAAAAATGTCTGTGCCATGGCAGTAAATGTCATTTCTATTTGCTACTTATTATCAGTTAAATTGTGGAAGTGGTTTTGCATTATCATTATTGAAAAGCTTTCAAAATGAAAGATATTAAAATGTATTCCTTTAAAAAATAAGAAAAAAATATGTACCAATTAATCTATGAGAGGTTGATCAGTTTACAAATATAAGCTTGAAATTTTATTATTGGAGTTTGGAATACTTCATGTTATGGGATAATCTCTTTATGTATCTCCTATATCTATTGGTTATGTTTGTATTCTATACTGGAAAAGAATGCATTTGAATGGGATTCTAATTTCCAGCATCTATATTTGCCCAAACATTCAAAACAATAATAAACTTTAAAAACTTATTTTATACGGCTACCTGGGAGCTCAGTTGGTGTCTGACTTTGGTTCAGGTCATGATCCCAGGGTCCTGAGATGGAGCCCTGCATCTGGTTCTCTGCTCAGTGAAGAGCCTGCTTCTCTCTCTTTTTCTGCCTGCCACTCTACCTACTTGTTCTCTCTCTGTTAAATGAATAAATAAAATTCCTTTAAAAATAAAAAAAAACTTATTTAATAAATTTTAACTCATAAAATATTTCTTGAAGAGTTTTATTGAGAATGGAGACCAAAAAATGATGGGACAAAGTATTTACACGTTTTATAATGTAAAAATAATTAGAATTGAGAATCTTCTCCACTTAGTATTATTTCCTCTGAGCTTATTGGGTATTTCAACATCTGTTGGAACACTTTACTCAATTTAAAATATTATGAGCTGAATAGGCAGTCATATGAAAAGTGCAGCATAGGGAAAATAATCAATAATATTGTAATAAAATCTATTATGACCTGAAGGAGAAAAATCAATTGAAGACAATTATTTTTAATTTTTTAAACATAAAATAAAAGTTTGAAGAAGATTACATGAGTTTTATAAAATACAAAAATAGAGCATATTTTTAAAATATAATTCCAAATAAATAACAAGTCCATTGTATTAAGGGCATTTGTGTATATATATATATATATATATATATATATATATATATATATATATTTTATATATAGATGTACAAATATATATATTAGCTATAGTATATATGTAATATACACACTTCAAGAATAATGATTCTGCAATTCTGCTTATGGTACTTTTAAATTAATGTTCAAATAAACAATAAAAATGACCCATTTTTCAAAATTTAATGTAGGCAGTTATATTTTATTTTTAAAATAAAAATAAGAAATAACCTTATCTTTGAAAATAGTTTTGAAAATAACTTTGAAGATCCATGGTAAAATAAAACATGTCACCAATAAATAACTATTCAATAAAATGTATGATTTAAATTATTTTAACACACTTTCTCATCAAAAATATCTTGACTTGGATGATACATTATATAATCACAATATTCTTAGTCATCACTTCCTCCAGCAGGGTCTAAATTAAGAGCCAAGGTACCTGATGGAATATTTGAGACAATATTTGCTCATAAAGTGTAATAATCAAACTTTGAGCACTACACAGTTTTAGAGAAGGAAAAACTGAGTAGACTATATCAGATGAAACAAAGTTAATAAACAGAGAGAGAGAAAATTTGGAATTAGCCTAAAAAATATTGTCGAATAGATGAAGGACCATATGTGTAAAGCTAAGAAAGAAGGAATCATAAAGAAAAGCCAACTGTAAATAAAGTCTATGAGAAATAGTGCAGCTGAAATAGAAATTTAGTGGATGGATTGAATACTCTGCATGGGCCCAAAATAAATGTAAGCATTAGAATATTGGATTAAGATCTTTCAGAGACCACTGGGAAGCAACAAAAAATAGAAATATTAAAAGAACGTTAAAAAAAGTATGGGTGATAGGATAAAACAGAAGTGTTGTGATACCTAAATTAAGAGACTCCACACAAAAGCAAAAGTGGCAGGAAAGAGAAGTTCCTGAGTTCTGCTCAGGTCCTGGTCTCAGGATTAAGTCCCACATGTGGCTTCCTGCTCAGTGGGGAGTCTACTTCTCCTTCTGTCTCTGCACCTCCACCCTGCTCCTGGGCTCTCTCCCTCTTTCTCAAATAAATATATTTTAAAACTTAAAAAAAAAAAAAAGAATGGCAGGAAAGAAAATATTTAAGGAAATGGAATCATGGAACTTCGACTCAGAGTTTTTCCTAGTTAAAGAAAAGTGAATTCAGATCAAAAGGTTTCCGATGCTGCCATGCAAAATAGATTTTAAATTTTCTACATATAGACACATTATATTAAAACTAAAGATTTAAAAGATAAAATCTTTCTGAAAGAAAAAGCCAACCATCCATGAAGAAATAAGATACAGATTTATATCAATTTTCTCATTAGCAATAGTTGGGTAAGCAGGAGAATATTTTCACAGTGCTGCAGAAAAAGGAACTCTAGTCAAGAGTTATCCCATGCAACTACTGTTTAAAAGTGAAGACAAAAAAAGAATTTAAGCATACAGAGTCTCAGGAATTTTAAACTCATATAAAGACTCTCTTGGAAAATAATCTTGGATGAGGTAGTCGAATAAGAAAAATAAGTCCAGAATTCTTCAAGATAAATGGCTATGTAAGATATGCCAGTTGTGTGGTTTCCAACACTCTTCTATCTTTAAATATATAAAATGCAATGTCTTTTCTTGGCTAAAACTTGACTGACAGGTCAGAAAACAAAAACAAAATCCAAAAATATAGATCCAGAAGATATAATGAAGAAAAAATGAAAACATTTTCATTATTTTTCATAACATGAAAAATATTAATCTTGCAATGCTATCTCAAAATTATTAAGCAAAACTTTATAGAATTTGGGTGAAGAAAGTCATCTATGCCATCAAAAATATTTTTTTCAGGGCAGCCCCGGTGGTGCAGCAGTTTGGTGCCACCTGCAGCCTGAGGTGTGCTCCTGGGGTCGTGGGATCGAGTCCCACATCGGGCTCCCTGCATGGAGCCTGCTTCTCCCTCTGCCTGTATCTCTGCCCCCCTCTCTCTGTGTCTATGCATAAATAAATAAAATCTTTAAAAAATATTTTTTTCATATAATGATAGATTGATGGAATGAGTAAAAGTTAAGAAAAATATTTGACAGTTAATCACAGAGGATAGCTATAAAGATGGCTTATGGTCTTTACAATAAAAATCTATCAAACATAATTTGTGTAAAGAGAAATTTGTGAAACACATTAGACTTGAATGAAAAAAAAACTATTACACATCAAAATTTAACAGATATAACAAAAAGTGTTTACAAGGAAATTTATAACTATAAATACATGTATTAAAATAAGTGCAAGTGACTAACAATTGAGTGATCTTATTGGAATAAAATAGAAGAAAATTTTTAAAAATAAAGATAGACATAAGGGAATAAGTGCATTGAAAATGCATAAATAAATTAAAAATAGAAAAACTATCCTACAGGTTAAAAACCTGACATTGGCAAGAAATACGGTAAGAAGGAAAAATAAATTACTTATAATTATAATATGAACTTAATCTTGTTTCTATTTGCTTCTTTCTCTAATATGTATTAGGGTAGAAATATGCATGTTAGGGGTGCCTGGGTGGCTTAGTTAAGCATCTGCCTTTGGCTCAGGTCATGATCTCAGTGTCCCAGCTGGGGTCCTAGTATTGAGTCTGGTGTTGGGCCCCCTGCTCAGCCTGCTTCAGCCTCCCTCTCTCTCTTTCGCAAATAAATAAATAAATAATTTTAAAAACGATATATGTCAAATATATTTTCATAAGTATGTATACATATATAATTTCCAAAACACAGCAGACATTAAAGCAAAAATAATATATGAAATTGATGAGTTATACAGTTGAAAAAAAGTATAAATATCTAAATTTTAAAAAGAATATAGAATTTAAAGTCGATATAAGAAAAAAAGAGAATGCCAAAAATCATTAATGTAGTTAAAATAGGAATAAAGGATTATGCAGTTAGTAAGCCTAAGTTAATAAATATGAAGGATGATTTTAGTATAATTTTTATGTTCATTCATTTATTTCGGTATTTCTTAGTTGTAGAAAGCAGAAATTGACCTGGTATTTAAATGTACTGATTATATTAAGCTTCCTTCTCCAGATCAATGGAATTTATTACTTTTGGTGAGGAGTGGACTGATCAAAAATGGTAGCAGGTCAGTTTTTTCCCCATTCGCATGCCTTTGTATCACATTTGTTTTTATTCGCTGTGGCCCACTGTGCTGATTCACCCTTACTTACCCTTTGGTCAAGTATGACCATTTCTAAATTTGTCCTAAAATATTTGCACTAAGGTGAATTCATCCCACCTGGTACTTGTGGTCTTTAGTTTTCTTCCATGTGATTTTTCTTTGTGCATTTTTCTTCTGAACTTAACCCTATTTATACTTGTTACTGTCTCTAACATATATTCAGGTAGAAATGTTAGACTAGCATTATAACTCTTAGGGGTTACCCACAGAAATGTGAGGTCAAATAGTTATTTAAATGTAACTCAATTATTTACCAACGAATTTAGGGACGATAAATATTATGTAAGAGATGATCTGTTAAATGACATTTTTTTGTCAAATGTTAGGATCCCAAGAGAAATGCATCAAATTGTGAAATTATATAACAGTTTTAAACACGATGAATGTGTGTTCTGCAAGCAGAGTTTCTGTGCTACTTCATTGTTCTGCTAATTGCAGGTTAAAGACTAAAATAAAGTATAGATATGACATTCCCTTTCCGACACTGAACACTAGGCACACGCGGAATATGGTCCTGTAGTGAACTGCCTCTATTTTTTCCCTTGAGGTTTGTCCCCATAGTATTAACTTAAAATTCTCATCTTTAAATGTATTTTTTTTTGAGAATGGATATAGAAGGAGCATCCCAGAATTTTACTGTTCTAATGCCCATATGTTTTTCTTTCTTTTTTTTTTTTTTTGAGATCATGATTTTTTTTTAAATGGATCAGTTATTTAGAACATCAAGTTGTGAGGATAAACTCCATTTGTAAGAGAAAACAGAAGAGCAGAGGTAGTCTTGAAGCTGAGGAAGAGTTTTAATTTGTAGCAGATTTTGATTAACTTTGTGCTGTTCTGTAATCTCCTATTTCTCTTTCCCTGTGTCAGAGACCTCACCTTCCTGGCATCTGGGCTTGTGCAGCTTCATGAAGCACGCATCAGTGAGATGCCCTGGGATTTTCACACTGCTGACACCAATTTTGCTGGAAGTGGCATTCACAAATTTCTGGTGTGTTCTCTACAGAACTCAATTGAGGGCCAGAGGTCAGGTTACAAGCAGCAAGCCACTCCTCAGTGGCTGGAGGAAAACCACCCTCTTGACTCTTCGGGTGAGGATGACCAAAATGGTGCCGGGAGTGATGCTAGCTCAGAGTTTGCTCACATGCTGACTGAGATTTTTTGCTGTGGCTCAACAGCTTTCGAGGCACATCTTCAGTAGAATAATATACCCAGGCGTTTTGCAAAGTTTAACCACTTGGGTACCACCATTCTTGTAACCAACAACAACTAGTTCCCTGACAGGAGCAAGAAACTTCTCCTTTGGCTTTTCAACTCTGGATTTGGCTGCTGAATATTTCCCCTTGTACATGGCCTTCCTGGAATACAGAGCCGATCCAGAAAATCTGCCTCCCTCCTCTGACTAGGACAGGGTTTTGGCTGCCATGGGGCTTCATCTTCTGTCTGCATTTTTAGCCTTTAGGTTACCCTTCGAGACCCTGCTACCAGCATCAGCTTTCCTGTCTTTAGGTTTCTTCTCATTAAAATCTACTATCTCAGTTTTTTCACCCACCGTCTTGCTTGAGGATGGAAAAGAGCTTGAGGCCATGTTTTTTTGACTGGTCAGCACTATAAGAGTCTATGCAAGATCTAGACTAATGACAATTGGAGAGGAAAAGGCTGTAGGGGGAAGTCCCTGCACCAAAAACCAGCCTCATTTTTGCAGGTGGATCTATATGTACTCAATCGGCATCTTATTAGTAAACCACCCCCAAACCGTGAAATACATGGATTTAATTGTTTTTGAATCTCTACACAGAAGTACTTCATAGTGAAATTGGGCACTCCTTGGGCTATTGTAAAATGTGAGGTAAGTACACTTCTCATTAGATAATCAGCACCTGCTGTTACAGGCAGCTTAGTTGCCTAAAAATAAATTTATTAATTAAATTTGAATATAGGATAACTTCGTCTTTCTGCACATTTACATGCTTAGGATGTCAAGCTTGAATGTGAATTCCAAAGGAAAAGCTGTTGTATATTTTTTTTTGCAGAGAAGCAAAAGCTGCTTTTCCCATTCCTACTGTAAGCTGCTTTGAACATCATTTCCAATGAATGTGCCAATTTGGTGAATGGTGTGAGCCAAGGTTTGCTGATTTCAAAGCCAGCTCACATCACTGCAAATATTTCATTTCTGTTTTTTGCATGCAGGATCAAAATGATGAAAGCTGACTTGTTCTCTTGTGATCTAGAAAAGACTTAGTTTTGGGTCAAGAATCACTGACAACTTTACCAAATGTTTTCTTTCATGTTTTGTTTTCCCTTACTCACTCACTCACTCACTCACTCACTCACTCACTCTCTCACTCACTCACTCACTTACTCACTTGCAGAGCTTGAATTCATTATTACCAATCACTACATGTACCTAGCTCTACTCGGCTGGTAGTTTTAAGGATCAGAAATGTGGTATTGGAGTAAGGGACTGGCAAGGGCTATTCAGGGGTTGGCGATCAGGACAAGTCTCCAGCTTCAGGAAAGAGTTGGAACCAGAACACGAGGGCAAAAGCATAGTCATGAGAATTGAACAGTTATTATGCAGAGACAAAGATATTTAAGAAAAAGCAGAACCCAAGTTAATGAGCAACTCAGACCAATTAAAAATTTTTCCGCAATGACATGTCAGCCTACTGATAGCTGAATGTCTGTAAATACCTGTGCCAGTCCTGGACTTTACTTAATCCCTGTCCAACTACCTGCCCTGATAACATTTGTGGAATCCTGAATTACCTAGAGTTTCCAATTAATAATGTGATGTCACATCTACACTTCCCTTTATTAAAGGAAGTTGGAGTCCTATTAGTTTAAGCAAAAGAACACAGAGGCTTTAGAGAGCTCTGGTTCCAGATGATGACGTGGAAAGATCCTGAACTCCCCTCCTCCGCTGACACACCAGATCCACACCTAGTTGTGCAACCACTACTCCTGAAGAAGAAAAAAACTCAGGTTTTAGAAATGTAACTATCATATAATAGGGATAAAATAATAGTACTAATTTAAGCTACCCTTATCTTCCCTGCCAAAAAAAAAAAAAAAAAAAAACTCTGATGATGGAAAAAATATACTCATATTGTTGTAAAACTTTTGCTCTGCATTTTGCCTTTTGCATGTAGACCTAACATTCAGGTTTTTTTTATTTTTTTTAAGATTTTATTTATTTATTCATGAGAGACACACACACACAGAGAGAGAGAGAGAGAGAGAGAGAGAGAGAGAGAGGCAGAGACGCAGGCAGAGGGAGAAGCAGGCTCCATGCAGAAGCCTGACATGGGACTCGATCCTGGGTCTCCAGGATCACGCCCCGGGCCAAAGGCAGGCGCTAAACTGCTGAGCCACCCGGGCTGCCCACATTCAGTTTTTTAACATGCAAATTGTTCCCTTACCAAAGCTACATTCTCAACCTTCCTGTCCTTCCTTATACCATCTTCATTGGAGACATTGGGAAAGCATAATTCTTTCCCACCAAGTAAGCGATGCTTCTATCCCTAACCCCATCCTCTCTTTCAAGCTCCAATACTTTATCTCTAACCAGCCTCTGCCACCCCCCACCTCAAGCTGCCTCACAATGGCAGCTTATCATTTCTCTGTTTCTGACAAGTTTATTACATAAATAAATGCACATTAGGGGCAGCCCGGGTGGCTCGGCAGTTTAGCACCGCCTTAAGCCCAGGGCCTGATCCTGGAGACTCGGGATCGAGTCCCACCTCCAGCTCCCTGCACGGGGCCTGCTTCTCCCTCTACCTGTCTCTGCCTCTCTCTTGCTCTCTCTCTGTATCTTTCATGAATAAATAAATAAATAAAATCTTTAAAAAACAAAAATAATAAAAGCACATTAATATGCTTTTCATATTTAGGTGATTTTTTTATCACAATGTCAAAATGGGCCTTCCTATGAAAGTTTAATCTTTCTTTGGTCACCTACACAACATAGGATAGATGGGTCAGGTGGTCGACTGTACAGGATGGATTCAGCTGTCTCTATCATGGTCCATTGGTTTGACAGATTTCTTTCTTTAAACTGTAGTTGTTATTTAACATAATAATACAATTGCTTTGGAAACATATGAAAGGGTTAAATATACAAAAACGAAGGAAGGAAGGAAGGAAGGAAGGAAGGAAGGAAGGAAGGAAGGAAGGAGAAAAGGAAGAAAGAAAGAAAGAAAGAAAGAAAGAAAGAAAGAAAGAAAGAAAGAAAGAAAGAAAAGAAAGAAAGAAAGAATTGCCTGAACTTTTTGTGCTATCCATCCACTTTCAAACTGTCAACAGAAAAAAACGGAAAACTAAAGTTGAGAAGAAAGAAGATAAGATCCCTTTTTCCTATCGTTGCTTAGAATTTTTAGAATTAGAAGATAAAGAGAAGGTACTTTAAAAATGATTTTAGACCCATGGATTTGGACTCTAGTCTCCCAACCTCTCTCCTATCTCAGTATTTCTCATTCTTGGCACTATTGACATTTTGGTCTGAATAATTTCTCGTGCATTGTAAGATGTTTCACCACATTCTTGTCCTCTACCTATTGGATACCAGACAATACTCTTGAACTGTGACAACCAAAAATGTTTCCAGGCTTTGCCAAATATCTTCTGAGGAGCAAAACCATCCTCCATGGGAAATCACTGCTTCAGGTCAACGCAAGTGATGGAGAAGGCTGTGGCTTCAGCCCATTGTTCAAATGAATGCTTTGCCATCCTGGTTGCATCTAAAGTACTTAAATCTATTTATTGAAGATATATATATATATATATATATATATATATATATATATATATATTCAGGAATATATATATGTGTGTGTATATATATATATATATATATATATAATCATGCTTAAAATCTATCTCCATAGATTTTAGTGTAATTGCTCTGTGTTGCAGCCTTGAAGGAGTTATTAAATACTTTAAAATTCTGAGAGTCTAACATATAGCCAGGGTTTAAAACCCTGGCTTAGAGACAATTTGGCTGGCCCTAACAGGAGACCTCAGGCTAATGAAGAGACTGCATTTCTGTACTTTAAAATCCTTGAAATTTTGGAGCATTACATTCACAGCACATGTTTCATTCTCATGAATTTATGTATTGAATATCTTATGTCAGCACAAAATAAATCACCGAAATCTATAAAGTCTCCAAAATATCAGACATTCAGTATATTTTGCATGGAAGGATATCTTGAATTAAATTCACTGATGCATTAAGTATTAAGTAAAATTGTCTGTATGGAACAAAACTTTTCTTACTGCTTATGCAGTACCTCACTTTATCTAGTGCAAAAGCAAGGCAGGAAGCCAACTTCCTAACACATGTTTAAAGGTGCAGTTGAGTGGATGAACAATACATTTGAATATAATGGAACTGCCAATTTATTTTTTGTCTAAGAGACCCAATCGCATTTCCTTAACAAATGCTCAAACCAGTGTTTAAAAAGCAAGAAAAATAAATAAATGCAAGTCTCAAGGGCTATTTATTTCATATCCAAATATTTTAAAAATAAGTATTTGAAATCAGTGTGTTCTGTGAACTTAGTCAATTCACTCGTATGTTGAATTCTTTTCTCCATTTCACTGGATAAAAACTTGACCTGCCCTTTATTTTTTATCTACTGACCCTAAATTTGGACTTACATGTATTGATATTTTGTTTCCTACATATTTTCAGCTTCTGCTCTCGGTCTTCCCTAAAGTTGTTTTCCTATTGCTTCTTGTTTGGATGATCAACCAAAATTTATAAACAGCTAAAAGCCTCCAACTTCTTAGGATACCAATAATTTAAAGAGAGATTTCAAAAAATATGACAATGTTTAAGGGTAATGCCAATCTTCTGGAAAAAAGATTCATTTAACTGTAATAAATTCTCAGGGTTATTAATAATAAATCAGTGCAGTTCAAAGTATAATGTGCATTTAAAAAAACTTTAGTGTTCTTTTTATGTGAAACATATAATCTGAAAATTAATAGTGAGGGTACCCAGCCCAGACGCTTGATACCTGATGTGTAGTGTCCAAGATGATCTACTGATATTACGCTCAGAAGACTACTGTCCTAGAAATGCTGAATTATTGGTATTGAATCAAGTTATTGATCACAGAGTACGCATACATTCTTAATATTTGCATATTTGCAAGCACCACTGTAATAACACATTCTATCAGATATTTATAATTAATCATGAAGATTAATTTCAGTCAAAAGTTTATTTATAAAAACACAAGTTTGAAGTACATTTGGTTGATAGAAGTTTAATTTGGATTTTAAATATAAATAAAAATATATCAATGCTCTAGAATATATGTAAGTGGAAATTCTATCAGTTTCTATTGGTAATTAAAAAGTCTATAAAATTTTATTGATAATTTTTGTCCTTTTTGTCCCTGCATTTTCTCAATTATTTAACAGTTCCATATATCATTTAGTGCACGTCAGAAGAAGTACACTCCTTAGTTCCCATCATCTGCTTAACTCAATCCCCACACTCCTCTTCCCTCTGGTTAAATCTTTTTTTTTTTTCAGTCTTTGTTAAATATTCTTTAGATAATGTAGTGTAATGTTTGCTACTGTTTTATAGTTTCGGTATGAAGCCCACAAAAAAGGATGAATATCCTGACTTTGTGGTGAACTTTGGAAATTTGAACCGATGTGCAATTGTACAAAGAAAAAATAAATAGAAATCAATTCCAATATTAAAGATCTATTAAGTCATATTAAGTATACTTATACTGATTCTTCTATTTTGTTGCTTATGTAATGTATGTTGTCTCCTTGCTAATATTTATTTTCTATTGTAAACAAAGTATAATTTGGTTTCAATAATTTCAGTTAATTTTACAAAGTAAAATGTAACCCTCACATTTACATGTGAGGGTTAATGATACATGCAAATGAGTCTCTTTCAACATTTTGTTGCTTGCTTCTCACGTATAGTAGAAATAGCATTCCATACATGGAAACTTAATATGATAGGATTATAATCCTGTTTCTGTACACTGGTAGTAACTTCACTCTTAAGAAATGATACTAGACCAGGTATGCAGCAATAGCCTGAGTTTCTACTACAGGTCTAGGATATCCAACATTCCCTCATAGCTATTTCTGTCACAAAGCTTCTGCCCCTTTCCTGGGTTCCGTTGCCTCAGTCAGAAATGATCTCTCTACAATATCCAAAATATGATATAGTCTTCAGAATTTTAATTCTGGCTAATTAACTTTTGTGAATTAATGAAATTTTGGAAAACTGTTCACCATTGTCCTTTTGCACACTAATTTTCCTAGAAAACTAGTAGCCATGGCCTTCCAGAGTGATTCTGCTCCATACCACTTATTTAACATGACTATGCTTCTCTGGGAAGAAAAAGTTTCTTGTGGAGAGTTGCTCTAAAAGTGAAAATGAAACAAAAATTGTTATTTACCTTTCTAAACACTTATTTCTTCATTAATGCATTCAAAAAGTATTTATTCTAGGGTGTATTGTACATGATACATTCTAGGCTTTATATCAGTGAATACAAGTAATAGTTATTTTTTTCATGGGACTTACAGTCTGAGTCTCCCTTTTGCAGTACCTCTACTCTATGTTTTACACTCAATTTTAGTATCAGCAGTTACTTCATGGCCCAAATTTAACTTTCTGTGATTTATTGAGAGACACTATATTTCTTTTTAAACATATCACTGGAGTTTGTCACCTAAATATGTGTCTGTAAATGCAAGAATAATCAATTTGTGATTGAAATGATTCTTTACACCTGAAAGTTTGAGAGTCTGTATCATGATACTTATTGGTGAGAAATTCAAAGTTTTCTCTTTGAGTTTCAGAAACAAATCAAAGAGATCCCCATCTCATTAGTCTTTTTCAACACCAAGTAGGAAGTCCTAACTAATGTAATGAGACAAAAAAAAAAAAAAAGAAGGAAATACAGTTTATACAGATTGGATAGGAAGAGATAAACTATTTTGTTTGCAGATGACATGATCATCTATGTAGAAAACCTGAAAGAATCTACAAAAAACATGTTAGAACTAATGAATAATTATACCAAGTTTTTAGGAAACAAAGTTAATAAATAAAAAGCAATCACTTTCCTGTATACCACCAATGAACAAGTGGAATTAGAAATTAGAAAAACACAATATCATTTACATTAACATCCTTCAAAATGGCGCACTTAGTTATAAACCTAACAAAATACATGAAAAACTATATGAAGAAAGCTAAACAGTCTGATGAACAGAATCAAAGAACAGGAAAATGAAGAGATTTTTCGTGTTCCTTGATAAGAAGACTCAGTAGTTTCAAGATGTCACTTCTTCCTAACTTTATATGTCAAATGCAATTTCAATCAATACCCAGCAAGTTATTTTATTGCTGTTGACATACTGATTCTTTACTGATTCTAAAGTTTATATACAGGCAAAAGTTCTAGGACAGTCAGCACAATAGTTAAGAAGAACAAAGCTGGAAGACTAACACTACTCATCTTCAAAACTTATTATAAAGCCACAGTAATCAAAAAAGTATGGTATTGGTGAAAGAAAAGGCAAACAGATCAATGGAATAGAATAGAGAGCCCCGAAATAGATGCACATACATGTAGTCAACTGATATTTAACAAAAACAAAGGAAATACAATAGAATTGGTACTGGGACAATAGGACATCCACATGTAAGAGGAAGGAAGGAAGAAAGGAAGGAAGGAAGGAAGGAAGGAAGGAAGGAAGGAAGGAAGGAAGGAAGGAAGGAAGGAAGAAAGAAAGAAGGAAGGAAGGGAGAGAGGAAGGAAAAGAAAAGAAACACAGACCATGTAGCTTTCTCCAAAATTAACTCAAAAAGCATCACAGACTTAAATGTAAAATGCAAAACTATAAAGTTCCTAGAATATAACATAGGAGAAAACCTAGATAAGCTTGGGTATGGCCAACAATGTTTTAGATATGACCCCAACGTTATGATACTTGAAAGAAATAATGAATAAGCTTTATTTCATTGAAATTAAAAACTTAACAGACACCTCACCAAAAGATATCCTACTTGCAAATAAGCATTTAAAAAGATGGTTCACATCATATGTCATAATGCACATTAAAACAGCAGTGAGATTCTACTATACACCTATTAGGATAGCCAAAATCTGGAACACTGACATGAAATGCCATGAGGATTTGGAACAATGAGAACTCTCATTTATTGCTGGTGGAATGCAAAATAGTACTTCCACTTTAAAGACAATTTGGCAATTTCTCATAAAACTGAACATACTCTTATCATATGATTAACACTCATGTCTCTTGATATTTGCCTACAGGAGTTGGAAACTTGTATCTACACAATAACCTGCACATGAATGTTTAGAGTAACTTTATTCATAATTGCCAAACCTTGGAAGCAACTACAATGTGCTTTAGTAGGTGAGTAGATTAATAAACTGTGATACATCCAGACTATATTCTTTAGCACTAAAGAGAAAGAAGAAAGAGGAAAGAAAGAAGAAAGAAAGAAAGAAAGAAAGAAAGAAAGAAAGAAAGAAAGAAAGAAAGGAAGGAATGAAGAAAGGGAAGAAGGGATGACAACAGTAGAGAAAAGGAAAGAAAAGAAAAAAAAGAGAAATTTTAAGTCATCATGGTCCAATATAACTTTCTCAGCTCTCATTCTCCTGCCTACATTCCAGCCAAAAGAAAGGAGAGGACAACACAAGAGAGTGTACTCCTACTTTTAAGGACACGCTGGAAGTCGTATATACCAATTCCACTTGTATCCCTAATTTCTAACAATTCCTATTTCTAGGGAATCTGAAATACATAGTTTTTTATTCTGAGAAGCCATGTCATTATACCAGGCAGGTCAGTTAAATACCAGGCAGGTCATTATATACAAGGAATAATGCCTATTTGATTACAGCCTGCAGCCTTCTAAAGGGCCCTCAAGTCACAAGTTGAAAGTGTAGCCATTTCCTTCCTTGTGAGCAAAATTAGGATTCTACACCCCATCTTATTTTGCATTGCAACAATTATTTTCATTTCCATGTTAGACACCCAAATGAATACTTAAACAAAAAGTCTTATGTATGCATCAAGAACAACAGCCTGTAGAATTTTTAGGAAACTTCCTTTTTTGGAATTTTAGATTTAGAGAGTTTTCAAAGATAGTGTGAAAATTTCCCATATCTTCCTCACCTAATTTCCTCTAGATGTTATCATCTTACATTAGATGGCACATTTGTCACAATTAAAAACTCACATAGATAGGTTATTATTAACTAAGTGCATACCTTATTTGGATTTCTCTAATATATATATATATATATTATATATATATTATATATTTCTATTATATATATATATATATATTATAGAAAGTATATATATATTCCAGGATCTAATCCAGGATATCACATTCATTTAGTGTCATATCTTCTTAGTCTCCTCTGGTCTGTGACAGTTGCTCAGCCTTTCCTTGTTTTTCACAACCTTGAGAATTGAGGAGTGCTTTTCAGATATTTTGCAGAATTTCCTTCAATTTATTTTTCTCTGAAAATAAGATTAGGCTCTGAAATGACCTTTTCATTGTATCATACTAGGAGTACCAATTATCTATATTATCCTTCTCCTCATTATCAGCTTCATCATTATATAACTATGATTCTCTGCTTTGCTTTACCACCATAAATTTTAAAATGTTATCAGATGACAACTAGAGATTCAGGTAGACAGACAGTGCCTTAACTAACTGCTTTATCTCTGGATTTTTTCTCAGAAATGTATAAACTAGTGTAGTAACTATTATAGGCTCAATATATTTGCTAAAAATCAATGAAGGATCATAGCTTCTCCTTGGTCTCTCTAAAGTGGACAATTTTATGGTGGCTGCTGGATATGAGCTGAAATATCTCAAGTACTTTAGAAGATGAACAAAGACAGGCTATGTCCTGAGGCACAGGATGAGCAATTCTCATTCCCAGACAGAACTTGACTCTAGATAGCTCCTGTTTCTAAATTATAAGGGTCATTAGATGAATTATTTTGAGCACTCTTCTTCATTTCCTCACCATGTTGCTACTAATGTACATTTGACTGATTACCAATTAGCTTAATAAGTAAAAGTATATTTTCATAATCAATCATATTTAACATACTGTTCAACCTTCATAAATTGATACTTTTATATTTAAGAAATATAGTGAATTAACTTAGATTGAGTGCTCATGATACATTATAGGCTATTTGTTGAGATTACTGCATAAAAGTCAAATTTTTATATTAATATTCAAATCTAGTATAACCCACATTTAAGAAAGGAAAAATAAGGAGACTTAAAGGTCAAGTACAGTTATAACCATGTTTTCTTGATCTGAAAACTTTGCCTTTTTTTTTACTATTAATCCTTAATGATTAAAAATAATAAAATTATACATACAAGAGGAAAATCATAGGGTTTACTGAAAAGTTCATTCATACAATATTATTTTACAAATAACCAAATACCTGTTTTAAAATACAATATATTTTTATCCTCAGTTATTTTTAAACTTCTTTAAAAATTATATTGCTCATCCCTCATCTTTATAACATATCAATTTCTTTAAATACCATTATGTTTTCTAACTGCAGCTATAATAGGATATGACTCAAGTTATTACAGCCATTTTGGTACTTCCCAAAACACAGACTTGTAGAGAGACAGCATATCACAATATTGGTCTTCTGTGTTCACAGAATAATAAAACATTTGGATATCCAATCTCTCTTGGCTTTGTGAAACATGTAATATATATATAAATATTACTGTAGATATAATGCACACTATTCTTGGGAATTAAATAAACCTTTAAAACACCATGATGAGTCATTTAAAAAAAGAATGAGAATAGTCATGGGACAAGTGAAATCCTATCAATTGCCAATGGTTATTCCTCAGCCACTCCTTGAAAGCTGCTCCTTGATCTTGTACTATGTATATGCATGAGTCTGCCCCTGTCTTCTTGTGACTACATACAGTCCTTTTAGGTTCTTGATATGAATTCTGATTTTCTTCTCACACATCTGAAGTGAATATAATTAAATAATCTTGATGTGTAGACTTGACAAACAGAAATCTATTTATGGGGATACAGTATATCTCTCCTTTCTCAAAGGACAGAATATCATCAAGTTGCCAAGTCAGCAGGGAGTTGGTTGCCAGCTGGTTCCTCTACTCAGTTGCTTGCTCTCCAACAGGCTAGCCTGTTTTTTGTTTTGTTTTGTTTTGTTTTGTTTTGTTCTTTTTTTTTTTTTTTGTCCTCATGATGTCTGGCTTTCAGGAGCAGCAAAGAGTGAAGATGTAACATGCAATCACATTTCAAGTCTCTGTGTCTCTGTCTTTTTGTGTCTCATTGCCTAAAGGAAGTCACCTGGCCATGCCTAGATTCAAGGGGTAAAAATAAACTTTATCTCTTCATGAGGGAAGACCAAAGTCATATTCTGATGGGGACTGCATGCAAGGATTGGAATAATTGGTGGTCATTTGCAGACTCCATCACATATCCCAACCCTAGTTCAAATAGGTCTTAATCCAATCTGTACTTTCAACATATCTCATTAAAAGTAGGGATATGATAATTACATTTGCTACAGACTATCACTTAAATTGGTCCCTGAATCTAGTATGTATGGGGTGTGACTGAGAAAGTTTCTTAACCTCAACTGTCTGGAGGATGATGTATCACTGTATAGAGTAAGATTAGCTCTTAATATTTGGGTTTTCAACTTAAATAGCTAAACTGGTAAACTATTTCTTTTCTTATAAGTAGTGAAAAATCTAACATAGCATTTTTCCCACTGGGTTGTAGGTTCTTGTCTCTGCCACTTATTTCAAAATGGCAGAGACATGTTTTGAAGCTTTAGTTTTGATAAAGACAAGAATCTTGTTTGCACAACTAGACTAAAATATCCGCCCATATTTTCCAAAATTAGAAGGACTTCAGACTTTCCATAACTTTGGATGCCAGAAGGCTAACCATGAGAACCACAGGAATTTTTTCAGTAATGACAACATGTTTGATCCAGAGTTTCATATTTAGTAGCTCAAAATTTCATTTCATAAGATGTTTTGAAAATGCATTTTTCCATAGGAAGCAAACATCAAATATGTATTTCCTAAACAAATCTATGATGTTCGCAGTATAATCATATTTTAAGAAATAAAGCTCTTTTCTTAAACGTATAAAACTTTCAAAAATAATGTGCCTTCTTTTCTTTTAGTCCTTCTTTTAAAAATATATCACACTACGTGAGTCTCAGAGAATGAATCAACATGTTTAAGCTAGTATAAATTATTTTAGGGAACCCAACATGCATGTGGTGTGGTGTAAAAATACTGAAGTTTCTATGCACTGCCTTCTTTACACAAATAGACCACTAAAATGGATTGTGGACAGGTCAGAGCAAAAATAAAGCAGTCCCAAAGCTATAGATATATGATTAATAAGGTTGTATGGTAAATTCAATCTCTTTTCTACACGTCTCTAGTAGTCCATAAATATTTTTACTTGGTGTAAAAATAGATAAGTTGGGCTCTGGTAGCCATATTACTTTGATGAAGACTTAACAACTAGCTATAGCTTTTATTTTTTCCATTGGAAACAAACCAACCAACCAAACCAAACTGATGATAAGTATAAAGGACACAGATTGTGTATCAGGCACAAGAAGATAAATGCTAAATGACTGGAAGGAGAAATGGGAGGCAAAATTAAAATCTAGGGCTTTGGAGTCAGAGGGATGTTATACAAATCTTAGTTGGGCCCCTTGTCATCTGTAGGAAAAGTATACTAACTGCTATCCACAATAATCTCACTAATTCATTGATTTACTTAGTTATTCCCTCCACAAGAATGAAAAATTGAGTAAACTTTATCCTTCTCTTTACCTTTTCTTTACTTAATGCATAATACACTTCATTAGAATTTTTACAAAGAATATTTTCAGGGTTTATATGTAAGATTTACACTTAAGGTTTAAAAAATTAAAAAAAAACAAATTATATAAGGAAAGATATCATGATAGTTTAAAAAAAATAGAGCTTCTGAGATGTCAAGAAGAACTGAATTAGGTAGAACTAAGTTTTTCTAAATAAAGAACTACATATTTTATTTTATTTTTATTCTTTTTTATTGAGATGTACTTGACATGTATCGTATTAGTTTCAAGTGTACAAGATAATTGTTAGACATTTGTATATAATACGAAATGATAACCACAGTAAATCTAGTTAACATCCAATACTGTACGAAGTTACAAACTTTTTTCTTGTTATAAGAACTTTGAAGATGTGCTCTCTTACCAACTTTCGACTACACAATACAGTATTATTAATCATAGTCAGCATGTTGTACATAACATTTCCAGGACTTACTGATTTTATAACTAAAAAGAACTACATATTTTATGTGATCAAAATTAATAAAATCCTGTCATTTTTCCAAATTAGGCAGTGTGTTGTATTCACAAAGAAAAGTGTCTTGGGATGCCTGGATGGCTCAGCGGTTGAGTGTCTGCCTTTGGCTCAGAACGTGATCCTGGAGTCCAGGGATCGAGTCCCATGTTAGGCTCCCTGTGAGGAGCCAGCTTCTCCCTCTGCCTATGTCTCTGTCTGTCTCTCTCTGCATCTTTTGTGAATAAATAAATAAAATCTTAAAAAAAA
This sequence comes from Nyctereutes procyonoides, assembly GCF_905146905.1. Lineage (NCBI taxonomy): Eukaryota > Metazoa > Chordata > Mammalia > Carnivora > Canidae > Nyctereutes > Nyctereutes procyonoides. The sequence goes on from NW_026575122.1 coordinate 10,378,899, forward strand.
AAGAAAAGTGTCTTACTTGAGGAACTTTTCAAGTGGTTTCCCATTCTTCACTCACACAGCACCTAATCTTGATTTCAAATTGTAGTTGAATTGTTATACTTGTCATTTTAGAGGGAAGTTGAGATGTCGAAGGAGATGAGGATGGATAAAAGAGAGGAGGGAGATGTAGAGAAGGATTAGAGTTTGAGGCCAGATACCAATGGAGTTGGGAATACAGGGCAAGGCCAACGGAGACATAAACATTGTTATAGATATAACACTTGTAAACACATAAGCATATGTTATAAAAAGGTTTAATAACCTAAGAGAACCTGGACTACAGAAAATTTTCTACTGTTGTACTTGTATGATCTCATTTCCCTCAAGGGTGTTCCTCTCCTAACTTCTTGCTAAATTCAAATTGCAAACCAAGGGTTGTTAAGTCTTAAGAGCATTTAAGAGACCATTTTTGAGCAAATATTCCCAAAGCAGCTGAAGTTCAGCTGACTCCTATTGTAAATACTCTGTGAAATCCCTGCTCTCTTTCTCCCAAGTGAGGATACTCTTTCAGGGTTGTTCTCATGCCTCAGCATTCTAAATTAAGGTTTGTGTCTTTCTGCACTCTAGTTGATTTTCCTCTACAGTATCTAGGCTTACTATGCTATATTATTATATTTGTTATTATATAATTCTTCTGATTATTATTTCTTATTAAAGTAATGATAACATTTTTAGCTTTCTGTTCCAATGATATATTTTTGAATTCTGTTTTTTTCCAGATAACATATCTAGCATCATTAACAACTTCTACATCCAATCTTCTTTACCCAGTTGCTCAACCTTGTAAATCATTCCATGACATACAATCTTCTTATATCAGTGTTGATAAAAAAAATGCAGAAAACTATTGGTTGAAATACAGAGTCTCAATAAACATGTTTTAAGTGGATGAATGATTCCATTCACCAAAATACAAATTCATAAGCTGTTTCAGTTCCAAGTGGCTATGACTGTGTACTATATCATTACATTGTGTGGACAGAAATACATGTGAACTCTACCAAAATACCTACAGTTGCCCATGAGTTCCTGGGAATGTCCTTGTTTCTGTAGCACAAGAACAGATCGATTGTCCAAAATTTAACATGAAGAAATTATTGCTGAGTTAATTAGAATGTCAAAGAGCCTCCATTGCAGATGAAAACCTTCCTTTATGATTTATTCCTGCATGGGATTATCAAACCTCTTGGTAAAAGCCACAGTCTGGGTTTTAATCTATATTAAATATTATCTAATATTTTCATACTCTTATGTGTGAACTTTATATCTTTCTGCTGGAAAGGAAAGAAGATCCTCATCTAGCACATGCTCATTGTCTCTTGGAGGTTTGGGCATGGAAAATGGGCATTGTAAATCTTTAGGGGTACAAAGCATATTCAGAGAACAAAGCAACGACTGAGAGAATGATGTGCCGCCCTGCTTATCCTTTCCTTCCTTCAGTGTCTCCCTGCTTGCTCCACTAGAAGGAGCAAACAGAAACTTTGTCCTTAGTGTAAACATAATTGAGTCATTTAAAAATTTAACTTAAAAGCTGTTCTTGCCCGTTCACTTGTTTGTTCAAGTTATCAATAAATCAAGTCATAATATACTAAAAGCTTCTAAGCTATTAAATGCTTTTAGGTTTACTTTACAGTGAACTTATGTTTTATTCAGATTCTGAGAGAAAAGGCTTCATATTTGCTTTATCAATGGATGAACCATTCATCTTTTCTCACAGAGTATTTCATTTAAACTTAAGAAGGAATTTTCAAAGTATGACAAAGATAAGACAGCCAGAGGTCGGTTTTTATGTTGCATCTGTACCACAGCATATTGCTAAAGATTGATTTCAACAGCATTGCTCATCTTTGTCTTAAAAAAAAATGGAACTGAAATTCTCTGCGTTTTCAAAGGAAAGAGGCCTTTCTCACCAAGAAACTAGCAGGTAGAAAAGAAGCAAATTATTATATTTATTAAAGGAAATTTAGATGTGTGACCCATAAAAAGTAATGGTTATGACAAATTTCAGGTGGCGATCTATTCAAACAAACAGATAGCTCACATAGTTTTGTTTTCTGTTTAAAATATGTTCAGGTCACTACATCACAGCCTATTCACAATACCATTTAAAGGATACTTCAAACAGCAATTCTTCCTTGAATAGGCCTTGGTCTTTGGAAAAGCCTTCAGAGGGGAAAATAAATTCTTTTATGTATAACAATATTGGTTTCAATCTTCATTAAAGCAGTTTTGTTTGGAATCCTCTTTAAACTTTTCAGTATTAAAATACGCTAATTGTTTTGTAGACAAAATCAGAAAAAGAGACCCTTAAGACATTGGGAAGAGAAAATCAGAATATATTTTAAAATGATAGGTTAAGTTTCTAATAGACCTTCTGTTCTGAGAATTTAAATGTCCCTATTGGGTTAATCAGTGAAGTGTTTTGAAATTTAAAAATAATTTATTAATTGTATCAGAAAATAAAAAGATGCATTTGTGAAGTTAGTAGCTGGACTCCCTTCCTCTGAAGATAAATTAGGGTCAGAGAAGTTTCAAATTGAATGTGAAAGGCAGTAATTAATAGAGTGAAATTTATCTGAGTAGGCTTGAAAGGATGAATTCCAGAATACAATTAAAGAGATTTAGCCTTAGGGAAAAAAGGAGGAGCTTTCATTCTATTGTAGCCGTGGGGAGACAAAGGATAAATGTAGATAAAACTATACTTACATTCAAAAGTTTTCAGGAAAGCAGAGGAAATTCACACACGTTGCTGTAGAAAACTATAAAGAAAATTGAGTAGGTCCAATAGGAGTATTAGCGGATCTCGTGGTGAAAGCCATTTGAGAGGCCATGAAGTTATAGTTTTGCTATCAAATATAGATGTAGAGAAATCAGATAATTTGATCACCCCAAATTGGAATTTTCCTAGGCAGTTCAATGGTAAGTAAGAATAAAAATGAATTTGAGGCGACATCTGGGTGACTCAGTGGTTCAGTGTCTGCCTTCAACTCAGGGCCTGATCCTGGGGCCCTGGGATTGAGTCCCACATCGAGCTCCCCACTGAAAACCTGCTTCTCCCCCTGCCTATGTCTCTGTCTCACTCTCTCTGTCTCTCATGAATAAATACAAATAATAAAAAGATCTTTAAAAAATGTACTTGAGAATAGTATCAAGAGGAAAAACAGTGTACAGTGAGATCAAAGCTGAAAGATAATGACGTGAATGCACAAAAGAGGAGAAAAAGTAAAAAGCAGAAAGGTCACAGCTGGAAGGTCCCTATGAGGTCAGAGATTAAATACTGTGGGTGTTACCGAGTGATAGGCATATATGGTTCAGGATGTAATAATTTTGAAGTTAGTATTTCAGAAGGCTCATAGCGCTAGATATTGACAAAATATGTAGAATACACAGCTTGAGCATAGTGAAGGTTCAGGTCACTGGTGAAAATTAGGTGAGTAAACAGCAAGCATCCCAGCTTTGGGTAGATTTATCAAGTGTATGTGAAGTTGTCAGGGATGATTCAACTGGTGGTGAAGAGTAAGATCCAAAAGTATTCAGTGAACCAAAGGGAGAAATGAGTAGAGCTCATAGGGATGATGAAGTGGAGATAGAAGATTGCTAATCAGAAAAGAGGAGATAAAAAACAAAATAACATTCTCAAATAATGAAAATCCTCTCCTGTTTTCCCATACCTCAAAACATGATGCTTCCTCAGTGTACCAACTCTGCTCTATTTTGGTAAGTATGAGAATGACTCAGAAATGATCCCAAAAGGAGAACCACTGTTGGAATGACAAAATGCACAAAAATAACAACAACAAAAAACCCTTAACAAATTATTGAAAAAAATGAAGAGATTTTATGCACACTTTGATAAAGAAATTGGATATATCTTAGATGAAAGTGGATGCTTCTGGGCAAGTGAATTTATATTTTTATGGACAGAAAATTTTGTAACACCGTGGGCAGGGATTTATTTTTGCTTCACACTTGATTAAACAACTGTCTAAAGGCAATGGAGCTCTTTGTTGGAGAACTTACCTGGACTACTTTGATGTTCAAGGAGAATATATTAAATTTTGGTACAAAAAGCAAAGTGGCAGGTTCTGGAAATTAATACACTAATGTATTATTTTTGTATATCCCACATATATTTTGTATATTATTTTTGAATATCCCACATATGATAATTAAGCAAAAAAAAAAACATTTCCACATGATTTCCATATCATAGATTTGAGTTCAGATGGTCTTCCTTCTTAAAGATGATTTGATTTGATTTGTTTATCTGTGAAAGGTTTAAAAAAATTAATTTTCATATGAAATGAACTGTGTATATATGAATAAATCATATTTTAGAATTTTCTGTGACTTAGTTTATTTAACTTAAGCAAGAGCAATAGTGCAGAATTGTGTTGCTCCAGATTTTTAAACACTAACTTTAACAAAAATAATATCTACAAGCATAATGATTACCAAACCTCCAGATAAGACATATTAATTTTAAGACTAAAATACATTTTAGTTTTAAGATAATCCTCTTAATACTAATGCCTTACCAACAGCCAAAAAAAGGTACATAGGTAACCAAATATAACCACACATATGTCATGATTTCCCCTGAAAAAAAAAAAAAAGAGAGAGACAGACATTTTGCCATCTTGCTTTTTTTTTTTTTTTTTTTTTTTTTTTTTTTTTTTTTTTAGGGAAAGAGAGAGAGAGAACAAGGGACTGGGGGATGTGGGAGGGCAGAGGGAGAGAGAGAATCTAAAGCAACTCTATACCCAGCATGGGGCTCATCTTACATCCTGAGATTATGACCTGAGCCAAAATCCAGAGTTGGACTCTTAATAGACTGAGCCATCTGGGCGATCCTTGCCATCTTGCTTTTGAGCCTCTTATATCATAGGATATACCCTCAACTATTTTATTCTGAGTGACAAAGTGATGTAAGCAACTGGCAATTTTATGTGAATGGATGTTTTTAAGTTAAGGTTACTTATTTTGAGTGAGTGTAATATTTTTGCCTAGTTATTTTCATTATTGTTTACATTCTTTGTATGACAGATATTATATAAATAAATTGCACAGTATTTCTCATATATGAGACTTCTAGGGTAAATCTGTCTGATAATGACCTCTAATTCTGTTGGTAGAAATGTAAGATGATGCATGACCTAAGGTAAACAGTATGGAGGTGGCTCAAAAAATTAAAGATAGAATAATCATTTGATCCAAAATCTAACTTCTGGATATATACCAAAAAGAACTGAAATCTTTATTCCAAAGAGCTGTCTGCCCCCTGGCTGTGTTCATTGCAGCATTATTCACAATAGCCACAATATGGACCAAGTGTCCACTGATAGATGAGTGGATGGGAAACATATGATATAAACTGGAATATTAGTCAGCCTTAAAAAAGAAATTCTGACATATGTGACAACACAAATGAACCTGTAAACATTATACTATGTGGTAAAATGAGCCACTCGCAGAAGCTGCATAATTGTCCTTACATGACATATCTAAATTTGTCAACCTCATAGAAGAAGAGAATAGAATAGTGGCTGACAGGGACTGGGAGGTCTGAGAAATGAAGAATTGTTGTTCAATGGGCATAAAGTTTCAGTTACATAAATGAATAATTTCTAGAGGTGTGTTGTACAACAAATGGCCTATAGAGAATATTGTATTGTGCACTTGAAACTCTTATTTAGAGAGTGGATCACATGTTAAGTGTTATTAACACACACACACACACACACACAAAGAGATGCTAAAAAACTTTGAGAGATGTTGTATATGTCCATTACTCTGATTATGGTGAAGGTATCTTAGGCATTTGCATATGGCCAAACCCATCAAATCATACACATTAAATATGTGCAGTTTTTATATATCAATTGTGCCTCAATTAAAGTTGTAAAAATAATGAAAGAATAGGGAGAATTTAAGCTTTATGAGATGTTTGAGAGACTTGGGCCTATTGAGGCCATTTTCCATTTAGAGACGGGAATCTAATTCCTTCGGCCTCCTCATTGCCTCTCTGTAAACTGGTGTTCTTTTTTTAACATTTAGGTCACTATTTATGACATTTTTATCTTCTGAAAGGTTATTCCTTGTCCCAACCAACACAAAAATATTTTTTATATACTTTTCATTAGATTTCTTTGGATTTAGGATTTTATGTGTAGCACTCCTATCTTTCAACCCTCTGGAGGTCACCCTAACCTAAGAAGGAAGGCAGGGATAACATTTATTTTCCTGCGTGAAGTGACATAATTTCCTAAGCCATTTATTAAAATTTTCTCTCAGATTTTTGGTTTGATTTTATGTCAGGCTTCCATTTGTACTCTGATCTGTTTGTATTCCTCTATTGTGTTATATTAATCTATGTGTCTCACCCTACATCAGTAGTACATTGTATTTTTTACTTTTTTTATTTCTAATTTGTATTAACAATGGCTCTGTGGCAAGTTGTGTTCTCTATGACAGCAATTGCCCTCTCTTTGACCTTTTTACAGCAAGTGACTTAGTGATTCAGGGACATGAGTTTTTCTATATAACCCTAGAAAATGTTTGCTTTGTCACACACAAATGTCCTGCTAAAACTAAAACCGTAATTTCATGGATGTGATTGGGGTTTGGGTGCAAGAACTCCTCCACTTCCCATGTCTGCCAACTTCAATAGCTCTGACTTATTGTTGAGATCCTCTCTGCGCTTTAAAAAAATAAGTATATTGGAATTGAGGAATCTGGGCACATGTGGGTGGCTCAGTCTGTTGAGCATCTGCCTTTGGTTCAGGTCATGATCTTGGGGTCCTGGGAAGGAGCCCCATATTGGGCTCTGCTCAGCTGGGGAACCTGCTTCTCCCTCTTCCCCTGCTGCTCCTGCTGCTTGTGCTCTTTCTCTCTCAAACAAATAAATAAATAAAATCGTTTAAAAAATGTGGAATCTGAAGATCTTGCCATTATAGCCACATTCAGAAGACTATCACAGTAATATCAAGAGGGAAATATAAAGAGAGAGGAGTCCTTTTATTACTAAGTAATGAGATCAGAGTTTAATGCTGGCCATGGAATACTTACTTCACATTTGATAAGTAAATCCAGGAAGTATTTGGTATTTTGGTTAAAGATGTACAAAATTCCTTGTTTTCTAGATTTTTCTATACGTTACTGGCTTTTCTGTTTCCCTGATTTTTAAAATGCTACCTTCCTTAAAATTTCAGTGTTGAAAAGAGCGTATACACCATGCTTCACTGTGATCTCTGATTTTTGAAACATTATTAGTACAAATTATGGTTAGAATGGAAATCATCCACTCTGATATGAAAGATCCTTCATTTTTGAAACTATATCACACAATTTATATCTGAGACCATTTTGATATCTATAAAATTCATTCCTTTTGTTCTCTTCATATTTGCCAGAATTGTCCCTGAGCATGTTTGATGAAATATTTGCATGTCTGGATCCTAGTACAGTTATTTTCTGGGGGACAGATCATAGGAGTTACATTGACTATGTCTTTCTATTTTACATAGGTTCAAGGTAGAGATGGGAATAATACAGACAGGATGAGGTTAGGGAGGAATAATTTCATGATAAATCATTTCAAGAAAAAAAAAAAAACAAATCCAAATACCAGGCTGGACAAAATTACATTTGCACAAGCACTTTAGAAAATGCTTGAAGGAAATGGTCACATCTATTCTGGAGAAAAATGAATCAGCATTTCACAAAAACATAAGGATATAGTGACATATTTGTGGCTAAAGAAGAAGATGTTTTTATTAACTATTTCTTCATGGAACATAATTATATCGATTGTTTTTTGGAAAATAAAAGCTTTCATCATTTTTTTTTTACTATCAGTGACAATTTTTAGGTTACATTTTTGTTTTTTAAAAGTTCTTAACTTTAGACTATATGTTTTTACCTAATAAGTATATACTTATACCTAAAATAGCAAAAGGATTAAAAAATTAAATTAAATCTTCTTAAGCCTTTTACACCAAATACCTGCCTTGTTTGATTTTGCCAACAGGTTTCTGCCTTCATATTGAAAAATAGAAGGCAAGTGGATAAGATCAATGAAAATCTATCATTTTAAATTTAAGAAAAATAGATGTAAAACTTGCTATGTAAACACCTGCTTCTTTCAGGTATCCTTGTCCTTGCTTTGCTAAGACACAACTAAGATATGAAGCAGATAAAATATGATTCTTGTCTCTAGAGTAAGATAGAGCATGCTTTTCAATTAAAAATATGGAATGGATGCATTTTCCATTTTTCCTTTATAGCTATAAAAATAAGTGGAGATTGGAGAAATGGAAAAAAAATGTTGGCTATGCTTTAAATGAAATATTAGACCTTGTTAGGGCCAATAATGTACTCTTTTTAAATTGTGGTAATTTTATTTGATGGTATATGTCATCTCACAGTTTGAAAATCACTTTGGGACTGTTATCTCACTAAATTCAATGTCTATGTAATAAATACTCTACCAAAGACCTACACATTTATATAGAACAAATTACACTTCACAAGTTTTTATGAAAAAATAAACTGTTCCTAGGGTATATCCAGAAATAGATAGAAAGAATTAATTTATCTCTTCCCCAAATTCAGCCGATATCCATAATCCCAGATCTTTTTCTGAGTCTCTTCCTGTAAGAATTAAAACTTACCTAAACATTGTCCAAATGAGGTGAAGAATAAACAATGAGACCATTCATTTTTTAGCATTTTTTAAAAAATTGAAACCAATCTGGCATAACTATTTTAATTGACATAACAGGGTGATAGTCTCATAACATGAATATTTATTTCTTATTCTAAATTCCCCTTGCTGTCACATAAACAAAGTGGCAGGCAAAATGGCCTGGATAGTCAATAGTTTTAGGTAAAAGTTATAGTTTTATACCTACTTACTGAATGTCTACTACAATTGGTAGAACACAGAGGAAATTTGGAGGTCCAAAAATAAATAGAAAATGAACAGTGGTTCTTTTTCACATTTTTTAAGCTTAGGTTATCGGCATGTCATTATAACAATATCAGCTATTGAACATATTTAGAATTGCATTGATCACACAATTCTTTTAGTAAGAAATATGCATAATAGGAAGTGACATCCTATACCTCCAAGAAATCTTTCCTTCATCTTTACTTTCCTTCAAATATGCTCCATCATGGTTTTTATATCAGTTATTTGTAAAGAATATTCCATTTCATTTCATCTAGTGTCTTCTAAGTATTTTGCTCTTCATCTCTCATTGTACTGAAATTGTTCTTGCATTAGTCACTAATGATTTAGAATCATCAAATTTAATGGCCTGTTTTGTGTACCCATCAATCACCATTTGACACTGTTTAAACTGGGACCCCATCTATCACCTAGATGCATTATTTACATAAAAGCACTGAACAAGCTCCATCAATTTTATCTTTGCAATATTTCTCCTCATATCTTCTCCAAGCCCAATAGAAATAGCTTAATTTGAAATTTACCTGAATTACTATAAAAATCTCTTGGCTAACATTTCCAATTTCCTTCAATTCTCCTTGTTATAAAAACAATTTGCGAATACTGTTGGGATATAATGACAAATGCTCTTTTGCAAAGTCTATCATCCATGGCTTGAATTTTGGCTAATTATCTTTAAAGATTCAATATTTTATTCAAAGAAAATGCTTAATTCAAACTATATAATGCTTAATTCAAACTATATAACTGTATCTTGCTCAATTTAGTATTAATATAGTTTATTTATATATATTAATATATTTAATAATAGATATTCTAGATAGATAAAATCTGCTTATTTCCCTAATAAAGTGGTCTTTGTCACCAATATATTGACTCTGGTCCTTAGCACAAATAGGTTGTTTTAAGGTGTATAAAGAAGCATGTACATATATAAGATGAAGAAAGGGAAAGTCCCACAAGAAGAGATCTTGCTTATAAGAACAGAGTTGCTAGATAGAAATTTAATGTTGTACCTATGTCTCTTTTATAAATATTGGTTACTTGAAAATTCAAAATGGTAATATGTTCATTATATCAAATATGTACAAAGAATAGAAGGAAATAACTAATATTCAAAAGTTAAATAAAGTGAAAACTAAAGTGGAAAAATTAGAAAATAATTTACATTTAAAAAATATGTTATAATGTATTTAAAGTTTTTCTCCAATTATGGATGCATAGCTTTTTCATAGCCAGGAGTAAAATATGCACTTTCATTAAATATCTTGAGTGTGAAAATCCAATTGTATGAGCTTGATGCCTCTGTCAAGGGCAGAAGGACACTGTACTGATTGAAGTTTTTTATTGTTTCTATGTATTTTAACTGGACTTTGTAAGAACAGAATTTGATTTTGAATGTATGGAATAGTAGGCTGAAACTCCCATTAATACTCACAGAAATTTTATGAGCTACTGTCAGAAATGAATACAAATGTATTTTGGGGAAAAGAATGCTTTAACATATTCCAGTTTATCTATCTTTCTATCTATCTATCTATCTATCTATCTATCTATTATCTATCTATCATCTATCTATCATCTATCTGTCATCATCTATCTGTTCTTTTAAATAATTTCCAGTATAATTATATTTAGGTAGAAATTCTAAATGCTGTAAAGAGTAGATATTCTTTTGGTGATTTTGCATCTTACTGATAATCCAACTTATCTATTTTATCACATTTGTATTACTATTACAATATTAAAACATTTAAAATATCTCATTGTTATATTGTCTTTAAAAATTGATTTATCATTGAAAAAAGGGGGGGGGGAGCCCTGAAACTCATCTCCTTATTTTATGAAAACTTCATTTTGAATCCTAAACATTCTTGTGTCTGTAATAATTTTCAAGCCTCAAATAATTACTAGGACTTCTAATGTCTCTTTTCCTTTCTAAATTGCATACATTTTCTTTCACTTATCTATTAACCCAAGAAATTCTAAGACAACAATGCATCCTTTGAATACTGGAGAATGTTGTAAAGAGTAGACCATATTTTTACTTGATATTTTATAATTGAATGAGTTCAAATTCCTTTGTACACTTTCTAGGCAACTTTGAGTTCCATTTCCTACAAACTTTAAATGACAGATCACTTTCCTGACTTTATATTTCTTTTCTTTTCTGTTGCTCATTTCCTCAAGATGTTATGAGCCTTTTGTACTAAAAACCTGACAGTATGAACTTCTCAGCTTGCTCTATTATATGGGAATAAATTTAGCCTCAGTAAAATCTATTTTTCTTCTGACTACTTTAGTACTCACTGTTACTTTATGGAGAGAATCTCTAAAAACAGTGAAAGAACATTTCACCATTCCATTGAATGATCACTTAGTTAACTATGTACATAAGAACTGATTATAGGCTTGGCTATTTGAACTTAACTGTACAACTTTCCCTTTCTATTTTCTTCATAAAAGTAGCAACACATTTTTAGGCAAGCCTCAGTATATTGTTTTGCAAAACATTAATAGAGAGTGCATACACAAAAATCATAAACAAAATTGGGTCTTCCATATTAATGACTGATGTCATCAATAACCAGAAACAAAATAGGTATATGCTTTAGGCATCTACATAACTAATGTAATCAAAATATGGCCTGAAATGACATATTTGAATATGCTCAAAATCATTTAATCTTAGACTAGAAATGAGTCCAATGTACAGTATTTGAATTATAACTAAAAATATCCGTTAAGGAGCACCTGGATGGCTCAGAGGTTGAGTGGCTGCCTTCAGCCCCAGGGTGTGATCCTGGAGTCCTGGGATCGACTCCCACATCGGACTTCCTGCCTGGAGCCTGCTTCTCCCTCTGCCTGTGTCTCTGCCTCTCTCTCTCTGTCTCTCTCTCATGAATAAATAAATAAAATCTTTAAATAAAAAAAGACGATTTCAATTTCTTTAAATATAGTATGGTTCTGGCATAAAAACATATGTAATCCAATGGAACAGAATAGAGAGTCTAGAAATAAACACACATGCCTATGGTCAACTGAGTTTCGACAAAGTTTCCAAGAGTACACAATGGAGAAAGGAAAGTCTTTTCAATAAATGGTATTGGGGAAACTGGTCATCCATATGAAAAACGCAAAATAAAATTGGTCCCTTATCTACACCATGCACAAACATTTGCATAAATTTAAATGGATTACAGACTTATATGTGAGACCCAAAACCATAGAAGTCCTAAAAGAAAGCTCCTAGGGAAAAAAGCTTCTTGACTTTGCCCTTGGCAATGATTTCTCGGATATTACCAAAAGTGCAGGCAACAAAAATAAATAGATGAATGGAATTCAGTTAAGCTAAAAAGTTTATGTATAGCAGAGAAAAAGAGAATTGAAGGGAAAAGACAACCTATGCAATGGGAGAAAATATTTGAAAGCCATAGATCTATTAAACAATTAATATTCAAAATATAAAAAGAGTTCCTACAATTCAATAGTATAAAACCAAATAACTCAATTAAAAAGTGGGCCAAGGAACTGAATAGATGTTTCTCCAAAGAAGACATACAAATGGTCAAAAAGTAAGGATACTATCATCACTAATTATCAGAGAAATGCAAACCAAAACCACAATGAAATATTGCCTCACACCTATTAGATTAGCTATCATCAGACAACAACAACAACGAAGGATGAAAACTATTGGAGAGATGTGGAGAAGAACAAAAACCTCATACACACTGTTGGTTGGAATGCCAATTGCTGCAATAACTACAGAAAACAGTGAGGCCATTCCTCAAAAAACTACTAGAACTACTAAAAAAAAAACAAAAAACAAAAAAACAAAAAACAAAAAACAAAACAAAACAAAACAAAACCCACAACTACCGTATGGACTTTGTTTTTAATACATAGAAAGCTGAAGAAGTTTCTTTTAATGGTCAGTTTAATCATATATATGTAGTTTTACCTGTAAGTCAACAAACTGCACGCTGATGACTGGATACACCACGTATTTTTCCTGTATAATTTCTTAGGAAAAGATACTAAAAACAAAATAAAAGGATAAACATGTATCTTTGCATGTTTACACATTTGGAATGAAATCTTACCGTTTTCTTTCAGATGTCTTGTGAAGTTCCAGGGACCAGATGTTCCAATCTGTTTTGTTTCTACAGATTTTAAGATTCTCTCTTATACTGATGAATTTCCAAGTAATGCCATGTTTCTTTAGGATAGTGTTTCTATACTCATATGAATTGGCCATAAAGATCGAACTTTGCTAATTCTATATATTACACTTACTATACTTGGAATTTGAGATAGTATTAATGTGGATTTTTTTCTGGTAAGTAAGTTAATTTCAGAGAATTCAGATTTACCTTTATGTATCATTAGCAGGACCTACCATGTGGTGTGTGCTTACTATCCATCAGCCACAGAAGGTGATCGAATTCTATTCTCATGATTCTGTGAAGTGAGTCTTATTATTTCTATTTTATAATCAACACAACTGGTGTTCAAAGGATAAACAACCTACCTAATAACTTCAAAGAATGAATAACTTTCCTTACGGCCAGTGTCAGATTTACTTGACTCAAAAGTTGTAACTTTTGCCTCTATACTTTGGTTTATGTCTTCCACAAAGCTCAATTTCAGAATGTGTTTATCTTAACTCTGAGATGTCTCTTTACATTTCTGCTGAGGCCTCAAAGGAGCTTCAAAGACAAATACTCTCTTGTGTATATTGAAAGATAATACCAAAAAAATAAAGCAGATGAGAGTCAAAGTAACCTCCACCACCCCATCCCCTTTTTTTATTATTACAAAATAATAAAATTATATTATAATAAGATAGATGGATGAACATAGTTCAGAGTAAAGCCAATGAAGCCAGCTTACCAGACTAATACATTTGCCAGTTGTCCACCACCCACTCTCCCAGTGTTATGTACCAAGAACAAGAGTCCTCCCAAGGAAGAACATGCCAGTAAGACTTGGAACACGAAAAGGAAGAATATATTTGTCTTCTGAGGCAGACTTGTTCTCAAAAGAAAAAAAGCAAAGCAGAGATAAAAAGGCTAGTTCTTGCCTAATCTCTCTAGAGAAAGACAGAGTGAAAGGACAGAATTTAGCCAAGGGTATTATTTTTAGAAAAGTTTCCAGTCCAAGGAAACCAGAGGGCTAAAAGGAAGCAATCCCTTTAAAAATAGACTTTTTCACAATAAACATTAAAAATGACAATATTGTTAGGTAAATAATTAAGTTAATTCATTTCTTAATTATTTACTGATTATTTATTTTATTGCCTAGACATTAGTTTAAGGTCAAATAAAACAAATTTTCATCTTACTATGAAATTATTTTGAGGGGCAGCCCAGGTGGCTCAGTGGTTTAGCGCTCCCTTCAGCCCAGGGTGTGATCCTGGAGTCCGGGGATTGAGTCCCAAGTCAGGCTCCCTGCATGGAGCCTGCTTCCCCCTCTGCCTGTGTCTCTGCCTCTCCCTCTCTCTCTCTCTTTCATGAATAAATAAATAAATAAAATTAAAAAAATAGATTATTTTGAGCATTCGATCTAATTAAAATACCATGACTAGGAGATAGGGAAACATGGAAATTAAAAAACGAGATCAGATGAACCAGCAAAGATGCTAGCTTCGACATGAATTTAAATATTACTTCTAGCTCAAATATAATAGGCTAAATAATTCGGGGATAAAAGTTTTCTGTAATATTAGTTAAATTGATGTCCTTTGGCGAGTCACTGTTGCCTCTCTAGGACTTTGATTCTTCCCTGTTATTTTAGAAGGTACTGGACTAAGTTATTTAAAATAGTACATCACAAATGTGTGTGTGTGTGTGTGTGTGTGTGTGTGTGTGTGTCTGTGATGGCAGTGGTGGTGATGGATGGCAGAGAAACTATACAGTGTGTTTCCCCTGACTCTTTATGAAAGGAAGCATATGAGTCTCATGGGTAGTTTTCATTTTATAGAAGTTTTTTTCCTCCTTGAATTTCTAACAGTATCTCGGACACATATCTCCCCAGTTAAGAGAGCATGGGTGATGCCATAGGTTCTCATATGAAGTGGGTGCTTATTTTGTCCCTTAGATGTGTCTAGATGAGAATTTACTGAAAACTGTTAATAAGGTCACATAAAAGCATAACTTCCTCCCAAATAATTTGCTCCAGGGGGCCCTAAATACACATTAAGTTGAAACATAGCAGAGAATTAAAGAAACAGGCATGAGGACATAGAAGTTACATGCACAAATGGTGGGATGATTCACATGAAGTCATGGAAAGCCATAGAACCAAAAGTTTATTTTTCATGTCAAGATATTTTTAAATTAAACCTGTATCTATTGTGCCCAATGATTTTGTTTCAGACAGATGCCCAGTTACTCTTCCATAGATGGATTTGAATTTACCAGCAAGTAATGAACTTGCAAAATATAAAATTAATTGCCTCCTTATTTTAAGGCTATTTCAGAAGTTACTAATATTAACAGCAGTTTACTGCTTCTCAAAATTAAATATCCAGAGCTGTAATGATAGTTTTCATGTGATAGGATTAATGATTAAAAGAATGATAAAGGAAGTGCCATACGGTATGGAGGTGGAACATCTGTCAAAGACAATTTCCCTGCCTTCCTTCCTATGGGAAAATATTTTAATCTTTAGAAACACTTTCTTTGTCCATATGTTGTATAGTGTTATGAATATACTAGTACAGAAATATAGAGAAGAATACATGCATGCACACGTGTGCACACACACGAAGAAGAAAAGGACAATATATTAATGATTTTTTTAGATTCTATGTATACAACAGTTTCTTAGGCTATAAAATGTACTTGGTGATGTCAGAAGAATAACAACTATATTCAGGCAAATTTCGAGTACAATATAAATTTTTTATAAAACATTTAGTTATATATTGACATCTGTCAATGCTGATGCACAGCATAGAGAATTAGACTATAGCTACATTTTAGTGAAATCTAATTGTGCTAGCCACAAATAAAACATATTATCAAGTTGGAGAAGGAAAGGAAAAATTGATTTCTGAAAAAATAGGCACAAATTAAAGCAAAGCTGTATGTGATCTCAAACTACTGTTTTATTTAGGATAAAAGAGTAGTATTAGGTAGCTGGAGGAATTTCATATTCTATTTCCACTCAGAGAACATATAAATATTTCTCTGGCATCTAACTGTCAATTTCCTGGACATATTTTATAAAAATGATGCCTTTAAAATTGCAAAACATAAAATTTAAATGGTTTCATATAGTCAGAACAGATTTTGCTGTATGTGTATGTTTTAGAAAAGCAGTTGTTATTACTACTGACAAAGATAACAGACAAGAAGAAAATCTATGGAAAAGTAGGATTTTTGATTCTAAGATCATTTACAGAGTAAACAATGTTATTGTAGAAATAAAATGTTTTTTAATAAAAATATAACAGTAGTCAAAAAGAGAACTAGAAATATCATCTAAACACACGGTAAATATTTTTTCTTCATCTTTTTAGGGATAAAATCAGGATAACTATTCAGTGGTGCTCCAAATCAGTGTGATTCCATGACATTGGCAGATGACAGTTGTGTACCAATAACCCAGAAAGTTTCTTAGACCAAACTCTTCTGTGCTAAGAAAAAAATGGATGATATAAATCATTCACCTATCTATCCATTCACCTATCTATTTTCCGGTGAAAATTCTTTTTTTTAAAATTTATTTATTTATTTTAGATCGAGAGAAAGAGACAGAGAGCTTGGGGAGGGGGGTGCAGAGAGAGAAAGAGAGGGAATCCCATGCAGACTCCTTGCTGAGTACGGAGCCCCTACACAGATGCAAGGCTTTGTCTCTCAACTTTGAGATCATGACCTGTGCTGAAATTAAGAGTCAGACACTTAACCAATTGAACCACCCAGGCACCCCACACAATGAAAATTCTTTACATGTTTTACAAGTCTCTTTTCTGCTTTGTTGGGGGACTTTTCATCACCATTCAAAGTTTCTCTATAGAGGCTTGTACTTCCTCCAGATTAAGTCTCTTGAAAAACATGTATGCAGCTCATGTGCCTTTTTCTGAGAAGTAAGAATAGCATGATATTTAGACATTATTAGCTTTAGGAGTAGAAATGAAGAACATTATTTTTTTTTCAAAATTATGCTTATATTTAAATCATTAAATCAAATATTTACTTATTCTTTGAAAAAAGTTAATTTAAATGTAAACATTAATAGAGAAAAAAAACTACACAGTAGAACAAGGTTCAAAACATCAGAAATAGTCTATCATGTATTTCATGGATAATCCTTGGCCCCTTTTCCCTAGGTTCCTCTTCACCATTTACGGCCCATGCTCCATTTAAACCAGTTTTTATTTGCACTAAGTTGGTGAATGCAAGATTCTGATTTCAACTGCCTTATACTTTTTGGTTTCACAGGATTTTATGTTCAACTCAAGACCTTCTTCCATTTCCTTTCAATTTTTTTATTTAAATTATAGTTACTTAACATATGGTATAATACTGGTTTCAGGAGTAGATGTAGTGAGTCATCACTTATATATAACACCCAGTGCTCATTACATCATTACTGTCTTTCTGAAGTGATTTTTATTATAATATGATCTTATCTCTCCTTGAAAGCTCTTAGTGAAGGAACATACATTATCAGCCAAAAACTGTCAGTACACCATAAAGATTTTAAACAACATATATATTATTCCAAATGCCATGTATCCTTCCATTTCTCTATGATGTGTCTCTAAGTTCTTTATGAAAGAGGAAAATAGGGATCCCTGGGTGGTGCAGCGGTTTGGCGCCTGCCTTTGGCCCAGGGCACGATCCTGGAGACCCGGGATCGAATCCCACGTTGGGCTCCCGGTGCATGGAGCCTGCTTCTCCCTCTGCCTGTGTCTCTGCCTCTCTCTCTCTCTCGCTGTGACTATCATAAATAAATAAAAAAAAAAGAAAGAGGAAAATATATTAGTTTATCATTAATGAATAGTCTGTAAAGAAGCATTTGAAGTTGTAAAGTTTAATAAAGCAAAGGACAGTGGAACAGTGGTATCCTTAATTAGAATGATAGATACATTCAAGAGAACTCACAAAGGGAAGAAAGTTTCACCTGAGGGAGGCTAATATTGCAAAAGAGAATACCTCTGTATCTTATTGTCTAGAACCAGATGAATTCAACACAGCTGTTGTTCTTTGCCTTATTTAGCTTCATTACTTCCCAAGATTTTTTAAAGATATATATATATATATATATATATATATATATATATATATATAATTTTTAAAGACTTTATTTATTCATGGGACACACAGAGAGAGAGAGAGAGGGGAGGGGGGAGACACAGGCAGAGGGAGAAGCAGGCTCCATGCAGAAAGCCTGATGTGGGATTCCATCCTGGGACTCCAGGATCATGCCCTGGGCCAAAGGCGGCACTAAACCGCTGAGCCACCTGGGCTGCCCTATTTATTTATTTATTTGAGAGAGACAGAGAAAGTGAGCATGAGCAGGGGAGAGGGGTAGAGGTAGAAGCAGACTCCCCACAGAGCAGGGAGCCCAATGTGGGACTTGATCCCAGGACCCTGGGATCATGACTTGAGCAGGTGCTTAACCAACTAAGCCACCTGGGAGCCTTACCTCTCCAGATTTTTATGTGACACATAAAGTAAATATCTCTACCTATTCTGGATGCACAACTTATGGCATAAGTCTGTAAAACACAGCAGTTTCCAGTTTCCATTTCTAAAATCCTTCCAATAGTAATTTGATGTCAGGTTTATTCTTCCCAAGGAATCTTGTAGGATGGGATTTCACTTATGTAGAACATAATTAATCTCAATTGTTATGATTAGAACCTACATGGAATCACATGATAGGAATAGGCATAGCTTGATTTTTTTCAATTAAATTGCTTCTCGGATGAAAAGTTTCTTAATAAAATCCAGTATGTGAGGATGAATATTATATATGTTAAATGCATTTTGGAAAATATAACTGAATTTTTAAAGTTAATATCTAAATATCTAAACCTAAATATCTAATATCTAAAATTTAGAGAAATTTAGGTTAATTTAATTTCTTTTCATTGACCATAGATGATATTTGACTTCAGGAACAATTATAAGTTTTAAAAAATAGGGATGTATTTAAGACGAGAGCAGTAATGTCTCAAGTTAGCTTTCCTTTGCAATTACTTGCTTTTTGAGCTTACAAAGAACTCTTGTCCTCAACATTCACATTTTTAATTGCCTTAACAATAGCCACAGTAGGTTTAGTGTAATTAATTGATACTGAAAAGAAATATCTATGGAGTAATTTTGTACACACAGATTGAATTCCATCATGTAGTCAATGTAGGTTTCGTGATTATTAAAGATAAATTGCAAATACTTATATAAAAATTACTCTGTGCCAGTAACTACTCTAAGTGTTTTATATATAACTCACAAAAGCCCTGTAAGTAGGTACTGTTATTGTTTTTGTTATATTGATATGGTAACAGAAACAAAGGAAGGTCAACTTACTTGTCATTAGGGGCCAGACTTAGGATTCAAAAACAAAGACTTTTGTTTCAATCCTTCTATTCTTAACCTCTATGCTATGCTTCCTATGAATTTATTTTTTCTTTATTTTGGCAGTGATTCCAGTGGAAATATATTAATAAGACAACATGTGGCTTCATAAAGACCATTTATTTGTTATTATTTCATGGAAACATTATATGTTTAGATTCACATAATAGCATTTGTTTTGCCACATTTGTTCATTCAGAAGCATCCTTCAAGATTGTCTTGGAGTAGCTGCTGAATGACTGAATGAATACATTGAAAAACTAAATAATTATAAAGACAGATATTGAGGTAGAGAGATCTGGTATCATTCCGGTACTAGAATTATAGCATGAGCTCTGTGGATCAGTTCCCCTAAAAGATAATCATTATTTGTTGACTTTTTATTAACAACGCAATTTTTTTTTCTGTAAATCCTTCAAAGTATATACAATAAATGAAGAAATATCGATTCAGGAAAATCTACTAAACCTTGGTAAGAGCATCTAGTAGTACTTGAGTCACAATTCATCTCCCACCCACACACACATAGCTCAGACTAATGGAAACTCCACTTGGAGACAATGTGGCCAAGAAAATGGGACTCCTTTTCTGCCAGCTCCCAGTTAAGAGCTATGGTATGTCTCTGGGATGAGTTGGTGAGCCAGCATTTCTCATTCCCCCAGCTACATGTTGTAGAAGCTAAATTCCAAGTGAATGAGGCCAAGAGGCCAGGAACTCCTTTTCTCCACCCAGACTTGACTCATGAACCAGAGGCTTACCACAGGTGTGGAAGGCCAAAAATACTGGGGTTTTGATCACTCTTACCACAGCTTACTCATAGGGTGGAGGTTTGGTATTGAGTAAGATAATCAAAAGCACCAGAAGTTACTTTCCCCAAACAACACTCCAATCACAAACCAAGGGTGCTACTCTGAGAGTAGTGGGTCACTGTGTTACTGAACCAATGTGGGTCTGCTCCTTGATGCGTTACATACATAGACTACACTAGGTGGAGTTGCCTCACAGAGTCACCTTTATTTGCAACATATAAGGAGACCACAAGGAATAATTTCAAAAGCTGTGACTCCCCCAGTAGAGCTATGCAGGCACCTTCTATTAGGGTTTGAGATAAATATTGAGAGGGGGACACCTCATCATCACATATAATGAATGGGCAGGCATAAAGTTGCACAAGTACATTCAAAAAACATGCCTGTGTATACATGTATGTTATGTCAATGAAACTTATGCTCCTGCCAGGGTAGAGACTTTAATATTATAATGAGGCTGAGGTAACTGTCCAGCACTTTATAATTTATCTGTGCAGGCATTCTCCTGGGGTCATATTCAAAATCTTTCTTATCCTGTTCCAAGAACTCATTAGTAAGTTTCTAAAAGATAAAATTAATAGGCAGAAGCTTCTAGAAGTTTCCTGAGTTTAGGGGGTCTCACTGGTGACAACTGTTCTTGCCTCCTGCCCCTGAGCAGTGGCTCAGATTCTTTTCAGTGGGAGAGGCATATTATAAGAACAAGCATCAAAGCTTTGCCCAAAATAATGAATTGAATGGAAACACTGTGGAGAAGTTCAAGCCTAGTAGTACTCCCCAAAACAACGGATATTTGTGGATATTTTGGTGGTCAGCAATTTAGAATAGGCTATAGCTATATGAAAGCAACAGCTGACTGTAAGCCAGCTAGTTTATTAAGAGAGATCTAGACCTCCTGTTGTCAAAACAAACCTCAAAGACTGGCCCACAAAATTAGCCCTGCAAAGGATCCAAATATAATTGGATTAGACGAGAGCAATTTATATCTCAGGGCATTGCCAGAAACTTTAAAACAATCAGCCACCAAATAGTGGAGCCTAACATCTGGGTGTGAACATAATAAAGGTAGACAGTATAATGGAGTGATCAGGGAAATTAAAAATCAAAAGAACCCTGCTAAAACCACTGCCACTGCAGGCTGACCTTGCATAAGCCCAAAGTTAAGCCCTCTGAGGAATGACAGGGGAGACTTCACACCTCAGGGGAAAAAATTCACTCAAATTCTCTGGCCAAGTTACTAAACGGATGAGCAAATCCACACCAACAACAATTCATGGGAGATTAGAGGAGGAGGGGGATATCAGCTCCCAGAGTTCCAATAATATATTTTTTTAGATGTCCATTTCTCAAAAGAAGCAAATTACGAAGTATGGAAAGAAAAAAAAAAGATCTATATAAAGGAAAACAAAGATGAGAAACTGTGAGTTTTACTAGGCAAAGATTGTGAAGCAGCCATTATAAATAGGTGCAAAGATCAGGAAATCATGTTTAAGAAAGTAACAGAAGTATGTCAATTATACTTCAATTTAAAAAAAGTAGGAGGTATGATGATAATCTCCCATCGCATAGCAAATATCAATAAAGTGGTGGAAAACATGAAAAAAATCAAATGAAAGATGAATGGATAAAGAAGCTGTGGTCTATGTATACAATGGAATATTACTCAGCCATTAGAAACGACAAATACCCACCATTTGCTTCGACGTGGATGGAACTGGAGGGTATTATGTTGAGTGAAATAAGTCAATCAGAGGACAAACATTATATGGCCTCATTCATTTGTGGAATATAAAAAATAGTGAAAGGGTATAAAGGGGAAAGGAGAAAAAATGAGTGGGAAATATCAGAAAGGGAAACAGAACATGAAAGACTCCTAACTCTGGGAAATGAACTTGGGGTGGTGGAAGGGGAGGTGGGCAGGGGGTGGGGGTGACTGGGTGATGGGCACTGAGGTGGGCACTTGACGGGATGAGCACTGGGTGTTATTCTATATGTTGGCAAATTGAACACCAATAAAAAATAAATTTAAGAAAATTTTTTGAAATTAAAAAAATATAACTAAAATGAAAAATTCACTAGACAGACCCAACAGAGGATTTGAACAGGCAAAAGAAAAGAATCCATGCATCATTGAAGATGTACTGATAGAGGGTATACAGTCTGAAGAACAGAGAGAAAAAAAATGAAGAAAACTGAAAAGAGCCTCAAAGAAACTTATGACAGCCTTATTTATACAGAAGAAATAACAGAAGGAAAGGGGAGAGAGAGAGAGAAAGAAGCCAAACATGGAAGAAACATGTCGAGTACCAAGTCTAGGGTCAGGTGCATTTGACTCTCATGTGTCTTTTACATTCTAAATCTAGTACATTCCATAGCCTTTGTGTCTTTAATATAATAATGTAATAATATGGACATTATTGAAGAATACATCCTGCCCTTATTTCTGAAACAGAACATGCCTCGATTTGGGTTCTCTGATGTTGACTCCTGATGATATTAAATGTATGCCTTCCGACATGGAGTAATGTATAAAGGATGCTCCGTCTTTCTTAGAACCTTATCTTGGTGGCACATAATGTCCATCTGATTCTCACTGGTAATGTTCAACTTAATCATTTGGCCTAGGGATTTCCAATTTCTCTATCACAGAGCTACAATTTTTTTTTTGGCATGTAAAAATTAAGGAATCTGTGAGAGAACAATTTAAGATGGTGCCAAGGATCCTGCTCCTTAGCAAAATTTCTTTTAGATTTAGCACCAATTAAAGATTCTTTCCTAAACCAATCTTAATTACAATGAATGATAATTTTATTTTGTATTCTAAAAGATTTAGTTATATTTTCAAAAATTAAAGTCTTGTATAGTCATTTAGACTTAAATCATTTTTATTTAAATTTTTGATATTTTTACCCAGGATTTGTTTTTTGTTTGTTTTATTTAAAGATTTTATTTACTTATTCATGAGAGACAGAGAGAGAAAGGCAGAAACAGGAGGAGGGAGAAGCAGGCTCCCTGGGGGGAGCCATATGTAGCACTCCATACATGACTCTAGGATAATGTCCTGAGCCAAGCGCAAATGCCCAACCACTCAGCCACCCAGGTACTCCTAGAATTTGTTTTTTCCACCTAATTTTGATCAGCAACTTTTAATATTTCAGAATAAAATAACCTTTTATTTTAGTTATTTTTAATAAAATAACCTTTTAAAAGCAAGTTAAAATAACTGCATTTTTATTTTTAAATTTTGTGTTATTAACATCTCTAATGAATTATGATTTTATTATTTTAATACAAAATCCAAAATCTCTAGATCAGTTACAATAAACACAAATTTATAAGAAAACCTTGACTCTAACAAAATCATTAGTTCTTTGTATGAGTGAGGGAAATAAAATAACCTATGAAATATATAAACATATTATGAATTATGTGCATTCTTATTTTATTTCTAACCAAAAATTTATTGACTCATTAATTATATATTCAGATTTATGCAATAATACCTAAATTTGGTCTTTTTAAATGAACAACCATAGTTTATACATTTGGAGGGGTGTCTGTTCGTATGTTTAATGAAGTTTTCTTTGTCAAAATAGGAGTACAGGATATATACAATTTAGCAGTTTCTTACATTGATTTGCTGTATTTAAATATTTAGACATAAAATATATGAACTTTCATGTGCACTTTTTGTTCTGGGCTGGCCCTTCAAAATTTAGAGGTTAAAAAAAAATTAGAGGTTGTCCAATGACTGGAAGATTCTGTGTAGCACTGATCACTCTCGGTAGAATTTTATTTAAAGCAAGAGAAAGGAGGTTTTGTTTAAAGTAAATTATTTAGAAGAAAAATAAATTATTTATGAAATTATGCAATCAAAGTTTTATGCAAAGTTTATATACAGAGAGAAGATATTTACAAAAGTGTTAGGAAAGATATAATGATCAGAGTGGGTCAGGTGCTGAAATCAAACAGCTCCACTTGGCATCAAATGTGGGAATTCCCTCTGAGTTCCATATGAGCTAACAAGGCAAATTATTTCTAAGTATAAATAGGTTAATACCCCTTAGTGCCTAAATGTTGCCTTTTATTTTATCTCTGAAGTTTTAATGATGGAAAAATATAACTCACTAAATAGCCTGACACTCCCCCATTTTAAGTGTGGGAAACTAGGAAACACTTCTGCACAATAGAAGTTAGCAAAACACAATAAATCTGTGCAATATTGTCTGAAAAAGGAAACTTTTGTAAAATACATGTGTCTAAAATATTATTCCGCTCACTGGCAATCTGTAGAGGAGACACGGAGAAATCTTGGGCACAGGTATATACAGAGGGCCTGTATCTGCTCCTCTGTCACATTGGGGTAGCACCTTTCCTCTTGTTCTTCATTAATAACCTAATTACAGCTAAAATCCTTGACCTGGTATCCTCTGGTCCCCACTGAATCTTAGCAAGAGAATCTTCTCAGTTTTTCCCTTTGAGGTGGCATTTTATTTTTTCTTGTATCTTCATAAAAAAGGAAAAACAAGCAAGAGAGGTAGAGAAAAAACACCCCTCCATTTTCTATAGCCCTGCTTCTCTTAATCTCTGCCCTCTCCCCAGTCTCAGCCAACTCTTGTGGACTGTAGGTTATTTCCTCTGTGGGTTTAGTCCAATCTGATGTCTGACCTGAGGACTAAAATTAGGCTCATGTTATTTCAAGCATGGGAAGTCATAAAAAGTGCTTATTTCTGTCTAAGACTAGAAAACACAAATTTAGATCTTATAGTCTTTCATGTGACTGGTCAGCAAAAGGTCTTTCAATTCTGTTTCTTTGCTCTCACTTTCATGTTAGTATCACTGCTGGGAAGTTTTCAAGAATCTCACTGAAATGTGTGAAAAATCCCCCGCCCCCCCCCAAAAAAAAAGGAAAAAGAAAAGCAAATCAACAAACCCCACCTTACTCTTTACTTTTACTTACTTAAACAATGGCTGTATATTTGTGTGAAGTGAGGTCTTTCCTATGCCTTTCATGTCAACATGTAATGTAAAAAGTAAATAAGAAAAAAAGAGGAGTAAAAGTTGTTGGCTGAATATTTTTAATATTATGCCTAGATCTGTTTTGTTTTTTCTTAATTTTACTGAGCTTCATTGGGACCTTAAAAGTCCATCGAATTTGGATACATCATCGCCATAGTTGTATTACTCTCCGTTGCTCTAACCTTTCTTCAGTAACAAATAACTTAGCTCATTAGTTATGAGGACTGTTTTTTTTCCCTGTTGATTTAGATGATCACAGCAATACTCATTCTTTTTAAGTTTGCATCACCCTGACTTCAGGGGCCTACTACTTCATAAAATGGGACTTAATGTCCAGCAACATACGCCCAAACAGGCAAAATCATTTCCTGAGATGTACAAATGTCCTTACCCACCATTTAACATTCCAAAATTTTGGGATTTCTTCTGGTTTCCAGAATAGAATTCTCATGTTTCCATTTCCCTCAATTACTCTATCAACAATTTTCATTAAGAATTCAGGTAGTAAGTCTCATATGAGTAAAACAAACTATAGTGACACTAGAGCAATCCTCTTCAAAGGATATTCCCGGAAGCTTTAAGAAAGTTGAAATCCTCCCCCAAATCCATTATCATATATTAAAGGTTTTCTTTCTTTATTTTTTTTTTTCTGAGAGAAGTCACAGAATGGTTAAATGCTATTGTCCCAGCTCTTCTACATTTGCACAATGTCAGCTGCTATATTAACAGGACTCATTACTCCACTGACCTCCAATCGCACTGGTTCTTATAAATAAAGGGTCTGGCTTTGTTCCAACGAAACTTCACAAAAACAGCAGTGGGCCAGATTTGGCATGCAGGCCACCCTTTGCCTCTCTGAGAGATACATTCAGGAGTATTGGAGGGCATACAAAAAAAAAGTGTAAATTTCTAATCTCGAAACATTTGCAAGCTGGTGACAAAACACAAAGATAACTGACCATTTTACAATAAGTTCCAAATGAATGATGTGGAGAATGTCAAAGGCCAGAATTAGCCTTTGGAGATAATGTATGTGGGTAGAAAATTTTGAAATGAGAAACAGTGAAACTATAATGTTGCTATAGTTTAGCCATATTGCTATCCACATTTAATACTCAAAAATGTCAACTCTATTAGTAAATTTCTAAAAAAAAAACTATGAAAGTAAGATTTTTGGTTATTGAGTCACATTAGTTACTTAATCATCATCCATTTTGTAGCTAGTCTATTTATAATTTTGACTAGTCTCCATTTTGTGCCATTCCTGGTTATCATGTTTGTATCTTAGAGCTATACTCCTTCCTTATTTTCTTGACAAAAATTTATCATAATTTCAAAGTAGAATCTCCTGTGCTTTAAACTACCTGCCCTTCAACACTTTGGGGACAGTTTATTATAATGTTAGTCCAAACCAAAAAAAAAAAAAAAAAAAAAAAAGGTGTGTTTCTTTCCCCACTAAATTATTTATACCTGTACCATAAGAAAATAGGCACTTCTTCCACACAGTTTAATGACAGCCCCAAGGCCAAATAAGTCAGAGAAGTCAGACAGTTTTCAGAAAAATGGTGAACTTTCGCCTAAGCCACCTCTATTATTGAATGTCATTACTTGGATTATCTGCAATAGTGGGTTGTTCTTTGCTTCAGCTAAGAGGCCTGATCTCAATATTCTGTGTAAAAGATAATGAACAAAAATAATTTTTAAAAATTACTGCAGGATAAGGCAGCCAAAGCACAATATATTTTTAGTCTGAAGATACCCCATTCTGTGGGGACTGCAACCACACTGTGATCTTAGTCCCTTAAGATCACATTAAGGGTACGTGGGATGAATAAGTGTGAGAGAAGTCACAGTCATGTCTCTTATCTGATCTCAGGAGATATGGATTAGCACCTTTTTTAATTTACAAAGGAAAACGAGTGTATTTTTTGTTCTTAACATGATGAATTTGCTTAATCTGTACTTTAAAAATAACCTGGGATTGATACACTTAACTACCAAAGGGGAGTAAAATTACACTGGAAATTAATGTAGAGAAAATAATACTGCTTTAGCAGAAATAAGTCTTCTCTGTGATGTGGCTGTCACCAGAAGGTTGGGGAAAAAAGAAACGAGGGTCCATCCAGCATGTTCTATAATTATGATGTTTTATGTCTCTAAAAGGGGAAAATAATTAATTAGCAAAAAAAAAAATCTGAAATGGATTTCTGTGATAAATTTGCACATATCTAAAGCAAGCATATCTTTTCCCTGAAGTCTTTTTTCTATCTTTTCTTTTTAGATTTTACACACTTACATTATGATTAAGATGCAGAAGAAATCCTTCATATGCCAAAGTATAGCTCCTTAGTTTAAATGAAGAAGAGTGGAGCAAGAATCTGTCTCTGGCAACTCACAGCTGAAGAAATGTTTTAATCATGTGAACAAGAAGAGAGCACCGTTATCACTCTTGGGCTATTACTAATCATCATGCTGGGAAGAGTTTATTCTTTGGGATATAGTACCTTTCCTTGAGCACATCTACTCTGAACATCCTAACTTGATTGTGCTCGCCAAAACGAGCATAATGGCATTTGCTCTTGTCCAAAGAGGAAGTTTAACCAAAAAGCCTTTCCTTGTCTACAGTTTTCCCAAGGCTCAATTTATCCCAATTTAATATAAACATAGCGCTGGGTAAATAATCTTGAGTCTCTCCTCATGCAGTGTGCCTGGGGACTCAGCTGGGAGTCTGTCATCCCGGTCTAATTGAATAGGATGGCTGCCTTTGAAAGCTGACAAGAAGGCTTGTTTACCTTTATGTATTCCAGGCACTGCTTTCATAGCTAACTGCATTTTTGGCAAGAAATCACATTTAATTTGGCTCATATTTCTTCAATCATTATCAAAATTACTACTTCTAGAATGCCAGTGATAGATGATTGCTGCTTTTTAAATCTGCGATGTTACCAGGGATCTTTAGGAAAGTAGGTAAAAAGGGGGAAAAAATCAAAATGTAGCATGCTTTCTGTTTGTCGGTTCATAAAATTTTATCAAAATATTGAAGCTCAGTTCAGAAATTCAGCATCAATTTTCATAAATAAGAATTGACAATTTCTTGGAATGCCCAGGTGGCTCAATCAGTGAAGCATCTGCCCTCCGCTCAGGTCATGATCCCAGGGACCTGGGATCTAACCCCATATTGGGCTCTCCATTCAGCAGAGAGTCTGCTCCTCCCTCTGCCCCTCCCTCTGCTCATGCTTTCTTTCTCTCTCAAATAAATACAAGTCTTTTGAAAAAGCAAAAAATAACAAAAATTACAAACTGGTCTATTTCCTGAAATAATAATTTCTTTCATGTCTTTCTCTCTTTCCTCCTATCTCTTCACATGATATATAAAAACTGCCAGAAAAAGTGAGACATTTATGAAAGATGTTCTGTTAATGACATGATAATTAATTCACTACTCAGTTATTGGACAAAACTAAAGTAATTTGAATACTCATTATGTTTTGGAACAACCCGATCAATCCAAGTGTCATAAAATATTTAGGTAGCAATCATAGTGGAGTCCTTGGGGAAATCTTTATACATCAACATAAGTGAGGGTAACTTAAAGTGTCTAATCAAAGCATGTTTGATTTCCTTGAAGATGTTCTCATAAGCAAGTGCATTCTAATTTGTGCGTATAATCATGCTATATCTTCAAATTTGTAGATATCACTAGAAAATAAACCTTTAGTATCATGATTGTCATTATTCTACCAAGCTATAGTCAATAAGTGATAAGTAGAAATGATTGTCTGTGTTTTAACTCTAATTAAATATGAAAAGTATTAATTCTTGGTCAACTTACAGTTGAGTTGAATGGTTAAATGACGGAAAGCTTATACTGGATAAAATTGCATGATGTATTCTGATTTGTTTGCAGACAATTTCAGAGAAAGAATCTTAAAGAAAGACTGAATAATCATAATCGTGTGATGAAGATATTTTATTCACTGTTGAATAACCATGGCGGTGCATAAAACCACATGTGCCATCCAGGTTCTCAGAGACACTTCAGAATCTTTCCAATTTGGCCAGAAGAACGTAGACCTCTTTGGAAACTTAACTATTTACTTTTATTACTTAAGAAAAACACTTAGAAATACATAACTATCCTAGAAAAGTATATAGTGGAGAGTAAAACTGAGAGCAAATATCATATAGAAGATTAGACTGATATCTTGACAGTATTTTCTTTCTGTTAGTAGAATGTCAGCTCATTATGCATTTACTGAATACCAACTAAATACAAGTTCTTTCACTGAAAGAACACTAGATTTTAAAGCCGAGAAAAGACCACTTAAAGCTGTCACTTATTGACTCTGTTTTCCTGAGAAAATCTATTCATATATTTTTATTTCCTCATTTATATAATGCACATTGTACAGATTCCTAACCTTGTTACCAACATCATTGAAAATATATAAACAAATTTGTAAAACATAAATTGCTAGTTATGTTGCTAGCTAATTCAAGGTAAATTCAAATTGGAAGCCGACATACTGGGATCTTTGCTGTCTAATACTGAAAAACCTCTTAAACATAGTCCTCCAAATTCCTGGTTCTGTTACTCTAGTAATACTCTGATAACTTGCTTTCAGGATCCTCAATATACATTCAATTTAAATCTCCTTTTTCTAAGATATATAAAACATACTCAAAGAAGAATCTCCCTTAATGAATAATTATAACGTTTATACCCATATAACCATTATCCATATCAAGAAATAAAATCATGGGGAATCCCTAGGTGGCTCAGCAGTTTAGCACCTGCCTTTGGCCCAGGGCATGATCCTGGAGTCCCGGGATCGAGTCCCACATTGGGCTCCCTGCGTGGAGCCGGCTTCTCCCTCTGCCTGTGTCTCTGCCTCTCTCTCTCTCTCTGTCTATCATGAATAAATTAAAAAAAAAAGAAATAAAATCATGTATCCTACTCCAAACACAAATCCATAAAGCTCTCTTTCCAGAAGTACCCATTATAATAACTTTCTGATAATTAGTCTATTGCATTCCTTTATATTAGTCTATTGCATTCCTGCTATCACCTACACATCTTTAAACATTATAATTTGCTTTTGCTTATTTTTGGAACACTATATAAATAAGATCAAAGGTCTTAAAATCTCTGTATATCTTCATTCAAAATTTGTGGGATTCATCTGTATTTTTGCATGTAGGTAGGGTTTGTTATTTTCAATATTGTATAGAACTATATTTTAGACTTCACTGTTATGTATTTAACCAACCAGTGTTGATACAACACTTTGAATTATTTCAAGATTGGGGCTATTTTGATTCATGCTACAATAAACATTCCTGTACATGTTTACTGGTGTCAAGTACCCAATTCTCTTGGATGTATTCTTAAAAATAGAACTGTTGGGTCATTAGATATGGGTGTTTACTTAAAATATATGATGTTTTTCTTTTCTTTTCATGAACATCCTACAAATTATAGCATCCATGTTAAATGAAAAGTTTCTTTTTGACTCTTTCTTCCTGCTCATTGTCATGTGGATCAAAATACAGTAACCATCTTCTGGTGTTTATGCTACTGTTACTGGGTGTTTTAATTCTGCATTGGTTTTTAACTCTAAACTGCATTATGACTTATGTTTGTGCAGATGTTACTTATTTATATTTACCAGAATGTTTACTATTTTCTTGGATCATCATTTTTTCTTCCTTCTTACACCTCTTATGTATAATCATCTGCTTTCTGTCAGAGCCATATTGAGATATGGTACTTGCTTGAAAATAAATTCAAATTACTATCATAATTATAAGAAATTTTTGCTTAATATGAAGTTCTAGGACCCCAGTCCTCTACTCTCTTTCTTACATATTGAAGATGCTTTTGCACTGTACCTTTGTGAGCTAATTTGCTGTCCTTTAGTTAACTTTAAGAATTTCTTTTTAGTTTTGACTCTCAAGTTTCATTAAGCAGTGTCCAAATGTGAGGGTTTTTTGTTTTTGTTTTTTAATAACATAAAAAGAATTTCTTAGGCTTCCTGAATTGGTGTTATTATCAGTACAAGAAAATGATCAGGGATTTTCTCTTTATATATTGACTACCTCATTTTCTCCCCAATACAGATGATAAATTTAAATTGATACAAATAAAAAAAAATAAATTGATACAAATGAATAAATTTTAAAAATCTTGTCTAGTATTATCAGAAATACAAGCCCTTAAATGTTTTCTTTCACCCTGGAGAGAAGAGTGATCTGTCTGTGTCTACTTCACAAAGAATAAGACCTCCCTCCCTCCCTCTCTCCTCGCTCCCTGCACTCTCCCTCCTTTTTCTTTCTTTCTTTCTTTCTTTCTTTCTTTCTTTCTTCTTTCTTCTTTCTTTCTTTCTCTTTCTTTCTTTCTTTCTTTCTTTCTTTCTTTCTTCTCTTTCTTCTCTTTCTTTCTTTCTTTCTTTCTTTTTCTTTCGTCTTTCTTTCTTTCTTTTTCTTTCTTCTTTCTTTCTTTCTTTCTTTCTTTCTTTCTTTCTTTCTTTCTCTTTCTTTCTTTCTTTCTTTCTTTCTTTCTTTCTTTCTTTCTTTTTCTTTCGTCTTTCTTTCTTTCTTTCTTTCTTTTTCTTTCGTCTTTCTTTCTTTCTTTCTTTCTTTCTTTTTCTTTTGTCTTTCTTTCTTTCTTTCTTTCTTTCTTTCTTTCTTTCTTCTTTTTCTTTCTTTCTTTTCTTTCTCTTTCTTTTCATTCCTTCCTTCCTTCCGTCCTTCCGTCCTTCCTTCCTTCCTTTCTCTTTCTTTCATTTTTTTAAATAAGCAAAAAATCAATTGCATGTATTAGAAATACAGGGTTTATGAACCAGCTGTTTCCTAACCCTTTATTACTTTCTGTCAAAATATGAGCTTCCTCAATAAAACAACATGCTTCTACAGGTTTACATATCCTCTTCTCTCGGCCTGAAATTCACTCTTTAGTTGCCTTTTAAACTGTGACCATTCTTTAAAATAGAGTCTAAATGAGACGAGTAAGGGAAAAAAAAAAAGAAAGAAACAAATAAAAAACGTATATCTGAGATGGCTTAACATAAGATCCTAAGCTGAAATAAAAGATTCCTTTCCTTTCTTTTAAAGAGGGAGAATATCAAAAACTAAGTAGACATGGGGTAAATTTACCATTAATTAATTAAAAGGCAATACACAGAGCAAGCTCCTGGGACAGGTTCTAAAATAAGACTGTTAATTGCCCAGGAGATCTAAGTTATATCAGGAGGCTTGCTCACAGATTAAAAGGTGATAGAAATTGTAGAGAATTTAAAGCACAACAAATGGAGTTCTTTTTCTCTTTTTGTTAATGTTAAGTGAGATAGAAGCTTTAGAAAATCCAATAAAAAAAGATTTGAGCAGTTTTCACAAAAAAAGGAAAAATAAATGGTCAAGAAATATATGAAAATGCACTCAAGCTTATTGTTATCAAGAGAATGCAGGAGCATTGGGTGGCTCAGTCATTTAAGTGTGGGACTCGATCTCAGCTCAGGTCTTGCTATCAGGATGGTGAGTTCAAGCCCTACTCTAGGCTCTACATTCAGTATGGAACCTACTTAAAAAAAAAAAAAAGGTAATGCAAATTTAAAGCAAATGTAATCATACCACATACCCATCAGAATGGCTAAATGAAACATATTGTAATGAAATATTGTAAATATCACATATTGACTAGAATGAATAACAACTGAAACTCTCATGCTGTTGGTCCAGCCCTTTGAAAAACTGAAAAAAAAAAATTACCTACTAACGCTGAACACATGCATATGTTTTCTTTTAAGATTTTTTTTTATTATTATTAATTCATTCACGAGAGACACACAGAGAGAGAGAGACAGAGACACAGGCAGAGGGAGAAGCAGGCTCCATGTATATTCTCCAAAGACATATACCAAAATGCTATATGAATCATAGAAGCCCCAAAAAGGAAGCCCACTCAGATCTCTACCAACAGTAAGTGGATAAATAAATTGTGGTACATTTGCAAGGTAGCAATATACCAATATAAAAGGATAATTGCAGTTATTTTCAGTCATATGAGAGAATATTCTTTTATTACAATTTAATGAGTATCAAAACAAGTTGAATGCGTTGATCATGTTAGACACCAGAATAATAGCAGCCCCCTTGGAATAGCACTAAGGAGGCTCAAGGACATTTCTAGGATGCTAGTCATGTTCCATTTTTAAATCTGGGAGCTGCATACATGATTGTGTTAAACAAACAGTACACGTAAGATAGTTCTATTTCTGGTATGTATAGTTTACATCATTTGTAAATAAGAAAAGAAAGGAAAACAAAATAAAAGAAATATAAACGACTTGCTAAAGGAAACTAAAGTCATCTGACTCCCATTGAATTTGCTCTACAGTACACCATTCTCTTTCTCTATCATATATTATAAACCTATAATTCTGAAATAATAGAAACAGTGTAAGTATGGTGAAAACATTAAACTAAATGAAGTTTCTAAGCAAATATACTTTCAAATGATTTTTATATTACTAAAAAAAATGAGTCCTATCTTGATCTTAATAAATTAGAAATAAAATAATTAATATGAATGTTGTAAGATTAGTTAATGTTTTTCTTTGGCTGACCTCATTAGCCATGTCCAGGTAAAATAATAGCAACTCTCAAAACACAATGGAGTGTGTAATATATGCAAAGTTCCATGTAGAAGCCTAACTGGGTAACTGTAAGGAATTAATTGCTGAAACCTAGCATATTCTATGCAACTATTAGAATTTTCTAGATATTTATGTAAATAACAAAGGACATAAAATGAAGTTGCATAATTATTTTAAACAAATAATTAATTTCTCTTGTTTCATTTTATGTAACACATCCTATATTTGAAGACCTTAGATGTTTGTGAAAAGTGTTTGTTTACTGCATGATAGCTACCTTTCATTATCTCTGGGAAAGTACAGCATGTTAGAAAAATATAACTAAGATATCTGGTCATTCTTCAATCAATTCAAAGAGAAGGAATTATTATAGCATGGTCTTTTGGATGGTATGTTTTATTCCCCACAGGATTAAGAGTGGTAAAATAAACATCTATCCCAACAAAAAAATAAAGGCATTTTTTTTCTTTTTAACAAATTGCTGGTATTTCCTTTTTCAATCTTAAATGTATAAATGCTGGCAAAATATATTTAAATAATGTATATGGGTATTATCACATATGAATGTTAAACTTTTTTTTGTTGTTATTGCACAGAAAAAAAGTTTTTAACAATTGTAGCTCGAATATTTAATGACAGTCTTGATGACAGGACCAATAATACCAGAGTCCAAGGATTTCATGAAATAAACCTCAGCCAAAAATGCTAATACAATGAACTCTGCCCCTGCCTTATTTTGGTTTGGCAGGTGTTATCTATTTTCGGGAAACTGTAATAAACTTAATAAATTACTCAAGGGGAGATTAATGACACGAATATATCAGAAATAAAAAAAATTATTAATATGTATAATGATAATTAAGTGAAGAATACTCTTTTAATTTTCAAAATTCACCAAAAGTGACTAATAGGATAACCTAATCTTAACCCCTCATTTTCTACATGATAAACTAAAATTGATTTGAGGCTAAAAAGTTTAAGAGACATTTCTAAGGCACACTGATTCATGAAGATTGGAACTCCATTTTCTGATTTCTGGACCATTGCCTGCTCCTTCCTTCCTGCTTCCTGCCTTCCTGCCTTTCTTCTTTCTTTCTTCACAGACTTATAGAGCTACAATGTACATGATATATCATATACCCAATTGAAGTATACAATGTAATGTTTTTAAGCACATTTCCAAGGTTGTGCAATCATCAGTTGAATCTAATTTTAGAACATTACAGTTCCTTCTTAAAAAAAAAAAAAAAGTCAGGGATACCTGGGTGGCTCAGTGTTTGAGCATCTGACTTTGGCTCAAGGTGTAATCCTGGGGTCTTGGATTGAGTCCTGCATCTGCCTCCCCATAGGGAGCCTGCTTCTCCCTCTGCCTGTGTCTCTGCCTCTCTCTCTGTCTCTCATGAATAAACTAATAAAATAATTCTGTACGTTGGTAAATTGAACACCAATAAAAATAAATTTATTATAAAAAAATAAAATAAAATAAAAAATAAATAAATAATAAAAAAGTCATACCCATCAGCTTTCATTCTCCATTCTTCTTCCCTAAAACTTTCAGCCTTAGACAACCAATAATATATTTCATATCTCTACAAATTTGTTACTACATACATTTCATATAAATGGAAGAAAAAGAATGTGGTGTTTTGTGCCTTTTTTCACTTAACATGTATTCAAAATTCATCCATGCTATAGTATTTATCAGTACTTTATTTCTTTTTATTGCCAAATAGTCTATTGTAGGAATATATCACAATTTACCTGTGTATTTATCAGTTGATAATCATTGGATTATATCCACTTTTTGGATATTACTATTAATGCTACTGGAAGTGTTGTTGTACAAATTTTTGAGTGGATATATATTTTCATGTCTTTTCAGTATATATCTAGGAGTAGCTCCATGGTACCTGCGTGTTTAACATTTTGAGGAACTACCAGTGGGTTTTCAAAAGTGTTTTCACTTTATATTCCGACAAGCTTATGCATGAAGTTTCCAGTTTCTCTAAATCCTTGCCAACACTTTTTACTTACTGTCTTTTCATTGTATCCATCCTAGTGGATATGAAGTAGTATGCCATGGTTTTGATTTGCATTTCTCTAATAGCAAATGATGTTGAGCATTTTCATATACTATTGAGTGCTTAAATATTTTCTTTAGAAAAATATCTATGTAAATAATCCTTCATTCATTTTTAAATTGTCTTTTTATTTTTGAGTATAAGCTTTTTTTAAAAATGTGGATGCCAGCCTTTATCAGATATATGATTTATAAATATTTTCTGGCATTCTACTAGGCCGTCTTTTCACTTTCTTGATGGTGTCCTTTGAAGCATAAATAAAAAAATAATAAATAAATCTTTAATTGTATCACAGTCCTATTTATTTATTTTCTGTTTTGTTGCTTATGCTTTTGGTGTTATATCTAAGAAACCACCATATAACCAAAAATTATAACAATTTTGTTTCTGTGTTTTCAACTTAGGTTAGGCAATGGTTTCTTAGACAAGCAATTTCCACCTTAAAAGGACTTGTGGGGGGAAAAAAACTAATCTGAATTTAACCAAACCTATAGTTATGACTACCTATTTAAAGAAGAAAAACAATGACTCAAAAGAAATAAGGAAAAGAGAGATATATTAAATAATATCATGAGTATGTAATCTACAACATCTAGACTGTGGGAAATTAGAGAGCAAATAACCTGAATTCCTCAACAAAATCTTGCAAGGGAAAAAAAAAAAGCGAGAGAGAGAAAGATCGAGGGAGAAACATGTTTGAGCAGTTTAGATTACATCATCCCATTTATTACTTTGATAACTACTCCATTCATTTAGATAATCATGTTACTCACAATTATCACAGTTATATCCAACCTTTTTGAAAAACATTAAACTATTAATCTGTAGTCTATTAATGTAGAAAATATTGACTTGAAATAAATGCATTATATTTGCAATTTTATCATTGTTCAGATTTAGAAAGAAGTTACATGAATTGGTTGAAAATACATATGCACACATCTATAGTACCATACAGTTGATACAATCTGCATTACAGCAAATAGAAAGCAAAAATAGAAAATTTTTAGGCTAGAGAATTTCTTTGTTCCAGCTCTAAATTATCTTTTTGCATATCTCAAATGCCTTTTCCCATAGCTCCAGAAAAGATTGACATTTTAGGGATTCTACAATGGTTGCTGGGAGATTATTCACAGCCTTAGCTAAACTTATATTCCATAATTAATTTTATATTGGTGCTGCCTAAATGTTCCTTCCTTTAGTGTTACATACTTGAGATAATTCTATAGACCATTCTAAGAAGAGCTTTCTTATGATGGAGAGTATTGTCTCAGAAAAAGATATTATTAATCTTGTGATATTGCCACATTAATCTACTCCACATCTATCTTCACTCCCCAAATTAGGCAGACACATTTTCATTGAGTAAATACCAATAGTGACAATAAAATATGACCTTGGTGTTAATGGTGCCTTAGATTAGAAGCCACCATTGATAATGATGACATCTCTTCTCCCCCAGGATAGTATTAAACCTAAGTACACTGGACAATTTCAATTCAATTGACTTATAATTCAAATTCAGTTCGGTTTAAGTCAAATACTACCTTGTTCACCAGTTATTTGGTGTATTTTATTTGTTGCATAAATGTCACTTCTTCACACACTTTGACATTCAAAAAAAGCCATGTATTTTCCCTAAATCTAATTAGTTCTAGCTTGGATCTTCATTTGGTGAGACTGTGGAGAGTCCCAAGTACCCCCAAATACCCTTTTTTGTGCAAATACTTTTGGTACAAGAATAACATTGATCTTAAACAGAAGGAAAACATCAGGGTGCTTTAAGTGCTCAGTACTTATTGTTACCAAGCCACATGTTCATATTTCCATTAACACCTAGAACTTCAAAATTTCTGTAATTTCCTAATGAAGCAGCTAAACCACAGACTATCAACTAATTCCTTCTTTGGTGGAACAACTATTGTATATATTTCCTCCTGCTTTCTCATCTCAGAGCATATCTCTATTTACCCTAACTCTCTGCCTACCGTTCAGACCCCTAGAATGTATCCCTAATTTTTAAACCCTTCCCAAATCCAAACCAGAAGAGGCATTCTCTTTAGCAAACTAATGTATTGAGAGCTGCTAAATTACTGAGACATGGTAACAAAGAAGGACTAGCTACCATCTTGAAATAGAAGAGGAAAAAATATACTGGACCAAAGATAAATAGCTCTTAGTATTTTATGCAAATTAGCATCTCAGTAAATGAGCCTCCTGCATAGTGAATACTCCTGTGATAAATTCATAACAGTGCTGGGAGAAATAATAATTCTTATAGAGTCACCTAAGACAATATTTACTGATTTACTTCTGCCCTAGAATAGAGTTTGAAAATTTAATCCTAGAATTCAGAATCATGGGCCTATCACTCTCCTTATGAGATTTGCTCAATTATGTAATGCTTTTTAAGATTAATTTTACTTCTCAAAATGGCTAATGATTAGTACTTATAATTTTATTGTGAGTAATAAATATAAATGATGTATGAACCATGTTATGAATTTGTCACATTAACACTTTTTAAGTGAAGCACAGAGTACCTCATGGTGAGCCAAAGTTCAGCAATAGACCACAGGAGAAATTGAAATAGAGAAGTATATTATTCACAAGTCCTGGAGGAGGTACCCAGAATGCCTACAGGAGCTATACAAGGAGGTCAGGGCAGAATGCAGAGAGAGAGATTGGAACTCAGGCACAGCCTTTATTAGAGTCCATGAGTTGAGTGTTGGGGTCCTCTGGCTAAAAAAGCTCAATTGGTCAATTCAAACCAAAAGAGGGTTTTAAAAATCTATATGAAAGTTTTATCTAAAGGGTGTATACGAAAGGTGTTAGGAGGCAGAGGAAGCTGTTGACCCCAGAGCTGTTGGGGAAATCGAAACAGGAACTTCTATTTGCCTGTGACACAGTAGGGCATAGGCTTGCATGAAGGGCCAGTGTCATGTCAAAGTTTTTGTAGGCCACTTGGCCAAACAAAATTGATATGGAGGAAGTACCATGGAGTAGCTTAGCTAAACTCTCTACAGACCAAAATCTTTATATACACACACACACACCACACACATATATATGATACCCACAAACATTATATATATGACTATATATTTTATACACAATATACATATATACTATATCATATATCTCATATAATCATAAACAACATACAATATATAATTCCATATCTCTCCCATATGGTGTGTGTGTTTGTGTGTGTACACACACACACACACACACACACACACACATATGATGGCATTAAAGAATTTACTGGTAGGAGGCAGTTTGCTATAAGCTTCTTGCATTTATATATCTTGAGTTTACAAACATTATAACATTTTGATTGTCCTTTACAGACTACTTCTCATTGTTTATGCAGTTAACAGTCTTGAGAAGTGAAGAAATGCATTGCAGGAATGCCTCAAATAGTTCTGTATGCACCTAGTCATTTCCGAGAAAATTAAGACTTGCTTACAACTTAGCAGGAAAGTAGTGGGTTCCCTAAGTTCTCACGTGGAACATCCCATGGCACATATAGGCTCCACCTGGCCTCACAGACTTTGCTGTGAGACTTCGGGTGCAGAGATCCAGTAGGACAACGCTCACAAGCTTGACCCCACTTTTGTTGTCATTCAGTCCTTTATCTCTGACTCAAGAGTCCTCTGTCTTCTGTCAGCATTCATGAAACTGTGACAAGGCTTTATGTTAGCTTGTGGAGTTATTTTGGTGAAGTTCAGGATCTCCTCCATACTATCAGACCCTTTAAGTAGGGTAAATTCTGGAAAACTATGCCATAGTTCCCCTGAAAAGAGAAATTAGAGATGCTGAAAGTTGAAGAAAGAAAAAAGCTACAACTAAGTATTTTATATATTCACTTGATTTAAAAATATATATATACATATATATATATATATATATATATATATATATATATATTTTTTTTAAACTAGTTGGTGAAAAGAATTGATTTTTATTTTACCATCTTGTTAATTTTGAATCTAATAGGTAAAAAGAGATAAATTGATTTACAACTAATAGCGAAGGTAAACATTAATTTTAATTAGTACAAGCTTTTCTTGTAAGCATAGTTTTATAAAAAGCAGATATTTTAATATTGCTTTGAAATTTCTCTAAGGTACTGAAAGAAGATGTATCCTGCCAGAATATGTATAAGTGATTCTCTTAAATCTTTTTATATCTTATTACGTCTTATTATGCACATGCTACATCAGTTTAATTTAATAAGATACATACAGAAAACCATCCCAGCTAAGAAATTAGATTGTTGACAATCCATCTAACATTCAAAAAAATCAAAGAAAGAGAAATGAATTAATCCCTTTTCAATATAATTCTTCACAAAATGTAAACAATGACTTAGGATAACTCAAACTATAGGTAGGTGTCCTTACCCTTCAATGAGTAAATCAACCTCACTGAACCTTGTTTTTTTTTTTCCCCTTTGAAATGGTGCTAGGAAATGTATTAGTCTTCTAGGTTTGCCATTATAAAGTACCACAGACAGGGCTTAAATAACAGAGAAGTCCAAGATCAAGGTGTAGAGAGGATTAGTTACTCCTGAGGTCGCTCTCCTTGGCTTATAGATGGTCATCTTCGCTCATGTCTTCATAAGGCTTTCCCTCCATACTTGTCTGTGTCCTAATTGCCTCTTATTAATAGGCTACAAGTCATATTTCATTAGAGCTCACATTAATGACCTCATTTTAACTTAATTATCCCTTTAAGGTCCCTATCTCCAAACAGTTACATTCTGAGGTACTCAGGGTTAGGAATTCAATATACGAATTTGGAGAGAGGGACACAATTCAGCTCATTACAGGCAGATTATCATAGTGTATGTAAAACATCTAATAAAAACTTCAAATGTAATTGTAGTATAATCATAGCCATTATTATTGTTACAACCCTGTGGAAAGCACTAATTTAAAAATAATTACCTAAGATGAATCTTTGTATCTTGGTCAAAGACAAAATAACATGCAATATTCATAAAAGAGAATAAAATATTAGAAAATGTATGAATGAAGTTTATTCTTGTACCTATTAGCAAGGTTAGTCATTTGTATTCGAAGAGTATCCTTAGATTGCAAGAGTTACCCAATATAGAATGTTTTTGAACTTCTCCAATATATAAATGGCAAACACATCTTACAATATTGATCATCAAAAATACTTCAAATAAGAAACAATTATTCTTAAAACTGATTTGTATGGCAGTTAAAATGCTGTATAATTATAACCCATATCTATTTATGCAAATATCTCTAATCTCTATGTTCAGACATAACATTTTTAAGCCGTTTTTTTTGTGATGCTAGAGTTGATATTCTTTGCAACATCAGACCCACTATAAATCTTATATCTTCCATAAGGTCATAAAACATTTATATTTTCTATTATGACTACATTTACTTTACATGAACCACATATTTCTCTATGTGTAAATATATATATATTATAGTCTATATTATATCCTGTATATTTAACTATCAAAATTATACCCATGTATTTATTATCAATGTACACCATTATCATTTATATATTTATTCATTCATTTTCTGAATGACTATTTTTATAGTCTACTATATTGGCATTATGTATGATCAGATTTTGATTATTGTTTGTTCATAAGTTTCTCTCGCTTAAATGCTCCATAAGGAAAAGGATTATTTCTAATGCTGTTTTACTGTCCTGGAATAATGGTGCTCTTGCCCTTAAACAGCTCTTGTTAGGGACAAAGGGTTCATGTCCCCCGAAAATTCATTGGTTGTAGGCTTGATCCTCACTGTGAAGGTGTTTGGACATGGGGTTTTTCAGAGATAATTCAGTTTAGATTAGGTTATGAGAGTGGGGCCTTCATGATGAATTACTGTTATTGTAAGACACTAGAGAGCTTGCTCGTTCGCCTCACGGGCACACTGAGAAGAGATCATATGAGTACATAGTCAGGTAGCAACCACCTACAAGGCAAGAAGAGAGACCTCAGAGTGGAAACTAACTTAGTGCACATTGATCTTCAGAGCTGTGAAAAATTAATCCCTATTGTTGAAGCCACCCAGCCTATGGTATTTTGTTATGGTTGAGAGAGGCCTTTTTTTAAATTCTTGATTAAAATCTATTCCTGATTACACATCTGTAAAAGGAAGAATAGTTTCTAGCACTTCTTTAACACCCTGGAATAGTAGAGTGCTTTTCCTTATATAATTGAATCATATCTTAGAATATTCACTCCCAGAAGTCAAAAACAACAGTGATTTGCAAACACCAAAATGACTGGAGATTTCATGTATTGGAGAATTGTTTTCACGGTCAGAATTTCTTATCAGTGACTTAATGGAAAGGATAAATAGTTTTTGGCAAAGAATCAATTAGTATAACTGCTTTTAGATGGCAAGGCCTCTCAGGCTAGATTTGTTATATATTAGTGCACATTTATTTAGGATGTCTCATCATTCGACCTATTCGGCAATTTTGAAAAGAAATGTCATGGTCAGAGTCAAAGATTTCATTTTGTGGATTTCAGCACTGACTCTGGAAAATGGCTTGAATACTAAATGTCACTTGCACCTGAGGGATTCAACATACTGGCAAATTTTTCAATTTAGAACCAAGGCCTCTTTCTACAGCCTCTGTATAGATTGGGTCAAGTATATCTATGACCACCTCTAGAGAGACCATAGACTACTTTCATAATAGAAGCCTCTAGCATCTCAGATATTATTCAGCTTTGCCTTCATCTCTATTGGGACTCTGTTTCATTTTCATTCTTTTTTTAAAAAAAAAAATGTTCATTTATTTATTCATGAGAGACACAGACTGAGAGATAGAGGCAGAGACACAGGCTGAGGGAGAGGCAGGCTCCTCGTAGGGAGCCCGTGATCCCAGGATCACGACCTGAGCTGAAGGCAGACGCTCAACCCCTGAGCCACCCAGGCGCCCCTTTTTCTTTATAGCTATCATTATTTGAGTTTTCCCTGAATTTTATTTCAGGTATCTCAATTTCCTTTAGAGTATATTTAAATCCATCTAAATTTATAAAATCTCTTTAATTTTTATTTCCCCATTTAGCCCATGTTTTTGTGTAGAAAAAATTATCTAAAAAAAATAATAATAACTCCTTCCAAATCCTTAGGCTGATGGTACAGAACCCGATGTCATTGTCTCTTACTTAAAACAAATAGCAACCTCGTGTATGAAACCTGCCTTTCACGGAAATTATTCCCTCATGTGCAACTAACCAACCCAGGGTCACACTAAGACCAAAAAGGAATGACCCCTGAGCCTGTAGCAGCAAGCCCTGTACCTCTAAATTTCAATTGTGTATTTTTTCTTCGTTTGACACTGAATGT
Source organism: Nyctereutes procyonoides (assembly GCF_905146905.1). Classification (NCBI taxonomy): domain Eukaryota; kingdom Metazoa; phylum Chordata; class Mammalia; order Carnivora; family Canidae; genus Nyctereutes; species Nyctereutes procyonoides. Next base: position 10,422,431 of record NW_026575122.1, read on the forward strand.
AGTATGGAATTTAGGGCAACATATCCCGTGCTGCTTACCTAAATTGGAAACCAATATTTAACATTACACCTGCTTAATCCAGCCCCCTTGCTTTATGCAAGTAGCAAATATTGTGCATACACATGCATCACGGAAAGTCAAGGTGCAGCAGCAGCACCCTTGGCTGCCCATTTATGAAATCCTTAAGGCTGTGACTTCAGTTAGGCCATAAACAGCCATGCAAATGTACCAGGACCAGAAATTTTGTAATTCAAGTCAATCTTGAGTAGTTTTGCGCCCTCACACCATGCATGAAGCCTATTAGCCTTTTTGGGGGGGGGGGGCAGCTAAGAATGATGTCAACAGATTGGCAGAGAGCTACATTGTTTACTTAAAGACAATGAGTAGAGATTTCTCTCTGAATAGTAAGCTATAGGAAGATTTTTAAATATTCTATTTTTGATTACCTTTACATCCTTAATATCTAGCATAGACTCCAGCACATATTGGAAGTCAGTGTATTTTAACTAATTGAATATCATAAAAAATACATTTTGACTACGGTTGTGGTTTCTAATGCATATCCAATTCTGGTTCTTCTTTCTTTCTGGTCTTATAGAAAGACTACACTTTCCAAGTCCTTTTATAGTTATGTGAAACTATTGACTTAATCTAGGCCAAGAAATATGAACCAAAATGATGTGTATCACTTCCGTACCAAAGCATTTAAGAACTTGTGTGCTACACTCAACACTATCTCTTCCTCTGCTGTTAGCATCACAGAACTGCCAGTTGAGACAACACTGTTAATAGGGTGAAGGTTTCTGTATCTCTGGATAAATAGCTATGTTATGTATGTATGTATTTTTTTTAGAGGGAGGGAGGGACAGAGAGAGAGAGAGAGGATGGTCAGAGGAAGAGGGAGAGAGAGAGAATCTGAAGCAGGCTCCATGCCCAATACAGAGCCTGATCTCACCTGAGATCATGACCAGAGTCAAAATTGAGTCCAATGCTTAACCAACTGAGCCACCCAAGGGCTTCTGTATCTGAATTGCTGCATATAGGAGACTTCCACTGGAGAGCTGGGCTACCCACATATGATTTTATGTAAGCTTTCATTTGTTTAGTTATCCATATTTGGACTTTATTTTGCTCTACTCTTGTTATGCTCATGCATAAGATTGGTTTTATGTTTGTTAATTGTCCCTAACAGAAAATGTTGGATCTACAGTAGTAGATTTTTTAACTCTTCATTGTTTATTATTATTATGTATGGATTATCTTTGAGAAGTCCATTCTTAACTTAATTTGTAAACTGATTCAATAAATTCCCTGTGAAGTCTTATCTATACGCTCAGATTTTTTTTTCTTTTTTTGGCTTGTAAAATTGCTATTGGCTATATGGCAAGTAGCTCTTTTTTTTTAACTGACTGTGGGACTTAATCTTGGAAATAAAATGCCAATTTGTGAAAAAAAAATCCATGACATATCTAATAAATGCCACAGATGAAAATAAATAACATGCAAGTAATAGGTAATGATTACTTGATCCAGAAGAATGACTTAATTAAATATACAGCATTCAAAGATTTTTACTTCAATAATTAAAATTCCCAGATTTTCAATTAAGAAATGACTCATGCTTTACCAGGCTTTCGCATTGCTCTCCTACTTCACAGCATACATTTTCATTGCCTTCTTAAGTATAGTAGTAAAGCCTTATTGTCAATGCATGTGACAATATAAACCAAACCAAAACCAAAACTGCTGCTTTAAAGGAAAAGGAGAGAAGCACTTTAGGTGAGGGAAAGTTCCATTATACATAATTATTTTTAGATTTAACCTAGAGTGTTGGCTTTAAAAATAAAAGAATACGACTTAACTATTTGCAAAAATTGTGAGTGGTTAAGTGGCCGGTGAAACCAGGCAAGAATACAGTACACATGATGGATGTGGTTTGTTTTTGTTTTTGTTTTTGTTTTATTTTTAGTGGCCAAAACCTTGGAAGCATGAGCCTGAGAGGAAATGAAAAATAAAGATCTAGAAAAGGGTCTAAATTTATAATTCAAATTTAGAATTGAAATAGAGAGAACTATTTATTCACCAAATTCTCAAAAGCAATTTTACAAGTGATGGAAAGTTTCGACCCTATGATTAAAATTTTACAGGGATTTTATTGAATCAGTTTCACAAATTTGATGTATAACCAGCACTTTACATGCACAATTTTAACTCTTGGAATAATTTTGTGAGTTAGGTATTATTTCATTTTCACAATTGAGAAAATTGGCTAAGAGAACTTCTAAGCTTACTTGGGATAACAAGGTTGGAGCTTGGATTTAAAACCTTCTATATCTGATTGTAAGGCCTATAATATTTCCACTGGATCTCATTACTTTCTTTGGAAGTCAACTAGGCTAATTTGTAAGGGAAGCAAATGGTAGCCCGATTAGTTATAGATAAAAGGAAGGCAAAGATTAACTATCATGACTTGTATTTCTGGATTCCTTCTGTTAAACCAAGGCTCTGTTTATGGTAATAGATGGAGTATGAAGTTTAAGAAAGAAAATTAGAAGTTTAATATAGAATATTTGGGTGCAGTAGGGCCTGCTATGAAGAACACAAATGTTAGAGTTCTATGAACATGAGTTTAGTTTTCATATCTATAAAATGGAAAATAATACCTTGCCTGTAGGATTTTTATAGACATAAGGGATAATGTGTAAGTACTTGGGAAAATGTCTGGCTCATGCTAAGAGATCAATGTATGATAGTTTAATCATTTTCACGTCTTTTTGCGCACTGTTCTTTGGACTGAATGCAACCCAAGTGGTTTCTGTGTACAAAGGAAGTAGAAGTAATCAGGGTAAAGTCAAAAGGAGTCAGATCAGTTGGGTAACATCAAGATAGGGAACAGAAGTGGCTGCATTTTTCTACTAAAAGAATGTCAGGCTATGATAATCAAAACCATAATAACAGATGAGACATTACAGACAGAAAATTTTACTGGATTGGCCATGGCCAGTGCGTGACTACCATACCTACCTCCCAGAAGTAGCAGAGAAGAATATACAGAGTGGGATGCCATCCTGGATAATGTGGCATAATTATGATTCTTGCCCTTTTCTATTAGCTTTCCATGGAAATAGACTAGGAGCCACTTGATGGAAACAAACTAGTGTTCCAATAGACAGATATATTACTTTTCACGGATCACTTTACATTCTAGACACTACTGTAGTAGTGTGTGTTGGCATTGCAAATATTCCCACAGCATCACTCCAAATGCCACAATTTTATATGTATGCGTTATCTTCCATAAACTTTTTAGGTTACCATTTTGTAACTTTTCTGAGAAAAATTACAAAATCCTGTGCTGGATACTAAGCTCTTGATTCTGAGCTCCAAAACCACCTTTACAGACTCCACTGAGGCTGCTGCTGAAGCTGCAAACCATATTTAGCTTTGCCAGGGATCCCATCAGTCTCTGCACAAAGAGGGCTCTAGACATGGACTGAGAAGCTCCAGAAAGGACTTCCTCCTTCTTGCTTGACTGTTGATTTCCTGTTCCAATCAGCATTGCTCCATTCCTTTGTCCCCTTGGCAGTGGCAGCTCGTAGAAATGGAGGGCATTCCAGATTGAATTGCTTCCATTTCCTGTAGAACCAGTTCATTGAGCCGTCTTTGAGACATAGCATCAGACATCTGATACCACTGTCCCTGTCAGATGTTTGGCAATAAGGGACCCCTGACTCAGAGGCAAGATGGCCAGGGGTGCACCATCCCCTTTCCAGAGATCTAAGTTTCACCCCAGGAGGCCCCTACCCCAAACTTTTAAATTTTAATAATGCCAACCTCTTTTTATTGCTTTCTCTTTCCCTGTTCTAGGGCTGGCAATTGCTTCCCCCAGTTGCTACCTCTGTTGACACCTTATGTGTGAAGAAGGGTTCATATAGTAGGTAGGGGACTTTTCTCCTTGGAAAGTCCTGCTTGCAAGGTTGTCTCCTGGCTAGTGTGTGGGAACTCTCAATATTTGATTGGTTCCCACCCTTCCCTCATAAGAATGGTTTATTGTGCCTAAACTGCAGATACTGTGGTTTATTTATACTGAGTACTTGCTCTCTTTCTGGTGGTCTGGAATTCTGGTAGGTGATAGGCAGAGTGTGCCTACGTGATCACCCCCAGTAAAACCTTTGGTTACTGAATGTCTAATGAGATTCTCTGATAGACAAATTCCACATATGTTGTCACAATTCACTGCTGAGGGAATTAAGGGCATTCTGTGAGATGCCACTGGGAGAGGGAGGACCTTTGAAAGCTCTAGTCTGGTTTTCTCCAAAGTTGACCCATAATCTTCTCCTTTTTGCTGATTTTGCTATTATTTTGCTGTAATAAATCATAGCCATGAAGATGGCTATATGTTGAACCCAGTGATTTCTCTCTAAAAAACCTAGAGCTGCTAACAGGGACCCCTAACACACCTTAGTTTCTCTTCCACTCCCTTCCTTTTTTATAGTTTTCTATACCTCGGTAATAATTCTTTGTATTAAATTTTCTCTGTTAGAATAACTGGCGTAGAGTAAGCCTAGTACTATTTAATAGCAGGGTTTTTCATAGTGTACCTTTTACCTACATCAGAAAAATTACCTGGACACAGTTACATATATATTCACACGCACACTAGAGGTACTAAATCATAGGCTCTAGGGAAGGATATTGGGAACTGGGTTTAACATACACACCTGAGAAAGAGAATATTTTAAAATAAATTTAGAGAACGTTTCTCAATCATGTGAAATAAGTTTATTCTTTCTTGAATACCTGAGAAGGTATTTATAGTAAATCATATGCTCTTGCCTTCGTGGAGTGAATTTACTTCTTTTATAAGAGCAGGCAACTTCCCAGTAGTCAGCATATCCTTGGACACTTAATACCTACGGGTACTTAATACTTTGGCAAATTGCTTTATAACCATATCATTAGTTATTCATAGAATCTGTAAGTAATATCTACTTTGGGTTTATTCCAAGGTCTTTGATAAGATCGATAGAAGTTAAATTGCGAAAATGTACACTGGCATGATAAAGAGTTTTACCCCCTTCTTTAAAATAACATTTTATTTTAGTTTAAGTAGCAGAGACATTTTTGAAATTTTTCTAGGAGACCCTCAAGACAATGACATGTACAATGAAGCTATATATATATATATTAAAATGCCTCTAAATATTTTTTATGGAGTTGATACTTTTTATCAATAAATTGGCAGAGCAAAAAAAAATAATAAATTGGCAGAGCAAGAATAAAGACTGTACAATTAAAAAACATATGACATACAAATGGGGCATAGAGATTTTAATTATAAAAGCCCAATGTAATCTTCTTTTCCATTTTTAATATAGAAATGTGTCTGTGACTCTCACCTTTTCTCCTCCTTACATGATCAGCTTGGGCTGACAACTATGATGGGATAATTAACAGACTAAAAAATGAGTAAGCTTGCTATGGGTCATAAAATCGAACTTAAGTTCCAAATGTAGTGGGGCAGTCAGTGACCTCATTATTCCATTCTGACTTTTAAAGCAACACTGAGCAAATAGGAATAAGTCAAAGTCACTCTCCAAGAATTGGGAATTAAACTGGGTGGTTCAAAAATCTTTGATTGGAGGCATCTGCTTCAGATCAGGTTAGTGTCCAGAACAGAGACTAGGCATTGCACTGGATTCAGATTTGTTCTTTTGACACCTCCCCGCCCAACATCTCCAGGCTCTCCTTGCACATTATGGACATTAAAGACCATCACAAGATACTTGGAACAGGATACTGAAATACATACTCCTCTGCCCCTTTGGAGTTAATCTGTGAAAAAGGCTAGGATAACAGCAGTCACAATTCCCCTCCCTTATCATTTCCTGATATTGGCACATTCTACTGCTCCTCGTTCATTGCTTCACTGTTTTGACTTGTCATCACTTCTATCTAAAATAAGAGATCCTTGGACTTATATTTCAGATTTTAAAGGTTTGGATCTTTTTTAATGGAAAAGTCCAGGTCTTTTCCAACATTGAACCAAATATTAATGAAAAGATATTAGCATCTAGAAATAGATTAGGTTATAGAAGAGAGGTTCTTTTTGGTTTCACTCAACATGTTTTGAGCATCTTCCATTTGCCTCTGGATTCAACACTTGATGATACAGACTTGGTTCTTCAAAAAGACCTCTTTTGAGTCATCTTTTTTTCCTCAGTGGGACAAGTGATTGCATTTTGGATCAGATGATTATTTGTGTTTGCCATATTGCAGGATATTTATCATCCCTGCCCATTGTCCACTAAAAAGTGACCATATTCTCCTCTATTATTTTGGCTATCAAATATTCCACATACATTGCTGATATAAGATGTGTGCTGTACTCTATTTGAATTTTAATGTAAAATAATTTAAATATAATTTCAATAGTATAATTTAAGAATCAAGAGGACATCATTTCAAAATCTGTTGTATCTTTTTTTCTGTCTGAGAGTTTTCTATTCTTTGTTATCATCTAATTCCTTCACCTCTTTTCTGGGCTAGCATCTCAACTTTGTCACATTCATGAGAACGTGATTTCCAGAGTGAATGATCTTTTTCTTAGAGACTAAAAACTTCATTTCAGTTTCCTGACAAGGAAACTTTTTTATTCTTGCTCTTGCAGAGCTGTTCTTTACTACTTCACTACCCACTAAATTCCAATTTCCTGTCTGAGGCAAGCCTTCAGTTCTTCACTAATTTGCCAAGCACAGATGAGTAGGAGGCCCTGAGTCATCAAGGAATTTCCAGTTTGGTTACCAGAGTTAATCACTTCCAAGGCCATCTTTTATGAATCATTTAGATTTTGACTTTCCTTTCTCTACTCCATCAGATGTTCCTTTTCAATCACGTCACCCTGGTTGTATAACAAAAATCAGCATCATGCTTTCAATGACTGTAGCAGACCACTTCTACCTAAAATAAGAATTGCTTCCTTACACATGGACAAATAGAAGCCTTCTCAAAAAGCAGTTATGTGTCTGAAAACTCAGCATTAATCATTTACTTGAGCTCTAAGATTGTGGGTAGGCCCTTTCATTTTTCTGTGTTTCTGTCTTAAATGAAAGGCATGGCTAGGTAGAGCCTAGACTAAAAGCTAGAGAGTGCTTTAGGTCTGTGAAGTAGGAAACAAGTACCACTTGAATTTTAAGCTCTAGGGTATGGTGTGAACTCAAATACATGTGGTTACTGAGTAGTCATTGAGTTATGATGACCATTTTAAGGTATATAAAAGAACTAATGTAGAAAATGTGGGGACATGGCTTCTGAACTATACTTCTAGAAGAGTCTCTGGATTCTAATTGTTTCTTCAATTTATACTTTGCACGGCCTCATTGAGCTATTGTCCAAGCTCCAATGTGCGTGCCAGCTAGACAAATGCCTAAATGGCTCCTAGATGAGGTCCTCTCATGTGAGGGCCAAGCTGACCATGACAATAAGTTTATAAATCAAATCAATTTCTGAATAGGACAGAAAAAAAGAAGAGGAAAATCAAATGCAAAATATTTGCATATTCAATGCTTCAAATCACAATTCTTAACTAGCTGTGTTGAAAATGATAAAACTATTTGTATTTATGAATATTTTTAACTCATTTGCTTTCAAGTAGTTAAACATTTTATACCTCATTTAGTATATATTTGAGCACATGTTTAAAAAAATCTCAGAGTAGTGTAGGTATAATAAATAATTAACACAAAATATTTAGGGTGATAGAGGTATATTCATAAATAGATTTGTGACCATATATTAAGGGACATACAAAATTTTAACTCAATTGTTACATGAAATCCACCCTTGGTATCCCCCTCAGATATCTTATAACAATTCAGATATTTTATACTGTTAAGAAATATAGGAGATCCATTTCTTATAGGTTGAGAATTTTATTTTAAGTGATGATTCACTGTCTTTCAAGATGTTGATACATCATCGGTTCCTGGCTCAAACTCGGCAGTCGCCCCTCATCTTACTCAGAATAAAACCAAAGCCCTTACAGCAGCTTCCATGCACCAAAACGATCTGTCTCCATGGTTAACTTTCTGACCTCAATCCCTTCTTTCCCAGACACTCACTCCATTCCAACCGCACTGGTCTCCTTGTAATCTCTCCACCTTCACATGAGCTCCGGTCTTAGGGCATTTGCACTGGTCATTTCCTCTGCCTGAAACTACTTTCTCTGGCTAACTTTCTCACATCCTTTAAACATTTGCCTAAATATTGCCTTTCCAATGAGGACTATATTTTTAAATATAACCCATTCCATACCCTGGTTCCTTCAAATCAACAGTCAAGATATACCTTACCCTGCTCTGCTTCTTGCCACTTTTGATGACATTTTATGGCTTATGAAAAGGCCATGTGATTTACTTACATATTTAATGTATTGTGTGATGTTGGTCTAAATCCTGATAGAATGTACAGAGCAAAAAACAATACTATTGCTATGATCTGAATGTTTGTGTCCCACCCAAATTCACTTTTTGAGATTTTATTTTATTTATTTTATTTTTATTTTTATTTTTTTACTTTTTGAGATTTTAATGCCCAAAGTGATGGTATTTGGAGATGGAGTTTTTGGGGAATAATTAGGTTATGAGGGTGCAGCCCTCATGAATGGGACTAATGCTTTTATAAAAAGACTCCTTAGAACTCTGTTTTCCTGTCACCACGTGAGGACACAGTGAGAGCTCTGCAGGCTGCAACCTGAAAGTAGGCCTCCCCTCACCATCTGGGACCCTGATCTTAGACTTCAAGCCTCCAGAACTGTTAGAAATACATTTATGCCATTTAAAGCATTCTGTTTGTAGCTTGCCCTATTTTGTTATAGCATGTGTTGTTTTGTTATAGCAGCCCAAAAGACTGATAGTTGTGTATCTGCTTTGTCCATTAATGTGTCCCAGTTGCTAAAACAATGATTTTTTCACACTAAGCACCCCCAAAACATTTGATCTTTTTGAAGAGAAGTAACATGATTAGGTAATGATGATAAAGAATGATGATGATGATAGTGGTGGTGATGATAATGATGATGAAGTGCTTATTGTTTTCTACCTTGGACTAAATAATTAACTTTCATAATTTACCCAAACTTCCCACTAAATACTGTGGCACATAGATATTATAATATTTCTATCATCAATGAAAAAAAACTGGAGAAGTTAAGGAATTTGTTTCGGATTAAACACCTAATAAACTAGAGGAACTGGGACTGACATCTAGATATGTCAAACATCAAGATCTAGGCCCTTATCTTATAGGATGCTATAATTCCCAAAATAATAATTTAGGAAAATCAATTTCATACTTGCTTTGACTACTGACCAATAAAGGAAATAAATTTATTTTATATGGATAATATATTGCAGATACTGTAGTACAGTATATCATATGGCCTTTCACCAATCCATTTGATATTTTGGAGACTGTTATTCTGGTCCTTGAATTCATGAATCATTTATTTCACTTTACTACTCACTTTATAAAACTGCAAAATAATTGCTATGAATATCCTGTGAAAGTCTATCAGCACAAAATGAACTATTCCGAATGAAACATGTAGAGTAAAAACTTTTATTAACTCAGCTTGCTCGATAACACAAAATCACAAGTAAAAAAGTAACGAGACATGAGGGAGCAATATTGTCAAAGGAAGGAATATAAAAACTTAAAGATTGCAAGTGGCTAAGTTATAAATGAGACAAACAAAATATGTAATAGTTGGTATCAATAAGAAACATATGCTATGAAGAATAGAGATGGAGATAAAAAAGCAAATGTGCATAAACTTAACTAGATAGAAATTATTCCCAGTATGAAGTATAGTATTCCCACTTAAGTTAGCTCATTTTTAAGTTGCTGATAAAAATAGTGCCTACTTCAGGGAGTTGTTTAGAGAATAAAATGAGTTTATATATTTTAAATGTTTAGAAACAGAGTCTAGCAAGTGTAAATGTTTTCTATAATCATTTTATGGTTCTAATGGGCAGAAATGTATCTCTCTTTACTTTCCTATTATGGAAATCAATTGCTCTTGAATGATTTGACTTCATATCTACTTAGAAGTAGGCGGATTTGAATTCAGGTCAATTGAAGATTTTAATCTGTCCTTTTTCTTCTCTTTTCACTCTGTAGCATCTGGGAACAGATGGAAACATTCCATCATGATAGAGGAGGGAATAGTCTGTTACCAGAACACTGCGCTCCAGGGTCTTCGCTGGCCTTTGTACTTCACCCCTCCGGGCATGCATTAACATCCATGCAAATACCTAAGGACCTTTTCCCACACTGCATCCCCTTTCTGAAGGCCTCGGATTCTTTCTGGTTTCCAGCTCTCAGCGCGCTTGTTGAGTTCATCATGGAAGCTCCAGAAATAACTTAGTGTACCGCATGCCATGAGCAGGAAATGGGGATTGCAGGGAATTACTCTGAGCTCTTTCTCTGCCTCATCACACAATGTCACTATTTCCACTCTAATAGGGCCACCCCCTGGGGTCGTGGAGCACACTAAAAACTCCAATGGTAAGCAGCGCACCAGTGCCCTCTGCTTTCACGTGGTTGCTACCGCTGCACTCTGCCATTCTTGGCCAAAGCCCACATAGTGATGCTTTTGCTGGGTGAACAGGGAATACACTGAGCCCTGAGGTCTCAACCCATTCCATCCCAAAGATGCTGCCAGAGGCTCTTGGTCTTGTCATCAGAAAGAATTCGAGGATAGACATGGCACAGCATATGAGCAACACAAGCAAGAGTTTCTTAAAGTGAAAATACACTCTCCAGATGAAAGAGTGAGTGAGCTTGAGAGATAGTTGCATGCCCTCAGGGCTGGATTTCTATATTTTATTGACAGTTATTAACTCGGGGCTGGAAAATTTGTTACTTGGTGCAGGGATTTCTTGGAAGCAAGGTTTCACATGTTTTCTTCCTTATTTGGTCAGGGGTTTCCTGTCATGATAGCCACATCTTGGGCCTGCCTGAGGTGATAGGGCTCCTTGTGGAGTGCTCCCAGGACAAGTCTCTGGCTTTCCAATAGCTGGCCATGGCTTCCTCGTTGCTGGCTTCCAGGGATCTTGTTAGAATCCAGCTGAATGCCTCTAACTGTGCTGCTGAATCCTATCTCAGGGAGCCAGGCAGCACTTTAAACCTGGTTTCATTCCATTCAAATCTCCCAGGGAGTGCTTTTCTCTCTCTTATGTGGAGATAACTTCTTTATGTTATATCGTGTATGTATCTTCTATGTCCTGTGGCTACTGATTGAATTAATAATAAGGAAAATCTCAAGGCATTGAATTAGATATAGATTTTGAAATTTCATAAGAAAAATTTGATCGTACAAGTGTGTTTTCTGGCTAAATCATGAGTTGAACATTGATTCCTCCCCCGCCCCACCCAACACACACACACACTGTTCAGCCTTTATAGTAGAAAGTATTAGGTGATAGGAATTATCAGAAATCAAAATACTAGGATAGTGGTTAAAAAATGATTTAAATCTTTGCAAGAGTGAGAAAAGGGAAGGAAACTTACATTTACTAAGCATCTGTTACTGTTTCTCCGGTGTTAACATTTTAATGGAATATTTAACATTTATTAAATGAGTCATAAAGCAAACAAGAAACTATGCTTACTACACTGTATTTTATTTAAATAACAGTCATTTACATTTAAATAACAGTTCTAGGGATGCCTGAGTGGCTTAGTGGTTGAGCATCTGCCTTTGGCTTAGGGCCTGATCCCTGGGTCCTGTCATGGAGTCCTGCATCAGGCTCCCCACAACAGAGCCTGCCTATGTCTGCTTCTCTCTCTCTCTTTCTCTCTCTCTCTCTCTGTGTGTCTCTCATGAATAAATAAATAAAATCTTAAAAAAATAAATTATAATACATAAATACATACATACACAAATAACAGTTCTAGGCATGATGGGATTCCTGTTCCAAGGCTCTCCTTTCCTTCACATCTTGTGATTCAATAACAGCCATCACATATTAGGCTTTATTCCCAGCAATATTCTTTCATTGATTATTTGTCTCCATGTGACTTTTTGTTTTGGATTACCACCTATGCCAAACTAGCAGGAAAGGAAATTCATTTGCTCCTTTTTTCCACCAATGATTTTAAAATAAATATCCTTTTTTTTAAGATTTTATTTATTTATTCATGAAAGACAGAGAGAAAGAGAAAAAAAGAGAGAGACAGACAGACAGAGGGAGAAGCAGGCTCCATGCATGGAACCCGATATGGGACTCGATCCCGGGACTCCAGGATCACACCCTGGGCCAAAGGCAGGTGCCAAACCGCTGATCCACCCAGGGATGGATCCCCCATAAACATCCCTTTTAAAACTTTAAGTTTTCCACCTTCCTATATTGAATTTTGTTATACTACATAAATTACACAACCTAACCTTTAGACAATACATTATAGGGATCCACATTATCTTTACATAGTGATCTCTCATCATCAGAAAAAAAAAATTTCTTCAAAAAAAATACAACAATCTTTGTCAAAATCATTCTACTATTCCTGTTTTTAATTTTTTCTTCCTTCCCAGGATGCTGTGGGCGTGCTTTTAAATGCTGAAGACCTATATAGAATTCCAATTATTTACTATAAAAATGCACTGGTTAGAACTCCTTGTCCTGTTAGGTCAAAAGACTTTAGTAAGTATAGAAGTCACTTTTAGGCAACAGACTTGAGCCACAGAATGCAGAAAGGGCCCATAGGGGACCACCTGACTGCATACAGATAGGCCCCTCAGATGACCCACCTCAAAATAGCCATAGACCCTACTGACCAATGGGCTATTTATAACCAGGCACAGTTACCAAAAAGGGAGAACTCCATACATATATCCCCACACCTCTTCACCTTTCCTCTTTAAAAACAACCCAACCCATTATCTAAGTCTCTCTCTCTCTTTTTTTTTTCTGTCCCCCCTGCCATTCCCTTGCAGTGTATTCGATAAACTTCTGCTTCATTTATTCACCCTTGGGTGAATCCTTTCACTGTCCCAACACCAGCTTCCACCCACTCATCACACCACATTTGAGGGGCCCCATCTGATCAGGAGAGACACCACAGATACACTTGGAGCAGGAGAACTTACTCCATGAAAGATTTCTGTACTGCTAAGGGGGACCTATGAACACTTGTTGCCCATGTGTGAAGGAGAAAGATCATAAAGACTAGAAGAGAAAGTTATTTGTTCTTTTACATTTTGTAAAAGCTTACCTGCTTCACACATATTTCCTAGGACCTCCCAGTGAGAGTTGTCTCCCATAATCTGATTATTTCACTACTTACATTATATTTTTCAGTGGTCCATCAGATATACAATGATAATATGTTCCTTCACAATGTCATTATCTGGCTCCAGAAGCCCATTGAAAATACAGGTAATCACTTCTATAAAAATATGAAAATTCAAAGATACTTATTGTGTAGTCAAGTCTATCCATTAGTTGAAAGTAAGTAGTTGTAATTATTGTAACTAAAGAAAGAAACCCAGAATTTGAGAATCAGGTTAAGATACAAATGAGCAGCCAAAGATGAGTAGAAACTTTACTTAGAGAGATGATGGCCCTTCCTGAAGTGAGTAAGTGTGGCAAATATATGACCCTGGGTTATCTGTTGTTGATCAGATGGTGAAAACACAAAACCCACCCCTCACGCTATTCCCAAATCTCCCCTCTAAATCTTTACTCTGGCACATGCCCTCCTTCATCCATTGTCCTTAAACTCAGACTTCAAAGTCATAGATGGGCTAAGGTTGAAGTATGAGGTGTGGCTCAGGATTGGGTGAACATTTATTTTTTTGCATGCTTCTTGGTAATAAAAGTAGATATAAACTTAGAGTCTGAATTTCAGAGGACCTAAAGGTCACTGTTAAAAAAGCTTATCAGAACGCCTGCTTCACAATGATGTTAATGCCTTGTACTTCTTCCTGGCCAAGTACCTTCTGTCCTACTCAGAATAGCACAATAGTTAATTCTTGAAGCCTACCTTGTCTTTCAAGTCTGAGTAAACTTTGGGTAAACCAAAAGCTTTTCTTCGGGTTCTCATTTTATAAGAATGCATGCATATATAACACAACACAAAACATAAATCCTAACTTTCTTCTTTCCACTTAAGGACACTGGGCTCTCCTTTCAGGCACAGAGCAAAACTTATTAAACTGCATATTTCCACACCTAGCACAGTGCCAGCCAAATAATGGGTACTCAAGAAAAAATGTACCATATAATGATTAAATAATAGATCTACAATAGAAATAGCTCATGATTCATCAGGATTAAACTACTGGATTAGAAATAATTTACTTGACAGTGACTTCAGAAATACCTATTGATTTGCCTTTGCTAAAACTGATAGGCAAAAAGATAATATGCAGATTCAAGCCATAGCTATAATTTAGTCTGAAATACACAGACATGGGTAAAAATATGTAAAACTAATATGTCCCATTTAAGAAGATATGAATTAGGATTGCAACAAGTAAGAAAACAACAATTCAAATTCCTATGATCCAGAGTATCTGAGACTTCATTCAAAAGAATTTTCTTTAATTAGCTTCAATTATGTTAAAGGAGAATAGATGAATGGATTGGTATTTAAAACTAAAACTAAAAAAAAAAAATAAAAATAAAAATAAAAAAACTAAAACTAAAACTAAAAATTCTAAACAGAGCCTATTGAGCTGAAATTACTATGTCATTCTATATTCCTTATTGAAAACTGACAGTTCCTGAATAATCTTATCACTATCCAAAGTGTTCATTAGCTAATGCTGTAATAGGCTTTTCCTCCAAAAACCTGTGGTCTTCTGATAGCATTTCTTCATGCATTAGTTGCAAAAATAGCAAGTGACAAATTCTTCATAACACATGGACCCTATTTCTAGGGCCAAATCCTACTCACAAAAATACTTAATATTAATAAAGCAACATCTTACATTTTACGGACACTTACTGTGAGAAAGATATTTATGTTTAGACTTTTTTCGAACTGGATTCTCACAACATACCTAATGGTAAGGGCTGCTTGTATTGTTAATCCAAAAGCCTGTTTCTCAAGATGGGAAAATTATTTCCATTTAAAAGCTGACAGAAAATAGGTGGAACCATTAATGAAACCCACGGCTTTTCTCTGCACCATTCCAAGTAGAAAACAGAAGTTAGCAAATGTTGAAAACAATTCTTTTATTCATATTCTAAATTCAGAGATCCATATTTAGGATAGACTAAGCTAAATGTTATACTACCTAAAAACCACACAAGAATAACACCTTAAAGGTAGTGTAATAAATATGTTTGTTGAACTATGGCTCCAATGTAGGGTTTTCACCAGTGATTACCCTTAATCCTAGCACCTCTAACATGTTCCTTTTTTCTTTTTAATATTTTAATCAGGGGTCTCATTTAAGCTGGAATTTAAAAAGGTTCAGAACTATTCCTGCCTTGACGCAAAACTTTGTGTTTTTGTTATGACTATAACAAGTAAGGTTTTTATAATCCTCTGTTTCAGGGCAGAACTGTGAAAAGTAGCTTTTGATGTTTGGTATTATTATTTGCTTTCTTTTTTTGCCAGTTAATCTTGGCATCCTAGGGTGTTTTTTCAAACACTGGAGTAATAGCATAGCTTCCCAAAGTTTGGCTACTGGTTTAGAACAAAGAAGCTGGATATTATCTGAGTAATTCCCTCCTCAGTAGTTTCTTCATTTTAACATTATTTGGGTAGATTTTCATTCTTAATTAATTCTAAATATGAAAATGTTTCATTACTATGTGATATTAACATAGGAAAAAGCCCGACATGAATTATGTTAAGTGAGTTTAGCAGCAAATGTAGTTTTGGCCAAAACAATAATTTCTACATTAAAAGATTTACTGACTCCAATGCACTTATAATTTGAAATGAAAATAAAAACTTGGGGGGATCTCTGGGCGGCTCAGCGGTTTAGCGCCTGCCTTTGACCCAGGGTGTGATCCTGGAGTCACGGGATCGAGTCCCACATTGGGCTTCCTGCATGGAGCCTGTTTCTCCTTCTGCCTGTGTCTCTGCCTCTCTCTCTCTCTCTCTCTGTGTGTGTGTGTGTCTCTCATTAATAAATAAATAAAATCTTAAAAAAAAAAAAAGAAAAACTTGATATCCTTAGGCCAAAGTATCACCTATAATACTGTATTGCTCTAGGAATCAGTTTCCATTTCACCTAGTATCATATGACTATTCAGTTATTTTGTTTGTGTTAGTCATCATTTACTGTAATTTCAATGCCCTATTTATTTAACAAAATAGTTATGGGGAACTATGTCTGTTCAGTGAGTTTTGGGGTCATTTCACTGAAAAAATGGATTGTAGCTTGCAAAGACATAGGGCTGATTGTGTATGCACATATTTTATAAAAATGTTAATTTGCAAGTCAGGTTAACTTCTTAATTGATCTAATCCTTACTTTTAGATGTCTCCAAACTAATGCATGGTAAAAACATAAAATTATAGTGAAAAAGCACCTGGGTGGCTTATTCAATTAAGCATCCAATTCTTGATTTTGGCTCAGGTCATGATCTCAGGGTCTTGGGATGGAGCCCCACATCCCACTCCCTGCTCAAGGGAGAGTCTATTTGTCTTCCTCTTCCTATACCCTTCCCTCAATGCTCTCTCTCTCTGTCTGTGTGTGTCTCTCTCTTTCAAATAAATAAATACATCTTAAAAAAATAGTGAAATATAAGTGAATTTATCTTAAACAAAAGTAATAATTACAAATAAAATAAGCAAACCTTGTGTCCAAACTCATTTATACGTTCATACAAACTTACCAGTTAGGGGCCCCATTTGACAAAAGAAGAAACTGAGACTTGGAGAAGTTAAATAGAGTGTACAAAGTTAGAAAATTCCTGGGCTAATATCTGAACCCAATTAATATGAAAACAAAACAAAACAAAAAATGTCTTTGGAACCGCTTGCTATATGACTAATAAATTAGAATGCACGTATTGGATGTATAAACTGTTCAGAAATGTAAATGTAAGAATATTGAATATGACTGTGTCACAAATTATCTATACGACTGAATAAACTGACCACTGAGGGCCAATGTCCTCATCCATAATATGAAAGTATTTAGCCAAATTCAATTATAGCAGCATTTTTGAGGACATAAATGTGGCGCCAGATTAATCATGCCCATTCTTATGATGGGAAGCATTAAAACCAGCAGTTGGCAATAAAAGTGGTTTACACAGGTGAACATGTCAACATTTCAGTGTTTCAAAACTCTGTTAATACTTTCCTGTCAATATCACTGCCACTTATGAATTAGTGCAACATACAATTATGAGACCACAAAAAACCCCAAAACACTGAGCCCGGGAAACTCTTGTAAGGTAGAACAAGAACATACTTGAATAGTAGCACAGAAATAGCAAACCTGATTTTCTTTGTCAGTTTACGAGAAAATACTTTTAAAATAGCCTCGATTGCACAAATTTGGTCAGTTTTGATTTTAGCTGTTTTTATAATTACATTGGAATAGTATCAGTCATTTCTAGATGAAAAGTAGGAGAAAAATAGCTTCATGCCAGTGTGACAAGATCTACATGAATCTTACATCTTATGGGAAGGGTAGTGAGGTGTGCATTCTGCTATCGTTGCTCAAATTTGCAACCACCTTCTGGTGTATTTTTGTTGGATATACCTTAGAATGGATGCTGGGGCATAGGCTATTTACTACTTTTCCTAGACACTTCCAACAATTTCTAATATAGAAGTGTAGGAAAGAACTCTCATTGCTTCCATTGAAATCCTTGAAAACATTTGGTATTTAAAAATTTTACCCCTCTTGGGATGCCTGGGTGGCTCAGTGTTTTATCTCCTGCCTTAGGCCGAGGGTGTGATCCTCGAGTCCTCCAGTCCCTCTGCCTGTGTCTGTCATAGAGATTAATTTTAAATAAATAAAATCTTTACAAAAAATAAATAATAAACAAATAAAAATTTCTCCCCTCTTTCATCATTTTGAGGTTTGAGTTAGAGTAGTGTGATATTGATTTTTATTTTCTTATTGTTTAAGAGATTCTTCTAAATTTTTTGGTCCTTTATTATTCTCTTTACAAAGTCTCTTCAAGTTTTTAGCCCATTTTTAAAAATGGTTTATTTATTTATTTGAGAGAGAGAGAACACAAGTAGAGAGCAGGGCAGAGAGAGAGAGGGAAAGAGAATCTCAAGCAGACTCCCTGCTTAGCATGAGCCAGACTCAAGACTATATCTTCTGACCCTGAAATCAGGACCAGAGCCAAAACCAAGAGTTGGTTGCTTAACTGACTGTACTATCCAGGCTCCCCTAGCCCATTTTTCCATTGTATTCTTTAATTACTATTGGTCTATAAATATCATTTATAAATTTTGGATATGAAATTTAAGTCAAATGCATGTTAAACCAATATATTTTCGCAATCTCTCAATCTGCCTTTTTGTTCTCCTACTAATGTCTTAAATAACAGTGAAGTGTTACTTCTCATAGTTAAATTTATCAGTAATTTGCTCTATGGTTAGTGCTATTTGTGTCTTATTTAAGATGTATTTGCCTTCACAAAATGACAATGTGTTGCCCTTTTTTTTTTCCCCTCAGAGCCTTGTTTGCAATTCACATTTCAGTCTGTACTCCACTTGAAATTGATTTTTGTAGATGGAATACCCAAAAGAATATTTTTTGTCTCTATCATTGTACTAAAGCCACTGTTGTAATCATTACAGCTTTATAGTATGTCTTGATTCTATCAATATAAACCCTCCCTTGTTCGTTTCATCAAATTGCCTTGGTATTTCTTGGGCCTTTGCATTTCTCATGAGTTTTTAAATCATTTTGTCAATTTAAAAGCAAAACAAAACAAATAAAATACAAAATCTAGCTGTGTGTTGTATTGAATCTATTTTTTAATTGGGAAAGAAAATACTATCTGTATAAATAATAAAACTTTTGATCCATCAACACACTATATCCCTCCATTTGGAGCTTTTACTATTCATGACTAATATTTTATAGTTTTCAATGTAGATATAAATTAATTTTGTGGATGCTTTGGTAACTGGCATTTTTTTTTCAATTCTTTTTTTTTGAGTTGTAGAAATATTTGAATGATTTTTATATATTGACCTTTGTATTGAGCAATCTTGCTAAATTCACTAATTAATTCTAATAATATGTAGATTTTCTGTATAATAAATCAAATTGTTTTCAAATAAGGACAATTTTATTTCTTCCTTTTCATTTATCTTTTATTCTGTTATGTTGCCTTTTTGCATTGACACATTAAATAATGATGATTATAGAAGACAGCCTTACATTTTCCCAATTTCAGCACAAAGCTCTCAATATTTTATCAAGTATGATCTTTATTGAGTTTGCTTGTAGATGTTTTTTGTTTGTAGATAGTCTTTATCAGATTAAGAAATTCCACTTCTATTCCTAATTAGATGAGAGTTTATCATAAATGTACTAAGTTAAATGCTTTTTTAGCATCTATTGAGACAATACTATGCCTTTCTCTTTTTTTCTCTTAATGTGGTGAATTATACTTATAAATTTTTAAATATTAGAGCTAAATTGCATATCAGAATAAATCTAACTAATGATGGTACATTATCCTTTTTATACACAGCAAAATTTGGTTTGCTAATACTAAATTTAAAGTTTCTCATCTTTGTCTATGGAAAGAATCTAACTGCAACTTTTCTTCCGTGTAATGATTTTGTCAACTTTGTATGTCAAGGTTATATAACCAGCCTCCTAAAAAGTCTTGGAGTGCATTCCCTTTTGCTCTATTTACTAAAAGATGTAGTATAAAATGCAGGTATTTCTTTATTATGTATTGAGTGAAACTCATCACTGAAGCCAGCGAAATCTGGCTAGTTTCTTAATAGGAAGATTTTCCATTTACACCTTTACAGTTTTGATAGACATTGAAGATATTGAACCAATTAAACTTTTTATTTCTTTTTTGTTGGTTTTGCTACATTATATTTTTAACATATATACATATTTTATCCAAATTGCCAGATTGATTGGCTATAATTTATTTATAATAAATCACTCAGGAAACTATTTCTTGGAAAGTAATCAAATTCTTTTTATTCTTTCTCTGCAAATAGAAGTTAAAATAACTGCACAAGAAAAATGAAATTAGGACAAGATGGCAGGGGGAGAGGGGGCTCATCATTATGCAATGAAAGCCAAACCAACTTTCAACATAATTTTAGTATGCCAAAGCTGATTGTATGTGTGCACGTGTGTGTGTTTTCTTAAAAATATGTAAAGAGTAAATTTGAGACCCAAACTTCATAAAGTTAAATATGAGAGATTAAACACATGTGTTTCTCTCTCTCTCTTTTTTTCTCACATGTGTTTCTCTTTACTGATTATTCAGGCCCTCCAAATTGTGAATGAACATCCACAAAATATTAACAATAGGATAGTTGAGGCAATGACATAAGAAAAGTTACTTTTAGAAAATGATTGGGTGGAGGAGTGGTAACATATTTAGGAAACTAGAAGAAGCTGTACCCTAACTTGTTTTGATGTGTTTCCATTTATCACACTTTTCATTCTTGATGCACCAAATATCCTCTCTCTTTGTCCAGTGGGATCCTCTTCCAGTTGGCTCTTGCTTACTTTAGACATGACCCTACTCGCTCTGAAAGCTTCTTTGTTCTCTGGTATGTGAAGCTGGTTCAGATCCATCTTACACATTTTCTGCTCCCAATCTGAAATTGTGTTTTGTTTTATTTTGTTTTGTTTTTTTCCCAAGGAGTCTTAGTTCCTATGAGTGGAAAAGGACTGTTTAGAGATCATAATCTAGGCACTCAGTGTGATCATGTCTAGTGAGTTGTTCACTTTACCACAAAGTAACCCTATCAGTACTGTTGATTTGGTATGACCCGTTTCAGGTTCATTCTTTCAAAGTAGTCTTGACTCTTCAATCACTCTTGTGTGTTCTATGTCTTTCTCTTGGTTGAATAAACACTTTCAAGAATATATATCCATGTGCCCCCAGAGTTTAGAGATCTGAATGATCTCATTGTCATGTTGTTTAGAAACTCTTAAGGATTCAATGTCCTGAAGTGTGATACATGAGAGGTTATGAACAGAATTTGGGAAAGAATTTAATGTGATGTTGTCACAGTCTAACATTCTTGAATAAGGGCAGTGTAGGGAAAGATTATTTTCAGCTGTCATGATGTTGCTGTTGATGACAGGAGGAGAGAGTCTATGGTTATTTGTATTCTCACCACAATATTTAATATTACTTCCTGATAAAGGTTTGTGTTCTTTTTTGTTTCTGTTTTTATTTTGTTTTATTTTTTTGTAAACTATGAAGTCTAATTGTCAGCCAACAAGTGTACTATGACTTGTAACTATATTCCCACAAATATGATAAACACAGAGATTTGGAAGAAGTAGCATACATAGTGACTTCTTCAAGAAAGTCTAATGATTTCAAGAGATAAAAATGACATTGGTGCTAAAAAAAAGTTAAGAAAGAACATAGAACAAAAAGCTGTGAAATAATGTAACATATATCATTCATACATTATTTTAGAGGAGAGATAAATTTGGATTGGAAATATATCCATTCACTATTAATTCATGTATTTACTCATACATCTTCCTCCAAAGATGTTGAAGTGATTTATAGAAACACATATAGTCATATATACAACAAATTACAATGCCCACAATTATCAAATGAATAGAGAAATTGTGTGAAGAGAAATTTGACAATAATTAATACTTTAGAAATACGCACAACTAATGGATGAAAACTTTCACTTCCTTTAATTTACATGAAGAACATGAGCCTAAAGATTTAACAATGAAGACATTTAACACAATGCTATTTGTCATGGTAGTAATGTGTTTACCACTGAACACAGCATTAACTATTCAGCCATCTGAAAATACTTCAATTGAATGATTATATAAAACCACTGAATATCATGTTTTCAAATAATGTTTCATGACATGCAAAAACTCACATAATATTAATTTTAAAAATATAACATAAAATTATATCTTAGCACATTTCCAACCTGTGAAAGTAAAACCACAAATTTCATAGAAAATGTAATGTGAGGGGCACCTGGGTTGCTCAGTGGTTGAACGGCTGCCTTTGGCTTAGGTTGCAGTCCCAGGGACATGGGATGGAATCCCGCATCAGGCTCCCTGCAGGGAGCCTCCTTCTCCCTCTGCCTATGTTCTTGCCTCTCTCTCTCTGTGTGTGTCTTTTGTGAATAAATATATAAAATTTTTAAGGAAAAAATAAAAGAAAATGTAATGTGAATAGATCTAAGTATTTGAAGTGTTTATTTTGGATGGCTTTTACAGATAATTTTAAATTTGTTTTATGTTACTTTTTTCTATTTTTCTGTGATTTCTACAGGGATTTTCTTTTGTAAGGATCCCTTTTTTGTGAGATAAAATTTTATTTCACTTTTAGAATGTAATACATGCACTAATTAAGATAAAATATATACGGTAGGAAGAAAGAGAATAGAGTACCAAAATTAATTAATTAATTAATCCATGTATCAACTTGCAGTAATAATTAGCATGCTTTCACGTATTTTATGGCTGCTAAAATGAACCACATGTTTGGGCTCAAAGTTCCTAATAACCAGGTAAACACAGACACGAAGAAACTATTATATGATTGGCAGTATACATAAGCCAAAAGCAAACCAGTTATCTGAGGAAGTGCAATTATCCCTGGTAATAGGGCTTAAGAGACCTTCTTTTAGACTTTATAAGAGGATATTGTGTTATACTGTCAAATGGAATAAACAGGAAGTTTTTGTTGAATGGGCAGGATTTCAACTAAATCTCTAGGTTTGAATTTTTTAATAGGTAGAGAAGACACTGGATAGATACATTCTAGACAGAGAAAACAACAGGAACAAAGTAATAAAGTGATGAATAAATTCAATATGCTTCAGGTCATTTAAGATGGCAAGAGTAGAGGGTTTATATTGGAAAGACATTGATAAAGTATGACATGCAAATGTCAAACATAAGGGTCCAGGGGATAAAGAAGAAGTCAGAGATGAAGAGGGGAGAAGAAGAGGGAGGGAGGGAGAGAGAGAGAGAGGGAAAAGCATTAAGTTCCATTGGAGAGGAGTATGCATGGATATCTTAAAAAAGATACTTAAATAAAATTAAATTTTGTATATTTAGAAAGAAGACTTTATAACATCACAAAACAGCTATGATTTATTGACGTTTTAGGGAGTGTTGGAAGTTTTGATTAACCTATCTTTAATCTACACACAATTTTCAAGATAAGAGTATTTATTCCCATTTTAAAGATAAGAGCGTTAAATGGTTGAGTCAGTTGCCAAGATTGTACAAGTTAGTGGTAAAAATAAGGTTTGACAGCTGTTTTACCTATATTCTTTCCATCTATACATTGTGGTAGCTAAACATGAAGACTCTGAATTCAGTCATAGGAGTTTTTTTTTAAAAAAATTGGTCCATTAGCTGTTAGAGGATCTTCATATTTCCATTTCCTCATCTTATAAAGGAGTATGATAATGCAATATACCTTACAAATTAATTTTTAAGATTAAATGATTTCTTGTTTATAACATATATGAAACAGTGCCTGGGACATAGCCTTTACCTCTCATTGTATTTTTCTGTCTCTTCTCACCTTGAGCCAAAGGTGGTAGAAAATAAAAAATTAAGATTGTAATGTATTACTTTGAAATAAAATATATAATAAAAATTACTCCCACTGCCAATTCTCTCAGTCTCACCATAGTTTTAAGACCTAGTAGAAATATTATAATTTTTCTGAGAGTTTTTTTTTTTGTATCCTAATACCCACAATTCCCATGGGTTAGGTGCCCCACTTCATGCTACCACAGCTTGAAAGGACTCATTTTGTTTATTTATATATCCCCAGAGTCTGACAAATTGTAGGGACATAATAAACATCTTACAAACTATGAAGGAAAATATTTAATTTCAGTCATTAGTCTTAAAAAAAAAATAAGTTCCTTAAAACTAGTGTAGAGTGCTTCCTCAAAACTCAAATACCTAAACCATAAAATTCCCAGAAAGCTCTTGAAATTTTAACACTTAGATAAATGATTTAATATGAAGAATAGAGACACTCTGTTAACTCCTGGAAAAGCATGTAGTGCACACAGACATTTTGTAAAATTCTAATGACATATATGGAAATTATGTTTACCTGTCTTGAAATTTGTTGACAAACTCCAGAATATACTTTATCATCAATGGAAGTATTCTTATAACACTGCTTTAATTATAATATTATCTCCAGACTAATTAGGTATGGACTGGCCCTTTATTGCTTTAAGCATGGACTTTATGTCATAGGCTAGCTTAAGACTTAGACTGTTTATAGTAAGGTTTTTCTGCAAGAAGAAAAAATGTTTTATTTACCACATACTTGTACTTTCTTTTCAAACAATATAGTTTACTCGTACCTTTTCAGATTACCCTTCAAACATTCAAGCAGAGTAATTAAAAAAAACTTGAAAACCAAGCTTGCCTCTTCTGATATACATTGCAGGAAAACAATCTCAGATTCAGAACCTAAATATTCTATTTAATTTCTGGGAGGCAGAAGTAAGACTTAAAAACAACTCCCCTCCTACCTGTAAAAAATGAAGTTGCAGGCTTAACTGTCTTCATTGTGGTAGAAAGACACACTGAGGACAAAAAAGGGAAGTCAAATTTCTGATATCAATGGCTGATTGCTTTAAAGTAATGAAATAAAATATGAGAAGGCCTATTATATATTGGTGTGACTAGTAACAAAGAAATGATAATTTAGTATTTGACTATTTAACTATTTAAATTTCTAAATGCCTATAAACTAATTGGAATAATTATGATGGGCACCAGGTATTGTATGTTAAGTGATAAATCACTAAATAACAACAACAACAGAAACTAATTGGAACGAAGGTTTTAAGAGCTGTGTGCAAATCTGGAAACCTTGGAGTTAGGAATATAAAAAATAGGGGAAAATGGGTAAAATCTGACTTTTATAACATACTATATGCTTTTGGAATTTAGAAGTTTTAATGACTTTTCTTGCTCTATGCTTAGATTCCATGGGTAATATTTCAAAAGTAAATGCAGATGTCATTTGAAATAATAAGCAGTCACATCAAATAAAGTTTTGAAAAGTAAAGAAAAAGAAATAAATTTGAAGACAGCAAAAGAGAAACTATACCTTGAATGTGAGGGGAAAAAAAATTCAAATGACAGTATGTTTTTCATCAGAAAACCATGGAGGCAAGAATGAAGTGACACAACATTTTTCAAATGCTAACAGAAAGGAATTATCAGCCCTGAATCTTCTATCTAGCAAAAATATCCTTCAGGAATGAAGGGAAATTAGACATTCTCAGATGAAGGAAAACTAAGAGAATTTGTCCCTGATGGACTTTCCTTAAAAGAAAGGAAAAAAAGGAAATTCTTTAAACAGAAAGAAAAGAATACAATAAAGAAAGCATTTTAAAACATTTTAAGAGAAGGAAGAGGGAATAATGAAAAAAAGTGAATATAAAAAACATTTTCATTCTCCTCTTGAACATTTTGAATTATATTTGTCAGAGCACAAAATGTAACATTATCTGATACAGATATCAATACCTGTAAGGGAATGTTTAAGACAATTATATTATGAAGAATGGAAGACTAAGGGACTTAAAAGGAGATGAGATTTCTACACTTCATGTGAATTGATAAAATGTCAACACCAGTACTCCTTTGTGGTGATGGAATAATTCTTAATCTTGATTGAAGTGGTGGTTAGAAGAATCTATATTATATATGTGTGTGTGTTAAAGTAACATAGACCTCTACACACACACTGTATCAATATGAATTCCTTGTTTTGATTTTGCCTATAGTCATACAAGATGTAATTATTAGGGGGGCTGAGTGAAGGGTATATGGAACCCCTATATACTATCTTTGCAGCTTCCAATAAATCTGTATTTATCTCAAAATGAAAAGTTATAATACACACACATACATACATACACTCGCTGGGAAAAACAAAGAATGTTGGTTTGAAAAGACGTGTTTCTTAGTGCACCAATTCTTAAGCCATCATTCAATTCAGAATGAGTCTTGATTTTCCAAAAGTTCGATTCTATAAATAGATTTTATTTATTTTTAATAGATTTTTTAAAAAAATCATTGTACAACTAACCTTTAAGTTAAAGGTTAAAAAACTGACTGGAAAAGTCTGAGTTCCATCTTCCAAATTATTTTGAAATGGGTGCTCAAATACAAATCAACTGAAGGAAAGAATCATCCGCACAGTGATAGGAAGTAAACCAACATACGATTTATTGTTTAAGGGAAAAATTTTCTAATTTTGAAATATTAGGAACTAAGGACCTGTTTTGTTTTGAAAATTTTTATTTTGAAATAATTCTAGATTCACAGGAATTTGCAAAGCTATGTATGGACATGTTTCATGCACCACAGCCTCTGCCAATGTCAGTCTCTTACACAACAATAGTTCACTGTCACAGCCAAGAAATTGACAATAATAGAACCTATAGAAGTTATTCAGATTTCAATGGTTATAAATGATCTCATGTGTGTGTATGTGTGTATGGCTCTATTCAATTTCATTGTATGTATAGCATTGTGTCACCACGTCCATGATAAAGAGAAAAGGGTTGAAGAATGGATGTGGCTTATATAAAGGAGTTAAAAGAGAGAGTCTTATGGTGATAGCATAGTTGAATGAATTCTTTTTTTTAACATAAAATGTAGAATTTGTTTCTACTTAAAATCTTTAAAATTTATTTAGAGTAAGGTTTATACTGTTGCCTCTGAGGTGAAATCCTGCATAAATAAAATTAAAATAAACAAGCAAGAAAGTGATGAATTTAAAAGAATAATTTATTAAAATTGCAGTCTACCATTCTCTTTTCAGATTGCTTTACCATTTAAATTTAAGTGTCCAGGGGGAAAAAAGTATTTGACGACAAATAGAATTCAAATGACCTCTTGTGTTCGTTAACCCTATTAATTGCTTCAACATCCAAGTGCCTGCATTTACTGGCACAGAAAGTTCCTGTTATTTATTGCCATTTATTGTGGAAGACCTTTGTTCTTTGTGTTCCTCAGCTCTGTTATTTTTAAGAGCCAGGAACTCTGACAGCTGCTGCCAGCCCTGTGCAGTTTGTTTAAAACAATAGGGAAAATTGCCTAGCAACCTCACATCCAGCTTCTGGTACCCTCATGGAGATCACATTCCACAAACATTCTGCTCATCTCCATAAGCTCATAAGGGGAACACCACACACACACACACACACACAGCCTACAATCAAAACTAGATTGAGATTCACTTTTCTAAAAGATTAGGTGCAGATAAAAGCTAGGTGGTTATTAACAATGAAGACATCACAAGAGATTTATAGAAATGAGTTAGTTGTGCCCTCTACAGATTTTATTGTTAAAAGTATACTTTTAAAAAGGTAAGTGTGCAGCTTCCATTGCTAAGATGGGATAAACATGGTGTATATACTTTACTAAATCTATAATGCCTTAGAACTAGTAGTATTGACAAAGTCGAGGGCGATACAAGTTTATTTTGAATCAGTTTCAGCATGACAGCATGACAGAGAAATTCAACCGATACTGTTTGAATCTTGGTAATAGCCAGAATGTTAGGCTGCTCCTTCTATACAACTATTTACCAAGTGATTGTGATGTTAAAAATGTTCTTGGATTTTGTGAGATCACTATACCGAAGGGTTAGAATGCTGGAATTAACTCTGGAATTGGGTTTGCTCGTCTTGTTTTCCCTATCTATATTGATCTGAACAATCACTTGATTACTTCATGCCAGTATCCTCATCTGCAAAATAGGAACTTCAACTAAATGATCACTAAAGTCTCTTCTCATCTAACACTTCACAATTCTACAAATGGCATTGGTTTTCTGTAAGACTTTTTAGAGAGAATAATTAGAAGGAGAAAATGGTTATTGCAGATAGTTTTGCTTTGTTTTGTGTTCTTCTTATTTAACTATGCCATCAGACCAAATATTATTATCGATAAAACCAGAAGAGAAAAATGGGTCAGATGCCCACAAATACCTACATGATCTTGGTAAGATGTCATGAGTACATACATGCACAACTATTCCATATAACAATATAAGTTATATATCAACTTCCTACAAAGTTTGGGGAAATGATTTAAGGTCAAAGCAGAAGTCAGAAACTACAGTCTGTGGACCAAACCCATCCTGTTACTTAATTGGTAAATAAAGATTTCTTGGAACATGCACACTCATGCTTTTGCATATTGTCAAGGGCTGCTTTTCTGCTACAATGGAAGAGCTACGCAGTAATAACAGAAGTCATATGTCCCCTAAAGCTGAAATATTTACTATTTGGTTCTTTACAGATAAAGTTTGTTGATCCCTGTTGTAATGTATGAGAAGCTTTACTATATTTATTAGACTTAAAATTGGTCACCTCAACCAGACTGTGTACATATCAATGAAAAACAAATTTTTGTAAATATTAAACTGTATAATTCAAGGTTCTGGGTACTTTACTGTTTCAGGAGAGGAAACAGTTAAAAAGAAATAAAAGACTGAATTTGATTGAAGAGGACAGATACATGTTTGTCATTAATTTCTCAAATGAGTAATTATATTTAGGTTTACTCATATATTTATAGCCAAATATTTAAAACCTGTTTGGAAGCATCAAAGTTACTACATTTGAAATGTAATATCTATGCCGAGGATGTGATATGAAAATTTGGAGCTCCTTAAAGAATATGCTAATCCTAAAGAAAATGTGGAAGTCAAGGGCCTGGACTTCCTCAATATCATTGATATTGATAAAATTCACTGTCATGGTTGTAAATGTATACATCAGCAGTGTAAGGCTTTACACACTGCAATACACTTTGCATATGCCTTACTATGATTGGATCAGTGTCATTTGATTTCTCAATCATAGATTATTCATTCTGAAGTAGTTAACAGAATCTTTAAAATGGAAACAGAAAAATATTGAATCAATGGAGAAAGGAATGTTTATCTTTCTTGTTTCTTCCTTGTTTTTAAGCTTTTCAACCCAACACCCAAAATAGCAAATTACAGGGAGATAGAGTTGAATCTTGCTGGGAACTTCCTCAACACATGGGTAATTTTTTGTTCTTTGAGATATAATGTAGGTTAATGGTTCATCTCCTGATGCTCTAAGAATCCTGACATTTAATAAAAAGAGTCATCACTGAGTAACAGCTACACCCCCATTCCGTTACCATGGAATCAGAACATGGTAATAGACCAAAGAAGAGTGGACTGCATCTATCTTTTTTCACCAACTGACAGCTATGGTGAGACCTCCTGGGCCATCCAGCCACTGCCCAAAATTCCTGCTGCCATGAGAAGTGATGCTGTCATGCAAGATGACAAACTTCCTAAGAGCCTGCTACAGAGGGAGAAGAGTGGTAATAGAGGGATTCAAAGTAAAGGAAGGAAAAAAGGAAGAACGATGGAAAGAACAGTATTGAGCTATACAAGTAGAGAGGAACTGAAGAAAAGCTCCAATTTTTAGTTATGGTCTCCATGTAAAACTGCTCTTGATTAGAGTGGTGGGAGGAAATGGCAATGAATCAACAGGAAAATTAAAGAAATCCATGGATTTTGCTCGATGATAAAAAGCTCATTTTGGTATCCAGTTACCACTTGGTTTCTGCTATGGCTAGGCTTATTTATTCAGCTCTAATTTTTTATTATTTTTAAAAATTTTATTTATTTATAATATTATTTATCAGCTTCCCTGCAGGGACCCTGATGTGGAACTTGATCCCATGACCCTGGATCTACCACTGAGCCACTCAGGCATCCCTATCATTTTTTATTCTTTGGCCTTGTTTCTAGTCACGTGTGCTGCTTATCAGCCTCTACACGTCAAGCTTTGGTAACTATGGAGATCCCCAAACCCAAATCCCTTTTTCTGCCTACATTGGGTCAACACAGTCTCTGTGCTGGTAAACACTTAGCACCCCATTTTCCTCTTAGATCTTGTTCCCTCTTCTACTAATAACAGTCACATTATCTGGAGACTAATGTCCTGAATCTCATGCTCTTTTGCTTTTGGATCTGCTACTCGCCCATGAATTTTTCTGATTCTGATTTTGCCCAATGACCCAGATTCTGCATCCAGACTGCACGTGTTTTGCTTCTGCTGCCATCTACCGGGAAGTCGACTCCTTTATGTCAGAGCCCTGCTGGCAACTTGCCTACCAGATTTTCAGGCATCTATCGCCCAGAGCCGAATCAGTTCCTACCCAAGTTGGTAGGTCTCCTCCCCTATCTCAGTTGTCTGCCGGTGCTGTCAGCATCTGGGGAAAAGAATACTAGAAATCATTGAAATGCAAATGGCAGCATAAATGAGAAGGTAAATTTGTTTTCACTTTCTGTTAATTTGATTTCCAGTGCGCTTTCCCATGTGTGTATTTTGTCACCTCTCCAAAGACCTGCCTATCTATGGTCACAGGAAGTTTGCTAATATTAGGCTGATATTGGTAAAGAGGCCAATTTCTACGCAGAGTCCATATAAAAGAAGCAAGTTAACACTGGCATTTCGCCTGGACAGACTTCACATTTAACTGTGCCACCACCATTATTCAGCAGTGTTACTGAGAAAAAGTTATGTAACTAATTCTGAGTCTCAGTTCCGTATCTTTAATATTGTGCCAATACTACTATCGACCTAATAAAATCTGTGAAAAATAAGAAAAGAATTCGTGCAAAGTGCTTATCTCAGTGCCAGGTAAATAGGATTCAGAGACGGTGCAGTTCCACACATACCAAAGACAGAATGCGTGAGGTCAAATTACAGAGAAATGAAAACACTTCTTTTTCTCTTTTTCTAAAACACAGTTCTAGTCTATAACATCATCTTCGTTTTTATCTCCCTTTCTTGCCTAGAAGAATTCTTTGTCCACACAGGATAATTCATATTTGTTGCCTAACTGGACACCTGTCAAAGGAAGAAATAGAATATAAAAGGAAAGTGAAAGGAACTCTAAATTTTTCTAATGTGGAGGGAATAATTATGTATTTTTTGTAACCAATCATACGCAATTTAAGGGAACTTGCATTGCAATGCTTTATACTATACCTCTCAGTTTTTATTTTAAGATTTAAAGAACCATGTTTAAATCATAAGAGACATAGTTGATCAAGTTGAAAGAAGCTATTTTGTAAGAGACGCTCATTAATGGACTTTTAACCCAACAACACTTGTCAGCAATGTTGTTCTTTCTATTTCTTTGAGGAACTTACTGCTAATAGTGCATGATAAATAGAATATATCTACAATTGAAAAAGAAATCCTTGCATATTGAATTGCTTTCTGGTACTTATCTTACCTACGCCCTCATAAAAAGTTCCTATTGAACATGTGCCAACATGGGTCATGACTAACTTCATGGAAAAGAAGTTAATTTACTCTTGCAATCCCAATATATTAATAAAACTGGTCAACAAAAAAATGGCAAGGTGGCAAGTCCTACCCTGAGGGTTCGGACTCAGAATTTAGTGGCAGTTTTTCTTCTGAATATAAACAAATTGAATAAGTTTAATTTTTTTTTAAATTTTTATTTTTATTTATGATAGTCACAGAGAGATACAGAGAGAGAGGCAGAGACATAGGCAGAGGGAGAAGCAGGTTCCATGCACCGGGAGCCCGACGTGGGATTCGATCCCGGGTCTCCAGGATCACGCCCTGGGCCAAAGGCAAGCGCCAAACCGCTGCGCCACCCAGGGATCCCCAAATTAAATAAGTTTAAAGGCTGTGAAATAAGAAAAACTTTGCATGTTAAGGTTTGTGTTTACCTTGAAACCTGAAATTTTCAAAACCTATTCACTTAGTTATCTTTAGAACTGTTGAAGAAACAATGATGATAGTCCATACCCTTCCAGTAAGAACAAGAGTTAACAGCATGTATTACTGTGCAGTAAGGAAAGGAATAAAATCTTGATCACCAATTCTTACAAATTCTTTTGTCCTCAACATTCCGTTGAATGCTCTAGTTCCAGTGCTTTAATCTGCTCAGGCTGCCATCATGAAATAGTATAGACTGACTGGCTGGCTTAAACAACAGACATTTATTTCTCACATCTTTCGAGGCTGGGAAGTCCAAGATCAAGGTGCCAGCTAATTTGATTGTTGGTGAGAGCTCTGTCTTGGCTTGCAGGTGGTCTCCTTTTTGCTGTGTCTTCATGTGGACAATAGAAAAAGAGGGAGCTTTGGTGTCTCTTTTGATAGGGACATTAATCCTATCAAATTAGATTCTTACCTTGATGACCTCATTTAACCCTAATTACCTCCCATGGGTCTCCAAGTATAATCACATTGGTGCTTAGGGCTTTCAACATATGAATTGTGGGGTACACAATCTAGTCCATATCACTCAATCTGTGATAGTCTAAAATGATCATTAATTTAAGTTCCATTAATATGTGGGAAGTTGTCAGAGCATTAAACTACTCAAGCCTAAGTCTTCTAAATCTCAATGTCTGAATAACACCATCTTTACTTACTGTTTTTTGTTAACAACTGACTTTGTGGTTGTTATTGGTGGGAAAGTTGAACAAGTGAATTTCAACAATGTTAAGCTTGGTTTTTCATTCAGATAGTTAATTAGACACCAAACTGCTAATCTCATCTTGTGGGCTGCCATGTTATCTCCTCTTCCATTTTTTATTCTTATTACAATTCCTCCTATTGTTAAGTGAGTAAAATATTTTCTGCTTCCAAAGGAAAGAGATATAAAAGATTCTCAAACTATTTTATTTTCTTTTAGTAGTAAATTGCTTGTATGTGACTTACTATCAATTATCTTCCCTTAAGGAATGTTTGAGCATCTGAAGTGCTGCTTTAGTTCCCAGGATTGCTGTCTAAATGATGCTCATTGGGGTTCACAACTCCTTATCTGGGTAGCACTCGTCACTCAGTGCCAGGGGAGTGGTTTTGCAACAATATCATTTGTAAGTATGGACAGAACCTTCTTTGTTTCTTCTTAAATTTTTTATCGATCTCGTCTTGTCTGTGTATTGGAATGAAGTTTAACATAAAGATGGAGGGAGTTCAAATGCAATCTGAAAATAGTACTGGCAAACAGCTTTGTGACTTACTGCTTAAAGTCAGCAAACATTTATTTAAGATACTGAATTAAACCCAAGAAAAGACATCTTGTAAAACTGGAAGGTAAAAATAAATAAATAAATAAAATTAATTAATTAATTAAAAATAAAAATATATTTATGTCTGTTAGAAAGTCTGAACCATAATGTTTTATAAATATTTATTTCTCTAACTCAACTTCATCTTTTAAATGAAACTTCTTTTAGAAACACATTGCTTATCTTGGTTCCAATTAAATTTATCCCTAGAATTAGAGTTTCTTCTACTGTGAGCTGTATATATCACTCTGCTGAAGGCCATGAAAATAATAAACTTACCTCTGTTGTGAAGAATCACTGTCTATGGTTTAGGCAGAGATTTGGAGGTTACAGGTTATTGAGAAAAGTACAAAAAAAAAATCTCAAGATGTTTCCAGGTATTCTTATGCAAGAGAGATAGCTCCATGGTATTCTGTGGATTGGGGTCCTTAAGTCTCTTCCTATCAAGCATTGAATTTAAGGAATTAACAGACAACATTAAATCACACCAAAACTTTTCCTTAAAGTAGAAAGCTCTATGTTAAAGAGGGTAAATATGTATTGAAAAGTAGAAACCAAAACAAGTGCATGAAATCTAATTTTTTCATCTTATCTAATAATAAACATTTTCTTAATATTAAAATGTACTTATGGTAAAAGAAAAGTACTTGTAAGGAATAAACCATGAATCCACAGAAATATGAAATATTTGTCTACTTGATAAAGACCTACAGAAAAGAATTTTCAAATATTAGATTTATCATTTCTTTTCAAATAGCTTACTAAATTCAACTTTTAATTTAGTTAAGCAAGGTTTAGAAACCATAAAGTATAAAATATGAAAAAAATAACGTTTTAGGGGTACCTGGGGGGCTCAGTCAGTTGAGCTTCTGCTTTCAGCTCAGGTCATGATCTCAGAATCCTTAGATGGAGCCCTGCATCCAGCTCCCTGCTCAGCGGGGAGCCTGCTTTTCCATCTACCTCTGCCTTTCCCATGCCTATGATCTCTTTCTCTCAATCTCTGTCAAATAAATAAATAAAATCTTAAAAATAAAATAAAATAATAACTTTTTGGAGGTTTGCTGAATAATAGATGGAATTACAGGTAATTCCACAGATAAATGTGGAAAAGTTGGCCAAGATGCTGTTGGCACTTTAGGCTTATTAAAAACATTTAAAGGAATGTCAATGTGAAAAAAAGAAGAAAAGACAAGAGAAAGAAGAAAGAAATAAAGAAGAAGAAAGAAGAAAGAAAGAAGAAAAAAAGAAAGAAAGAAAAAGAAAGAAGAAAGAAAATGGTAAAATCATTTATTTGATCTACTGCTTGGTGGGAGTGTGAACATTGGATCTTGGAGGCATCAGATGAGAATGAGGTTGATTTAGGGCTTTGAAGTGAAATAGTATCTCCAGACAGTCATGCCATGGTAGCCACAAATCCAAGAGTGAACTCAATAAAACAGTGTGGATAAGGATATATATTATGTGGAGGATCTAGAAAAGATAATATCAGAATATTTGAGCCCTGCCTCATAGGCAAGGACTTACCATGTGGAGAACGGGATGATGCAAAAGTAGATGCCAAGAAAAAAGTTAAAAGGAAATAGAGAATATAAAAATATTTCTGGGCCTATCCAGTAGGAAGAAATTCAATCATGGAGAATAGCATGGTGTTTAAAAATGGTTAAAACTTTTATTGCAAAATGTCAAACACCAGCCATCAATAAATTATGGCTAATTAAAGAAAGTGCTTCTATGAAAAACAACATTGGCTCTTTTATATCATAATATGACATTTTATTTACATTAACAATGTATTTACTATAATATTTTAAATTTAATGTCTGGTATTTGAATCCTTAATGTTGTATGATGTTGCCATAATGTTTCCTCTTCCTTGAATACAGAGGAGCTACATTTAAAAAGAAAACTGAAAGTGATCAGAACAGAATGAATAAAACCAGTTAGATCATTCACATACAGGTTCACTAAAGCTATGTTTTCCCTGTTGCTTGCTGGACTAACATAATCTGTCATGGCAGCAAGGAGGTCTCTAAGTAAGACATTCACATTCCTTTCTAATGAGTCAACTTTCCCCCCTATAGCAATATCAGATGTCTTTTAAATCAAGCAAAGAGAAGCTTTATGCTAGAGGAAATGACCTGCAGTGCCTTGAGTTTATCATGGGTTTAACCCTTTGGTCCTTTTATAACTACACTGGGAGCAGTTAGTGATACTACCACTGTGTTTGATCTAACATTCTGAATCAAGAAACTAAAATGAGTTTGGAAGCAATATACTTAAAAAGCTAGAAGGTTGGTGCTTATAAGTAGACACAATATTGATGCTTACAAGATTCTTAAGTATGTCATTAATAGTTACTTCAAAATTATTGAAGTTGGTTAACTGGTTAACATAAAGAAACTTAATGTTCTACCCTTAAATGTCTTTTGTTTGAATCTTTACTTCTGAAACACTGTCCAATTTGTGCTAATTAACTTTTCTTTTTATTATTTATATATTTTTGTGAAATTATTTTGTCTCATACATGAGAAAATTCTTTTTTTTTAAGAAAATTATTTCTTTAAGTGATTTGCTCCTATTAGCATGGGAATTGTTTTACCATCTTGCACATACAACTTGCTTCCTTACAAAACAAAATGGGAAATTTTGTGATGGTGTCTGTTATTCCAGGCCTTGGCTATGCAGCATGCTATCCTAAAATCACACAGTGACAGAAGGGGGAAAAAAAAAAGAAAAGAAAGAAGAAAGAAAGAAAGAAAGAAAGAAAGAAAGAAAGAAAGAAAGAAGAGAAAGAAAGAAAGAAAGAAAGAAAGAAAGAAAGAAGAAGAAAGAAAGAAAGAAAGAAAGAAAGAAGAAAGAAAGAAAAAGAGAAAGAAAAAGAAAAAAGAAAAAGAGGAAAGGCAAATGTGCATGAGAATGTGTCTCCATAAACATCCAATAAACCCTCAAAAGTTAAAAATCAAATAATGAGCTTGATTATTATTTCCCCTTTGGTCTCAGTTGAATTCAACATTAGCCTGTTGACTGAGGTAGACACAATGGCAAGTCACAGTCAACAGTCTATTTGGCTCTCTAGAGAATCATCATCTCTGGTTCAGATCATATCCATTGGTTTATATGACTCAGTCATACTTCAGTAAGTGATAATCTAATTTAAACCCAGACAAGAGAGTTCTTCCAAAAAAGATAATGGTACAAATATTCTTTCCCCCATCCTACACAGTACTTTTTACTGTCTTTGCTAAATTATATGAATAATAAAGTTTAGTGTCTCCAACATTCATTTTTTATTAATATTTACAGATCCTTCATTAGTTGTACTTGGAGGAACAGTAGGCCTTACTAAAAGTTCGCATTATGAGGTAGATCGTTCATATATGAGAATTCTAATTTAAAGTGTCCGTATTGGAGTCATTAAAACTGTTCACCAATATTCTGTTCTCTCATTCCTGGGGCACCTGGCAGCATTGTGCTTCTTCACTTCCATAGATGTTGTCATTTAACTTGCTTCGGCCAGTGAAATGTGAGCAGGAGTGAACTGTCTGACTTTCCGATGGAAGCTTTATGAGCCAGCCTGTCTCCATCATGTCCGCTTTTCTCTCTGCTTCCATGACTATCAGAATCCCATCAGCATGGATCCTGGAGTGAAGGCAATAGACATAGGGCAGACAGAGAACATGAATGAAAGTTAACTTTATTATTTTTTAACGCACTGAGATTTAGGGGTTAAAGCCATGGAACCTGGCTGCATTGACTGACATACTTGAAGAACTACCAAAATTGAAGTCCATTTCCAGATTAAGAAAACATTTGGATTAGAAAAATATAATAATATAAACAAAGTCTCTAAAATATGTAAATTCGATCCTACTCATAGAGAAATTCTAGAAACAATACTTTCCATACTGATTTGTTTATGACCAGATACAGGCTCAGCCATGTGAAATTGCCTGTATTTGACCAGTTTTTAATGTAAAAATGGCAACCTCACATGGTTTAACCTAATAAATGTCCTGATGATACTACATTGTTTTGTGTATCTAAGGGAACCACACATTGTGTTTTAATAACTTGATTGCTGAATAGAAATAAGATTACTCACATTTAGTATTTGCTTAGAGTGTAATTTTGTTTCATTAATGCCTTATGTTTAGGACATTAAAAAGTTAGGCCAAATAACACAGTGTTATTAACAAACATTTCTCTTTTGCAGACATGATCTAATGCATTTTTAAAAGTTTTTGTTTTTTAACATGTTAACCGTTGCTTGCTTTAGGACACATTCTTGAGGTCATAGACAACATTTATCACACTTAAAATACTATGACACAGTCTATTTTGTTGGTTTTGAAGTTTTTGCCAATGAAAAATAAGATAACCAATTAGCCATTATGGCTTATTATGTTAAATTTGTCCACTAAGAGAGTTTTCAAAATGACTTAAATGCAATTTTTCATCCTCAGAGTGAGAGCATTTCCATTAAAAGACAACACACATGAAATATTTGACTATTACTCAGATTTTTAATTATTGAAATAATATTCCACTAGGGAAAACCCAAATCCACTACAGTGAAATACTCGAAAATGTTTCCCTAAGTTTACTCCTACTTGGATTCAGAAGTGTACCAAATTAAAGTCAACTTTGAGGTTCTAGTTCTAAAAAAAAAAAAAAAAAAAAAAAAAAAAAAGTGTGTGTGTATGTGTGTGTGTGTTTTAAAGGGCTTTCTGGTTTAAAGAAATGAAGTTCAAGAATTATTTATAAAATGTCAGAATTTCCAAATGTAACTTCTCATAAAGCTCTTTGGATATCAAATGGATTCACCAAACATTTTGATGAGTTAAGTGTAAATGAATCAGTAACATAAGGATTAGATTTCTCTGCAAATACACAAGAACCTAAAAAATTAGGAAAAAGAGTGCTTTGGCAGAATTCAGTTGGGTCTTGTCAAATCCAAAGAGTTTCAAAACTATGTTTCAAAGCTTTTTCTTAAACTGAAAAGTCACTTTTTTTTGATAATCTATTGTTACAAATTCAAACTGAATATTGCTTCCAAGTTCTGTTGGTAATAAACAAATCGAAAGTGGTTAGGACCATGACCACAAATTCATTTTCATAAATAATTTTTATAGCATCAAGAGCTTCTTCAGATCATTTTCTATAAATAATGTTCTCAGAGTTATAAAAATTAAAACTTGAGAAAAGTGATCACAAGGTACAAACTTCCATTTAAAGATAAATGAGTGCTAGGGATGTAATGTATGACATGATGACAATAGTTTACCCTGCTGTATGATATATGTGAAAATCGTTAAGGGAGAGATCTTAAACATTGTCCTCCTAAACCATGAGGACAATTTATTTCCTTTTTTCTTTTCTTTTTATTATGTCTGTATGAGATGATGAATGCCAACGAAACTTATTATGGTAATCATTTCGCAACATATGTAATTTAAACCATTATGCTGTATACCTTAAACTTACACAGCAATATGTCAATTATTTCTCAATAAAACTGGGAAAAATATGGGAAAAAAACCCTTGAATTTCAACAAATAACAAAAGAAAACATGGAAAACAAATAACCTGGCTTCACCAGTTCTCTGTTACCAGTAACAGAAATTTTTCACGGTGTTTCAAGGCCAAAAGAAATCCTCAACAGTTTTACTTATTAAGTAGCTGGGTCTACACAAGACAGTAAGCTGTAATATTCCAAAAATTTAGACTCTTTTCCTTTGGCATCCAAATACCACTGAAGGTCTTTGTGTCGTCATCGGCCACCCTCCACCCCGTGTTAAACTGTATTGTAAGAACAAGCCCTATCCAAAGTCTTGCTTCTGTAGAGGGGTCCCTTATACCAAGATCTGCATCTTTGACCTAGGGTGGAAGAAGGCAAAAGTGGATGAGTTCCCACTTTGGCCACATGGCCTCAGATGAATAGAAGCAGCTCTCCTCTGAAGCCCTGGAGGCTGACCTTATTTGTGCCAACAAGTCCATAGTGAAAAGCTGTGGCAAAGATGCTTTTCACACCAGAGTGCAGCTCTACCCCTTCCACGGCATCCATAGCAATAGGGTGTTGTCCTGTGCTGGAGCTGACAGGATCCAGACAGGTAGGCAGGGTGCCTTTGGAAAGCCCCAGGGCACAGTAGCCAGGGTCCACATTGGCCAAATCGTCATATCTATCTCTATCAAGTGCAGAACAAGGTGCATGTGATCGAGGCCCTATGCAGGGCCAAGTCCAAGTTCCTTGACCACCAGAAGAT
This sequence comes from Nyctereutes procyonoides, assembly GCF_905146905.1. Lineage (NCBI taxonomy): Eukaryota > Metazoa > Chordata > Mammalia > Carnivora > Canidae > Nyctereutes > Nyctereutes procyonoides. The sequence continues at coordinate 10,462,011 of NW_026575122.1, forward strand.
CCACATTTCCAAGAAATGGGGCTTTACCAAGTTCAATGCCCATGAATTTGAAGATGTGGCGACTGAAAAGCTGTTCATCTCAGATGGCTGTAGGGTGAAATATATCCTTAATTATGGCCCACTGGATGAATGGCCAGCTCTGGACTCATGAGAATCTTGGCACTGCCCCTGCCTATTCATGCCCATCAATAAATCCTACTTCCTGTCAAAAAAAAATCCAAAACTTTTATAGTCATATACAAAAACACAACATATAAACTTTTTAAAGATTTTATTTATTCGTGAGAGACGGAGAGGCAAAGACACAGGCAGAGGGAGAAGCAGGCTCCCTGCAAGGAGCCCAGTGTGAGACTCCATCCTGGCCCTCGGGATCACACCCTGAGCTGAAGGCAGACACTCAACCACTGAGCTACCAGATGTCCCCACAAGATATAAATTTAAAAATAATATTTTATTTCATTCCTCAAAATTACAACTACTTATTAACAGGTTGTATGGGCCCAGTTGGGTACCACAAAACTTCTCAATCATTGAAATATCATTGATTTTGCCACCTCAATTCTTGTTCTGATTTTCTAATAGTATTTGACTTAAAAAAAAGAAAAGAAAACCCAGATTCATAAGTATATAACATCACTGAGAGCAATGTACATGATCTAACATTGAAACTGTGAACTACCTTGATCTAGTAGCTCAGATGGTGTCCAAGAGATGTTGAGTGTTTTTACATTCAACAAAATATTCCATGTCACCTCCATGACTTCACTATGACACTCCAGGGTGCCTCAAACACAGTTTAGGAGCTGTGGGTTTTAAGAATTTTGTTCAGTTATCTTACAATCATTTCAGGATTTGAATAGCAATTTATTTATAACTAAGCAATATTGCCAACAGTGAAGTCTAATATTAAGAAAAACTCATTAGTTTTATTGAACCTTAGTAACAGTACTTTATAATGTATTATAATATGTTCTTATATTTAAAAATAGTTTTAACAAATTTTTTTTAATATTTTATTTATTTATGATAGTCACACACACACACAGAGAGAGAGAGAGAGGCAGAGACACAGGCAGAGGGAGAAGCAGGCTCCATGCACCGGGAGCCCGACGTGGGATTCGATCCCGGGTCTCCAGGATCGCGCCCTGGGCCAAAGGCAGGCGCCAAACCGCTGCACCACCCAGGGATCCCTAAAAATAGTTTTAACAAATTGAGAAAATAATAGTCATTGGAACTTACATTTTTCATAATAAACATAACAGAATTTACTTTGAAGGAATGTTAACTAAAAATTCAATAGGGTTTTTCAGGTTTTTTTAAAATTGAAAATATAGATATTATTGTTTTAGAAAGGAATTTCAGGATAAGATTTTTAAAAGGGAGAGTTGGTTTCACATTATCTTATTAAACTTTAAACAGTTTAACATTAGAACATAGTACATAGTATGTTAGGAAAAAAAACCAAAATAACATTTGTTAATCTTGGGGTTCTATACATGAATTATGTCTAGAAATAAGTGGACTGATTTTGCTATTGGAGTAATCTACACAGAAGCCTCTCTGAGAAAATGCTATTAGACAGTGTTGATAGAACTAACAGAATTTGCTGACAAATTCGAAGTGGGATATGATAAAAAAACAGAACTCAAGGATGACTTTTGGCCTGAACAACTAGAAGAACTGAATATACCGATCTAGGAAAATCATGAGGAAAGCAGGTTTGGAGAACACACCAGGAACTCAGTTTTAGAAATGTTAAGTTTGAGGTGTTTACTAGACATTAAGTGGAGATCTCCAGTAGGCAGTCAGATACGGGAGTTCGGGTTGAAGGGAAAAGTCTAGGCCGGATAGCCCAAGCAAGTTTGACTTCATGCAGGGACCCTTCTGAATACTTGCCTAACCCATCCAGTATTCACAACAACCTGATGAGCTAGTTACTATTACCCTCATTTTATAAAGAAACTCAGTCACAGAGAAACACCATTTCTAGTTAAATTGAAAGAACAAGAGTTGGAACTGTGAGAAGCTGTCTCCTCCGCTCCACAGAGGAAGTTGATCTGCAAAATAAAGCCAAGCAAAACCAAGAAGGGATGAGAGCTGAATAAAGGGAGAGGAGTGCTGATTCTTTTAGCATTCCTTTGGATTCTGTGAGCTAACCCAAGGATCATTCTTACCCAACCCCACGAGGCAATAAAGTCTCATTTTGCTCAGGGCATTGCAACTTAAAAAGTCGTAAATAACACAATCGCTGAACATCTTGTTTCAAATGTAAAATACTGTAGGTTTTCTAAGAAAACACAGTAAATTTGCTAGTGCTACCCATATCTTAACATTGTCATTTATAAATTACACAATATTCCACTTTATTCATGAGATAGCTATTCCTAGGGATAATTCTAAAAACAAGACCTGTTCTTTCTCCTAGCTTATATTTTAAATATAAACGGGATTACTATTTATAATGTTTTATCATTAAAATCATTTTAGTTTTTCTGACATAATTTTACTGAAGTGTAATTTACATTTATAAAAGGCAAGAATTGTGAGTTTGCCATTGGCGAAGTGAACATACCTCTATGTTTGCCTTTTCATAAAGTTAATATATCCATGTATTCAGCATACGTATCAAAAGCCGAAGAAGCCCCTCTTCTACAATACAATCATTAGCGCCTCTACTCCCAGGATTACTATTATCCTGACATCAATAACACTACATTTCCCCTGCCTATTTTAAAATTCCTTGTAAAAAGAATTATATAGAATATAGTTTTTTCCATCTGATTTCTTTTATTCAATATATTATTATGTATAGTTGTAGTTTGTGAATTCCCATGCTCTAGAGTATTCCTCTGCATGAATCCGCTGCAATCTGTTTATTAATTTGACCACTGGGTGTACATTTTTTCCAGTATGTGTATTCTTGTCCATATGTTGGTGGGAACATATGTATACTTCTCCGCTAATTATATACTTTGGAATGAAATTTCTAGAGCATATTTATGTTATGCATATGTTCCATTTAGATAGATATCACTAAACAGTTTATTTTAATTCCAGTATAATTAACATAAGGGGTTATATTAGTTTCAGGTGTATAATATAGTGATTCAACAAGGTCCTACGTGATAGGCATACTCTCAACCTCCTTCAGCTGTTTCACCCATTCCTCCACCCACCTCCTTTCTGATAATCAGTTTGTTCTGTATAGTTGAGTCGGTTTTGTGATTTCTTTTTCTTTCTTCTTTCTTTCTTTCTTCTTCTTTCTTTCTTTCTTTCTTTCTTTCTTTCTTTCTTTCTTTCTTTCTTCTTCTTTCTTTCTTTCTTCTTCTCTTTCTTGTTTCTTTGTTCTTTCTTTCTTCTTTCTCTTTTCTTTCTTTCTTCTTTCTTTCTTCTTCTTCTTTCTTGTTTCTTCTTGTTTCTTTCTTGTTTCTTTGTTCTTGTTTGTTGTTTGTTTGTTTCTTTCTTTCTTTCTTTCTTCTTTCTTTCTTTCTTCTTTCTCTTTCTCCTTAATTCCTCATATCGTATTGTATGGTATTTGTCTTTCTCTGACTAACTTATCTCACTTAACATTATATCTTCTAGATCAACCCATGTTGTTGCAAATTGCAAGATTTCTTTTTTTTTTTGTGGCAGGGTAATATATATCAAATATGAGTAATAGTCCATTGCGTGTATGTGTGTATAAACCCTCTTTATCCATGCACCTATAAATGGACACTTGGATTGCTTCCATAATTTGATTCTTATAAATGATAAACAGAGCAATAAACAGAGAAATGCATATCTTTTCAAATTGGTGTTTTCATATTCTTTGGGAAAATACCAGTAGTGGAATTACTGGATCTTATGATAATTCTATTTTTAATATTTTGAGGAACCCCCATACTGTTTTCCACAGTGGCTGGCACCACTTTGCATTCCCACCAACAGTGCAGAAGTTTTTTTTTTTTTTTCTCCACATCTTCGCCAATACTTGTTTCTTGTATTTTTTATTTCAGCCATTCTGATAAGTGTTACGTGATGACAGGTGATGATTATTGAAGTTGAATATCTTTTCATGTGTCTATTGGCCATCTATATGTCTTCTTTCATATTCATGTTTTATGCCCATTTTAAAATTGGATTATTTAGGGGTTTCTGGAGTTGATTGTGTAAGTTCTTTACGTATTTTGGATACTAACCTTTTATTGGATATGTCACTTGCAAATGTCTTCTCCCATTTTGTGAGCTGTGTTTTTGTTTTGTTGATGGTTTTGTGGAAAAGCTTTTAATTTTGATGTAGTCTCAGTAGTTTATTTTTTATTCCCTTGCTTTAGGAGACATATCTAGAAAAAAAAATGTTGCTATAGCCAAGATCACAAAACCTACTGTCTGAGCTCTCTTCTAAAATTTTTATAGTTTCAGGTCTCATGTTTAAGCCTTTAATCCCTTTTTTAAGATTTTATTTATTTATTAGAGAGAGAGAGAGAGAGAGAGAGAGAATGCATGAACTAGGGGAGGAGCAGAGCAAGAAGAAGAAAGAGAGAGAATCTCAAGCAACTCTGCACTGAGTATGGAGCCCGATGTGAGGCTTGATTACACCACCCTGAGATCATGACCTGAGGTCGTGACTTGAGCCAAAACCAAGATTCAGACACTTAATGGACTGAGCTACCCAGGCACCCAGTTCTTTAATCCACTTTCAGTCTATTTTTGTGTATTGCATAAGAAAGGTTCATTCTTTCACATGTAGCCATATATTTTTGTCAACATCATTTGTTGAAGAGACTGTCCTTTTCTTATTGCATATTCTTGCCTCCTTTTTTAAAGATTTTATTTATTTATTCATGAGATACACACAGAGAGAGGCAGAGACATGGGCAGAGGGAGAAGCAGGCTCCCTGTGGGAAGCCCAACGTGGGACTGGATCCCAGGACCCTGGGATCATGCCCTGACCCAAAGGCAGATGCTCAACTACTGAGCTACCCAGATGTCCCTTTAAAAAAAAAAAAGATTTTATTTATTTATTCATGAAAGACACAGTCTTGCCTCCTTTATCATAGGGTAACTGACCATATAATTGTGGGTTTATTTCTGGGCTCTGTATTCTATGTGTCTATTTTTGTGCCAGCACTATACTGCTTTGTAGCATATCTTAAAATCTGGGATTATGATACCTCCAGTTATATTCTTCTTTTCAAATGCTTTAGCTGTTCAGGGTCTCTTGTGGTTCCATACAAATTTTAGGATTAAGTGTTCTATTTCTATAAAAGATGCTGTTGGTACTTTGATAAAGATTGCATTAAATCTGTGGATTGATTTGGGTAGTATGAACATTTTAACAATATTTATTTTCTCAATTCATGAGCATGGAATATCTTTCCATTTGTTTGTGACATCTTCAATTTCTTTCACCAGTGTTTTATAGTTTTCAGTGTACAGGTCTTTCACCTCCTTGGTTAAGTTTATTCCTAAGTATTTTATTATTTTTGGTGCAACTGTAATTGAGATTGTTTTCTTAATTTCCCTTTCTGCTACTTCATTGTTAATATATAGACATGTAACATATAAACAAGATTTCTGTATCCTGATTTTGTATCCTCCAACCTTACTGAATTCATTTATCAGTTCTAAGTCCTAAACAGTTTTTTAACATTATTGGTGATAATATATATTTGAAACAGAACAACATATGATTGAAAAGTAAATATTCTAAGGATGATTTACAGTCCCCTTTCCATCCAATAGATTGTTTGATGTTACCTGCTTTTTCTATTTTGTGAGAAACAGTTAATTTCTGGATACAGAAATTTCTATTTTATATAAGTATGATATTAAACTAAGTCTGATCATAAACTTTTATATTGACATTTCTAATAATAGTATATAAACATGATCATCTCACAGTTCTGTTGTACAGAAATTTAAAGGCAAGGTATGTAGGAAGCCATTTTAGATGCAGCTTATCATAGTTTATTTTCTAGCCCTTGAAGTTTTTCATTCTCCTTACATGCAATTCTCCCTACATGAATTAAAGCAGTGTCTAAAATCCAGTTCTTGTTATCTAAGCCAAGTCCAGATGTGAATGAAGCTCCTTAGGTGTATAGTTCCTTAAGTAGAGCTTATTATGTACAAGTCCTCTTGTTCTGTAGACTTTGAAACTAAAGAGACCATGTATCTGCACTCCCTCTCCCATACCCAATATACCGTGGTGGGACAGGAACACGGGAAAATGAAAACCAAACATGAATCACTGGTCCATAACATTTCCAAAATCCTGTCAGATGAATATAGAGTTTCCTCATGAGGTCCCCCAAACCAGGGAATAATTCTAATTGGCTCTTCACATCTCCATCTGGGTTCTTGGTTCTTTCCTCTGAGCCTCATTTTTAATGAAAGTTAACACATCTTTTCAACTGAACAGTTTTCTCATGCTGCTTATTGCGACAGGTTTGTATGGGCATAGGGAATTCCAAGTGCTTTTCACTCTGTACTGTCACTTTATAGGCCTCCTGTGAATGTCATTGGAATTTGTTCCATTAGGCAAAAATCATACCTACAAAGCTCTTGGATATAAATACTGAAGCTTCCTTTTAAAAAATCTCTTGTGTGAGTATAAACTCTCCTGAGACACTTGTCATTGATCTTTCTGAGGGCTGGGCCAAAGATAAGACGTCTGTAGACCATGTTTTTTTTTTGTTGTTGTTGTTTTTTTTTTTTTTTTTTTTTTTTTTTTTTTTTTTTTTTTACAACACCATGGAATTTATCTTTTTAAGAAGGCATTTCTTGATTTTAGCAACATTTGCCAGTTGGAGAGACTGAGAATTTATTTTAAAAACCATCAAGATCTGGCTCCCCCTTTTTTTAAACAATCTTTCTTTGTGTGTCTAGCTTTCTTTTCACATTTTACATAGACATTCAGAAGAAACCAGGCAGTGCCTTCAGCACTCTGCTATGAAATCTCCTTACCTACATCTTTGGACACATTTTCTACATTTCAGGTTACTGCGGCATGAGAGTGTTAGTAAACTTTCTGTCCCTGCATACCAAGCATTCCCCTTTTTTCCTATTTCCAATACCATCTCTGTCAATTTTTTTGAACTCTCACTGGCAACATCCTTGAAATCCAGATTTCTACTATCATTCTCTTCAAGGCAATATACTTTCTCTAACAAACTCTACAGAATAATTACAGCCTCTGCCCTCTGCTTGGCTATGAAGCCACTCCCATATTTTCAGGGTTGTTTTTGTTTTTGTTTTGTTTTGTTTTTTGCAATACTCTATTTCCATTTACCAAAAAAATCAATTATCTATTACTGTGTAACAAACCACCACTTAATAGAATAAACATTTAATATATCATAGTTCTTGTAGATCAGAATCTGGGGCATAGATTAGCTGGGTTCTCTGGCCCACGGTTTCTTAAAAAGCTGCAGTCAAGGTGTTGGACAGGGCTGCAGTGAACTCAAGGATCAAAGTGGGGAATAACAATTGCAAACTCACATGACAAAAGAAGGAAGATTATGTGGTGAAAGTGTCTTGAAAACTTTCAAATGACAGACCTTCTGGCAAACACAATAATGGTGTATTCTAAGGGGAGAATCCTAATCTATGGACAGCTTTTGTAGTATGTGCCTGTTTTATTAGGTTCGTATGTAGTAAACAAAACTTGAATCTATAGACATAGGGGATATAGTTCCTAGGAAAATGTCACATAAGCTATCTAACTATCAGAGCATTTAATGGAAATATTTTAACATTGAAATAATTCTGTTTTTAAGTAAGCACATATTGTTTAGAGACCTTACATATTAATTTTGTGCCAGAGGGTGTAGTGATATGGTAAAAAGATGGATCTGAGAATAAGCATTGGTGGTCTTCGAACTCTTCCTGCTTCTCCTATGCCTTACTTGTATTACTTGCATTCCTGAAATAATAAGCAAAGCCTGATATTCACTAAGATCTCTGATGTTTTAAAATGATTTGATACCCTATCCTACTTTATGTTAGAAACAATCTCAAGTAAAATAAGACATGCATAATGATTCAGTGAAATAAAATTGCCCAGTGATAGGATAATTAGGGATGTTCTCTGAAACAAAGATTTTAAAGCTACTTACCAACCTTTACATTTGACTTTTTCAATGTGTGTGTGTCTGTGTGTGTTTTCCTAAAAATATGTAGAGTATTTGGTTACATAAAACTTAGAAATTTCTGATTTTTTACATTCAAAAGCAAATAAAACCTAGAGGGAAAAAGAAACTCTGTATACAAAGACAATCCTTAATATCAGTCAACCTTAAGGCAATCCTTAATATCAGTCAAACTTTTTAAAGCATTTTTAAAAAATTTTTTATTTATTTACTTGAGAGAGAGAGAGAGAGAGAGAAAGAGAGAGAGAATGAGCAGGGAGCAAATAGACAGAGGAAGAAGGAGAAGCAGATTCCCTGCTGATCAGGAAGCCAGACTTGGAACTTTATCCAGGACCCTGAGATCAACACCTGAGCTGAAGGCAAGTGCTAAACCAACTGAGCCACCCAGGCGCTCTATTAACATAAATGGCAATTTCCCAAATAGACAATTGAGAAGAAAAAAAAAAAAAAAAAAACAGTGTTAGCAATAATCGAAATAGAAAAAAAAAAAAAAAAGGAAAAACAGTTGGCAAAAACACAATTTTAAGGGACATGTCACTATTTTTACCTATAAAATATTAAAAACATTTTTCCAATGTATAATGCCCAGTATTTTTTAGGTAAGTAGAGTATGATGAATCTATTGCTAGGATAAAAGTGTATGTATTTTATATTTAGAGGAAAATTTTATATTATGTGTTATGATCTTTTACAATGCTTCTGCTTCTTGCTCAAGTACTTTCACTTCTATAAATTTAAAATAATATTCTGAGATGTAGAGGTATTTGTATAAAAAAAGTGTTAACAACACATAATATAAAATTTAATTGTCCAAAAATAAAAGAATTTTTTAATAAAATATGACACATCCATGGAGTCCATATGATCTAATGATTTAGAATTATATTATAGATTCATAACAGTAATTACTATTTACTTGTGATAGCTAATGCAATGTGTTTTGTAAATGTCAGGCATTGTTTCCATATACATATTAATGTGATTGTGTATCTGTGTGAGACATAAACTATGGAAATATTACTTATTTCTTGGTTGTTTGATAATGGGAAACTTCTATTATGTCTTTTTGACTTCTTTGTATTTTAAAGTTTTTCTATGGTAAGATTTTTTTCTATTTAATAATGACAAAGGAAATATCATCATAATGAAGGCAACTAGAATGCTTTTCATTTCCTGCTGACTGCCTAGGTCTGATTGAGCAATTGGTGGAGGGAGTAAATCAATCTCTAAACTTTATGTGTATTCTATTAAGGCAAAAAAGATACAAAAGCCTACTTTTTATTATACCCTGTTCCTTGCCTTTGAGTTGAATATTATATTTTTAGAAGAAAAAGAAATATATATGTTTGCTATATTTATAGTTAAAAAGCAAGTATTGGTTTTGAGAACATTTGGAGACTGCAACAATAGTTTATTAAAATGAAAAAAATGGTATTCTATGAGCATAATTATTTATCACTCTCACTACGCTAACAACCATTCTTGGTGTTGTGATATAAAGTTGAATAAATGAGTGCTCTTAGGGAGAAAGAAAAGTTAATCACTCACCTTTTAAGTTATTCTCTCAGAGTTTATTGCTCCTAGACAGGCTACAGAACAAATGCCCACATATCTTTGGCCTCCAAAAAAAGATATCCAGCCTCATTTGGCCTAAAAAAAACGTTCTTGCCAAACACTCAAGAAAAAGCAAACTAGCCTTTGATGTTTTTCTAAGCTAAGAAATATAAACAAGAGGAAATTCTTTCTGGTTACATATTTTTATTCTGTTCCGATATGCTGTCATTTTGTAATCAAGTCTATTTATCTTATGCCATTTTAACAAATTATTCAGAGTGAGGAACGTCTTTCATCCATATTCCTTCTGTATCTGTTTTAGGCAAAGTCAACTTAACTTTTTTTTTTTTTTTGAACTTAACTTTTAATTCCAAAAAATAAGCTTCTAAACAAATAAACCAGAAAAGATTTGGTCCTGCCCTCAATGAGGTTAAATCTGGTCAGTTCGTGACAGAAAGGAAAACAAGCCCTTCCAATACTGTGGTAATTTTACCTCTTTGTGTGGAGATTGGACTAGATGACTTTGAAAAGTTTCTTTGATCTTGATGTTTCCAGGAGCCAATGATTTGATGATTCTTTACCTACCTTCTATCTCATTCTTTTTTTTTTTTTTTCTATCTCATTCTCTGTTCCCTTTGATATGGTTTGTAATCCATTTGGAAGTACTTGCAGAACCAGGGTCTCAAGTGGTCAACATTGATAGCAACATCTTTTAAGAAATAATGAAATCATATATAGAAACAAATGACTCCTAAGCATTTCCTCTACTAATTAATATTTCTTCTTTGATATAAAATATTTTGTAGTTTTAAGTTTGACAGCATCATCCAATTATATTAGGTTGCAGTAGCTCCTGGCCAGAACAAAAGGAGCTCTCTGAAATAATCATACTAAGTTTAATTTAGAACCCAGGCACCAAAATACTGTTTATTGGAAATTTTGTATGTACAATAAATATTCTTCTCAGTGACATAACAATATAACACTTCATTCAATGTGAAGCTTGGTTTTGGGGAATCAGACATTGGTGTTTTAAATAACTTGTTTGTTATGATGCTTCTTCACTTGCATTTTAAGTATTGATCATCAAAGTTTGTAAAATAAACACAGAATGCTAAAGGGGCCATTCACTTGAAACTACTTCAAAAGAGGAAAAAAGGAGGAAGAATTATATCATTCAGCATTTGACCTATGATGGCAGTTCTTACTACAGCTTTAATTGAAGCTATTGAAATACTTCATTTCCTGCACATTCCTTCTCCAACACGATTAGTTTTTAATATTATGAGCAAGCTCATTACCACCTTCTGTAATTGTACTTTAAATTTATTGATTAATTAATGAATTTGAAATGCCAACATGCAACCTCATGGCATCTAGTTTCATATGTGAATTTTCAGAAACAAATTCTTAGAATATAGAAGAATAGATGGTCAAAGAGTTTTTATCTGAAATGAGTGAATTTGTATGCTATCGTTTGACTGCAAGTGATAATTACTTAAAGGAAAGGTCACTGAAAGAGATTTCTCTATTGAGTATTGTTAATGATCAAGAAATGCTGAATAGAAATATTTGTAGTTTTTCTTTATATTTGTAACACAGTGCTAAATTAGTATTTATGTTCCATTTATCATATATAAGTGTTCATCAGTTTAATGAATCATGTTCTCAAAATGAAAAACAAAAAAGGGATTTTTAAATGTTTAGACAAGAGCAGTCTGTCTGTAAAACTCCCCTAATCAGTACTTTGCTCTAAGGCCAATAACAACCTAGAACAGAAGGTATTCAAAAAGAAGAAATAAATACAATAAAATGATTCAAAGGATATCCTTGATTGCTTAGGGGTTACCAAGTTTTCCCATCCCTCCTGAAAGTTTCTGCTTGCCCCTTTTCTAATTAACTTACATTTCCCACTTAGGCAATCACATCCTCATTTCTGTATCTTGGGTTATGCTTGCCAATTCTTGGACTTTGTGAAAGTAGAATTATACATTTTCTAGAAAGAGAAATTTCAAATTCCATTTTTTGAATGGTTAATATTACCATTTCCAAGTTATTATTACACAAAAACCAAAGCTAAACCTTCTGGGAGAAATGTAGAAATATTTTGTCCAGAATAATTTTTTTTCAGAATAATTTTTAATAAGAAAAAGAACGATTTCCTTTCATATGTTTATGCTGCACACAATGATAAAAATAATATCATTTAAATTCCCCAAGTATTTAAGTCCATGACATAATAAAGGTGTAGGTTTAAAGTGATCAGTTTCATTCAAATGTTTCTAATATTGTCTTACTATGGATCAATTTATTTGGCAGTAGAGGTCACCTATAAAACGAGGTCGGCCAATGTGTTTCCTTAGATGTAAGACAGTCTTTTTTATATATGCATATGTTTGAAAGTTGAGAATGCAATACTTAATTGACCTTATCCAAGGATTCAGAAGACATTGGTATGTCTTCATGGTGATAGAAAGTAGCTGTTTTTCATTAAACCCTTCTGTCACAGGACTAAGATATTGAACCATGAAACTTAGTACTATTTATTAAGCAATCAACTTAATTTTGAGTCTTTTGTTAGTGGGTCAATAGTTCATATTTTCTTGATTTTAATTTTCCTAGAGCTACCCTCACCCCTCTCAATGGAACTCAATCTCTTGAAGGAAGTAAGTGTGTAGATGTTATAACATACTTAGATATATACTAACATGTGGGTTCCTCCTAATTGCAAAGGGTTTTGAAAAGAAATAGCCATGAAAATGCCAATAGGAAAAACCCGTAGTTGCACATACCAGAGACATATGATCTACATCTCCTTTGAAGATTAGAAATTTTCAGGAAAACAAGAAAATTTTCTAAGAACAAGAAATAGCATGAGAAAAAAACTATTCGTTAAAGGAAAAAACTATTTCTATAAGGCTATAGCAGGATATCATTTCAGAAATAGAGGGAAACGTAGCTGAATTTGTTGGTAGGGATAGGTTTGTGAAGGATTTTGTACATTATTCTATGAAAGGAGATTTGATCTTTTGAAGATTTTTTTTCAAGCAAGGAAGTAGAGTTATCAGAATAACATTATAAAAGGTTGGCATATTGATTTTCTATCACTGCCATAACAAATTACCACAAACTTAATGACTTGAATCAGATATACTTCCTTCTAGTTCTTTAGATCAGAAGTCCCACGTGGTCCACAGTGGACTAATGGTGTCAGTAGGGTTATGTTTCTTTCTGGAGTAATCTTTGCTTATTTAACTGTTGGCGAATTCACTGTTCCAAATTATAAGAGATATGAGATATGCTTTCCTTGATCATTGTCAATGGAAGGTCATTATTAGCTTCTAGAGTTCACCCTCATTCCTTGGCTTAAAAGGCTTAATTACCCAGTGATCACATAGCACTGTGTATAATGTCTGTTCAAACCAGCAACTGAAGAAAAACTCATAATTTGCTGGGCACTGGGTAGGGTTCTCATTAAGTTCTTCCCTTAGTTATGAGAAGTAATTAGCTCTAGACTGATCATTGATCTAAGCCCACCCAACAAACCAAAAAAGAATTAAAAGAATTAAGTTATTTTTAAGTAACACAACGGCATCCCAGAGCAAAGCTCAAGAATACTTATAGGAATATAAGAATATTAAATTTCCAAAAAGATAGAATTCATAATGTCTTCCCTCTAATCAAAGATTGTCAGGCAGGCAAATAGATAGAAACATGATCCATAATGAGAAGAGTAATCAATTGAAACAGTTGAAGGACTAACACAAATGTTAAAATGAAGGAAGGATGTATTACAATAATTAATATAACTATATTTCATGTATTCAAAAATTACGTAGAAGCATGAAATCTGTGAAAAAGATTTGAATCACACTTCTAGAGAAAACTACAATGTCTAAAGTGAAAAAACCCTGAATAGAGGACATCAGTATAATATCAGGCTTAGCTTTCTATAGGTGAAGGCGGTTACCTTTTGAAATACTTGTGAATATGTGGATACACAGAGGCTCATATACACACATATGTTTTCTTGCTCTGTCACCTGAGATGGCCTGGAAGTCCTGACACTCCAATAGTAATGAGCACATCTAGTGCCCAGAACCTGGTTTCCAACACCATTCTTCAATTAAAGGAGAGGAAATGTACCATAAGAGTCAGAAAGTAAGAAAGTGCTTTAAAAATAATAATGATAATAATAATATTGAGAAAATATTAAAGGGACACAAGAGCTAACAGGAGGAATCCTTAATGTGAAAAGCAGGCATGGCTTGAGCAACAAAATAAAGTTGTACTGGATTATAACCTAAGTGCAAAATAAATATCCAAAAGTCCATACTGATATAAAAAAAAAAAGATTGAAACAATAAACGGAGGAGAAAAGACACCTTTCTCATGTGGAAGAATTTCAAATAACTTATATAGATACTTATTCCTAATTCTTTAAGTATAAGCTGCACTTAGTAACTCCCTTCCAAAGAATACAATATAGAAAGTAGGGACAGGTTAACTTTATGGAGAGAACTGAAAAGCACTACCTTAGCCAGATAGAGGTTAACATTAATAATAATAAGTCAGGGGATCCCTGGGTGGCGCAGCGGTTTGGCACCTGCCTTTGGCCCAGGGCGTGATCCTGGAGACCCGGGATCGAATCCCACGTCGGGCTCCCGGTGCATGGAGACTGCTTCTCCCTCTGCCTGTGTCTCTTCCTCTCTCTCTCTCTCTCTCTGTGACTATCATAAATAAATAAAAATTAAAAAAAATAATAATAAGTCATATTGATGATACGTATGTACCCTTGATATGATGGGATGAGAATGGCACTATACCAAACTTTTCTCTCTCTAAAATATCTATAACTCCAGTTTAATAATTAGAAACACATCAGACAATCCTAAATTAAGGAACATTCCATAAAATATCTGATCAGTATTCAAAATGTCAATACCATCAAAACAAGAAAATTCTAAAACTCTATCATGGCCAAGAGAAGCCTAAGGAGATATGCCGAATAAATATGTGACATTCTGAATGATGCTTCTGGAACAGAAAAGGACATTATATATGAAAATTAAAGGAATCTGAATAAAATATATACTTAATAACATATCAATATTGGTTCATAAATTGTAATATAAGATATTAATAAAAGGAACGTGGGCATGAGAGTATATGGAAACTCTCTGTACATTATTATGCTTTTTTGTATATCTAACATTGTTTTACAAAATTTTAAAAGTTTATGAAGAAAAATAACCACAAAATTAAAAAATCTATTGTACGGAATTAAAGGAGGTCAGTGTTTTCGAAAACATGGAATAGAAACTCTCCAAAATGAAACACAGAGAAAAAGAAGAATCCTCCTACAAAAATGAAAGTATTTCTTTGACTTACGGGACAAACAAAATGAAATGAAATACATTGGATTAAATCAACCAAAAGAAAGACAATAGAGGCTGGAGACCAGAAAAAAATAATTGAAGAAATAATGACCCCAAAGATTACTAAAGTCTACAGATCCAGAAAATCTTGCAAACTATAAGCACAAGAAACATGAAGAAAACTATACCAACGCATATCATAATATAATTGCTCAAAACCAATGATAAGAATAATATCTCAAAAGCAGCCAAGGAAAAAAGACACATTGAGTAACAAGGGAGCAAAAATAAGGATGGCAGTGCAGGTGAGAAAATAGTGGAGCCACTTCTTCCAAGTAGTAAAAGAAAAATACTATTTTAGTAATTTTCTATTGCTACTATAACAAATCACCACAAATACAGAGACTTAAAACAGTATGAACTATTTACCTTTCATTTCTGAAGATCAGAAGTCTGAAATCAGTTTTGCTGGGCTAAAAATCAGGATGTTAGCAGGACTGTGTTCCTTCTGTCACCTCCAGGGGAAAATTCATTCCCTTACCTTTCCCTGCTTCAAGGCCACCTGCAGTTTTTAACTCATGGTCCCTTTCTCCATCTTCAAAATCTGTAGCACGGCATTTTCCCTCCTCTGTGATGGTTGTTTCTGTCCTTACTTCTATTCTCATCAGGACACTTGTGATTGCATTAGGCCCACCCAGATAGTCCAGGAAAAATATCAAAGCCCTTAACTGAATCACATCCACAAAATTCCCTTTACCATGTAAATTAAAGTATCCATAGATTCCCAGGACTATGACAGAGACATCTTTGAGAGGATATTATTTAGCCTAATTGTCAACCTGTAAGTCTATGGCAACCCAAATATCTCTGAAAAACAAAGGCAAATAAAGACTTTTTCAGATTTAAAAAAGTTGAAAACATTTGTCACAAGCAGACTCACAGAAAAAAATGAACTAAATCCTTCACATAGAAGAAAAATGATACCTACGGAATGTATGATTCCATTCACATAAAATTGTAGCAAAAGCTCTACAGGACCATAAATGGAGTAAGTAGCAGAAATTATACTTGTTGATAATATTCTTTGGATCATTGAGTATTAAATGCATTGTAATATATTCTGAGCTATTTTTTGCCTGTTTTCCAGACATCGTAAATGACAAAGGGAAATATTAATTCTTATTATAATAGCATTCAGAAAGGAAAGATGGGTTAGGGTGCAAATAAAGTATACAAAATTAAGGAAATCCAAGAAAACAACAAAAATCCTTTCAAAAAGAAGGTGTTAAGTAATACATTTGATACTGCAAATTTAAATACGCTTTAAAAATATAAAATTTAGGGGATCCCTGGGTGACTCAATGGTTTGGTGCCTGCCTTCGGCCCAGGATGTGATCCTGGAGTCCCAGGATCTAGTCCCACATCCGGCTCCGTGCATGTAGCCTACTTCTCCCTCCACCTGTGTCTCTGCCTCTCTCTCTCTGTCTCTTTCTCTCATGAATACATAAATAAATTCTTTTTTTAATTCTTTTAAAATATACATATATATATGAATTTTACATTGTATTTGCGTATGATTTTTTCAGGGAAACTGTATATGGTTACAAAATATCTAGTTATTTTATTAATCAGCCAAGTAATCTTTAAAAAGTGACCTGAGTTTCTCTTACTCAGGAACTTCTACCATACAAACAAAAATATTCAATTATATGACTTCATAAATCCTCCCCATCTGGAGTTTTTGTTTTTGTTTTTTAGTCCATTAGTAGTTAGCTACTTAGCTTGAAGAGGCGTATCGTTGGTTCAATAATTTTAAAAATATCATACTCAAAATCACTCATGGACTTACCTCCATTAGGAAAATGTATTTTTATTAGTTTCACTGCTCCCATACACAATTTTTAAAACACCATAGTCAGTACTGTTCATACAGTCTTGTGTCCCTTTCATATTGCATGAAGATTCATGAGCACCTGAGTAATAGTAAAAAGAAAAGGACA
Organism: Nyctereutes procyonoides; assembly: GCF_905146905.1. Taxonomy (NCBI): domain Eukaryota; kingdom Metazoa; phylum Chordata; class Mammalia; order Carnivora; family Canidae; genus Nyctereutes; species Nyctereutes procyonoides. Next base: position 10,479,075 of record NW_026575122.1, read on the forward strand.
AGAACATTATCTACTTGGTCAGTTGAGCAACAGAAAGATCCTAACCTGTTACCATGTTTCTGTTATATCCTCTGTCCCCTTCTTCAAGTACATAACAGCTATTGGAGTATGAGTGAGCAGACATCTGGTAAACTGCCCCAGATGTATTTTAAATTTATTACTTAAGCTTATGCAGATAAAAATGGGCATATCATTTTTAAACAGCACTTGTTTTCTTGCATTGGTAAATTTTTTGGATAAAAACATAAAATTATGTGTATGTGTTTATATGTCATAACTGCTATATTAGTCAACAGTAAGGACAAATAGAACTGAAGTAGAAGTAACTGAAATAAAACAGAAGCCAAATGTGATTTAAAAAGATCCATAGAATATAAGAGAATATTGGAATTTTGTGCAACTTTTAACCACAATGAACTAGACTACCAGGTGACAGTATAATACATTAGCATATGTTGAGAAAATGTTCTGAAAATATAAATTATCTGAGTTTTCCCCCTGTTTCATATGTTTCTGAGATTTTTACCAGAACATAAAATATACAGGGGTAAGAGAGGCCTCCAAATGCTTTCATGAAGCCAGGAATCTCAAGATATATTTCAAATATGCTCATTTTCAGAAAACTAAAAACACATTCACTCAGCATGTTTTGATGCAAATAACTATGAAGGAAGGGAGTAATCAAAGGAAAAGTGATGACCCCAGTCTTATTTTAGCGAATACAAATTAACATTTAAGAGCATGAATAAAGCCTTTCTATAAATTAGTAATGCCTTGTTAGTCTTCATTAAAAAAAAAAAAAGAATTGACAATTAAGAGGGAAAAAATATGGTAAATAGCTGGCAAATCAACAGACACCATGCTAAATTCATTATCTTGCCCAACCCTGCTGAAGAGGACATGTGGTGAGGAAAAGATCATTGATAAAACCAGCAGGGGATTAATTAAATGGGGTGGTTTGTTCATAACTTTCCTCATCAGTTCTGTTCCATTGAACTCTAATGGTAAACAGAGCAGAAGCCAAAAGGAACAGTTTAAGATAAGCTCTCAAGCAAAATTCTCCTGCAGTTATCCATTCACTATTTACCGACACACTGCAGAGCATAGCCCTGATCTGTCTTCTTGCATTCCCTCCTGTCCAGCATGAGATCTGCTAGGGACCCTACTCTCACTGCTATCTATCTGCTGCCCTCTCATCTCTCCTGTCTCTAAATCACCTGCTCCGTAGTGTACCTGAGGATCCGGCTCACGCAAAGCAGCCTATTCCCTGGCTCATTGATGAAGAGTCAAAACCAGTCAATCAATGAGAAATCACCAAATTTACATGTGACTTCCTTGAGAAATCCCTGATGAGAGTCAGATGTGGAAGCAGGTTGAAAGTGAGACTTTCAGCCTTCTCTTTTGTGCTGTCATTATTTATTACAAATGTCTTTCCTGTCTTCTCTACCTAGACTCTATGTTAAATGGGGAGAGATAAGAAATCCTTCCTCTTCCCTCTTCCTCCTCCATCTCCTCCTGCTGCATATGCACGGGCAGGTATTGACAAGGCTTCAAAACTAATAAACTCCTGAGTCATGATCAGCACAGTCCAAGTGGTTAAGTAAAGTCATCAGTACATTCCGAGCAATGGCAATTAATGGTCTTAGGGCCTTAAAGATGTAGAACACAAAAGCTCAGAGAAATACTTTCTGTTAATGAGGATCAAAACCACAGGCACTAATAGCAAAACAGAAAGGCCTCCATAGGTTGTAGACAACCCCTGTCTTATCAAGGAAAAGTGATGACCCCAGAGCAGCTGCACCAGAGCAGCTATACCAGAGCAGCTCACCCGTCTGCCCAGGGCTGCCAAAGACTTGGGTGCTGAAGGGCGTGGGGCAGGATCCAGAAGGACTCATCACTTGTTCAGCATTTACGTTTAGATTTCCAGAGAAGAGCGACAGTGTTTGAATCAAAAAATGCAGAGGGCTTCCTTCCTTTTGAACCCCAAATTACAAAACAGGAAAAGAGGTAAGGTCTCGGTCTCAATTCCCAAGAAGAAACGTTCCTAATACAATCTTAGATGGAAGAGAAATTAAATAAAAAAAGTCAAAGGTATCCATGAGGATTCCACTGGGAAAGCGTGGGAAAACTATTGTGTATAAAGTGTCCAAACATCACTATCTTATCTACATTTATAACATTTTAAAATGAAGGCATTATTTGATGTTTCACGTACTTGTAGTTTTATTTATTAAGTGAACAACTAATTATCTTTCATTAATGATATGATACATAAAATAAAGTTCCGGGAGGAAATGGAAAAACACATCGCTGGTATTTTCTGCCGTATTTTCTAGAAGAAGATCAAGACATAAGATTTCCAAACTAGCAAATGAACATTATATAACCCCTAGGATATGAAATAGTGTTCAATTATTACAAATGAGGTTTTTATGGAATATGAGGGACAAAGGAAATGTTCAAGATGTATGAAATGTGAAATATGGAGCAGACAGTTGCATAAACTTTGAGCTCCATGAAGTATATGTGAATATGCCACACATTAACGATATTTACTCTAAGTTGTGAATTAGTAGTGTTTGTATTCTCCTTCCCTTTACAATATTCTCCAAATTTCTTACAATAAACCTGTATACGCAGGAAAAAAATACATTGAAAAAGTGAGTAAAGCCCTTGCACGGACAGAAGAGTGAGCTTCTCACTCCACAAATCCTGTGTTGCGTAAACAGTTGCCACCTACCTAAAAATATGAAGGAAAAAAGGTTACATTCCTGATGTCGATTGTAAGTTTTTTTTTTTTTTTTTTTTTTTTGTCAGAGAAAACTGATAGGTCTTGAATTTAGTAGTTGATCTATTTAATAATATAATGGCAGCCTTTATGATCAGGTGAAAAGAAAGCACATATGTTTTTAAAGGGAAGAAATTTAAGAACCTTGGACAATGACGTTCAAGAGCATTCGTTTAATGTTTAAATTCTCAAATAGGCAAAATGTGTGTGTTTCTGAAACCATGCAATAAGTAGCTTCGTCGAAAAAAGTAATGTTGATTTTAGTTCTGAAGTGTCATTACCATGACTACAGCTCCTTGGAGAATGAATTTAGCCTTTCCGTGAGAAGCAATATTTATTTTTAAACAAGTACTTCAGTGACACCTTCATCCTTGCAAATGTGTGACTCGGTGATTTATGCATGAGAGAGAAAAGATTGCAATCTCTTCAAGCCTTCTTACTCCAAATGAAACAGAAATTTGAAGTCGTTTACCTTTCATTCTGAGTGATAACAGGTTTTCACATGTATTTTTCAGATAATTGCCTCAATTTTCTCATTCAATTTGGCTAAGAATTCCCCAATTCTCCACACATTTTTCTTCCTTTTGGCCTCTGGGCATAAGGAAAGAGCTAAGATCATACAAACCCGACACTGTTGCACATTTCTAAAATGAAGGGCAAACAGATGAATAAAGCCAAGAAAACAGCTAGGAGAGGCTCTCGGTTACTATGGAATTACGAGCAACTCCAGCAAAGCTTGTGTCAACACGGATTTTCAAATGACCAAGGAGTGTTCTGAGAGGTTTTGCCATGAGAGCAAGTAAATACAAAAATTCATTTGGAAAATCTGAAGCGCAGATGGCTATTGGTGAGCTTGCAGAACACAACTCCCTGTACGGTGACTGTGTGTTTTCAGTTGCTCTTCTTTATTTCTTCCTGAGCACCAAACAGACGTAAATCTAGTGAAATCCTTAAACATTTTTGAGATCAGAGAACCCGCTGCAATTTAAGTAAGGTTCAAACACCCCCCCTCTAGCTCTAATACCACACATTCAACTGGGGAGAGAGCTACCTCCTGTTAATTTGCATTCTGCACAGTCATGTGCCTTTCTTTACAAGTGATGGTGAGAATCACGTAGGGTTTCAAGTCTGACAAACCTACATTCAAGCGCTGGTTCCTCCAGGACCCCCCCGTATAACCATGGGCAAAACGCTTAAACTATCAGAACTGAGGTTCTTTACCCAGAAAAATGAGGGAAGAGGTAGGAATATGATCTCCAGAACAGTTTTCTGTGAGAATTCAATGGGTTTACGTATGTAAAGTGCACCGCCTAGAGGGAGCAGTTAAATATTCGTGACCCTCTCCAGATCCCTCTCATGACCCTTCTCCATCTGAGTTTCCATCCCAGGGGCCAGCCTTTGGCCACTTTCCAGCCATTTGTTCCCTTAAAGCTCATATGGTGACAAGCGGGTGGGTGAAACAGGGATACAAAGTGCAGGGTGGAAGAGAGAAGGGAAAACAATAAAGGTCAGGGGCACCTAGACAACTCAATGGCTTCAGTATTTGACTCCTGATTTGGGCTCAGGTCATGATCTCAGGGTTATGAGATTGATCCCTGATCCCCACTTCAGGCTCTCTCTTCAGCAAAGAGCCTGGTTCTCCCTCTCCTGCTCCCCCTGCTTGTACTGTCTCTCAAATAAGTACATAAATCATAAAAAAATAAGAAAAAGAAAGCAACAAAGATTAAATGGAAATTTTGATTCTGTGCTTTTGTTTGTTTGCTTTACTTTATTTCAACTTAATATGAACTTGGAAAAAATTCAAAGTGACACGAACACATACACGCACACATATACACATGCATACACACATGCAATGGCGAAGAAAACTATTCGAGAGTGGAACTCCTTGGCTGGGTGGTGGATGGCATGGTGAAGTAAGAGAAAGAGTGAATGGGCACCATTTAGAAATAGTATCCAGTTGTTTTCCCCTTTCTTTTTTTTTTTTTTAAGATTTTATTCATCTATTCATGAGAGACACAGACAGAGAGGCAGAGAGACACAGGCAGAGGGAGAAGCAGGCTCCATGCAGGGAGCCTGATGTGGGACTTGATCCCAGGACCCCAGGATCACACCCTGAGCTGAAGGCAGATGCTCAACCCCTGAGTCACTCAAGCGTCCCTGTTTTCCCCTTTCCTCACTGCAAAGTAAAATAGGACAAAATGTGATGTTGGGAGAAAAGAGACCCATCACCCAACCCCCCTCAGAATTCTTTGTGTAGGTCATGGTCCTGCCTAGCTATCCACAGAGGACAGCCACTAAGTGCTCCATCTTAGCGTTCTTAGCCACGTTGTGGTGAGAAGAAGATTCCTCTGGGATTTACAAATTGGAAGGGAAAGAACTCAGGCTGAAAAAAAACCAGGAGCATCTCTAAAGAAAATTCTTACATTTACCTTCATGTTAGCATTCTCTATCTCCACATCACAGCACAGAGTGATGGACTTAGGAATCTCCCCAGTTTACAAATAAGGTTAAGTGAGACTGTCCGAGATCATTCATTCATTTATTCAATCACTCAAAGAATATTCATCAAGTACCTACCATGTGCTTGTAAAGAACCGAAGATGTTACCATAGGACCAAACAAACATGGTCCCGAACCTCGTGGCTCTCACAATCTAAAATGGGAAATAAACATTAACCAAAGATTTACAAAAGTACATATAACCACAAACATTAAGAGGCCTTTTATTTTGTTAAGCCACTGCAATTTGGGGGACTACCGGTGTTATTGCTCATTCAGCAGAGTGTATTTGATAATTACTGCAAAATAAATTACCAATGAGGCTTAAAACAATAAACATGAGTTCAGTGTGTGATCATGAAATGAAGCACGAGTTAGCTGCTCTCTCTGGCTCAGCATCTCTCACACCGCTCCAGTCAAGGGTCAGCTGGAGCCACAGTCCACTTGAAGTTCCACCAGCGGAGATAACGTCTAAGCTCACTCACATGGCATTAGGAGACCTCTAGACTGTCAGGAGGAGACATCAGTTTCTTGCCATATGCAACTTTCCAGAAAGCAGCTTAAAATATGGCAGTGACTTCTGTAAGAGTGAGTGAGCAAAGGAGGGAGAGAAAACAAGACAGCAGTCATGGCATATTTTATCCTAATTCCAGGAGTGATATCTCATTTCTTCTGCCATATTCTATTTTCTAGAAATGAGCCAGTAAGTCCAACCTACACTCAAGCAGAGATGATACCACAAGGGATTAAATACCAAAAGGCATTTCTGTTTGGGAGCCTCCCAAGAGGCTGCCTATCTTATTTAGTGCTCCCACCAGACTATAAGAAAGGGAGAAAAAAAGAGAGACAATTTAGAGAGAAAATGGAAATAAGAGCATTTCAGAGTATGGAGTTTTAGGATGAAAATTATGGCTTTTCTATGTCTTTTCATGATTCCTTTACATATCCTAACCAAAAATGTGTTTCCAAGAAAGGAATCAGAGAGGCTGAGTGAATGATCTTAAGCCATAGAAAAATGATTATCTATTTCCATTCTGTTCCCAAAACAGATAGAACGTCTGTTAAAATGGCAATAGGGGTGCAGAGAAAGAATCTTGAATTATATGCAAGCTTGAACTTTTTTATAAGCCTCACTAAGGTCTCTTGAGCACCTATGTATGGTTACTAAGTTTCTGCACCCCAATTCTAGTGTGTGTGTGTGTGTGTGTGTGTGTGTGTGTGTGTGTGTGTGTTGGAAGTTTTCCTCACAAGCAAGTCTCTGAAACCAGCTGGATGCCCTACAGCTCAACTTAATTCTCACACTATCTACCTGGAAATTGTGTCTGATTTCCAGACATAGCTACAAGCTCAGTACACCAGAGTACCCACACAAGTACACCCCCATACCCCTATCTTCAGATGCCAATAGTAAGTCCAGGTGGTTACCTGTGCATTTAACCTATTGACTATAAATCAGATGTTCCCATGATCCTCTCCTCTAGTTCAATTAATTTTCTAGAGTAGCCCACAGAAGTTAGAGAAACACTTCAACACCAAATCACTGGTTTATTATAAAAAGGATATAACTCAGGAATAGTCAAATGTAAGAGATGCATAGGAGTACAAAGTATGGGGAAAGGGTGCAGAGCTTCTATGCTCTGAGTACCTCACTGTCTTCACATCTCTTGTGTGTTTGCTGACCCTGAAGCTCTCTGAACTTGTACTTTGGATTTTTCTGGAGGTTTCATGACTTTAGGATGATTGAAAAATCATTAGCCATTGGCAACTGATTCAATCTTTGGCCTCTCACCTTTCCCAGGTCAGGGATGGGACTGAACATTCCAGTCCTCTTCTCACAGACTTGGGTTCCCTTACAACCAATCTCCATCCTTAGGTTACCTAGTATCTTCTGCAAGCCACCTCTTAACATAAAAAAAAAAAAAAACTTTATTGCTCTTATCATTTAGGAAATTCCAGTGGTTATAGGATCTCTGTGCCAGAAATGGTACAAAGACCAAATATATTCCTTATCGTAAATCACAATATCACCCATACTTGCATCTCATCTAGCAAATTCTAATGTTTAGGATGACTGGAGTAACCCAAGATGATAGGGATGAAAGAGGTCATCAATGTAGTCACATGCAACCTGTGTAGCATGTCAAGAATCTAGGAGTTTCCAGAGAAATGGTAAGCTATAGGGAACAATGAAATATTCTGCGTTCTTTTATTTTTTTAAGATTTTATTCATTTATTCAAGAGACACACAGAGAGAGGCAGAAATATAGGTAGACGGAGAAGCCAGCTCCCTGCAAGACTTGATCCCAAGACCCCGGGATCACCACCTAAGCCAAAGGCAGACACTCAAGCACTGAGTCACCCAGGTGCACTGCCTTCTTTTATCCTATTCTTATTCTAATTAATAAATATTTAAGACTCTCCTATGTTGTGTTTAGCACTACGTGTGATCTTGGAACAAAACAAACATGGATCCTGCCCTCAAACAATTTAGAGTGTTTTGGAAGAGATAGCAAGGAAACATACAATTTCATTTAATCATACTAGCACAATGATAGGAGCATTCTCAAGGTGCTATAGAAGCACAAAAACAGCACTTTTAGTTTATTGGGTATTTTTAAGTAACTGTATGTACATAATCACACCTACTTTTCATGTATAGATTTTTCCTTATACATATAAAAACAAATAAAACTGCATTTACCTATAAATCAGTGTATAGATTTTCTTCTGTCTTCTCACCCTGTTTTCATCATAGCTGACTCTAATTTATGGTCCACAATCCTGCTCTGGCATCCATACTTTCTAAATTCCTCCCTAAATCCCACATTCTACACTCCTGACACTAATATTATCAGTCCAAGGCAATTCTTCTTAAAACTCTGTACTCTCTGGATCAAATATGTGTTTTTCCTTATATGCTTTGTGGTTTACCCTAATTATGAGCTGAAATTGTATCTCTTCCCCTGGACTGCTATTTTCTTCAGAGCAGAAACCCTGTGTGTGATTCATCTTTCTAAGGAGCTGGTACAGAATACAAGTTCAGTATATATATATATATATTTTTTTTTTAACAGGGTACATGCTCAGTAATTTTTTTAATGTTTCATTCTTTTCAAAGAAAACCCTTTCATCATAAAGTATTTGAAAAATAAAAGTGAGCAAAAACCAAATACATAAAAATGCTTAAATCCACCTTCAGAGATAACTACTTTTGGTATTGTAATGCTATCATTTGTTAATTAGCCATATAAATGATATGGTTGTTTAATGATTGATCTGTGGTGGTACAAAGTAAATGGTTGCCAAGTGCATCTTTCCTCCACTTCAAAAGTCCTAAGCATCTTTCTATATTATTAGACACTGTTCTTCAATATCATTTTAGTAGTTACTTGACATTTTGATCTACAATAGATGATAAATTTATTTGATCAATTCTGTTGGTGCTCTGAATGGATTATATTTTTTTCACTTGTATGGCTGGAAATAATCTTATGAATACCTTTGACATGTCAGGAAAATATGGAAGACTGAAATGAACAAAAAGGAAAGATTGCTGTGTATGCGGTCTACTGAACACTTCTGAGTTATTTAATCCTATGGGGACTATACGCTTCATTGTATTGGAACTCTGCAAGTTGTAGAAAATGTATAATAATGCCAATTATTTTTGTTCAGAGAAATAGAAATGAATTGTGTCTGATGGATGCAGGTGATTATTTTCCTGTGAATATTGACTAATCTTGCTTTTATTTATAAATGTATTGCAGCATTTCTGATTGTTCATATGTGTGTTTAATTCTCCTTTGAATTGGTTGTGATAGCTTATAGATTTGGTTATTAGTGAGTTATTTGAAATCTTTGTTCATTTAAAAAAAATAAATATCCATGGACCAATTGGAGGTGACAGATAGATGAAAAATGCTTTTAGTTATCAGGATGGAGAAACCCTAAGGTATTTCCTAATGATCCTCACCTGGTATCTAAACCCCTGTGCATACCCTTCCCCTTGAGTGTGAGCAGGGCCAATGACGTATGTGACCAACAAAATATGGCAAAGTTGATGGGTTGTCATTCCAGTGGTTATGCTACATTACATACAACTTTGCTTTGGTAACTGACTCTCCTCCTTGGCTCTAGGAAATAAGTGGCCATGATGAGGAATTTCCTATGGGCAAGGAAGTACAGGTGGCCTCTAAAAGCTAAGGATGTCTTTAGGGGCTTATGTCAGCCTCCATCTGACAGTTGGCAAGAAGTTGAGGTTATCAGTGCTCCAGATACAAGGAAATGAATTAAATGTGTGCTATTTTAAGCTGCTAAGCTTGTGGCAATTTGTATGTAGTAAAGAAAGCTAAATACCGTCTCTAGGGCAAGAGGATGCATCCTGTGAGGATGAGGTATCTCCAGGAAATAGGAGTGGAAGTCACACTGTCAATAGCAGAAAGAGTTGCCAGGCTTGCCAGGAGAGCTTACTGTCTATGTCTGGAGTGTGCAGAGAAGTCCCTGAATAGCCTCCAGTTCTGGTAAACTCTCACTTTTACCCCAAAAGGGAGCTGGGAATTTGAACCCATGTCATAAAGGGTACTGCAACAGTCATGACACCTTAGTCACATTAGAAGAAAGGAAAAAGGCATTATTATTTCAGTAAAGCTTATGCCATTTCCCTCTAACCATTTCTCTCTGCAGTCCTGTGAAGCCAGCAGAGGAAAGGCAAGCAGATTGTAATGAATGACTGCACAATCCTTCCGGACATTTAGGACCTAGATGGTGAAACTGACAGTGGGGATGTAGAAAGAGAAGCTTGAATTTTTTTTTACTTTTTTTTTTTTAACTTATACTAGTCTTTTCTATTTAGTAGCCAAAAGTGAGTCACACTTATTATTTATTATAATTGGAGGTGAATGGAAAGTACGGAATCTTCTTTTAAGAGATATTATGGAGAATATATTCCATCCTGTTTTTCACTCCTTGAGTTCAGCTATTTAGTAAACTAATAAAATATGTGCTTTTGTAAAAGGCACTTTACCTCTCAGTTCACTCAGACATAAATGGATATAATCCATGCTTTATCTAACTTAAAGGATTGTGCTAAAATCAGCCATCGTGAATTATGAAAGTACTTTGTAAACTGAAATTCCCTATATCTTGGAACATATTGTCATTCTCGCTCCGTATTGACATTCTGAAGTTGGTGCAGGCCGAAATAAATAAGTTTAATATAACTGAGCACAGAATTACTCCACCTCTACTCTTTAGGAGGCTATACTCCTCTCAGCTGTATAACATAACACGTGCCTTCCTTCTTTTCAAAAGTTTATGATGATCTAATCTCCATTCTAGGGCATAAAAATAACCTGCTTCCTTTGTGTGCTGACTTAATACCACATAAAGATAATATATATTTTTATTATATTCCAAGACTTCTCCTTGGAGTATAAATGATAGAGCACAAGATCTAGAATTGGGAAGGAAGGAAGGAAGGAAGGAAGGAAGGAAGGAAGGAAGGAAGGAAGGAAGGAAGGAAGGAAGAAGAAGAAAAGAAGAAGAAGAAAGAAAGAAAGAAGAAAAAGAAAGAAAGAAAGAAAGAAAGAAAGAAAGAAAGAAAGAAAGAAGAAAGAAAGAAAGAAAGAAAGAAAGAAAGAAAGAAAGAAAAGAATCAACTCTTCCAGACTGAAGGAAACTAGGTAGATGTGACAATTGAAGACAGTGCATGACCTTTGCATTAAATCATTTTCCATAAAGGACATCAGTGAGACAGGTTGCAAAACCTGAAGAGTTCACTGAGTAAAAGGAATGTAGAGTTATCTGTTGCTTTGCAACTTTTATGTAATTTTGAAATTCTATCAAAATAAAAAGTAAAAATATACATATATTATATTTTATAATGAAAAAGATTCATCAGAAAGATATGATAGTTCTACATTTGCATGCATCTAACATTATAGCCTCAAAAGATAAAACCAGATGGTGATAAAGCAAAAGGAAAAACAGGCAAACCCAAAATCAGAGAGGAAGATTTATATGAATATCTCTCAGTGACAATTGAAAAAGGAGGCAAAAATCAGAAAAAAAAAATATAAATGCAATTAACTAACTTAACCTAATTTTTATATATAATAACTTTGCACTCAACTGTCGCAGAATACATACTCTTTTCAAGTTCATTTGACACACTTCCCAGAATTGAGGAAAATTAGAATATAGAGTGAATTTCAATGAATTTCAAAGGTTTAAGATCTTATTGAATAGGGAAATGCCATGAGCTCAATTGTAACCTCTTTAGAATTCATATTGTTAAGTGCTAACACCTACTAGTTCAGAATGTGACTGTATTTGGAAACAGGGTTTTTAAAAAGGTGACTAAGTTTAAATGAGGATGTTAGGCTGGACCCTTACCCCATCTGATGGTTGTTTTTTCAGAGGAGGGGATTTGAACACACAGAGATACTAGGGATGTCCATGCACAGAGAAAAAGACCATGTGAGCACTCAAGGAGAAGGCAGCCATCTGCAAGCCAAGGAGAGAGGCCTCAAAAGAAATTATATCTGTTGACACCTTCATCTTGGACTTCTACCCTCCAGAGCTTTCAGTAAATAAATTGCTGTTGGTTAAGCTACTCAGTCTGTGGACCAAATAAAATTTTTACTATTGATTAAAAGGCAATCCAATAAAATATGGGCAAGAGGGATCCCTGGGTGGCGCAGCGGTTTGGCGCCTGCCTTTGGCCCAGGGCATGATCCTGGAGACCCGGGATCGAATCCCACGTCAGGCTCCCGGTGCATGGAGCCTGCTTCTCCCTCTGCCTGTGTCTCTGCCTCTCTCTCTCTCTCTCTGTGACTATCATAAATAAATAAAAATTAAAAAAATAAAAAAAATAAAAAAATATGGGCAAGAGACTTGAACAGGCAGGTCACACACATATCTATAATAGACACATGAGAACTTGCTTAAGATCATAAGTATCTTTGCAGAGATGCACATGAAAAATATACTTAAAAATGAGGGGGGAATCCAATAATGCAGAGTATTATTGAAGTAACTGGATCCCTCAAATTTTGCTAAGTAGAGCGTAAATTGTTATCACCACTTTGAAACTCTTTTTGGCAGTATCTAGAATGACTAGCATACACATAGCCCATGACCCAGCAATTCCACTCCTGAGTAAGAGAAATGTGTACACAGGTGCTTCAAAAGACATATATGAGAATGCTGATGGCAGCATTTTCATCATGACACCTAACTGGAAATATGCATCAATAGTAGGCTAGAAAATAAATTGCATTAGAAATATTTTACTCTACAGAAATAAAACTAAATCCATTATTGCTACATGCAACAACTTATATGAATCTCCACAAACAAAAGATACAAAGGAATTCAGATATAAACAATATGATCGCATTTGATACAAATTTGAAAAAGAGTGAATTCTAGGGTTTAAGAAATCATGGTAACGTTTATCTTTTGGATGGAAGATGCAGTGAGGTGTAGGACATTAGGGAACTTCTGGGAGGCTGGGAGTGTTTTATATCTAGGCCTAATTGGTGGTTACCCAGGTGTACTCACTTTGTAAGTATTTATTGGGTTGTACTTATGAATCATGCACTTTTATGTTGTTTATGTTATTCAATATCATAGTTTATTTTAAAATTAGAAATTCGTTATACCATTTCCAACAGACTTAGGGATCTTTCCTAATATGTTACTATTTAAACAATGCGTGTGCTAATAAAATAAATGAACTTGATTATTTTCCATTAATATTTCACTATAGACATTTCATATTTCCTTCCTCCAGTGGTTTCGGTAATTCTGGGCAATCTTTTAGGCTCATTTCTTAATTTTTATTTTAGGTTCATTTTTTAATTTTTATTTCTAGTATTCTGAAGATGGTATAAATTTGGATCCTGTACCCAGAGCAGACCTCATAGGCATAAGATCTGTTTTTTATTTTGTTTTGTTTTGTTTGTTTGTTTGTTTGTTTGAAGGGTGTGATAAAATTGTTTAATTGAGTGAAAAATACTATTACAGTAAATCAAAAAGGATTAAATAAAAATTATAATTCCATTACACACAAAATGGTATCTATGTACACAGGAAAAAAGCTACAGAATATGTAACTATAAAGATGATATAAGCAAAATGTTACTCCTGGATACATTAGTTTTCTATTACTTCATAACAAATTGCTACATAAACTTAGTTCCTTAAAACAACACATATTTATTATCTCACAGTTTCTATAGGTCAGAAGTCCAAGCACAGCTTAGGTGGATCTTCTGTTCGGAGTCTCCAGGCTGAAAGCAAGGTGTCAGCCAGGACTGTGGTTTTCATTCGGGGCCCAAGGTTCTCTTCCAACCTCACTAGTTGTTGGCAAAATCCATTTCCTTGTGGTTGTATGAGTGAAATTCTTGTTTTCCTGCCAGATTTTAAAGGCTGCCTGCAGTTTTTTGCCACGTGACCCCACGGGCAATTCACAACATGGGTGTTTGCTTTTGTCCAGGCCAGCTGGAGCATGTCTATTACTTTCTCTTCTGAAACCATCTAGTGAAAACTCTACTTTTAAGGGGCTCACCTGGTTAAGTCAGACCCACCCACCATAATCTCCTCTTTGCCGTATGATCAAACATAATTTGGGGAGTGATATCTCCCATCATATTCACAAGTTCTACCCCTACTCAAAGGGGAAGGTATTATATCTGGACAAGGATCATAAGGCATCTAGAGTTTTGCCTACCGCACCTAGTTCTTTGTGTTTTACATTTTCTTCTTTATGATTTCCTGTTACATTCCTATAATTTAAAAATTCTACTAATAAAAACCTATGAATCATTCTGATGTAAATGAGTACTGTTCACAATTTCAGTGCCCAAGTTATCCTTTTTTTGCAAAATTCATAATGCAATGTAGTAAGATCTGTTTACTGTTTAGTCTCATAGATTGCCATGCTCAGAAGAGCTCTGTGCTTATTGCTGGATTGAATCATACTTTTTTAAAAGATTTTATTTTTAAATAATCTCTACACTCAACTTGGCATTCAAACTCACAACCCCGAGATCGAGTCACATGCTCCACCGACTGAGCCAGCCAAGCACCCCTGAATTATAACTTTTTAAAGCTTTCTTTCTGTAATTATACATTGAATTATATGAGACCTCAGTAATTTAAAAGTTAGGTAAATTATAAAAACTTGTCTTTAAGAGAGCCCTGGGTGGCTCAACAGTTAAGCGTCTGCCTTCAGCTCCGGGGTCCAGGATTGAGTCCCACATCAGGCTCCCTGCATGGAGCCTGCTTCTCCCTCTGCCTGTGTCTCTGCCTCTCTCTGTGTATCTCTCATGTATAAATAAATCTTTAAAAACAAAGAAACAAAAACTTGTCTTTAAGATATATAGACAGCTTGTTTATTAAATGTATATAAAATCTCTTCTCTTTGTTACTGCTTTATAAATACTACCTCCTATGAGTTTACCTTATTTTTAGCAAAACTCTATCATTCACTTTAAGTGGAAATCATGAAGTTACAACAAAGCAACTTCAGTGTTGGTGTTTTTCTATTTCATTTTGGATGGGAGGTATATTCAATATCTGGTAACAATACTGTATTATTAAAAATAATTTTTAACACTGAGCGTTTTTTTTCCTGAATTTTATGTAGGATGTAAGTAATCATAGGTAATATTCTTCCAAAGAAGATATTTATTGTGTACCATGCTAACAGACAAAGTGGGGATGTACAATGAAGACAACAGTATCCTTGTATGTGATTGGAATCGATCCAGTTGTTAAGTGGAAGGTAACAAGCATACCTGATGTTTTTAAAGGCAAAGATTCTTCTTTCTTTCCAGAAAAGAAGACATTTTTTAGGGCAGAATTCTCTCACCTTCTTCCCTTCTCACCTCATCATCTGCTTTTTGCATAATAATATATAATTTCTGCCAGAGAAAAATGTTGAAATTGTGTCTGAACTAAATAAAGTCTTTACTATTGATTAAAGAAAAAAAAAAGAGCTCTGTGTTTAGTTGAATATTCAGTTGTCATTTTCTTAAAACTCTTGATCATTATTATTTTTAAAGTTATATCTTATAAGTAAAGTCTGCTGGGACAGTGGTGCAGAGGAGACAATGTGCAATCCAGGCATCTACCTTCCCTTGTTGCCCTATTTGCAGAGAGTACTCACAAAGCTCCCCGAACACAGAATCACCGTATATCCAAGGTGCATGGGAACTCAACAAAATTTAAGGCAAGAAAACTGAGTTACATCTACATCTGATTAAGTATAAACACTGATAGCCCAAAGAGGTCATTCATTCTGTTCAAACCAGAATTTATTTATTTGTTTATTATTATTATTTTTTTTATTTTTCAAACAAGAATTTACATCAAACAGGAAAAAGCACATTGGAATTCTCAGAAACACTAATGACCAAAGAACCCTATCAGATCCTTTCTCACTATGTCAATTCCCCATTTAAGCCAACCACTTACATGAAAAATGAGAACATAGGGAAATATAGGGCATCTCATATTTGTGTTTTTTTTTTCTCTCAGTGCTTATGTAGTTGGCAACATACTTAGGTCAAAATATTGGTAGAACGTGCATGTATCAAGAAGTGAAATAAAAACAACTGGGTTTGGGCGGCATTTCCATGGTTCTGGTGGAATGAATACGTACGCATATATGAGTTATAAACCATGAATTGTGTGATTTTTATGTTTCCTTATACCAACTGAACACACCTATCTGCATTTAAACTTGTTATTGTACATCATAAATATGAAGTGTAAAATTCTTGAAAGTAATTTTTTACTTAGAAAAACATTAACTACAAATAAAATACACTATAATCAAGAGAGATAAAATGAGAGAAAGGTAGAAGTCTTATATTTTACATTTTTTCTTCTTTCCTAAACCCGAGGCCCTATAAACTTTTCCATTGGAGCCATGGTTACTTGAATCCTATATTGGTAATTATAAAAAATAATAAGCCATGTCTGCATTATGAATCCACCATACTTTCTTTTGAATCTCTTTTTGTCTAGAAAAAAAATCTTCCAGTTTTTCTTCTCTTTTTCATCTAAACTGATTCTAAATGTAACTGGATAAACCAATATATTGATTTCAATTGTGTTCAAAGACAATACTGCAGAAAAGAATTACTATCTGTGATCAGGCTTAAGTGAAAAAAAGAACTGTTTTTGCCTCAGATACTGTGCATATAAATGAACAATTATAATGAAAGAATCAGGTGAACACTACAACTATAAAAACATTGGACACTCATACGTTAATACTGCATTTACCTACAAATAATGAAATGATGAGGGAGCCTCGGTGGCTCAATGATTGAACATCTATCTGCCTTTGGCTCAGGTCATGATCCTGGGGTCCTGGGATGAAGTCCCGCATTGGGCTCCCCACAGGGAGTCTGCTTCTCCCTCTGCCTATGTCTCTGCCCCCCCCCCCCGTGTCTCATGAATAAATAAATAAAATCTTTTAAAAAATAGTGAAATAATGACTTTCAGTGGAATAAAGAAATAACTTTTATTCATTCAAAAAAAGGTCAGAATTGGAGATTTGCTGACTTCAGGTCAGTGGCTCAACATATTTGTGATTGTTTTTAATTTTCTCATATATAGCAAGAGGACTGCTAATGCTCCATCTATCACCCATTTTTATTTGAAGTTGGATCCATTACCATCCCAAACAAAAGTATGATTTTTTTTCAGCATACAAGAGAGAGGAACAAATACTAAATGGGAAATATTAATATATTTGGCCCAGTATTATAATTGGTATTTTTCAAACAGCTTATTTGATTGGCATCATCCACTGTCATTACATGTTAAAGCATGCACCTTTGCTTTCCTTAGATCTGTGAACTTTTATCAATGCCATCTTAATCAGTAGAAAAGATGTATGTGAATAAAATTAACTGAAATGAAAGAAACAGAATCTATGCAACTTTCTTGATTTTTAAGATTTTAAAGGTGTACTTTTTTTAAACATGGAGAATCTTATTAAGATTTATGCAGTGGTACAAAAACAAGGGCTAGCAATTAACATTTTTACAACAATAATTAGTAAGAATTGGACACAAGTTAAAAGACCATACATTATGACCTTTTAGCATCTTGTAAAGAAAAGAAAGAAGCTAGACGAGAATATTTTCATTTGTTTGGCATTGAAATATGATACACTTACAGCATTAACTGAGATGCTTTGTGTGTATGTATGTGTAACTTTTTAAATATTAAAGCAAAACATATGCCAATGCATAGGACTTGATATCTACAAAAAGTAGTCTTAGGGATAACAATTAGTGGTTAATTCTAGCAATCAGTAGGAACATTAAAAACATTAATCAAAAATTATGATTTGTGTCCAAATCCAAGAAACTATAGGTTTTAAAATAAATTACAAAGAAAGAAAGAATGCTTAGTACACTTCAGTCTAATTGCAAGCTGCAAGACAATTAACAGTAAATAATTCAGAAAGGCTCTTTCCTTTGAATTAAACTCAAATGTGTTCGATTGTCTATAATGTGGCAATGATAAGGGAATAAAGGTTTAAAGACAAATTAAAAGACTTCTTTACTACTCCATCCTTTGGTCAAAATACTATACTAATATGACTATTGTTTTAATACTATGATTCTCCATCTCTATAAATCATGGCAAATTTATCTCACTCCTTCCTCCTTCCCTCTTTCAACTGAGAAATTTCCTATTTCCTTCCTTTCGAGTGTTGAAAATTATTTCCTTTTCTTCTATTAGTGTGTATGTATATGCATATATGCAAATGTAGATGTATATACTCACACATATATTACACATATACACACATATATGTGTATATATGTATTCTTTGTGTGGTCAACATTAGACAATATCTTTTTTTTTTAAAGATTTTACCGACTTATTTGAGGGGGGGGGAGAGAGAGCACAAGTGGTGTGGGGAGGGACAGAGGGATAAGCAGCCTCCCCACTGAGCAGGGAGCCTGAGGCAGGGATGGATCCCAGGACCCCGGGATCATGACCTGAGCCAAAGGCAGATTCTTAACTGACTGAGCCACCCACATGTCCCTAGACAATAATTTTAACACTCCATAACAGAATGTCAGGAAATTGGAAACACAGTTTCCCCAAACTTAACTCCAATTACTTTTTCCACTTGCTAATAACTATATTTCTCTCACGTAAATACACTTGTAATAGAAAATGGTAACTTAGAGATGGTGGCAGGCCATATTGGCCATAATGGTCTAGTGTCTCATATACAATAGACTTTTTCTCTAATCACCTTTCAGTGGCTGGAGGAAAAATGATCCAACTCTGGTGAATCAAACGTAAGTGTAAGTGTGTGAGCAGGGCTTCTGGAAGAGGTTTTAAAGAGACTCAGGTGAAATGTTCCTTGGCATTCTGTTTCTTTATTCTTCTTCCTTTTATCTACTTGAATGGTGAATGTAATGTGTGGAGATATGATATATACTCTTATTTGGATGCTGAGGAAAATATTGAAAGTGAAGCCTGCACACAAAAACGGTATAGAAGCTATGAAAAGCAACTGGGTTTCACCAACAATCTTTGAGGAACTTAACTATAGAATTTTGGTTGCATGGCATAGCTGAAAAGCTATTCTCTGCCACTTCTTTTTTATTTTCAGAAAAAAAATGAATAAAATGATTAAAATAAATAGGATTTATTGTTTACTTAACTAGAAATCCAGAAATAAGTAGTCTTGTGGTTGATACAGTAGACCAAAAATGCCATTACGTTTTCAGGATTTCCTCTCAGGCAATCCTGCTATATTGATTTATTGGACTCATACTTGTTGCCTCACGGTCTGAAGATGAATACTGTGACAGCCAGGTAGATGCACTGCTCAGAAGTTCATCTAAGAGAATTTGCTGTGAAGAGCAGAGTTGACTGGCAGCTCCAGCTGCTGCACATCTGGATGACCCACTATGTGATAACTGAGACCACCATTCCCCTGGTTTGCTCCTAACCAATGACTGAACATGGTAGAGGTACTAGAGTCAGCCCAACCCAAACCAGGGCTAGATTCCATAAATGGGAAACACTGGGCCAGGTTCACCGCGTTGGACTGAGACTTTCTAAAACTACATCACATCCTGAGGTTTTTCCTCCCGAGCCTTCCTTCCCATGCTCTGATAGTTCTCATAACCACTTTGTGGTGGGAAGTCTCTTCTTGAGTATTCCTGCTTTGTTTCCCTTTTCTGTTTTATCAACTCCCCCCCCCCAACAGATCTTTTTGATGTCTAATTTGCCCTGGAATCAACTTCTTGGGAGACTCACACTAACACAGGTGGTGCTGAAAATAGAGAAATAGGCAGTAAAATGGGCTTTGAGGAGCAGCTTATTTCCTGCCCCACTCCATGTGGAAAGTGGGGCCCAAGGGGCAGCTAAAGTGCTCAAGTTATCACCAGTGGAAAACTGGAGAAACATCCCAGTCGCTGGAGAAATTTGTCAGTATGAAGATTCAGGTATCTAAATAAGTGGGGCAGGACAACGTCAACAGTTTGTTAATTATGACTAAACAGTATTGGTGATCTAAAGATAGATCATGAGAAAATGAGAGGCATGAATGAAGAGTTAGAGGTTGAGTGACAAAGAGAGAGGGTCTCTTTGCTAGTTTACAAAAAGGCAGTAGAACAGATTCATTGGGAGAGCAAGCTCAAGATTTCATCACTAGGTCATAGATATCCAGAGAAGACAGATCTGTCATTGCTAAAGTCAGGTAAAATCTATAATCCAGAAGGATGGGATGGGAAATATTGGTGAATAGAGTTTTGCCTGTTTGGAGCCCTCTAAACATTCGAGCTTGGAAAACTAAACCATTTCTTCGTTGTAAGCACCAGTATCCCAGTTCTCCCTGTGTCCCCACTCCCCGTAGGCCTTTATTCTAGAAAGCCAAGGTGCCTTCTCTGGAGTTGTCCTTACCTTTTTTTCCTGACTGCCAGGCCAAGAACTAAGGTTAAATTAGCTGGGGACCTGCTGGACTTAATACAGGAAGAAAGAGAGAATAGGCTTTCAAGAGTCAGAGGAATACCTTGAGATTGAATTTTCAGTGTGGTTGATAAAGATGCTAGAGCAAAAGATTGAATAAACAAACGTTTATTGATTGGGGGCACTTCCTCCTGACACTGGACTTAACAATGTTTCAAGAAGTTTTGCAGGATCCCTGGTTGGCTCAGTGGTTTAGTGCTGCCTTCGGCCCAGGGTATGATCCTGGAGACCCGGGTTTGAGCCCAATCAGGCTCCCTGCTTCTCCCTCTGCCTGTGTCTCTGCCTCTCTCTCTCTCTCTCTCTCTTTCTCTCTCTCATAAATAAATAAAATCTTAAAAATTTTTTTTGCTGTAGCAGTGGTTTTTAGAAGCATAGATAAGTGAGGGTCACCCCCCAGTGAAGTTGCAAACATCTGTACTGCTCAAGAAGATGATAGAGGAAAAAATTAAAAGGGAAATGTGCATGCTGAACTGGAGTTATTGAGGCTACATGATTCAGCAGAGGATTCACCCTGGGAGACTTTAATTCCATGAAAGGTCAAAAATACACACATTTTAGTAATGTTTCTAGGAGGCTTAGTGGCCAAAAATTGTCCAGTATATCTTCTCTAAAATTAATAGATAGATAGATAGATAGATAGATAGATAGATAGATAGATAACTGCATCTTGTATCCCATATCCTAGAGAAGCAAGCAAGGGATCTGCAAGATATTTTTGGGCTCTAAAGCAATGCACTGCACACATGGGGATAATTCCTCAATCCATATATTGGAAGACATGGAAGGCTGGCAGCTTTTGGGTGAGGTGGGGGTCAGGAAAGTTCTCATCAGCAGTTTGGGACTCTAGTACAGGAAGCAGCAGAACCACTTGGGCCATAGGATATGACAGATTATGTCATGTTGGAGACGTCCATCGTAGAAATAAGAAGTGTGCAGTTAATGGCATGTTCTGGTGGCATAATCACAATAAGGTCCCCAGGGCTCTGGGCAAGGCCATGCCCAGAAAACTACATGCTTTTTGAGAGACAAGAAGCACTGTCTTATATTATTAGGCCTTTTATTTTTTTATTTATTGTTTTATTAGGCCTTTTATTACTAGGATTAATCATGGAAAATCAAGAGACCAGGTGTCTAAAACTGTATATTATTTCCTGGTTTTGCCAGACCTACTTAAGAGAGGCAGGCCCAGCAACGATTCATCATGTAATAAAAATGGTATCTCTATCACCAATTCTGAGCAGGACCAAAGGATATGAGCAAGTTCTATGAGTAGGACGCCCAGACCCCAATATCACCACAGTTGTATCAGAATTTGCCTCCGATCTCATTGATGGCCTTATGGAAATTCCTATATGGCCAGCTGAAAGAGGAGAAAAATGTTTGATCTTGGCTGACAAATAGGTCAACTCTACATGCGAGTGCAAGCTGGAAATGATGATGGCTCCTTTGCAGTTTCTTACAGGGATGGGCTTAAATGAGAGTGAGCAAGCCTAGCTAACTGGTCAGAAGCCTTAAAGAAAGAGGGCTAGAAGATTGAAGACAAAGGTATGGGTTAGAGACATTGAGGTGGTCATGGGGAGAGTATAAAGTTTTAAATCTTTTGTAACCCCATTAACATTTGCCAGAAAGCATCTACCATGGAATAGGGGCTGAACAAACAAATAACAATATGATTAGGCCAGTAAACCTGAGATTGTCTTCATCATTGGTTACCCTGGAAATGGCAAGACATCTAAAAGTAATGGAATATTAGTCCATGAAAAAGAGCCATGAGAAAGAAGAAATCCTACCTTTGTGACAACACAGATGGCCCTTAAGGACACTATGCTGAGTGAAATAAGCCAGACAGAGGAAGACAAATTTCATCATACCACTTATGTGTGGAATCTAAATAAAAAGTCAAACTCATAGAAACAGTAAGAAAGTGGTTTCCAAGAACTCGGGTGTGGGGAAAATAGGGAGAGGTTGGTAGAGGGGTATAAACCTTTAGCTATAATATGAATAGGGTCTGAGGATCTGTCTATCCCGCGGTGACGATAGTTAATAACACTGTGTAACTGAAATTTCTTAATAGTAGAACTTAGTTGTTCTTAGAAAAAAGAATCAATATGTGAAGTGATGGAGTTAATTAACCATAATGGAATTATTTCATATATATCAAATCACCATAATGCACACTTGAAATATTTTACAATTTTGTCAATTGTATCTCAGTAAAGCTGAAAAAAAAAATTGCCAGAGCAGGATCCTTGGTGTGTTTCTGATCTTAGCAGGAAGTTTTTAATTTTTACCATGGGGTATCATGTCCATTTCATCTATATTGTTGGATTTGTGGTATAAAATTGTTCATATTATTTATTGATATGTTATTAGTAAATTTTATTATGTGAATGTGAAAATTAGTTATACACAGATATATATTGTGAGTAAAATTTAAAAGTTTGACAAAGAATGACTGAGAAAGGGTTCATGTTTTTATCCTAATAAGAGTTCTCAAAACTTAAGAGAATGTGTATTCTCAAAACATACAAAAATTGAAAAAGTGGGCTCAGGACCTGAACAGAAAAGTCACAAAGAGGTAAAAATAGCCAACCAATATAAATTTTTTTATTCAAGAAAATAAAATATAAACAATAATAGGTTATCAATTTTTCTTTCAAATTGTCACTATTTTAATACTAATACTTGGTGTTGGTGAAGATGAAATGACATACACTTTCTTATTGATTGGTCTGGTAGCTTTTTTAGAGAGGAATTTGGCTGTATCATTTGAAAAACTTAAAACAATCATGACTTTTGATCTCATAGTTTTAATTCAAAGAATTAATGTAAGAACATAATAAGTGAGAAATATGAATAAAAATCATATTGAAGGATGTCCAATATAATAATGTTTAGAATAGCAAGTTTGAAGATAAAATGATAAATGAAATATCTAATATATTATTTTAATATTTATAAGTTTTCATATCATGATATCAATAATAAGGCTTTTGGAAATAATAATATTCTTTAATTATAATTTCAAATAAAAATAAGCAGAATAAGACGTGAATTGAGAGTATGATTTCAATACTGAACCACCATAAGTTCAAGTATTAACATTTTGATAACAAAACATACATTTTTGTAAATCTAAAGTGTTCAGATATTTTATAATCCAAGGTGTTTACTTACTATTAAAGGTTTTTCTAAAGCGGTATAACTTCCTTCCTCCTCTTGCATATCCTTCTTTAGCTTTTATAACACTTCATGATGTGACATGAACTTTGTATAGGATGATTCTTATCATTTCTTTGAAAACTTAAGCCAGAAATTGTTCCATCCAATTTCTTTCAACCAGTGAATTGGCCATTCTGATATTATTGTTTCGCTTTAAAAATATAAAACTCCTATTATTTCATTATTAGAAATATGTTATCAACTTAATTCTACAAAAGATTTTAAAAGATCTTTACATTGTATCATGTTGTAGATTATAAAACATAAAATGTTCCATTGTTCTTTTATTTTTATGGAAAAAATGGAAACTATTTTGGAAGGATTTTTTATTGTTTGAGCTTATTTAGTCAATTTAGTACGATGAAAAATATGGATTGGCTTTTCATGACAATTTAAATTTTATTGTATTCTGTAATAAACATGAAATAACTTTCATAATTGCTATTTATATATTTGTAACACTTAACCTTGTTATATGTGTTTTTATGTAATAGGCATATGTAAAAATAAATCATTTCTATTCTAAATATTTAAATAAATTTGATGATTACTTTTATGCATAATATAAAATTCTTGTTTCAAAATTTTTCTTGAAGAAATAAAAATGAATTTTCAAAGTATGAAATGTATGACCATATTGCATGAAATAGATATTCATGTGAATCAAGACTTAGATATTTAGGATGCTCATTTTAAAATCGGTTTACTCATTGGAGAGAATCTTTTGAAATTTAGTGTACAGTATGGGAAACCCTCCGAATTCACAATAGCAGAAAGGTGTTTCTGATTCTCTTTGGTAGTGTTTGATATATCAGAGCATGCAATATTTTAAAGATCTCACTTATGTGTGGAATCCAAAAACAAAGAAACAAAAACTGAGCTCACAGATACAGAGAACAACTTGATAGTTGCCAGGCAGGCTGGGAAGGTGGAGGTGGGAATGGCTATTGGGTTAAATGGGAGAAGAGGGTCAAAAGGTACAAACTCCAGTGACTAAATAAATCAGAGAATGTAATGTGCAATATGGTGAATGTAGTTAATAATATTTATTGTAGATGAAAATTGCTAAGGGAGTAGATCCTAAAATTTTTCATTAGAAAAGATTGTTTTGTAACTGCATGGTGACAGATGTTAAGTAGACTTATTGTAATCATTTTGCAGTATATACACATATGGAATCATTATATTGTACACCAGACACTAATAAAAGTGTTTTATGTCAGATAGATGATAGATGATAGATAGATAGATGATAGATGATAGATGATAGATAGATAGATAGATAGATAGATAGATAGATAGATAGATAGATAGATACAGTGATTCTACTACATTCGTTTTGGAATTATGTGGGGCTGTAGGAAGCTGTGAACTCGTACGTAGTGTGTAGAATTTTATTAGGAGAGAAATGGTTTCAAATCAACAACAGGGTTAAACAATGGAATTATTTATTGAGCCCTGAAACCATTTCCCGCCCCTTGAGGAACTAACAGTGTGTGTCTGGAGGAGAGCCAACATTAAGCTCTCTACTTCTGAAGCACCGTTCTTGGTGCGCAGCTGAAAAGTCACATAAACACAGATGCCAATATTCAAACAGAAAATCATTTTCCATGAATGCATAAATTTTTGTGAGGATACTCAAAGAAGAAATAGTTAAAATGGATTTGAAAGCAATTTGGGTCTGATTCTCTGAAACACATATGTATGCATGATTGTGCGGGCACACACACACACACAACTTCTTATGCACACATCAGGCCATTTTTTTTTCTTTCAATATATTTCTGTGAACATTTCTAAGCACGTCTTTTCTTCATGTTAGTGAGCTGAAGGAAACTCGAGAGTTATGAAAAACAGCTTAAGCATTTGATTTCATGTGATGACATAAATAAGATAGGAGTATTTGGTACATTCTCTTAAGATAAACTCATCAGTATTTGATTTAAAGAACACACAATTATTTTAAAAAAATAAAGAACATACAATTACCATAGTTGGGAGAAGTACATATACACAAAATATTCTCGGGCTGGCCATTTGAGGAACATTGATGCTACATATGCTGAAAAATGCAAAGCAATTCACTGGTTTAAGAAATTTTTTAAAAATCAAAAAGAAATATTTCCTTTCTTTTATTTCTCAAAATAAAGTTTGGCTTGAATTTTTCTTTGCTGAATTAAAGAGGTCTTTAGTATAGCCAATTATAACTCTGTGGTTAGAATATGAATTATGAGTTCAGATATGAAGCAATAACTGTGGGAGATTACTTGGTATAAAACCTCTCATCCAAAGATACAAATATGTGAAGAAAAAAATGTTCTAAAAACAGAAAACTTCACTGCAGGTGCCTGTTATTGGCAATGTCATGTAATAAAGTAGTTGGCATTGATCTATGTTTTCATAAGCCCTGTGGTATTCTGCAGGCTTATTAGCAAAGTGTATTTTGTAAAGTTGCAGGTTTAAATGTCTTTCTAAGAGTGAGTGCTCCTCACAATGAAGAAATAAGAGTCCTCTTGCTTTTTCAGCAGTTGTTATAAATGGCTCCCGGTGGGTTCGGAAAAGAAGGCAGATCTAAGATAAAGCTGACCTTAAGATACTTGGAGGTCCTCCACCACCTGTATAATATCAACTTTAATAGTACTGGAACATTCAGTATTTAGGTCTTCCTCATTATAAGTTAATGGAATAGCCAGATTTGAACACAAATTGTGTTACTAACAGCTCCGCAACTGACAATATATCATCCCAAGCCTTAATAGGAATGGCAAGTAGTAGTATAAAAGCATGGCAAGATCAAGGCTTAAACAGGTTTCGTTGCTAGTTCTAGGACATCACAAAACCCTACTGTATGCTTTATTCATTCTAATTTTGACATTTTTTAAGTTATTTTAATGCAACTTACCTTTATTCATCTTTTGCAATACCTAACATACAAGCCAAATATTTAGTAAATGATTATTCTTATTCCTTTAATATAATGCATACTTCTTCCGTTTTCTCATGTAACCTTTTGATGGTATTTTGCACGACTGCCATTAGAATCAAATCTGTAAATGACACAGTAACAGTATTGAATGCACAAAAATTATTGCCTTAGAGCATCTTACAATCCAATTTTTATTTCATTATGGTCTACATGGAAAAGGCAAAAAAATCAAGTCTTCTAAGTATACGAGTCAGTATATATGACTTCCCCTTGAGCTTTATTGATGTAACTTACTTAAGAACAGAATCCTTTCTTTCAGGAAGCAACCTATAGCCTGAAAACCTTCCATTTCTCTGAACTTCAAGGTCTAATTATTGGCTGAATCTGGTTGGGGCACCATTGAAGAGAATCATGCCAAAAGTCTGTCCTCTCCAACACCGTATATGAAATAAAGCATGTGTAATGGTAACATATACCCTTGATGGATATTTTAATGATATGCCTGTGCTTATACTGAGGAATGAGCCATGCTTACAGCTGGGTATACTGAGGAATGAGCCAAACTCTAGTCATACCCTCTTTCTATGACCCTTCCAAACTACTCCTCTTCTCCGGTTGTTCTCTATGCTCTGTACTTTTCATTCTCTTCCACTTTGGACTACCTTCCTGTTAGGATAAGTACCTATGTCAGAAGTTTTCAAGCTAGGTGAAAAAAATGTATATTTCATTTCATAATTATGCCATACTAAAGCATTTGTTTGATTCACTAGAGGCAGAATGAATTGAACATGCCAACTCTCCTTAGTAGTTTAGTGGTAATTTGTTAACATATTCATTTTTGTTCACTATATTTTAGGGACTGGTATTTGAAAAATATGAAAATTGAAGGCTAAAAATTGGATTATACTGATCCACTTCTGCAATTAGTATTTCTTATCAATATCTTCCATGCACACTGCTATAGGAATTGACGTGTAACAGAAAGTAATCAATTTAACAAGATTTAAGTGGAATTGTTCTCATATGGGAATGAATATGGCAAGATGCTTTCCTATGGACTTATAACATCTAAATTCTGTATTCAAAAAATAATATTAGCCTATATTTGGAAAATGAAAAGATATATAACTACTTATAACAAGATAAACAGTTCTTGATTTTGTGCAATTTTGAAAATAATAGAAGTTACTATTGCATAAATAGAGTTATTTTGTGACTATCCCAGAACCTTATTTCACAGTATTTCTGAAACACTTACTTAGTTATAAATCAGGTAATACCATCAGAAGAAACTTCTGAAAATTAGTTCTAAATTAGAGGATATTATAAAAAGATTCATTGTGAAATTTAATTGGGAATTATTCATGTTACATTAGTCTAAATCACACACTAAAATGAATGCAATTATAGTGACACTAGAAATATTCAGTTTAAAAATGGTGCTTTTATGCTAATTCTCAAAGCTGGCTACAAATATTTGTCAAATTTTCTGGTTGACTCTACTGTTGGGTAAATAATAAATGAACAATTAGAATGCTTGTTTGAATAGAGACAAAAGTCATGCTTACAAAATTTACCAAAAAATGCTCTTGTAAGAGGTAAATTGGGACAGGATATGTATATATATATTGTATGTATATGTACGCATACAATATAAGCAACACTAGGCCCATATTTAAGGCAGATTCCCCAACTGGAACACACATTTTAAAATTTGGTCAATTTCAAAATATTATCACCTGTAGGATCATCTTTTGATATTCTTTCAAAAAGATTATCCTCCTAATGATTTTTGGTAGGAGACACAGATTGCTATAATATAGGAGTCTAATGCTAGTGATGGGTATCAGTCACCAGGCAATGTGGAAGTCTTCATATGAAGAGGTGAAATTGTAACATCACTAGAAAATTCTGGAAATAAATTTTCTAATTATGTTTTAGCCAAGGCATATAATGTTACCTTCATTCTTAATAGATTTTAATAAAGATGAATATATGTTGTTAATTGATCTAATTATATATCTAGTATCTAAGAGCTTCTAATTTTTAAAAGCCTATTTCTCCCAGATTGTTAGCAAGCATATGCTTTTGGGAAATTTAAAAAGAAGTTACTTATACTGAAATCACTGGAAGGTTTTTTTCTGTTTCTTTGTTGCCAAACTACTAAAATTAAGAAGTTTTATTTTTTATTATTAGAATAAAATACTTTTATTGTGGCTGATATAATATCTGATGAGGAAAATTCATTAGCATTAAATTTGATTAGTCTGTATCAGAGTGTGTATGTAATGCAAATATGAAGGGTTAATTACATGGGCTTTGATTTTGAACTTTGATGATTGATACTGACTGTCCACTCTCAACATCTGTGAAAGGGGTAA
The DNA here is from genome assembly GCF_905146905.1 of Nyctereutes procyonoides. NCBI lineage: Eukaryota > Metazoa > Chordata > Mammalia > Carnivora > Canidae > Nyctereutes > Nyctereutes procyonoides. The sequence continues at coordinate 10,507,918 of NW_026575122.1, forward strand.
TAATGTGTAGTAGTACCTTATTGAACTATGGCAGGCACTGCATGAAAAATAATAATAGATAATAACTGCTGTACTGATTGTTGTGTTTATTGAGAAAGGTAAAGGATGGCACATATATAGGCTTGCTTTTTATTTTAAGTGTTTTTATATTCTATGACTTTCTAGTCATGTGTATTTATCATTTGATTACTGAATATCAATTCTATAAGTCCTGCCATAATGCCCAAGGATTTATATCCTATCTTCCCAATGGAAGGCCATTGGTTTTCCAGGACAGCAGATTTATCAGACTAGGAGACTAAAGAATCATTCTTTAACTAACACTGTTCCTATGACCAAGTTCCCATCACTGAATTCCCCTTCTGGCCGAGGCTTTAGTTTTATTGATAAAGTTCCTTGATTTCCCAAGTCCAAATTTCCTAGCCTCCCTTCCTAAGACAGAAAGGCTCTGGCCAGGATTGAGTTTCCAGGGGTAGAGCAGGCCAGGGAGTGGAGTCGGCTTGAGTGAGTAACTTTTGTATGGTTGGGAGCGAGACAGAAATTAACAGGAATCATGAGAGAGATGTAGGGCGCTCTCTCTGGGACTGGCTGACTTTAGGAAAGAAAATAAGAACCATTAAAAAATCAGGGCCAAAGTTGTGGACAGCGAACAACACCAAGATTCAAAGCAAAACACTGAGAGAGGGGGGGAGAGAGAGAGAATGAGAGAGAGAGAAGAGTTTAAGAGTTTATGCCTCAAAGGGTCCCCAAAGCAGTGGTTTATAGCCTGAAATACTATCGTTTTATGGTGCTTACTTTGGAACCTGTTTGGTACCCAGAGACACTTTGAAAAGCTACTCCCTTCAGGGTTAAGCCAACCAGCTTTTGTGAGCCCTGGGTGCAGGATCTCAGCATTGACTACTTACCTTTAAAACTGTTTAGCATTTAAAATTCTAGAGCATATTGATCCTAATAGCAAGGTTCCAGAGGCCAATTTCCTCTTCCAATTTCTCTGATTGTAAACTCACTTATGATAATGACAGGCCTATTTTGTGCCCAAATATGAATTTCTAAGTCTAATTCTCCTCCATGGGCCCTAGACTCCATCCAGAGATTTTTGTTTGTTTGCTACTATGACTTCTGTTTCAGAAAGGCATAAGGGCAGGATGAGGACTGTGGCATCTCTAGTGTATTGTTCTTGTGAGGGTGTTTATTCCATGTTTCTGAATCCTGAGAACTGACAGAAAGCATATTTTCAACATCGCATGGCAGCAAGGAAATTTTTATCATTTCATTCTTTCAGCCATCGGTTTGATCCAGATTATAAAGAAATGTTATTTAGCAATATCTAGAAAATTTATTTTTAGCAGTTATTATGCAGATTAAAATGATACAAGGCAAGCCATGTCTTTGAAAATAATTATTCAAATCAAGAAAAGTTAGATTTATTTGTAAGTAACCCACATAAAATGAACAGCAGCAGGAAGACTGACTCTTACAATTTTTATCTGCCAAAGATTATAGATTTGTGTGCTACATAATTAATCGGCTTTTAAAAGCTTTCAGATGATTAAAGAGAAATACCTCAGAAGCCAAATTTCCTTTCACAGAAGGAGACTTATGAGACAGTCTTTAATGAGGAAAATAGACCAAACATTGTAGTTTGAGTATCAGAAGAGACTTTCTGTAAAACACAGCTGAGAATAAACACAGAGTGCCATCATTTGGCAAGCACCTTTAACATCGTTCAGCTCTTTATTAGCTTTTGAAATGTAGACAAAATAATTAAAATAGGATTAAAAACTGCTATATGAAAAAAATCATTAATTAAATTAAATTAGTTAAAATAAATTAACGTTGTTATAACTTGCACATACTTCGCACTACCCCCAAGCAAAAAGAATGCATACCAACATTCAATGTCTATGATCAATTCATTTTTACACTAATTGTGCTTTTAAAAGAAACTTCTAGATCTTGATTCAACAAGTACCAAAGGAAGAGCTAATTGCATACATAAATTTCTCTATATTCTAAGGGATCCTCCAAGAAAATGAAATGGGATTTCTAGGAAACCCCTTTCTACATAATGTGCTGGACTTAAAGCAAAGCATCATGTCTATTTATATCATTATAGAATTGTTTTCATCATTAACTAAAAGCCTCATTGAGAAATGCTAGAAAAATTATATCCAAATCAATATTCTCAGTAATTCAGAGATGTTCCCAAGGGCAAAGTCTGCTTCTCCACACAGCACGTCCCTCCATTCAGGTCTCAGAAAAATATTCTTATATTCAAAATAATTACTTTTTTTTTCATTTTTGTGGAAATTTTGACACATAATTAAGCATGTTATTTTCTTCCCACTCCTCTATCTTTTTCCCTCCTGCAATTGGGCAACCTCAAGCCAGAATTGAGGTCCACCTAGAACAACTCAAGATCCCCCAGTGTCCATGTCTGTGGGCATTCTCCACATTGGTTTTGATGCTTGTACCCATGTTCTCCTTTCATCTTGACTTGCCCACTATTTATTTTGAGATTTGTAAGCCAATTCAAATCTTTTATAGAACAAAGTGATAAATAAATAAATATACTGCTGCTCTGCAATATGGTAAGAACACAGTCACTCACTTGTTCCAGTTTATATTGAGGAACAAATCTTGGGGACAGACTGGTTATTGTGGTCCATGGAAATAGGCTCTGGCTATATAAACACTGTCTCAATAACACCATTATTATCAAAACAGTTGAAAAATTGTTTTACTTTCTTAAGATTATAGAAATGCCATTAAAGAAACTAATTCCATAGGTTTGGACCTGTCATGTCTATCCTACTTGTCAAAAATAACTATAGCACCCTACTATCTAAAGGCTGCTCACAGGGGTATTCAGTGTGGTTTCTTGGAAGAATATAATTGACCAAAACAACATAGATCTTCATATCTATTTTTACTTTTTCCAGTAATTCATTAAATTTGTGTGGAATTCCTTGCATAAGTGGATTTGAAAACACTCTGAAAAGAGGTTCCTCCTAATTAATTCAGAATAATTGACAGAGATGTATTAAAATTGGAAAGAATTAAAACTTGTGGGCTCTATCATAGAAATATAATTACATTATTGCCAAGTGCTTATGGGAATAGGATTCAGAAGCCAACAGCAAAATGCCAAATACAAGTTCTACAATACTCTGCCTTTCCAGAAAAGTCTTTAAAAAATTATTTTGGGTTTATGAATAATAATGTAATTTGAATATCTTAATTTAAATGTATGATACTATTTCCCTTGTTTTTATTTTTTACTTATTTTTATTACTGTATTCATAAGCTGTTTTTTCCCCTGATGCTTTAAATTTAAACTTTACCACCACCCCATCTGAATTACTCCAAAGTTCATAGAGATTTAAAAAATAGTACATCTTTTGTATCATGAAAACTTTTTATGGTCTATTGCCCTGAAATATGGGAAAATTAAGTATTTGAATCTCTATCTTTCTCAAGACTTGCCTGGTACGAAGTGTAATATGTTAAGTGAGGTTTTATGGAATTAACTTCTTAGTATTGTACCATCATATTCAAAAATAGCAAGTTTGGCATTATTCCTACAAATAAGGCTTCAGGAGAGCAGGTGAATTCATAAGAGGAAGCCCAGTATTTACAGGAAGGTGAGTGTACAGGGATAATTCTTGTTAAAAACACCTCTGTGTGGTTTTCATGCCACTCTCACTTAGCTGTCTGGGAAACCACACAAAGACTTTCTGTTTCATGCACAGGACCAGACTCAAAATATTTATCAAGCTTTCCTAAAACCATACACATAACGTGCTGAATGTCTAGACAGGAATAATTAGTATTTAAAGTAAAGGATAACTTATGATGAATTGTGAGACCTGGTGACTAGTTGATTAAATGTGTATAGATGTTTTGATATTTAAGTTCCATGAAAAACATCGGTTTCCTGAGCTTGTCTAAGCCTAAGGTTCTGCTTCCACCCAGTCTCACCAAGCTTTCTCTCTTTATTCCCAGCCCGAGACTACACATCTGTCAAGTTAATTTGCTTGCTGTCATCCACTCCTGAGATTTGCCTGCCTCCTCAGTACCATCATGTATGATTTGCCTTTGCTGGAATTTTCTTTCTACCCCACGTGGCTAATCATTTCTCTAATTTCCTTCAAAATGCATTCTCTGCAGCTTATCCTGTCCAGACACTTCCATAATTGATTCACTCTTACCCTGTTCATCTCTGCAATAAATAAATATCCACTAGTTGCCGGCATAGGATTGGTTGCTCAGTACATTCTCTGTGTGTGTTTCTTGAGAATGTTATGTTAAATGTATCTAACATAACATATCGTTAACATAAAGGTCAAATCTCTGGACATATCCAGGTGTTGTATACTTTGGTATAAACTACCATTTTAACTTTATGTACGATAATTATCTTCAAATATTTAATTTCCCCTGTCTATTGGTCCCATAATTTCAAATGAATATGAAAAGCATTATATGAAAAACAGTTTGTAGGTCAAGTAAATTCAGAGGTCTCTGTTGAATAATGTTGAATAAGTTTCCTTTACTGCAGAACATCTTGGGGCCATTCGTGTACTGCAATATAAAACACTTTTAAATGGGGGTATAGTACACAATATTTTCAAAACTTTATGTAACTATAAAATCAATTTTTTAAAAACGTTCTATAGAGTATCATTGTACCACTTTGTAAAATGTTATGTTAGTCAGTTGAAGGTGATCTATCAGTTGAGGCTAGAGTATATGATAATACAGGGAATGAGATTTAACATTTATTTTCATTTTGCAGATTATTTAGTTATTCTTCAGTCAATCTCATTTCATTGAACAATCGAGTAAAGTGTTTATGAAGATTTGAGGATAATATGCATCTGTTAAACTCTTGGAGGATTTACCAATTCCATACAACAAGTGATAATGTTAGTTCTCAAACTCTGACCATTAAATTTCAATCCCTGGTGAATTCCAAATGCATGCAACTACTCAGCCTCCATGCACATAAAATCAATCCTGAAAAAATTCTTGTGAAGCCCAACATTGAAAATAATTTTTAAAATAAATAAGTCACCATAGATATAGTCGTTCAAATCAATTACAGATCTATAGCTGGTAAGTTTTACTGACATTTTCTGGATCTTAATAGACGAAGTTTTAATAAAAATAAATGCTGTTTTGTCTCTCAAACAAGAGTACAACTCTAAGAGGAAAGAAATAAGACTTAAAGAATAAGGAAAACGTACATCATTCTATGTGGTCAAAAATTGTGCAAATCCATATTGACATTTGAAATTTGATCCTCTAAAATTCCTTTTCTGTTAATTTTAATATTTTAACAAAACTGAATAAATAGTATTCATTTCTATAATTACATTTTACCTTTTGAACAACTGATATATAGCACTTTTGAAATTTTAAAATACATATTTTTGAACTGTATGTTAATATCTCTATTAAATAAATTAATATATAGTCAATAAATAAAGGCAACTCAAGAATAACGGAGAAACTAAAGCCATACTCCTTCTTTTGGATAAAGTGGAACTTTAAATACCTGCCCTCTATCTGGACAGCATGAAATTTATGTGTGAATAAAGAATGTGGTTCAATTCCTTTTCCTATAGCTATCTTTATTTTCATACCAAAAATCTGCTCATTAGAAGGTATCGTTCTGTTTCATCTCAGCTTCTTGAAGTTGTTTTTGGGATACATTCTTGTCTGGTGGGCATTCTTGATATCCTCTCCTGTCACTCACAAGCTCATGTCTGTCCAATAGGACACTCAGTATTCTTCAAACCTCAGTGTCGTCTAGGGAGAAGACTACCAGTGTGGAAACAAGATGGAAGCAGAGACACCAGGAAGGATGAAGCTACATTATCTCAAGTTGGAGAAGTCAGTATATAAACCAAGACAGTGGGATCATGGACAAAGAACAGCAGAGGGATTTAAGGCATTTTAAACACATAGAACTGATGGGATATAGTGAGTAATGAAACCTGAGAAATATGGGAGGAACAAATCTGATATTTAGATTGTGTATTAAAGAAAGACACCATTCATCAAGGTGCAAATCACAGGCAGGAGAAAGGAGAAGTCTCTTGGAAGAAATAGAACTCTGTGAGACAAAGCCATAGAATTGCCAGATAAGCTGTTTATCACAATCTCGCATACTTGGGGATCAAGAGGTAAACCCCAAAAGAAAGCTGAGAAAAATGAAAATTTTGGATTCACTAGGATGTAGGTGGTAGGTAACATTGTAAAAAGAAAATATGGAGGTAAGTATGGCAAAGGGCCTTCCTTGCCCACATCTGTGAAAAATCCTTACTGAAGGCATAAGTAGAAGAAGAGAAGCTCAAGGCAGACATTGAGAAGGATAGACTGGACAGATGCAGACTAGGACTATCTAATCTCAGCCAGAAGAAGGAAACTCGAGGTCCCAGGACAGTCAATTGGCAACAGAACACAATAAAACATTTGTTGCTCAAGAGATAATAATTCAAACAGAAGATAAACACAATGCTTTATAATCCACAAAACATCCCCTCTTTTTACTTGTTCACTCATAAATTATGTTTTCTAGACAGCTGGAGTTTAGTAGATAAACTCTATCAAAATTTTGCCTCGTGTATATTGATAGAATCAATAAATCATAAAGTAAACTCCATATACAAAATAGTGTAGAGTTGATCTCTTTCAAATGAATTAAATGCCAGGCAGTGATTTGTTATGAAATACATTTTATGGAGTTTTCCCACAATTTTGAGGGGGAAAAGATCACCTAGAAGAAGCCATCATCCAAGTGGTAGTCATGAGTAATTTCAACTGTTTTAATCCTATAGCAGGGAAATACACGAGATCTGTCAAGGGTCAAATATTCTATTGTGGGGTGATTTCTTTATTACTAGTTAGTGAATTTCTCCTTCTGCCCAAGAGACCAGGAGTAAGTAAACAAATCCCTTAGGGACAAAGTGACCTGACTTACAAAGTTTGCAAAGGAACTTAAAAATTTTGAAATGTAAAACTCTGAAATCTCTTTTGTGCATTTGGTTTCTCTCTGTTATATAGTCCATCAGAGTGCAAAGAGAAAGGTCAAACACTTCTCATTTGTACTAGTGTTGATTTGAAGAACGAAATTTCAAATTCATTTCCCTTTGAGATCTCAGAGGCGGAACAAAACGCTCTTTAGTTTCAGCAGCAGGGACATAGGTATTAAGAGTCTTCTGATTTTGAAGGAGATGTAGGCGGGGAAACTATGCCAGTGATGGTACTGAAATGCAGAGATGCGAGCTCTGCAGTCTGAACAGCCCTTCATTTTGTAGAGGCCTTCAACCAAACAGTGCTGCCCTCCGCCTCTCATTTCTTTGAAAAGCAGTTTTTCAAAGTCGTTAAATTAAAAAATAAGTTTTTCAAAGTCTTTAGATTGAAAAATAAAATAAGAAGCATGTTTCTACCAGATCGCTGTATCACAAAATGCAGCTTGATGTCTTTCTGGATTCAATTTTATAACTAGGTCATAAAAAAATAGGTTGCAGGCATTTCATGCATTAATGCATTTGGGTTATTTTCTCTCAACTTTTGGAATCTTTCATTACAAAAGTATTCAACTTGACAACACTGAGTCAAATGTTCGTTTTCCAGTACTAAATGTTAAAATAAAGACAGAAAATTCTATCTTCCATGGAGCAAATCGGGGTTAAAGGGCATAAAAGCAGTGAAAAATCCCAACATAATATGAGAAATTGACAAGGTGGAAATATAAAATCTGAGTTTATATATATACTTCATTGTCTATATAGCATGAGATGCAATTGGCTGATCTAGAAAATTTAGTCTGAATCTAAATGGAATGAAAGCCACTAAGAAGGAAACATGTCTCTGCGTCAGCGTGTTACCTAGTAGGCAGGTTAGTATTTTTGTCCCTTAAACTCAGATCCTAGGGGAAATAGTGACCACTGTGAAGAAAAATGATTCACAACAATGAATGATGCCATCCGCTTTCAGAAATGTTAAAGAAAATGCTGTAATCTCAAACTGATGCAGTCAATAAGGTTACAGTTTTTATGGGATCTTCATGTATGATTTAAAAAAAATCATTTTTAATGTATTTTCTTTGTGCTTTGTCTACACTAGGTAGCCTGGGAGAAAAGCAAGTATAGTTATGTACATGACTAGAGGGGTTAACATAAAACTTGCAGTTCCATCGTGTCCATGTGGATCTGATCTAAAACATTGCAGATTGGGCCACAGGCTCTGTATTTCTTTTCTTTCTTTCTTTCTTTCTTTCTTTCTTTCTTTCTTTCTTTCTTTCTTCTTTCTTTTCTTTCTCTTCTTTCTTTCTTCTTTCTTTCTTTCTTATTTTCTTTCTTCTTTCTTTCTTATTTTCTTTCTTTCTTTCTTATTTTCTTTCTTTCTTTCTTTCTTTCTGGCTCTGTATTTCATAGTTTTTCATCTATACAAATGCATTCTATTATCTAAAATAATTAGTATATTATATTCATTTGTCTATATTTTTGTCAAAAGTAATAGGTTCTAGATCTCTAGTGCTTTAGTAGAAAAGATTATGTTATCTATAAAAATAATTTGGGGATGGTATTACTGTCATAATTGCTATTTTTGTTAGACTTGGGGCTGAAGTAATTTTCATTCTCATGAAAACAAAAGAGTCAAACAAGTATAGTCAATCGCTCTTTCACTATCAGAAGCTAGAATATTAAAAATATGTATTTTGTTACTATAAATTCAAGTTCAACATCAACTAAATATCTAGAATCTTACATGTACCCGCTAATTTCCTATCATTTAAAATACAAGTAAAAAGTATGGCTCTAGTACTATATAAAGCCCATCCAACTGGGCTCTACAGAGGATTTGTGACGTGTCAAATGTCTACCAGGTGAGTGGCTTTATGATAAATCTTGGGATCTCATGAATAAATCAGAATGGAAAACTTCAGACAGTGCTGGTATTTTCAGAGGGCACTTAGTCTATTTCACATTTTTATTGTCCACCACTACCATTCTGACACTGATAAACCATATAATCAGAGTCAAATATGAATGTCTCTTTATTGACAGTGCCTTAGGATGCCTGGGTGGCTCAGCGGTTGAGAGTCTGCCTTTGGCTCAGGGCATGATCCGGGGTCTAAGGATCTAGTCCCACATGGGGCTCCCTGCAGGGAGCCTGCTTCTCCCTCTGCCTGTGTCTCTGCCTCTCTCTCTCTGTCTCTCATCAATAATTTTTTTAAAAACTCTTTAAAAAAATTTAACAGTGCCTCTACTAAGCATATGCTACACCCACACATACACCACATTCATTGTGGAAGAAAAAAATGTACATTTATTTTACATTTATATATACGCAGAACTAGATGGATCTTTACATTTATATATATCCTTTCAAACATTTCTTCTGTTTCTCTAATTGAATTTTCCTCATTTTCCAACAAGATGTTTTCACATCTTCTGGCTTCTCAAGGCTCTAACATTTCTTTCTCCATATTTTCTCAACTAATGACCAAGGTTCACATTTCACAGAGAAACATAGAAGTCATCGAATACAAGCCTCTCATCTTCCCGCCTCTAACCATACTCACCATACTTTGCCTTCTAGGTCTCAAGATTATTTCCCTTCCCTGGTATTACAGTTGCTTTTCTCTTTCTCTCTATTATCAGATGTACCTTTTCCACTAGGTAATCCTAATTAGCAAAGCATATTCTCTTTACTTCCAATTCTTAAACACGCATCCTCTTTCAAATGCCCTGTGTCCCCATGTCACTGTCAATCTGCTTAATTACACTTGCCTTTCATTTGCCTACACTCTCTGCTGTTCCTGCCTTACTTGCGATTCATTCCTCGGCCCATTACAATCAGGCATCACCCCAAGAATCCACTGTATTTACTCTTTTTAAGTTGTCAGACACCTCTGTGTTTCCAAATCCAAATTCCTCATCTCCAAATATCCCAGAAAAATAAAGCAAAATGAACACAAAATCCAGCACAACAAAAACAATGAAAGCGCTCCTATAATAAATAGGACTTTAATAAGTAAGACCTTAAATGTCTTCTTCACAAAGCACCACGAGGTAGTAACATCTGTAGAATCACATCTGTAAACTTTGAGAGAACATGTTTGTGACACAAGGTTTCTAGGGCCAAGTGACAATTTATATGTGAATGAAGAAGAATATACTTCTCATGTAATACTTAGGAAAATGTCATGCATGTATATTTCTGCAAAAAAATAATTGTATCCAAAAGAAATACTTGTAATCTATAGTTCTCCTTGTTGAAATTAAACTCATAAGTTAAAAAATCAAGCGTAAAGAAATTAGTTTTATGAAGACTTGCAGAGAACATGAAACCCAGTAAAGTATTGAGTTACCCAAACCAATATCATTTATATTGACAGAGAATTAGCCAACTACTGAAATACATTTATCGAATAAGGAGGTATATATGGCATCCAAATATTAGTAATTGAATAGCAACAAATTTCTGTTTATTTTTATAAACAGTCATGAATAAGAAAGGAGGAGAAGGATATAAAACCTTGTTCAAGTTTTTTTTTTTTCTTTTCATGTTCTAATTCAACATAGCACTTAAAGGAAATGAAAAAAATTAACCTGCTCAACAATACAGGCTCAATTAAGATTTTCAAAATTCTAAATGTAAATGAGATTTTGTCAAGAGTATATGTAACCTCAAAATATAAATAGATGTAATTTGAATTGTGCAGTTCTGTCTGGAGAGGAAAGAACATTCTAACCGTGAAAGTAATGGAGGAAAAAAACCTGCAATGAAACAGTATGATAAATTTGACTATATAAAAATGAGAAATTTGGGGGCATCAAAGTATATCACAAATAAAAGTAAAAGGCAAATAAACCATGAAAAATATTTTCTAAAATTATTGCAGACAAAACATGAAAAAGCTCATATAAATTAGTAAAAGAAACATAGACACACCATTACTATTAATATAACTTCTCTGCATTTATCCTTATACACATTACTTAATTGTTGATTTATCATAATACCGAATTATATAATTAAAGTGAATCAGATCTCTAGTGAGTAGCTATAAGCCCTTATTCGTTTGCTCTTTCTTTTGTTTTTCAGAAATGATTCCTTTATTTTCCCATTTATTTCTAGGTATTTTTAAAGTATAGAAAATAATTACTCAGTGCCAAATAGTCTAGTTTCACTTCCAAAATTCATTTAACTCATAGATCTCTTGCAGTACTTTCATTAAATTTTGTTATTTTTCTGAGTATGCCAAAATTAGGTTCTTAAGAGTAGACCAAATAGAGATTGTATCTCGGTACAGCCCAAGTGGAAACATTTAGTCATCTAGAACCAACATAGGGGAGGCAATTATTTCCTTTTGAAAGCATATGGCTTGTGTTCTCTCTCCCACACTCTCTCTCTCAAATAAATAAATAAAATATTTTAAAAATATATAAATAAGTGAGCCCTGAATTGTTCCTGTGTATCACTTACATTCACATTCATTTTAAATTATTTGTAGCAATTATTGATCATAAGCAAATTCAGAAAAACAATCCTGCTTGGCATCCTGAAGTTTATTAATAAATTAATCACATTATTTTTGGAGTTTTCTATGGTATGATATTTGCTAATTTCTTAATGTATAGTTTATTGTCATTTCTTTTTTATCCTAAATAAGTATTGGCTATTATTCTTAATTTTTAAATTATTTTTTCTTAAAGAAATCTCAAAATGTAAAATAGACATTTACTTAGGTTAAAATCTTCCAGAATATTGCAGATAAATGCCCAGTGTTAGATTAATGGAAGAGCCTATGCATTATGAAAAGATATATGGAAATAACCTAATTTTCAGGGCTGCAACAAAATATGTAAGTCCATTTACCTTTTGCCCCTCTTTCTGTAGTGAATAAAGTCAATAATCTCCCCCAACTCTCCTTTATGACACATTTACGTCATTTTAGGTACATTCCCTGAATTATTCTGGTATTTAATCAAGACATATGCCATACAGAAGATGGCAAAGATACTAGCTTTGTTGATTCAGTAGTTGAAAACTCCACCTGTATATTGTGAGTGCCCCTGTATAAAGCCTTAGAATGCAAGAATTTACACTAATTAATCATGTTGAAGTGGCCCCTTTCCTGAGCTCCAGACTCATATATAATTCAATTTGTATCTTCACATGAAAGTCAAATAGGCATCTCAAACTTAGCTTTAATTCCTTGGTACCATCCAGTGCCTCCCCCCAGTGTTCTCTGGCTCATTAAGGGTGCCAAGAGCTGTTTAAGCTAAATCCCAAGGCAAGGACATCATTTTCTCCCTCTCTCTCACCTTCCACACCCATATCAATCCATCACTAAATCCTGTTAGTGCAAACATCAAAATCTATTTTGAATGTATTCACCCCTCTCTCTTCATTGCTATCACCCCAGGCAAAGCTAACGTCATCTATTTTGTGGATGAGTATTATGCAAATTTTATATTCACAAAATATCTAAAAATACTAGAAAACTTACATCTGCTTACCTAGCATATATCTGAGTTGGCATTTTAAAGATTTTATCATAAATTTAATTAGCTAGAAAGAACATAATTTCTGAAATACTGTACTTTAAAATAAATCTGTTTCATGGAATCTAATACTATAGCAATTTTTTTACCCAGTAATATTCTTTAAAAAAAATGATGGACAAATGGTTCTTTAATGTTTGAGAATTGTACTTTGTATCTTCTTTCCTTACACCTATATTTTCATTTCCCCTCAGAACTCTGACATAAAAATCACTTACTAACCAGTATGTCATACTTTTCTAAAAAGTATGTATCACAGTTTTATATAATTTTTTAGAATCACAAGGATACCAAAAAAGTTCCAAATTATTGGTATGCAAGTGGATTAAAACACCAATATATTAGATGCTTGCATGAAAAAATAATTAAATGAGAAAAACTATTTTAGATGAATATCTTAATGTTCTGAATGCTTTTCCTTCTTGGTTCACCTGTACATGGATAAATACTTATTGTTAAAGTGAAAAAGTTTATGGGGTACTGGGGTGGCTCAGTCACTTAAGTATTCAACTCTTGGTTTCGACTCAGGTCATGATCTCAGGGTCTGATCTGGCTCTCAACTCAATGTGGAGTCTGCTTCTCACTCTTTAAAATAAATAAATGAAATCTTTTAAAAAATAAAAATAAAAGTGAGAAAGTTTATTATCAATTGTAGTTTTATTTCTCACATTTTATTTGCAAACATTGCAAAGCTGTTTCATATAAATAAGTAGATGGGATTGGAGAACGATCGATTATAGCAACATCACTACATTCACTGAACAGAATCACATGGCAAAAATCACAAAATGGTCCATGAAAAAAATGTATACAGATTGATCAGTCAAATACCCAGTTGGTTCCTTCTGCAATTTTGTTGAAAGGAACATTTGGAAATCATCTGACTTGCAAAAGGACTTTTTTTAGTCAGTGATAGAATTGTCAGCCTCAAAATCTATATCAATATTTCAAGGTGCTTCTCCGTGGTGCTTTGGAGGATTTGACAACCTGAAACGATGCTCGATGTCAACTTCAGGGTGGGTAAGAGGTAAACTTTCTTTCTTTTTATTTTTTGTTGTTTCAAGTTTTTCTTTAAATTCTAGCTAGTTAACATAGTGTAAAATTAGTTTCAGAAGTAAAATTTAGTAATTCATCACTTATGTACAACATTCAGTGTCCATAACAAAGCACCTTCATGCCCCCACCCATGTCCTCTCCAGCAACTTTCACTGTATTCTTTATAGTTTGCTTTTCTCTTTTTTTTTAATTTTACTTTTTCATGTTTATTTTGTTTCTGAAATTCCACATATGAGTAAAATCATATGGTATTTATCTTTCTCTGACTGACTTACTTTGCTTAGCATAAGACACTCTAGCTCCACTCACATTGCTGCAAATGGCAAGCTCATTCACTCTTTTTGATGGCTGAGTAATACTCCACAGCGTGTATGTGTCACTTCTTCTTTAGCCATTCATCACTTGATGGACACTTGGGCTCTTTCCATAATCTGGCTATTGTTGTTAATGGAACTATAAAAATTAGGGTGCATGTGCCCCTTCTAACCAGTATTTTTGTATCCTTTGTATAGACACCTAGTAGTACAACTACTGGGTCATAGGTAGCTCTATTTTTAACTTTTGGAGGAACCTCTGCACTGTTTTCCAGAGTGGCTGCACTAGTTTGCATTCCCACCAGCAGTGTAAGAGGATTCCCCTTTCTTCACATCCTCGCCAACACCTGTTGTTTCGTATGTTCTTAATTTTAGCCATTCTGACTAAAATGTCATTCTGACTAGGTGTGAGGTGGTACCCCATCATGGTTCTGATCTATATTTCCCTGATGATGAGCAATGTTGAGAATCTCTTCATGTGTCTATTGGCCACCTGCATATCTTCTTTGGAAAAAATGTCTATTCATGTCTTCCGCCCTTTCTTAACCGGATTGTGTGTGTGTGAGTGCTAAATTTGATTAGTTCTTCACAGATGTTGTATACTTACCCTTTATTAGATATGCCATCTGCAAATATGCCATCTGCAAAGATCTTCTCCCATTCTGAAGATTGCCCTTTAGTTTTGTTGATTGTTTTCTTCACTGTGCAGAAGCTTTTTATCTTGATGGAGTCCCAACAGTTCATTTTTGCTTTTGTTTCCCTTGCTTCCAGAGATGTGTCTAGTAATAAGTTGCTACAGCCAAGGTCAAAAAGGTTGCTAACTGTGTTCTCTTTTGGGATTTTCATGGTTTCCTGTTTCACATTTAGATCTTTCATCCATTTTTAATTTATTTTGTGTATGGTGTGAGGAAATGGCCCAGCGTCATTCCTCTGTCTGTTGCTGTCCGATGTAAACTTTCAAAGAGGGAAGCCTTCTAAAGTAAGCCAGTTGTAGAAAAAAATGCAAATAATTTTTGTTTAAAACAATCCTTGCTTGCCTACTTCTTGGAATACGGAAGGGAAACCCAGATGTGTCTGTTGAAGATGTCTGCGTGGATTGCTGCCAAGAGCCTCCACCCTGGCTGGGTCCATGCTTCCAGTGGCCTAGTTCATTTTCATTTTCCACAAAGTCACCATGACCATTTTAAAATGCAAATCAGATGTTGTCACTGCCTGCCTAAAACACATCAATGGCTTTTCTTTTCCAGTTACAATTGTCTTGTGTATGTTTCCAAAACAGGGCAAGCTGTTTTCTGCTTCAAAGCCTTTGCTTTGTGGTTTTCTTCAGGTCGGACAAACTTTCTCCCAATTTTTAGAAATGGCATAACTCTTATCCTTGAGATTTCAACTCAATGTTTCCTTCTCTTAAAGGCTTTTCATAAGCACCCCATCCAAACTAGGGCTCACATTCTCTATCCCATTGCAGCCTTCTTCTGTAGAAGTTGTTGCCATAATCTGAGGAAAAAAAAAAAAAACCTTCTGTTTAGATATATATTTACTCAACACATTATCTACCAGCCTTATGAGGCCATAAACTCTGAATGACTGGAATTGTCCTCTGATGACTGGCACCCTCTCTTTAGGAGCACATAGTAAGTGCTCAAACTATATTTGAGTTGAAATGAATGAGCTATAACTCAAATTTGTCTTCTAATGGATGAATGAAAGGGAGATTGGTAGGGAAAGGGAAGATGCCAAACAAAGACAGGAAAATTGTTTTTGAATTCTTGATATATAATCTCTAGAGGACAATTACTTCTCAAATTTTTTAATCACATGTGAACTCTTTTCACTGTTCTCTCTGGCAAGCTCCAAACAACTAGGGTAAATAGCACACAAGTACTGTGGGATTCTGTTTCCCTTATAAAGAAAGTTTCTTAAAAATATTGCAGGCTAAAAAAAAAAAAAAAATTACAGGCTTTTTTTTTTTAAAAAAAAAGAAATACAAACAAACCTTAGCAAACATATATTTTATCCCTGTCACATAAATATTTAAATTAGTGTGAATAAAGTCTTAGCATAACATGTCTTGAAATTTATATTAAATAGTGTTTATTTGTGCACTTCTAAAATATGAATTTGTGAATTCACAAATGTGAATTTGTCTGCCTACACTGACAACCACAAATACATGCACACTGTATAAGTAACGGACATTTTCTCATAGTTTATATAGCCAATATTTTCTGCTACCGTGTTATATATTTATCAGATGTCTATAATACATTTTAGTATTGATCCTCCTTCTTACTTAACTTTGAGAACAAGGAGTACCAGCCTAACTGTCCATAAATAAATCTTATGTCCTTATTTATTAAATAACAATATGTGTTAGCTGAATAATTCACTGAAAAAAAGCAAAGAACATTTTTATATCCAAGCTTACTCATGGAAAATGTGTGTTTTGTTATTGTTTTAGTTTTAACTACTTGTATTGTCAGTGAGCCATGAGCCTGATTTCTCCTAATGGTTGTGATGATTTGTGAATCAGATATTAAGATGAAGATAAATGATGTTTTATAGGCAGAGCTAGGTTCTTTTTAAAAATCATCTGTTGAAAATGTTCTTCAATTGGTTTATCTACGTGTGAAGTCTGAAGTATTTTTCTTAATATTTAAGATGACTTTTGATTTGAACATGTAGCTGTTTTCCAATTCAAATCTTGTACCACTCAAGTGAGGGAGAAGCTAAACGACAATTTTAAAGTGTCTCATCTTCACGTAAAAAGTTTGAGGGAGCTAATAGAGTTTGAAGTGTCTCACTCCTATCTCCACAAACTCTGGAAGGAAAAATAAGGTGAAATATGAAACAGTTCTGTTAACTAGGAGAGAACTATCATCACACAGAAACTTCAAGAAATAGAACAGATGCAGCACAGATGGGTTCAGGTTGAAGTGGGCCTCACTTGCTCATTTGGAAAGTAAATTCCCAAAGAACTAATATGATCTTAGGAGCAAAAAATAGAAAAATAAAATAAAATAAAATAATAAAATAAAATAAATAAAATAAAATAATAAAATAAAATAAGGACTTTCCCAATCTCAGAATGATCTCTCTTGAAGCAGTCAGAAGTGAAAGCTAAGCACGCTCAAGAAATTTTACATTTCAGACAGCCTAGCTATCTTTGTCATGACACTGGACATGCCTCCATCCATGCAAATAAACCCAACTGTCACATCGTAACTCTAACCTGATCTAAACTAGGTGGTCTAATCTAATGGCTTCTACTCCAGGATTCTGGGAACTACAGGTTGTCAGGTGGCCTCTACATACAGATGGCCTTTCTCCAGCAAGAAAGAAGAATAAATCTGCTGGGCCACGATGCTGAGGTAAGAAGAGCCCAGACTGTGCTTGAGCCCCTCCTCTCAGTTCTTCTTGGGATCCGGGTATGTCCTCACACTTCCCAAGGTTAATTACACCAAAGTCTTCTCACAAGTTTCACATTAGGCAGTACTTTGGTTTAAGAATTTTTATCCCTGCAATAGGAGAAGCCTGGCTGACACATATGCAGTACTCAGTTAAAAGCTCTACAGACACTGAGAAGAGGTAAATCTCAGGGCAGCCTCCATACCGGTAGTAAAGAGAAGATTAACAGTGATGGCAGGACTAATCCCCACAGTTTTTCTCTTCATAGAGTGTGTGTTTACGAGGAGTAATAAATAATTAAACAGGCAAAAACAATACACAAAGAAAAGTGTTATTTTATAAAAATGCAGAATGGGGACACCTGGGTGGTTCAGTCGGTTAAGCCTCTGACTCTTGGTTTCCATTCAGGTCATGATCTCAGGGTTGTGAGATGGAGCCCCACAGCAGGCTCCATGCTCAGTGCAGAGTCGGCTTGATATACTTTCCCCTCCTCCCACTCCCTACGCCTCTGTCCCTTCCCCTGCTCTCACGCACATTCTCTCTAAAAGAAATAAAACCTACAAAAGCACAGAATGAGGTGAGAGCATAAAAAGGGGCATCTATCTCAAGAAAAGGAAGAGGAGATGACAGTCATTGAGTGGGATGAGTATTCCACTGAGAATGAAGATCACATGTGATTGCTTAGAGGTGAGAAAGAATAATTCATGCCAGAACCTGATACGGTTTATTTTAGCTAGCTTAGAATTAGAAGAAAAGTGAAGAATGAAATAAGCCTGACCAAATACGCAGGGCATCCAACTCAGGAAAAAAAAAAGACATAATACACTTTTTTTTTTTTTTTTTTTAAGCATGGGCTTCTTTTGAAGGTTGTTAAGGAGGTATTCCATTTTACACCAGAAGTAATACATGGGATCTTGTTTTACAAAATCACTTTGGGGTGCCTGGGTGATTCAGTTGGTTGAGCATTTCCTTTCAGCTCAGGTCATGATCCCAGGGCCCTGGGAATCTGCTTCTCCCTCTCCTGCTGCTTCCCCCCACTCAAGCCTCAAGCTCTCTCTCATTCCCTCTCTCTCAAATAAATACATAATTTTTTTTAAAAAGAAAAAAGACAATCACTTTGTCCATTTTGGAGAAAAAAAAATTGAATGTGGTCATGATTAGAGATAGACTAGTTAAGAGGCTTTCACAGTAATCCAGTTTAATTGACCGTAAAAGTAGAATTGACAAAACTTTCAAATTGGTATTTTGACGAAGTGAAAAAAAAAAAAAAAGGAAGAGTAAAAAATGATGCTCTGACTCGGGTTAGACCAACTGGGTAGTGGCTTTCACTGTGCCAGAAGGCGATATAGAGGGAAGCTTTGGAGAAAGGTAAATGTGTTAAATTTAAATATGTTGATTTTGTAATGCAAGTGAGCAGTTAAGTGGAGATTTCCAGTGTAGTTCTCAATATAAGAAAGATGAAGCAGAGTTATTCATGAGTTTGAAAGGAGAATTGACTAGGTACATTGGGCCTGGAATTGTGCACAGGAATTACGCCAAAATTTAGAAGAAATTTTGCAAAAGTTATCCTAATAAAATTTGCCACATTTCTGCCTCCCTCTTCACACAGATAAAAGGAACTAGCAAATAAGACTTCCACATGAGATTGAAGAGCCTTTCAGCATTACTCAAATGAGATTGAAAATGCCTCAGGGGGCACCAGAGTGGCTCAGTGGTTGAGTACCAGCCTTTGGCTCAGGTCCTATTTCTGGGGTCCTGGATCAAGCCCCACATCAGGCTTCTCCCTCTGCCTGTGTCTCTCTCTCTCTCTTTGTGTCTCTCATGAATAAATAAATAAAATCCTTAAAAAAAAAAAAAAGAGCCGTTAAAAAAAAAACACCTCAGAAAAGACAGCAACCTTCTTTATAAAAGTAATAAAAGTAATACACTAGTTCAGGGTGAAACTTGATCAAATTTTAAGTACAACTAAACAACAACAACAAAAAAGTACAACTAAACAGAAGCAAGAGCATACACAAGCAATAAATAAATAAATAAATAAATAAATAAATAAATAAATAAATAACAACAACAAAAAATAGATGTCTATGAAAATATTCCAAAGGAAAAAGAAAAAAAGAACATACAATATGAAAGATTCACTACAGAAAACATAAGGAAATTTCAGATGATATGTGTTTTATAATCTTGATAAAACATACTTATGATGAAATAAGGAAGGAAAGGGCATATAAGTCTACAGCAGCAGAGTGAATGAAATTTTAAGCAAGCGGACATTTAAGTGATTTGAAGTTAGATATTTATGAAACTTTTTTTAAGCACAGAGTCCACAGGATCAATTTTACTTTTTTAAAAAAAAATTTAAAGGTTTTATTTATTCATGACAGAGAGAGAGAGAGAGAGAGGCAGAGACACAGGCAGAGGGAGAAGCAGGCTCCATGCAGGGAGCCAAGCATAGGACCCAATCCCAGGTCTCCAGGATCATGCCCTGGGCCAAAGATGGTGCTAAACCGCTGGGCCACCTGGCTGCCCCTTATGGAACATTTTTAAATGCTGGGTATTATAAAGAAGACTTAAAACCACATTTGGAAACAAAGTAATGTATTTTTTGAAGGGATGACCCAATAATATTTGAAGGTCTATAATTATAACTAATCAGTCAGTATATGTAAATGGAATATTTGAATACATTTAAAAATATTTAGTCACAAAATTGTTTAGATTTTTTTTTTTAGATTATATTTGTTTATTCATGAGAGACACAGAAAGAGAGAGGCAGAGACACAGGCAGAGGGAGAAGCAGGCTCCGTGCGGGGAGCCCAATGCGGGACTCCATCCTAGGACTCCAGGATCACCTGGGCTGAAGGCTGGCGCTCAACTGCTGAGCTACCCAGGCATCCCTAGATTTCTATTACTAGACAGGAAGAGCCATATGAATTTTATTCATGATTCTCTTCTTCCCTCCTTACCCATAAAAAGACTTGAAAACTCCCTGACTCAACTTCTCAGGGAACTGAGCTACACAGGCCACCTCCCCTAGGACTGTGCTTGTGGTCTGTGGTGGCACCTGCCCCTACAAGCTGGGGTGAAAACTGAGGTCAGAGGAATTCAGATGTGCCAGTTAGTTGATCCCAACTCATTCTAAATCCCCTCCCCAGTAGCTGCATGGCAGTCGATAATCATTACGGAGCTGGAATACTACACAGATTCCAAACTCAACTCTAAATCTCTGAGAGAGAGAGAGAGAGAGAGAGAGAGAGAGAGAGAGAGAGAGAGAGAGAGGAAGGGGGGAAGGAAAGAATGGAAAAAAAAAGGAAAGAGGAGAAAAAAACCTGTGATTGATGTGACTCCTATGTTCTGTTCTCTTGCTGACAGAAGTTAGATTTCCTTCTATTCGAGCCTAAGTCCCCACGGGTAATATGATCCACCTGAGAGGGAAAAATATTCCCACAAAATGAATTTGCCACAACCATCTTATGGTGACTGTAAGTTTTAAGGTAAAGGTTTATGAATGTCAAGGTCTGCCTTGACACAGTGATCATCTCATCAAACAACTCTCACAGAAGCACTAAAGTCTGAAATGTCCATCAAAACATAATAAGCCACAGGCTGCTTCTGGAAACTAGGGAATTTGAAAAGTTAAAATGACAGATTCATGCCGCCTGGTCAGTGTCATCATACCCAAATCCAGGCCAGGTATTTATAAGTGATTTCCCAGGATTATGATCAATGATAAATATAGAGGAGACTCTTCAAAGAGACATGAGGACCACATGGAAGCCAAGAGTCAGTCCTGGGATTGGACCCTGCGAGGTGTCCCAGACTGGATGGGTTAGGGTTATGGCCTTGGTCAATTTGGGTTTTCAGAATTCTTTAGTTGCTTTAGAAGAATATGGTTAATTTTCAGCTACTTAGAGGTAGGTGGGATTTTTTTTTTCCCATTCTGACTTCACTAACAAGTGGCATTTTATCATGAAAAACGTCAAAAAAACAAAAAAATAAAAATAAAAAAAAGGAAAAGAAAAATGTCTCAGATCAAATTCTATCAGACATAAAATATGTATCAGTAAATAGTCAATGACAAAGTCATTCCGCCTATTATGTAAGCTCAGTGCAGCCCGAGTCCCTGAACTTTTACCTCATATGACAGCATATTGCACAAAAGCTTTACCAAGACAACTATGAAAACGGGCTAGGGGGCAGAATTTATTTATTTATTTTTCTTCCAGGAGTCCTCGTGGCTAAAAGTAACATGGAAGAGTCCTAAAACCTGAGTGTCTTTTTGAATGATATGTGCTCCTGGGCTCACCGCTTCCGCATACTTCACTTATTCAAGGGCAGGAGCACTTGCACAGTATTTCTAGCCCATCTACACATCTTCAACATCACCCTTCTCACCAATGAAAAGCAATTTTTAGCATTTCCGTGCTACTTAACAACCATGTAGTGTTTAGGGAAGGTAAAGACACCTATAGTTTGGAAACAGATTTTTCTGGAGTGTGGACTTAGAGTTTTTTGTTGTTAGTGTCTGGGCTTATGTTTTTGTTTGTTTTGCTTTGTTTTTGAGATGCTAGCTAATCATGCATTTTCCAAATGCCAACTAATCACCCGGAGTGTGTACTTTTGACTAGAATGCTTAAAAGGTTAGCAAACTGCTCCCATGATATAAATTGAAGTAAACATGTATGTCATACTCTCTATGTTGAGTTTTTTAAAAATAAATTGGACAACGTAACAATCTTGGATCACAAACTTTCTGAGTAGCAGTTTATCTTTAACAGTTTGAGATAAACGGTGGAAATAGGAACCAGAAAACTGTGTTAGACAGGAACTAACACATCTTTTTGCTCTTTTTTTTCTTTCTTTTTTTTTTTTTTTTTTTTTGCTGGTATTTTAAGAAAGATAGCAGTCAGCTTGCTCCCATGAAAAAATTTGACATGTTTCCAAATACTTAAAGTAGGTTATGTGAAAGTAATAATTCATCATTATTAAGTGCCTATTGTTTGCCATTCCTTCTAATCCTCATCACAAAACCACAGCATAGGTATCGATAGTCCCCTCTTTCTCATGAAAGTCCCCACCTGGCAAGTCATGCCTGTCTGGGTTTATGTCAGAACTTCTCTTTAAGGACAAAGGTAGTTCAATGCAGAGGGGAAGGGTCGACTTTGAAAGTTACAGTGAGCAAGGTGGTTATTGCCTGTGATCTTTTCGACATGAGGCAAGGATTTCATTAGTCGTTATTAACCAAGACTGATGTAACTGGTCAGTAAGCACAGTTCTGGTTCGGCTAATGCCAAGACAGCCAGCACAACTAGAGAACAGTCTAGAGCACAGGTCAGGCCATGGTTCACACCTCTGCTGAGACATAATAAGTAACTTTCAAACCGTCCCATGTTTTATACCATTTGGGGAATTTTGATCTGTAATGTTAGTGGGATTTAGAAAAATTTAAAGGGCTTTACTGTTCAGTAGCTTAATGTTATCTTTAAGGAGTGATATGTACTTTTAAAATATTAAATCATGACAAGAAATCAAGTGGCATTTATGTATGCACATGGCTCCTCATACTCTTACCTTCGTACTGAGAAGTGACATAAATTAAAAAAAAAAAAAAGGAGTGACATAAATAGACCCAGGAAGACAGAGCCCCAATATTTCTATAAATGACAAGTTATGTCCAGATTCTGTGTAAAAAATCAGCAATTTTAATTCTCAGATATCACCTCCAGTAGATTTCATTTTAAAAGATCTCTCTATTGTTTCGGAGATTCTATAATCATCTGAAAGTAGAGGAAAACTACTAAGTAAATCAAGTGTGATCCTGAGGAAGCCTATAACGTGCTCTCATGCCAAAAAGTATCCCACATTTGTTTTAAAAGTGCTCTTTTTTTTTACTTCCAAGATGATTTTACCTCTTCCTATCCTCAGGGCTACATAGGAGCAGAGGCAAAAACCATCAAGGGTATGCAACTGGATTTGGCTTCCATGGACACACCATCTGTCTTTCTCTGTTCTTTCCATTTTTGGCAGCATCCTGAAGCTCCTTCCTGGAGCGGTGCCACCAGGGCAGATTGTGCAGGTGTGGGCTCCCCGCACACACACACTCAATCTGATCCTTATCTGTCACAAGAGAGGACCTCCTAGAAAGAAGTCCCTGCTCAAGTGCTGCCCTCAGCAGGTTTGAAAACACAGGGACTACTGTATTCCTTGCACCATTTCCCCCCCAAAATCAGTAGGCTTATCTCTCTACAATGAAATTAATAATTTAGGACTGTACTAACTGTCCTGTCATTGGCTGACGTGTCATGTTGAGGGATCCTGATTACTCACAGGGAGTATGAAAATACCCTGCACACTGCCCAGCAGCCTGTCACCCTTTGCAGACCCCTCGATGATGTCAGAGAAACAACAGTGGAAAGAGCGTGTCTGTGCCCTGACTGGGAGGTCACCTTAGCTTAGAGTGCAAGTCGGCTTTCAACTTGACATTTTATTGAAAGCATTTTTCTTGATGATTCATTGGGATGTAAAGTGCAGTTGAAAAGATATGTATAAAACAGATAGGCACTTGTTTTGTTTTGGGTTTTTTTTTGCCCCATCTTCCTCTTAGCAAAATAACCATATTCATAGCCCAGCTCTTTCACTGTTTGTTTTTGCTACTGTTTTTACTGGGCTAGCCGTGTACCAGGCAGCAGGGATTGGGTTAGGAGTCAGGACACCGTAGTTCCTGCCCTGGCTCTGCCCTGCATGCACTGCAGCTCGCTCATATTTCATTGCATGATTTTTTCTAACAGATGAAAATGCCCCTGCCTCCCAGGAAAGTTCTGGGAATTCATGAGAGACCTTTGATGTACTCTTCAGAGAGCTCAGGTTTGTCCTGGAAAGATACGACGTATCCCATTTGGAGACAAGCAGAAGAAAACACTAGATGCTCACCTGGAAAACCTATTAAAAGGCAGAGAAAACAACAGGAGAGCAGGGGATCTCTCAGCAGAAAGATGAACTGAGGGAAAAGGCACACAGTCCCCCAAGAAACAAAGAATTGCTTGAAGCCCTTTAAAGTAATGCCTCTAGGGGCTGTCTCATATTTCACTTGCATAATAAACTCTAAAGCATTTATGTTAAAAGCAATGCTAGGTTATTGTTGGGTTTTTTTCCTTCTCTCCAATCCTCCCCCCAACCCCTGCCAAAATAAATAAATAAATAAATAAATGTAACACCAGCATTCATTTATAGACCCATATTTAATCAGACACTTTTAGTATTTATTTGATCATTCTCTTTGACAAATGCCATAAGCTCCAACTCTGAAATCACTTTCATATTTGGGAATCTAACTATTACAAAGCAGAAACTCTTTTTTCTGTCATTTTTCATCAAGTGGGGCCCATTAGATTTTATTTACTGCATTAGCTGGTTTCCTGGAATCTGATTCTATAATTATTGTTCCTTCTAACCTCGTGCAAATGCAACTTTTGACCTTCCAGCTCTAAAGCTATTTAGGATGGAGAACCAACCAAGTGTGATGGATGGTTTCGATGGCAGTGACTCTCAAAAAAGTTTGCACACAGGGTGGTCGAGGCAAATTTGGAAATTCAATTCACCTCTAGTATTCAAATATGTCAAGTTACAGGTATGTGTGCGTGGGGTGGGGGGTATGTGTGTGACTATGTCTGGGGATTTTAAGTTAATAGAATTCCATCTTGCTATTTAGAAAGAACGTAGTCCAACATAAACTGTGTTTTTGACCTAGACTAGATTGCCCCCCACCCCCAAATCAGAATACTAGGTAAGTTTCCCATTACATTCAACTCTTTAAGATGCACTGGCAAACAAAACAAACTTCAAAGCAAACTACCACAGCTTTTTCTCTCAACTTTGCCAACTCACTTTATAGGCAGCTGGGTACTTTGAACTTTTAATTTCATTTGCAAAGCTTAATTGGGAGCATCTAAATCATTCCCGATTTAACATCTCCAGCTGAATACAGTGACTGGATCACAAAAATGATGAAGCATCGGTCTTTGAAGTTCGGTTGTTAATGTAGCTCAATCAGGAAGACTTCAAAGGATCAAAAAGGGCTCCTTGGGTACCTTTGCCCACCTGGCCAGGTTCTCAGCACAAATTCATAAACAGGTAGGTTCCTGGGCACTTGAGTTCTGCTAAGGAGTGCGCATCCGTGGCTGAATAGTAAAACTTCAAAATAAGTTTGCTACCTGTAAGTCATTTGAAATGAAGCAGCAATTTTGTTCTTAAAAATGAACGTACCTGCCTTGTCCTCCGTTTCTCCGTGTCCATCTAATTAGCTTGGAAAATAGTAGCTACGCTGCCTCTGAAATATGAATTTGTTTTCTATTCAACATGAAGTTCCATAGATCCTAATTAAAAACAAAATTTAGACTATTATTCCTAGACTCTGATAGTGCATCCTTGCACTTTTCTCATATGTGCACCCCTCATCCCGACAGGAGTACAGGTGCACTAACCAAAATTGGAGGTTTGCTTTTTTGCTCTTTTGAGATTTGTTGTTGTTGTTTTGTTTTGTTTTGTTCTGTTTTCAAAGGTTTTGCTACCATTTAAAGTATCTGCTTATCCAATAAGATCACTGGTTTGGCATAGTTGATGGTTCAAAGACGGAAGAGTATTAAAAATTATTCATAGCAGGCTTTAAGTACCCAAAGATTCTGCATTTAAGGCCCAACATATAAATGGGGATCATATTGTTCAGAGATACATTCCAGAGAGATGAAACCTGAGAATCAACTCACTAGCGGTTAGTTAGGGTAACTATTCAAATGCCTGGCCTAAACATTGTATAAACCGGTCTGTTCAAAAGGGTTTAGGTGAAATCTTGTCTGGAAGTTGTGGAATGAACTGAAAAATCTCTTAAAGTCCCACGGAGTCCTTTGATTCTACATTAAGCAGGCCCTAGACCACACACAGGCACTTTTTATGACATCGCTTCCTTGAATATTTGTTTTCTTTATGGAGCAGATGGGAAGGCAGAAGAAAAGGTCCTCTTTATCACCACAGAGACTTACAAAAGAAAATGATTCTGCAATAGAGATAAAATTACTACAATAAAAGATAAAATATTTGTATTTATCAACTTGACACTGACTTCCAGCCAAAGTTAAGAATAAAGACTAAGAAAAGCTTAAGGTTCCTGCCTCAATTGGAGATCGAATATTTATCTTCTCCTTAGTTACTAGACCAAGAGGGAACGTTTTTCCTCTGGTCAGGGTGGTGGAAGCATGTTGCTCATGTTTAGTCTGCACCATTACAGATTTTATGGTCTGATTTTGACTCACAAGGATAATTCCAAATAAGGAAGCATACGAATTTAGAAGCTCAATACTGTGGAGCAAACATATGTTACATTCAAGCCGAAGAAACAAAGTAGGGACTTTCCTTAAAATGATTAATTCTGAAAAAAAAATTAATTCTGTGCTATTTTTGTGGTCCAAGAATGATTTGTAAATAGGTCTAGGAATGGATATAATGAGTTTCCTTCTGTCTCTTTTAAGGCTCAAGAAGCTGGCAATGTCATACTGAGAGACTTCTTCACAAATTCATGAGGGTTTGAGGACTTTTCTAAGCACTTAGCTACTTGTGAGAAATTAATTCATGTATTCTAGGCCAAAGATAGAGAGCACTACCGTTATGGTAATCCAAAACATCTTTTTTTTTTTAATCCAAACAATATCTGTATTAAATGCATTCATTACAAAGACTAAAATGAAGAGAAGCAAGCTTGCCTTAGATGACACCATAGCCCTTTTCAGAAACCTTCATTCAGAAATATTCATCCCACTTTTCCTTCTCCAGGACAATTTCCCTGCACTTCAACTGCCCAAGTTTACAGCAAGTAGAGTCTCTTTTTTGTCCTTGGGCTTCTGGGCTGTGTGTGAGTCCCCAGCCTCTCAGTGACCTGAAGTCATCTGGGAATGATTGGCTTGACATGACATAACCTACATTAGCTTTAAATAATGAGTAATATAAAAGTAATTGCAATTGTTATTAATAAAAATAATGAAGAATATAACCTATTGCACCCCTATTACTTGGCAGGCATTTTGCTAGGCACTTGACCAACATTATTTCACTCAACTCAAAGTATAAGCCCTTAAGATAGAAATTATTATCTGCATTTTACATCAAACTAGAGCTCAGAACAGTTCAGCAAAGTGTAAAGTTTACACAGCTAGCAATGGGCAGAGTAGGGGTTCAGACCAGGTGTCATTAACTATAAAACCTATGTGATTTTCATTACAACCTTCTCTTCTCACTGTATCCTTTCATCATATGAAAATGCTAGATCCCTAAACAAAACCTTGGCCAAACTTTCCCCTCGAGCTATTCTTCTATCGATCTTCTCCTCTTTTCTTCATAGCCAGCTTTGTTAACCTATTCATTTTACTACTGCTTCTCCTTCCTTACCTCATTTCCCCTGCGTAGCCCTCTTCAGTCTGGTTTTCATAACCAATACTCCACCGAAACATCTCTGGTGAATGTTACCAATAACTTACTAATTGATTGTCTGATGAGTACTTCTCACACCCTAAGTGAGCCTATCTCAAGCATTTAGTACTGTTGACCACTTCTTGTTCCTTTATCATCGTCCTTGTTCATAGGCTCCTTCCTTAAACTCCAAAACAGCATTACTTCTGAAACTCCATCTGCTATTTCATCTTAATCTTGGACCATCTGTCCCTGGCTGTTTTAGTACCTCTTCCTTGGTGACTCACCAACTGGTTTCAACTACCAAACTGATAACAACTAAATATCTATTTCTAGTCTAGTGCTTCCTCTCCAGCTCTGCACCCACATATGAAAACACCTTCTTGATTTGGCCACTTATTTTTCCATAATCACCTCAAACTCAGCCAGTTTCAATTAGAATTTATTATTAATGTTCTTCTTCTAATCCATCCATCCTTAATTCCCTACCTTTATGAACAAGCTCCAATATATTTGGGATGCCTAATCCAAAATCTTATCATTCATTACCCCATGGACTTCTTTTCTTATTCCATATATGCCATTAGGCACTAACTCTCAATGACTTCTCAATAATTTTACCAATGAACAATCTCTTGAATCTACGTATTCCTTTTCATTCTTACTGACTTTTCTTTGACTTCAGGTCTAAGCTCGTAGAGCATTTCAGGTACCTGGTTTCCTACCTGGTTTCCCTGCTTCTATCCTTGCCATTTTCTCACTGCATTCTGCATAAGGTAGCCTAGCACCCTTGTTTAAAGTTATCAGTAGCATTTTTCTTTTCTTCGTGGTAACATTTAAAAATTTTGGAAAGGCACTTAAGACCCCATGTGATCTAGCCTAGGGCTTAGCAAAGTTTTTCTGTAAAGAGATGAATAATAAACATTTTAGTCTCTGAGGACCATAAGGTCTCAGGTGTATCTCCTCAACTCTGCTGTTGATGTACAAAAATCCCTAAAGCATATGTAAATAAACAGGTATGATTGGGTTTCAATAAAATTTTATTGACAAAAATAGGCTTTAGGACTGATTCGGTTAGTGGGCTGGAGTGGACAAACCCGAATGTAGTGAGCCCCTCCCTACCTCCTCAGGTTAATCCTACCTCTCCTGTTAAGGTCCAGCCAACATAAACTATATTTGGTTCCTTGACTTGTCATGTCTATTCTTGCTTCTATTGGTACCTGTTGTTCTTTCTCTTCCAGAGAGATATTCTACATTTTCTGCAAGGATATACTTTCCATTTATCTTTCAAAATTCAGCTTTGATACAACATCTCCCAAGAAGGCTTCCTCAACTTTTCCCACACCAACTTCAACATGTTACCGTATGATTTTTCACACGCTGTTATAATCATCAATTTAACTGTATTTTCCCTGCACTCTGTTGTGTTGTCCCTAAAGACAGGGAGTATGGCTTTCATCTCATTATTTTTTAAGATCTCTGAACACTCTTCATAAATTCTTGTTAGTGAATGATTTAATATACACCACTGTGTTTTCAAATCCATTCATTATCAGGCCAGGTGAGAAGATTTTCAGTGGTTGCTTAGCAAGGAAAACTAGTTGAGGGGAGAAGACAATTATCAGTAAATTTGAACTCTGTCCATATAGGTCACTGCTACTCCTGTAAGAGCTCACAGGCCAATAGTTACCATCCTTAACTGTTAAACTGAGATAAATTTTCAAGAAAAAACAACCAAACAAAAACACCAAGGATGTGGCTTCAGCTATAGAAACTAAACCATAAGTCTCACATTTTGGAGTATCATCAAGGACCGAGATTTTATTTCTCACAAGACCTGGATTTGTGGGCAAAAAAATAATCTCTACAACAGGGTTGATTTTTCAAATATCCAGCATCTGAAAGCACAATAGGAAAAAGAATCCTTTAGCCAGTTGGTATCGAAGACAAACACCTAAAGTAGAATAACAGAAGCAAAACCGAGAGTAAGCTAGTATAAGAAAACTTTTTTACACAAATTATTTTTATTAGAAAAAAATATTATATATACATATATGTATGTATATGGAATGTATGGAATGTATATGTATATATGTAGCAGGACAGTGAATTTACTTTGTTTCCAAACCAAAAAAGATTGTTTCAGAAAGGTCATGGCCACATAGATAGTAAATGTAGTGCTCTTGTTAACTGCTAAGAATAAAATGTCTACTTTGCCAGTTGCAATTGCAACCCTGGATCACTGGCTTTTATTCCATAAAGCTTACTTTTTATCAGGTGTGTGTTTGCACTTCATCTGTCAATAGTGATATTGAGGTTGTAGTGTATATTGTGTTGAGAGCTCCAATTTTGCACTGAACTCTCTTGGTACCTACAAAAAGCCATTTATGAGCTATATAGGTATATATGAATTACTCAACCTTTTCTGCTTCTTTTCCTAGGAGATAGTAGTTGAAAATAAATGTGACAATATTTCAAGTCACATTATATCTCAAGATTACTTGTGCCAATACCATTACTTTCCATAATGCAAAGAAACCATTCGATTCACAAAAATTCATTTAGGGCTCTCCCTCAGTTGAAATAACAATAGTAATAATAATAATAATAGTAGTAGTAGTAATAACAGTAATAGCAAAAGCCCATATAGAGTTTATTATGTAGCAAACCCGCTCGACACTTTTCAAGCATTCATTCATTTAAACTCCATTCATTGCCTCTGCAATCTATGGAGGTAGCTACTATTACTGCCCCAGAAAAGGAAATTGAAATACAGAGAATTTACACAAAGTCACGCAGTGGCAAGGCTGGGATTCAAACCCAGGCAGTCTGGCTTCCGAATGCATGTGCTTAAACACTACACTTGACTAGCTCTCAAGCTTTAAGTGGAATGTCTATTTTGGAGTGTGAAAGCTACTTTTCATTTTTATGGACCCTATCCACATTCAAATAATGAAGAGAACAAGAATGGATTGAAAGTTTATGATAAATGGTTGTTATTTTACTGTCAGTGAACCAAATTCCAATTCTAACACTAGAAGCCACTGGCCTGTTTCTAATAAAAACAGAATACAAAATAAAGCATAAATCACCAAAAACTCTTATAAAGCACTTCCTTAAAATCAGCATCTAAAGGAATATAGCCTTTATCTTTGCAAGAGACAATAAAAGAAGTAAAATATATACTCAGATTGCCTTGGCATACAATTCTAAAACCTGATAAAGTATCGACGGTGACAAATAATCTTTGGGAAATTGAAAAACAATTATTACCTTATCCGCTGGCAGGCAGGGAAAATGGAAGCACTGTTAAATGGTGCACAGAAGAGATTAGTATGTTCATTGAGGATATTCTAACTTGAATAGAAAGGTAATATATTTTTTTCTGCATTAGCATTCAAACAGTTCCTGGAGGAAAATTGAAAAGCTGTAGTTTATGTAGCTGGAACGAATTTCGCGGTTATTGTTAGTGCTGTTCACCCAAACACGTGGTATGGTTGCACTTCTTATTTCTGAACTTGAGGGAGATCATGTGACATGTGTCACTTCTGGGCAGAAGCTTGAAGAACCCCTGGGCTTTTGGCCACACTTCCTTCCTCTGCTGCACTGACCACATCATGAGGATGTGTCTGCTAGGCTGGAAACCCTCAATGAATATGAGTAGAGCGCTGTGGCCTCAGTGCCACAGGAATGAGAAATACATTTTTGTGTGTTAAGCCTCTGAGGCATAGGATTTTGCTGTTGGCGGTGTTACTTCACCCTAATATAACCCCCCCCCACAAGTTCAGGTTGGCAAAAAAGCTTTAAAAACTAAAACTAAAACAAAACAAAACAAAATAAAATAAAACAAAGAGTCATTCCTTTATTTTCTTTAACTGAACCAGAATCCAGAATGTAACTTGAAGCCCACCCACCCCCCCTGCCCCCCCGCCTTTAACTGGGCTGGCAGTGAATTTGACATTATTCTATATTGAAGGTCACTTCCCATTTCCTAAATTTTACCAATAATCTGACACCTTATATAGAAATATAAAGGCAGGGAATCCTGTTTGGGTCTTCTCTTCCTGATGATTATCCCTGGAAAATACCACCCAGACTCACCTGGCATTTGAACAGTCAAGACTGGACGGCTTGCATGAATCCTGTTTGAGCAGAGTAAGCTTCCTGACCGCCAGGAAGCCCGCTCCACCCTAGGTACGTCCTGCAGTGTCTGCTGGCTCTCTGGCCTCCAGCTCAGGTCCTATCACTTTTCCTGTTTAACGTCTAGAATAGGGAGGATCCAAGTGTTATAGGATCCTGAACCTACACATTTTTTTTTTTGAATTTACACATTTTGAAAAGCTCTCTTTGAGAAAAGAAAACAATATACATAATTTCTTTATCTGGATCTGGGTGGTGGTTCCCAGAACACATGGACTGGTAACCACTTCAGTTAAAATGTGTATATCTTAGTCTATGAATATTATATGGCAATAAAAAGTTTCAGGGAGAAAGGTATGATTTTGAAATTACGCTCACGACCTTGCAAGTCTTTCCTGTGCCTCAAAGGGTAAATTTTATGAGCTCCAAGGAAAGGCACTGCCTATGACCTTGAAGCCTCCTTCCTGACCTCTGTAGCTTTTCCAGTCTGGGCAAATCTCTCTCTCTTATCCCAGGATAATCCTCACCGTGAGCAGGAAAATTCAATAACAAAAGTCAGAAAGGGGCTTGTCTTTAATTTCCCCCGAGGCAGGTGAGCTTGTAGTCCGTCTTGGGAACAGAGGAAGGATGGTTATACCACAAACTGTCAGAATTAATGTCCCAATAAATTATCCTGCCACATACAGACATAAAGAGAAAGCAACACACAGCTAACAGAATTGCACTGCAATTGATCTTGTGCATTATTCACTTGAAATGCCATATTTTTCTCTCAATAAAAGATTAAAGGAATCTTATCTAGTACACATGTCAACACTGGTGCGTACCACCTCAAAACGTTTATAATTATGAGAGAAATGGAGAAAAATGCAGGGTTGTTCCATCTGTATACTTATATGCACTGTTACAGCGCCCCGAAAGTAAACATAATCCAAACAAGGGAGACCCATTAGATAAGGATGTCGTCTGTCTTAATTCTGCAATACCATGAAGAAAAAAAAAAGTCATAAATGAAAGTTAAAAGCTCAAAAGAAAGTCAGATATTTGTAATCTTATTTGAAAATGATCATCCCTGAGGGTTCTGAAGCAGTTATAAATCCTCTATTGTTCAATTCTGAATTTTCTAAAAGCATTGCCACCTCCTTTGATTCGACACATTACTTTCTCCGAAGAACAGAATATTGAATCACATTATTTTTAGGAATTACATTTTTTAAAAGATTTTACTTATTTAATTACTTATATAGAGAGAGCGCAAGAAGGGGGAGGGAAAGAGAATCTCAGGCAGACTCTGTGCCGAGCGCGGAGACCGATGAAGGGAAGGGCTCAATCTCCCAAACCTGAGATCATGACCTGAGTTGAAATCAACACTCAAATGCTTAACTGACTGAGCAGCCTGGGTGCCCCTGAATTACATTTTCAATGTAAGGTTTCCTGAAGAGAAGTAGAAAAGCAAACTTTCCAAAGTCTCCCATCATGGGTACCAACATTAGTTCAACAAATTACAAAATTTTGAGATGACTTTGCAATGATAGGGTTTAGTCAAGGTCAATAGATCAGGTCAGTCATGTTGATTCCTTTATATATAAATAAATAAATAAATAAATAAATAAATAAATAAATAAATAAATAAATAAAGCATATATATATATATAGCTGTTGTTTAATGGCAGACCTTTCTACCTTGAAATAATTCTGTACTTTGTTGATGAATTGGATTTTATAACACACTCTGCCACTTGCTTCCTATCTTATTACATAGCATTAAGCCTATTACATATCTTTTATTTCCAGTATATGTAATTATTTCTAAAAGCCTTATAATATGAATGTATATTACACTGCACATCCTCCCATGTAAATAGATTCTGTGTATACAAATAACTACTAGTTCAAATTTGTTTAAGATAATAAATTTCATTGGAAGTACTGAAATTTAAAGAAGGATACTAAGTATGCATTGGCTGATATTCATAGAGAACCACTTCTAAAATTATGGTTTTTAAACTGTTTTGAATTCTGGGACGTCTGGGTGGCTCAGTGCTTGAGTGTCTGCCTTCGACTCAGGTTGTGCTCCTGGGGTCCTGGGATCAAGTTCCACATGGGGCTCCCCACAGGGAGCCTGCTTCTCCCTCTGCCTATGTCTCTGCCTCTCTCTGTGTGTCTCTCACGAATAAATAAATTTTTAAAAATCTTTAAACTGTTTTGAATTCTAATAAAATAATTGAATGCAGATGGTAATTTTTCACACATCATTTATATTACTAACTTTAGAAAATTAACACCAAAATTACAAATTGACTTATTCTAGAATATTTTTACCTTATGAATGGGACATTAATATTCTCAATGTGATAGATTTACACTTTTCAGAAGTTTTCTATAAATACTTATATATGAGTGTGTGTATGGATAGATAGGATAGATAGAAGATAGATGATAGATGATTGATAGATAGATAATAAATAGATGATAGATAGATAGATAGATAGATAGATAGATAGATAGATAGATAGATAACGTGCCTGGTCTCAAGTACCCTAGCAAAAATCATTGCTTGAGTTTTAAGTACCATGTTATTTGAGAAAGTGAAAGCTGCTTTGCATGTTGGCTAGAAGTTATGAATGTCTCCCTCTCTCTCTCTCTTCCCTTAATTCTCTAACAAAACAGTAAAAGAACACTAAACAAAAACATCTGGTTGGCCTGCATGACTTCACTAGTTCACTAGGAGAGTTCAAAGCTCTTTATAAATATTTCACTGCCTTACTAGTAATTAAACTATGTAAACTACTTCCCGAGTGTATTGCTCACCTATGAAAGTTAATTAACTATTTCAGTGCATTGGGGTATCATTAGGGCACCATTACTTTATAGCATAATAACCATAACTTTAGAAGTTGTATAAGCTGAACTGTGAAAATAAACACAGACTCAGGGCCTTGAAATCTAAACGAAACTTTTTGTAACCAAGTAGGAATTTCATTGTAAATAAAACAAAATGAAAAATCCTTAAAGGTTACTAACAATGATATCACACCTATTATCTCACTATATAATAGCAATATATAGAAGCCATTAAAACTTTAGCAAGATGACAAAATTTAATTATTTACATGGCAATGTAAGACTTGTTTCTCTATAAATGTATTTTTAATAAAATATTAATACTGAGAGGAGATCTGAAGAGAAAATGTGGATAGCAAGGAAAATATAACCAGAAAGAAAGTATAAAACTAAATAAAAAATAAAAATTTTTGAAAGAAATATACAAAAATTTAATGTAAAATATTAAATCTTATTATTTATTTAATAAAATTAATTGTATAAATAATATCTACTTACATTTAAAAATAAATCTATTTTAAGGTTGTTTTAATTATAGAATGGTTATCTGTATGTTTGTTTTCTTTATTCAACTTTAATTGACATACATTGTTATAGTAGTGTTAGGCTATCTGTATATTATTTTAAAGAGTAACAGTTAATAAATGCATAGTCAAATATTAATGCTATCTGAGAAATGTTTAAAATAAAAGCAATATCTTTATGCACAGTACCCATTCCTTCTGCCTCCATCAGCCCTCACAAATTAGCCTTTGTTTCATGGGTTATCATTCCAGGTATATTCTTCATTAACTCAATAAATGCATTAAAGAATATTAAAAAAGACCATGCTTTAAGACATATGAGTCCACAGACCATATGATATCCTGACATTACCATGTTTTTACTAGGCAATATATTGTAGATATTTTTCATATTAATTTTTAATATTTTACCTCATTCTTTATAAGAATTGCTTGGTAATCACTGTGTGAATATAACATATTTGTTTAAACAATCTCCTAGTAATTAGGATTTAAATTATTTCCTTTTTTCTAACAACACTGAAATATTTAATCAATAATATGGACAGAACCACGAAAACAAATTTAAAAATGGAACTGGTATGTCAAATTGTTTGAACATTTTAAATACTTTATGTTGAATTGCCTTCCCATTAACACTATGTGATAGTTCCTATTTCTCCTAATACAGTTAATATCAAGTATTAATGATCTGTATAGGCTCTGTAAATTTGATGACTGAATATCAGTATTTCAACATATATATATATATATATATATATATATATATTTATACACAAATGTATATATATTTATTTGTTTTATTTTGATGGACACTATTCATCATTAGCCACATATAGTTCTTTTCTGTTCTCAGTTTTTACATTTTTAAAAATATTACAGAAGTTTATCCTTTTCCTTTGATTTATAAATGCGTTTTAATATAAAGGCTATTGGTTTGCATCTTTTCTATAAAATTGAATACACTGTGTCTACTTCCAAATTTATACTTCTATTTTCTTCAACTGTATAGTCTTAGTTATGGAACTATTTTTGCTATATATAAGTTCTTAAAGAAATTTTATGTGACTATTTTCATATTTTTTCCTTTTTCTTTCTGGGTTTCATTTCCCACCAAGGTCACACAAAACAAATAAACAAAATACTTCTAAACATTTCATGACTCAACTTTTGGCTTGAAAAGCTTGTATGCATCTGTATTTTGTTTTAAGGATTGATATGAAGACATTTATTTCCAAGTAGTGAGGCACTTGGCCCAGCACAATTTACTAAACAATCTTGATTTTCTCCCTTGTTTCACTGTGCTTTTCTTCTCTCATCTTTCTGACCTCTCTACTAGGGCTCCGGGATTCATCCATCTATCCCTGAAGTGATGCCATGTTTTTAAAATCATATGAGTTATAAAATATGTTTGAAACCTGGAAGGCTGGCGAACTATTACTACTGTCTTGGCTTTCTCTCCCAGAATTTGATAATGATGATTCTTGAATGTCTGCTCTTCAGAGAAACTTTATGGCCATATGATAAAGCTCCAAATAATAAGTGCTATAATTCTGACTGATGTTATATTGAAATTAAGATTAATTTAGGAAGCTTGGTATGTTTAAATGTCATTTGCACAACAATGGTATTAATTAAATAAGGCAACTATCATGGAGTTTAGTACTCTCAATCTACATAGCCTTTTTAGTTGGCACATTCCTGCATCTCTTCCTAAAAGGTAGATCCAAAATTAGCATATGTTCATAAAAATAGCCTCATCATTAACTGTCTTCATCCTTAAGTTCTGGTCTAATTATTTTAATCACTAGGTTTTCAATGATCTTCTAAAAATGAAATTTCATAATTATTACTCAGTATCCATCTTTTTTTTAACATGTGAAAGTCTTGGTGAGCCTCAGCATTTCCCCTCAAAAGTGTGGAAATGGTTGGGGCATGCAGTGGAATGTAAGCTGCAGGTGGAAAGGGCCTTGGTTTACATTCCAGTTACTTCTCTTCCTGAGTGACTCTGGGGAAATTAATCCATCTGTTTCAACTGTTGTATCCTCACTTCTCAGATTTGAACACTAATTCTACCAAGAAGATTTAAGTATTACTGCATATGAACTGAGTGCTCCGTAAGTGGCCCTTCTATGGTTTCCAAGTGAATCACATGTTCATATACAATGTGTTTAACATGGCCCCAAACTGCTTAATCATACAAAATTCTTCTGATACCAAAGGCTAGAAATCTTCGGGTCAGCCATTTATATCCCTCTCCTTTTCTTTTACTTCTTATATCTTATATTAAGTCTCTGTATGGATCACTCATACATAACTATTACTGTAGTTATTATTATAGTTATATATCATTATAACATATTATATATTATTATTATAGTCATTATATTATATGTAGTCATTAATATAGTTTTTATATTATTATAAAGTGGAGTGACCGCCACTCCACTTTAGGACAACAGTATGTTATGGATGGATGGTCAAGTGAAGCCTTCCTAACCTCCATGACCCCAAGCTTCAAAAGTACAAAAAGCACTTCTTTTTTCTTTTTTAAAGATTTTATTTATTTATTCATGAGAGACACAGAGAGAGAGAGAGGCACAGACACAGGCAGAGGGAGAAGCAGGCTCCATGCAGGGAGCCTGATGTGGGACTTGATCCTGGGACTCCAAGATCATGCCTTGGGCTGAAGGTGGTGCTAAACCTCTGAGCCACCAGAGCTGCCCAACAAAAAGCATTTCATAAGCTGCAAAACTGTTGGCAAAAAATGCAATAATGTCAATTTAAGCAATGCATTACACTTTCATTATATTTAGTGTCTATCTACCTCTTCATAATATCTAATCATTTAAAAAGATTGTGTATGGTTAAAGAGACAAAGATAAGTCATGGCTGAACGAAGATGCAGACAGTTCTAACTCGAAGGTTGGTGTTCTTTTGTCAAGAAACCATAGCCTATGCTTTTTTTTTAAAACTGAATTTATCGCTTGAAGTGATAAATATATTTGAACATATTTATACATGTAAGCCATTATTGCTATCTTGTTCCAGATTAACCATTCAGTATCACATTTCTTATGACATTTTCCAACTCCAATAAATAAATAGTTTTCCTCTTTTCTGCCATGGCATATCTACATGCAAGAGCCCATATAGCCTGGCTCAGTTCAACCTTGTGCTCCTTTAATCCCCAACTAATCCCTCCTCTTTGGTTACCCTAGAATCATCACTTTCCCATTGATAAGCCCTGTTCATAGAAAGATATATCATCTATCATACAAACTAGACACTGAGAAGAGAATGGATAAAAAATTATAAGAAGACAATAGTCCTATCTAGTTTTATTCCATATAAAACAAAATGTGTGGCAAACCCTACCTCTTCATGCCCTCCTTGTGCTGCAAGAATATTTTTCCTTCTCTTTTTTCACACATATGAAAAATATCTTGTAACATCTGGCCCAGATCCTGCCTTCTGCAGATATCTTTCCTCACCCAGATTTATATTTTCTCTCAATTACTTTTGCATCTAAACTACTGTCATGGGTTTCAAGTATATTCATGTTGCTCATGATCAAGACTGTGAGCTCCTTTATGGGAGATGGCACCTAGTCATTTTATATGGTCTTCTAGAAGCCTACATAGGGCAGGGCAAGTAATGGAGATTCAGTGAATATCTCCAGAATTATTTGGATAAGCCTTTCAACTTCAAAGTGCCCATTGTTAGCCAGGTTGGAGAGAAAATTAGCTGTAATTAGTTCATAATTTAAGCTTAATAATCAAGCTTAATTATATATATATATATATATATATATATATATAATTTATATATATATAATTCCTTTTTTAAAAAAGTAGGCTCTATGTGCAGCATGGAGCTCAATGCAGGATTGGAACTCACAACCCTGAGATCAAGTTCTGAGATGAGATCAAGAGTTGGACTCTTAATCAGCTGAGCCACCCAGACACCCCAAGGAATATTTTACCTGTCTCCATTCAAAATACCTTTAAACAAGAAATTAATAGAGCATAGAATACATATATTTTAATAAAATTAAACTGAGAATCAGAACATGTGGTGGTGCCGGGCTGGGAAGAACTTCTTCGGCTGGCTCCAGGCAGAAAGCCTCACCTTTCACAGGAGGCAAAAATGGTATAGGATAAAAGACAAAGAATGGGCAAGACAAATTGTCCCTCTTTCAGAGCCATTCATTGGGCTGTCCTGTCTAAACTCCCTCTTTCTAACCAGGAGCAATAGTTTCTTCTTAACCTATGATCCAGAAGTTCTTTGACATGTGCTGAGCTCCATGAGTCATTCACGCCCAAGCTGTGGTGTGAAGCTGCACCTTCTCGTAGACTGTCAGTCAACACTTCCATGTCTATGATCCTTTACTGGTGCTGGAGATTGTAGCTCACAGAAGATACAGATCAAACCCCCAAGAATTGTGGAAGTGAAACAATAGCTGTCTGGTAATGCCGTGCTTCCAGAACTTGAGACTAAGCATCACCAGACATGAATACCCATCCCCTATGAATATATATATCCTGAGCACAT
This sequence comes from Nyctereutes procyonoides, assembly GCF_905146905.1. Lineage (NCBI taxonomy): Eukaryota > Metazoa > Chordata > Mammalia > Carnivora > Canidae > Nyctereutes > Nyctereutes procyonoides. Next base: position 10,547,800 of record NW_026575122.1, read on the forward strand.
TTCAGCTGAATGCATACTATCCAAACTCATCTTAAAAGCTGGCGATGGGGGTGCCTGGGTGGCTCAGTGGTTGAGCATCTGCCTTTGGCTCGGGTCTGATCCCAGGGTCCTGGGATCGAGTCCTACATCAGGCTCCCCTCAGGGAGTCTGCTTCTCCCTCTGCCTATGTCTCTGCCTGTCTCTATGTGTCTCTTATGAATAAATAAATAAAATTCCAAAAAAAAAAAAAAAGGGCTGGTGATCAAAGGTTGGTGTCATGCTCTATACTACTTATTAAAGTGCCACAGCCAGATTTTCTCAGGCTCAGATAAGCTCGAATGCAGGCTTCCTCAACTTTGTTTCCAGTTTATAGAGCTGCACTTAATTTAGAAAAATTGGTTCATTATCTCCATTATCTCATTCTAGTCATTCTGTGAGCAGTCTTAGGACTGTTTAACTTCACTGAGGACAGGAAATGTAATGAAAGCATTCTATCGGCTACAGTGTTTTTGGCGAGGTAGAGCTGTGTAGAATGTGTAATTCTCTGAGCAAGCCATCTCCTGGAATAGATGCTATTAGATAAAGACTAATCTTCCTGTTTAATAAAGATATATATGCAGTTTTTCTCTTTTTCTGATTATTGATCTGAGATAAATAAGGTTTTAGTTTGTCACATTTAGTTACCTGGCCATTCATTAGCATTCAAATTAATAGGCAAAATCTCTGAACTACTGATTTTATGATATATCAAAAGACTTTAAAGTCATGCTTATATTGTTCTTATAATTTAGAGGAAAAAATGAATTATTCCCTCCATAGACTGCAAAATTTCCATAATCCCCAGCCTTTGGTAGGTAACATTTTTAACAAATGAAGGTAAAAATTCATGTTGCTTTGCACATGTGTCTATATTTGTATTTTAATTATGTTCTGTGTGAACAGTGAGATTGAACATTGTCATTTGCCAAGAAATGCCTTTCTTTCTTATGTTACTAGTGGTTGCTGTGTTGAAGCATTCCGTTAGCACATAAAATTGCAAGGCACCGACATCTTGCTGCCCCTTATCTCCACAGTAAAGACCTGACATTTCAGCAGGAAATGTTATCAGCATTTCTTACCTATGGCTCTATTCAGCAAGCTGCGTAAACCGCTCCTGTAAAGAAAAGGACAAGTGCATGAAATGCATGGACCTGCGCTCTCATTTGGGAGCCATTGACTCTCACTGGCTTGTCGCATGAATAATTTAGCCTTAATCCATTTTAAAAGCTGTGTCATGGCTCTTCAGCTGCATGCTTCAATCAACATCCAGAAGTAAGTCACAAATGTCACACCGTGACATGACCTTGACAGAGTAGGAATTCATGGTATAAAGTAATTAAAGAGTTCTGGCATCAACAGGTTTATAAATCCAGTTTCTTCTCCCTTTCTTCCTTCTATTAACATGAATTTATCGAATTCTTGAAAGGAAAGAGTAACTCATGTTGTTTGCAGAAGATTGAGAACATCCAACAATATAAGGAAGTAAAATCAAATTGTCTGGTATTTCTACCTGTCGTCATTTGAAGAATCTTGGGTGGGGGCATCTCTTCTCTATATACGTAATACAGTATGCATGTAGTTTATGTATATGGACATCTGAGTATTATTTGTTTTTATAAAATCTAAAGTACATTGACTGTGTTGTTTCATATACTACTTATTGTTCAATTTTTTTAACTCTTAGACATACATATACTTTCGTTCAGTCACATCCAAATTACTTCTTCACATAGAGGGCCTACACTAGAGGATTTGGGATTTGGAAATCACTATTTATTAGGTGCCTATAAAATGTGGAGCTTCTCATTCAACGTAAAGCAAGTGGAAGTGAGATGGGATGCAAGTTTCAACCGGAATCACCGCGACGAGCATGCACCTTTAGAAAGGATTCAGCTGTGACGTGCCCATCTCTCCCCAGTGAGAGAAGAAACTAAAGGTCACATGTGGAAAAATGGACTTCCTTGCTTTCCCCTCCTGCTTATATAAATCAAAAATGAAATTAGCAGTCCTCCTGACCTTTATTTCTCACCTCCTGCCCAGATGAAATGTGCATGTGGCACCGAGCATGATATTCCAGAAGGAATAGGGACAATATAAACACCCACATAGACAAATTTTCTGTTCTTTTTTTCTTCCCCCTTAGATTACTGCTTGCTTGCCTGCTTGCTTAGAATTCAGGAGTATGTTCTCATTAACCACATGGGTTTATTTTTTTTTAATAAAGCATTGCAAATACTTAATATAGTAAATGTAATATATATTATTTTAAATTGTGGATTGCTTTGTTGCTTTTGAAATGTCTAGCATCCAATATAACATAACATGGAGGCATCAGCTTTCAAAAGTAAGATTTTGCTATTAAAAAAATAACATGGGTAATAATTATAATCAGTTTGTTTAAATCACAAACACCAATGCTTGAAAAAATAATTCAATATTCATGGATACTCCATACTTTTTACATTAAAGAAGTACTTTATTTAAAAACCAGACACACACAGGGGCACCTGGGTGGCTCAGTAGGTTGAGCACCTGACTCCTGGTTTTCACTTGGGGATGTGAAATCATGAGATTGGGGTTGTGAGATTAGAGTCATGAGATCGAGCCCCAGGTTGGGATCTGAGCTCAGTGGGGAGTCTACTTAAGATTCTCTCTCCTTGGGATCCCTGGGTGGCACAGCGGTTTAGCGCCTGCCTTTGGTCCAGGGTGCGATCCTGGAGACCCGGGATCGAATCCCACATCGGGCTCCCGGTGCATGGAGCCTGCTTCTCCCTCTGCCTGTGTCTCTGCCTCTCTCTCTCTCTGTGTGACTATCATAAATAAATAAAAATTTAAAATAAAATAAAATAAAATAAAAGATTCTCTCTCCTTCTCTCTCTGCACGCCCAACACACTTGCTCTCTCTCTCTCAAATAAATATTTTAAAAACAAACACCACACAAAAAACTATGCAATCTAAAAACACATACCTGCAAATACATATACTTATATATAATATATATGTATAGTTAATGTATTAACAAAAATACACCATGGTTTAGAGGCATTAATAATGCCTTTGCTTAAATAAGCTGTATGATAAATCTGTTTATTAACTTATAGCCCTTTGGTATAGTAAATGAATATTCCTGATTTCTTTGATGAGTACCATTTCTTACACATTGTATATCCTAAACTTGTCCTAAAAGTGCTATTACTCTGAATATTGCCTGCTCTTTTCTTATGTCTCTGAACATTCCTTGGTCTCCTTCAGGAGCTCCTGTTCTTCTGCAACTGTCAGGACCCCATTAATAGCCAAGATTCCATCCTCAGCCCATTTATAATCCCCATGCCCTTTTTCCATCATTTTTTTATCACCCTCAGAGCTATAACTCCCAAATCCCTGTCACTAATTCAGATTACTTTCCTATATGTCAGGTTTGTATATCTAATTATCTACTGGTCATCTCCCACTGAACGCCTGATAAACCAAGCAGTGTGCTCAGGCCAGCTCTTACTAGCTCATATGAGTCAATTGTCAAACACAGACATTATTTAAAAACTATATAAATCTACAGTCAAATAAATTATACTGGCAATAGAAATATTGAGTAAGTCAAACTTATTATTTTGAATTATTTTATTATTTTGGTATTTTCCATGCTCTTGAGGTTATTGCTATTTATTGTATTTGCAGAGCAGAAATACTATATGATGAAGTGCTAATGCTCTACTCTTACCAACTCTGTGGTGAGTGATATGGATGTTTGTTTCTTGACTAGTCACATTTAAAATAGTCAAACCAGGGAAGTGGATAAAGGCTGCAAAATCCGGGCTTTCCTTTTTTGTGGAAAGCTGGTTGTTAAACATTTACCGCCTACTACTGCTTAAACCGGAGTATATCTCTGCCAGTCATTGGTTTTCTTGCTCTGGTATCCACTCTATGCCTTTGCCTGATATCCAGTGTCTTACAGAAGAGCCATCTCTGTAGACTCCCTCATTAGCTTCTTTCCAGTTGGTTTTCATTAATGGCACATCCCTATAGGAAATTACCAGATGAAGAAAAGGAAAAGGCAGACAAACACTCTGATAGCAATGGCTTCTCTATTATAGCTCTAGATCTTGCCAGAGAAAGCCAACACCACCATTGCTTCCAGTAAGGTAATCATAGTTCTAGCAACATTGCCTTTTTTTCTAACCCTCCAGATCTGTGAAGGCAGCAACTTCCTGCAGATGTTAATCTCTGGGTTGCCTGAGAGCCCCCATTTGGCTTTTCTGCTCTTCACAGCTGCAAGGCCAACACCTAGTGTAAATATTTTTTATGTTTTTTTTTTTATATATCTCTACACTCAACGTGGACCCAAAGCACAACCTCTAGATAGATCAGGAGTTGCACACTCTTCTGACTGAGCCAGCCAGGCATCCCTGTTCCTTATCTTTAGTTGCCACTTTGCGTATCAACAATCTAATTAGGAGACAGAAACCACACAGCAATTTTAACAGGGAAAGTTTAATATTAAAGATGTTTATTCATGCGCTGTGAGAGGAGAGTCACTATGAATACATAGAAGGAGCGCTAAAGGAAACCTTAGAGCTGAGGGGGAGTACAAAGAAAGGGTTAACTTAGAAGGAAGGACACTCTCCCAAATTGGCTTCAGACCTCATTAGAGAAGATATAACGCAGCCCACGGTGCGGCCAAAAAGTTTGTTGGGTAGCCTGGGCTAAAGTGGTCTGTAGTTACCAAAAAATCAGGAAATAAGCCCAGAGTACAAGCAAGCTATGCTGATAGGCTAGCATGTAATGGGAGTGCAGGTGCTGCAGTGGGAGGAGGACTAATATGTTAGGGGTTTAAGGAAGAAATATCAAGGAGGTGGTCCTTGAGCAAGGTCTGTGAAGTCACCAACAGGACTGTGCCTTCTGGATATATACCTAAATAGAGAGTTATTACTTCCTGAATCTATTATAAGATATAATGGATAGAGACTCGTGGTGCATGAATTGCAACATATTCATATTACATCGATTGATTACAGGTTCCCAACAATTATGTATGAATATGTGCATGTAAGTGTGAAACATATATGAGATCAGGTCACATGACCAGAAGTCAGGAAACTAAGAAGAGCTCAAGAGGCAGAACAAATATTGAATAACAAGCTATAGGACAATTGTAGAAAACAGACAACCAGCCAAGATGAAAATTTTGTCAGGTGTCTGAGAGAAGAAATAGAACAATAAAATTGAAAATCACCAAATAAGCTCTAGAAATATGAAAGGATTTTTTGGTCTGTTTTTTGAAGTCAATATCTAAAGTGTTAAACTTTGTGGTTGTCGTAAGATACTACATCTAGGAAAGCTTTTCAGAAGTGAATTTTTTGATACCTCTGAAAGAGAAGAGATTTGCCAATTAAATGTGTTTTGTTTCAAGCAACATTAACTGTCATGCATATCAGTTCAGATGAAATAGAAGTGCAACATTCATTCTCTCTTTTCTGGTTTCAAAAATGGAAAGTTTGCAAATCCACACAGTACAATAATAATGCTCTTAATATGTCTGATAATTTCTCAGTACCATGTAAATTATGAGACTTTCCTTTAGACCAATAGCTAAAAGATGATTCTGCATCATAATTTCCTTTCAAAAGTCAAGATGCAACTTACCCATTTCTCTAAAGAACTTTAAAAAAACAAAAGAACATTCTAAGCCACCCTGGTCCCACTTTAATCCACTACATTAAAATCACAACAGTATTGTTGCAGAGTTGTGAGCAATCACATGGCCTGCAAAGCCTAAAATACCTACTACACTGGATCTTTGTAGGAAATATTCGCTGATCTTTACCTAAAGTAGTAAGAGGGTTCTACAGGTTACATTTGAAAATTTAATGCTAAGGTAAAACCCAATAATATGAATTCATGATACGGTGATTGACTCATGTCTTCTACCCAAACCCCATTCTCAAACAAGGTGCAGTCTAAAGTTTTTTCTTGTTTGTTTGTTCCTTTGTTTAATTTTCTACGTGAGAATACAAGAGTTACAAATGAGTATTCTGATGATCATTTGGTACTTTCTCAGTCATGTAAAGTGCTCAGGTCGTTTGGAATAGTCAACTCCCTTTCTACCAAATAAATGAAAACATTTTTTCCCCTTTTCACAATAATTGGTAGAAGATTGCCTGGAAAATACTGTTCTTCATCAATCTAGTGATAATGCATCCCACATTTACTGTGAACAGACTCCATTTATGTTTTATGACCAAGTTTTTATTATACTTTATTGTTTTATTTTATATGAAATATCCAGGATTTAAAAAAAGAACTTCTGAAAATATTATACCTTCAGGAACAAAGATAAATTTTCCAATAAGATACAGGAATATGACTACTATGTATAGATAATACAAAGTAGAAGCTTTACTTGTCAGTCATAAGAATGTGTGTCTGGAAATACTATATATATGAATATTCATTTATCATATCAACAAAGACATTAATTTCCCAGGTTGCATAGAAAACCTGAGAAATGACACACTGAACAATGTTTTGTGAAAAAAAAGTCCTAAATTCTCTATGATTCTCATCTGTGGACTCTGAATTAAGTACAACAGTATCATGCAGTGATGTCTAAACTCAGACATAACATTACTTGTTGAGAAACAAGCAACTTCCTTTGTGGGAGAAGTATCAGGACATTTAAAATCACAAGAGCTGAGACTGATAAATTGCTACTTTTGAAGAATTATAAATCTTCATTGCCTCCCCAGGTTTCTAAAAATATAAGTGAGGTAATCAGACTCTGCTCCCTGCTCCCAACTCTGCACTCCTAAATCCACCTGCCTAGCTGGCATTCTAAAAAGACATGTCAAAGTAAGTATATCCAAATCGAAATTCTTGATTCCTAAATCAATGTATTCTGTATCTTCTTCCTAAACCTAATCTTCACTCAGTCTTCTAATTTACTGTAGATTATACCACAATTCATCCAACTATTCAAGTCAAAGAAAAAAACAACAACCCACAACTCCATTACTTTGGATGTATTCTTTTTTTCCTAATGCCCACATCTAAGATATCAGCATGCCCTCTCGACTTCTTCTACTTTCAAAGTATTTCCTGAATCTGCCTACATCTCTAATTCCCAGGCACCATCCCATCAATGTCAATATTATATCTTCCTCAGAATGCTAAAAAACTACCTATCTAAACCCTCCTTCCTTCTTGGCTCCCTCTAATTCACAGCCTACACAGGAACCAGAGTCACTGTTTGGCAATGTAAAGCAGATCGCGTCACTCTCTTGTTTAAGAGGACTTTTTGTTGCACATGTACATTATATATATATATATATATATATATATATATATATATATTTAAAGATTTTATTTATGTATTCATGAGGGACACAGAAAGAGAGGCAGAGACATAGGCTTCCCACAAGGAGCCAGTTGTCAGACTCAATGCTGGACCCTAGGATCACACCTGAAGCCGAAGGCAGACGCTCAACCGCTGAGCCACCCAGGTGTCCCCATGATCTATATTTGTAGGTAGAGATGCTCTCAGAGGCAGTTCTCTATGAATCATTATTCTCCTCTCTATATTACATTGTATTGTTTAGCTCCTTTATGGTACATAGCATTCATTTTATGTATTTGGTTGATTGATTACATATTGTCTGTCTCTCTGATTAGATTAGATGATCCATCAGGACAAGGACTGTGTCTCTTCTTCACTTAGAGTTCCCCAATATCTTGTACCTAGAATAAATAACACATTCAAATATATTTGACAAGTAAATAAAAATGAATTAAGTTCCAGATTTAATTTGCTCCTCATTACTTGTTCAGGAAATTGCCACAGCCACCCCGGCCTCCAGCACCCTGACCAATCAGTAGCCGTCAACATTGAAGTGAGACCCTCCACCAGCAAAAAGATTACAACTTGCTGAAAATCAGGTGATAGCATTTTCGGTCAATAAAGTATTTTTTAATTAAGGCACGTGCACTGTTTTCCAGACACAATGCTATTGCACATTAAATAGACTATAATATAGTGTAATCATAACTTTTAAATGCACTGGCAGAAAAATGGACTAGGAAACAGAAAAATTCATTTGACTCACTTGATTTTGATATTTGCCTTGTTGTGATGGTCTGGACCCATATCTGTAATCTCTCTCATGTATTCCTGTAACAAAATTGTAAAAATTACAGGTTTAAAAATAACACTACTCTAAAAAGTAATTTAAAAGGTGCTAATTGTATTTTCTTCACTGTATATCCTGATCCAAAAAAAAAAAAACATAGGGTTTAGTATTTATAAACCTGCCATAAATTTTCACTTAATAGGTTCCGGTAAGTTTTTTCTAGGCATTTCACATACATCAACTCACTTAACATTTAAAAACTTATAAAGTACATGCTAATATTATTTGCATCTTTAGATGAGAGAAATGAATTACAGAGAAAATAAAAAAAAAATTATCAAAGGGGTGCCTGGGAGGCTCAGCGGTTGAGCATCTGCCTTCAGCTCAGATCATGATCCCAAGGTCCTGGGATCGAGTCCCGCATCAGCTCCCCCCAGGGGGCTTGCTTCTCCTTCTGCCTGTGTCTCTGCCTCTCTCTCTCTCTCTCTCTCTCTCTCTCTCTCTCTCTGTGTGTGTGTGTGTGTGTCTCTCATAAATAAATAAATAAAATCTTTAAAAAAATTACCAAGGACTACAGATTTAGCGAGATACAGAAATTCACTGGGCACCTGCTCAGTTGGCTGGGTCCTGACTCTTTGATTTTAGTTCAGGTAGTTATCTCAAGGTCATGACATCAAGTTCCACACTGGGCTCCACACTAAGCATGGAGTCTGCTTAGGATTCTTTCTCTCTCCCTCTGCCCCACCCCTGCTCATTCTTTCCCTCCCTCTCTTTCTCTCTCTCTCTCTCTTTCCCTCTACAATAATAAATAAATAAATCTTTAAAAATAAAAATCAGGGATTAACACTGAGGAAATGTGACTTCCAGAATTCAGACTCCCAACCATTACCGTGGTTGACATATCTAAAACATTTCAATCAGCTTTAGAAAATTGTCTGGGACCCTCTCTGATGAACTAATAAGATAGCAGCATGCAGCAGTAGAAATCAGAGTAGTCTTTCAAGAACAGAAAATTATCAAAGTAATAAAGATTTTTAGAAAGTCAACAAAATATAGAGCTATTGAGATTCTCAAAAACAAATGAACACAAAAATAAAATGAAGACAATGCACTTACATAATTTTCTGAACAGAAAAATGGGCCTTTAAGCTATATTTAGGTGATCTGGACTGTTAGTAACAATTAGAATTGGCTAGCACTTTAAAAATAAAACATATAAGTGTCAACTTTTCCCAATTCATTTTGGGTAAATCTTTCTAAAGGAAGGTTCACTATAGAAAAAAAAAATCAAAGAAAATTTGAACACAGTAGAAAAACAACATAGAGTGACTTTTTACTTTCATCTTGGCAGCAGATTATAGGGATTATTGTTAGGTATTATATTTTCCTACATACAACTATATTCATACTTGTAAAAGTGTAGCCTAATGTGAAAGGTGAAATTTTATATGTGTGTGTCTCCATATGTATCTTTATTGTAGTCACTGGTGGGTGCAGGTCCTTTTAGTTTAAGCTACCAAATTGTGGAAATCTCCAGAGAAAGATTTTTATTGCAGAGTTATCCTCTCCAAAATACTAGCTATGGCCCTTTAATTGATGGTGAAAGTTCCCTTTTAGGACTAATTTAGTGCAAAGTTTTATCAGGAGTGGATGTTGTATTTCATCACATTTTTTGTGCTGTTTCCACTGAGATGCCCATATGGTTTGACTCTTTCTGTCTTATATTGCAAGGAATTACATTCATTGATTTTCTTCTTTTTTTTTTTGAGTATTTATTAACTTTATTTTCTAAATTTATTTATTTATTTGCTTATTTATTTTAAGTCCAGTAACATTGATTGACATTTTTCCCCCAATTTTTAAACTATGGGGATGCCTGGGTGGCTCAGTGGTTGAGCATCTGCCTTTGGCTCGTTCATGATCCCAGGGTACTGAGATCGAGTCCTGAATCAGGCTCCCTGCAGGAGCCTGCTTTCTCTGTCTATGTTTCTGTCTCTCTCTGCATCTCTCATGAATAAATAAATAAAATCTTTTAAAAAAAATTTAACTATAAATTCAATTTCATTCTTGTACATGGTATTATTAAAGATACCTTTTTTACTGATGAGTAACTTTATGTTTCATATTGTTTTTCACATCCCTATTTCATTAATTTCCAATCTAATCTTTATTATCTTCATCTGTCTGCTTTCTTTAGGTTTTGTTTGCTCTTCTGTTCACAGTGTCCTAGGGGGGGACAGTGAATTTATTAATCGAGGTCTTCTTTCTAAATATAAGCATCTAGAACTATAAATTTCTCTCTAAGCACTACTTTGTATAACTGCCATAATTCTAGTGTGTCCTTTCTTTATATTCGTTTACCTGAAAGCATTTTCTTAGTTTCTTTTTAATTTCCTCTTTGACCCACTGGTTGTTTTGGAGCCTGTTCAATTCCCATACATTTGTGAATTTTTCCATTTTTCCCCCTGCCTTTGATTTTTCATTTCATTCTGCTGTGGTCAGGAACATACTTTATTTTACTTCCACTCTTTTAAATATATTGAAATGTATTTATTTATTTATGGCCTAGTATATGTATGGTCCATCCTGGACAATGCTGTGAGTGCACTTGGAAGTACTGCTGTTGGGGATGTAGTGTTGGTTTCTACTGTTGTACAGCTTCTATTTCCCTGTGATCATCAATCTGGTCATTCTATCCAATATTTCAATTAGGCTATTGAAGTCTTCAACTTTTAATAGGGAACTATCCCTTTTTCCTTTATGTCTGTCAATAGCTGTTTTCTGCTTTTGGCTACTTTCCCACTGTTGTGTACATTCATACTTGATGTATCTTTCTAACTCTTTTATCATTGTAAAATGTCCCTTTTTATATCTTAAAATATCTTTTATTTAAGGTTTATTTTGTCTATATCAGTATGACCACTCCAGCTTTCATGTGACTGCTGTTTGCATATCTGTTTCCATCAGTTTACTTTCAATCCATTTAAGTCTTTGAATCTAAAATATGCTTCCTTTATACAGCAGAATTGGATCTTTTTTTAATACAGTTGGACAGTCTCTATTTTTAATTCCATTGTTTAATCTATTTATACTTAATGCTATTTTTTTTGTATAGTGGGATTTCCTTCAGCCACTGTTTTCTGTGTCTTTTTTTAAAAGCAGAACTTTATTATATTTCGATACATAAGTTCTGTATAACCAAAAAGTAGAACATTACACTAAAACATTGGTGAGAAAACATGGTATTTCATTTGCAGTACATGGCAAATGGTTAACATCATTAGTCATCTATGTCTATGTCTTTGTTTATTGTTCTAGTCCTCCTTTTCTGCATGATTTTGCATTAAGTCAACATTTTCAAATGTTACATTTTTCATTTCTTTAGTGGTTTCACCGTATTTCTTTTAGTTATTTTCTTAGTGATTATTATAGCTCCTACCATATACATCTTATCAGAATCTACTTTGGGGATTCCTGGGTGGCTCAGCAGTTTAGCGCCTGCCTTTGGCCCAGGGCGTGATCCTGGAGTCCCGGGATTGAGTCCCAGGATTGAGTCCCACATCGGGCTCCCTGCATGGAGCCTGCTTCTCCCTCTGCCTGTGTCTCTGCCTCTCTCTCTCTGTATCTCTCATGAATAAATAAATAAAATCTGAAAAAAAAAAAAGAATCTACTTTGAATTTTTTTTATTTTGGATTTATAGTAATTTAATTTCAATGAGATTTCATTCACAGGATAATCATCCTTTCTTTTTTTTCTTTTTTTTTTTTTAAGAGAGAGAGCATGGTCAAGGCAGGGTTGAGGAAGAGCAGCAGGGGAGGGCAGAGGAAGAGGGATAAAGATGCCAGGCTCATCTCACAACCTTGAGATCATGACCTGAGACAAAATCAAGAGTCAGACACTTAACCAACTGATTTGCCCAGGTGCCCCAACATAGAATAGTTATCTTAAAATAAACAATATATCTTTCCCTTCCTGGTCTTTGGCTATTATTGTGATACATTATGTTACTTTATATATTATAACTATTATATGATATTAGCTTCTGCTTTAAAATTTTAATTATCTTTTGAAGATATTTTAAGATTTAAAAACAATTTGCATTTTCCTATTTATTCTATTTCCCAAAGGTCTTCATTCTGTTTTGTGGATACAGATTCTTTTCTGCTATCATTTTCTTTCTTTCTGAAGAGTTTTTTTGAACATTTCTTAGGGTGGGTCTGCTACTGGTAAATTATTTTAGCTTTCATATGTCTGAAAATTTTCTATTCTGCCTTTGCTGTTGAAAGATACTTTGTAGTTGGTATAGAACCATGGTTGAATAATTTTTCCTTAAGTAGTTTAAAGATATTTTTCCATTGTCCTTAGATTGAAACTATTTCAAATGAGAAGTGTACCATTTTTGTCATTGTTATTCTGTATGCAACCTTTCATTTCTTGCTGCTTTTAAGATTTTTTACTACTTCTTTAAGCAAATTAATTATAATATATCTTTGTGTACTTTTCCTCATATTTCTTATCCTTGGAATCCTTTGTACTTCTTGGTTTATAATTTTCATCAAATTTGAAAATTTTCAGCTATTATTACATCATTTTCTCTCTTTTTTTGGAGGGGCTCTGATTACATTAATTTTAATCTGCTTAAAGTTGCTCTGTATTTCACTAATGCTCTGTTCATTTTTTTCTCTTTATTTTATTTCTATGCTTCACCTTGAATAGTTTTATTGCTCTGTTTTTATTTTCACTAATATTTTCTTCTGCAATGTAGTTTTTCAAATCTGCTCTAATTTTCCTTTAAGACACTATATTTTTTCAATACCACAAGTTTAATTGGTATCTTTTTTGGACATTGTCCATGACTGTACTTAACATGAGCAATTTTTCTATTATTTTCTCAAATATATGTTATAAAGTTATGGTAATCCTTTTAGAGACCCTGTCTGCTACTATTATTGTCTTTTTTATTTCTTCTTCTTCTTCTATTATTTCTTCTTCTTCTTCTTCTTCTTCTTCTTCTTCTTCTTCTTTCTTTCTTTCTTTCTTTCTATCTTTCTTTCTTTCTTTCTTTCTTCTTTCTTCTTCTTTCTTTCTTTCTTTCTTTCTTTCTTTCTTTCTTTCTTCTTTCTTTTCTTTCTTCTTCTTCTCATAAGTTGTCCTTTCCTACTTCTTTGGAAATTATTTCTTCAGTGTTTAAACACTGTGAATTTTACTTTACCAGTTGCTGTATATTTTTCGTATTCTCATAAATAATCCTTGCTTCATTCTAGAATGCATCTAAATTACTTAAAAGCCATTTGATTCTTTTCAATGGTTGCTTTTAACGTTTGTTTCCCAAGGGAAATATATTCTTGTTACTTTACCCAATGCTCATGAGTTATGTAGTCTTCCAATTTGATTCATTGGACTATAAATTTCCCTAGCCCTGCTTGATCTCCATAAATGGTTTTCTCTACTTCTTTTGTTTTTATTTTTCCATAATCTTGGGTTGGTTTTTCACACAATTGTGTGCTGACAGACATATATTTAAGTAGAGACTAGTGCTCTTTCTGGATTCAGCTTTCTGTCTCCTTTACTTGGCTACTTGGCTATATATACTTTAGCTCTTTTGGCCGTCCTAGACTTCCACCTCTGTCTTTTCAGCCCAGCGAGACTTTCATATTATTCCTGGTTTCCTCCTCTCTACTCAGAGGAAGGGAAATCTCTTCGGTCAGTAAGCTGGGCAAACTGTAAGATTCATCTCATTTGTTTCAGATCTCTCAAGGACCACTGTCCTGTGCAAACTCATGTCCAACTTATAAAAACTTTTTCATCTTGTTTTATAGTTGATTATTATGGGAATAAAACACCCCAACTTGGTGAAGATAGTTTCATAATCTAACATAAAACCTTTCAGACATTACAGCAAGCAAAATAATAAAAAATTGAGTTCAGTTATTATTAAGAAAAAAATGGATTGATGATAAAGTTGTAGTAAGCTTATTGGTAGAAAATTGTGCTTACATGTTATAGCAGGATATAACTAGACATAAAACCTCAGAGGTATATCTTAAACTTTAAGGAAGAACGCTGTGAAGTTAGCATTATTTGTCTTACTTTATCATATGGATACAGGCTCAGAGTTCTTCAGTGATATTAGCAAACCAAACTCAACATAATAGGGCAGTAAAACCCCAGGTTATATGCGTTAAACCAGAGATCTCAAAATAACATCCCAAGAACCAGATTTGGCACTTAGAAATGATTTTTATGTGATTTTTGGGCTACATATTATTTTTCTTTCAAAAATTAGCACTTGATGATGTATTAAATCTTTCAATATCTCACATTAAATCTGACTTTTCAACTTCTTTGAAAATTCAGATTATCTAAGGTCTCAGCCCACACTTGCTCATAGTGGCAAGTTTCTGAAGATGATACACACACACACACACACACACACACACCAATTTCAGCAGTCTCTACTAGCCTGCTTCACTTTTTCACATTACTTCCCCAAAACTACATTAATCAATCCTGTGAATACACAAAATACTCACAGGATAAATTTCTGAAAACTTCTTGTAGGCATGTGTACTTACATATATATGGATGTTCACTCACATAACCATTATAGTTGGAATTGAAATATAAAAATACATAAGTCAAGGGACGCCTGGGTGGCTCAGAGTGTCTGCCTTTGGCTTAGGGCCTGATCCTGGAGTCCCAGGATCAAGTTCCGCATTGGGCTCCCTGCATGGAACCTGCTTCTCCCTCTGCCTGTGTCTCTGCCTCTCTCTCTCTCTGTGTCTCTCATGAATAAATAAATAAAATCTTTTTTAAAAACCACATAAGTCAAGGTATAAACCAAGAATATGTGCTTAAGTCTCAAACTATTATAAAAATAATTTAAATTTTTATAAGAAAGTACCAAGTATGACACAAAGAAAGGTTTTGTGCCTATCATTTTCCGCTGAAGAATATTTATAGAAAAATAACTAATAATGGCAGCTCCAACTTTTAAAGCAAAATTAATGTTAAATAATAATGGTGATAATACAGCTTTACTCACTTCCAATTTTTCTTCAAGGAAGATTGATTTCAACTTCATATTGGTATAACATTATTAGTGGTGATTTAATCCATTAAGTAGTAGAGTATCTAGACACTTCCTATATATTAAAATGAATGTAGTACAAGCTCTTTAACTGTCATCCAGAGTGCTGAAATGAACTAAAGTTGGATCATGGGACCACTGCAGACAATGTCTGAAAAATTTCAGGGCAAGAAAAAAAATTCTGATAAGATGAAGAAAAGAAAATATTCTTTAATATTTAAAATGTGAAAAAGATGATTACTTAAAGTATATGGCAGTGGCTTTACTTTCAATATCTACTTAGAAATAAAACTTTAAAAGTAGTCTTTACTTTTTTCAGATTTTATTTATTCAATAGAGACATAGAGACAGAGGCAGAGATAGAGACAGAGGGAGAAGCAGGATCCTCGCAGGGAGCCCAGTGTGGAAGTTGATCTCAGGACCAGGATCATGCCCTGAGCCAAAGGCAGACGCTCAACTGCTGAGCCACCCACGTGTCCCTAAAAGTAAGCTTTAAAACAACTATTTTTATTTTACATTTGGCATAGTACTCACTCTAACAATAATTACTCTGGTCCATTATTTGAACACCAGAAATGAATCATGATCAACCAATAATATTATTTTACTTTTTGAGAAAGTAAATTAGGTTAGAAATTTTGAAAGGTGTGTAATATAGGGTGTCTATTTTTCAACAAGACATTTAATAAAATTTTAAAACCATTTGTGTGTATATTTATGTAGAAAAGAGTGATATAGGTGGAATAACGATAGGTTTGGTAGATCTAAAACTCTTGATCAAATGTGCCCCTCAAAACTAAATTGCATAATGGATCAATATGCAATCTGGAAAGAAATTTGGGCTCTGTCATTTATAGTTTCCTATTCAGTGATATATAAATACCCTGAATGAAAGCAAAATTTGCAGCTCATAGCCAAAAGCTACAAGTGATAGGATACACACTAAAGGTGTCTGGGTGCAGTAGGTGGTCATTTTCCACCCAGCTCAAATATGTCTTCCTCCCTCACCAGTCTCCAAAGAGAGAAATGGATATCCTCCTGGTTGTTAAAGAGCTAAACAACTTTATGCAACAATGTTTCATGCTGGAAAGAAAGAATGGGTTGAAAAAGAAAAGCTGAAGGGTTTTATTTTCCTATGCTGCTTATTATCAGGAAAGAAAATGTTGCACAAAACCGCTAGAATATTTCTTTTTATATTTCATTGGCCAGAAAA
The DNA here is from genome assembly GCF_905146905.1 of Nyctereutes procyonoides. NCBI lineage: Eukaryota > Metazoa > Chordata > Mammalia > Carnivora > Canidae > Nyctereutes > Nyctereutes procyonoides. The sequence continues at coordinate 10,564,243 of NW_026575122.1, forward strand.
CAATCATATTCCTCTCATAAACCACTTACTGGCAAATGAAGAGATTGATATGGTTTGTTTAGACAAGTTACGAATCATAACCTGGACATAAACAGTTGGCTAACCAAAAAAATATAATAATAATACAATTCGACAAGGGTTAAAGAAAGGGATATTGGCTATTTGATTAGCAAGCAATGGTATCTGCCATTGTTAAAGATATTCTGATAATATAAGCGTAGGAGGGTTAGTTACTATTTTGGATATTCAAGCCAAGATTTTAAAACCTCCCTAGAGTCTAAATAACGGGGGTGGGGGGGTGGGTGGAAATTTAAGATAAAGAAAATATGTAAATGAATGTAGAACATTATGTACTCCACCAGTTATGTTCATGTGTGCTGAGGGTCAGTTGGTTTAGACTAGTTGGAATGAGAAGAAGCACGTGGTTTTGTCCGACAACACATTCATCAAGAATCTATGATTAAAATGAAATTGAAGCTCTCCACAATCTAAGATTGTGTTCATAGAATCATATTCATCTTTTTTTGCCCCAACTCCACAGTAGGTTAGATTGTAGCTAAAGTATTGTTTTCCATTCTGGGTCCCGTTTTCAAAAGTCTGTTTACAGAAACTAAATCAAGAAAAACATCAAGGGGAGCCATATTAGAAGAGAAATTTTGTAAAAACTGAAGACATTTAAAGAGAAAAGAGAAGACCCAGGACCTCATGACAGCAATCTTCAAATTTAGAAGTCCTGTTATATGGAAGAAGAATTATTTTTTTTCTGTGTAGCTAACACTTACTGAGCTCCTTACTATGTTCAGAGGAATGAGAACAGTCTGTGCTTTCATAGGGCTTGAATGTGGATTAAACAGAGTAACACACTCTTCACAGAGTCTAGATCACAGTAGGCACTCAATCTGTGTTAACTACTATGTTTAGCAAACAAGGGATGTTACTAATACACGTATTTTTAACTCAATTTACAGAAGAATATTTGGACAAACAGAATTAAGATGAGATTTGGCTCCCTGACAAGACAGTAACTTTTTTGGCACAAGCGAAACTGGATAATTTTAAGTATTAATTAATTTATGAATGTATTTAATAAGTGTTATTTAGCAGCCTAATATCTATCAGGCTCTGTCCTAAGCAGTGGTGTTACCACTGGGAAGAAAATGAAGGAGAAGCAAGAGAGCAAAACTTGGTTTCTTGGTTTTGCTCTAAAAGCTTATATTGTAGCAGAAGAGAAACATACCAATAAAATCCAATGTGTCGCATCGGGATAAGTGCTATTAACACTAATAAAGTAAGTGATGGATAATTCCAAGGGTGCTGTTAGGTAGAGGCAGGAATCAAAGAAGCCTTCTCTGATGAGATCATGTGAACACATCAGTGGTAGAAAGAAGTCAGTCATTATCAGAGAGAGAAAGAGTGAACAGTTCTGAGAAGTTTGCTTAATGTGTTCAAAAAAGAAAACAAAACAGCAAAATGAGCTAGGAGAAGCATAGCAGGAATGTAGGTCAATGAGGTAAACTGAGTCTAGACTATGAAAGGTTTTGTACTCAGAAATTAGCTTTAGCTGCTTATTTTTTCTTTATGTAGTTTGCCAATCCCCCTCTCCCTCGTGAAGGAAGCCAAGGCATTGAAAACAGTTTCCCTGATCAGTGTTACAAAGGGAATGAATTCATTAACTGGCTGGGGAACTAAACCAGATGACCATTAAATTCTTTCTGACCCTGATATTTTGTGTCTTACAGGCCTTTTTATGGAGTCCAAATATGCAATCTTGTTTGTCAAGTGAGGGTTTTCATTAAATCTACAATTTCAATAGTCAGCATCACAGCATTTATCACAGAGTTTGTGGTTCAGTACCTCTAATTTCTGACTTACAAGTGAAGAAACTTTAGACTTAGGTTTACTAAAACAGGCAAATTTTATTTTTTAAGACTTTAGTTATTTATTTGAAAGAGAGAGAGGGTGAGAGCAAGAGCAGGGTGAGGAGCAAAGAGAGAAGCAGACTCCCCACTGAAGAGGAAGCCTGATGAGGGCTTCAATCCTGGGACTCAGGGATCATGACCTGAGCCAAAGGCACATGCTTAACTGACTGAGCCACCCAGGAGTCCCTAACAGCACATTTTAAAACTAACCTGTGAATTCATTTTAACTAAAAAGAAAACGAAAATTAGGTTTAGATTTTCTCTCTCTCTTTCTTAAAATGTATCTCTTCATTCCCTCTGCTATGTATGCTGCTAAGTCCTCCTGGCAAAGCCATAGGCTGTGAAGCTCAGGATGAAAATTGCTGTAAACAAAACTTGGGCAGCAAAGTTACTACAGAGAATATTCTGCAGCTGCAAAAACACCCCCAGGCTTTCCTCTGACACGATTCTACCTCTGTGCGCTCAGAGCTAGCTATGGGGTCACAGCATCCAAAAGCCCTCCAGGAAGACGTCTGCTTGCAGCTTTGTTGAGGTTGCCAGTAATTAGAAAAATTCTCTCCTAGAAAAGTCATAACTGAGATTTTTCACACTGACAAGACCAAGTGCTTAGGCCAAGTAAACGAGCCATTGTAGCTAAATGCTGATTGCTCGGATCCTGGAACAAAAACTGATGCCAGTGAGCCAGTGAAAGAAATGCATGAACCAATTTCAATGCATGGTATGCCTGTATGGGCGGACTCCTGCAGAGGTGTTCCTTAGATAATCTCATACAACTACTTAAATTAAATATTCCTGGAGGTTGGCCTGGATCAGTAGTCCTTGAATCTTGGAGTGTATCTGAATCAGCCGGAGGAAAACTTGCTCATCACGGATAGCTGGGCCCTTCCCCTTGAGTATCTCATTAGTAGGTAAGGCCTGGAGGCAGATAATTTGCATTTCTAACAAATTCCCAACGCTACTGCTGCAGAATTAGAAATTACTGTTTGACAATCACTAATCTAGAGACATTAACTTGAGAAATTTGAACTTTATCCTAATTGAAATATATTTGCACATTCAATTAACTGAGTTTTATTTAATACGGATTGGGAGGCTGAATGCTATAGTCACATGCTTTAATTCTAAGATTTTTCTATGGAAACTTGGGGTTTAGACAAATTTTTTTCTTAACAATATTATTTTTGATGGCTAACATTGATGGAAACTTGGATTTACCACAAAATTTATAGATCTAGAATTATTTAGTGCTCATAAAACTTCTAAGAGGTAGGTATCACTATCTGAGTTTTTGATGAAAAAATAGCCTGTTGTAGGTTAAGTGAATCCTATAAGATTAAAAAGGGGTCTCTGGTTGGCTCAGTCCATAGAGCATGCAATTCTTGATCTCAGGGTTCTGAGTTTGACCCCACATAGAGGGTACAGATTACTAAGAAAAAGTAAAGGTAAAAATCTTTAAAAAAGCGCTACCAAATGACAGAGAAAGACAGCATTGGAATCAAGGCTCTATTTATTATTTTCCCTCTAGCAGAGAATTTCATAATTCTTGTATATATATATAAATCATCTGGAGATCCCGCTAAAATGCAGACTCTGTTGATCGTGTAATGAATACATAATGGCAAAAAATCAATATTTCTATAATATTTTAAATTAATTTATACTACTCTAATCATAACATTATTTATATAATTTTTTAAAGTGCTACATAAGGTATGAAAACATCATTTATTCCACCAAAATAAATTGTGTCTGCCTCATGTGAATTTGAATCTTTAAAAAACTATAATTTTCCAATTATATGAGGCACATAAGTCTTATAAACACAAAAATACACAATAAAAACTTGTAATCTGCTTTTCTGTTTAATAGAAAATTGGATTCTATTTTTAGTTACAAATGTCCTTAAGTCTCAATATGCAATCAGAATAGGAATGGTACAAATTTCCTCTTGAAAGACTCATCAAGCAGCCCATCTTATTCTAAGTAAATATATCATGCTTAAATTTGAGTTATTTCTAATCAGGAGATTTTTGTATAATTTTCCTCCATAAAATTACTTGAGGACTATATTATAGCCAGTTTTTAAAAGATATCTCTAAAATACATTTTACTTAACTTTTCAAAAATATGTTATTTTTATTTTAAACCATAATAGATCTCTTCCAATATTATGTCACAGGATAGTAACAGGTTTTGTTTTAAAGGAAGAAATATCCAAAACTAGAAAATCAAAAGTATGTCAAACTGGAGCATACAAAAGATTTTCTTAAGAGAATTTATGTTTGCTCGTTATTACTTGGTTAGATACCAGATAATATATTATATATTAACATATAGATTTCTGATCAAGAGAAAAAGCACAAAGGTTACCCATTTTCTGTCTGATAGGATATTAACTTGTTTTTTGTTTTATTTTTGTTGTTGTTGTTTTTTGTTTTTTTGTTTTAAACTAGAGATTTTACTCTAACATTTCTTCTTTCAAAATGCCTAGAAACAGCCATTCTTCAAAATGATGTTTTAATCTTTTTTGAACCATTTCATTGGCATTCTCATTAATTAATGAGTTGAATAAAATATTTGACATCCATTTATTCGGTATTTATATGAGTCATATTTTTAACTTTTTGAAAATTATACTTGAACAGTTTTGGAGATTATTCACAGGATGCCCACATGGACTCTGCCAGAGATAATTTCATGGTGTTACCAGAGGATTGCAATTAATCCATTGCTCTTTAGGCCCAACCACATACTTTCTTGCCCTTGGAATCTCAAGTGGCACTAGTACTTTACTTTTGAAAATTCTATGCTTCCTAGGTTCCCCTCCCCTCGATTTTGTTCATTTGTTTCTAGTTCTTGGCCAAGTCTATTAGTCTGTGCTTTATCTAATTCATGGCTTGAGTTCTTTCTCCACAACCAGAGGCAAGGACCACAGACGGGCAGTCTCACCTCAATGGCAAAGTCCAGGGAACTGTGTGGATATGAGTTGGTTTGTGCATCAGTGATTCAGAATGTCCACCAGGATGACAGAAATCTCTTATATGAGGTGAAAGATGATAGAAAATCTGCTTGTTAGCTTTCTTCTCTTTCATTTTACTATATGTAGCTTTCTTCTTGTTGTTCGTTTTACTATTATGTGAACTCATATCAATGATGAAGACTTTTTTTTTGAACACTGGAAAATAGGACAGACTTCTGAGATTTGTGTTTCTTTTTTATTCTTGACCCATAACTGAGGTTCTAAAATTGAAGCTGAAAGCTATCTATGTGTCTGGAATCAAGAAAGGTCTTTACCTCGCGTTGTGTGAGTTTGAAATATTTTCTTACCTCTAGGGGATATCTTTACACTAGATTATAAAAACTCTCAAAGCAGCTCTGTTTTAATTGTTTTTTGAAGAAAATTAAGCATCATGTATTTCTAATATTTTGGGGACAATCATGAAATCAAACTTTCAATATTTTAAATATGCTAGCTAGCCTTTTAAGAAAATAAAATTCTCACAGAAACCATGAGCTATAAACATTTTCATATAAAAATTTGAGCTCACTGACTTCGGGTGAATTTTTGAACAAAGTGGGCTTAATAATTTTGCCTTAAAATAGTAAATAAAGAGCTATGTATAATTTTCTGACTTTATCAGTATGTGGTACAAAGCAAGCATGCATTTTATTTTTAATAGGATTTGGGTTTGTTATTTTATGAAGAAGCTAATCAAGACTGCCTACATTTTTTATACTGATTAACTGCACAGAATATACCATTACTTCTGCAGACTATTTAGGATTGTGAAAATAGAAAACTAGCGTTTAATCAAATTAAATCACAATTCTGCCAATGTTTTCATAACCACAATAATTTTGATCTGCAGTGTGTCAGCTTAAATAAAAGTTTAACTTTATTAAACTGTAGTTTAATCCTTATTTTTAGTTAACTAAATTAATAGATAATTTTTAGATAGATAATTTCTAAATAAGAGAGAACATTGAAACCTAATCATAGTAATGAGCTCATCTATTCTGACTTTTAAAGAAGTTACAAAAGTGCTGTAGGTGGCTGTAGGAGTTTATACTATGTATGGTTATAAGGTTTGCTGGTCGGCCCCCAAATGCTTGTCTACACCAGACAGTCCTCAGGGATACATCTCCCAACCTTGTCTGTGACTTAGAAGCCAGTTCATTTGGTTAATAGTGATTTAGACTATTCTAGAAGTAATTGTAGTAAAATAGTATAACTTTATGAGAGTCATGGATATGTTTCTATCAAGTGAAAAACCGAAAGAAGTTTGCGTGAAAAGAAAGTACTTGGTTATTCCAAAATGGGGGAAGAAAACATGGCAAAGTTAAAAACTTAAATAAATAAGTTGCAGAAGGTTTTCAGAAAGTTTATTTTATTTATCTTAGATGATCAGTCCTGTAAACAATGGGTCTGAAAAGAAGCAATGAAATGTGTTAATTTTTTATGTAAAAATTCTCTTAGTCGATGGGCTTATTAAGATTTTTGTAAAAGGTGATTTGTGAGTCCCTTACAATGAGATACTACTATATTAATACAAAACCAGAATATTTGGCATTCCTTCTGTTAAAAAAAAATCATTTTAGAAGTATGTCATTTTCTCTTGACAATGTCGTTATTTATTTTACTTGAAATCAGCTCAGGCAACAGAAATTCCCTATCACATCAGAATAATTTTTGATGCTTTGCATTGATTTTGACATGTCTTTATTATTATAAACAAGCAAACAAAAACAAAGTAATAAAGGTCTTTTATTTCTGAAAGAACTAAGTTTTCTTGCAATTGAATAACCTTCTAGAATTAATATTGTGTCATCATCCTAATTCAGTCGGTAGCTAGATATTGTTTCTGAGGTCCCTGTGGCCCTACTGCATTCATGCATTTGAAAATTTTACTTTGACAATAACAGTCTAGTACCTGTGCACTGTAACCACCTTTCAGAAGGTTCTTGATTGAATTTACTTATGTATTATAGGCCTATTGTTTTCCATTGCTCAAGATCCATGCTGTGTTCAGCTGAGCTCAACAGAGATAGAAATATCATCATTCTAAATTCCACTTCTTCCGGCTTTGAAGTCCAAAAAAAAAAAAAAAAAAAAAAGTATAAGTATTTCTTTTCAAGTGATGGGTCAAATGGCATGCCCCGACTTGACATGATATAACCAAAGACAGAAGTTAATGCAATAAGCCATGGAACTTTGTTAAACCTGACATGTGAATTTAAGAGTTTATTTTGACACAAAATGACTTACTTCTCTTAATCCTTCTCTTCATTTTGAACGATTTAGACCTCTTAGACCTATAGGGTTTTTTTTTTTTTTAGAATTTATAAGGATTTTAAAGATTCAAAAAAAACATCATACACTAATTGTGTGTGTTTATATACTCTTAGTTTGTGAAGGATATGAACACACTCTTTACTGTCATTTTTTCTGGGGAGTGGAGTTCATGAATATGGAACTTTAACCATCCTATGTCACTATTGGCATGTTCACCCGAGTTTTTTTTAACATGGATGCCTCCAATGAAGGAATTACACTTTTTAGAAATATCCAAATTCCAACAAAGGAAAATTAATGTGCACAACATTTCCATGGATTTTTACCTATCCTCCCTGACAATGTGTCAATGGAAATAACTGAGATGATGATGGTCCATTTCTTTCAGCTCATTACCATCAAATTATTTTCTACAATATTTGGTTTCCTTCCTGAAGATCCCCATAGCGACAATTTAGAAGCAGGGCTTCAGAATTAATTGCTTCATACTCATCCAGTGCAAATTGCTGGCCAGGAGTGGGAGTTCCCTTCTCTACGGAATTGCTGACATTGAGGCTTTTCTTAAAAGTTGTTGCTAGACATCTCAAGCCTGAAAAGAGCCAACACAGTAAGCGTTCTCTCTGGAGAGGAGAGCACAGCAGCTCCTAGGAAGTGGGCCTTTAGGGAGACGTGTCCTTGCTGTGTCTGTGTGCTCCTTGACACTTGCTTTCATTCGTGTTCAGTTCACTCAAGTGCTTGTGTTGGTTTTCTCATTATCTCAAACCGTATATCCCAAAATAGCTTCTGGCATGCTGTCCTGAGCACAGAAGCTCATAAAAACTCAGCAAGAGAAGTATTGGCTGCATTATTCTTCTCTGTAGGACTGAAGATTTTAAAAAAAGGAAAAAGAAGAGCCTGAGGTAGAAACTTGTGGCAAGGCCTGGGGGCAGAAGACCTGAAAAATGAGGCCACATGCCTATCATTAGTCCCCACTCACTGAAAGAGCAAGAATCTGGCTGACTTATTGCCCAGCATTTGAAGGTGCTGGTCTAGCCCACTCTTTCTTGACCCTGCCTGCAGAGGTGCAGCCATCATCTCCTACTCAGCAGCAAGGCAGCCTCTGGTGAAGCCCAAGATCATTAAAGAAAGGACCAAAAGGTTCATCCAGCACCAACCAGACCCCTGTGTCAAGGTTAAGCAGGAGTGGTAGAAACCCAGAGGCAATGACAACAGGGTGCACTGAAGATTCAAGGGCCAGATCTTGATGCCCAGGGAGCAACAAGAAAACACATGCTGCCCAGTGGCCTCTGGGAGTTCCCAGTCCACAACATTAAGGAGCTTGAAGTGCTGCTGATGTGCAACAAATCTGACTGTGCAGAGATTGCTCCCAAAACCTCATCCAAGAACCACAAACCCATTGTAGAAAGAGCAGCCCAGTTGGCCAATAGTCACCAATCCCAGTGACAGGCTGTGCAGTGAAGAAAGTGATTAAGCAGAAAGCCTAGGTGCTCATTGTATTTGGGTTAATAAAGTCATAAAATTACAGAAGAAGAAGAAGAAGAAGAAGAAGAAGAAGAAGAAGAAGGAGAAGGAGAAGGAGAAGGAGAAGGAGAAGGAGAAGGAGAAGGAGAAGGAGAAGGAGAAGGAGAAGGAGACGACGACGGAGGAGAAAAAGGTGCTGATCTAGGTCAGGCTTTAACCTGATAAAGGACAGACCAAGACCTGGAAGTTGAGACATCTGGAACATTACCTTTAACAGTACCATTAGCTACTGTGTGATTTCCCTCCATTTAGATTCTTTGGCTATTCGTTTAGCTAACTGTAAAAAGAAGCAGGAGGAGAAGGGATGGAGGAGACTTGTAAAGAGAAAGACATGTAAAAACCCATAAAACAATGTGTAGTACATAATATAGGTCTAATACCTGCTAATTATTATCATGAAATGCTTTGTATGTTTCCTTCTTGATTTCAAATTTAATTTCCCATAATTTCTAAGCAAGCATAAGCTGTCAATACACCTAAGTATCCAAGAGTAATCCACTTGTGATGACTTAGAAAGTGAGACAAGACTATGCATTTCTGTGCTAAATTGAACGAGAAACCCAGGGAAATCAAGAAGAAAAAGGGAGCTGCTCCCACTTACTGTCCCTCTCTGCCTTAAGATATCTCAGTGTCTCCACTGAGATATCTTTTTTTCTTTCTTCCTGGGCTCCTGTAGGGCCTTACAGGGCTCCTGCCAAGCATATTCATTTCACCTGCACCTTAAACCCCACTGTCTACTGCCTTTCTCAAGAATAAAGCTCCTAAATAAACATGTTTTCTTCTTTGCACATCACCAACTCTCCGTTTCTCCTTGGTCCTTCCCTCTGAATTAACAGCAATCTCGGGTCTCTCTTGACTAACTATGTTGATTTAACTCTGCTACCACTAAGCCTGCCACCATTTCCTACAAAACCACTGGCTTACTTGTTTCGTTTTGTTTTTAAGAATCATAAGTGCCCAGAATTGAAGTTCAGGCCTAAATTTATTATCAATCTGGACAAATTCTTTCTTTCATTTATTTTTTGGTATGTTCGCTTGTGCAAAGTATGTTCCTTCAAGGCAACTTTCTTATTTCCTTTTTTAAAATATATATAATTAAGCCTTGGAAAATGCACTATTTTGTATATATTTACATATTTAAGGTTCACATAGTTAAGGATTAGGAATTCTATTGCCTTGTCTTTTTTTTTTTTTAACCCAATGTTACATTTTTGGCATTTATCTATGTATTGATCTAACACAGTGTGAATAGGTATACAAATCAAATCAGCTACTCTTCTGCATACAATTCCTTCTTTGCATACATTATATTTTATAGAAAGAGGAGAAATCCCATGTTGTTTACATTGCCTTGCTTCAATACACCTAGAGGTCCATCTGCCTGGAGGTCGCTGAGTGAATCGAAGCTATGTTTCTTGGCAAGCTTAATCCAAGGGCAGAATTGCTGAATCATGGGAGATATGAGAGCAATGTTACTGCTCTGTGGCCACATCTGCAGATACTTCCACGTTGCTGGAAGGCCCTTGTTTATTATGTAATCACTTTTTCTAATATCCAGCTTTCTAACTACTACCAGTAGTAAGCTAACAGGTATTTCCGTATTTGAATTTACTTTTTTCCTGTCTACTAGTGAGGTTGGGCACCTATATATACATTAGTCTACCAGATTTTTCTTCTCCAATTGTCTATTCAAAGTTTTTGTCTTTTTCTCCTATTGGGCTTTATACCTTTTTCAATTTAGAGGAGTTCCGTGCACAATATGTCTATTAGCCCCATGTTGTCTCTAGAGATTTAACCATATTTATTCAATCTATATTAATCTTTAAACTCTGCCTGTGGCATTCTTAATTAAACAGAACTTTCTCATTTTGATGGAGTCTATGAAACAAATAGATCCACCAGGAAATTTTTCACTCAATCACTTGCAGTTTCCTGATACTGTTGCCTGCATATATATGGCCTGCATTCAGTCACCATTCTCTCCTGAAGTAATTTTCATGTTTGCCTTAGCGAGCACACCTTTGGGATTTATTATCCTTCTATTACTTCTTTCAAAACTCTAGATACAAAAAGTCAGCATTGTATGCTAATTTGCTATCTTGTCCTCCAAATGTCTTAGGACCAGATTTACCAACTATTTTCTTTTCCTCTACGTTCTTTGAAATTTAAATTGAGATTGCTTTTGGGGTGCCTGGGTGGCTCAGTCGGTTAAGCATCTTCCTTGTTAAGCATCTGCCTTCCGCTCAAGTCATGATCTCAGAGTCCTGGGATCAAGCCACACATCGGGCTCCCTGCTCAGTGGGGAGTCTGCTTCCCCCCAACCCCGCTCACCCCTCTCCCTCTGCCTCTGCCCTGGCTTATTCTTGCCCTCTCTCACTCACTCTCTCAAATAAATAAAATCTTTAAAAATAATAAAAACAAAATAGATTGAGATTGTTTTGTTGCAGGACATCAACAATGTCAACAAAATTTCAGAACTTCTTCAGAATGAATAATACAAAATTTGGGGTAGCATTTGCTACTATTTGCCCATGTATTCTCTTCCTAGTCAAGTTTCTACCTTCCTCTCTGCTTTTATGTTGGTTTTCTTCACCAGATTCCTTCCCTAAGCACTAATTATATGCGTCACTCTAAGTTTTGAGCACACTTCCCTTTTCATTCTTTCATCTAAAGATCTCAGCTACTACCATGCTTTCTATTTTCTCCATGCTCCTATAACTTTGAAATTTACAGCTGTCATCCTAACCTTTTTCCTGAGCTTTAAATAGGTGTTCCATCATTTTTAAAATCGCCTCCAATTAGATGACCTGCTAGAAACTTAAATATAAAATATCAAGCACCTTTTCTATTACTGGGTTTCTTATTTTGTTGGAGTTGCTAGGATTCTCTCTGTTAACCAGTTTTCGAATCTAATCATTTCTGTTTTTCTTCTCCTTAATCTCATTAAGCAGTACGCAGTCAAGAAGCACAGATAATTTCGGTGTTTCTCATGACACGTTTTTTCAATGTATTGTTAGTGTAAAACCCTAGAGCAGGATGTCTATTTTTTTCAGTAGCTGATCTATAACTTTTTAAAGTAAAAATTGTATTCAAATAGTTGTAGATCCATATGAAGAGATTTCTGTGTATCCTGTACCCAGTTTCCCCTAATGGTAGCATTTCGCAAAATTAATTTGTACATCTGTTATAACTGCTTAACTTCCTCTGACACATCATTATCCCTTAGAGTCCCTAGTTTATGCTAGAACTCCCTCTTGGTGTTGTGCATTATGAGCTTGCATCATGTACAATGACAGGTGTCCATTCATCATTGTAGTTTTGTACAGCATAGTTTCACTGCCCTAAAAATCCAACCCTCTGTGCTTTATCTCTTTATCCCTCCCTCTCACCCAACTCCTGGTTGCCATTGATCTTTTTACTGTCTCTATAGTTTTGCTTTTCCAGAAGGACACAGATTGAAATCATGCAGTATATCACCTTTCAGACTGACTTCTTTGGGATTATGGTTAAATCTATAATCAAGTTAGAAAGAGCTTACCTCTTGACAAAAATTGAGTTTTCCTGTCCGTGAATATGCAATGCAATATCTCTCCCATTCACTTAATTCCTTGATATCTTTCATCAGAGATTTGTAGTTCTCTTCATGTAGATCTTGTACCTATTTCATTACTCTTTCACCTAAGTATTTAATGGCAGGGAGAGTGCTAATGTAAATGGCATTGTGATATTAAATTTCACTTGATCAGTCATGGTATACAGGAAAGCACCGGCCTTTGTATATTAACCTTGAATTCTGCAACCTTGCTATAATCACTTATTAGTTCCAGAAGCTTTTATGTCAATTTTCTTTTAGATTTTCTACTTGGAAGACCATATTATTTGCAAACAGATTTATTTCTTCCTCCCTAATCTGGACACCATTTATTTCCTTTTCTTGCCTTAATGCATTACCTAGGACTTCTAGTGTGATGTTGAAAAGTGGGGTGGTGAGAAGGGAAATTCTTATTTTGATCCTACTCTCAGCAGGAAACCTTTAAGCTACTCATCGTTAAGCATGACGTTATTTGCAGGTTTAAATAGATTTTCTTTATTAAATTGAGTAAATTCCCTCGTATTCTTATTTTGTTGAAAATTTTTTTTCCAGATGTGTGTTAGATTTTTCAAATTTTTTGGCATCTATTGATATGACCCATTGTTTTTTTTTTCTTTTCTTCTTTAGCTTATATATGTGATGTATTACACTGATTGATTTTTGAACACCGAATCAGGCTTGCATACCTGGGATACATCCTACTTGGTTATGGTATGTAACTCTTTTTATACTTTATTGGATTCAATCTGTTGATAGTTTGTTGAAAATTTTTGCATTTCATTCATGGAAGATATTGATTTATAGTTTTCTTTTCTTTTAATGTTTTTGTCTGGTTTTGGTGTCAGTCAGGGTAATGCTTACTTCAGAATGACTTAAGATGCACTCTACCCTCTGGTTTCCCAATGATTGCAGAGAATTGGTATGATTTCTTCCTTAATGTTTGATAGAATTCACCAGTAAGCTCATCCAGGCCCAGTTCTTTATGTTTTGGAAGGTTATTAATTATTGATTCAATTTCTTTAATAAATATAGAACTAGCCTTAGCCCTGGTGTAAGTTTCGGCAGTTTTTGTCCTTCGAGGACAAGGTCCACTTCATCCAGTTTAGCAGAGTTGTGGGCATAGAATTGTTCATAAAATTATTTTATTAACTTTTGAATATCAGTGAGATCCATAAGGATGGCTCCTGTTTCATTTCTAATGTTAGTACTTTGTGTCTTTTCTCTTTTTTTTCTGTTTTCCTGGAAAAAGGCTTATGCTTTTATTGATGTTTTCAAAGAATCAACTCCAGTTTTGTCAATTTTCTTTATCAGTTTCCTGTTTTATGCTGATTTCTACTCTAATTTTTATTATTATTATTTTTACTTTTGTTTATTTCAGATTGTATTTCCTTTTCTTTTTCTTGTTTCCAAAGGTGGAAACTTAGATTATGGATTTTAGATTTTTCTTCTTTTCTAATATAATCATTCAAAGGTATAAATTTTACTCTTATAATTTTTTTTGCCTCCTATCCCGTTTGTCTCTCCAGTTTGGGGGGGAGGTAGTAAATTGCCTTTTGACCACACTTCTCTGACAGATCAGAAAGGGTTATTGATTTTTCAGTTTGTTCAGCCTCTACTTATTATTAAGACAGAATAAAAATTTCTAAACTCTTATATGCCAGACAGGGAACTGGAATTCTGTAACTTTTAACATATATATATATTTCCTTTGGTCTGTTGACTTCGCCTTTGTATATCTTCATCCCACCTGTCAAAATCCTATCCAGATTTCATGGTTAATTTAAAATGTATGTATGACAGTTGGTTAAAGAATGTTTTTAATTTTTAATTTAAAAATTTTATCTACTATACTTCAAGATATTTTCTTATTCATTTTGGACTCCATAAAAAGTACAGATGCAAATAAATATATTTTAATATTAAGTGCTAGTTTAACAAAGAAACTTTCATGGAATAAGTAGGATTTGAACTGCTTCTGAAGAATGGCTCATAAACTGACCAAATGACACGTGGCAAACAAGTTGTTTGTTTGTTGATATCTTGAGAACTCTGTAGTCAAAATGCAAATTTAAATGAATTTTGTCTTACTTTGGTACTTTATAACAGATATCAACACACTATGGGCAGTGGATCAAATCAAGTTGTCACCTATTTTTGTAAAAATATAATTGGAATATAACCAGTCCCATCTATTCAAATATTTTTACTCCACAATGACAGAATTGAGTAGTTCAGCCACAGAGATAGTATGGCCTGTAAACCTGAAAATATTTTATATTTGGTCCTTTATGAAAAAATCATAATGACCTCTGCTTTAAGAGGATAAATGGGGGATGCCTGGGTGGCTCAGCGGTTGAGCATCTGCCTCGGCTCAGGTCATGATCCTGGCGGCCCGGGATAGAGTCCCACGTCGGGCTCCCCGCAGGGAGCCTGCTTCTCCCTCTGCCTGTGTCTCTGCCTCTCTTTCTCTGTGTCTCCCATGAATAAATAAATAAAATCTTAAAAAAAAGAGTATAAATGGAATACAGATTGAGAAACTTTTGGAATCTAAAAAAAAAAAAATGAGCAAAAACAAATTTCAAATACTTAGTAGTGTTCTCATTTATGTTAACCTGAATACTTTAAGACTTTGCTACTCAAAGTGTGGTCCATTGAGAAGCAGCACTGACAAGATCTGTGAACTCATTAGAGATTCAGAATCTGAAGACCTCTGCCAGACCTACAGAAATGGAACCTGCATCTTATAATGCAATTTATATGCACATAACAGTTTGAAAAAATGTGCAGTATGAGTGGCAATTATTGAACAAGATTCAAACCCAGACTTAAGCCACCTGCCTTTGATTCCTGCTGCTGCCATTGTGTGGCTATAGATAAGCCACTTAAATTCCCTGTGCCTCAGCTTCCTCATCTGTAAAATGGGCTAATACATATGTCTTAGTATCATTGTGATGTTAAATGTTAGTATACATAAAACACTTAGAACAATGTTCTTAATATTTATTCAGCCTATAAATGTGATTAACAGGTCATCACCATCATTATTATATTAGAAATAATGGAATATGTAATTTTTAGCTTTAAAATATCACTGAGAAGCTATGAGATTAGATCAATTAGCAAATCATTGGTTAATTAGTAACAGTGCCTCAGAAGAAGTTAGTAGATATAGGTCTAAATCAAAGTCTTTAGGTTTTTTTCTTTTTTTCAAAAAAGCAAACAGCATGATTTTTTTCAATGTTCTTATAGAAACTTCCAATATTGGCTTTTCCAAAAGTTTATATCTGAGTTAAAATGGATGAACAATAAGATACCAATTTTTTTCTTACTTAATTTTGACAAGAGAGAATGTTCCCAGAGTATTTGCTTTCATCAGTTATATAATGGCTACTTTTCTGGAACATGTTTGCATCCAGTATCACCTCAGCTGACAATGAAATGGTCCCTACCTGAATTAGAACCTCTGAGGAATGATCCACAAAAAAGCTACTGCTCCTGGGAATTTCTAGAAGAACATGTGTTTAGTTTACTTATGGGTTAAGAGGTTATTTCATGGGCACCTGTAGATAGTTAAAAGGATAAGTAATTCAACCAGAAGCCATTTAAAATATAAACCCATTGATTGACTGGGGATTTGGATGAGTCTTTACATCTGGAAGGAAGGAAAAGAAATGTACTCATTTTTTGTGCGTGAAATAAATCAGCTTTTAAGTCTGGGATCAGCAAGGAATTTGCCATATAGAAGAAAGAGTGCTAGCTAACACTATTTTCTTAGAACTGTCATTTTCAAATATATTATTTATTTGAATAATGTTCAGGTTATGTTCCTGAAAATGTGGGCTTTATTTAAAACCACGAGATCTAAGGTGTGATATCTCAAAGGAGCCATGTTTTTAAAGGGTGTTGTTTTGAGTAGAGAAAAGAGTAGATTTGGGGAGACTAGGCATTTAAGGACTCTAATACAGTTTCTAGAATCGCATTGTCTAATATAATAGGAACCAGTCTATTGGATAGGACATGTGACTATTTCAATTTAAGCTTAAAAATTGCGATGAAATTAAGTTAAAAATTTGTTCCTCAGGCACACTAGCCACATTCAAGTGATCAATAGCTACTTATAGCTAGTCACTTAATTTGGGGACAGCACAGAAATATTTCCATTATGTAAGAAAGTTCTATTGAACACGCTGCTGTAGAATACAGCAAAGAATATAAACATACAAACTTGAAATAATTTGTTTTGGAATATGAAAGCTGTATTAGCTCTATTAGATTTAAAAAGAGCATCTATTCTATTTTACAGAAAACTTAATAGCAGGATGTTCTTTTAAACTATAAGTTCATTGCATCAGTGTGAGATTTCAGGCTCTGTGGAATCTTGACAGTAGACTTTGTATTTTCCTTGAAACTAAAGGCTTCTTGAGACTTAGGCAGGGAATTTGGGGGAATTTTGGTTTGACAATGAACCCTGTAATAGAATACCACGGACATCACTATTTTCTTTTAATTTTTATTTATTTATGATAGTCACACACACACAGACTGAGAGAGAGGCAGAGACACAGGCAGAGGGAGAAGCAGGCTCCATGCACCGAGAGCCCGATGTGGGATTCGATCCCGGGTCTCCAGGATCGTGCCCCGGGTCAAAGGCAGGCGCCAAACCGCTGCGCCACCCAGGGATCCCGACATCACTATTATATTATTACATGTTCATATTATTCGGCAACCTTGAGGTAAGTGGTAGTGGAATGTTTTGGACTTTAGTAATTCTATAGTTTGATTTAGATATTTGAAGGTAACTCAGGGAAACAGATATTGCAATCCAGTTTGATTTTTAAAAATGTTCATTTAGCAACTACAATGGAATAAAAGTTTAAGTATTAGGCTGAGGTGTAAATCAGGTAACATCTGGATGCAATTTTGAAGCAAACATGTTTTATTTGGATCTTCTGGGGGAAGGCCAGCATCAGACAGGTGAAAAACAATGAAGAGCTCTGGTCCCCTTTTTTGTCTTCTCTGCTTTCCCAGGTTTCTTGAATCCATGGCCCACCCAGGACATATTGAGAAACTTTAGGATCAGGGCATCATGAAACCATGTTTGATATCTAGCTGTTTTTTTTTTAACATGGACATTATATGCATATTGGAATTTCATGATGTCACATAGCACCCAGGAATTCTGTCAATAATATGCTGTCTTCAAGAAATGTCACTTTATTATGCATATGATGTTCAAATTCTTCCATCATTTGGTGTATTATGACAATACATTAGACATATTAACTATTATCTTTATGGTTTCCCCAACCATGCTGCAGACTGCAGAATTTCTACTGCAGTATGATGGTGATTTCATATGTAGCACTTTGTGCTTTATAAAATCCTTACAAAAGACATTTTTCTTGATCAAAACAAACAAACAAACAAACAAAAAAAAACCAGGGTGGATAGCTGAGAAACTTTGCAGTCTTCATTAAAGAATATTCTCTTAAGTAAAAGCACCTAAAAGTTGCCCAATGAGACTTTTTCCATCCACTAAGAAGAGCCAGAAAATATTGCAGTAAAGAAACATATTGTGCAATATTTATTCCTTTTGGCTAGAGATTACATTTTACATCCAATAGATCAAAATGAAGGTATATTAAAAATATAAAATGCCTCTCAAAGACTTTCCTTGTTACCAGAATTGCTATAATTTGCTTTTTAAAAATATCTGATGAATTAAGCTCTAGCATGCTTAATTTCCTTCTGTTGACTTCGTTTTTAACCTCAGCTGCTGATATTTACTGATAAGACTGATTCTATTTAGTCCAAAAAACAAACAAACAGAAGTAGGATATCAGAGTTTATTATATCCAGGATCACAATGATTTGGGCATCTGCAATGATTGTCTAAAATAGTCCTAATTAGGCCAACAGAGACCATACATGTAAAATTCCACTTAACGTATCATGTGCTTAGAAGGTCCAATAAAGGCAAGATGTGGCTTCAACAACTTTATGTACATGTTTGTATCCTCTTTATGTAGCCTACTGCACCAAAAGATGTTCCATGTCCAGTATTCTGAGAAGTACCAGTGTAAAAGGATAACAGAGTAACAAGACACTGACTCCTACGGGGTAAGTGTATACTGTAACTTTAGCATCCACCACTGTCTTCTAGAATAAGAGAGAACAAGAAGAAGAGGATAAATGGTAATCTTCTGTCATTTCTTATTAAAAGTAGTAGAAACTTTTCTGCAGGATTATAAGAAAATTCTGGAATAAGGCAAAAGTCCTGCCAAGTCCTTTTCACTTCTGAAAATGTAAGAGCTCCACCTTGAGGAAATATTATTTTATTATACTTCAAGAGATTCAATTTGAAATAGAAGGCTGTATTTGTGATGACTAGTGACCAATGGAAAAAATACACAAATAAAAGAATTCTAAAATTACGTGGCTGATTTGGAAGCTTACCTCATGTTCCCACTTTTGGTCAAAAACAATAGGCACTAGTTCCCAAAGGAAGACAAATTACTGTAATCTTAATGGCCCTTTTCAAGACTGGAATTTCATTTGGCCAAATCTATGTTGATGACATTGTATTTGAGGTTATTCAAAAGGCAAACTAAAATTTTGAAAATATTTTTACTCCTCTGGTCTCTGCTGGCAAGTTAATTTCTAATTCTAGGTAGCCAAAAAAATACTTAAATTGAACTTTTTTCTAGAACCTACCATTCATGCGTTTGTCACTTTTGGCAAAATTGCTGTTTGAAAGAGGAAGATGGTGAAAGTGGTAGATAAAATTCCATGTTTTACTCACTTTTTGTAATTTGGTGGTAGGCTTTTTTTTTTTTTTTTTTTTTTAGTTTTTTTAGTTTTTCATTTTGATCCGTGTTTCAAGGGTCAGGCACGTGAAGCTGGAGAAATTACAATCTGCTCCAAGCAAAGAATAGAATAATTGTCATTATCTCACCCACGCTTTTCTCCTGGTTACAAATATTTTGGGACACAGGGCCACGTGATTTAAATAAGCTATTTTTCTATATTTTCTCGATTCCTTAACATTTCGTATAATATATTCAACTAATGGGAATAGCATTTCTGTGTATGTGTGCATGAATGATAGCGTAACCTAATTTTCTAGGTTAATAGCCAGTTGGTCCCTCACTATTTATTTTTAAGTGATTGTTCCAGATATATGGGAGAGTTATTTATCATTTATGTCAACCTTGTATTACTTAACCTTCTTGTTAATCTTGTTAATAGTTTTTCACCAGATTTTCCTAGATTTTTAAGGTAGACATTGATTTCATCTACAAATAACACCATCTCACCTGAATCAAGATTCGTAATGGCTTTTTCCTAGAAAATCAAGGGTTTATTATAGATTATACTTAATCTCATAAATTTTTCCATTATTAATATCTCATTTAGGTACCATAGTTAGGAATTAATCTATTTCTGATTGTTCAGGTTACTTGCACAAGGAACTACAAGTGCCACAGACCCATTGCATAGGACTAGCGTTCACTAGTAGACTGGGACAATCACAGCCCTTGGCTGAATCAGTGGAAGGCCACTTATCCCAGTTTGCTGCTCACCAAGAGTGGCATCTGGTCACAGTCCAAGAGACTTGAAAGGGAAGAAAGGAAAGAGGATGGAGGCGAGCATGAGAACTCACTTTCTTACTCTCTAGTTCCAGTCCAAGGGAAGCAGCTGGGTGCTGAGGAGCCAAAGCTCATTAGAAACATAAACCCTTATGAATGCGCCTACTCTCCAGCTGTTACATCCTATTGAGATGCCTTTATTCTCACGGCCCATCCTTAACAACTTCTCCTGACAGCCATAGAAGCTGTTTCAGAGCTTGGGTGGATGAGGAATCCAATATATAAAAAGAAAAACGTAAAAACATTTTTGATGAATATTCTCAAAATAAGAGAGCATATTTAAATAAATATCAAAGATGCAAGCTAATGATTGATGGAACATATTTCTTTGGGATTGAAATCCACACTCCTCTACCACATTAAAATCTGAGAATTCTATGGGAATGTAAAATGCATTTAAACATATGTGCATTCGGTAGGACTATGTACTCGAAAAAAAAATTTAGAAGCTTTTCTAAATTTTTAGAGACCACTTTATAATGATGGCACTAATTGGACATGGGGAAGAAGAACCATGATTTGGGGCTGTTAGAAGCAATGGACAAACCTACAATTGCTGGTCTCTTTAGACATAAAGAATGTAAAGGAGCCAATAAACACTGGCTATTTTTAGAGATTAAAAACTAATGCAGCTCCAGGGAAGCAACCCATGCGTCTCAGGTTTTCTAGATGCAAAAAGAAGATAATAAGTATACCTGCCAGGTGACAAAATCTAACGTGATTAAAGACCCGGTTGAAAGATGCTGTTAAGGAAAGCATGTGTCAAGCCTTGAAGCCTAACAAGGAGCCAGTGAGAATTCTTGACGGAAATGGATACACTTCAGCTTTTTGCTTGATGCCAAATTTATATGTTTTATAAGACCTGAAAGAAATTTGCCTCTAAGCAAAAATTCCTGAAAGGGATTCTTTTGTTTTGTTTTATTTTTTGGGTTTGTTGTTGTTGTTGTTGTTAGCTTCAAAATAAACAGCTCTCCAAGTCCCTTCCCTGAAATGCAGTAGCGTGGATGGTATTTTTATATAAAAGAAAAAAAAATACAAGTTTTTGCACTTCTTATATGGAGCTAGAGCCACATTAGAACTTCAAACTATTTTTTTTTTTAAATCTTCAGTAAATGAGTATGTCTTTAAGGAGACTGGGTGTTGGGGGTGAGGTAGTAATATGGGAATGTATCAGAGCAAATCACAGTGGGAGAAAGCTTGGCCCTTCCAACTTTCTGCTTTAGTCAGTAGAATTTGTACTATCGACATAAGGGAGAACAGGGGCGCCTGGGTGGCTCAGTGGTTGAGCATCTGCCTTTGGCTCAGGTCGTGATCCTGGGGCCCTGGGATCGAGTCCCACTTCGGGCTCCCCACAGGGAGCCTGCTTCTCCCTCTGCCTGAGTCTCTGCCCCTCTCTCTGTGTCTCTCATGAATAAATAAATAAAATCTTAAAAGCAACATAAGGAAGAACAAAGATCAAAGGGGGCTAGAAAACAGACATTATCCAGGACAATAAGAAAATTGAGGCCAGCAACTCTTTCTGGCTCCAGGGCCAAACTCAGGATGTTGCCACCAATATTCCCCTCCATATGAGGCTGCTTCTGGCTATTCCATTCTGGGGCTCCCCGAGGAGGCCCTCGCATTCCGGCCTTCGCTTCAAACTTTATCACTTGCCTTATCTATTAATTATAATTTTATTTATTTATTTTTTAATTCCCAATGCTTTGACATCTTGGGGCCTTGCTGACCCTGAAAAGACTGCCCTTCTCAAGGTTAGTTAGCTAATTCCTAGTGATGGCAAACATTTGCCAGGGAGCTTGCCCTCTTGTGCAAACCAACCAATCCAGAGAGCATTCCTCCAAACTATCTCCTTTATCAAGCACTAAACAACCCTGGATCACTATCCCCCTCCTCTAAGCACCCCAGGGCCAGGTACCAGACAACTAGGCACAGCCCTTATGCCCCAGAGCCTGCTGAAATCATTCAAACTAGCTAATCCTAAACCTGTTTAGAACCACAATAAAGTGTTTACCCAAATTACGCACACTCACACACACACACACACACACACACACACACACACACACACAGGAATCTTCTTTTACTAAGGATCTGTGTTTTTATGACCCACTTTGCCTGACATAGTCACACTTTCTGATTTACAAAAATATCACCTCTGCTACTTTAGAAGAATTCCTAACTTCTCTAGGCAGACTTTTAGCTTTCTCTTTTGAACCTAGCAATATGATATTCATGCTTTAATGATGGCATTTACAATATTGTATTATAATTATTTATTTCTCTGATACTTTTGCTATAAGGAACACTGTTATTTAATTTTGGTATACCTAACATCTGGAACATCTCATTATTCATAGTGTCAAAAAATACTTGTGTGAATTAAGTTTTTTAACCAATAAAACCTTTCTTGATCACCTTTGCTGAAAGTGGCATCTTTTTCCAAATTCCTTATCGATACTATTCTTTGGCCAATTACTCACTACAGTGGACTACGTCTGATGTGTATATGCTATCTCCTAAACTGGACTGTAAATTGCTGAGGTTAAAACACCAAACTTTGTGCTTTAGTACGTCTCGTGTAGAGCCCCAGTGCTTGCACATGCTAACAGCTGATTAGCGACTGTTAGCTTAATTTAGATATAACTAGTAATTCGACGTTATTCAAGTTCTTTTTAGAATAGAACAAGAAATAAGCAAGTAAACAATCTGTGTGTACGCCTAGAAATATAAATCATTGACTGCATATGTAGGAACCTATTACATTACATTTCTCAGTGACTCAAGAAACCTCTCTGTTTCTTGGGTCTCTGTCAGCTGGGCTCCCCAAACATTAACTAAACCCATATCAAAATTTACAAAATAATACGATTGTCTGTGACAGAAAAAATGTGCAAATCAGTATAATGTAAACAAATCATACTGTTTTGTTTAGGAATACTTTGTCTACAAGGATTTTAAAGGCCCTAAAATTTGTGCAAGGATAAAAAAAGGATCTTCTTGGAGAATTTTCCAGTATCTCATGGAACCCAAGGACAAAAGCTACAGATAGTCTGGAATTAAGACACTGACCATTATCAGAAACCAAAGGAAAGTGCTATCTCTGTCTCTTTGCTTTATCTCTGTCTCTGTCTCTGGCCTCCTGGATTTTTTTCTTTACCTATTTCATTCCTCGGGTCCTATCCCCTGATAGCCTCTCCCTGCATTTCATCAATGTACCTGGCTGTAAAGCACCCATTCTGGCCCAGAAAGATGCATTACGTTTCGGTCTACAATGCACATCCCTACTGCTGTTGTGTCTTCCCATTAGTTTCCAGGGAGAAGACTGGGTCAGGAGTGTTTTAGGAGTCCCTTGGGGTTGGAGTAGAGGGTAGGATCTGGGACATATAGGGGATTCCCTTCTCACTGAGGACAGAACTCATTGTCAAGACTCCAAACTCTGGACTCATCTTGGATTTCTTCTGTGTCATTTCTACTCCTGATACTGATTGTTCTAACTATGTGTAAACTAGTTTCCTTAAACACATGATTAGATTTACTTTAAAAAAATTATAATCTGCAAGCCATGGCTTCTGAATAGAATTCAGATTTCAGAGGAAGCATGCTCATTTGAGACTTCAATTAAAGAACTACTTATAGTTCTTATATAGTTCCTTATACCCTGACTTTTGCTTTTTACTCCACAGCAGCATCACTTATCACTTTGGGAAACCACATAGCCATTTGTTTTTCTGCTTTAGAGCTATGGCAAATTATCTATAAAAGAAATATCTCCCATAATTGAAAATACACTTACCAGAAATGCAACACTTTTGGAGACATAGTGTTACTTGTTATTACCGGGTTTGGAGTCCAGTATGAGGCTCTGAAGTTCAAGATTTGTTCTATTCTCATAACAGAAGAGATTTGACAAGTGATAAAAGGGTATCTAAAATATACAAATATATTGGAAAGAGAGTGATTCGCTCTTATTTGACAATAATATCCCAACAGGATTGAAAGGAAATAAAACCTCACTACGCACCTAGTAGAAAGGCCAGAATCCAAAACACTGACAATTCCAAATGCTGACAGGGATGTAGAGTGACAGGAGTATTTACTCAGCACTAAAAAGAAATGAGTTGTCCAGCCATGAAAAGAACAGAGAGGAAACTCAAATATATATTACTGAGTGAAAGAAACCAATCCGGAAAGGCTACACCCTGCATGATTCTAACCGTCATTGTGGAAAAGGCAAAACTATGCAGACAGTAAAAACATCAGTGGTTGCCAGGGGTGGTGTTGGGGGAGATCAGTGAATGAAGAGCACAGAGTATTTTTATGGCAGTAAAATTACTTTGCATGATATTATAATGATTGACATATGTCATTATACTCCTGTCTAAAGCCATGGAATATATACCAGTAAACTCTAAGTAAACCATAGACTTTGGGTGATTACAATGTGCCCATATAGGTTCATTCTTGATAAATGACAACAAAACTGATCATTCACATGAGTGATGTTGATACTGAGGGAGGTTACATATGAGTGAGGGTGAAGGATAAATGGGAAAATCTCTGTACTTCCCTCACAATTTTGTTGTAAACCCAAAATTGCTCTAAAATAACAGTCTTTAAAAAGGAAGTAAGTCATAATTGTTTTAAGTGCCTACATTTGTCAACTACCTATATTATTTCCTTAGTTCAGATGAGGAATAAAGAAATACAATCTACCCATCAGAATGATCAACTTCTGTCGCAACTGCAGTTTCAAGTATAAATGGATCATTTGTTTCAAATTTTTCAATTTCCATTTATTTAATTACATTGTATAACAGAGATCTCTTAGCAAAAGATATCTTTAATCAAAAAATAAAATAAAATAAATGAATTTGACCCCTAATTTTGGTGTCTGCAATAGGAAAAGCCAAGTGATACAAACCACCGTGTTGTAGTATATTCACTGTTCCTCCATATGTAACAAGCAGAGTACAGAGGACTGAGTCAATACTCTGTCAGAAATTGTCCTTTAATCAGCACTTCTAAGGTATCTTGTTTCACCAGGAATAAATCTGTTAATAAAACTAAAACATTGTGAGGCTTAAAAGCAAAAACACCAAGGTTGCTTTTAATTTGTCTTGTAGTTATTGAAAGACTGAAATGATACATTTAAATATAATCTTGAATTAAAAGACAAAGCTTCATGTTTATTTCAACAAGAGATATCTATATAACTTGTGGTATAATCCATTTTACAGTTTATTAGGATATATTAATGAAAACTTTTTAAATTCCATACAGCTGAATTGTCTCACATAAAATTATGAGCTTAACAGATGTTTTTTTTTCTTTTTCTTTTTTTGGGGGGGCACATTTAGACCATTTCTCTCAGCATTTTCCTCTGCTGATGAGTTGCTGTTTCTATTACAAGGAATGCTTTAAACATAATTGTAGTGCAGCTGTGGTCATAAATGGTTTTGATGGTGTTTAATCTCCATAATACTCTAAGTGGCTTCTCAAGCCTCAATCAAGATAGCTTTAAGTGATTAAGTCAGTGTTTTGTAGATACTGATTTGTGTCTTAGAGATAATATTCAGTGGTCACCATATTGTAACTTTAAAAGATGGAAAATTTCGTATCATTGCATAATTTTATTATGCAAAACGACTGAAATATGAGATTGCTTGAATTCAAAATGAGTACCAAAGTACTTTCTTAGATGGAATCAGACTGCATTATAACTTATTAATCACATCTAAATGTCCCAAATGTAGACCACCATATCTTTATTTTCTTACTCCAAGGACATCTGCCTACAGGAACCAGGCACCCAAAACTCCTGCTTTGGTAGCTTACTACCGTTGGAGTAACAATATCTGAAGAACACTCTCTGTCTTATTCCTTATCTTTTTTTTTTTAATTAAAGACTTTGTAGAGAATCAGAATGGTAAATTCTTTACAGTTGTTGAACCCACACTGACATGGAATAATCATACCAATCCATAGCTTACCTTAGGGTTTACTCAGGGTGTTGTACATTCCACGGGTTTGGTTAAATGTGTGATGACATGCATCATCACTATAGTGTCAAACAGAGTGTTTTCACAGCCTTACAAATAGTCTGTGCTCTGCCTCCTTATCTTGCCCACCACCACCCCTGGCAACCACTGAATCTTTTTACTGTCTGCATAGTATTGCCTTTTTCACAATGCAGTGGAAATTGTGCAGTGTGTAGCTTTACCGGCTTGGCTTCTTTCACTCAGTTATATGCATTCAAGGTTCCTCGTTTTTTTCATGGCTAGACAACTCATTTCCTTTTTTTCTGAATAACATTCCCTGGTCTGAATGTATCACAGCTTACTTAATCCATTCACCTTCTGAAGGTCATCTTAGTGGCTTTCAGTTTGGGCAATGATGAATAAAGCTGCAATAAATATCTATGTGGGGCTTTTTCGGTGGACACAAGTTTTCAAATCTTATGGTTAAATACAAGGAGTGTAATTTCTGGCTAGTGGAGTAAGAGAACATTTAGTTTTATAAGAAACCACCAAAGTGTCTTCCAAAGTGGGTATATTACTTTGCTTCCCCATCAGCAATGATGAAAATTTCAGTTGCTCCACATCCTTGTCAGCATTTGGTGTTGCCAGTGTCTTGGATTTTGGCCACGCTAATAGGTGTGCAATGCTATTTGCATTATCTTGATGGAATATAAAGGATAATGCAAATGCTCGTTTGTCATTTGTATGTCTTTGGTGAGGTGTCTGTTAAGGTCTTTGGCCCATTTTCTATATGGATTGTTTCAGTTCTTATTGATGAGTTTGAATAGTTCTTTGTATATTTTGGATAATAGTCATTGACCAGATGTTTCCTTTACACATATTTTCTTTCAGTCTATAACTTGTCTTCTCATTTTCTTGACAATGTGTTTGGCAAAGCAGAAGTTTATAACACTTTAATGACATCCAGCTTATCCATTATTTCTTCCAGAGATTGTGTCTTTGTGTTGTGGTTACAAAGCCATTGCCATATTCAAGATCATCTATGTAGATTGTTTATCACATATGCAGCCATAGTAGTGATATAGTTAGTAACATGAGTACAGATCGCTTAGACTTTTCACATGGTTATCAGTGGATTTCCAATGATAAGCCACTTACATAGTAATGCTATCTCATCAATAAGGTTCATCAGCGGGACACCTGGGGGGCTTAGTGTGTGATCCCGGTCTGGGATCAAGTCCCACATCAGGCTCCCTGCAAGAAGCTTACTTCTCCCTCTGCCTGTGTCTCTGCCTCTCTCTGTGTGTCTCTCATGAATAAATAAATAAAATCTTTAAAAAATAAATTTATTAAAAAAAAATAAGGTTCATCAGTTTACTGTTTTCACATTTTGCTCCAGACTTTGATATGGGAGGATACAGACTTTTCTTATAGTCTACTACCCAATCACTTTCCAAAGAGAAAAACAAATAGAGAAAATACAATTAACAAAGCACACTGTTGGTCTCATTGTTCGAGACCACAATTTAAACCAAACCAAAGTAAAACATAAAGCAGTCTTGAAACCAATAGCATGCTGGACCTTTCTGTCTAGTTATCAGTACTCTGATGCCTATGTCAAAAAAAAAAAAAAAAGCATGAAAGTGATCCCTTTGATAAGCCCAATTACCCTTATAAATGAACTTAACAGAAGGTAAAAATTGTCAGTATTTTAACAATTGGAGCTTTGAGATTTTATTCTCTTACTTAGTCTTTCAAAAAGAAACAAAGTTCATTATCAGCAAAAGAGGGAAATGTTCAGTCATTGGAATATATTGGCTTTAATGAAATCACCTAAAAATAAATGCCAGTGCCTCCTTCTCTAGGTTTCTTTTCTTTTTTTCTTTTTCTTTTTTTTTTTTTAAGATTGTATGTATTCATGAGAGACACAGAGAGAGGCAGAGACACAGGCAGAGGGAGAAGCAGGCTCCCTGTGGGGAGCCCAATGTGAGACTCAATCCCAGGACCCCAGGATCATGCCCTGAGCCGAGGTAGATGCTCAACCACCGAGCCACCCAGGTGCCCTTCTAGGTTTCATTTTTAATGTATCTTAATCTTTAATTTAGTTTTCATTCTTTAACTAGTGTATAAAATAGGGAAACCTGTTTGAGAGTGGTCTGGTATGTTGGCAAGAGGGCAGATTTGGAACAGAAAGGCCTGGGTGAACATTTCCTGGTGACCCAACCCTGGGATCTCACCGAGCTTCATATTGCCCACATTGCTTCATGTTCACAATGGTGCAGTCAAACAGATGTGGCCGAGGCCTTGCACTAATCAAATGAGCTAATAATACACATGAAGTACCTCACACACTAACTAGCACATTTGATAAATATTGATTTTTGTTTTCTGTTTCTTGGGTCCTACATGGAATGTTTCTTTGAAGTTGATCCATATGGTAGAAAGATGGATTATTAATTCAGAAACCTAAATGTGACAACATTAAAATAACAAGGGCCTATAAACTGCTAATGATTAAGAGTTTGAGAACATTTTTATAAGTCAGTCTATGAAAGATCTTTCTTTCAGTTAATAAAGTACATGTTCATGGGCCCAGACTTTACAGTTGAAGGTTCTAGAATCTCAGAAAATGCATCAAATAACAGCCAAACTTAACTCACTTGAAAGCTACACTTCCAGGCCTCATTAGCTAATCTTGCTCAAAGAAATCACAAAATCACATTCTAACAGCAGGCCCTCAGCTTTTATCAAAGATCACAATTATGAAACTGGCATAATAAAAACACAACAAAAACAAGCAAAACCCCACTTCTGTCAAAGATAGTGCCCACTGTGCTCATCCCATATTCCTTGGTTAAGGATTCACATGCAAATCCCCTTACATTTTGGTACCTAGAAAATGAATCTCTTTTAAAACACTGGCAAGCCTCCTTTTATCAGGTAATTACTAACATATAATCCATGTTTCTGTTACTACTCTTGGCTGCCAGCAAATTTAGACTTCATGCTAGTAAGTTCTAGTAAATATGTGCTAGCATAAGCCTAGGTCACTGATGCATTCACTTTATTATACACTTAGAAAAGTAAATATTCTCTTCAGTACTTTAGACAATAATTTGAAATTTGCCTTTCTTAAGCATAAATATTAGATAGATACTGGAAGTTGGTTCTTTAGCCAAAATCTAGACAGAATTTGAAGCCACTTAACTGTCATTCCTAGGAAGGCATGTGTCAGATTGTCATGCAGGCTACTCTAATCTCATGTCAATAATGTTGATAGTAAAATCTGATCATTATTTTGTGGCCCAGGGCAAATAATGTAATCTTTTTATAGCTATTCACATTGGTCTGTCAAGTTTCTATCAGCATATACGTATAAATGGTAGGAGCCATAAAGTCTCAGTCAAAATCTACTTCCCAAAACAGGATCTCAGAATAGAGAAAAAAAGTGGATTTTTAAATTACAAGATACATGTCCCCAAGCATAATGTGAGGATGATTTTAGATAAATCAAAATATAATTTTTAAAAGATTCCTAGCCATAAGATCCAGGTTTAGTCAGGAAGGCTGCAGATAAAAATGTATTACTAGCTACTTCTCAGCCCAGGATTTTTATAAAAAGAGAATGTTTAAATAGCCAAAACCCCAAATATTCAGCAAAGCTAAGAGAAAGATATAATTTTCAGACTCAAAAATATGTGGGAAGGGTTTGCAAAAGCAGCTAAGATAGAAAATAAGTGATTCAGGAGGAAGTAAAGGCAAAACACTGTGAACAATAGTTTGAAGCAGCAGATCTCAGCATGTACCAGTAGAAAATGGATTTCTTAAAAGTGAAGAGCTTATCCTACAGAGCACAGTCATATGTATTCTTTCCAATAATGAAAGAAGGAACTACTGGGTCAGCAAGGTTGGAAGATATCTTCTAGGCACAGCTTCTATTCAAGTAGGCAAGAAAGGGCAAGGCTGTGTGAAGAATTACCAAGAGAGATGCTTCTGTAGGCAGCTGTCTGACTCTGACAGAGCACAAGGAGACCTTTACAGGGTCAAGCCCGGATGGCCACACTGGCCCTCCACTCTCCCCAGGAATCTTACTGCTGTTTGGTTCTATGAAATGCAACTTATTCAAGGGTAGATTTAAACACATCCTCTGACACAACATCCAAAATACATACCAACAGGGGAAAAAAATTGGAAAAGAGAAAAAAATGAGAAATAAATGAAAATTTACTTAAAAAATTACCATGAAGCAGTTAAAAAAAAAAAAACTATGTCCAAATAGTTTGGCATAAATTAAAACAGCTTAAAGGTTTGATCATGTTTATCGAAGAAAACCATTGATTAGAAACATAAGAACTCCAGAAACTGGTGTCAAGAAAACAGGAGAAATTGAAGCATGAGCTGGTAGTCTCGAGGGGGGGCAGGGGGAAGTAAGTAAAAGAAGCATAACAAAAATAAAGTTGACATTGGAAGAACACAAAAGATAATACATTTTTTTTGAAGACATGGTAAAGGACTTTGAGTCTAGAAATGAAAATAATAAAGTGAAATAAAAAAATAATTAGAAAGAAAATGCTATATGTAAAAAATAGGCAAAAGAAATCCAACATAAATATAATTTAAGCCTCCAAGCAAACATAGCAGTAGAATAGAACAAATAGTTAAAGACTAAGAAAAAACATCATTTACAAAAATAGGGTGGTGGTAGACAAAAAAAGAAAAAAAAAAGGAAAAAGAAATAAGCTATTTTAACATTGTTCATAGTAGGGAACTAATAGAAATTATCTCTAAAAACCCAACATCTAAAAGAAAGGTGTACTTATTAAGAACAAGAATAAAACAATCAAAATCCTTCAAAACAGAAGAAAACATTTACAAATACAGAACAAAAAAATAGACCACAAAGCAGAATTCTTTCAGTGGCTATATATACACAGAGAAAATATAAATAACACAAAAGATCAAATATTATTCATATTAATAAATGTAAATAGCTTAACTCTCCTATTAAGATTACAAAAGATTTTTAAGACTGATAATAAAACAAAATTTAAAGCTATTTTGTACCTCATAATCTTGTGAAAATTGGCTATATATTGAACTACAAAGAAAATCTAACTAAATTTAAAGACAGGGCAGCCTGAGTGGCTCAGCAGTTTAGCACCATCTTCCACCGAGGGCCTGATCCTGGAGTCCTGGGATCGAGTCCCACACCGGGCTCCCTGCATGGAGCCTGCTTCCCCCTCTGCCTGTGTCTCTGCCTCTCTCTCTCTCATGAATAAATAAATAAATCTTTTTTAAAAAATAAAAATAAATAAATGTAAAAACAAGTAGGAAATAACACAAAACATATCCTAATTAGAATTCAATAAAACAAGGAACCTTTAACAAAATCAAAATAAATGCCTCTTCCAACATAAAACTTAAGAAATCTTTCCTACACAAATCTTGGTTCAAGGAAGAAATATGAAACAAAATTTCCAAATGCAATAATAATGAAAATACTGAAACCTGTAAGATACAACTAAAAGATACTTTTTTTTTTTTTCCAAATACTTTATTTATTTATTAATGAGAGACACAAAGAGAGAGGCAGAGACATAGGCAGAAGGAGAAGAGGGGAGCCTGATGTGGGACTTGATCCCAGAACCCGGGGATCAGGACCTGAGCCCAAGGCAGATGCTCAACCACTGAGCCACCCAGGCATCCCTAAAAGAGTACTTTAATAGAAAAATTCGTGTTTTTGTATATTTAAATTAATAAGAGAGTGAGCACACATTATTTAAAGTTAGTAATAAATAAGCAAAATAGACTAAAGAAAAACAAGGGAATGGGATCCCTGGGTGGCGCAGCGGTTTGGCGCCTGCCTTTGGCCCAGGGCGCGATCCTGGAGACCCGGGATCGAATCCCACGTCGGGCTCCGGTGCATGGAGCCTGCTTCTCCCTCTGCCTGTGTCTCTGCCTCTCTCTCTGTTTCTCTGTGACTATCATAAATAAATAAAAATTAAAAAAAAAAAAAAAAAAAAAAAAAAGAAAAACAAGGGAAGAGATTAATAACTTTATTTTTTTAAGATTTATTTATTTATTCATGAGAGACACAGAAAGAGAGAGGCAGAGACACAGGCAAGGGAGAGAAGCAGGTTCCTCGCAGGGAGCCCAATATGGGACTCGATCTCAGGACCCGGGGATCACGCCCTGTGCCAAAGGCAGACACTCAACCAATGAGCCACCCAGGCATCCCAAAAACATTATAAAAATAACTAGAATACATCATAAAATTAGAAAACATGTAGGAGAACAGAAAAAAATGGAATTAATAAATAATAAAAAATCAATGAATTGTAAGATTATGAGGTAATCTCATATTAAAAATGAAAGCTGCACAAGTAGATGAAACAGGATATGAGTGAAATATGTACATAAAAATCTAACAAAATTAAAATAATGATCCGAGGTCACTATATCTCTCTTCATACAAATAGTGCAAATAAAAATGAGTTGTGTGAATTATTGAAACGAGGGCTATTGCCACATTATAGTAATTATTGTATTAAAATTAGATCTTCAGAGTCCTGAAAAGCATCTGTCATTTTTATGGTTTTATGTACACAAAATGTCATGTGGGATTCTTTGCACACGGACATTTCTAAGCACATCACATCTATAAGAGAATCTCTCTTCATGTTTTTGCCACAAAACGATTGTCAATTATACAGTAAATAACTTGAGGGGAATTTTACACTTAAAAATCAATATTGTAATTTGATTTACACAGAAACAGACATTGTTTTGAGATTAAGGTAGTCATAAAAATTAGTCAATATAAAAATTGAACTGAGTGAAACTTATTATGAGTGACTTTATTCTTCACACACTGTTTAATTGTCCACAGTTTTGCATATTGTTATCACTCCGCTTCTAAGAGAAGGGCATTAAAGTAATGAGAAGGCATTGTAATCAGTGTTGGATGTAAGCTGAGAACTCAATTGTTCAAAGTCAGATTCCTTATAGAGGTCACTGTGTGCATCGTCCAACCTCCTTCCCCCACTGCACCCACCCTTTGGCCTCAGACATGTCTCCCATCACTCTCTTGCTGTTCACTCTGCTGTAGGATCACTGGCCTGTGTCCTCTCTATCATAACAGGTGTGCTTCTCCCATAGGGTCTTGCCATTTTTGCTGTCTAGAATTGTCTTCTCAATCTCATTGGTGATAGTTTACCACTTTCAGGTTGGGGTTGAAATATCTCTTCTTCGTGAGACATTACTGATAACCATATTTAAAAGTTTGACCCCCCTCCCGACCCATTCTCCACACCCACCCAGGAGCCTCCTATCTAACTTCTTTGCCTCCCCACCAATACTTACCACCAGCTGATACACTGATCTCATCCATGTATTTGCTTAATCCCCTATAAGTGCTTAGATTTTTATGTTTTCCGTGTCCTGATTTAGTCCTAGAACTTTTAATGGTATGTATTGGGCATTTGATGAAGTTTTGTTGAATAAACAATAGACAAACTGATGACTGTTCTTAGCAAGCACCTTCTTGAAAGTTCTATTTTCTGGTTGCTATGTTTTCATACTATAACCTCAATGATTTTTAAAATATACTCATGTTTTGCCAGAAAATGTCTACCTTAATATCTTTATATTTCTTTTTAGGTATTAATCGCATTAAATTCCCACTGAGTTAGAAGAGCCAATAATTATCAGAAAGGGGGACAGAACATGAAGACTCCTAACTCTGGGAAACGAACTAGGGGTGGTGGAAGGGGAGGAGGGCGGGGGGTGGGGGTGAATGGGTGACAGGCACTGAGGGGGGCACTTGACGGGATGAGTACTGGGTGTTATTCTGTATGTTGGCAAATTGAACACCAATAAAAAATAAATTTATTATTAAAAAAAAGAAGAGCCAATAATTAAAATAATACTGATTTCGAGGTGTATCACCCAATATCTATGAAGCACCTTTTCTGTGGCCTGCCCTTCCCAAGTCTCTGGGAAAAAAACAGTGAGTTCCAGACCTTAGAGAGTTCAGAGTCTGTCTGTAACACTCTGTCCTTCAATGCATACTTCCTGAGAGCTAGCCTTCTCAAAAATGAAACACCTCTTTAATCTGTGTACCTTCATTTGAAGAATTTATATTGAGCAAGGGATATATGCTATATTTAAGGAATCCCTCTTAAAATATATATCTTTTTAGTGGCCTAGAACACTAATGTAATGATGCTTTAATTGAATGGATATCTAAATTTTAAAATATATTAAGTGAAACACAGGAAATACAACTAATGTTTATATATGCTAAATGGGAACATTAAGTATAAATCTAAATCTGTATATTCTTATAGCAATTTCAAAGGCCTTCAATCATCAAGAAAATCTCTGCGATGAAAAACCTGTATAATGTATTTACTCAAAATATAATTGATCCCTTATGTTTCATATTCATAATAAAAATTATAATACCCCAAGAATAGCCTATGAATTCGCTGGAAACAGAACCCTTCTTGTTCTATTGCTAAATGTGAAATATCCTCCATATTTCAAAATGCCTTCAAACAATCAAGGCATCAAATACATTCTTGAAATTTGCTATATTTGGGAGAGGATTTTCAAATCTATTGGAATCATCAGCCTAAAAAATACAGGGAATCTTCTTTATTCTTGAATATTTTTCTCCCTTCCAAACAGTAACAATGTATACATACAAATAAAGCCCTCACAACATAATTCGACTTATTTTTTTCCTCACATTTATTTTTCCATCCAAACTTTTTATTTAAATAATTTTCAATACTGGAAATATTTCAAGAATTTACAATGGATATCCATATTATTCACTCAAATTCATCACTTGTTAACATTTGCTAAATTCTGTGTGTGTGTATGAGTGTGTGTGTATATCCATGTAGCTTGAAATTGAAGTTTTTGAATCATTCGAAGACATACTGACACATGATACTTTTCACCTAAATATTTGGCAGGACATTTTTCTTAATAAAACACAATATAAATATCACACTCAGGAAATTTATCATAAATACGACAATATTATCTAATATACTAGTTTCTCTATTCAGATGTCTCTAATTACCCAAATGATGACCTTTACGACTGCTTCTCTCAATTAAGAAAACTTTCAAAGAATGTCCATTGATTACTTTTAGATATCATATCTTTTAATCTCTTTAATCTAGAACTGTGTCTACCTTTTCATAATACTGATATTTTTGAAGAGTATAGGGTAGCAGTTTTGCAGAATTTCTCACAATTTGGATACTTTGGATTGTCTACTTAGAGATTCAAGTTAAATGTGTCGTCAGGATTACTACAAAGGTGATACAAGACATGTTTAAATCAACATAATTGACTACAGAGGTTGTCTGAGCACCTGCTTTGTGAAAATCAAGTGCTGTGAGATTTCTGTGTGACTCCAATACCATTTTCCCCTGCCGTCTGTAAACTCAGAGCCTCTTAGTAGCCTTGTAGCAAGTGAAAAACTAAGCAAACAAAAAAAGATCAAAGTCACAGTGACACATGTAGTTATACCTTTCTGCTTGAAGGAAAATTATCTCCCAAAATAAGATCACCCCATAAGCCAAGTAGTCTAATAATCATAGAATTGCACCTGTTTCTGCAACCGCATTTTTTCTTTTTTAAATTTTTTATTTAAATTCAATTTGCCAACATATACTATAACACTCAGTGTTCACCCCATCAAGTGCCCTCCTTAGTGCCTGTCATCCAGTCATCCCATCCTCCACTCTCTTCCCCTTCTGTCATGCGACCACATTTTAAAAGTATTTTGCCCTGTTATCCCTATCTGCTTGCTTGGTAGCTCTACTCAAGATCAAGAAACAGAAAGTTTATTGCATATCTGTGCTCATCTTCTCTCCAGTTGACTTACCTTTGCTACTTATCGCATATGTTCCATAAACATCACAGAATATCAATTTGCCCCATTGGTTCAGAATTTGTTTCCATTCTCATCTTCCTTTCAGAGCTCTCTGTTCCATTTCATCTTAAGCAAGGAAAGGGAAAGGACTCCATAACAACAAAAATAACATGATCTAAAGACAGTATATCCCATCTTTCAACAATACTTATCAAATAATCACAAATCAGATCCTTCTCTAGCAAAGTGAATATAAAAGTGAACAATAGTTCCCTACTTTCTTGGAGTTCATGTTTTAAGGAGTAGAAATGAGGTAAACTATAAATAAATACATGAGCAAGTATTAGGAGTAATATCAACAAGATGGAGGAAGAACAAGTCTCTTCCATCATGATTCCAAAAGAAACACTGATGAAGCAACAGTATTTAGACTAAAATACCTTTATGAGAACTCCAGATTCCAGTTTTCCACCTTAGAAAAGCACAAAACCATGAAATCTCTTAGAGATGGGTAAGGGGAGCAGCTTCACTTTGTCCATGTCAGACTCACCCATAAACTGTCACAGCTGGGGGGGCTCGGAGAGATCCACTCAGCCCACAATTTCTCCCTTGAGAGATAGAATGAGTGAGGCATCCATCCAAAATCCTCTGCCTATGGGGGCACTGCTCAAGAAATCTATTTCTGATTCCCCTCACTCAGAGCACCAAGACAATTGGTATAATGAGAAAGCCTGGGGGACAACCAAAAATGAAGAAAAGGAGCAGGAGCTCTCAGAAACTTGCATGGTGTTGCGAGAAGATGCACAGTCCTGAACTTGTGCTTCAGGAGGAAGGGAGAGAGGCAGAGCTGAGGCTCAGGTTCCCAGGATTGCACTGGTTTCCCTTGTAGAATAGCGGAAGGTGGCCTACAGCAGCCAGAAGAGCTGGGGAGCTTGGGAAAGGCACCCCAATGGCAAACTCCTCCACCAGGAGGAAGAAGGGAGTGGATCTCACACATTCACAGAAAAGTTTTGAAATGCTCCCAGAATTTCTAGCTGGGCTGATGGGACACCTTTAGTTCCCCTGCTGAAATCAGTCTGAAAAGACTGGGGATGACTGCTTCTTCAAATATGCATATAACATAATACTATCAGGAACCCAAAAGAATATGCATACACAATACTATCAAAGGAACAAAAATAAATCTCTAGTAACTGGCTTTAAAGAAATGGCTAATTATGAATTCTCTGACAATTAATTCAAAATAATATTTTGGAAGAAATTCAATGAGTTAACAAGAGAACACAGGCTACTAAACAAAGACAGGAAGATGATACTTAAACAGAATGAGGATATGAACAAAGCTATAGAAACAAAAAAAAAAAAAAACATAAAAAAGCTTAAACAGAATGAGGATATTAACAAAGCTATAGAAACCATAAAATAAAGCCAAACAGAAATTCCTGAACTGAAAAATACTAAAATGCAAAGCAAAGGAAACAGTCACCCAAATGAAAAGATGAGCTATGGAATGGGAGAAAATATTTGTGGATTGTATATCTTATAGTGGGTTAATTCTCAAAATATATAAGGAACTCCTACAAGTCAATAGGAAAAATACAAGTAGCCTGATTAAAAATGGACAAAGGATTTTAACAGACATTTCTTCAAAGAAGACATGCATATGACCACAGGTACATGAAAAGATTTTCAACGCCATTACCAGAGAAATGCATATCAAAACTAAAATGAAATAATACCTCATAACTGTTGGAATGGCTATTATTTTTTTTAAAAAATAAGTGTTGGCAAGGCTGTATGGAAAGTGGAAACCTTCTTACGCTGTTGGTGAGAATGTAAAATGGTACAATAGCTATGGAAAACAGTAGGAAGCTTCCTCAAAAAATTAAAATAGGGACATTTGGGTGGCTCAGAGGTTAAGTGCCTGCCTTCAGCCCAGGGCGTGAACCTGGAGTCCCAGGATTGAGTCCTACATGGGGCTCCCGGCCTGGAGCTTGCTTCTCTCTCTGACTGTCTCTGCCCCTCTCTCTCTGTGTCTGTCATGAATAAATACATAAAATCTTGAAAAAAAATTAAAAAAATTAGAATTACTATATGATCCAAGAATCCTACTTCTAGTTACGTAATCAAAAGTTTTCAGAAATCAGGATCTTGAAAAGCTATTTGCACTCTTGTGCTCATTGCAGCACTATTCCCAATAACCATAGGAAGGAAATAATGCCCAGTGTCTATATCCACAGATGAGTGGATATAGAACATGTTGTATATACATACAATGGGATATTATTCAGTCCCACCATAAGCTCCAACATGGGTAAATCTAGAGGACATTATGCTAAGTGAAATAAGCGAGTCACAGAAGGACCAATATTGCATGTTTCCAATTATAGGAGGTATGTAATGCAGTCAAATGCACAAAGGCAGGCAATAAAATAGTAGTTGCCAGGGGCTGGGTGGTGGGAGAAGTGGAAGCTGTTTTCAATAGGTATAAAATTTCAGTTGTGCTAAATGAATAAATTCTAGAGATCTGCTCTACAATACAGCTCCTATAGTTAACAGTACAGTATTGTGTGCTTCAAAAACTTGTCAAGAGGATAGATATTTTGGGATTAAATATTCTTACTAAAGTCCGCGTGTGTGTGCGCGCGCACACACACACGCACACACACACACACACACACACACACACTCCAAAGGGACACAGGAAACTCTGGGAGATGGTGGACATGTCTATCTGCCAGGAACATTTTAAAAGGAAGATATAAAGAGACTGGGTGAACTCTGAGAAGGCCTTTCTGGGGATATTGATTTAAGCAAAAATCTGAAAGACAAGAAGAAATCAGCCATTAAAAACAAAATCATGAAAAAAGGAAAACTATTGTCAAGACTGTAAACTGGGAAGGGCTTGGTATTTTTGAGTAGGAGAAACACTAGCAGGTCCGGAGCAAGCTGGCAAGAGGAGGATGATGGAACAGAATAAAGTCAAGGATACACAGTTTTGGTATGAGGTTCTTGTCAGATTTCTAAATAGCATAAATCTCAATAATTAGCTGGTATTCAAGTATGAATTTTAGATGATATTCTCTGGAAACTATAGAGACTTTTACTATTACTTTCACTATAGGAGAGAATTCAAAATTATAGCTTTAGCTTCAAATTACCTTACAAAGAGCAAGCAAAACAGGTCTATATGCTCATTTCCATTTGACAATAGATGATCTTGCAAATTCCACTGTACTAAGTGCACTGTCCATTAGAACTGGCCGTTCCAACTTTATGTGGAATACAAAAACAAGAAGAGAAAACTAGAATTATGAACAGCTCTATTCCAAGTAAAATTCCTTCAACAGATCTTTATAATATTACGTTATAAAGGAGACTTAGTTGCTCCGAATAGTTGTAAAAAGACAGAAATTGTTTATGAACACTTAATATTAATTTATTGGAAGAGAGGAATAATTTCAAAACATTAGAGCTCTATTCATTCATACATTCATTCATTCATTCTGGTTACATTTAGGGGTTCTCAGTATGCACCAAAGTGGAGAGAACAACTAGGCACTGACTCTGCTTTCAATGAATTTATGATCTTTGAACAGAGGAAAACAAGATAATTCTATTATATTATATTTATTATATTATATTATATTATATTATATTATATCATACATATCAGTCTTAAATCTGTTGGTTGAAAATAGAAAAAGTACATGGTTTATATAAGTCAAGGAATCTAAATATCATCTTAAGAATGACAGATTGATAGAATGATGCTCAAAGCATTTGAAGCTTTGAGCAAAAATTTAACCTGATTCAATTTGGATTTTAAAATAATGGAGAGTTGCTGATAGATTTGAGGGTAATTAAAAAGGTGATCTCTACAGATCTTGGTGCAGGGGTGAAAGGGAAAGGTCCAGAAGAAACCCATACCCACGTTCCTGAGGCTTAGGGAGGTTGGGAGCTTTAGCCAGGAGAAATACGAGCAGGTATTTGAAGAGAAATGATTGAGTAATCTCTTCTTTTCTACTTTCCATTCCTATTTTTAGAATTAAATAAAAGAACTACAGAATATCTCTTGTTGTTAGTATAGACATACCAGCCTGCATTGTACTTATTTTATTTCCAAAAAAAAAAAAAAGTTAGAAAAAAAGATAAAAGATATGGAGAAGCGTTGTTTTAAGGGAATGATGGTTTTCCAGGCTGGGGTATTAAGAGGTGGAGTGGGCTCCAGGGACTCGTGCCCACTTTACTACTGTATAAACAAGCCTGTCTCTAAGACAGTTTAGGAGGAAGATCTCACACTGTCTTAATTCACTCCTAGTTTGCCTCCTATGAAGAGTTACAAACAGTCCTGCTGTAGCTGAATAAAATGTCAGACAAAATCCTGAGAACAGATTGAAAATTACAAACAGCTTATAATCAAAGAAGAAATCAGATAGCGAATAGTGCTGCACATTTAAAAACCACTGGAGTGCATCTGCAGGGCTTCCTGCGCCACCTGCCCGCCTCTGGGCTGCTTCCATGAGGGCTGGGAGAACCGGGATGCAGCTTGAATGAGAAGCAAGTGAATTAGTACTGTGCAAATTAAAATCTGATACCGAAGTCTCACAAAATAGAGGCACAAGGGGAGGCGGTGTGAACTCTGCATATTTCATTTATGTGTTTTCTCCATGGAAGAGAAGGAGCAGGATGTGTGAGAACAGGCTCGGTTCAGAACAATGAACCACATGCCCTGTCTCATCTGATTAAAGCAACACCCTCCTCTCTCTGCTTGCACCCTGAGCTTTCAGTCCAAGAGAATATTAGGGAGAGGTGAAACACCCTTTTTGCAGGACCTGGGGGATTAAGGTTTAACCAAATTTTCTCAGGATGGTGCTACTAGCATTTTTCTCTACTGATTTGAAAAATCACCTATCAGATTCTTGCTAGGATGGTTCACCAAAATGGTGCTGAGCTTAATTTTTGTTGTTTTAAGTGTTCAGAATTACAAGTCTCCTCTCGGAGTTCTTGGTGAGACACAATAGTATAAAATAATATTTAAATTGAATAGAAAGTTTCAACTTAACAGAAAGCCTATTTTATGAATACAAGTCTCATTTCATGGCACATATCACGTCGGTTAGGGAAGGGAAATAGACATTTGGGTTTCAGTTTTAGATGGTAAATTCAAAATGTGATAAAGCAATCGGCTTAATGTCATTTTCTATAGCAAGTCAAGGGTTAAAACCCCAAGACTCTAAATCAGGGCTAAGATGTGTTTTATTCCTAGTTAAATTACAAGAAAGAAAGAGAAAGAAAGAAAGAAAGAAAGAAAGAAAGAAAGAAAGAAAGAAAGAAAGAAAGAAAGAGGAAGAAGAGGAGAAGGAGGAGAAAAGAAGAAGAAAGAAGAAGAAGAAGAAGAAGAAGAAAAGGAAGAAGAAGAAGAAGAAGAAGAAAGGAGGAGAAGGAGGAGGAAGAGAGAAGGAGAAGGAGAAGAAAGAAGAAAGGAAGAAGAAGAAGAAAAGAAGAAGAAGAAGAAGAAGAAGAAAGAAGAAGAAGAAGAAGAAGAAGAAGAAGAAGAAGAAGAAGAAAGAAGAAAGAAGAAGAAGAAGAAGAAGAAGAAAAGGAAAGCTTCACTGTTCGGTGAAAAGCTCCTTCTGTCGGCAAAACATATTGCAAGATGTCAAGCACCATAAACACCAGAGGGAGATGTGCTCTTAATCCACTCTGTTGTTAGCAAGTGTCAGAAATGTCTTTCAACAGAATAATTATAAGGTTCTCGTCCGTGGACAGTCATTTGTGAATCATGTGCACCTGCTGACTAGAATCTTGGATTCAAAAAGTTCATTCACTTTGTGAAAACAGGAACTTTTTTCTTCAAAATAAAAATAGAGAGGAAGGTACACTTTAACACTTGTTTTAAAATAGTCAAGTTTGCAATTAATAGCTTAGAGGAAAAGCTGTGTGACCATTCTGTAATGAATTCTATGAATTTAAATATCTAACAAAAGCTCAAAAATGAAATGGAAAAAAAAAAGATAATTGAATAATACCAATCCAATTAGCAGTTGTAACAGTTTAATTTATTTGAAAAGCCAGAGGTTAGAATTTCATGATCCCATAGAAAAAGCAAACCTTACACTAGTATCATCTCTCTTATTCGTATTCAGATCACAGAGGTGACTATATTTAGATTTTTGCATGGAATGCTTTAACTGAATGTCTCTGAAAAGATAGCTAGAAAGACAATTTCACATCAAATACTGATATTCAAACTTCAATCAGCATATATTGAAGAGAGGATTCCTTTCCAAGTAGGATGTTACAGGAGTTCGTTGTCTGCTAGGAGAGGATACACATGAAAAGACTATGTAATTTATACTGAAATAAATCCTTTCATTCAATACAGACTAGGAAGCCACGGTTGCTATGGCAACTGCTTACTTACAAGACCAGTTATACATAGTAATTTCCTTGCTTGTTCCATCCCAATCAATATAGCACCCATGTGTCCTTTTTTGAACAAAATGGTTACACCCTCGGTGTTCCCCAAAAAGGAAAGAATCATTATTTATCAGTAACTTTGCAGATCCTTGATTTTCCATTATTTTATAACTTCAATGATATACTTCAATTTTATTTTGTATCTACCATGAGACAAAGTAAGAAGAGGCAATCAGAAGTGAGCTTCTCTACCAGGCAATATAAAGCACCTTGATGAAGCTTTTATCATTTTCTGCTATAGATTACATACACACATTTCTTTCTCAGTGATTCTTCAAATGTCACATTTTAAGAAATAGCCCTAGGGCAAAAGGTAGGAGAGAATCAACAACTTGTCTTAAGAGCTATGTGCAGAAAAAAGTCTATGTATATCATGGGTATTATTCCATAAAACAGAATTAAAAGATTTTATTTATTTATTTATTTATGTATAGAGATAGAGAGAGAGAGAGAGAGAGAGAGAGAGAGCAGGAGAGAGAGAGAGAAGAGGGAAGGAGCAAAAAGAGAGGGACAAGCAGCCTCCATATTGAGTGTGAACCCACCACATGGGACTTGATCTCACAACCCTGAGATCGTGGCCTGAGCCAAAACCAGGAGTCAGATGCTTAACCGACTGAGCAACCCAGACACCCCTCCATAAAGTGGAATTTAGAAGTAAATTAGAGTAAAATGTTAAATTCAGTGTTGGCACAATTTTTCAATCCACAGTCAAAGGCTACCTTGTGTCAGGCACTGTCCCAGGCACTGGGGATACGGCATTAAGCAAAGCCCACTGCTGTAGTCACTGGATTTCTATGCCACTTGTGGACATAGCACTGTGGGAATGAGTCCTCCATTGCTCCTGCAAGTTCTTAGAGTAGTGAGAAAGTAGACTTTGGAGCTAAACCAAACCTATGAATACTCTTTTTATCTCTTTTTTTTTTTAATTTTATAAATTATTTTTTATTGTGTTCAATTTACCACATACAAGAATAACACCCATGCTCATCCCGTCAAGTGTCCCCCTCCGTGCCCGTCACCCATTCACCCCACCCCCCCCGCCCATCCTCCCTTCCACCACCCTAGTTCATTTCCAGAGTTTAAAGTCTTTTATGTTCTGTCTCCGTCTGATATCTCCCAACACAATTTCTTCTCCCTTCCCTTAAATGCCCCTTCACTATTATTCCATATTCCCCCAAATGAGTTGAGACATACACTGTTTTGTCCTTCTCCGATGACTTACTTCACTCAGCATAATACCCCTCCAGTTCCATCACGTTGAAGCAAATGTGGGTATTTGTTTTTCTAATGGCGAGGAATATTCCACTGTATACATAAACACATCTTCTTTACCATTCATCGTTCGATGGCACCGATGGCTCCTTCCACATTTGGCTATGGT
Organism: Nyctereutes procyonoides; assembly: GCF_905146905.1. Lineage (NCBI taxonomy): Eukaryota > Metazoa > Chordata > Mammalia > Carnivora > Canidae > Nyctereutes > Nyctereutes procyonoides. The sequence continues at coordinate 10,607,954 of NW_026575122.1, forward strand.
GACATGGCGCTAGAAACATCGGGTACAGGTGTCATAGGCAGTCTATTTTAATTCTTGAGAACCTCCACACAGTTTCCAGAGTGGCTGCACAGTTTTCACATTCCCACCAACATGTAAGAGTACCCTTTTCTCCAACATCCTCTCCAACATTTGTTGTTCCTGCCTTATTAATTTTCCCATTCTCACCTTGTGAGGTGGTAATCTCATTGTGGTTTTGAGTTTGTACTGCCCATACTCAAAGATAACTCAAAATGATGAAAATTTAAATGTGATACAGACTCATCAATATCCTAGAGGAGAACACAGGCAAACACCCTTTTGAACTTGCCACAGTAACTTCTTGCCAAAGACATCCACGAAAACCAAAAGAAACAAAAGCAAAAATGAACCCCCTATTGGGACTTCATCAGAGTAAGAAGCTTTGGCAAGCAAAGGATACAGTCAACAAAACTCAAAGACAACCTACAGAATGGGAGAAGATATTTGCAAAGAAGAGAGATGCAAGAAAGGACTAGTTTCCAAAATCATTCAGGAAACTTTATTAAACTCTCCACCAAGAAACAAACAATCCAATCATGAAATGGGCAAAAGACATGAAGATAATCTCACAGAGGACGACATAGACATGGCCAACAAGCACAGAAATACCAAATCTTTTATCTCTACTTAGTGATTTGGAGCTAATGAATTTACCTCTCTGACTTTCCCCTCCTCTATTTTCAAAATGGATTACGTGTTCATGCAAGTTTATTGGGAAGATAACGTATGATAAAATGCATAAGAGCATAGAATGTAGCAATTTCCCAGGAACTGTTTCTGGAATCTGCTCCTTTCTGTAAAAAGCAAAAGTGCAGCAAAAACTGGCCTGCTTTTATCTAGAAATTCAGAAGATCAGACAAATAGGAAAAAGGAGTTATTCCTAAGTGAGAGATCACTATGACTTATATCAAAAAGTGAATTAAAGAACCTATTCCCAGTAATGGCATTGTGTGGTCCTTTTTCAGGTCTCACTGGCCTGAAATAGCCAGCTATAGATAGAAGTGTATCAGTATAGTAGTAGTAGTAGGCGAAGCAGTGTAGGAGTATGCATTTATGTATAAAGGGCTGAACACAGAAGTGGCAGATAATAAATATCCAAAAATGTTTATTATATACATAATAAATAGATTATATTACTTTTACAAGCAATGTGTTAAATATTCGACATATATAATCTCATTTCATCCACACACTTATGTGATTCATACTTCATAAATGAGAATTTTAAGTGCAGAAAAATTTAATGAAATATGCAAGATTACACTAGTAAGTGAAGAGTTGAAATGTAGGTTAAGAGCAAACAGGATAATAATACAGGGTGGAAAGAGAGTTTCAGTGAGTAATACAATATTAATATTAAGAAAAACTACCCTAGCCAGTACAATATTTTTTTTTTTACTATGGATCTCAATGGGGCACAGTTGAGGACCACTGAGTGACATATAAAGAAGGCTCCAGAGGAGACCATGCCAAAGGCAATTTCCCTGACCACAGAAAAGACTCGTCAATAAGGTAAGTTGGAAGTTAACATCACTCTTCACTATTTGGAATTTGACCATATAAATGATCACTACTAAATTCATTCTACTCATTCTTAGTGCTATTTAATATCACTGCAAAATGGTAGAATTTTTTTTACCAACTTTTGAAAATGACGTTGGGACGACATTCATGAACACAATGGATTCCAAATGATAATAGTAATTAGAATTCTAGTACCCCTGAGGAGCAGATTAGGCCACTAACCACTATTATACATAGAATGATGTTTTAACCAAGCTTATTTCCTATTTATTTGTATATTTCACTATTAATTATGTTTGAGTCATATAAATACACATGATTTTTAGGTTTATTTAAAATGCATCATGTCTCTTCCAACTTTTTCAGCTCATGTTTAAAAATTGCTTAATATAGAAATTGAACAGCCTGAGTCTATATTCTTCATGTGAATTTGTTTTAAAGAACCAACTTAATGACTCAAAATCATTGCAATAATGGGTCCATAAACTTTATATCCTAATTAAAATTAGTATTCAGAACCTATCAAATAGCATGGTTAAACTTTTTTTTATCAACAGTGAAATTTTACAGTTGCAAAGCTCAATAAAATTAACAATTTTATGGTTAAAAAAATCAGTTTAATTACCAATGAACTTCAATGAGATTCATAGCTTATTTTTAACAAAAATAAGTAGATGAGCAGGCAGTAGGATAACATATTCAAGATGAAATAAAAAAGAATGTCATACAAGAATCTTATGTCCAGCAATACTATCCTTCAAAAACGAATGAAAAATTGGGACATTCCCAGATAAGCAAAAACTGAGAATTCTTTACTAGCTGACCTGTGCTACAAGATATACAAAAAGGGATTCCTTCAGGCAGACATCAAAGGACACTGGACAGAAACTCAAATTAACCCAAATAAATAGCACTGATAAAGGTAATGAAGAAATAAATAGCACCAAGGAAGGTAACCATATAAATAATATATTGTATAAGGAAATATAAATGTAACCGAATTCACAATGGACAAAGGATTTGAATAGACATTTTTCTAAGAAGTTATAAAAAATGGTCAATTAATACATGAAACAAAGCTCAGCATTATGCATTTAGCAAAATGTGAATACAAACTACAATGAGATGCCATTCTTACCCAGAAGAAAATAAGATAGACAATATAACAAGTATTATAAGAGGGTGAAAAAAGAATACCTTGCTCCATTACTGATGGGTACATAAAATGGTGCAGCCACTTTGGAAAGCAGTTCGGCGGTTCCTCAAGATGTTAGAAATAAAGTTCCTGTGTGACTCAGCGATTCTAATCTGAGATGTTTATTCAATAAAGATAAAAATGTGTTTACACAAAACGTGTACCCCAATATTCATAGCAGCGTTATTCTAAATAGCCAAAAAAGTGAAAATATCCTACATATCTATCAACTAATGAATGAATATACAAATATTTGGCAAAAAAAAAGGATGAAAGACTGATGTATAATACAATATAGATGAACCTTGAAAAAAATTTGCTAAGTGAAAGAAGCCAGCCACAAAATAGTGCGCTTTGTATGATCTCATCTACAGGAAATATCCAGAAAAGGCAAATCCATAGAAACAGAAAGTAGGCTATTGGTTTCCAAAGGCTGAGGGGATAGAAGAATGGAGTGTGATAGGTAATGAGGTGATGGTTACGCTATAGACTTAGATACAGGTGATGGTAGCAGAACTCTGTGAATTTGTTTTCAAAATCCCTAAGTTGTGCACTTTAAATGAGCTAATTTTATGGTATGTGAATTATATCTCAAGCTTTTATTTAAAAAATCAGGTTAAGCGGAGAATCTCTAACCCAGAAATAACCCTTATAATAATTATTTGATCCTTATCTTTTTATTCCACAGATGAGGAAACTAAGGACAAAAAAAGATAAATTAATTGCTTAAGGGCTCGAAGCTTAGATCAATTGTTTGAATTCAGTGTGGATCCCACTACGTCATGTAGATAGAGTGTGTGCATGCCAGGTGTGAGAACACTTGAAAATTACTTAGATATGTGTTTAATACCTATACAATATTTTTGCTTTCTTCTTTTAGAGACCCTGGGAGGATTATCCCACTGGATAAATATTCCAAACTATAAAGTATTGGTTGGAAATGTAATTCAGGCTTATGTTGTCGAGATTTAAAAACAGCTTAGGATAGAGGTTTAAAACAGGCATCATATGGGGGTGCCTGGGTGGCTCAGTCGGTTAAACATCCAACTCTTGATTTCAGCTCAGGTCATGATCTGAGGGTCCTGAGATCGAGCTCTACTTAAGTAAAATTCTCTCTCTCCCTCTCTCTGTGCCCCTCCCCAACCTGGTGTGCATATGTGCTTATGCTCCCTCTCTCCCTCTCTCTAAAAAAAGCTAAAAAATAAAACTGGCATCAGACCAACCTGCCTTTAAATTCTGGTTCAGCCACGTGATCTCAGGTGGGTAGCTTAACCCGGCTAAGCCTCTGTGTCTTCAAACACAAACTGGCTAAGACAAAAAATACTTAGATCGTGGCGTTTTGAGAATGAAATGAGAAAATGTGATGCACTTAGCTTAGTGCCTGATACGTTCAAAATAGTCAGTACCTGCTTCCAATAGTGAGAATGAGAATGATGATGATGATGATACTGGTTTCAGTAACAGACTACAGAGGTCATGTAAGGGGTTTCCCATCTCCTTTCTGAGGTTCCTGTTCTCATCATGATCATTTACATAATGGTACATTATTGGAACTGTGGATGATTTCCTCTGTCCCCATTTCTCCACATGGGAAAATCTGGGACTACTGAGCGGAGCAAGAAACCAAAATAGAAGGCAGCGTCCTTGCATGTCTTTGTTGCTCACTCTTCCTGGAGTCCTGATTTCTACCTTGTGCCCATCGAGTCCGAGGCCCCTACTTAGGAAGTGAAGTGATTAGGATGTTCAAAGAAAAGGAGATGTTCACCTGAATAATCAATATGATATTTCAAAGATATTGCATCTGTACCAAAAAAAGTAAAACTCTGTTACACATATAGAAAGAACTCTTGGGAGAGAAGATTCATATCTATCGTGCCTGGTCCTCATAGACTGATCTAATTTTCTTCAGCTATTTATCATTTCTTATTGTTTAGAGGATATGGATAAATGGACCCTGACATTTTCTAGATTGCATTCATTCATATCTCTGTGATAAATATAGTATTTCATGGAATCATGCTGATGAGTAATCAAGACAGTGAGAGAAGGAAAAGGAACTATCATTTCCTAGGGCCAGAAGGTCATCTCATTTAATCCTCTAAAGACCTATGTGGTAGACATAAGTATTCTAATCATACAGATGAAAAATCGCTGACTCTGAGGGACATAAGAGTACATGGCTAATAGGTGGCAAAATGAGAGGTCACAGTTTCTCCCCTTCAAACTAGGATTTTTATAACAGCTTTACTGAAATATAATGTACATACCATAAAATTTTCTTGATAAGAGAAAAATATATTTGTCTAATGGCAAAACTAATACTGTTTCTACTACGCAATGCTGCTTTGGGTGAAATATGACAGTAAGAAAAAAAAGAATCTTTAGTATTGCACCAAGAACAAGTTTAAAAAATAGATAATTCATCCCTTAGATGTAAAGGTTTGTATCAAAAATAAGAAAGTCATGCAGATTTGCCCAGATTCTTTAAATCTGGAGCACCATGGGGTTAAGTCATTGTGACTGGAGGTAAACTATGAGAACCATGCCTCACGTTACCCCACATGACAAACTTCATTCCAAATTTCATATCTATCTCTTATTAGCTATGTGACTTTGGGCCTAATGTTCCAGAGACTCCATTTCCCCATATGACTGGTGCAAGATTTTGATTAAATGTTTATGAAGTACTTTTTTTTCTCTGTCAGACACATATTGAGGTCTCATTAAGGGCACATTCCTTCCCTCTTCGTTTTCTTTGCTCTCTTTAAAATATAAGTACTTCCAGGAAGTATAGAGCATTAAATAAATTTTAATAAGATATGAATTCCCATATGTATTACCTCTTAACAAGGAGGGGTGCTAAGAGTCGAAGGGCTTTTAGCTCCGTTAAGACTGAGGTGGAGGGGAGAGGGAGAAACAGAGAGAGAGACAGAGAGACAGAGACAGAGAGACAAAGAGAGGATCAAGAATTATGCAGCATAAATGGAGGGTAAGTAGACTAAGAAATACCACAGGAACTTGCTCCAGAAGAATACCTGAAAAGTTTTAAGGTAAAAACAAGCAAATAATGAACATCAAAATGTTAGCAACAAAAATTCTTCTGGAAAACTCTAGGAAAGTTAGGGAACAGAAATCATTTGACTTGAGCTTCCACATCCTCATTTTATTACTTTAATCTTCTACAGTGAAGTAGTTTTCTGAAAGGAAGATTTTGTTTTTCCTCCTCTGGATAAAATTACAAGATTGCAAGCAAAGTTAAGTTATAAATATTACTAGAAAAATCCTTGAGTAAAATTCTACTGGATTCTTCCAAGTCATTGAAAAATTAGTTCAGGCTAAATTTCAGAGAAACAAAATTATAGTTTTTCCGACTTAAAGATAATTTGCTTGACTTAAGGTTTTTTAGGTTAAACTGTCAGCTCTCATCAAATGAGTTTGCTACCTTTAAATTCAGCTGTCAATTCAGTTTTGTTTTTGTCAAAAAACTTGCTATTACGCAGTTTTTGTGAAGGAGAGATGATAGGGTGCATTTTTTCTTCTGACAATACATTGAAAAAGAACTAGGTCAGAGAAATACAATGCAAAACAATCAAATGAACAAACAAACAAAAACCCAAAATAAAACGGTGTACAAAGGGCATGATTCACCAGCCTTTAGTTGTAGATTAATAAATTCCTTAGGGAAACTGTTTTCAATATAAGCCCTTTTTATGATTAAATATTAAAATTTTAAAGAAATTTTCCAGGGTACCATGAATTTTCATTAAAATATTTCAAATTGATGAAATGTATTAAACTATCAATATGGACACACTAATGCTCTGATTCAAAACAAAGCCTAGCAATTATTTTTAATCCTTTGTAGTAATGAAAAGAAAAAAAAAAAGGAACTATAATACAAAGTGCAGCCACATTCCAAGTGCTATGAACTAAAAGCTAAAGAGAAATGCAGTTTTTTGTAATAAGTATCTTGAGGCTCAACTAGCCTTAGAATAGAGCCAGGGTAGTAGATATTGACAACTTGTTAATTTGTCACCTAGTGCCATTAATTTATTCACTGAAACTCCACTCTCAAAACAAGCCCTCCTTCCATTTCAAGGTGTAGGAGAGGGTTGTCTCATCAACTTTCTTCGCCTCTTTACATCCTACCTGGTTTCTGACTCACTGAGATAATACCCACTGGCTGCCTTGCCAGTGCAATTGTCCTGATAACTGAAAATCTATAATGCTCCTGTCTCCAGAGCAAACAATCTCTGTCCCAAATCTTGAAACTGTAGGCAGAAGCTCATGCAGAACAATGAGAAAAACTTACAAATAAATTTCTAAGAGATTGTGGTCATTCACAAATGCTAAAGGACAGCTCTTCAGCAGCTATCTTTTGTGAGGAAATTAGGTCAATTTGAAACCTTCATACAAATATATAAAATATTAGAGGTTAACTCTCATGAAATTTATACTCTCAATTTCAATATTTGAAAGGAAAAAATGAATGTTTGATTCACAGCAGATAATACAATAGAATTCTAAAAAAAAAAAAAATCTTTAATTTCAGATAAAAATTAACGAGTTTTCTACAACTATTCCACATTGCTCTACCTTCCTCCCGTCCCACAGAACTCATTTTTAATTGTGGCAAAATAATGTAATTGGGTAACATAAAATTTAATATTTTTATCATTTTAAGTGTACTGTCCGTGATGTTAAGTCCATTCATAATGTTGTGCAACCGTCACTACTATTCAGTTCTAGAACTTTATCATCCCAAACAGAAACTCTGTGTCCATTAAGTGATCACTCCTCATTCCTTCCTCCCTCCAGTTTCTAGTAAACCTCTAGTATATTTTCTGTCTCTATTAATTGCTTTTTCAGGGTACCTGATATAAGTGGAGTCATGGGATATCTGTCCCTTTGTGCCTGTCTTATTTTATTTAGAATAATGTTTCCAAAGTTCATTCACTTTGTAGCATTTTTCAGAATTTCATTCCTTATTAAGGCTGAAGGATATTCCATTGTATCCCATACCACATTTTGCTTATTCACTCATTTGTTAATGCGCATTTGGCTTGTTTCCACAGTGTTGCTTGATCCTAAGCAAAGAAGTTTATCAGGATGATGCAGTCATCTGTCATCCTATATCTATCTAGAGCCCTCCTCTCTGTCCCCTCAACCTTTAGCAGGGACCTGGGGGGAAACATGATTACCCTGTACACCCTAGCATAAGCCAGACTGTTCCTTTCATTAAGTCACTTCTTCTTCTCCTTCTTCTTCTTCTTTTCTTCTTCTTCTTCTTCTGAGATTTTATTTATTTATTTGTGAGACACCCACAGAGAGAGAGAGGCAAAGACATAGGCAGAGGGAGAAGCAGACTCTCTATGGGGAACCCAATGCAGGACTCAATCCCAGGACTCCAGGATCATGACCTGAGCCCAAAGCAGACGCTCAACTACTGAGCCACCCAAGTGCCGCTGTAAAGTCACTTCTGTGACAACTTTAGGAGTAGAACAGAGGCTTCCACAACTTGTCTCTCCCCAGTTTCTTCTCCCCTATCACTAAGGAGTGGCCTGCTTCCTGCTTTTCACCTGCTTCTCAGGAAATATTCCACCAAAATTGTTCAACAGATTCAACTTAGGCCTTGAATCTTTCTTCTAAACTTTGATTCAAAAAGGTCAATCTTTTATTTAATTTCCTTTCAATCATTTAAAGGATCTTAGATAACTTCTGATCTTTAATAAAATTGAAAAAATGGAGTTTGTCCTGTATTAGTTTATTATATTTGCACTATCTCCAACTGCTCATCAAAAGAAAATGGAGTTCTGTATTTTACTAAACTACAAATTAAGAAAATAAATTCTAACATAAGTAGTGAGAGCTATCTTCTCTTATTTCAGAATATAAATGAAGGTTAAAAAACTTTCCTTTTTAACTTGTGCCTTCCACCGAAAGGACCTCTCTCTAATCTATTTTGAGATGCAGGATTTCTAAAGTACAGCAGCTATAACCCTAAATACCTAAGATTCCAAAATGTATCTTTGCCCATCTTGACACTGTGCCCATAAGCTTAAAACCCAGCAAAGGTAGTTTATTCAGGGGATGGAAAAAATATTGTTTGTGATCTAAAGTCTGTCATAAGAATCACCATTTGGGGCATTGGTCAAGTAATAGTCTAAACTCCCCTTAAGACTCTTTCTTTCCCCCTTCCTTCATAATATTTTAAATTAATTGACTAAATAGAGCTCTACAGAAATATACAGATTAGACTCACAGCACTAAAGAGGTTTTTCTGAATCCATAATAACCCAAATCACTGAGATTTATTATTTATATAATTGTCATAAAACTGCTCAAACCATTAATTATACTTAGTTATGTATAAATTATACTTAGTTATGTATAAATTTTAGAAAGTAATTTAATTTATTAGATGTTCAGACTAGCATATGTGAAGTGTATATAATACCATGTTCTTCTTATATTTGTTCTAAGGATTAATTTTAAACAGTTTCTAAAACTACTATGTCTGGACTTCAAGCAATATTACAAAACTGTAGTCATCAAGACAGCATGGTACTGGCACAAAAATAGACAAATAGATCAATGGAACAAAATAGAAAGCCAGAAATGGACCCACAACTATTTGGTCAACTAATCTTTGGCAAAGCAGGAAAGAATATCCAATGGAAAACACACACACACACACACACACAATCTCTTCAGCAAACGGTGTTGGGAAAACTGGACAGCAACAGTCAGAGGAATGAAACTGGACCACTTTCTTATACCACACACAAAAATAAATTCAAAATGGATGAAAGATCTAAATGTGAGCCAGGAAACCAACAAAGTCCTAGAGAAGAACACAAGTAGCAACCTATTTGACCTCAGCTATAGCAACTTCTTACTAGACACGTCTCTGGTAGCAAGGGAAACAAAGGCAAAAATGAACTATTGGGACTTGATCGACATAAAAAACCTCAGCACAATGAGGGAAACAACAAAACTAAAAGGCAACCTACAGAATGGAGAAGATGTTTGAAAATGAAATATATGATAAAGGGTTAGTACCCCAAATATATAAAAAACATCAAACTTGACACCCACAAAACAAATAATCCAGTTAAGAAATGGGCAGAAGACACGAATTGACATTTTTTCCAAAGACAACATCCAGGTGGCCAACAGACACATGAAAAGATATTCAACATCACCCATCATCATGGAAATACCAATCAAAACCACAATGAGACACCACTTCACACCTGTCAGAATGGCTAAAATCAACAATGCAGGAAACAACAGATATTGGTGAGGATGTATAGAAAGGAGAACCCTCCTACCCTCTTGGTGGGAATGCAAACTGATGCAGCCACTCAGGAAAACGGTATGAAGTTTCCTCAAAAAGTTAAAAATAGAATTACCCTGTGACCCAGCAACTGCCCTACTAGGTATTTACCCAAAGGATACAAAAATACTGATTTGAAGTCTCATGTATTCCCTTATATTTATAGCAACATTATCGACAATAGCCAACTTATGGGGAAAAAAAAGTGTCCGTAGACTGATGTGTAGGTAACATATGTAATGGAATATTACTCAGCCATCAAAAAGAATGAAATCTTGCCATTTGCAATGACATGGATGGAGCTAGAGTATATTATGCTAAGCAAAATAGAGAAAGACAAATACCATATGATCTCACTTTAATGTGGAATTTAAGAAACAAAATATATGAACATAAGGGTACTGGGGGGAAAAAAAGAGAGGGAGGAAAACCATAAGAGACTCTTAACTGTAGAGAATAAACTGAGGGTTGCTGGAGGGGACAGGGGTAAGGGATGAACTAAATGAGTGATGGGTATTAAGGAGGGCTCTTGTTGTCATAAGCACTGGGTGTTACATGTAAGTGATGAATCACTAAATTCTATTCCTGAAACCAGTATTACACTATATATTAACTAACTAAATTTATTTTTTTAAGATTTTATTTATTTATTCATGAGAGACACACAGAGACAGGTAGAGACACAGGCTGAGGGAGAAGCAGCTCCATGCGGGGATCCCGATGTGGGACTTGATCCAAGGACCCCAGGATCATGACCTGAGCCGAAGGCAGATGCTCAACCACTGAGCCACCCAGGCGTCCCAACTAACTAAAATTTAAATAAAAATCAAAACATCAAAAATTAATCAATCCACTATGAAATTATCTTTTTTTTTTCCTTTGGTTTAGTTGTTCTTCTGCTCCCTAATATCTGAACTCTCCTTTCATTTCTAGTGACTGGGATTTGGGAAAGCACAAACCCTTTTCAAAGCAAACAAAAATATCCAGATGCTTGCTTTATTGAATGATAGGAATAGGGTATGGACTATCAACAGCCTCGATCTATCAGATAGCACTTCCTGGTTAGGTGAACTTACCTTAAAACAACAACAGACATGAATGTTTTAGAATTCGTTATGGCAGAAGCAATATCAATTTTTTTCACAATGGTGCTCATCATCCAATTGTGGTGCCAGTAGCCTTTTGTTGGTGCTGTCTACTGATCAGTAGCACAATCAGTGCCAAGGCCTGTTGCTTTGGCAGTGGTTTTGCCCACATAATTGTCCTTGCCTTTTGCCTGTTTTGGAGTCTTCATAATAAGTTGTTTTTATGTTTCAGTAGATCAGAATCAGTTTTCACAGTTTGCCAAAAGAACCCTGACAGCAAAGACAGAATTGTCTCCTCAATCCTACCAGAAACTATCACTGAAAGCCCACCTAAAGCCTTTCTAACAACTCCCTCTTAAAAGCGTGCACTTGGGCAGCCCCAGTGGCTCAGCGGTTTAGCACCGCCTGTACCTTGAGGTGTGATCCTGGAGACCTGGGATCGAGTCCCATGTCGGGCTCCCTGCATGGAGCCTGCTTCTCCCTCTGCCTCTCTCTCTCTCTCTCTCTCTCTCTCTCTCTCTCTCTGTGTCTCTATGAATAAATAAATAAAATCTTTAACAAAAAAAAAGTGTGCACTTAATGCCCATGAATGTCTGCAGCATTTAGTTGTGAAACACTGTTCTATGAATGCAGAAGGAAAGTCTTTATGGCAAATCTAAGTTAAGACTTTGAAGGACGCATAGAATTTTGACAACTGACATAACATAATCAGGAACAAATTGAATAAGACCATATATTAGAATAAGGGTTCTCCAAAGAACTGATCTTTTTTATATAAAGAGATTTATTGTAAGGAATTGGCTCACACAAGCGTGGAGGCTGAGAAGTCCCAAGATTGCCTTCAACCAGCTGGAGACCCAGGAGAGTCAATGTATAGTTCCAATTTGAGTACCAAGGCCCAAGAATAAGAAGAGATGTTATAGAACGTTAAAGTGCAAAGGCCAGGAAACACTGAGCCCCAACAGTCTCGCAGGAGGAGTTCCCCTTTATTCATTTATGGGTCAGCCTTTTTGTTCTAATAAAGCCTTCAAATGGATATAACAGGGCTCACCCACGTTGAGGAAGACAATCTGCTTTACTCAGGCTATTGATTCAAGCGTTAATCTCATACAAAATTGCCCTCAGGCACACCCAAAATAACTTTGACCAAGATCCTGGACACCCTGTGGCATAGTCAAGTTGACCCATAAAATTAATCACCACAGACCAAGCCTGTCAAAAGTGCGGATCTGTTCTGGGAACATTTAGCCTGCAGTGTGTCTGAGAAGAATAGCAGTGGGGACCTCCTGCCTTGGCTGAGAGAGGAGTGTACCAGGAGTCACTGCTGGGAAAGGAGATGTGTTTTGTTCCATTTATTTCTTTGTCCTTAAAAATGCTAGAGTGAAAAGATTAAAAAAAAAAAAAAAAAGATCAGTAAAATAGAGTACTATAGAAGAATACCAAGAGCCAAATTTGTGACAGTTTAGTGTCACAGAGTGGGAGGAAAGAAACACAAGAAGTCATAAAGAAGGCTAAACTGAAATAGGGTGGCAAGTAAGACTATGTGCATATATGTATATATTTTATTCTCTGTGTATTTTTACCATACTTTAGAGTCATATGAGATAAAATAATTTAACCATTCACAGTATAACTCTTTAATAACATAATAAATATGGTTCAAAAATACAATCAAATGAAAGGCAAAATCGCCTTATGATGAGGTTAATATAATCACTGCCTCGAACCCGAATATCTTGCTAAGTAAGGTATCCTGGTGACTCAAGTTCTGAATGCTTCCTGTTTTGCAAAAGAGGCTGTCCTCTGCTTTTTCCTGTTTGCCTAACTATTCTCTCTAAATCTTTCCTTTCCCCTAAGTCTCTTCTCTTTAGAAGACAAAAACTTCAGCCTGAAGAAGAGAGGAAGCCAATTGCCAATTGCATTATTTCCAAATTTGCATTATTCCTAAGTGTGTTTGCACAGCAGGATGTTCCTGTGCTAAATAAATACTTCATACACACACATGCACACACAAACTGTATTTATTTAAAAATAGGAAAAACATTTATTTTTGTCATTAATACTCAAATATATTTAAATCTTGAACTGAATTCACAGATCACCACTCTTTCTTTTTAAAAAATGAAAGGATGCTAACACAAATGAAATTTTTCTCAAAACCAGTCTTTTGAAAGCTGTCATGGTTCAATCACTTCTGAAGTAAATGTTTTAGTAATTACCTTAGCCAATATGAAGGGCAATGATCGGAGACTTCATTTGATTCAAAATAAGCCATAGTGAATAGAGTATTACGTATGATCAACAATCAGGAAATACAGAATTCTTCTAAAGTGAGTGCAAGGCTTCAACTGAATAAAGGCTGCAATATTTCTAAGCAGCCTTGATAGATTCATAGTAAGAATTATGAATGCACATACAAACCACATGGGATACAGTAGTTTAACATTTGCTGTTATTATCAGAGACTTCCTCTGTGAGAAGCAGTGAAATATGGTGGTTAGGTGCCCTAGATCCTAGAACGAGACTGAATGCCAATCTTAACCTCCTGGCCTCAATTTCCTTATCTATAAAACGGAGATAATAATAGTACCTGTCCTCAGGGATATTGCAAGTATTAGAGGATAGATATAGATATGTTCATATATATGAGTCTATATAATCTTGATTTTTCTTTGTTTTCTTTAAATTATATGTTTATGACCAAATCCTTATTGCTAAACTTTTATATATGGCCTTAGTACTTTCTTACAATAGAATGCAATTTCTGTAACTGTGACAGTCTGCCAGGAGAAAATAATAGATGAACTTCTAATAAAAGTATGTCATCTCTACAGAAATCTGTCCAACAGAACTTTCAACGATAATGGAAATGTTCTGTCCTGGACAAGGCAGGAGCCACTAGCCGCATGTGGCTACTAAGTTCTTTAAAATATGTGACTGAGAAATTGAATTTTTAAGCTTATTTCATTTTACTTTTATTTGGAATTTAGCCACACATGATTACTGCCACCCTACTGGGCAATAAGGCATCAGAGAATTTATTTAAAAAGAAAAACATTAAGGAAAAGCACAATGTAGCTTCAGAAATCGAATAGCTGTTCTGTAGAAACCGTCACAAAGAATGGACTATATTAGCCTTAAAACTGATACTTGGGAATTTTATTCATTATTGTGACATTAGTATGTTAAATATATTCTAAATGTTGGGAGGAAAACAATTAGGAATTAGTACAGTTTCCCTACTTTAAAAAACCTAAAATGTTATATAATAGCCTCAGGATAGGTTTTTTTTTTTCAAGGAATGTATCCAAAGATGTTTTTAAATCAATTTTACAGATAATTCAGAAACTTCTGTGATAGAAATTATGCATCACTGGAGACTCATTTCAATCTACATATACAATATTTCCTAACTTCTTTCTCTGTTTTGATTACCTAGGAGAAAATATATCCTATACCATGGCTATCATAATTAAGAAACTAGGCCAAAGTTAACTAAGGAAACCTAGTGGATATTAGGTAACAAGGTTAATATAATTCCATCACTCGATGTGCAACAATATTTTACTTTTAATTTATCACCTAGTAGAAAATTAAGGTTAACAATATTTTACACAGTTATTGTAAATGAAGGTGACTATATAGAAATGTAGGTTTCCTGGGATCGAAGGAGGGGGAAGCAGGGAGCCTGCTTCTCCCTTTGCCTCTGGCACTCTCTCTCTCTCTCTGTCTTTCATGAATAAATACATAAAATCTTTTTAAAAATTGCAAAGTCAGAATTCTTACTGACCAGAGAAGAAATTATCATTTCCATAGAAACAAAGTATACAATAAAATTATATCATTATAAAAATACAATTTTAGCTAATTAAGTCAAATGATTTTTCCTTAACTCACTACAGAATATTAGAGCACAGCTGTGCTGATTGTCTACCCATTGAAATATATTATAACTGCACACATAGCTGTCCTGCTACATTATTCCTTAACCATTCCTAAAATTAGGGGTGACCACGTAACTAAGTTCTCACCAATACAATGTGAGCAAAAATCATTAATTTTACTTCCTAGTTGACCAGTTTTCATTGGTTGGGCCTTCTCTATGCTCTGAATCTCCTTTTTAAAAAATATCTTTATTGAGCTATAATTGATATATAAAAACCTGCACATATTTAATGCATGCACTTTGATGAGTTTGGCCCTACATATATACACCCATGAAACCATCATCACATTCAAGGTATAGATATACACACCATCTCTGAAAGTTTCCGTGTTCCCTTTGTTGCTTTTTGTTTGGTTTGGTTTGTTTGATTTTGTTTTTCATGAGATGAGAGAACATGGGATCTACCGTCTTGACATTTTTTTAAGTGCATAACACATTATTGTTGAATATAGGTGCATAGCAAATCTCTAGAATTAATTCATCCTGCATAGCTGAAACTTTACACCAATTGCACAACTCCCTATGCCCCCCTTCCCTCAGTCATTCAAATGGTCAAAGGGTATATTAAAAGGTGCTCTCATCATCACTAATCATTGGGAAAATGCAAATCAAAACCACAATGAGGGCAGCCCGGGTGGCTCAGCGGTTTAGCACCACCTTAGGCCCAGAGTGTGGTCCTGGAGACCGGAGATGGAGTCCCACGTCGGGGTCCCTGCATGGAGCCTGCTTCTCTCTCTCTCTCTCTCTCTCTCTCTCTCTCTCTCTCTCTCTCTCTCTTTCTCTCTCTCTCTCCGTATGTCTCTCATGAATAAATAAATAAAATCTTTAAAAAAGCTCCATCTTCTTCTCTCAGGATGGCGAGCAGCAGCACCTGAAAGGCCGAATTCATTGTTGGAGGGAAATACAAACTGGTACAGAAGACCCATAAGAGAGCACACTCTAGAAGATTCTTCAAGGTCGGGTGGGCATCCCCCACACATGGTGGTATGGTCAGGAAAAAGACTACAATGTGCCAGTCATGGATCTTCCTGGACCCAGTCTCGAAGACCTGTTCAATTTCTGTTCAAGAAGGTTCACAATGAAAACTGTACTTACGTTAGCTGACCAGATGATCAGTAGGATCATATGTGCATACAAAGAATTTCATACACAGAGACATTAAACCAGATAACTTCCTAATGGGTATTGGGCGTCACTGTAATAGGTTATTCCTTATTGATTTTGGTTTGGCCAAAAAGTACAGAGACAACAGGACAAGGCAACACATACCATACAGAGAAGATAAAAATCTCACTGGCACTGCCCCATATGCTAGCATCAATGCACATCTTGGTATTGGACAGAGTCGCAGAGATGACATGGAATCATTAGGATATGTTTTTGATGTATTTTAATAGAACCAGCCTGCCATGGCAAGGACTAAAGGCTGCAACCAAAAAAACAAAAAAAAAAACAAAAACAAAACAAAACAAAAACAAAAAAATATGAAAAGATTAGTGAAAAGAAGATGTCCACTCCTGTTGAAGTTTTATGTAAGGGGTTTCCTGCAGAATTTGCCATGTACTTAAACCATTGTCGTGGGCTACGCTTTGAGGAAGCCCCGGATTACATGTATCTGAGGCAGCTATTCCGCATTATTTTCAGGACCCTGAACCACCAATATGACTACACATTTGATTGGACAATGTTAAAGCAGAAAGCAGCACAGCAGGCAGCCTCTTCAAGTGGGCAGGGTCAGCAGGCCCAAACCCCCACAGGTTTCTAAGCATGAATGGAGGAACAGAAGAAGCAGAGCAGATGATGGGAACAGCATTTGTTTCTCCCCAATTCTAGGAATTTTAGCTCATATGTACACTAGCCAGTGGTTGTGAACAACCATTTACTTGGTGTAAAGAACTTAATTTCAGTATAAACTGGCTCTGGGAAGCATCGGTGGTGCCATGTCCTGAGTTGTAGCCTCTGTAATTGTGAATATTAACTGAGATAGTGAAACATGGTGTCCAGTTTTCTATTGCATTTTTTCAAGTGGAAAAGTTAGCTAAATGGTTGACACACACAAATTGATGGAGAAATTGGGCATATGCCAATTTTTGGTTAAAATCTTTTACTTTGAACTATACTGCTCTGAGATCTCATTTCAGAAGAACGGCATGAACAGTCTTGAGCCACAGTTTTGAAGGTTGTAAATGCTCACAATTGTGAATTCTTAGGGTTTATCCACCCCTGGGGTTTGCAAGTTGTTCACTTAAAACATTCTTAAAATGGCTGGCTTCTTGTTTGCAAGCCAACTGATATGGTAGCAACCAAAGATTCCAGTGTTTGAGCATACAAAAGACTCTATCTGCTTACTTGTGCTAGAAATAACAGCATCTAAAGTGAAGACTCGAGGAAAACTTAGTGACTACTAGACTCTCCTTAGGACTCTGCTTTAACTCTATAATGTTCTTGGTATTTAAAAAAAAGAAAAGCATTTTTGTCACAGAAGTTTAGTTAACATCTTACAACTGAACATGTATGTATGTTGCTTAGATAAATGTAATCACTGTAAACATCTATATGATCTGGGATTTTGTTTTTATTTTGAAATGGGAGCTTTTTGTTTACAAGTTCATTAAAAACCTAAAAAAATGTTTTAAAAAATCTTAAAAAAAAACCCACAATGAGATATTACCTCACACTAATTAGAATGGTTATTTTATTTTTTAAAAAATGTTGGTGAAGATGTGGAAAGGTGGGATATTCCCACCTTTTACACTGTGGTGGGAATATAAAATGATTCAGCTGATATGTAAAATAATATGGAGGCTCCTCAAAAAATTAAAAATGTGATCTAGTAATACCACTTCTGAATATGTGCCCAGAATAATTGAAATAATGATCTCAAAGAGATACATGTGCTTTCATGTTTACTGCAGCACTATTCACAATAGCCATCAACAGATGAATGGATAAAGTAAACATGGTATATACATAAAATAGAATATTTTTAAAAAGAAGAAAATTCTGCCATTAACACCATGAAGACTGAGGACATTATGCTAAGTGAAATAACCCAGTCATAGAAAGGATACTGCTTGATTCCACTTGAATGAAGTACCTAAGTGGCCAAATTCACCAAGCAAAGAATAGAATGGTTTTCTCTTCCTTGTTGACTGAAACCCAGACTTTGCCTAGATCTAGGTAGAGCTATGCCAATTCTTATAATACCTAAAGCATGAATTTCTTAAGCTGGGAATTATGGGACCAAGGATTCTATGGATAAATGCAAAGGTCTGTGAGCCTGGATGTGGTAAATTAAACTTCTTTTTTCCTCACTTTTAACTATGATGTAGCATTTCCTTCAATCATGAAGTACACTACAAATTACCTATGTACTAGCAGTTACTTCATTCTCAGAAATTAGATATTCTATATCTCACCACAATTGCTGCAAATATTTTAAAATAGAGTTTGTAATTATCAGTTCTTCAACATTACAATAACTATTGTTACGTCTTCTTATTTAATTCACAAACAGTCACAGTGGAAATAGCAAAGGGATTGGAAAATAGAGCAATGACGTAGAATAGAAAGAAATAGAAGTAGAATAGAAACAGAAACAATAATCTGTGATATGGAATTTTAAGAGGTAGCATTAAGAGGGAAATAGATGGATCCATGAAGAAATCGTGCTGGGAATATGGTTACCCACACTGAGAACAAAATTGATTGGATCTCTACCACACATCAA
The DNA here is from genome assembly GCF_905146905.1 of Nyctereutes procyonoides. Taxonomy (NCBI): domain Eukaryota; kingdom Metazoa; phylum Chordata; class Mammalia; order Carnivora; family Canidae; genus Nyctereutes; species Nyctereutes procyonoides. The sequence continues at coordinate 10,626,812 of NW_026575122.1, forward strand.
GTACAAAAATAAATTCTAAATAAGGTTAAATTTAAAACTGAATTTTGGAATAAAAGATGGGAAAATATTTTTACAAACATTGATGTATGAAAGGATTTTTAAACAAGATTCTTAAGCACAAACAGGAATTTCTAAATGAATCTTGTTATATTATGTGAAAAATCTATTCCTCAAGTAACGCTTTATAGAGAGTGAAAAGTGGGCCAGCCATTTAAACTAAGACCTTTGTAAAACATAAAACTTAAAATTTACTACCATTTATGATAAATAGATCAATCTTATAAATAATTGAGAAAAACGCAATTAAAAAAATAATTCACAGAATAAAACTGAATGTCCATAAACATGAAAATGTGCTCAATTTCACTGGAAGTCAAGAAAAAATGTCCATTAAAATAAGAATAATGTTGCACTCATCAGAATGGAGAAGTTAATAAGTATGATAATAAAATGTCTTCCATGAGATGTGGAATAGCAATATGTCTTAAATAAAAAGACTAAATAAAAATAGTATCAAGATGGGTGATAATGAAGTTGAAATCTAAGATTCTTGCATTGCTTGGAAGAGGTATTAAGATATATGTTTTAGATTTGTTTAAATATTCATGGTAGAAATACTAATACGTCCACCAAAAGAAAAGAGAATATATAAATTCCAATACAGTAACAGAAAGGAAAATGGATTAAAAAACCTTTGAACCATCCCCCTCTAAAAGAGGAAAGAAGCATAAACAAATTAAGACACATAAATGGACAAACTAGGATGGTTGAACTATTACTATAAAGGCATTGGTGTCATTATTGAAAGAATAGATTCTGAAATCAGATTGTCTGAGTCCACACCTTGTCTTTACAACTTAGTTGGCTGCACGAATATAGCAAGTCACTCAACAACTCTGTGCTTTTACTTCCCCCATTTCTAAGTTGAGATATTAACTCAGTAGATCTCTATGAGGGCTAAATGTTATAATTATGTTGAATATTATATGATAGAATATTGATGAGCACAAAATGAGCAACGCGTGTGTTAGTTGAGCAAAAGAAAATAAGGTACAAAAATGTAAAGGCAAAAAAGACCATGGGATATGCCATCTGAGAAAGATCTAATCTGATCTTCATCATGTGGAAGTCTAGTCCCAGATAAATCAATCAATGAACATCTAGAGAGAGACAAAGAAGTTAAAAGAGATCCAGAAAATAAAAATATAAATAAACACGATAAAGGGGACCCAGAAAGTAGTAAAAAAAAAAAAAAAGCAGAGGGAGTGGTGGTGGTTAAAGTAGATCCCCAAGAGAAATAAGGACTTACTTAAACTGGAAAGTGAGAAAATTAAAATGCCATGTGATGACCATTGTCATTTTATATAAATTCTGGTGAGAAAATGGCAGATCAGATTTCTTTAAGATCAGAGATAGCTAAAATAGATAAATTTAATTCAAATAAAGCAAAAAGGATTAAGATTGGGAACAGTTATCATCATCATCATTATTATTTATTGAGCACCAATTATGTTAGAGTCTATTGAAAGAGGCTTTAAACACAAAAAAGAAGTAGAAGACATAGTCACTGATATCAAATATGTCTCAACAAGCAAGGCCAAGTTGCTTGTCTGATAATGGTGTTGTAGCAAATAACCCTGAATGGCATGAGGGAGGATAAAGAATAAAGAATAGGAAAAATTCTCTTTCAATTCCAATTAATGTATTTGTCTTCTTTCTCTCCCTTGCATACGCACCTATAGCTTGAAAATCAAGGTTCTAAAATCTTATCTGTGTAGACATCAACCAGAAAGTTACTAAAAAATGCTGATTTCTTTAGCCTCCTCACCTCAGAGATTCTGATTCAAACTTAGATTGGAGAGAATGCTGAGCAGTGAATTTTCAGTAAGCAACAATGAATTAGCAACTCCTAGCTTGGAGGTGGGAAGGAAATTGTTTATAGTTTGTACCACAGACATCTCTCTCTGAAAGTGTTTATTAAGGATCCATCTGCTTATAATTCTGTCCTTAGTTTTGCACAAACATTCTGAATTTGTTGTGTCAAATATATACGGACACATGGAATACTTTGATGAAAAAATTAACTTCTTTCCCAAGTGTGTGTAAGAAGTTGGGAAAGAGTACTTTAAAAAATGTTTTCTGATGGCTTTGGGCTTTAAATTTAAGTTTTTCTTACCAGAAAGGAATTGGTCTATTCTGTACTTGTATCTTCAATAACTTGGAGGGCCCATATGCTCAATTCTGAATTATTTAAGGGCGTTGTATTCCCTAAATAGAATGAATCACATAGATTTCATAAAAACACAGAACCCCTCTGCCTTCGACTGGGGGATTATTAATCTCCACTTCTTGCTCACTGACAGACACAGGGGTGGTCTTTGAACATTGCCTGCTCTTTTCTACCCCAGCATCCCTTCATGGTGCTTTTACTACCTCAACTAGCTTTGTAATTCCCTGCGGTCTTTTATATGTTATTTTTTCAAGAGTCATTCTGGTTGACCTCTTCAAATGTATGCCTCTTTAATAAAATTCTCCACATTCTATTGTTAATTTTTTAAGATTTTATATTTATTTATTAATTACTTAATTTATTTATTTATTCATTCATTCATTCGAGAGAGAGAGAGCACAAGCAGAACAAAGGACAGAGGGAGAAGGAGAGGCAGATTCCCCATTGAGTGTGGAGCCACTGGAGCTGCATGGAGAACCTGCTTGACCTGGGCTCAACCTGAGGCTCCACCCGAGGACCCTGAGATCATGACCTGAGCTGAAGTCAGATACTTAACCCACCGAGTCACCCAGGCACCCCCACGTTCTATTATTACTATTATATTTGTAGTCCTATTATCCCTTACTAACTTGAAAATTCCTCAAAGGTAGGACTCTATAATATTCATGTTTTTGACCTCAATATTTAGTTTAGTAGATTCTCAGCACCTACTAAATGAATGCGTTACAGTGGGAAGGGAACAGTGATGTATTTAAATACCACAGTGGATCCTCCATTCATCTATTTACTAATCTACTCATCAAATATTTGTTAAGCAGCTACATGTGCCAGGCACTATTTTAACTACTGGTAGTCTAACAATAAACAAAACAAAGAAAAATATGTGGCTCCCTGGAATTCACTTTCAAGTAAAAACAGATAAGCAATGAGCAAATGAATAAGTAAAATACAATATGTTATATGGTAATAAGTTTCATGGAAAAACAAAGTAGGGAAGAGGGGCAGAAATAAACAAGAAATCTATCTGGGGGAAAGAGTGAGGTGTTTGGAACAGCAAGTGCAAAGGGACTTCAAGATTGCCACTACTGTTATTGAAGGTCAACTAGGAGGCTGGTGAACTGAAAGAACTGAGAAGAAAAGTTGAAAAAAGATGACAACAGAGATAATATATAGAAATTTTTGATAACTCTTTAGTTCTGTTCTGAATAAGGTGAAAAACTTTGAAAGGCTTTAGGGCAGAAGAGTAATATAAACTGACTTTTTACCAGGATTACTCCATCTTATATATTGAGATTCAAGGGAGAAAAGTCACAGATCAGAGCAGGCAAGAAGAAACTATTGTAAATATCCAAGAAAAATAGAATGGCTGAGGTAAGGATAATAACTATGGTAGAAACAGATTCTGGATGTAGTTTGCTTTGCTTCTGAACTGGATGTGGGGAATAAGAGAAAGAGTGAGAGACAAAAATCAAAGTTTTTTACACAAGCAATGTGGCAAACAATGCTGTCATTTACTGACTCAGAGAAGGTACAGGGACAATCAGTTTTAGGGAGTTCTGTTTGGCACCTGTTGAGATTGGATGCTTAATAGAGTCACCAGTCTTGGCTAACAATACACATTTGGGAGCCATTGGCATATCAGTATTACTTCAAAACATGAGACCAAGACTTAGAGGATGAGTTTAAATAGAATGAAAGGTCTAACAACTGGACCTGGTGATCAAAACTGCATGAACAGATTTGGTAGATGAGAGGCAGGCATCAAATATGACCAGTAAAGTAGGAAGTGACCAAGAAAGTGTGATATCCTGGACAAAAAGGGGATCAACTATGTCCAAAGATGCTGATAAAGTATGCTGAGGCCTGAAAAGCACAATGAGGTGAGCAGTGGGCGGTTATCGAAGACCTAGACAAGACCAGCTATCACGGAGGGGCAGGGTGAAAAATGTGAATAAAGAAGACTTTAAAGAAAATGGGAGGAGGAATTGGAGATAGCAAGTACACGTTACTTCTGAGAAGGGTTTTTTCTATAAATGAAAGGAATGAAATATGGTGATATTTAGAATAAGTAATGAGTCAACAGTTGTGGTTTTGTTTTAACAAGGGAAATAAACAGTTTATACATGTATATGATGACAAAGATGAAATAGAGAAAAATGATGATGCATCAGAGAGAAAGAAGAACTGCTGCTGCAGGGTTCTCAGCGAGGTGAATAGGATAGGATTTCATTCACAGATGGAGGTGCTGCCCTATTCCAGAAGGGCAGACGGTAGACTCACTGCAAAAGGAGGGAAGGAAGAGCAAATATGCCCAGATGCGGTAAATGGGTAGATGTAATAGAATGAGCTTGGGTAAAATCTCTGATTGCTTCTTGTTTCTCAGTGAAATAGAAATTAAGCTCATCAACTGCGAGTGGGGATGATGAAAGAGGCCCTGAAGATTTCAGAAGAGACGAGAAACTATAAAATAACTAATTAGTAGAGTGGAAGAGTGAACATAGCGAAATATAGCAAGGCAGTGGGAGAGCGGAAGGGGTCCACCAGAGATTAGTGACCATAAATTGAAAGTGAGCCTAGTTGGCATCGATGTGTGTCTTCCTCCAACTGTGGTCACCTGTGTGGATGGAAGGGCAGGGGAGATGGAGCGTTGGATTTAACAGCAGTAAGTGATTACAGTGAAGCAGAAGAGGGGCAAAGGAATTGTGTGTGTATGCAAGTGAGTTCATTATTAGCCCCAACCATTCAACATGCTAGCTGGAACCTACAAAACTTGTTGAAAAGTAAAGATTCAGAAATTAATTTTACCTTTGCTATCTTCACCTAGGATACACTATATATAGCTATGATTTACTTTTAACTTTGCCCAGTCCAAAGGGAATTCTTTGCGTACCTTTTCTTTATCCAGAAACAAGTGCTAATAAAAGAAAATTATGCTTTATCATTATATAAGAACAGAGATATGTAATGGAAAACAATAATTGTTAAATTTTGAAGGGGAAACAGGAGAAATAAAGGCGAGTGAGAGGTACATTGTATAAAATACACCTCAAAACAGAATCTTGAGATCACATAAAGGAAATAGAGGATGGACAGCTAGTGCTTACTTAAAACTGAAAAGGATATCTGCAATCAAGATGCTATAAAGGGTTACAATGCAATTATGTTGATATAACCAGCAACCTGCTATAATTAACACCTACTTAAAATTCACAGAAGAATCCACATTTCAAACATTGTCATTTTTTCAGAAAAAAAGCCATTAAAATGGTGTAAATATAAACACGTGACATTCTGAAAGAAATTGCTCTATCAAATAATGATACTTGCTCTTCATCACCATCATTAAAATGTGTTAATACCATCTGTTCATTCAGACCTTCATGAGAATTTACATAATATGATAAAATAATGCTTGAGTCTACATGTGGATTATAAGCCTGGCTGTAACAATGAAAAATAAATAAATAAATAAATAAATAAATAAATAAATAAATAAATAGATAAATAAATAAATAAATAAATAGATAAATAAATAAATAATAAATAAATAAATAAATAAATACAGTAGCCAGCTCAGTATGTGAATATTTGTACAGCATTAAATAATAATTAGTTTGTAATTTGATACTCATTTCTATGACAGCTGACAATAATCCTTAGTGGGATCCTGTAGCCAATCCTATTCACCTTCATAGTTGTACATATTCCCACAATCCTCCCTTCACCACCATGCCCATATCACCTTCCAACCTCCCAAAACAGATATACACCACCTAATTGTATTTCTTTAACAAACAGTAGAAATATGTTTTACATTTTTTTAAGGTTTTATTTATTTATTCATGAGAGACACAGACACAGGCAGAGACATAGGCAGAGGGAGAAGCAGGCTCCGTGCAGTGGGACTTGATATCGGAATCCCAGGATCATGATCTGAGCCAAAGGCAGATGCTCAACCACTGAGAAAACCAGGCATCCCAATGTTTTATATTATTGTAACCTCTGAGAGTCCAACGTGGTTCCTTTTCTAAAGACGAAATCTGACCTATACCTAACCTAACTAACCTGGACCAACTAACCAGCTTACACCCACGTCACAAAGATCAATACACAAAGAATCAAATTCAGAATTAATTGTTTCATTTTATTTTCTGGCTTCCAGAAAGCCAGGTGGTTTGTATGGACTAAATTGGGTTCCCCCAAAATTCATATGCTCAAGGCCTAACTCCTAGTACCTGAGAATGAGACTGTATTTGGAGTCAGAGTCTTTAAAGAGGTTAATAAGTTAAAATGAAGTTGGTACAGTGGGCCCTAATCTAAGATGCTGATGTCCTTAAAAGAAAAGAAAACTGGGACACAGTCATGTACACAGGGAAGACTATATGAAGACATAGGGAGAAGGTAGTCATCAAGAAGCCAATGAGAAAAGCCTGGGAAGAAACAACACAGATGATACCTCGTTCTTGGGCTTCTAGCCTCCAAAACTGTGAGAAAATATATTTCTGTTGTTGAAGCCACCAACTCTGTGGCATTTTGTTGTGGCAGCCCTAGCAAACCAATACAATTGTCAATGCAAATTTGGTTTGTTTTTAGTGAATTTATATTATTGTGCAACCATTACCATGGTCCAGCTATAACACTTTTCTAAAAACCCAAAAAGTTTCCTTATGCTAGTTGTAGACAATACCCTCTCCCAATTCCATCCTTAAGCATAGTCTAATCTGATTTCTGTTTCAATAGATTGATTTTTCCTGGAAATTTCATAGAAATTGAACCATACAAGTAATATTTTGTACCTCTTTCTTCTACAAATTTAATTGTTGTAGCTTAAATTTAGGTCTATAATCCATTCAGAATCCATTTATGTTTAATTTGTATGTATAGTGTGAGAGAGGTAAGTAAGTTCAGTGTGTGAGCATGTGTGATTGTGTGTGTGTGCATCCTATCGTATTGCCCTAGCACATTTGTTTAAAGTCTATCATTCTCTTAAATAAATTCCATTGGCATTTTTGATGAAAATCAATTGACCAAAAATGTATGGGTTTATTTTTGGATTCTTTGTTCTGTTTAAGTTCATAAATAATAAACATAAGGCCATCATATTTTGATTAGTATGACTTATAGTAAGTTTTGGATTCAGATGGTATATATAAGTCTACCAACTTTGTTCTTTTTCAGAATTCTTTTTTCATTCTAGTTTCTTTGCATTTCTGTGTAAATATTAAGATTACCTTGCCAATTTCTCCAGAAACAAAAACTAGAACAACAAAATTGTACTGGAATTTTGATAGTGATCGCATGGGCTCTGCCAATCAATTTGGAGAAAACTGTTATTTGCAAAATATTACATCTTCCAATCCATGAACTCTGTATCCCTCTCCATATATTTAGATCTTCTTTCATTTTTCTCATCATGTTTGGTAGTTTGCATGGTAGAAGCCCTGTACAACGTTTACTGAATTTATTCATAGATTTTTAGTTTTTGTTCTGTGCTTTGAAATATTTTAACAAGTCTTTTTTTTTGCTTGTTGCTACAGTATAGAAACAAAATTAATTTTAGAATGTTAATTTTGCACATTAAAATGTTGTTAAGTTCACTTATGAGTTCTAGCATTTCTTGTAGACTCTTGGAGGTTTTCAGGCCATCAATGTAATTCCTGTCCCAGGAAAAATTTGCTGAAGGACCTTGGATTGAATTTATAAGTTGAGAATTTCAGTAGACCTGGTTGCAAGAAGCTGGAGAAAGGACTTTGTGGAAAGAATACGTATTAAACTTGACTTAGTAAATTATAAAAACATAGAGTATATATTGAGCTGGAATAGGATTTGCATATAATTTTGTGCTTTAGCTTTAAATATTTATTTATACGCTTGGAATCTGTTCTACATGCAAAGTTTAAACAAAGATTTGGTTTATAAAATATAAAAAACCAGTGTAACATTAAAGCTTAGTGGTTTGAAGTCCCAAGACCTTCTCATATGTAATAATAGCCTCTTCATTAGGATGTGAGGCTCCTGTAAGACTTCCTGAAACAAAAATTGAACAATAGTGATTTAAAGCAAACTTTCACTTAATAGATGCAGAAATCTATTTCTTACCTAGGGAATTTTTCCAAAAATAGCACTGCTAGTCAATGGAAAACCTTGTCACAGTGTATTCACTATTTTTTCTATATACATTGCCATTAATTAAACACAATATAAAATAGTGACCAATAGGCATTTTAATATTTAACTATAAAATATATATTAGGGACAGTGGAATATCAGTGTTGCTGGCAGAATTTAGTAATAAGTGTAAAAGGTCAGTAAATATTGGTAACAACAAATATTTAGACATTATTATTAACAAAATACAATTAAGAAATTTAGAAATATTTCTGTTTCTTTTCTCTTAGATTTCATTTTGCTACTAAGGATATAGAATGATAATCATTAAAAAAGAGAATTATTAAAACATACTTTATGTGATTCTATGATGCCTGAGTGTACTGAGATACACAGGAGAAAGTTCTTGACCATAGACAATTCATTATCTTCCTGGGATATAAGAATCCACAAGATGATATAATAACCATTTGTCTGTCTATCTTTTTTGTACCTGCTCATAAGTGTGAAGAATGTGCAGGTACAGTTAAATTTATTATTTTATGAAACAGCTCTGTGACAAAGGAAACATGAGTATCCTATACCAAATTGTTTCACTTCTATGTGGAATTTAAAAAACAAAAAGAAATAAGCAAAACTGAAACATACCCATAAATACAGAGAGCACACTGGTGGTTGTTAGAGTGAAAGGGAGTAGGGGATGGAAAAATGGGTGAAGGGGAGTGGGAGATACAGGCTTCCAGTTGCAGAATGAGTAAGTCATGAGGATGAAAGGTACGGTATAGGGAATATAGTCAATGATATTATAAGAGCATTGTATGGACACAGATGGTAGCTACACTTGTGATGAGCATTGCATAACATATATATTTGCCCAATCACTATGTTGTATGCTTGAAACTAATGTAATCTTGCGTGTCAACTGTACTTCAATTTAAAAAAAAAGATACTAGGATGCCTGGGTGGCTCAGCGGTTGAGCATCCACATTTGGCTCAAGTCGTGATCCCAGAGTCCCAGGATCTAGTCTCACATTGGGCTCCCCGCATGGAACCTGCTTCTCCCTCTGCCTGTATCTCTGCCTCTCTCTCTCCATGTCTTTCATGAATAAATAAATAAAATCTTTAAAAAATAATAAAATAAATAAAATAGTAAAATAAAAGATACTGAACCTCTTTCAGTTATAGGAGAACTGAAAAGCTTGAATATCAGCTAAAAAATAAATAAGTTAGTTTTCCAGCACATAGCTGGTTGGCATAGTGGTAAAAATAACCATTAAGAGAAATATGAAATGGTTAAGTGCTTCTAACTAGATATATGATAGCATTAAACAGAGATTTGAAAAACTCATTGTCCTAGCTCTATCCTTATTTTCAGTCCTTAAAAAAATAGTTTCTAAATTATGTCTTAAGTTTGTAAGGCAGTATGCAGAAGATTATTTTAATTTCAGCAATAAAAAGTACATATAAATACAATACTCTGTTAATACTGTTTTGCAAAAATCAATCGATCAATCAATCAATCCTTGGTAGAAAGAATTGACTGGCAGTATGGTAAAGAGTAATGTTTTCCCAGCATCTATATCATCTCCAAAGATACTTGTATAATTTTTAAAAATATTTACATAAATGATAGCTGATAAAAATGATGATTATTCTATCATGGTATTAAGGAAGCTCTAAATCATGATCTGTCATGAGAAAACATCAGTCCAATATGTTTCTGTATGTTTGCATAGCAACACATTGGTTATGAAATTTTAAAAGTGATCACATGCTATAATTCCAGGACAATTTTACATTTTAAGACTTAAAGTTACTATGTTAACAATCAACAATTGTCTTTGAAACACTTGTTTAAAAAGTCAAGATTTTTGGATTCTGTTTTCAGACTATATTAGATCTAACAGAGAAGTCATGATATTCTCACCAGGGAGAAGAGACCCTTAGGGTTTATTTGTTCACATTCTTGTGTTCCCAAGTGAAGTAAATAGTGGCACAACTTGTCACTTTACCATAAGACTTTTGAAATAGAGCGTATGAACTATTCCTTAAAAATACACAAAGAAAATTGAAAGTAAAGGCAAAGGACTTTTCTAAATGTTCTTGCAAGGTTCCTGCTGGTAGAGAAATGATTTTCATAATATGTATGAGGTTTGTATTTCTCCTAGGGATATTCTGTGTTGAAGAGAGTTTTAAAAAATGCATCAGTGAAAAACAACAAAATAAAAACAGCTTGGAAACCTCTAGGAGAAACAGCAATAGTTTTAAATTCTATCAAAATTAAAGTATAGGCTTTTTTCTTTTTTTCTTTCTTTCTTCCATTTTAAATTTTGTATCACAAGATCAAAATAGCATAGAGGGTGAATTACTAGTAATTATATTTTAAAAGTGTAAGGGGCAAAAGAAACATACGCTACCATCTATTACAGATTTGAGCAGGAGACACATTGCAGTCAAGAAAATGTCACAATTTTTTCATGTCAAAATGACAAAGGAGAGAACATTTTCTGAATTTAATTGTAAAAATCATTACATATAAAATCAAAGGATTATGACAGGCACAGACAGGTCTGTCATTAACGTATGTGTAATAATCACACAGGTATGACTAATTGCTAATTGCCATTGGTCTTAGAAAAGATTAAAATACCACTTGGAAATCTAAGCAAGAGATATATAAGCACAAAACTAAAAGAAATTTATTGGAAATCAAATTGTCCTATGGACTTGTATAATAATGTCATAAATAATTATTTGGTTTCTATCACTTTATTTTGTGAGTTTCTCTTCCTTAGGTAGAAAATTAATGCCACCAATTATTATGAACTAAATTAATAATTACAATACACTTATTAATTAAATTAATTACTTATATATATTTATTTAAAGGAGAAAATTTTCCTTTTTAAAAAAAATTATTTATTTATTCATGAGAGACACAGAAACAGAGAGAGAGAGGCAGAGACACAGGCAGAGGGAGGAGCAGGCTCCACGCAGGGAGCCCAACGTGGGACTTGATCCCAGGTCTCCAGGATCACACCCTGGGCTGAAGGCAGCGCTAAACTGCTGAGCCACCTGGGCTGCCCAACAATTTCCTTTTAAACTATTCATTTGAAATTTGTTCAAAATGTAAAGAAAAATGTTTGAAATAAGAATCATTCAAAAGCAGTAAGATCCCTGATTATTTTAGATAAATATCTTTCCCTTTGGAGCTCCCATAACAATGTATCCATATCTTCTTCATGGTCCTTAATATTATCTTCTTGAATTATATATTTTTAACATGTCTGTCTCTTCAGTCACATTGTCTGAACAGAGACCATGTATTTTTTATCATTCTCCCTATCAGCAGATATACCAAAGAAAAATGTTTTAAAAATACTTAACTGATTGAACTTCTAACTTATTGGATCTGAATTTGTGAATTTTCTATATTGGTATACTTTGGATATTCATTAAAAAAAGAAATAGATTGTAAAACTTACTCCCCAAGTTTGTCATTTTATAAAAACAAAAAGTCACTCTCACCTGTTGCTACTTTCAGCAAAGTTAGCAAAAAAAGAAAAAAAATATGAAATTTGATATTTCAGAGAAATCCAAGGAAATTTATCTTGGTAGAAAAGAAATTTAGATCATAAAACCTATAAAGGTAATTTAGTAAATGTTTATCTTCTCTATCCTTAATGGCTTTTAGCCTTATAGGAATAATATTGTAGGTCTATATTTTACATGATAGTTTAAAACATTTAAGATAAAATCGTTTCTAAATATTAGTGGCATTTTGGCTCATAAATACAAAATAAGTAACTTATTTTGAAGGTCCATAATCCAAAACCTAAAAGACTTCATGTTATTATACAAATCCCCACCTGGCACATTGTATTCTTGAAACTACAAAGCGAATCATATTATTTCATGGGTAGCCTTTCTCAGCTTTGAATATTTCTGAATTCTTTAGGGTATATTTGGGCAAATACAGAAACAAAATATGTATTCCTGAAGTCTCTGTCACACTTTAATAAATTATGTCAACAAGAGGACTCTGCATTGAAAAAAATCTAGTAGTATTGACTCTTTCAGCCCACACTGGTGTCTATTTCCTGGTGGGAATTACAGTAGCAAAAGAAAATATACAAAGATAAAACATTCATTCTCCCATGTGCTCTGGACACTCAAGTAGATGCTGTAAGAGATACTGCTGGGCCTCTCCTGGATTCACTCATTAACTAGCTTTGGTTAATGTAACTTGACCTTGGGTCACAGACACCTCCCCTTCTCTGAGACAACACCCTTGGCTTACAAGATGCCTTACCAGAGAGGGTGACTTCCCCTTCCTTCTCTGAGTAGCCACAGCAAACACTGACAAGATATAATAAAAGACTGGCACCCTCTGCTGCAAGGGAAGGCACCCTCTGGGGTGATTTATGTGCAGCAGGCCAGATCTAGACTTTGCCCGAGATCACACCCTTGCTTGGCTCTTCCCAGTTCTGCACTGTGCTTCTGCCTTAGAGGGGGAGGGAAAGACAAAGCAAATAACCCTAATGTAAGTCTGTGTCAATCTCTGTTTCTGGGGAATCTGACCTAGGACAGCTAGTATCAGAAGTAGTTCTGGGAAGAGATTCCCTGTGAATTGTCCCTCGCCAGCCTTACCCAGGTCTAACACCCCCAGGATCCACTTTGACACAGGCTGCATGGTTCTTCCAGATTCGTTCCATCCTACAATCCCTTGTAGGCTTTCTTCCTAGATCTGGGCTTGTAATGACCTATTTGGACAGTGCTGAATCTTGGCTTCAATTGTCAGATTTGACAAAAAGGCTCATATGGTGAGAAGGAGCTGCTTCTGGTGAAAAATAGAATTCAGGATAGTTTGGGGGTTCAAGATTCTGAGACCGGTCATCCTAAATGTGTTCATTCCAGATTGTGGATCCTACTTTTCCCCTCTCGTGGCCTCAATATGACACAGGAGGTCTTCTAGGTCAGCACATTCTAGTCTTTCAGATCTGTTTCCCTTATGATCAGACTGTCACCCAGATTTTCAGCAAAGTCTGCCAGAAGCTGTCAGAAATAAGTGGCTGTCTAAAGCTTCCAGAAGTCATGTGACTTTCAGAGCCTACCCTACAATGGAAATGGACTCTCCCAAGCCTAGTGTTCTCTTTTTGTAATCTCTTGGTTGGCACAGAAAGTATTCATCTTATTTCACAATTCTTATAATTGTCCCATTGTTAATTAGGTGCCACAACCCTTTGCTCTCCCTGTACTTCCTTCTATTTGCGCTTACTCTCAGTCAAACAGAGGGAAAAGCTTATGTAATGGTGGTGCAGCTATTTTCCAAGAGTTTTCATCCCTGTTTACCACCCACAATGGGTAATTTCAGATAGGTGAGCAATGCTACTCCCAATTCTCATTCCAAAGACTGATTTTCTAGAACCATTCCCCATACTAACTGTATTAATTCTTGTTGTCAGAGTTGGAATTAGAACTTGAGCTAGGGCTTAAAATGTTGATACTCTGGGAAGTGCAAACCTAAGAAGAAAACATACAGTGAAATAAAGCAAAGGAAAAAAATGAAACGTAATGCAGAGTATTACTAACTGGCCACAGCATAGCCTCAGCCATGAAGAGGGATATATACAGAGTCACTAACAAGATGTGCTCCCAAAACACCTGAGATCTCCCCAGAAGGATTTCCAGCAGGAACCAAGTGTGATACTAAGTGATGTTCACCAAAGAGAAAAGAAATGAGGAGTGTATCTGCTCACCTCCCTCCTGTCATGTTTCCCATTGCCCAAGTTTCACTCGAGGGGGTAAACTGCTCAGGACTTCCTGGATCTACACTGCCTGTCCTCTTTAGTGGCAACTCCAGAAGCTCATTGAAGGAATTACAGAGGAGAGAGAGAGAGAGAGAGAGAGAGAGAGAGAGAGAGAGATTAGGCCCAAAACTTCTATTCACAAAGATTTTGATATGTTAACTTTTGATACTCTCTTCAAAGTTATAATAAATAGGTGTTTATTGTATCTTTGTAAAATGAACATATCTTAAAGGGATGATTTTTTAAATGCAAGCACTTAAATACACTGTATGTTATGAATGTGTTCCCCCTAAAATCATAACCCAATATGACTGTATTTGGAGATAGAGCCTCTGAAGAGGTAATTGTGGGTAAGTGAGGTCACAGGGTGGAGCCCTAATTCAATATGACTGGTGTCACTCTAAGAAAAGGAACAGACACCAGGGATGCACAGAGAAAGGGCCATATGAGCAAATAGTGAAAGGCAGCCACCCACAAGCCAATGACAGGCCTCAGGAGAAACCAAATCTGCTGACACTTTTATCTTAGACTTTTAATTACCACTATTGAGGGAAAATAAGTTTGAACTGTTTAAGGCACCCAGCCCATGGAATTTTGTTGTGGCAGCCCTACCCTGGCAAATGAATGCATTGAGTAACATGTACTGTCTTCTGTTTTGGTTTTTTCTCTACTTTCTATTAATCTTCAGAGATTTTTCAGAAATAGATGTCACTTGTCCTCTGAAAAGCTCTATATTCACTTTACTGTTCCTAAAAATTCTCCACGGCATTTAGGAACCAAAAGATTAACAGATTTGTTTTGGAAAAATGGGAAATTTGTCAGTTTATATACTTGTAGTTACTGTGTATTTTGCTTCTCTCACAAGCCTGCACTCTGTGAAGTATTGAGGCCACTAAGATTAATTAGAAATGTTCCCTGACATCAAGTAAAGTATGGCCTAATGATAGATGTCCTGGCATAGAGATGAAATTGAGAATCGAGTCTTACAGAATGCTGAAGAATTAAAGGTAGATGACAGAGCTAGGAACTTCATACCTAAACATATCTTCTTCTTATTTTTAAAATTAAGAGTGACACACAACATAATATTTAAAGATTTAAAGTAATGACACATAATCATGTCATAAAACAACTACTTTTATTTTTGCACTTTATTTCTAGGACTTAGATTGAATATATAATTAATTGTTAACATTGAATGATTGCTGTTTTGTATTCAGTTTCTTCAGATTATATCATAAAGGTTTGCATTATTTCTGAGCATTACATTAATCATATTTATTGGTTTCATATTGTTTCTCGATGTTGGCTTGCCATGATTTAATTTGTAGTTTTCAGTGAGACTAACGTAGTATGCATTTACCATAACTATCTCTTTTTTTGAGAAATGCATTTTGTCCACTTCTCTCTTGGGAACTTGGATTTCTTATAAATGTCATTGAGTTATTTAAATAGTCTAGGACTAATTCACTTACTTAAATATTTGATATAATATTGCCCAAATGCTATTATTCTTTTAAATGGCATCCAGAAATTACTCTTGTAAATGTTGGGGTGTTTTGTAATGCAATTTAAAATTTAAAAACAATTTAAAAATAATTTTTTTTGGTAAAATATTGATCTATACAAAATTTGAAACTCAGTCGTTTCTTTTTGACTAAGCTATAGGCTCAATATAATTATAATAATAATAATAAATTTATAATTCTTCCCTATATTTGATCAACAAACTAACTCTGGATTATTAAATATCTATTCCTCTTTTATTATTATTATTATCATTTTTGATGTAAAATGAGGATCCAACTTAATTTTTTTAATGCTTTAGATTAGAAAAAACCCACAGCTTGACTAATAAGGACCAGTGAAATAAATAAAGATGTATATATACAAAACATACAATATAGCCACTAAGAAGAAAGAAACAGATCTAATTATGCTACTATGAGATTTCCAACAAATTGAGCAACACAGCAAGATATAAATTAGTACGAATAGTATAATATTTTCTTTTAGAAAGAACAAACATTGATGTTTAACATAAATTTTCTGACTCATACACAAGAAATGAGTAACATGATTTATCTGTGGGAAGTGCAATCAGGAAGATAGCTGGTTAGCTGAACTTTATTTTCCATCTTACAGACTTCTTGGGGGAACAGAAAACACGGTGACTCTGATTGAAATGTTCTCGAATCAGAAAACGAACTGAGGACAACAGAGATCTTCACTGTCTCTAGTAGTTCAGTTTCAGATGAGGGATTTCTATTTTCTCTTTATTCTATCCCCCTTTTGACTCAAATGAATTTGTAATGTTCTTTAACCTATAAGCACAGGTCTTTTGGAGGGTAAGTATGAACCAAGATCTGATTTCTGTAATACTTCAGAATATAAGAATTTGGGGTATCCAGTCTTTGAACTCGGGTGTCCCTCACACTGTCTACAAGTGAATTCAGGGAGACTCACGTTGTTCAGAAAAAATCCCCTTTTTTAATGTCTTCCCACTCTTGTGCTGTCCTGCTTTTACCTCTGGGCTGAGCCCTCTCTGACAACAAAGTTCATTCAAAAGTGTTTTCATATGCATCTCCCAAAGCTGCCACTCCTGTAACGACAAGAATAGTGTTAGGTGCCATATCTTAGTGAGGAAAATAGATTTTCCCCATTATGTGCTGTCACCTAAGACCAGAAGCAAGACTACTCATGAAAATTTCACAAAACCACTTGAAGAAGAAATGCAGGCATTTCTGTTTTCCAGCTCATTTCTGACATCTTGTCAGTAGCTGCTCACACCAAACCACCCATATCCCCGAATCAGCAATGATTTATAGCCACAGGACACTCTCAGTCCACATTTACAGAAAAGTACTGCCAATTCTGTAGTCATCATTTCTGTTTTACCCTCTGGGGCAGTTTGCCTCCTCGAAACTTTGCTTCTTTTTTGAATAATTAAAGACTTCTTTTGGGTGGTTTTTACAGAACAAGGCAATTCTCAATACAGTGAATATAAGTCTCACTTATAGGGAAGCAGGTTTATCATTAAGATGACAGGTTTTCCAACTGAGAAGATTTTTTTCCCCTCAGCCAAAATTTAACCAAGATCATCAGGACCAGATATCCAGAATGTGTCCACTCAATCAGGTTTTGCAACAATAAAGAGTCTTCCCTTCCCAACCCTTGGCATTAGGAGAGAAGTTTGGTGCTTTAATAGCTTTGTACATAGTGTGTTGACACTTCCCACATCTTGCTGAAGCAAACATGGCCTTTCCACTGTCTAACTTATAAAGATTTTAAACATTCATTGCTATATAAGTAACATATTATGTGTTTAAAGTACATATAACCTTTGTCCCATTATATTTTTTGGCTCAATTTCCTTGGTCTACAAAAATAAATGCATTTGATTTTTTTTTAGATCTGATTAGTTATGGAATTCATAACTCATATTAATAGTTACAGTTTTTGACAGATCCCTTTAGTTTTCAACTGTAGGTGATAAGAACAAAAACCAAAAAAAAATAAAAAATAAAAAAAAGGAAAGGTAAGAAAAAGAAAGAAAAAAACACATATCAGTGTTCACAGCCTCCTCTTGCTGGCACCACCAGCCCAACAGCTCTAAGGATATTTTTGTCTTGCATGTTCTCCTGAGATTCTAACGCTTATAAAGACCATGTGTGAAATTCAGAATTGAAGGAAGAAAAGTTAAATTGTTCTTCACAATTAAAATTTGACACAGAGTAGCTTTTGGGAAGGGGGTACAAAACAACATATAACATGTTAAAAAGACAGAAAGAAAGAGTTTAAAGAAACAGTTTTACACATAGATGTTTAAAGAAACATAATGAATAAGATTGAGGGGCAAGTGGGTAATGAAGACTTTTAAGTCATTTGTGCTTCCTGTAATACATCTTGGAGAAACTTGCAGACAATTTAAATTCCTGAATTCTTTTTTTACACAAATAGTGACATATGAATATACCATTCTTTACTTTGCTCTTTTGCACTTAGGTCTGTATTTTATCATTGTAGCATTGCATTCTATTACTCAAATATTTAATTTAATTGACTTAGTATTAATGTATATTTATTTAGTTGCTAATCTTTAATATTGCAAAGAGTAAGTATAATTTATAATTATTCATATACAATTTTCATTTGTGTCCTTATATTTAAAGAAAAATGCAAAAAAAAAGACAAAAGAAAAAATACACAGAAGGAACACTGCTAGATCAGAGGATTCACTTACTTCTGTTTTGATAGAAATTGCCAAATTGTCATGTATAGAAGTTATACCACCAATGACATATAAGAATGTCTGTGACCCCACCACCACCACCAATTTCATCAATAGAAAATGCTTTCAATTGGAGGAGTATGTCAATACAACAGTTAGAAAAATGATTTCTTCGTAAAGGTTGAATTTTCATCTCTTTTATTATAATTAGGATTAATACAAAATTATATTAGAGATTTGTTTCTGAGTTTGTGTGTGTGTGAACTGTCTATTAATATCTTCAGACTACTTTTTAAAGAGTTGTTGGTATTCTCATAGTTTTGAGTACTCCTTAAAATGTACCCTAAAGAATTAAGAGATTATTTTCTGTAAAAAATTAATATCCCTTATGAATAAAGAACAAGACTTCTCAGCAAAATACCAGCAAAGCAATTTCAACTACATCTTAGAAAGGTTATTATACACTGTGACTCAGGGCTATTATCCCACTAACGCAATGCTGGTTCAACATAAGAAAGCGAATCAGTGTAACACACATATGAATAAAATTAAGATAAAAAACCCCCACATCCTCATTTTAAATGACAGAGAAAAAGCAAGGATACCTATCTACACTACTATTCAACATTATCTGGAAATCCTAGCCAAAGCAGGCAGGCAAGAAAAAGAAAGAGAAGTCATCCAAATTGGAAAAGAAGCAAAACAATCTCTATTCAAAGATGATGTGATTTTATACATGTATATATGATACACACGCACACACACACACACATATATATGAGTATAAATATACCCAAGAACCCACAAAAACTATCAGAGCTAATAGAAAAATTCAGAAAATTACCTAGTATAAGATTAACATGTAAAAATCTGTTGTACTTCCATATGTCAGAAATAAACATTTAAAAGAAAATTAATAAAATGAATCCATTTATAATAACATCCAAAATAATGAATTAACCAGGAATTAATCAAGGAACTAAACGACACTCAAAACTGGAAAATATTTTTGGAAAAAATTAAATAAGAACTAAAAAAATGGAAAGACATGTAGTGTTCATGTAGTGAAGACAATATTCTTTAGAGGCCAATATTACCAAAGCAATCTATACATTGAAGGCAATAGCTACCAAAATTTCAACAGCCTTTTTTTCCTTTGCAGAAATGAAAAAGCAAGCCTCAAATTCCTATGGACTTTTAAGAAACCTCAAAGAGTCAAAACCATATTGTAAAAAAAGAGAGAACAAACCTGAAAAACCTCACATTTATGCATTTCAAAACCTATTGCAAATCTACAATAATCAAAACATTGGAGTACCAGAGCAAGAACAGACATATAGGCCAATGGAATAGAACTGAGAGTCCAGAAATAAACCCATTCATCTGTAGCTAATTGATTTTTAATGAGAATTCCGAGATCATTAAATGGGGAAAGAATAGTCATCATTCAACAAATGGTGTGGGGACAACTGGATATCTATAGGCAAATGAATGAAATTGGACCCTTACACCATACAATACAAAAATCAACTGAGTGTGTGCTTGGGTGTCTCATTTGAATGGTCCAACTCTTGATTTCAGACCAGGTCATGATCTCAGAGTCATGAGATCGATCCCTGTTTAGGGTTCTGCACTCCTCAGGGAATCTGCTTGAGGAATCTTGCCTCTTACCTCTGCCCCTCCTCTCCTGCTCATGTCCTCTTTCAAAAACAAAACAAAACAAAACAAAAATCTCAAAATATACCAATGATCTAAATATAAGAGCTAAAATTATAAAACTCTTAGAAAAAAAATAGCAACAAATCTTCCTGACTTTCGATTTGTTAATGGAGTCTTAGATATATCAACAGAAACATGAACAACAAAAGAAAATGTAGATAAATTGCACTTCATTAAAATTAAAAACTTTTGTACATTAAAAGATGCTCTCAGGAAAGTGAAAAAGCAAACCTATAGAAAGGGAGAAATATTTGCAAATGATTTATCTGATAAGGATCTGTCTAGTGTCCAGAATATATGAAGAACTCTTATACCTCAACAGGAAAAGAAAGCCTGATTCTTTAAATGGACGAACTAGATAATACAATGATCAAGAAGGGTTCAAACAGACATTAATCCAAAGAAAATATACAAAGGACCAAAAGTATATGAAAAGATGTTCAATACTATTAGTCATTATGAAAATGCAAATCAAAACCACAACAAGGCACCACTCATATTAGGATGTCCAGAAGCAAATAAATGGAAAATTACAAGTCATGGCAAGGACGTGGATAAATTAGAAACCTCATAACTGCTGGTAGGAATGTAAAGTGGTTCACAGTGGAAAACAATTTATTAATTCCTCAAAAAAATTAAACACAGATTACCATACGATCCAACAACTGCACTCCTAGGCATATATGCTAGATATTTAAAACAGGCATTTAAACAGATACACATTCAGACATAGCGCCTCTATTCACAAGAGCCAAAAAGTGGAAGCAACTCAAACGTGGGTCAATAAATCGGTAGATAAATAAATTATAGGATATACAAACAATGGTATATTATTCACTCGTGAAAAGCAATGGAACATGTTACAATGTGGATGAACCTCAGAAATGTTATGTAAGTGAAAGAAGACATGAAATGTCAACATTGTATGACTCCACTTGTATGAAATATCCACAATAGGTAGAACCATAGAGACAGATCACAGATTGGTAGTTGCCAAAGGATGGGAACAGGGAGGAAGGGGAATAATTTAATGAGTGTAGAATCATTTTAGGGTGATGAAAATATTTTGGAACTAAATAGAGGTGATAGTTGCACATCTTTATGAATGTGCTGAATTGTTCACTTTAAGATGCTTACATATTTATGTAAATTTTGCCTCAATAAAAAAAGATTCATGTTCAAAGGTCCTTCTTACAGTAAATAAAAACTACTTTTTATTTTGCCTAGACAGGCCCTAAAAAGTGTAGTTTCCTAATAAGATCTATCCATCTACATTTATGGAATTTTGATATAATTTCATGTTTGGGGTTCATTCTATTGGTCTGAGACTAGCAATCACCTCGGCATGAAAGAAGAAGAAAAGAAGAAGAAGAAGAAAAAGAAGAAGAGCTCATATATTCAAGCACTAAGTTTATTTTTTGCTCTATTCCTCCATTAGATAATAATGAATTAGCTGAAAAAGAAAAAAAAAAACAATTAGAGAATGCAAACTAAATGCTTTTTTGCTTGCTGTCACTTTGGCAGGTCTTTCTTAGGATATTGCTGTTTCCCTTTCCAATAAAGGCCTTAGTTCAATGTGCTGAAAGGAAGAAAAGCCTTGAATCATTGCCTTTATTCAAAGACCTTTAAATAAATATCTCTTAGTAATAATTTTAAAATGACAAAAACAACTAAGACAGTAAGTGATTTGTTCCTTTTGCCAATTTGGTAAAGTTAAAATGCATAAAAAGACAAACCAAATTGTAAGAACATGTACGTTTTGTTTTGTAATGAATAAATCTTGATAACCATCAAGAATAATCAACTTTGGGCAGCCCCGGTGGCTGAGCGGTTTAGCGCTGCCTTCAGCCTAGAGCATGATCCTGGATACCTGGGATCAAGTCCCATGTCAGGCTCCCTGCACGGAGCCTGTTTCTCCCTCTGCCTGTGTCTCTGCCTCTCTCTCTCTCTGTGTGTCTCTCATGAATGAATAAATAAAATTAAAAAAAAAAAGAATAATCAACTTTAAACCTGCTACTCAACAGTTGCAATTATTTTATTTTTATTTTCTTATTTTTTGGCAGATCCAGGAGTGTCTCAAAGAATACGGATAAAGAGTAAATTGCATGTGGCTGTCTTACTATTCTTCTCACTATGGGATCTCCCATGCACTTGACCTGCATTAATTCAACTCCATGAAAACAACTTTGATGTTCTGTCAAAGATAACAGTTTTCTCAGCAGAGGAATTCCTGACATATTTATGAGTTATATCCTTATTTTGCAAAAAGTAGAAGTTGGGGATCCCCTGGGGGGCTCAGCAGTTAGATGTCTCTGAGTCTTGGTTTCAGCTCAAGTCAGGGTCTCATGGATCTTGAGACAGAGCCCCACATCCGGCTCCACAGAGAATCTGCTTGGGATTCTTTCCCCCTGCCCCTCGCCCTACTTGCACATGTGCACTCTCACTCTCCCTCTCTCAAATAAATAAATAAATCTTTAAAAAAAAAAAAAAGTAGAAGCTGTTTTAACTAAGATATTTCATCCTTTTAACAGACCAGGTTTTGCTGGAGTGAGATGAGGGCACCCAGACATCTGGATATCCTAAAACTGTGTGCTATCCCACTCCATCTTGGCCCTCCCAGCAACCTTTCATATTTTTTCCCCATTGATTAATGTTTCCTTCTCAAGTTTAAAATATCAGCTGTTGCTCAAATCTCAAAGGAAAATCAGGGCTCAGTCCTTAGAAGGTGCAAACAAATCTGTGTGACCCTAACAACAATGATCTTTTATGTGCTTTTCCTGTGACTTTTAAAAACACTAGACAGTATCAAATACTTGATTATTGTCAATATAGCAGTGAAAAGTAGCAACTTTTCATTTTAGTTGCAGCATTTTTGAAGCATTATCCTATTTGAGAGATTTGATTTTTTTTCTGTCATTCTTTTAATGAATTGCCCATTCTCGTCCTTTTATTTGTTTTTCTTTTAGCTTTGAGATATAATTGACAGCACTGTGTAAGGTGTACAATGTAATAGTTAGTTTTACATATATTGCCAATGGATTACCACCATGTTGACTTAACAGCCATCATTTTATGTAGTTACCAAAAAAAAAAAAAAAAAAAAAGGAGGAGAGAGGAAAAAGTTGTTGTTGTTGCTTTTTTTCTTATGATAAGAATTCTTAGGAATTTACTCTATTAGCAACTTTCAAATGTACCTCACCATCATAGTCTGGCTATAGTTAACATTCCATCCCCAGTACTTATCTTGTAACTGGAAGTTTGTAATTTATGACCACCTGCCTCCAATTCCCTTCTCCCACCCACCTCTGATAACCTCTGATAAGTCTGATCTCTTTCTAGGAGTTCCATGTTTGGGGTTTGGGGTGTGTGTGTGGGGGGGGTGCCTGTTTTTAAAATATATTCTACAAAGCCTGCCATTTGCAGCAACATGAATGAAACTTGACAGCATTATGCTAAGTGAAATAAATCAGACAGAGAAAGACAAATCCTGTCCTGTCCTTTATTCTACTGTTATTAAAGTCCTTGGGTTTTGTTTTCTTGTTTTTTTTTTTGTTTTGTTTTTTTTTTTGGTCTTGCCATTTAATGGTTTCAGTATTTCTTCTGACATTCAGAATCCTGTCTGTTAATAGTCTATATATTTGCAACATTTCTTCTTTTCTTTTTAACTTGTATTTCTAGAAGAGTCAAATAATATTTATTGTTCTTGAAGTAAAAGACTTTTATAAAGATACAAATGGGATTGTTTTTGTTTTTGTTTCTGTCTTCCTTTAACATGCTTTTCTCACTTCAGGAATTTTGCCTGGTACTTATTGAACTCTAGGTCTGTCCACACAGAGGTCAACATTCAAAATTTACCCTCCCCTCCCATTCTTACCCAAGTGGTTATGTCTCTAATTATTTGTTTTATTTCAACATTTTCATTTTTTTAATGGAGAACCAATTAATCAAGTAATTTGGTAGGTAGCATCTCTATTTTCTCTCCTCCACATAAAAATAGAGTCCTGACTGCTTCCATCTCTTTGTCTCACCCTCAGAATTCTAAGAGATTTTATCATTTTTGTCCTTCATATCCATTGTTCTGTTGACATAGTTCTATTCTGATATTTTTCTGTTTTAAATTCATTTTTTAAATGTACAATTAACTTTTGTCTTGTAAGACCTCCCTCCCTTATTCCATTTGGGAATTAATTTCTATTTCTGCTTGCCTCTCCCCTCCTTTTCTCACTTTTTCACTCCTCCTCATTGTGTATATCAACTTTCCTTTATTTCAGTCATAAAAAAACATGTTTCATTGAAATACATCAAAGTAAAAAATACCTAAAATATTGTCTTCTCTGTACCTCATTATTTTATGTTATGAAATCTTCTACTGTTCTTTAAAAAAAAAGGTTTGTTTTATTTATTTAGCCTCAAATTATTTAAACCAAAATTTCCTTGGAATCTGGATGAGTGGATTTTCTCATACACTCTTTCTTTCCACTTGGACAATTTTACAGAACTTATTGAAAATGCAAAGTGGAAGGGCACCTGGATTGCTCAGTTGGTTAAGTGTCTGTGTTCGGCTCAGGTCGTGATTCCCAGGGTCCTGGGATTGACTCTGGTCATTGGTCTCCCTGCTCCACAGGGATCCTGGCTCTGCCTCTGCCTGTCCCCCGCGCCCCCCCCCCCCGCCTCTCATGAATAAATAAATAAAATCTTTTTAAAAAATTAAAAACTAAATAAGATAAAAATGCAAAGTGGAGAAATTGTTATAGCCCAAAAAAGAATATAAAGGCCAGAGAATGGAACCAGAACAATGGGAGGGGAAATGGATTGGGGAACCAGAGTTGCTCAGCTTTGTCTCCCTTGTGAGACTGGACCTCTTGTGTAGAAATGATTCTACTGCTTCAGTCCATCTATGGGAATTAATAATCCAAAAGCCCAGCTCACTGTGATAGAAACCATTCCTGAAGGGCCTCCACTTGATCCAGGGACCCACTCTCTTCCTAGTTTGGTTAACAATTACTTCTCATGTCAAAGACAACTTTGTGAACTTGCAGAAAGGAAAAATAAAAGGTGCTACAGATGCCACCATGGCTATGTAGGTTGCTGCTAATTATAAACTTGTATCCCAAGGATGCTTGTAACTTCATGGGTCTGCATCCATTAAAAGAGATTCAAAAGATCGGCCTATGGGTCTTCCAGCTTCTCACTCTAGCTTTTGCTCCAACAATATACATGTAATGTCTGAAGCTCTACATCTATGCTTCTGTAACACTGTTGTTCGGGTTAAAAATTGGTACAATATTTATTAAAGTTTAAAATGGAATTTGCCTTGATGCATTAATTCCACTTCTAAAAATACTCACATAGTTGCCTACATACATATGAATGCTTTTTTTTTTCTCAAACTAATATTGTTTGTATGGGCAAAATCTCAGAAATAGCCTGTGTTAATCAGTGAGATAGAGATTGCTTGATTAGAGTGTATCCATAGAAAAGAATACTAAGCAGCTGTTAAAAGGCACAATGTAAAAGAGAAGGAAATATAACTATTATTCACTGTTAAAATGTTTAAAAGATTTAAAAAACAGAATCTAATAAAATGATATATGTATAAACATGTGAGACAGTACATACAGTCATAAAGACATTGAAAATATCTGAAAGACAAACTCAAAAGTGGCCAGAAATTTGGAATATGTCATGAATGGGAAAGTTTGGGAGCATAAACTCTTATAATCATACAATTCTATTTTCTATGATTTTTCTTTGTTTTTAGAAATTTATCAAAAAAAAGAAGAATACCTACAGGTTAGTGTTCATTGTTCCAACTGGATACCGTCCTTTCAATCTCCTCTTACCAGTTACTCCCTGCTCAGCTCCATGAATTCACTGTTTCTCCCCTTCCTTAGACATTCTTCCGCCCAAATTCTAACCAAACCTTTTTATGTAATTCAGCTCTCAAGTCTCATGTCTCCCATGTGGTTTTCTCTAGTGAATAACTGCCCTCCACAAACTGTTTAAACATTTACCCCACTGAGGATCCATAGCAGACTTTATCCTAATAGTGTATCTCACATAGCTCACTGTTGCCACTTGTTTGTCATGGCACAGTAATTTCCTTAAGAAGGGTGCCTGGATCAGCAGTTTCATGGTCTTATGTCCTGTATGGAGTGGGTGCCCAGTGAATGTTTATTGATTCATACTTTATGAAGTAAAATTGCTTTGCTTTCTCAAGTACTTTTGTATTTACAAGGTTTGCTTTGTTTGCCAGCATTTTTTTTTCAGACAAAAGGATGATCATTCATCTCTTTCTAACAGTATTTTCTCCATTCAAAATAGATGCTAACCTAGTAATTAGTTTCAAAATTTTAAGTCCATATAACAATAATGTCCATAATATATTAATTATTTCTGCTGGCCGTTGCCCCATCTTTATACATTAAATGTACTATTAATAGAACTCATAGTATGTCTTTTCATCCTTTAAATGGCTTTTATGAGGGCCTGAGCATTGAAGTGGTTTCCTCTCACACTATAAAAGCTTTCCTCCTTTATTTTTTTTTTCTGATCCTCTCATCTTTTTCTTTAAAGCCAGGATGATGGCCTCCCGTAGTGCTGCTGTGTTAATTCCAACCATCACATGAGAACAACCAACAGGATAAAAGAAAGCACATTACATGATTTTTTTTTTTAGTTTAAAAAGCATACCTGTGTGCTCACAAAAAATAAATGCCTTTCCCAATGGGAAAACACATTTATTATTTTCTTTCTAAGGCTTTGCCTCTAATGTAAGGTAGAGTTTGAGACATAGCAGTTCATTTCTGTTACCATTCTGAGTTATTGCCTTGCCAAAAATCCTAATGTGTGACTAGGCCTATGGAAAACTAAGGAACCTATTCATTTGGGACTAATATTATCATATTTTCCTGCATGCATTCATTTTCCTTGTAGGTAATTAGAATCAATGGAAATACATACATCCATTCAAAATAGAAAGATTGAAGGCTGAGCTTCTACCCATGGTGATGGAGCTGTTACTATAAAGTTGTTACTATACCAAACATTAAAGCACAGTGTTTACCAATCCATCATAACTCTGTTTTGCACAATTATTCCTTTGGATTAACACACAAAACCTGGACAGGCTTGATAAGACTTATCAATTTACCAATTAATAGGATCAAATAAGTTAAAAATTTTACCAACACTATTCCCTCCCCAAAATATATTAAACATATAATCTTAGATTAAAATATAAATGCTTCTGTTGAATAGATTTAACTTTAGGAAAGACTATTTTATATTTTTGCATCATGCCACAGACTGGTAAATATTTCAAACTGATCAACAGTGGTTAGCTGACCGATATTTGAAAACTTCTGATCTGGATCACTCTTGCAAATGAGGAAATCCATCACTTCTGAAGAATTTACTCCCAAAAGGTCATGGGATTCAATAATGGACTGATAAGGAATGAAACTCAGGCTTCCTTTGTCAGAGGCAAAGGGACTAGCATGTGTATTGATACCTCTTTAATGTTAAGACTCAATGCATCTTCTTCATTAACAAAAGTGTTCTTTTATGGTGAAGAAATTTTAAGGGTTAAATGAATTTCCAGAGGTTGATTTTATTTCAAAAAAAAACAAAAAACAAAAAACAAACATGTGATTAAGGCTAGTATTGCAATAAAGGATTTTGCCCTGTAAGAGGTAACAATCCTGTTGTTTTTTTTGAAATGACTAAGATCAATTACCCTCCCTCTACCTTGAGTAGCTATGAACATAAGAATTTAGAAATGTCTGGAGAGAACTTCTTTTGCAATCTATCTAGATGTCTGTTAAATGTGAAAAAAATAAAATAAAATATGTTAAATGAAGTGAATTATATTTTCAAATTTTCTGACGTGTAACTGCTTATACACCCTGGACCAAAATCAGTTTGACCATTACATATTCAGATATTACTGATTTTTTTTTTTTGGCCAAAATTTATATTAAAGGTTTTGTATCAGTCTTTGTGAGCCTGAACTGTTTTGTTCCTTCCTTTATAGTCCTTGTGTGTTGACATATAAAGCAACGCCAGGATCATTATACAACTTAGGAAGAGTACCTTACTTTATTCTTTGAGAGAGTTTGTATTAGAATGAAATTATTTTTTAACAGAGCAAATAATAAAATTCACTTTTTAAAACATTGAGGCAGCTATTTTAATTTAAGATTTTAGATATTATTTTTAATAGAAATATAATTTTTATTTGTATTCCTTTGATTCCGTTTTAATTTATTATTTTTAAAGAATGCGTAATTTTGCATACATTTTTAAGAAGTCCATCTATTTTGCTAAACTCTAAAAAAAATAGCATGTCTTTGTGGCTCTCTCATTTGTATCTTCTGTTCTATTTTATTAATATTTGCTCTTCTCTCTACTATCGACCTATGTATATCTATTTTATTATTTATTTTTGAACCACTAAATTGGAAGCTTAGTTTGTTAACTTTCGTTATTGCTTTTCTATGTTATAATGTCAGAAATTAATTTCAACTACTTCAGCATAGATAATATATTATGTATATCCTAATTTAAGTTAATCTCTAAGAGGAATTAAATGATTCTAATAACTAAAGCACACAGCAAGAATGCTTTGTCTGTATTTATGCCTCAAAAGGATTTTTAAAAATATAAAATTTAATATAAAATGTTTATCACAACTGAAAAGAAGAGTAGTATATCATTTTGCTCTTAGGTAGGTTTTACAAGAAAATCCTAGGTCTTATTGCTGTTTGAATTTACAACTGTATTCGGTTTTAAAGTATTATTTGGTACTGAGTATTACAAAAAAATTAGCCAGTAGCAGGGTCACAAGAACAAAGCCTCTTTATACCTTTAACTCTAAAAGTTGGAGCTCCAACCACAACAAAAATTCATGATTGTGAGTAGTCACAAGGCCAATAACAGTTCAAAAATTAATACAAGCACTTAGATAATACATGTCACTATAAGAATATTGAAATTTGCTTAGTACATCTATTTCTCAGGTGGTTGTGTTAAAACTCACAATTTTAGTGGATTCATATATTTCACCTTCTATTTCTGTCAATTTTTTATTTTCATATTTTGAATCTGTTTTAGATACATAAAAGTTTAACATTTTACAGTCTTCCTATTCTGCTTATAATTTTTGTCAATACTGATTTATTCAGATTTGTTTCACAATCTTACTTTGTATTTGGGTTTTTCCCCCCCCACATTCCTTTTCTTCACTCTTCCTTTTGGTTGGGTTGATTGACTTTGTGTTTGCTTAACTTTTTTTGTTATTATTCTGGTAATTATACTTTTTATTTCTGTGCTTTAATTAGAAATTTTATAGATATTTTATTAGACTTTTTGTGTGTACTTCAACAAGTCCAGATTAGCAATTAGCTTTGTATTCCTCTTCTCAAACAAGATACGATCTCAAAAAATTTCTGATTCTCTAACTTGTTGTTTACCTGGTTCTCGAATCAGAGCTTGGTTGTTTGGTTGGTTGGTTGGTTGGTTGGTTGGTTTTTGTTTGTTTGTTGTCATTTGTTTATGATTCTTGATTCATGTTCCATAGATCTTTTGTATGTGAATATTTGAGGCTAATTTTAAAGTGAGTTCCTCCTTTAAGAGGTACAGATTTCTCCAAGCAGATGCAAATTTCACCTTCTCACTTTTATATGTTTCTATTTATCTATCCTTTGTGGACCTTTATTATTATTATTATTATTTTGCTTTCAAGTCTAACCAACAATTTGAAAAATATTTTAAGTATCTTATTCATTGTTTTAAGTGTATGGTACATCGAGCTTACCATAGTGATAGAAAAAGGAATCAACCTCTAATTCTTTTCTAAAACACTCATTAAAAGGTTCAGAACAACATGAGATAGAAATGTCAAAAGGGCTTTGAAGCAAATTATTTTATCGTCTAATAGACACTTTATATAATAGTACATATTATCTGTAGAGTTTTCTGTATCCTCTGCTATTGAGTTTTTCCTCTTGTTTCTAATATTTGAACAGTGAAGATCTCTACCACCTTAGAAGGAACAGACAAAAGGAGAAATTATTACCTGGCCAAATTCTGACAAATAACTATGAGAGGAACCCTTTTTCTATAAACCAGAAAATTGGCAGTTGTGAAATTCAACTGGTATTCTTTTTACATTTAAGGAGTTGAAAGCCATTTTTTTTTCTCCAGGGAAACACACAAATATCAAGCATGCATAATGTATGTGGCTGGAGACAGTGAGAGAGAAAGAGAGAGAATTTCCATTCTTTTATTAAGGAAAGTTATTAAATATGCAGAAATTGTTTTGTTGAAAAGAGTAGCCAGACCTTCAAGGGCCACACATGAGAAGCAATAATGAGAGATACGAATTCTCTTTCCAGCTGATGGAAGAATTGTAAAAATGGAAAAATGTCTAGAGATCTTTCAATCTACAAGATCTTGTGTCTCCAGGAACAATCATCCTTGGGATATTTCTATGGGCAACACAAAACAATGTTCTCACTTCCACGGGGACTGTGGAATGTTATCAGGGTGTCACTATAGCTGATTGTGATGTTACTTTCTAGTCAACCAGAGAAGCTCCTTGCCCAGGGTGAAGATGAGAATAACATGATAGAGAAGTGAAGCCGGCAAATCACAAAACAAAGGCCAACTGGTCTCATTTCATCAGTTATGACTACATGTAGCACTGCATGAAAAATTTTAGTTTCATGAGGCAAACATTGCCTACTGTCTCTCTCTTTTTTTCAGTTTTACTAAAAATAAGTGTTTTATTGACATATAATGAACATATAGTGCTACAATAGTTTCAGATGTACAATACAATGATTCAACAATTCTATACATGACTCAGCTCTCATCCTAGTAAGTATATTCTTTTTTTTTAAAGATTTTATTTATTTACTCATGAGAAACACACAGAGAGAAAGAGAGAGAGAGAGAGACAGGCAGAGGGAGAAGCAGGCTCCATGCAAGGAGCCCGACGTGGGACTCCATCCCGGGACTCCAGGATCAGGCCCTGAGATGAAGGCGGCGCTAAACCCCTGAGCCACCAGGGCTGTCCTAGTAAGTATATTCTTGATCAACCCCCATCCACTAGTCTGTTCTTTGTATTTAAGAGTCTAGTTCTTTTGTATGTCACTTTTTTCTTTGTTCATTTGTTGGTTTCTTAAATTCCACACATGAATAAAATCATATACATTTCCTCTCTTTTATTTTTAAGTTTTTAAAATTTTACTTCTGTTATTTTAAAACAAAATCAGTCTTGCTAACATTATCTTTCATGCATAGCCATCACCTATGGGATATATTACCAGTATATATGTAAACATAAGTAGACTGATAAAACACCAGAATATAAATAAGCATAAGTATTTTTTGGATAAAATTTAAATTATACATTACCCTGGATCTCTCTTTTCATTTATTATTACATCTTTTAAAGTTAATTCACATAAACCTCATTATTTATATAAGTAGAATGAACACTATAATGTGTTCAGCCATTTTCTCCCTTATAAACACGTTTCCCTAGATTTTTTATATATTACAAGCACTGCTGCAAAAAAAAGAAAAAAATCACTGATTTTAACAGATGGGGAAGTACTGGAGTATAATCATAAAAAAATAGACAATGAAATTGAAGTAGAAGTAGACACAAGTCTTCATAATTAGCTTCATGGGTTTAAGTCATTTACTAAGAATATTTGAACCTTATTATGTTAATTTTAAAATGATATTTTTAAACTATCCAAGATGGCAAATCAGTTTCAATTTACCTACACAATTGCTGCCTGGAATGCTCTATTAAGCGAGAATCTAAAGTCATATTTTCCACAGCTGGAGACGTGCCATGAAAGTGGCAAATGCAGTGTGTATTTATCATCCAATTCTAGCTTACCATTTTATAACTATAACTTAAAGGATGGTATGAAATCTGAATTGTTTAATGAAGATCATTTAAAAGAACTAGTAGTGTTTGGTTTTGGAAACATATTTTTTCAAATAATCTGATTTGAGTTTCTCTGTAAGAGGACTAGAATCAGTTGTTGGAAGAGAGGGTCAAATTTAAACTTTAATAAAGAAAGAGTTTTCTTGCAGTGAGAGTGTTTTAATAATGAAACAAGAAACTTGTTGGATAGATTTATTCAGAAGAAGCTAGATCACCATTGAGGATGTTTTAGAAAGAAAACTCATGTAAGGATGGTATAAGAAAGAATATTTATTATGTTTTAGACACTGTGACATTCATTTCCACATATGTGACATTCTAGTTGATTATTAGAATAAATTTGCACGTGTTAACTATACCAATCATGGTAAAATTAAAGGAAGAGCTGATGGCCAACCTGAAGAGACAGTAGTTCTGAACGCATTTTAAATTAGTTTGTCCCAATGAATAAGCCAACTTCAATTAATTCACATATACCTTTCAGTTAATGTTCTGTAAGAATTTCCACTGCAAAACTTAATTTCAGAATCTTTGCCACACCACAAGTAGGGCAGCAAAGTCATAACTTAGTTATAAAACTAAGTCAACTGTCAGCTTCAGTACATTTCTTTTATTCTCAAACTGTTTTAAGTCACTCAGTGAAGAATGGCAGGAAAAGAAAAATACTAGGAAAAATTATGCAAAGTACTAATGTTTTGATAATTTAAGGTAAATATTATTCATATTAAAAGTACTGGATATAATTTTTATTACAAATACAAGGGGATCTGGGCAGCCTGGGTGGCTCAGTAGTTTAGCACCTGCCTTCGGCTCAGGTGGTGATCCTGGAGACCTGGGATTGAGTCCCATGTCAGGCTCCCTGCATGGGGCCTGTTTCTCCCTCTGCTTGTATCTCTGCCTCTTTCTCTGCATCTCTCTGTGTCTCTCATGGATAAATAAATAAAATCTTAAAAAAAAATACAAGGGGATCTCACGTTAAGATTATTTTTAATAGAAAATCAAGAGATTTGAAATCTCAGAAAACTAGGAGAGAAACCACAAAGTTTGACCTAGCCTAGAGAATTCTGTCAAGATAAATAATCTCTGCATATAAACTTGGATGATTTTCTTTGGCCAAATTTGAGGAGAGAGAAATTTCAAAACTGTTATTCAGTTTGGAAGTAGGGCAATTTTAGGGCCAGAAGAGTGATAAAAGAAAATGCTATCCCACTTCTAGCAATGTGGTGAGGGTAGAAAGGAGTGATAGCTTTAGTGCAGTATTTTTCCAGAAAGCATTTTTATCTAAGGCCTAATTTTCCTTATTATTATAACTTCTTGTCATGAACCTCCTCGTTACCTCATCCCTATTTAATTTACACATAGAGAAACTCTTCTATTGACATTGTTTTATCTTATTGCTCCACTGTTTAAAAACCAAGGTACTTCCTATTTTATAATATAGGGACCAGAAGTCTGTGTACTATGTATACAAAGCTGCTGTGAAGATTATTTAAAATAATAGAAAGGAAGGTTTCTTTCCCTGCACAATATTAGGAAGTTACCAGAGGTTATATCTTTCTTTTCTTTCTCCCCAACTCATGGCATTTTTCTCTTTCCTATATTCTTTCCCTTTGTTCCGTGCCATTTCAAAGCATAATAAACCCTTCTTTCAGGTGTGCATTTCTCTTGTCTACCCTGCAGTGTGACCAGGCCACTGTGTCTCCTAATAGTCAAACCGCAGAGTCGAGTCTGTAACAAAATAAACATTTACATGACTTAATTTTCTAGATGGAACACTTTAGGCACTTGTCTGTGTAGGGGTGCAGTGGTTGGAGGTGTAGGGTGTTTGACTACCCTACAAGGAGTTGTAAAGAGTGTAGATCAACTTTTTTTTCTTTTTTTGAGAGACAGAGAGAGAGAGAGAGAGAGAGAGCATATAGGGGATGCAACAGCAGAAGAGGGAGAGAGAATCTTAAGCAGTGTCCACACCCTGGAGCTCCACATGGGGCTCGATCTCAGGACCCTGCAATCAGCGCCTGAACTGAAATCAAGAGTCTGACTGAACCACCCAGAAGCCTCCATAGACTATTTTTTTTAAGTCATCTATTATTTCATCCCAAAAGTATAACAATACTCATAGTAACAAAATTTGGTGGTGCCCCGGATCACAAGGGTCCTGTGTAGGGGGAAAAAAAAAGGCACCTCTGAAAGGCTTTAAGCAAGTAAGAGATATAGTCAGATTTTGCTTTGATTCTAAGTCTGTGAAGAATTTGAGCCAACAAAAAATGACTAGGTGATATTCAAAGAGGAGTTTTTAAATATTGGCAGAATATTAATGGCTAAAGTCAATTAGACTTACTTGTTAAATGACAGTATCATCCACTAAGTGCCATTTCTCAATAGGGCGAGTTGCCCAGGACACAGAAATGAGTAGAAGAAATCTGGATACAGGAAATCAGGACAATATTTAACACAAAGGTTTGGTGTGATTTCCAAAAGGAAAACGAACAAAAAACTTGTAAATGTTTTTTCTAAACAGTACTCTAAATTATTATTCAAACAATAAATTTAGTTCCTAATCGTTGTAAAATGTCAAATTTTCAGACATTTATTCTCCACATGTATGTGTGCATAAGCCATGCACACACACACGCACATGCACACACACATTAGGTAACTGCATTCATTATTATGTTGATTTTTTTAATCCAAGGCATCTTTCTTGTTTTCAGTCTCTTTGTTTCTCATTCCTTTGTATGAAGTTGATACGTGTGCTAAAAATTTTAATTCTATTCTTATTTCAAATCCTAGCTAGTGCTTTCACCCCCACCCCACAATAAAATGTACCATTTCCTTTACCTTTTTCTTCTTCACCATGTTGCCAGTTTTTTAGTTTTGTTTTTGATTTTTCCTTTGTTTCCCTAGCTGCCACTTTCAATTCGTGTTTAAGAACAGACTTCTGGGGGCACCTGGGTGGCTCAGTGGTTAAGCATCTGCCCTCAGCTCAGCGCATGATCCTGGAGTCCCAGGATCGAGTCCCACATCAGCCTCCCTGCGTGGAGCCTGCTTCTCCCTCTGCCTGTGTCTCTGACTCTCTCTGTGCCTCTCATGAGTAAATAAATAAAATCTTTAAAAAAGAAAAAGGTGATGACTCCTGGGTTGCCACTCCTGAGTAGCTGTGCGAATTTCCTTGGCTAGGACTCCCTCGAGAATCTAGACTCCGAAAGCCCTGCATCCCTGTTCAGCTGCCTGCTTTGGGATGGACAAGCAAGGGTGGGCAAACCAAAATATCACATCTCTCTAGGATTCGGATATCTGCCTGGCAGCAATGCTTTTCTCCAATCAATTCTTTTCTTCAAAGAAAAGTTGTGTAGAATTGGTTTGCTTGCTGCTGGGACAAAATATTGTGCTTTCTGATCTCCGTGCATACAGAGCTGGGCCAGGGCCAGGCCACCTGCTTCTAGGGCTGCCGCTTCTTCAAGTAATTTTTCCATCATCTTTCTACCTCTCAGAAATTTCTTGAATTATCAAGTCTCCCTGCTGTCCAAATTCCCTTCCTTTTATGCTTATTTGACTTTAGTCTTTTTATGACATTCTACTTGGGCATTAGGAGTGAGGAGAGGCCAATATCCAAGAATGTTAAATAGTAGCTATTCATGTTTATATGTGTATCCTATTTACACATATTCTTACTTTTAGAAAACTGAACTGAGAACGCGGGCTTTCGATGAATCTCTATGATGCTGTCTTTAGTCAAGAAATAATAAGAGTAGATGTTCTCTCGCTGTGCAGAAGTCAGTGTAGAATGGCTTTGAGTTCAGAGAAAATGGGATCTGGCCTGAAGCTCAACACCACCTTGTGTCTTTGGGGAAGTTGTCTAATCTCCCTGAGGTAAGGCCTGCTTTGCAGTAGATAAGCAGGAATAAAACACCCTAAATTATGTATGATGCATAGCAATACCTGGAATAGAATAATAAGTGCTTAATGGACACTAAAATGGGAATGAGTATAAGCATTGATGTAAATAGGCGTAGAAATAGGTCTATAAACTGATCACTAAGTGCTGGGCCCTGACTCTGCTAGGCCCTGAAGGAAAAATGGAAAGATAGACATGTTTCCCACCCTCAGAAAACTCTCAAATAACTAAGTAAGCAAATGCAGTTAAGTGTACTACTAGCATAAGAGAAATAGATGATTGTTTTAAAAGTTTATGACTTCATGTGCTGATAAGTTGTTTTCAGTAAACCTTCCCAGAAAATTCTCCCAATGCTTTTTAGCCATTAGAAAGGCATCACTCTGCCTACTTGTGAGCTGTAATACCTCATGGGGCTTATCAATTCAGCAGAGTCAGGCTGAATCATTTATTAAATTAGTAAGCTACAAAGAGAACGCCCAGTGTGAGTCACAGAGAGCTGTTGCTAACTCCAGAGTTGCCTGCTGGCTCTTTGAGGCTTTGCTGAACTCCCGTCCCAGTGGGGAGGGCCGAGACAAAGGAGACAGATATAGGGGACATTTAAACACTACAGTTCAATTCTCTTCTTTTATGGGCCTCCGTGGTTTCTCTCCTGGCATTAAAGCCAATCAGCAGCGATGTTTCCTTCTGCCACAGAGACTGTGATGCCAAATCAGGAAATTTAAGCAAAAGAAAACAGGAGTTGCTTCTCCTTCACGCACAGGATCGACCCTGGCACAAGAACAGGAGTCTCTCTCTTTCTTTTCTATTTTATCATAGATCCCTTGAGGTATGGCCCAGCTCTGACCATGTCTCACCTTGTGGTGTTCACTGTGGTCTGTTACATCAGGAGTTAGAATCTCTTCCTGGAAGACTGCCCTGAATTTGAAAAGCATCTGTATAGTAAGGTAGTATGGGGAGCCGTTGGAGAAAATGCAGTATAGTCACAAAGGAATTGGCGATTAAAATGATTGAGAAATAATATATTTTAGAAGAGCATCAAGAAAGACAAATTGCCTGGGTTGAAAATGAGAAGCCTCACCCTGTTTGATTGAATACTGAAACTAAGTAAGCATAGACCCTGGCTTTGTTTGTTTGTTTTTTTTTACGATTTTATTTATTTATTCATGAGAGACACAAAAAGAGAGGCAGATACATAGGCAGAGGGAGAAGCAGGCTTCCCAAGGGGACCCTGATGCAGGACTTGATCCCAGGACCCCAGGATCACGACCTGAGTCGAAGGCAGACTCTCAACCACTGAGCCACCCAGGGGCCCCTAGGCCCTGCTTTTAAAAAAATAAATAAATAAAACATTTGTAAGAATTATAATAAATTACAACATAAAGCCATACAAGGAAAAGAAAAACAGCTAGAAAGATTTTCAGTTACAAAAAAAATCATTTTAATAAAAAGAAAAGCAAACACACCTGAGAGTGCCTTTCTGCAGGTACCAAAAGAAATCTTAATGTAGGTTTCCTTCCTACACATTTGTTGTCCTCTCAGGACTGGTACCTCAGGCCATTTTGCAAGTGCACATAGAAGGAGCAGCCCAAAGTGCTTGTCTATGCTGCTGATCTAAGAACACCCTTCTAGAGTCCCCTGTTAGAGTCAATGCTTTTATTTATTTATTTATTTATTTTTAGAAAAATCTCTAAATCTGGGGCACCTGGGTGTCTCAGTGGTTTAGTGTCTCCCTTGGGCTCAGGTCATGATCCCAGGGTCCTGGTATTGAGTCCCACATCAGGCTCCCCCACAGGGAGCCTCCTTCTCCCTCTGCTTGTCTCTCCACTTCTTTCTGTGTGTCTTTCATGAATAAATAAATATAATCATAAATCAATCAATCCATCCATCCATCCATCCAAAGTAATCTGAATGAGTATGGTGGACCAATGACTTTATAAGATAATTTGTGGGGATCTCTGGGTGGCTCAGCGGTTTAGCACCGCCTTCAGCCCAGGGCATGATCCTGGAGTCCCAGGATCGAGTCCCACATCAGGCTCCCTGCATGGAGCCTGCTTCTCCCTCTGCCTGTGTCTCCACTTCTCTCTCTCTCTCTCTCTCTCTGTGTGTGTGTGTCTCATGAATGAATAAATAAAAATCTAAAAAATAAAAAAAAATAAATAAGATAATTTGTTTATTTTTAAAACCCCACAGTTTTATTTTTCAGATGCTCTGAGCACTTTTGGGAAAACAGGATATCATATTATTATCTAGAAATAATAATCCCATTCAACTCAGTAAGATGGTTGGCTCTTGCCCTGTGTCCTGGGCCTCCCTCCGTACCATTCAGTTCTGTTTCCTTCAAGGACGTCTGCTTTCACAAGTACGGTTTTCAGCATAGAACCATCCTTCAGTGAGTTTTACATATTTGCCTTGGAAGCCTTGTTTACACCCGTGCAGACTTTCCAGATGCTTTTGAGTTGCAATGACACTATCTTTGTACCAGATTCTGTCCTTTATCTAATTAGCAACACCAAAGTGCGTATGAAAAAACTTGGAAGTCCTCTTTACCCAGGTCCACCCAGAGGAGTAGTTTTATCATCTACTAATAATATGTTTGCCTGTGGTATGCGATAGTTTAGTTTTATCAATAAGAGAAGTTAATTCACCCTATAGAAAACTTGATTCACCAAAATTCTCAGGCATTTGGCTTACTTATCAATGGAAGAAGTGGTCCACATTTCCCAAGGTTCTAAGAGGGTCTTCCGTCAGCAACCAGATTTTTGAAAAGTGTTGGGTATGAGCAAATTGAAGTATCAGAACTATGGAAGACTGAGCGTGCGGTAGGTGATGGTTCCTGCCCTCTGCCCCTTAAGTCTTCAATGGGCTTGTGTGATCTGATGTGTATCCCAGATATCTGGTGTTTAGGAGATAAAGGAGTGAAGAGTAAAGTTTAATAAGTCAGTATGATCTGGGGTAGAATTCAGCCATCCACAGTGTCTCAGAAGTGGAAGCAAAGAAAAAAGTGAGAGGTGAATCATGGAGAAGTGGAGAGAGGGCCTTGACCTGCCCGGCTGTGGAACTGGAGATCTGGATAGATTTATCACTGATCACCAAGGGGCAGGGTGGCTCTGTGTTGATTACACAGGCTACTGACTACATGATAGAAAAATGCAAGAGGTCAGATAATGCTACGGATCACAAAACAATGATCAAAAAGTACAGAGAAGTATTCAGATACTATGGAGTCCCTACAAGGCAGAAACCGAGCGTTACAAAGGGGCTTCATGCATACTTTGCAATATGAGTTGAAATAGTGCTTATGGATATTCCGTCCTCCAGACTGAGTCAAGAAATACCAATGAGTCCTGCTAGGCCAAGAAGGAAGAAAAAAAAAAATTCTTTCTGTGCCTATTTCTTGCTCCAGAGTAACTATTTCATCCTACAATGTCCTTTTAAAAGCTCGATAGTGCAAATGTATAACCGTGGAGAATATATGCAGTGACCCTGAGTGCCCCAAATCTATGGATCAGAGATGTTACAATTCAGGTCCCTTTTGCCAAGGGACCTTCTACTGCAATCGGTCATGAAATTATGCAGAGAATGCAATACATGGAACAAGATCGCTTTGACCTTAGGCTTTAAATAAAACATATGTGAAATATATCAGATAAATCAGATATATTTTATGTATGCATAGAATATATAAACATATATTTAATATGTAATTTATCTTATACACACACAAACACACATATATCAATAAACATAAAGACAGTTCACTCAGGAGATTTAGCGAAACTCACTCCGCATTCTGGGAGGCCATGTGGGCAAAGGCAATTAAGATCCATTTTTCTAGCAGTGTATTTCTCGGAGCAAATTTTTTCATTGAGAGGTTGAGTTTTCCCATTTAATTAAAAGTGAAAATTGATCATCCCATTAAAAGATCTTAGATAACATACGTGGTTATTTGCTTGACATGAAGTTGCTGACAACCGTTGTCCCTGATCTCCTGGCCTGCCATTCAGTTTTATGAAAGGCTCTAAAGTTACTGGAAATAAAGACAGATGTTCTCACTTACTTTGCATCTGCTCCAGCTATCAGCTTGTTTCCTTGCACTACCCTTAAATTATCCCCTAAGGTCAGAAAAACATCAGACACATTTTTTATTCAATATTACGAGTGAAATAAGGAAATGTTTGGAGAAAAGAAGGAAATGTTTTGGAGGTGGTAGAGAGGAGACTCTTGCTTTTAATCACTAATTAGTGTGGTCTATAAACATGAACTATTGAAGGGCTTGATGGAATTTTGTTTTATAGCTGGAGTTTTTATGCTTTTATTGGCTACAGCAAACACCTGGGGTAAGAAGCCTTTGCTTCACGTAATAAAAAAATTATAATAGTTTTCTTGTTATTATTGAATGTTAATGACAACCTGATAGGTTGGATATCGCAAATCCATGGCACGACTTTAATTTAATGTTAACCAAACGAATGTATATCCCAGATATCTGCACTGTGCCCATTGAAAATTAAATCCAAAGCTCATCATAATAAATAGCACCACTTCAAATCAGAAAACCAGAAGCCTTTCTACATAGTAAGCTTTCTCGCAGATCATTTCTATTATTAAAAAGCTAATTTGATGAAAGCCCAAGTCTCCTTTATTCTTTGATATATAAAATTCTTCTTAATGTTATCTGGGAATTCCCAGGTTATTTTAAAAACCTTAGAAAATGGTCAATTTGCAGGTTTTAAGTTTTCTAATGTCCTGGGCCACATGAAAAACTAGTTTTATGTCAGTAAATATTTAACTACCTTTTCTATGAGATGGAGCCGGAACACAAGTAGTACTTTTAGAAAATTATAGTTTGTGGGGTGCCTGGGTGGCTCATTTGGTTAAGCATTCAATCCTTGATTTCGGCTCAGGTCCTGATCTCAGGTTGTGAGATCGAGCCCTGCACTGGGCTCTGCACTGGACATGGAGCCTGCTTGGGATTCTCTCTCTCCCTCTCACTCTGCCCCTCCCCATATCTCTCCTTCTTAAAAAAAAAAAAAAAAAAAAAAAAAAAAGATTATACTTTGCATTCAAAATAAGAAGGGCCTTACTATGTGAAATATTACCATGGCAATTTATTTCCCATTTCTGTATATGCCAGTTACAGTCACTGTCTCAAGACCATGTATTATGATTAAATCAAAGAGACCACATGCTGAGAAATGTTTTTCCTTTGAGAAATTGTGGATGATTTAACATTACCAATAGTTATTGCTGCTGACATAAATTCAAAATTAATGGTGGTGAATCAGAAATATCATCAATATTTAAAGGACTTCATTTATTGAAATACTACATATACCCATATAACCTTACAGATAGATAGGGACAAAAGTCTCCATCAACATAGCAAGAGGACACTGGGAATCAGAGAGAGAGAAAGAAAGAGAGAGAGAAAGAGAGATGCTCATATCAATGGCTTTTTATGTAAGGAGGAAACGTCTTTGTTCCTATTCTCAGAGAATCATGCACCCAGTGTAGCTTAGTTAAGAAAACAAAAACAAAAAAACCTGAAAGTGGGCATGATTGGTAGATAGTATTCAAGGTGCTTTCAGGAAAGCCAGGTGAAATCTTAAGACTTTTTTTTTTTTTTTAATTGGCTGAATAATTTTCGTCTTTAGAAGCTGGAGGGGTAATTCGGCTTGACACTCCCGGCCTAGGGAGCCTAATGGCCCTGGTTTTCCCCACACTCTCCCAGTGTGAGCCCTGGAAGTCCTACATCCTGGGAAACTCCTCAGTCCTGGATAAAGCAGGGCAGCTGGTCATTTTTCCAGAGTATCTGCACATTGACCTCAAATGGCAAATGTAAGGTACCCAGCTGCAGTTCAATAAAGGGCTCCAGGCAGGCACTTGGGTTTCCTCTTTTCACTATTTACTTGATGGATGACCTTGAGCACTTAATTTTATCTCTCTGAGCCGTTCAGTTTCATCATCTGTAAAAGGGAGATAATACCTAACCTAGTAAGTTTAAGTAATAATGAAATAATGTATATGAAGTAGTACGCACATACAAGGTTTGAAATAAATGGTCTTTTCATTTTCTACTTAAGCTATAGCTAAAAAATAAAAGATATTCTCAAAATCAAGCTTAATAGTAAAGCTGTTTGAAACCATATTATATCAATATATCCTCTCTCAAGTAAATACATAGGGAATAAAATTACATGAAATTGGCCTCCTTTTCCAATCATCCTGCGTAAACAGAAAGCATACCACAAATAGGATGAGTGGCTAGACCCAATATAGTTAAGTAATGCTGATGCCAAGTGCTGACACTTCACATCACTGGAGGGACTGTTCCTTTTACTGAGGATTTCATGTTTAAAACATAAGAACAAAATAAAGATATATCACAGCCATACCACAGTGATTCATGCCAGATATTTTGCTCCTCTATTTTCTTTTTATTGGGTGATAGAGGAGAGAGAAATAGTGCAGGACAATATAAAGCAGCCTACCGTACCTCCATTCTGCTCTTTTAACTGGGATGAAAAATCTGAATACACAGATTTAAGAGGCATAGTGTCGCTTTCTCTGAGAAATGCATATTAATGATTACCAGCTGGAAAGGGAGAAAGGGAGCGTTCATATTTTGCCTGAGAGTCAAAAAGACTAATCTACAGTATGGCATTAAAAGTGACTCTAACTTTTTTATTAAGCCAGTTATTCCCTGGGAACACTTTTGTAATGATCACCTATTTCCATAGGGATTGAATATTAACTAACCTTGTGAGCTCTCCCCTCATTTTTGTCTTCACAAATATCTTTGAATAAAAACAGAATAGCTTTTGTTTGTACCAATATGACAAGTTTGAAGCCACAGATGCTATGCTTTTTTACACTTTTGTGTGGAGAGTTTTGGCTGATTCCTAATGCGACAAGAATCATAACGGTCACTCAATACATGGGTGAAAGGGGAGGAATGACTCTTTATGCCAAAAGGGAACTCAATGGTAAAAATACAGAATTGTTTAGGTATAATATTATGACTTTGGACTTTTGAAATGGATATAAACTGTAAAATTCCAACAATAATTAGGTTTCGCAACAACCTTTCTTGACTATTTTTAACAAGTCCTATTTTCTAAATCTATATCTTCTCCTGTAAGGGAAACTGAAGAGGTTCCACCCATCTCCTTCTTGGAGAAAAGTTATCAATTGAGCCAATAACAGTTTGGTTATCCATTCAACATCCTGTGTGGGAACTGCACTGCTATGGGGAATGTTATTGTTTTTTGTGTCTTGATTT
This sequence comes from Nyctereutes procyonoides, assembly GCF_905146905.1. Lineage (NCBI taxonomy): Eukaryota > Metazoa > Chordata > Mammalia > Carnivora > Canidae > Nyctereutes > Nyctereutes procyonoides. Next base: position 10,670,055 of record NW_026575122.1, read on the forward strand.
GGCTATTTTGCATCCTAAGAAAACTCTATACAAAAATTATGATCATGTGCCTGCCAATACAGAGCTTATAACATAGTCCAGAAGGAGTATTACAAGTTAGCTCCGAGATATTACCAGTAAGTATATTACAAGAGCTACGATAGTATCATCACATTATATGACCTTGAGAACACAGTATTTATTTATTATTTACATTTTCACTAAATGTTAACATTAGTCATATCCGTGACTGTGACCATCAGCAGTTACTGTATATTTTGTTCTTTTGGTTAATTGAATTTCACATTAAACTTAAATACCTGTGGTGCTTTGCTGTGAATAGGAGATAGTCCATAGCTCCTTTGTTTTCCTTTTCTTTGGGGGAGGCTTATTTTTTTTTAATTTAAATTCAATTAGTTAACATAAAATGTATTGCTAGTTTCAGAGGTAGAATTTAGCGATTCATCAGTCTTATATAATACCCAGTGCTCATTACATCTCATGCCCTCCTTAATGTCCACCTCCCAGTGAACCCGTCCCCCTAGTCCATAACTTCTTCAACCTTTACATCATCCCGGCAAGGTTAACACACCTCTCCCCTGAATTTTCACCATTAACAAAAATCTACTGCTGCTATACCTACTCAAAAGACGAAAAACAAATTGTCTCTTTCCATATATCCAAAGATTAGCATGCTAATGTGCTGCGGATTTAACAAAAGATCTACTCCCTTTGAGTTGCAATGGTTAAATGGCATAAAAGATACAAGGTTGGTCTAATAAAAAATATAATACACGTGCATACATTTTTCGCAGTAGAAAACAAACTTCGAAAGACATGATTCAGCTATTTTTTTCTAAAGAACATTGAATCAGAGCAAGTAAGTTCTGTGGAGAGAAGAATTCCTAATCTCCTGCAGTGTTTCACAGTGGGAACATGAGTCGAACTAGGAGTGGAGCAATCCTTAGTCACGCAAGGTATTTGGGACAGTAGAGGACATCAGCATGCTGACTCCACTCATCTTATGTGAACAGTGCCTTCCTGACGCTGTTGCAGAATAATCGGTTTCCTCCCCATCTGCACACACGTATATCCAAAACAGTCTTAGGGAACCACTGTAATCTTATTCAATACTCCATCAGGGCACTTGAAAATGTCCTTCCAAACACTCAGAGTTTGAGCTCTAATTTTAATTATGCTAATGCATTTTGCTGAATATATTTTGCCATCTGTGTCTTTTCTCTGCAGTCAATAAATCTGTACTTTATTCACATAGATTTAAATTAAAAAAAATAAATCCTATAAAATGCTTTATAAATATATTTCTAGACATAAACTCTGTATCTCATCATCCAAATGAAGCTCCGATATGGGTAATCCATGACATAGCAATTATAAGGGGCTACTGATGAATGAAATAAAAACTTCCCTCCTTCCTTTTTTTTTTTTTTAACTTCCCTCCTTCTAAAGCAGTGCCACTACTTATGTATGGTTCTTCTCTCCCTGTAGGGCTGGAAATTTCTGACCTCCTGCTAGAGTCAAATCTGTTTCATCACTGTCAGCTATGTCATTCTTTTCTAGAATTAGGGGCAAGACAGTATTTAGAGATCACCTGTTTCAGATTCTTCATAAACAAATGGAAATAGTAAGAGAGGCAAAGAAATTAAAGCAGTAAATAATCTCCTTGGGGGAAGAAAATGAGATTTGATGATAATAACAGAGTACAATGACCAGAGGAGTGATTAGAGAAAAAGATTGGAAGTGAGTGGGAATTCCATCATATCTTGTAGTTCTCATGACCCAAACCTAACTTGAGGCTACTTAGGAGCCATACATAGCTCATGGCTTCAAGAATCACCCCTTCAGAGAGGGATTTTCAGTTACTATAGAAAAAGATGATATTACTCAAAGTTTTGTCAGAATATTATCCAGAAAAGAACCAACTAGCTACTGTGAGGTCAGTGGAGGAAGGTCTTATTTCAAATGCAAAGTTCTGGGCCTCAGACTCTGGAGCACTGATTAAAGGCTCAATTTTGAACAAGCATCCTGAGTAATTCTCATATACACTAAATGCGGAGACTCACTGGATTGTGATTTTTTGGTTATGGGTTTTTTTGTTTGTTTGTTTTAGAATATTGGATTCTTTTTTTTAAAGATTTTATTTATTCATGAGAGACAGAGAGAGAGACAGAGAGAGAGAGAGAGAGAGAGAGAGAGAGATTGGCAGAGACACAGGTAGAGAGAGAAGCAGGCTCCATGCAGGGATCCCGATATGGGACTTGATCCCGGGACTCCACGATCACATGCTGAGCCAAAAGCAAATGCTCAACCACTGAGCCACCCAGGCATCCTTATAACTTGTCATGAATTATGATTTTAATTTTTTTTAATTCCATAATCTGCATCATAATAATTAGCAGTAAAATGTATTATGCTTGTTTTTGTTTGTAGAAATTGTTTTCTATTTTACTGCTAGTTGTGAGAGGAAAGAAGCTTAGAGAAACAGAACAGAGGATGAACTTTTTGGAAAAGGAATGGTCTGAATCTCAAAAAACCTGTGAAGAAGGAGTGTGAGATGGCTTGGTTAGTGCCCAGGTCCAAGAGGTGGGCCTGGAGATTTTCTCTGAGGAACTTAAGACATAACTTTAATGACCTTCGATTATGTACTTCCTTTAAGAACTGAGTCTCAGTCAGTCAATGAGTAAGAAAATTTGGAAAAATAATATCAGAACTGAGCAGCATGGTGAATTAATATTGAAAAGCATTGTGAACTTGGAAAAACAGGTAAAACTCCCTAAATCTCAAGCGCCTTTTATAAAATTAGAGGGGTTGAATGAGATGATCTGTAGTTTCCTTGGTTACATGACTTGTTGCCTATGGGAGTTTAAAGCATCATTTCTGTCTTCCATTCCAGAGGACTCTCAAGAAAGACATGTTCTATCATCAAAGAAAATATGGAATCCTCAAGGACCCATAAGTCAGCCAACAAGGGAGCAGAGTTTACAGTTGCTTTCTCCTTTTGGATCTTTCTCTCCTTTTTATTTTGCGTGTTTCTCCTCACCTTCTTCCTCACATCAGTGTAGCTGGTTTGGTAGACCAGAGTCTAGGGATGGCCTTTCATTAAGGAGGCTGTTTGGGATGCATCTGAGGAGAAGGAACAATGAGGCTCAGGTCAGCTTCATAACTGGCATCATACCATCATTTAAGTCATAAGCTAAAATGTCCTTGATATTGTACACATGGCTCCACTCACTAGCCCACAATAAGAATACATGATTAAGATTTGGATATAATGCCTTTAGATAGTGATTAAAAAGCATTATTTTCCCTTAGTCTCCCCCATACACATACCTTTAGGAACCTATTTAGAAAGGGAAAGCTTACGGTACTTGATTGATCAGGATGTGATTTTCATTTCTCGCCTGTCTCATTAAGTTACGAGAGAGAGAGAGGGAGAGAGAGCCTGAGCAAAGGGAGAGGCAGAGGGAGACAGACTCCCCACAGAGCAGGGAGCTTAATCCCAGGACCCCAAGATCATGACCTGAGCCAAAGACAGAGGCTTAACCGACTGAGCCACCCAGGTGCCCCTAGATTGCCTTATAAATAATAATTTTGTTTCTATTGTCTGTTAATGTCATTCCCAATGCATCAAACAACATGATGCAGAAGATAGCCCATGATATTATCCTTGATCAGAAAATTGTTATTTCAGTTTTACAAACAGACAGAAAGAGTGCCACACTCATACTCTAAAATCAGCTGGAAATCATGAATGGCATGCTGTGAGCATTTTGTGCAGTGGAAATTTCACTCAGGTGCTAATTCCATATGCTTTTCTTTAGAGATTTTTAGACTTAATTATAGTGATTTCGTAGGTTATAACAGAACTTTCAATAAGCAAATTAATTTGTCCTTTTCAAAAGGTTTAACGTAAGCAGTAAATAAATCAAATTATCTTAAAGCACTAAAACATTACATTTTAAATAGCATTGTAGTCAGACTTAGAATAAATGTACACAACTATATAAAATATATTTCTGCATATTTAAGGAAAAAACTGAGCAGCACACACTAAAAACTCTACTCCAATCTAGAGAGCTTAAAAATCACAGAAGTCCTTTAATTAAGTGAGCCAGGACAATGGAGTCTGTCATCAAACCTAAATCTCACTAATAGATATCTTCAGAACAATAACAACAACTCTGAGTCAAATATCTATTTTTATCAAGAATTATATTAGGTCTGTGACCTGAGACAAGTTTTGCGAAAGAATCAGAAAATACAATTGAACCACCCAAGGCCTTTCTATGCTACCTTCTTCACTGTATTCCTGAGCGCTTTAGTGTTGATATGACATAATGCCAAGAAGAAGAAAGCGAAAGTTTATTTTGATTTAAAAGAACAAAACTTAACTGTCTAAACACATTTCCATATTGCTTTATAGACATAACACCTGAGGACAGGATCATAATCAATTGTCAGAATGGGAAAGAGAATGACAGAGTGACACATAATTAACTCCAACTACTACTCATGTGAAATGAGCACTTACTATAAAAATTAATTTGAAGCCACAATTAAAAAGCCAATATTCACACTGAAGCTAGCGCTTAGGGAACTACAGAATAAAGCTAATAACTGGAATAATTATCATTAATGTGTTTCTATTCATTCTTCACTTTTCCAAATACATAGCTATGCAATGGTTTTGAAATTAGTATTTAATTTATGAAAATTCAACTTACAAAAGCCTTTCCTACATAATTTTCAGCACTAAGGTGTTACCTTATGGTTGTACCTGTAAAAATGGAAATGACTATTACACGCAACCACCATACATCCCAGCAGTTGTACTCTTGGGCATTTATCCCAAAGCAATTAAGACACATTTACACAAAAACAAAGGTTCATAACGGCTTTCTTCATATCTCAAAGTGGTTAGAGCTCATATGTCATTCGATGGGCAAAGTGTTAAAAACAAAAACAAAAATTGGAGTACATTCCAATCACAAAAGTTTATGTATTATATGATCGCCTTTATACAATGTTCCCAAAATGACAAAATTATAGAAATGGAGCACAGAATAATAGTTTCTAGGGGCTAAGGATGAAAGTGAGGAGAGCAGGAAGGAAGTGCATGTGGCTATAGAAGGACAGCTGGAGAATCCCTGTCGTGATGTATCTTTACTGCATCAATTTCAATTTCCTGGTTGGGATAACGTGCTATCATTTTACCAAGTGCTACCATTGGGGAAACTGGGTAAAGGGTACATTAGATCTCTCTGTTATTTCTAACAATTACATATGAATCTATATTTCAAAATTTTTAAAAAGTTAGTTTTAAAAGTTTTGATTAAAACCCTAAAAATTAAACTCAGAGAAAATATCTTAAATGAATTTCCAAGGAATTGGAAAAATGTCACATATAATTTTAAATTAAGAGCATAGAGAGTGTCATCATTGAATCATATGCGTTCAACTTTCAGATGAACAGTATATAGAATTATTACAATGCTTAATGAGTGTTAATGCTAGTTGAGTTTCTGGGCCATGGCTCTTGGACCAGAACAAAAGAGAAAATTGCTCTAATTACTAAGTATTACTAAATATTTTTCCAATGGAAGCAAAATCAGGCCAAATAGTAATTTCCTAAATATCTCACTAGTGCATGGAAACTTTTCTAAAATTATTATCACCGGAAGGTATGTTTAATACTGCTACATTGGCTGTGCCACTATATCAATAATTCTGTTTAGTGGGTGACATTGAGCCTAAATTGGGAAGTCCCTTTTACCAACCAAAGTATGAAAAAATTCCTCTTTTTGCCACTGTAAGATAGACACTATTTAGGCACAATGTAAGCTGACAGCTGAGAATGAAATAGAGTTCAATGGAGACCACAATACATAGCTCTTAGACCCCAAAGACTCATTCTAAGTTTCAGGTCCTTACAAACAGGGAAAAATTAATTCTGGGGGAAGGGGAACACAGCCCAGAAATGATCAGAAGAAGCAAAATTTCTGAGCCAATTCACTGGAGCAGATGCAGAAGCAGAGACTGAACTGTAAGAACTTTGATCTAAGGAAAGCTCTTCCAGCACATGCCAGCACAGGGAAAACTTGATCATATAGGTAAAGAACAGAAGCAAAACTTTCCAGTAGCCCTGGCTGACAATTTCTTAATGAAGAGAAGTAAAAATCCTGCGTCAGAACTCCCAAGATATCACTTGTTCTTATATATAAATTATGCTTGTATTACTCATACAATTCACATAACTAAGTAGAATATATTTTATTTCTAAAATTAAATTTCTTGGGACTCAAAAAATCTTTTTAAAAAATTTTTTTAATAGAGACTCCATGCCCAGTGTGGACCCGAATACAGAGCTCAAACTCATGACCCTGAAATCAAGACCTGAACTGAGATCAAAGGTCAAGAGTTCAACCGTTTGAGCACCCAGAGACCCCTCAATGAGTCTTTTGTCATGTTTACAAGATGCTAAGATAAAAAATAATACACAATCCAGATATTGTTTGTGGATAATTGGAGCATGGGTTATCAAACAATAACTGTAGTTAAGATTCTGAAAACACAAAACAAATTGAGTAATATGCTTTAAAGAAAGCTCCTTTCATAGCACTGATTGACAACTGTTTATTCCACAGTGTATACCATTAAGGTAAGAAAATATATTAATAAAAAAGTGAGCTTGTTTTTAAGTAAAAATATCCACATCTCTCAGAAGGAATATGTATATATTCCTTAATATTGCATAATTATAGGTAATATATAATATCACATACATAAATGTATGTACATATAATTATATATAATTGTAAGACTATAACAATATTATTATATGTTTATTAAAGGTATCCAATAACCTTTGGGGAACCAAACCAAGGTTCCAACATATTTAATGACTTTCCATCAATGCTTTGTCATTTAGACTTTGTAAGTCCAAAATGAAACACTATCACATGTATCAAACCATTCACATTCCGATGACATGGACACATGTATTTTCTGACATTCTTTTGGACTATATTGATAGTTAAATTAAATTGCAAGTAAGGAAATATGTGACTATTGAGACAACTACATCCAAAGGATACTAAGTTATATTTCAACATGAACTAACCAAGAGTCTACACAACACAATTCAGAGATGTAGAATGATAAACTACACATTTCCAGATCCATCTTCTGAAAAGACACATTGATGCTGAATTTGACTTCAGAACACTACATTTACAGATTCCAGAAAAGGAGTGGGAATGGAGGGAAAAAAAAGAAGAAAGAAGAAAGAAGAAAAGAAAGAAAGAAAGAAAGAAAGAAAGAAAGAAAGAAAGAAAGAAAGAAGAAAGAAAGAAAGAAAGAAAGAAAGAAAGAAAGAAAGAAAGAAAGAAAGAAAGAAAGGAAAAAAGGAAAAAAGACTAAAAATTGAAATAAAATGCTAAAAATGTCAAGAGCTTTAATGATAACCTAAATAAATTACAGTAGTATTACCTGACCGGCAAAATAGTGTATGTAACCTTAGACTAGAGTAATGGGAAAAAACTCCAACACCAGGATAAAATTAGCCTCAGATTTTTATTTATTTATTTTTTAAGCCTCAGATTTCTAAGCATACTATATTCTTCCCCTGTCAAAAGCCTTATGAAGTTTTGATTTTAAGAGGAAATGGAAAAACTGAAGAACATTAAAAGAAAATTGAAGGCTCTAAACGTACCTTATGGATCATGATGAAAGGAACCAGGGTGCTGGCCTAGAGAAGAGATGATGTCAGGGAGGAGAGTTTTAGGTCTTCCAACATATGGATTTTTCTCCTGTACAGTGAGGACTGGTTGGTGATGAAGCTGGTTCAGCATCATCTGAAAACACTTGCAGTCAGTGCTTCCCAAATAATAAATAGGTTTGGTTTGGGAGGTAAATTCTTAATTACTGTATGTTCAAGAAAATACTAAACAATCATAGCATGAATATGTTATACAGCATATTCAAGCACTAGATGAACAGCCTTATTACAAAAGAGTAAGGCACCTAAGAGCTTTTAATAAGCTCTATGTATGCGTCTGGTAATTATCACTTCAAGGAACTGGATATGTGTATATCTACTTCTTGCATATTGTTTGTCTCCATAAGTTTGTAAGATCCTTTAGGATAGGGGCCTTGCCATTCCTACTCATCACTTTACTGCGGTGCCTGGGAAATAGCAGGTACTCGGTGAACACTCTTGAATAAATGTTGGCATTCCTTTCAACTGTCAAACATCCCTGTGGGGTAGACACGGCCATCCTCAGCTCACAATGGTGAAAATTAGATCCACTAAGCTATAATAACTTGATCAATTCGCCCAAATTGAACTAGCTCTGATTCCAAAACCCAGGCTTGTCTCTACATTTGAAATGTTTAGGAAGGAAAAAAAGCAAACAAAAAAAACAATAGGTAAATAACCGGTCTGTTGCTGTGTAGACTGCTCCGCTCTACTTCCCTGTGTCACTTGTTGCCATGGTTTCTTTTGTTAGCTCACCAGCCAACGGTGGTTTAACTATTGATATAACTACTAAGCTAAAATTAGGTAACATTTTCAAATAAATTAGAGCTTAGAATGTGATCTATTTATACCTTCGGTTATATTTCTTAACTGCTTTCAATTTCAACATACAAAAAAGAGAATAAGAATGAGATTCTACTTCGAAGTGCATATGCCGTGTTAGCAAACGTCGGTCTTATTGACCCCGCATGCAATGCAGTCCTGACTAAATAGTCAGGCCTGTGCTTTTAGATTTACCTTATGTAAAACATTTGATACAGTAACATAGTTTTGTCTTTGATTTAAAAAAAAAAAAAGTGATGCCAAGGCATTTTTTTTATTGTTTTCATCATTCAATATAGAACTTCAATCCAGTGGTTCAGAACCTTCAGATCAAATAGCATAATATAAAACATTATAAAATAATACAGTATATGAGGAAAGAACATATATTTTGTATATCTATATTCTTGCAAATTTCATTTCCTAACCTAAAATCACAATGATAATTTAACATCATAGTGCATTAAATCTAGAAGAAAACATAAAAACATGAACTTTATCATTCTGCAGTTGTGGAAAGTTTGGACCCAGAGTTTCAGTGATCTGCATTGCAGAGTTAGTTAGTGGCAGATGATGAAAAAAGAACAAGTCTCTTAGCTTCTGTTCTGTTGTTTTTTCTACCAAAACATCCTGTTTCTTATCATCTAGTGATAAGCCCAATTCACCAAAAAAGTACTAGAAAAAGTTCTATAGAACTAGAAAAAGAACTATATTAATTCTTCTAAAAAATGCAACCCATGTGAAACAGGACATTTGGAAATAAACTTTTTTAACTTAAACCAACAAAATACACCAACAAATAAAAGCGAAATTCTAGTAACTATAAGGTAAATATTTATATTTGATACATTTTGTATCTTTAGTTGGCTTCTATAGTTGATATATATTTTGAAAGGTGGTTTTTATGTTAGTGGAAAATATCTCACGCGTTGGCTTGAGTAGAATCTCTCACCCATACACACACACATAGGGTATATGTATTACCCTAGCACATGTGACAAAAGAAGTGCAAAGCAGAGCTATTATTAATATTTTAATGACAAGTGGGAGCACAGAGGTCTTTGATCTTTGCATGCCATCCACATGACAGACTGGTATTTAATGTAGTTCAGGAAAATAAAGCAAATCAAAGTAAAACATTTTTAATTAGTGGTTTAACTATGTGATTAATGATGCCTTTTTAAAGAAAATGCCTGTACCAGTAAATGAAAAACTCATTATTTCTAAAAGCTGGTTTCTTCTACTTAATGACCTCTTCTAATAGGCAGATAAATTGAACTGCAACGTATGAAACTTATTAGCCTGAACATTTTCACAGGGAACAAAATTGAATGTTGTGTTGCAGGTTGTTGATCAACTAATCTGAAAGTAATGAAACAAACAACATTATACAAAGGCTTCTATTAAAATGGCATGCAACTAGCTTTTAAACAACCACACAACAGAGCTGAACCTTATTGGCACAACGGAATAATCTGTACTAAAATGAAAAGCACTCACAAAAAGAGTAAATTAGACCTTGAAAACACATCTCTGTTTGTGTTAATATGCTTTGTTTATTTGGAAAGAAATTTCAACCTGATTTGGAATGTCCAGAAAGTAAAATTTATCCCATGAAAAGAAGTTGAAAAAGTCTTTAAATATCTGGTTAAAAATACTGCCAGTACACAGAATTCAAAAGCAGTCACTAAAACAGTGACTTTATCAGTAGAATATTATACCAAAGACTTGGCCTCTAGGGCCAGCTGAACTTTGTGTGACTCCAGCTTAGCAATTTCACAGATGAATGTCTTTGAATGTAGCCTGAACCTCCCTGAACCTCAGTGGACTCATCTGCAAATTGGAGATAATAATATCACCTATTTGAAATGGTTAGAGCGAAGTGTGAGATGATGTGTATAAAGCATTTAGCACGTATTAGTTGTAGATACTATTTTTATTGATCGTAAGTCTTGTTATAATATCTGCCAATAAAAGGTAGTTAATATCTTCACCAATTAATTGTGATTACTAGAATATAAAGGATTCCCAAAGCAAAGATGATATATCTACCTTTTTGAAAACTTAATCAATTTCCCTTATGCTCTTTAAATAATTAAATTCTCAAAATAAAACACAAATATGACTGTTGCCTTCAGATTTCCCTGAGATAATCAAATATCTTCCATGACTATAGAATTGGTGAGGACTGATTTAACATACCTTAACCTGGGATCCCTGGGTGGCTCAGTGGTTTAGTGCCTGCCTTGGGCCCAGGGTGTGATCTCAGTGTCCTGGGATTGAGTCCCATGTCTGGCTCCCTGCTTGGACTCTGCTTCTCCCTCTGCCCGTGTCTCTGCCTCTCTCTCTGTGTGTCTTTCATGAATGAATAAATAAATAAAATCTTAAAAAAAAAAACATACTTTACCTTGATGTTTCTTTTTAATGATTTTATTCAATCATTCATTCATGAGAGACACAGAGAGAGAGAGGCAGAGACACGGGCAGAGGGAAAAGCAGACTCTCCGCAGGGAGCCTGATGTGGGACTCGATCCCAGGATCCCAGGATCATACCCTGAGTGGAAGGCAGATGATCAACCACTGAGCCACCCAGGCATCCTTTAACTTGAGTTTTTGGGGGGGAAGGTGTATGCTTATTGAGAGTGTGAAATTATTTATTTATTGAATATAGTTTAATACACAAGCAAAATTTTTATTGGAACTAGTTACACTCAGTCTGAAAACTGTGGAAAGCACGCACTGCCTTTCTCCCCTTTTCCCCATGTGCCAAAATCATACTTATTCTTCAATGAATCAAATTATATTTATTTTTCGAAAAAGATTGATGCCAAAGCCCAAGTGAAATGCTATTGTTCTTTTCTCTCTAGTACAACAGTGAGTTTCTTATATTTCTATTTGGCTATGCTTTCATTCTCTCTCTCTCTCTCCTTTTTTTTTACTTTTTATCTATTAATTCATGAGAGACACAGAGAGAGAGAGACAGAGACACAGGCAGGGGAGAAGCAGGCTCCCTGTGGGGAGCCTAATGTGGGACTCGATCCCAGGACCCCGGGATCATGACCTGAGCTGAAGGCAGACAGCTGCCTCATTCTTTCATTCTATTCCTATTATAATTGCCTTACTTGTGTAGACTATAGACTGTGATCTGAAATAGCTTCTGAGTGTATTTAAAACCTTCAGAAGTAATAAGGACAGACATGACCTAGATCATACCTACTTTTCTAGTCTTCCCTGAACTGTTGTCTCCACTGCTCATGGTTCAGTTCACCACCACCCACCTGTACTACAGTCTGTCCAGAAGGCTCTATTCCTGGTTCTTCATGTGTCTGTTCTCACCCTTCTGGTTTCAGTTCAAAAGCTGACCCTCAAGAGGGGCTCTCTCTGGCCACACTTTCAAAGTCTCCAAGTCACCATCATCTCTCACCTGAACCATAACAGTAGCTGTGTAACTGGTAACCCATTTGCCATTCTTGACTTGCATCCCCACTATTAAATCAGTCAGAGTGATCATTTAACAAATAAGTCAAAGGGAGATGGTGGCAGCTTCATAGTTTTTGAAGACCCCTAATCCTTCCACAAAAACAGAAGAGAAAATGAGCAAAAGGATGAACAAATGAGCAAACAAACAAAACAATAAATTCTACAGATAGACGGACTACATTTGGAAGAAAGGAATAACAAGGCATCTCCCAAGAACTCCAGTATGCAAATGGATGGGACCAACTTACCAAAAGCAAAATGACCCAGTTGATTGTCAGCAATTAGGTAGAAGGAATGGGGAAGGCAAATACACTTCTAACAGTTCTAAGACCCAAGGAAAAACAATAACAAACAGGTAGTAATCCTCATAATTGAGAAGTCTCCATCTGATGTGGAAAGTTCAGTGAGCTAATCTGAAAACCGTAGCCACATCTGCTACTAGGCTTCACATACGGGCAAATATAAGGGAAATCCACAAAGTTTAGAGCAATCTGGGCCCAGTATAAACCAAAAAAAAAAAAAAAGAGAGAGAAGAGAGGGACTGACTGGTAAGTTAAAAGCACTAAGTAATGAGTTGGAGAATCAAAAAAAGGAACAAAAAAATACATATATCTAAAATCTGGTTCTTTAAAAAAAAAAGCAAAGAAGAGCAAAATGTGTAAACCTAAAAATGATGAGAAAAGTAACCATAGAATTATAGAAATGTATAATTAAAAGATACTACTTTTTATTAGATTAAGTAAACAATTTGAAAAGTATAAAGCAAAGTGTATCAGTATCTAGAAAAAATAATTTTAATACATTTATAATACATTGACATTATTATGCACACCCTTATGTCCTTTATTCTATTACACTTACACACACACATACACACATACACACACACCTACACATGACAGTGCAATCTACAGGGCAGAAATGATCTGTCCTAACATTTCTGTGATGCATTTTTCATCAGGTAGAGAAATGAAGTAATAGTTTCTGGAGTTGTAAAATACATTTTTCATCTTCTGAAAAGGAGAAAATTATTTTCTGTTGAAACCTCAAGCATTAAGGGCCCCAAATTCTTTAAGCTCCTTTTGTCATTGCCACATAGTAGATAGAGTGCTCATATCTTGCAGAAAAAATGCAGGCACAAAAGGGAGCACAGAGGCACAGAAGGCTGTGTAGGAGCTAGTGAGAGAATATTCTAGTATCACACAACCCTAGTTAGTATTTTATAAGCAAAAGAGAGCAAAGCAAATGACCCTCAGTAATCAAGAAATAAAGACACCGTATTAAAGAATTGACGTTGAATAAGAACGTGTTATCACATATCAAACTCTATGGTATAAAAGTCCTGAAACAAAAGATAATTTGGTTGAAGTGAGACAGAAGAAGGTAGAAACAATGGTCAAGGGTCAGAGGCTGATGTCAGAATGCCTTAATGTCTATATTTATGTCTATAAATGTCTTAATTTACCATGTGGGACTATGTATGTCATTTTCATGCCATAGACTATATAGGTTTGGTCATTATTAACAAATTCCACATATCAGTTCTTACAGACGTTTTCTTGAGGAAGCTCATTTCCCTCTATGCCATGTGTTACAGACACTTGGATATTGAACATTTATCCAGCCATGAGTCTGGGCCTCCCCGGCCCTTAACTATTGGAATATAACTGACCAAGAACTTCACCTGCTGCCCTCTGAAATGTGTCACCGTGTTTGCTTGCACCAGTGCCATGCTCCCCACAGCCAGGTCCCCAGCAATGACTGAGCACAACAGGGATGCCAGGCCAGCCTGTTCCTCAGAGAAACACCTTCCTTGATGCCAACGGCCTTGTTTACCCTATTCTCATACTACACAGAAGCATGGACAACTTCCACCTAACTTTCCTTCTTTCTCTCCTTTGCTCAGGACTAGCCTTGCCTGGTGGGCTGACCACTCTCCCAGCAATATCCAGTGCTGGATAAATATCTTTATCTCTCACCTGAATGCAATTTATCTTCATAAGCATCTTTAACCACATAGATTATGAATTTTCTGCATACAATCTAAAGAAAGAATAACTTGAAGGAACACCCCATGCTTTGTATATAGTATCCTCATGATTAGTTGTTTCTGGAAGAGGAAGTATCCAAATAAGTGTTGAATGAATGAACTGTATTTGAAGCCAGACATTTTAAGCACAAAATTATAATATCTGCATGACATTTTAAAAATGCAAATTAATTTTAAAAGTATGTTAACTTTGGCAAAACCTACACATCTGAAGTGGAAGTGGGCATGACTTGAGGTATCATTAGTAAGATTTTTTTTTCTGTCATAAAATATATGTAATAATAAAATTTACCATATTAACCATTTTTATACGTACATTCACATTGTTGTGCGACCATCACTGCTCTTCAACTCCAAAAAATTTTCATGACCCCAAATTGAAACTCTGTACATTAAACGATAACTCCCTATACCCCCCTCCTCTGGCCCCTGGTAGCCACTATTCTGTTTCCTATCTCTATAAATTTAATTTTCCTATCTCTAGTCTAGGTACCTCCTGTAAGAGGAATCATGCAATATCTGTCCTTTTGTCTGGCTTATTTCACTTAGTATGCTTTTAAGCATATCATAGCATGTACCAGAACTTCCTTCCTTGTTAAGACTGAGTAATACTCATTTATGTGTCTAGATACATTTTGTTTTCCCATTCATTCATCAAAGGACAATTTGAGTTATTTCCACTTGTTGACTCTTATGAATAATGTTGTTATGAAATATGGCTATACAAATATCTGCCCAAGTCCCTGTTTTCCATTATTTTGAATAGGTACCTAGATAGAAGTGGACTTATTGGATCATATAAAAATTTTATGTTTAATTTTTTTGAGGAAACACCATACCATTTTTCACAGTGACTGTACCATTTTACACTCTTGCCAGCAATGAACAGGGTTACAATTTCTCCATATCCTCATCATCACTTATTTTCTGTTTTATTTTTATTTTTTTTTATTCAGTAAAAATCTACCCCCAAACATGGTGCAAAAACTCTCGACCATGAAATCAAGAGTCGAATGTTGTACTGACTGGGCCAGCCCAAGCCCCTGGGGTTTCTTTTGTTGTTTTGTTTTGTTTTGTTTTAATAGCTATTATGATGGATGTGAAGTGGTAACTCAATGTGGTTCAATTTGCATTTCCCTAATGATTAGTGTTGGTATGCATATTTTAATGTGCTTACTGGCTATTTGTATATCTTTTTTGGAGAAACATCTATTCAATCATTTTGTCCATTTTTTCACTAGATTGTTTTGTTATTGCCAATTTGTTGGAGTTCGTTACGTATGCTAGATGCTAACCCTTTGTCAGATATATGATGTAACAATATTTTTTTTCTCATTCTGTGGGTTGCCTTTTCACTCTGTCAGCTGTATCCTTTCATGCACAAAAGTTTTCCATTTTAATAAAGTTCAATTTATCTTATTTTTCTTTGTTTGCCTGTGCTTTTTTTTTTAAGATTTATTTGAAAGAGAGGGAGTGGATGTGGCGGAAGAGGGGCAGAGGGAGAGGGAGAGAAAGAATCTCAAGCAGACTCCCCTCTGAGTGCAGAGCCCAATTCAGGGCTCCATTCCAGAAGCCAGAGATCATGACCTGGGCTGAAATCAAGACTCAGATACTCAATGGACTGAGCCACCCACCTGGGCACCCCTTGCCAGTGCTTCTGATGTCATACACAAGAAACCATTACCAAATCCTTTGGCATGAAGCTTTTCCCTTATCTTTTATGATAAGAGTTTTATAGCTCTCATGTTTACCTTTGATGCATTTTGAGTTCGTTTTTGTGTATGGTGTAAGACAAGACCCCAACTTCATTCCTTTGCACTTGGATACACACTTTATCCAGTACTGTTGGTTGGAAAGACTCACTCTTTCCCATTGAATGATCTTGACACCCTTGTCAAGAATCTGTTGAGGGATAGACGAGGGTTTATTTCTAGGCTTTCTCTTCAGTTCCGTTTGTCTATCTTTATGCTAATACACTGTTTTGATGACTATAATTTTATAGTAAGCTTTGAAATCAGGAAATGTGTGACTTCCAAATCTTTTCTACTTTTATGAAGGTTATTTTGGCTCTTCAAAGTCCCGAGAGATTCTGTATGAATTTTAAGATGAATCTTTCTGTTTCTGCTAAAAACAAAAACAAAACAAAACACACCATTGGGATTTTAATAGGGATTGCATTGAATTTGTAGATCCCTTTGTCAATTTAAAAATATGAAGTCTTCCAATCTATAAACACAGAATGTCTTTCTGCTTATATATGTTTTCTTTAATTTCTTGCAGCAATGTTTTGGAGTTTTCAGTGAATAAGTTTTTTGCCTTCTTGGTTAGGGTTTTCCTAAGTATTTTATTCTTTCTGATGGTATTGTAAAACATGGAATTATTTTTCTTAGCATTGTTTTTTTAATTGTTAGTGAACAAAAACACAACTGATTTTTGCGTGTTGACATTGTATCATGCAACTTTGCTCACTTCATTTATCAGTTCTAATATTGTGTGTGTGTGTGTGTGTGTGTGTGTGTGTGTGTGTAAGGTTTAGTGTTTTCTACATATAAGACCATGTCCCCTGTGAATGGAGATCATTTTATTTCTTCTTTTTCAGTTTGGATGTCTTACTCCTTTACCCTGCCTATTTGACCTAGCTAGGACTTCCAGTTCCATGTTGAATAGAAGTGATGAACATCCTTGTCTTATCATTGATCTTAAAGGAAAGTTTTCCCCCATCTTTCACCATTGAATATGGTATTGGTTGTAGGTTTTTCATATATGGGCTTTATTATGCTAGGGTAGTTTCTTTCTATTCTTAGTTTGTTGAATGTTTTTAACATGAGTTGTGTCAAATACTCCTTCTGTATCAACTGAGGTGATCATGTGATTTTTCATCATTTTATTAATGTGGCTTATTATATTGATTTTCATATGTTGAACCATCTTTAAATGCCAGGAATAAGTCTTTCTTAGTCATGGCATATAATCTTTTACTTATGCTGCTGAATTCATTTTTTGGTATTTTGTTGAAGATTTTTGCATTAATATTCATAAGAGATACTGGCCTGCACTTTCCTGGTAGTGCCTTTTGCTGGCTATGATAATGCTGGAATCATAGAATGAGTAAGGAGGTTCTCTCTCTCCTCATGAGTTTTGTGGAAGAGTTTGAAAAGAAATAACCTTACTTCTTATTTAAATGTTTGATAAAATTCACCATGAAGCCATCTTGTCCCTTAAGACTTTGCAGTACCAACAGAAACCTGGCAAGTCACTGGTACTAAACTCAACTATGCCCCGAGGGGAAGTAGTGATTTCTTGGTGGGATTTGCTCAAACAAAATATAGATAATTTGTTCACTTTAATTTGGTACTATATGGCAAAGCCTCCCATTCTATGTAATAAAGTTAAGATCGGTTGGTGAATTGAAAAATATTGTTTAGTGAGTCAATTCAATGACTTATTCTCAACATTAGCTTTGGAAGCCTAATTAAGAGTATGCTTAAGCTCAGTGCACTTATGTTTTCCAATCCTTAGGAATTGACTGAAGTGAAATAAGAGATAAAGCCATCTTTTCTCTGATAAAAATAAAGTTTATTTTTACCTACTTGAAACTCTGTTTCTAAGAGGTGGAACAGAATGATGGAATTAACTTTCTTTTTTATGCAGATCAGGGCATTATAGCATTAGTTTCTCTATTTTTCCAGCTATTAGGTAACACAGATGAAGTAATATTAATTTATGGTTCTGAAGTTCTAGTTCAGTCCCAGAGAATGTACTTCTCCTTAGTGGTTTGGTCATACTCACATTTTTATAGGCTATTTGGGGTCTCTACGTGTTCTAATAGAACAGCAAAATGATGTCCTGCAGTATGTCCATAAATCTCTAAGTTCCAGAGATTGAATTAACCATGAGGAAAATATAGATTCTAGTGTAAATAAAATGAATTTTCTAAATTCATAAAGAATAAGCATTACAGAAATGAATTAAACTTAATTTGCCTAAGATGGGTAATAAATTTTTATAAATATCTATTTTCAAACATATCAATAACATTATTCTAGAAACACTCAAAATTAATGTCTCTATTACAGCCACAAAATTAAATATATTTCACTCAGTTCTTACCAAATTTAAAGAGTACTGAAGCTAAGTTTTAAAGACTTCTTAAAACTAAATAAATAACCAATACATTTTTGATTAAAAATCTTCGTCTTATTTAATCTATGAGCTCAGAAATACTTTTCAAACAACACACATTTTTTTAAATAAATAACACTTGCAAACTTTACACACTTTGCAAAGATAGCAGAGTAGATAATTAGTGTTTAGGATTAGAGGACAAAAATGACTTAACCATTTATTGTGTGTTTTGTATTTGCATTTATAAACTTACAGTTGTCTACCTCTTTTCATGGTGTAGCTATTCACTGAGACAGGGCAATGTGGATATGAGTATCTTCCACATTTTTCAGGCTACTTAGTATTCGCGGCCATGGAAATGCCACTTGAGTTCCTCAGTCACTGAAGCAGCAACAAAAGCATTTGGTCATCATCATCAGCAACAAAAGCATTTGAGCTTCACACAAGTTCTGAAAACCTGGTTTAAGTATTTTCACTAAATAAATAAATAAATAAATAAATAAATAAATAAATAAATATTTCCACAACAGAGATGCAATTAATGATTATTTCACGATCTCAACTTTTATAGTAATTGCCATCTGTGACTGAAGATAAAATTGATTGACTAAAAGAAAGTAGCTAGAGAGCTTCTCTAAAACTGTCAATCAAAAGTGATAAAACACATAAATGAAGATAATGACGTGGCCTTTGAAACAAAATTTACTAAATGGTCACTGTTTCATTCATTTGTTAAAATTTAATTCATTTTTATTTAGACCACGATTATATTTTCAGATTGTACGAGTGAATCATACTCTTTGATCCCTTGAAAATGAATTTAAACTTGCAACTGACATAATTAGAAATGTATTTAATCTGCAAGACAGTTATCAACTATTAAGTGACTGCACATCGGACAGAAGTCTTGGCTGTTCATTACAGTACCTTGGCTTATTAGCTTCCCTAATATTCCTTTTAAAAGAGTAAAAAGGAGTTAGAGGGTTTATACAGGAATACCAAATTACATAATATTACATTGGAATTGGAAAATATTAAGGTATTTAAAAGAATAGTGTGGGGATTTTGTCCATATTTAGGCATCATCATAACTTAGTATTAGAGGAAACGTTTAGACACTCTGATTATTTCAAGTTGGGTTTTGCAGGAAACAGACCAAGATGAGATGGGTGCACAAGACCTTTCTTAGGAAGCGCCCTTGGAATCGGTACTTGTGGAAGAAGAAGAGAAGCAGGTATAGCCAGAGCTAGGCGTTGAGCTGAAATGCAGTGCAGAAGGCCACAATCAACCCCAAGTGGAGTTTGGGGCTAGGAAGGGTCTTCAGTGAATCGATGTTTTGATCAGTCATTGCATTCAGGACATCCCTGGAAGGAGGTAAGACCGGTGACAAGCAAATTAATTACCTTCAGCTGAACCACCGTGCAGAGAGCAGCCACCATCAGACTGTACCCCCATCTGCTGGGGCAATAAATAAGCCCCTCACCCTCGAGGGGAGAAATGCTTGAGAAGCAGGTGATTTGGTTAATTACTGTGAACTTCTGTCTGACATAGCTAAATGATCCAATGCAGTGACCAGACATAGACCTCATCTCTCTTAACCTTTTAGGTTGTGACCGTGAGGGTTTCTTGAGTCTGGTGTAGCTTGTGTTCTCATAGTTCACTTTCCAGAACAGAGCTATTGTATCTGCTGTTATATGTGTCTGAGCTGTCCATGCACGCCCAGGTCCCTCTCATCTTGCTACTGCAGCATGCACCCCCCCACCCCACAGATTGCCTGCATGTGCTTGCTGAATAACTTTCTCCAAAACCCTTAAAGACCACCCTGTCTCCTCACCATGCAGCGTAGCAGTGCCAGGAGATTAGCATGGCCCACTTTCTCAGCCCTCCATCCTCAACCAGGAGCTGTCTTGGGTTACAAATGTCACAGCTATCTCCCCCTGCCCCACCCCCACCCGGGTGGCCCATGCTTTATGCCATTACCCAGAGTTTGCCATAGGGAATAGCCCAGCTCAGCTAGGATGGGAGCCCACTTGATTACACTGGCTGCCTTTCCTGGTTCAATTCTCCATCATCCTCCTGCTGTGTCTTGCACCTCCCCAAAGAACTACTTTTGCTCCTGTCCTTGCCTCACGTTCTTCTGGGGAAGCCCAGGCTAAGATCATATCTTTTCACTCAATGGCTTATGAAACAGCATAAAATCAATCAAATGGATCTTAGAATCAAACTATACTGCTGGGATCCAGATATTAAATTCTCCACATATTTGCTCTAAGATTTTGAGCATATCAGCCAAACTCTCTGGGACCTGATTCCATACCCAGAGTTGGGTAAAAGTGAATTTAAGGGCACACTCCCCTAAACTGCCAAGTCGGCCTCAGTTATGCAAGGAGATTGGCAAACTGCAGAGTCGGAGAGGATGGTCCCTGCGAAACTGCCCTTATTTCTTGGTGCCAGCTGGGAGATTGAGGGTTCCTAGGACCATTCTCATTCCAGTGCTCCTGGCTACAAATTTGGGGGTCCTCACAACTACCTTCAGAACTGATAGTTTGCCAGAAGTCACAGAACTCAGAAAAGTGATATTTACTTACTATTTATATATACTTACTTTTACAATTTTATTATGGCTGAAGGATACAAAGTAAAATCAGCCAAAAGAAGAGACACACAGTGGAATCTGGGAATATTCTAAATATGAAGCTTCCTTATCCTCAGAGACATCCACAGAGCATCTCCAACCTGAAAGCTCACCAGCACTCAGTGTTCAGTTTTTATTAGGGTTTCATTATGTAGTCATGGTTGATTGAATCATTGACCACGTCATTGAATTCAATCTCCAGCTCCTCTCTTCCAAAAGGTTGAACTGATGTCACTTGGCCCAAAGCCCCAACCCTCTGGTCACATGGTTAGTCTATCTTGAATGGATTACTCCCATCCTGAATCGTCTCATTAGCATAAACTATCAGGTGTGGTTTAAGAGGCCCACCATAAATAACGAGAATGTGCCAATCACTAGGGAAATTCCAAGAGCTTAGAGGCTACTTCTTAGTAACTAGGGACAAAGGGCAGACTTCTTTTTGGGCTGAAGCCAGACTTTTTATTACGCATTTCCCAATTTATAAAACGAGTTTCATAACAGTGGCTGTTTTTCAAGGATTAGATGAGAATTTCATGCAAATTACTTATATAGCTCCTGATAAACTCATGAAAGTGTTTTTTTTTTTTTAATCATTACGATTATGTTTTCTTTTCCTGCCAGTCTTAATTCATTTGCTCCTTTGACAATTGTGTGTAAGGACTTTCATAGTTCAGGCTTCAGAATAAAGGGCTGGTAGTGCACGTATTTGCAAAGAGAGTGTGAAGAGAGCTGTAGAGCAATCTAGGAGTCACTCTGAAGACCTGGCAAAGTTGAGCTTTAGCTGTTTTTCCCAAAGACAAATTAAGTGTGAAAATGAAATATGAAATAGTAATTTATGGTACTGAGTGAATCTGTTATGTGCATATAACCATCCAAAACAAAACTGGGAAAAACATGGGGTAATATTTCAAAAAGAGATTGCTAGTTTCACACATAGAGAAGATGAAATTATTTTCTATTTTCATTTTTTCAAGTTACGGGGAAGAACATAGATTTTTCATTTGTGTGTTTGATGTCTTATACTACATTAAAACATGAAAATAATGAGTAATATGTCCAGCTATGTTTGATCACAAAGTACATTTAGACTATATATCTGAGAAAAATAGCTACTTATCTAATGTGCCAACTTATCAAATGTGCAATACTTGTGCTATGAGAAAATAAATGAAGACTAAAAGAAATAGATGAAGGCTATTAATTTCACAGATGAAACTAGTCCAACAAGTTCTCATTAACCTCTCTACTAAAATGCCCTGTGAAACCAATTTGTATCCTGCCAGACTGCATGTTTAATATTCTTTTTATAATTTTAATTTGTTCTCTATCTTCTCTCCACAGACTTTGATATTAAAATTAGAAACTATACATCATGATTATAATCTTAATCTTTAACTCTATTTGGCTGTCGCTTACCTTTTCTAAAGTGTAGAGTGATGTATAATGAATGAACAGAAAATGTATTTTCATTTTTATTTTTTTTATTATTTAATTTATTTATTCACACCCTGGGCCAAAGGCAGGCACTAAACCGCTGAGCCACCCAGGGATCCCCTGCCTTTGACTTCAGGGCATGATCCTAGAGTTCCAGGATTGAGTCCCGCATCAGGCTTCCTGCATGGATCCTGCTTCTCCCTCTGCCTGTGTCTCTGCCTCTCTCTCTCTATGAATAAATAAAAAATCTTTAAAAAAAAATGACGTCAAAGGCAGACGCTCAACTGCTGAGCCACCCAGGTGTCCCAAAAATGTATTTTTAAAATTTCCATTTGTTTTGTATATAATTGTTATATCTAATAATGTTCCCAGTGATTTTAAATGATGAATCTTTCATTATTGTATCACACAATAAAATATGTTAAAATGTTTTATTTCATGACTGCACATTATCAATGAATACAAGAAAACCATTAATTTTAGATGAATCATGTCAGTGTCAACCCACATAGTCAGTCAGAGTCTGACTCAGAAATGATTCAAACACATGAATTTGCAAAGTCCTCTTCATTATGTTTTCATAAATGTATATTCATTAATCTGACATTTTTTTCACCTAGCTGTTAGTCCAACTTTTGTCCTTGGGTTGAAAAAGCTTAGGCTACAAAACTGAAGTCCATCATGCTTTTTAGAATTTCCAAGACTTGCTTTACAATCTCATTGTAGCAAGTTCTTTGGGTGTGGAGAGTGGCATGAGTTGTGTGTGGGAATAAAAATCCAGTATGATTCTTAGATTGGTCAATTTCTCTTGTATCTCTGCCAAGTTTAGTTTCATGTATTTTAAGAGACCTTAGAATTTTTCATTTCTATACTAAACTATACTAGACTTCAGATAACACAGGTGCTTGAAAAATTTAACTCTGATTTGGTCATCTATTTTTTAGCTTTGTTTACATTTCCTTTGACTCCAAGATATTGTTTTATATGCTTGATGTTTGTTTAAATATGTCCTCTTGTTTACTACTTTGCTTGCTCATTATTGTTTCTTGCATATTAGATGTTTTAATGAGGATTAATTTGGGAGTAGAGAAACCTGGAATATACTTTTTACTGAAAGGTTATTTGAAGCAAATGTCCTAATTTTGGTTGATATGAAAA
The DNA here is from genome assembly GCF_905146905.1 of Nyctereutes procyonoides. NCBI lineage: Eukaryota > Metazoa > Chordata > Mammalia > Carnivora > Canidae > Nyctereutes > Nyctereutes procyonoides. Next base: position 10,693,515 of record NW_026575122.1, read on the forward strand.
TGTCACCATTAGTTTGCTCTCATGTCTAAAAGATTAGTTTGCTCTCATGTCTAAAAGGTTGACTTTACACAAGTCTGTGTTCATGGCTATTTTTTCTCAGAGTTTTAAAGTATTATGCCATCACTTTCTGGTTGCTACTGAAAATTAGCTGACAGTCCAATTGATATTCCTTTGATTGTAATCAGTCAATTCATTTTTAGAACTCTGTGTCTTTGGACACAGTTTCATTAGAATATGTCTGTGCCCAATTATCAGGATAGGCTAGGTCAGTGGTCCTCAACCTATTCAATCTAGTGACATTTGGGGCTGGATAATTCTTTGCTGTGGAAGATGTCTTTTATCTTGGAGGATGTGTAGTGGCAATCCCTAGCCTCTACCCAATAGACGCTAGTAGCACCACCACCACTACCTTCCCTGAATTGTGCATATGAAAAATGTATCCAAATATTGACAAATACCCTAAAAGAACTAATGTTCAGCTAGCTGAAACTGCATTAATTAAGAAAAAAATTTTGAAATGTATCAGTAGTTATGGCAACAAATGTTTACATCTCAGTGATGGTGCATATCCATTGCAGGTGGACTATGTCTTAGTCCCTATCTTCATTTGTCTGGGATCCAGGCTGACAGACAAGCCTTTATTAGGGCATTTTCAGTAATCATGGCAGAAAAGGAGAAAGACTTGACAAAACATACTCTCTTTCTTAAAGCTTCAGCTTTAAAGAGACCTATGTCACTTCTACTTCCATTTCATTAACGACAGCAAGTGATATTGCCAAACTCAATAGAATTGGGTGGGAACGTGGTTTTCCTGCTTAGGAAAGAGCAGAAAATATTCGAGAATAATAATACAGTCTCACGCAATGTTGATATGCTTTTATTTGTTTGATTTCTTGGATCCGCAGATTACAATCTTTTCTCACACCTAACATACTCCCAGTATATCTTCAAATGTTTTCTCTTTCTACTATTCTTCTTTACTTCTGGAACTCTACTTAGAAGGAGGCTAGACTTTCTGAAACCTCTTGTAACAAATTCTTTTATTTTTATATATGTTTACTCTGTGACTGCATTATAAATAATATCATTAAATATATCTTTGAGTTCCCTCGCCTCCTCTCTGAATGTGCTTAGGATCCCATTCTTTTATTGACTATGCTTAAATTTTTAATGTGTGTATTTGACTTGATAAAGGTGCACATTAATCAATATTTTTGTCTTCCTCCTAAATAACACAGGAGACTTAGAATGCTTTAGTCTGTCTTCCATGGTAACTTTATTTTTCTTTTTTTTTTCCATTGTAACTTTTGCCATATGTTAGTTCCCCTTTGTATTCAAAGCCCCCAATTTTTTTTATAATCATTAAATTGTTACTATGTTTCTCATATTACCAACTTCTTTTTTTGCCACTATAACTCTTTTCTGGGTTTAGTGTCTTTCTTAATAAATTTCACTCTTTTATGTTTCTTTCAGCAAAATTATATATTGTCACCCTTGTATTAAATATCTTTATTTTACCCTCACTATTGAAGGATACTGTAGGTTGATAGTTTTTTTCTTTCAGTGTATTTTTTTCCTGCACTCAATTTTTGCTAATGTGACACTTGCTGGCAAATTATAATTCCTGTGATTTATTGTTTATCATTTGTGATTTATCATGACTCATTTTAATATTTTTATTGTCATCTTTGTTGTTCTGCAGTTTTTCTGTAATATATCTGTGTCATCTTATTGATCAGCACTTAAATCGTTTCTACAATCTGAAGGATTGTTTATCAGTCTGAAAAAAAATCACAAATTTTGCTTTTCTATTTTCATTTGTCTCTTCTTTGCTACCCCCATTAGATAAATGTTGTCTTTATCCTAGTCTACCTCGGACGTCTCAATCTCTGTGTATTTTCAATCTGTTTTGCTGTTTTGGTTTTGCTTTTTTTCATGCTCAACCAACTGGAAGGAAAGACAGATTCTTACAGAGTACATAGGACATTTTAGAAGATATTCTAAATGGGTACAAATAAATGTAGCACAAACTAACCACATGCATATGTAGAAAGTAGGAAAGGATTTCTGTATCATATAAATTATGAAACATCTTTTCAATGGCAAAGGACAAGAAAAAGTTTTTTGAGGTAACAATGTAGAAACAAACACTCCAGAACATGAAATGCAAATCACTTTGAGAGTATGTAGGTGAGTGCTCTTTTGTTAAAACAAACAAACAAAAAGTATTCTATGTGTGTTTTTCTTTACTTTGTTAAGAAAAATTCTAACATTGTATTGGTGAAGCCAAACATGGAGGTTTATACAAGATAGAAATGATCTAAGAATATAACTAGGCTTTGTGGTTTTCTACCCAGATTTATGATTTCTTAGTATTCTATCATCATGCGCCTAGAAATAAGAAGGAAACTATAACAAAAACAGTCTTGGAAAATTTATTTCATTCATCCCTGTAATCATTTCTGCAATAATCACTGTGTTTCCAAGCTTGGAGATATCTGCCAAACTCAACTATGTGATCACCTGATCCTTTCATTTACAGCCCTGCCTCATCATGGCATCTTCCTTTTGACCAAGATTTCTCATTAGATCACTTTCAGCTATCCTGCAGGAGGATTGCTTTCCTACTAACCAATAGAAAACATGAATAAGTTTAAATCTTTGACCTTTGGTCTTGAAAAACAGTCAAAACAAGAAAAAATTTATTTGAACCAGAAAAACTGAAATCATTAATGGCTAATGTCATGTGCAAGAGATGAAGCCACAGTTTAACAGAGGAGGTCCACACCTAGAAAATTCAGTTCAGCTAAGAGAAAACAAAGGTCAAGATATTGTTTGTGGATAAATAAATCTGGGAACTGTAGAAGATTTTCTACTTTATGTGAAATAGTTTCCAAGCAAACTGTCTGAATGTTCACAGTAATAAATACATTACTAAGCTTTTCACATATATACAATGAATTCTTCCTCTTCTTAGTGTTACTAAAAACTACCACAAGTATTTCTGAGGACCTATAATGGTCAAGATCACCAATTGTTCCTATGTGAAACATACCTAACTGGGTTTAGAGCAGAAATACTCCTAAAGAAAGAAAAGGAGAAAACAATGCTTCTATATAATGGACCGTGTAATTAATGTTTATAGACTCCAGAGAGAAGTATCCTGAAATAAATTTCTTCATCTTCCTATATCAAAACCAACCTTTCCAACTAAATGATTATTTTCTTCTTCTTTGGTTTGACAGAGGAAAGGTGACCTTGAAAGCACATGAATAATGCATTTATTCAGAGTTAGATCTCAAGATAATGTGCGAACATTTAGATTGTTTTTTTCTTTCTACAGACTTGGGAAATAGGCATGCCCTTGCAGCACATAAAGAAAGGATCTAAGTGAGCATCATTTATAGACAGATAGATAAATAGATAGATAATAGATAAGACTATATATATATATATATATATATATATATATATATAGTCATTCATTGCTTAGCCATTGGAGAACTCCAAATTATTCTTCTCACTAAAGTTGCCATAGAAATTACATCTTCAGAGATGCCTAGATGATTCAGTGGTTGAGCATCTGTCTTGGGCTCAGGGAGTGAGCCTAGAATCAAGTCCTGTGTTGAGCTCCCTGCAGAGAGCCTGCTTCTCCCTCTGCCTATGTCTCTGTCTCTCTCTGTGTCTTTCATGAATAAATAAATAAAATCTTTTCAAAAAAATAAAAAAATAAAAGTCAAATGACCTGAAAGACGAAAGAAAGAAAGAAAGAAAGAAAGAAAGAAAGAAAGAAAGAAAGAAAGAAAGAAATGAAGAAAAATTACATCTTCACTCTACCCCTGTACATCTATGAGGGACCTGACAGCTGGTTTTAATGGAAGATAAAATAACCCCAATTAATGTGCTTAGAGACCGAGACGACACAAAAACAGGCCTCAAGCCTAAAACTTCATCATCTTCAAACCTCTCCAATTCAAAGAGAATCTCGTGGCCCTTCCACTGTCTCTCCTGCCCACTCTGACAGCCTTGGTGAGGAAGATGGTGGAATGACCCTTCCTCCTATGATCTTCCTAATAATTTGTAAAACGCGTGAGAATGGAAGAGGCAGAAATCACATTCACAGTCTCAGCCTCTAGCAGCTTGGGTAGGCAGGAGAAAATTAGGACTTCAACAAATAGTCCTTATCTGGGCAAAAATTATCCTGAAATAACCTTGTTCTAAACTGCTCAATTACACTAATCCAGGAATTTAAGAAAAACAAAAACATTAGCATTGATTACAGCATCACTAGAATATGTAACAAATTGTATACTGAAGTCCTCCTGAAGAATGCCATCTCTCTCATTGATACAGACAAGCCTGTAAAATAGCTTTGGCATTTTAATGCTCGCGCATTCTAAAGTTCCAGATGACAGCTGCATAGCCAACATTTTAAAGTGATCAGAAAACTCATGCTACACAATGGTCACAGCTGGACCCATCGATCAAACTGTTTTTGCTCAAATGAGATTCAGGAGTTGTTAGATAATTAGTGTACGTTCTGGACTTCAGAATTTTAGTCACGGGAGCTAGACCTGGAAGAAAGTAAAATTGGAACGCTTTCTGTGTTGTTTTAGCCTAAGCTGAAGATTTTTAAATCCCTGCATGATTCTAGGACATTTACCAGTGTCTGCATTCAGAACCGTGCCCTATAGTCGTTATCAGCTCTATTGGTCATGAAAGTGGAGAGCATTTAACTGTTTTGGATTGGATTAAAATACTAATATTCACCCATGTGAAAGTAGAGTGTTCAGTAGGAGTGAGAATTGCATCTTTCTTCCTGAGCAGAGTCCAAGCTAGAGTAGAGTAGAGAAAAGAAGCCCTTGGCACCAGTGATCTCAGTTCCACGACTTCTGCACTTATGGGCAATTTGTCAGATAAGATCATTTTCGCTGGAAGATACAGAAATCCTGATTGTAATAGTTCAAATTGTGACACTGTTTTTTTTTTAATTTGATATAAAAGCTCCAAGATCAGTACAATCTGGGCTTCAGTTCTGTTTCCTTGAGGCTGCCTCAGCTCTGCATTCCTACCTTATTTTGTTTCTAGCTAACACTTATTAACCCTATCTGTGTGCCAAACTTGGTGCAAATGCCTTCGATATGTTTTAATTCATGTACTCCTCACAACAGTCCTCTGAGTTAGACCTTCTTGTTTTTCTTATTTTCTTCTTCAAATAAGGGGATTTTGGTTTCATATTAACTCATAAATCCTCAAAATATCCCATGAAGTAGGCACTGTCATTACCCATTTTACAGAGAAGGGAAATGAGGCACAGAGAGATCAACCAACTAGCACAAGACTACATAGCTGGCAAGTGGCTGATTTTGAAATTGAAGGTAATATCCTGACTCCAAAGCACCTACTCTTAACCACTAGGCTGTCTGTCCTCATTGTCTCAAGATGGCACACAGCTGTGGGAATCCTTTCCCATGTAATCACATGAGGGCAGAGGGGGAGTTCATTCCCTTGTTTTTATTTTTAAGACTCCCCCCACCCTTGTCAGAGGCCCCCTCTGCAGACTTTCATTCAGGTCTCTTTTGCCACCCTTGTCACCCTTGCCCAACCTCAGCTATCATCAGCAAGAGAATGGGACCATGATGATGGACTCATATGCTCACAATTGGTCCTGTGGCCTTGGGGTGCAGCCAGGTTCTCCTGAAGCCTCCTGGAGAAGGAACATCAAGACAAGGTGAGTGCTCTGCCAGCAAGGACACAGGGGACAATGGATGTGGACTCAATGGCCATCACATCTGCTGCAGTGTCCCCCTTATGGTCAGGTTCCAGGAATGTGGACATATGGGTTGAGTATCTGAGATCCAACAGTCCTTAGCCTAAGCCCTCCTTTTGGAATCTCAAATCATAGAGTCATTATGCCAGAGATATGCCAGAAAAGAAACACGCCTGGAGCAAATTCATTCCCCTTGAATACCTCTTACACTAGAAATTCATTCTTTCCTCTGACAGGTAGCTGGTGAAAACTTTCTCTGTGCTGTTTTTCTGGTGCTAAAAGGCAGTGTTGAACAAACAGATACAGTCAGCTGTGTGGAATTTACATTGTGGTTGAGGAAAGACTTCTATAATACATAAATAAACATGATCATTGCCAGGTGAGGGACTAGAGAGTAACTGGAGTGAGGTGGGAGATATTTTAGATAGCATAGTCAAGCAAAGCTCTCCCAGAAGGTGACATTTGGATCATCTTCAATGACATTTGAATCCCTTCAATGACAGGGAGGCAAAAGGGACGTGTCTGGACAGCAATTAGCATCAGGGTTATGAGGTTTGCCTGTATCACTCCAAATCTCAGCGCTGCCACACCCGTGCACATATGTCACAGCTCTGTGCATCAGGTCCCTCAAACTGTATAACTGAGATGAGTCATAAGTTTGTTGGGAGGATTAGATGAGTTAACACATTTCACAAAGCATGTGCTACAGAGTGCCCGGGGCATTGTGAGTGCTCAGTAAACGTTAGGTTTTGTTAGCATCTCAGAAATATTAGTCCAGATACAGCTAACGGCAGGTTACCCTGGTAGGAGTGATGCTCCTGGAGAGTAGACACCGAGGCAGGAATAGTGGGAACAGGGAGCCAAGTGAACATGGGAGAACATGGTATGAAATGAGGTCTGACAGGGATCCGGGGATGAGACCACTCCTATCAGCAACACTTAACCCTGGTTCTATATGGGGATTGCCTTCGGATGAAGTAAATCAGAAGCTCTAGGAATGAAGGTCAGCTATGAGATTCTGAATTTCAGCCAAAGAGGAAAATCAGGGTTCCCTGGGTGGCGCAGCGGTTTGGCGCCTGCCTTTGGCCCAGGGCGCGATCCTGGAGACCCGGGATCGAATCCCACATCAGGCTCCCGGTGCATGGAGCCTGCTTCTCCCTCTGCCTGTGTCTCTGCCTCTCTCTCTCTCTCTGTGACTATCATAAATAAATAAAAAATTAAAAAAAAAAACAAAGAGGGAAATCACTGACATGCCTTTTGTATTTTAAAGAAAGGAGCTTGAGTTTTATTCTAAGAGAAAAGCCAAGCCATCGGTATGCTTGCGGTGTCCTACCCACTTCCTCCCTCAATCTCATTTCTGCACATGACGTTCTTGACTATCTTTCAAGGATGTCGCATTCTCTTCGATTGGAAGACTCCTATGACTATCTCTCCTTCCTCTGAGCACTACACTTTCTCCTCCTGAAAACACAGGATTCACAGGTTGTGTTCTGCTGTGCATGTTTTTTTTTTTTTTATTCCCCACTGGAAGGTAGATTCTCCAGCTGCAGAAACTGTGTCTCCTAAAACAATGTCTTGCACATTAAGATACAAAGACGTATTTTTAAAGAATGATTTTAAAGGCCTTGTCTAGAAACAACTGCCTAGGCTAAAAGCTCAAGTTATAACAAAGCTCCCATTGCTTTAGCAGACCAGCCCATTTAACAAGCAGCCAAATGTCAGTCACTGAAAAACAAAGAGATCAAAGACGGTTTCACCAGGTTATAGTTATGTGTTGAAATTGGCAACACAACGAATGTCATGATACAGTTAGGGACAGACAGGCATAGTAAGAATGTAAACGACCAGGTCTAAGTGTGATTTCACCCAGCAAGTTATGTAACATACACATAAAGAGCATAAAGTTCTAGGTTTCATATCATCATGGTACCTGGTACCCAAGAGCAATGAATTTAATTTTGGAGCAATTTCAAAAGTATCAAGAAAAAATGGTGGAAAAATTAGATCCCTCAATTTAGACTGATTTGTAACAGAACTGTTGGAAGGCCTAAGTGTACACTCCACTGGAAAAAAAACCACCTAGTTTTACATGCACTATTTATGTTTATATATCAAAATCATTTGATTATCATGGCTGTGAAGGACACCAGCTTGTCGTAAGTTTCCAAATGGATGACTATTGGAGAGAGAGGTAGACGATATTACTATCTGGGGCTTCTGGAGTGTTTTGCAACATAATAAAGAAGAAGAAATTAGGTTGTCTGTCTAACAAATAGAAGTGAACTCCATATGGAACAAAGGCGGTCACTTTACATGGGAACTTACCTTGAACAGCAGTCTACAAACAAAATAAAAGTTAAAAATGGCCTTGTCAGTTCAGGGCTGGAAGAGCATTTAAATGTCTGGCCAACTCTAGTTCACATTGTGATATATAGTTCTCCTGGGTACAGACTGTCAAACTGAGTTAGTGTCAATGAAAGAAAATGGGAGATGGACTTTCAGATGTTCTCATTCAGCTAAAAAGAAAAATACAGTTCAAAGAGCTTTTACCCACTGAGCTTTTCACATAACCACTCAGTAGGATGGACATAGTGCTTGGAAAAGAGGGCTCATAGGAATAGTAAGAGAACTTGATATCTATCATCATTTTATAAAGTGAATCCAGGTGATTGCTTCGCAAAAGAGCAAATAGATAATTTCAAAAGAGTGAATAGGTGGTAAAGATAATATAATCACCCAATTCACATGGTCACTTAACTGGGGAAGTGAATTTAGAATAGATGCTCTTAAGCAGCTTTCATCGAACATACTCTGCATCAACCAACCCCTGCTTTCCATTCCCTCTCAATCCATACTAGTCCATGTTGGCTATAGCCTGTGACCTTCTCAACTTCACCTTCTACAGACATTATGTCAGGAACAGTGCTGCACGCAGCCCTTAGAATTGACAGCAGGGTCACTCAAGATAAACTAGGTGGGATCTTTGGAACTATTTTTCCCTCTGGACACACAGCAAAACCTAGACCACGTGTGGTGAAATGCACTTGTAGAACTTGGACTGAAATGTTCTTAAGTTCAACTTTTATACAAACTACCCAGGTATAGCTTTTCCACTGATGACATGAAGTCACCTTCCATTTGCCCAGCATCTGTCAGTTAAATATTTTGAGCTATTTCCTTTTGGATGGTCCTCTGATCAACAGCATGATTCATGATTTTAGAACATCCTCACCTTTGTCAACAAAGCAGGGTTTGTGTGATCTGCCCTTATGCTTTATAAAAACAGACTAGAAAACAACAACAACAACAACAAAGTGCTGATGCATGTTATAAGAAGTATATAGTCTCACAAATTTAATGAGGATGGATGCGATTATGCCTCAATAAACTCACTCATCTGGTCCTTAAATTAGCCAACCATGAGTACAACTGTGAAAGCAGAGCTCAAAATGTAGGACATACACATGTAGGAAATACATCTTCAAAGCTGTATCTGAAAACTTCCAGATATAATTAGAGCTTTTGCTTACTTTTTTCTTTTCTGTCTCCAGTGCAGACATTTCAGTTAATTAAGCCTTTAAATTTATGATATATTATTAATAAAGTCTGGATAGGTATTTTCTTTGGTTTTATTAATTTTATCCATTTATCCACCTAGAATCTCTGTGTGTTGATGACAGACTAATGCTTTGCCCACTGCCGTGAGACTATTTACTGGTGGAAATGAATATGAAGTTATTTAAATCACTACAGACAGGCAAATGAAAAAAAAAAAAAAGCTCCAAATGGTTATAACATTAAGACTGAAAGCCTATGAGGTCTTACACGATGTAACTGCTGAATATCTGCAGTGTAAGAAGAAATGTCCCTGAGTGATTCCAAGGAGAAAGAAATTAAAATACAGGATTAAAAAAGAGGCATTTGATGTAATTCAGTCCTAGCTCTAATGATAACACTAAGGACTCTAGGGAGACCTAGGCCAAACGTGAATGTACTGGTCAGATTTAATCAAATACTGAGCACAGGGACAAATTGGGAAACTATCTAATGCAAGGAAGCCAAAGGAAAGGATGAGTATCAGAAAGATTCATCTGAGATTTTAGGACCTTGGAATTTTTAAGATGGGAAAATCTGAGTAAATCACCCAGTCAGGGCTTGCCTTCAGACTTACTCTATTAAAACCTCCAGCATCAAACATTTTGTTAAAGGGCCATCTCCTCTGCCTCACCCTGCATCCTGCCTCTTCTTTCCCCACCATTTACTCTTCAGGTTGGAAACTGCAATGTGACCTCAGAAATCCAAACCAGAACAAACAACAACAACCAAACCCCCGGGTCATTCAAAGTGAAAATGTGTCAAGAGAGAAGATTTGAGTCAAATCCAGATGGCGACGTGCCATGAAGTGCTAACAGAGCTCTTCGTTTTCAGCAGAGAGCAAGAACAGGCAGTGTTTATAATGACGTGTTAACATCTGTCTGTGAATATCATCTCCATGGCACCAAAGTACACCACCCAAACAAAGGAAATTCACAATAAAAGCAAGACTCTACATATTCTTAATGGGGAATTAGTGTTAGAACTGACAAAGACTCATTGTATACTCTTGACAAATCCAGGTCAGGTATACCATCCCTCAAAGAATGACTTTTGTACTAGATCAGACAAAAATAAGAAGGTAGACGCTAAGGAAGTTTTAATGTGAGTCATGTCTAGCAGTTCCCCTCGGTCAATAGCAGTGAAGAAGAGTAGAAATAAATACCAGCATGAACAACATATTTATCTAAATTTAACCCCAGATCCACCATTTATTTGCTGTGTGCCCCCGGGTAAGTCCTTTAATGTTTGTCAGCTTGGGTTTCACTATTTAAAGGAGAAAACGGTAGGCAACTCCGTGTAAGAATGAGTAAGAGATGTGGACTCTTCACAAGCAACCCACCTGTTAATGTGTGCTCAATAAATGGTAGTTTTCTTTCTGCTTTCCTCATGAAATAGTCTCTGTTACTTTGATCTAAATTCATAATTGCTCATTCATCATAAATCAGTTAATTTAGCCTAGAAACATAAAATCGCTTTATCAGTATTTTTTTCTAGCCACTATTTTTGGTCATGTTCGCTTGAATCCCCTTTCTCAACCTTGAATGGCATCCCAGGCAGATTTTGTGACTTTTGAGATATTTTTCCTTACCAGAAGATAAGCCATACACGGTACAATTCCAGTCATATCGAGTCCAGTGCTTTTCCATGTGCTGTATCTGGTTATGCAGGGAAATTGTCTAAGAAAAGAGAAATGGTTGGCAATTTTACTGCCCTCCCCCTTGCCCTTGTAAACTTTAAGTCCTGGTTCATTGTGACCAGGAGAACGGATGGGGGGAACAGGGCAGGTGTCACTCGAACAGGGATCAGCTGCAGTCTTTCCATGGTGGGTTGCTGTTGCTCCTCTAGCTAAAGCTGATTGGCTGGCAGTGCTTTCTGTGAGGAAGGCATCCCAGGGTTGGCCTGCTCCTTGAGCACCCATGTGAGGTCTTTGGAAGGTGCTCCAGAGCCCCCTAGCCCACAGTTCCTGAAATGAGAAACTGGTCTGGGTTTCATCTCTGGTCTCTAGTACCTTCTCCAGCTCCAGCCCCTGATGGTCCACCTTGAACCCACCCCTACTAGGATCCTTGTATGCAGTAAACATGCCAGAAAGTGCTCTGCTCAACTCCTTCTAGAGATTTCCATTTGGCCCGTGAAAAACACACATTCTTGTTATTCTAAACTGGTGGCCCCAGCCTGCTCCATTTCTTTTCTCTCTCTCTGGCTTACTCTTTCTCTCCCAGGTCACCTTTGGCCCTGATCAGGTGGGCATCTGGTAGAGAGGCAGATGTGTTGTGTAAGCAGGTATCCAACTGCAGATCAGAATGCCAGCCTTCCCGGTTTTCCATTTTTGCAGAGAAGCCTTCTATGTCTTATGCCTTCCCCTTAACTCTCCTGCTGTCAACAAACATGGGGATTGGGGCTGGTGTCCCTCTTCCTTAGCTGGGAAGGGAAGGACTCAGTATTCAACACTAATACGACATTCCCCAGGAGGCTAGACTTTTTCTTCCCATCTTTGGGCATCACCTCAGTCTTGGAAGGCTGGGGCTTCTCCTTTTCATGGCACTGATTCTGCAGGATTCTGGCTACAGTGTTAGTTCTCTTTAAAATGTAAGGAATATGCTTTTGTTAGTTTTCAGCTATGGATATAGGCCACCCATTTGAGGATAAAGGGAAAAGTGTTCATAATATTGGATCGCAATGTCATCACAAGTGAAAAGAATGGCAAAGAAAAATCTAAGAAATAATAAAGTTGAATACATGGCAAGAAACATGACTGTTTGGTTTTCATTTGCTTTTCTGTCTGTAGTGTTATCACAAACTGACTCTGACTCAACTTTACAACTGGTCTAGTGTTCCTCACACACTCCCACGCAAGTGAGTAAGAAAAATTCAGTCTGTGAGTTCTGTTCTCCACCCCTCCTTCACGTTCCTCTCTAAGATAGTGTTTGATGTGTGAGTGCAAGGAAACTCAGGAGACCTTGGGGAAGATGGGGATTGGGTTCTCAGATCTATACACTATCCGCAAAGTCCATGCCAGTATTTCCTGTACAGTGGCCAGCCTGATCTTTCTTGGGGTGCACATAGCACCTGGTTTCATCCCTGGGTATTCTAATTAGCATCTGCGGCTGAATCTGTAGCTAACAGGAGGCCTATCAGTGCCTAGCTCAGCTGTGGCCAGTTACCTCTCTCTGCAAGCTCAGCCTTCATTTTGCTTGTGCAGAGCTAGATACCCCACACCCTCAACAGGTCCCCTGGCCATCACCACTTTTAAGGCAAGTTCATCTCATCACTACCTTGGTGGGTCCCATGACACACCCACTGGCCTTAGACTCAACATCTATCACATGTGGGAACCAGATAGGATTGGAAATGCCAATGACAACTTTCATGTCTGACCATTTTATTCCATCCTTCTTAATGAGGATACTGGGTCCTCTGTCTTCTCTAGGGTGATTTTAAAAGACTATTGTGTATTTTTCTCATTGATTCTATATAACTTTTAAGTCTCTCTGGGAAATTTTCAATATCCATTGGAGTAAGAGACTGAACTACCAAATACTTAGTTCACTGAGATTGGACAGGGTGGCCATCACCTCCAAGGTAATTTACAGAAGAAAGAAGTCATCATCATTTACTTGGTAGTTTCTCTCTCTCTCTTTTTGAGAGAGAGCACAAGGGAGAGAGTACATGAGAGAAAGAGAGCATGAGCTGAGCAGAGAGGGGCAAAGGGAGAGGAGAGGGATGGAGGAAGCAGGAAGCCCTATGTGGGGCTTGATCCCAGGACCGTAGGCCAGTAACCTGAGCAGAAGGCAAATGTTTAACCAACTGAGCCACTCAGGAGCCCCACACTTGGTAATTTCTAGTAGGCATTTTGTTACACTATTTGTTGCTTTATCTGAATATATAAGGAAATCTTTCTACAATATTGTAATATGACTATTAAAGATAAAAAAATAATGGAAAAAGTTTTCAATAACCACAAAGTTCTAAATGGTTAGTGTGTTACCTTTGTCTTGTGAGGGAATATATAAGCAATAGGTAAATATTATAGAAATCTATGGGACAGAAAATAAAAGGGGCACTTAAGCATATTGCGATTATTATAGAAAATAAACATTTTTTTCCATAATTTTAGAAGCTTTCTTCTTTTTGGAAAAAGATACATTAACATCGTTTAGAGTTTTCAAATGCGTCATCTGTAATCTGATAGTTGAAAGACTACACTTCTAGAAAATGACACACTTGAGCTGAAGGTACTTTTTTCTTCCAAGAAATTCCAAAATATATCATAAAAGCTATTTTTTTAAAAAGAAATTAGTGCCATCATTCTTCCACCTCTTTAATTGATATTGCCTCATAAACCCTATAGTTTACAACTTCGAAAAGCCTCAAACCACTTTTTCAAAGTTATAGCTGGAGTAAATTTTAAAAGTATTGCTTCCCAAAATATCCTTGAAAATATACTTATGTTAATTTAAATGGTTTAAAGTCAATAAAATTTCCCAGGTTTGGTTACTTTAGGTTTAAAAAATAAATAAATAAAACCATCAATTACTGATGTGTGAATGATGGTATATTAAGCCAATCACTAAAAATGTCTCGGAAACTGGATTTTTAAAATTTTCAGAATAACAAAATTATTTAGTATTCAATTGAAATCATGATTTTTTAAATTCATGTGCTAACTAGAGCTTTCCTTCAATGTGTGATGCATATTTACTACTTGTTTTAATTACCAATGTTCACTTCTTCTCCAAAAGGATGATTATTAGCTGGACCAAAGATGGGATTCACTTAGTCAAAGAGTTGTGGCCAGGTCTGTTGTAACAAAGTGAGGTGGAGAACAGAGGTAACTAGCAATAACTAATAACTACTGAGTGATCACTTTTCACAGAACGTCCTAGTATGCCTTATGGGTGACTTTAAAGAAAGCAATAGTCTCTAGCTTCACCGTGTTTAAAATTAAATAGGAAAATTTAAAAGAGCATCTATACATATATATGAATAAATATGCTAATTTAAAAGTATAAGCAAATACAGCAGACATATCCTGTATTTGTAGCACACACACTTTCAGAGATGAGAATATTATTGCAACTCTTTACTTGTTTGCAATAGGCACAGTTTAAGAAAGAAGAATAGGGTGCAAAGTGATGCAGGACCATTTTGTTATAATACAGAAGAAATAGCCATAGACTTTCCACATGAGAGGAATCAGCGAGTCCACCCGTTGGTGTGTCCATGCGATACATGGTTTAGTCAAACTGGTAATACAGTGTTCCTCTGAAGAGCTCCCCAGAAAAATCCAATTCAGAAAATCATAACGGATAGATACCAGGGTCCTCATGCAAGTTTATTATTTGTCCTTCCCTAAAATAGAATCTTAACGAGGATTGCTTTCTGGCATGAAGAAGGAGGTACAGCAACTCAAAGACCAGAGTTACCATATTGAACCTAAGTTACTTTTAGACATTGTAATAGATAAATTATTGGATTCATCTTAGAGTCTAGCAGGCTATTTAAAATAGTGATTATCTTGTCAATTACATTGGATGTGATGTTTCGATTCCTAGAAGCATTTTTTAATTAATCGTTTTATCCTCTCTTCTGTAAATTCACTATTTTAGTTGGCTATATTTTATCCGTGGGTTAATTCGGTTTTTGCTGTAAATATGCTGCAAAACAAACATCCACTAAATTTCCATGACTTACAAAAACCATCATTTTTTTCCATATTCACATGTTGGTAGATGATCTCTCATTTGGCTGCTCTCAGCTGGGCTTGTCTCGTCTTTCCCGAGCTAGGCGGAATCACAGGCATCAGGTTTGTCTGAGTTGTCCTTTCAGGATCCAGGCTGAAGAAGAAATAGCTCCCTGGGAAATGTTCCCATTATGGTAAAGGACAGCTATTCCAAGGGTATTGATTGGGTGAACCTTGCCACTAAGGCACAAGTTGGGAAAAGGCGCATGATGATTTCTGTTCAACATTCCATTAGTTAAAGTACGTGTCACTTGGACAAACTCAAAGTCAATATGGTAAGGAAATATACTCCATCCACAGGTGAGTGATATAGCACAGCAGGTGAGACAGGAAGAACTATGGACGCATAAGACAATCCACCCCAGTAATGTAAGAAAAGAGATAGATAATAAAGCCTGGTGTCCAGTGCTATCTTCCAAATAGTCCTCTAAGAAAATCACAATTGCAAAAGAAGTTAGGATGTAGCCATTTAAACTCCTTAGTAAGGATAACTCAAGCTCATACCCACCCCGGAGTCAGCTCCATACCTATTCAGTCATCTCAGGTCCTGATGGGGAAGCTTTTCCGGCTCAGTTTATAGCACATTCTTTTCCTCTTCTTTTGGTTTAGTATTTCGGTCATGATTCCCCAGACAACAGCTTTTCTTCTGGGTTTAGCTCTGGCCTCTGCCTCAGATTCTCACTCTTACCAAATCCTTCATTGTTCACTAGAAGCATTTAGCAGGTACAGCCTGGCAACCATGACTCCTGACTGGATGCTTTCCCTTGAAAATATCCAACTTCTTATTGAGAATGTTTATACTCAAAACACGAAAGTTATTAAGCAGTGAAAGATATTATGAAGCTGGACTTCTTAATCAATAATACTTAAAGATAATTTGTGATTCGATTTTATATATTCATTTATTCATATTTATATATTCGTTTTTGTTTAAAACAAAGATCAAATATAAGAGATTGGGCTTCTTAAATAGCAGAGAAGCCATGAGATATGGTATTTATGCTTTTATCCTTACCTGTGTCATTAAGACTTATAGTCACCTTTTTTTTTTCACCTTTTATATGATACATCTCCCTGTCTTTGATTTCTTGGTAAACTCATTCAAATGATGACAGCATGAGCCTTAAAACTTTCATAGAATTCTACTCATCTGATACTAAGTATCTGAGACAAGGCCACAACATTATCTTTGTTAATTAAAGACATATATCTTTGGGGCATCCGGGTGGCTCAGTCAGTTGGGCATCCGACTCTTTGATCTCAGGGTCATGATGTCAGGGTCCTGGGACTGAGCCCTGGACTGGTGTTCTTGCTCAGTGGGGAGTCTCCTTGAGGTTATCTCTCTCTCCCTCTCCATCTGTCCCTCCCCTGTCTCCTCCCCTGGCTCATGCATATATGTTCTCTAAAATAAATCATCTTTCCAAAAAACCAAATATATCTTCTATTTGAAACTAATCCCAATGTCTCACACATGTGTAGTCCCTCCAATTTGAAAGTTGAGAAATTGCACACAAATTTAACAAATACACATTTAAATGATGCAACTGCTAATTTATTTTATTTTTATTTTTATTTATTTTTTTATTTTATTTTTTTTGCAACTGTTAATTTAGATAGCACTTAACATTTGATGCTTTATTTTTTATTGGACCATATTTTTCAATGAACATCTGATGTAAAAGTCTTATTCTCACAAACTACATTTTCATATTGTTTTTCTTCACCGACTTAGAGTCAGTCATTCTAGAGAATATTTGTGGGTCATCTACCATATATTGAGCATTGGACACTTCACAGACTATAGGAACCAGCAGTATAGACAAGGCTTCTGTTGTCAAGGAGATTTTAGATATCATCTGCCAGGAAGGGAGATAAGAGAGAGCAAAATAAATTTAAAAGAAAAAAATATATTTTTGGATAGTTCAATGTTTTATGGAGAAAATAAGCAGAGAAATGAAATAGGAAATGACTCCCAGCATGTGTGCTACTTGATTTAGGGGGTCAGGAAAGATACGTAAGCTGAAATCTAAAGGAAAAAAGACATAACCAATGTGGGTCTCCAGCCATGTGGACATTTTGGGGAAGAGATCTCCAAGCTTGGAGGAAAATAGGGGAAAGGGTCTCCTGTGCGAATGGAGCCTGTGGTATCCAAGATACAAGGTAAAGACAAGGCACGACACTGGTGCCCAGTGAGTAAGGGGGAGCATGGTAGTTGGTGGGCTCAGTGTGGTGGGCAAGGTCATGTCACTGAGAGTTTTGACACAGATGATGGTGGTTTCCAGGGTGTAGCATATATACAGGCCAACAAAGAAGCAGTTTGCCTATGAAGCAGCAGCAAGGACCAGGTGTTTGGGGATCTTATTCATAGTGATCGCTCTCTCACTCACGCACTACACAAACTTGAGCGAACAAAACACTCTTCTGAATCTCATTTTTCTTACCTGTAAAGATAGGAATCTATACTGTCAAGTTGCCATTATAGGTATTAATAAATTAAATTAAACAAAAATCTAATGATCTAACATTGACTGACGACTAACGTTGTTATATTAAGCCTCTTTATTTTATGTTAATCAGACTTGGAATCTGTTTGTCCTTCAGCCTAAAACCATAATAAGCATAGCTTTGTGGGTGGACAAAGTAGTATCCTAGCAACAAAAAAATAAGCACTTTCTTTGTACTAAGCTAATCTCATCACATACGAATGGAAGGGAAAATGCTAGAGCTCTGATAGAAACAAAAATTCTATCACAAGATAACGAATAGAATTTATGTATTCAATCTGTTAACACGTGTTTATTCAATTCCCACTAAACGCCAAGCACCTCGATGATCATTGAGGACTTGAAATCAGTGCCCAGTATAATGTAGGGATTTCGTATTTATTAGGTTATTTATTAATTTAATTAATTATTCATGTTAGTAAAATACTGTACAATGACACTGTGTTTTAATTGCAAATAGATTGAAGAGAACCAAATAAGTTTTGTATTTATTTATTTATTTATTTATTATTTATTTATAAAGAGATTTATTATAAGAAATTTACTCATGTGATTATGGGGATTAGCAAATCCCAAGATTTGCAGAGTGAGTTAGCAGGCTGGAGAACAAGGATAGTACACAGTCAAAAGTATGAAGGCCTAAGAGGCAGGAAACCTTGATAGTGAAGTTCCAGTTTGAAGGCTGGCAGGCTTAAGACCCAGGAAGGGCTGATATTTCAAGTCTAAAGCCCAGCTTGAAGGCAGTTAGTGGAAGGAATTCTCCATTACTTGGGACTAATTAGCTAGTCTAGTATATTTCTTTGTTCGGCCTTCAACTGATTGGATGAGGCCCACCCACATTGTAGAAGGCAGCCTACTTTGAACAGTCGACTGATTTAAATGCTAATCTCATCACCCTCATGGAAAGACCCCAAACACTGGCTGACCCGATAACTGGGAACTCTGTGTCCTAGTCAAGTTGACAAATAAATCAACAATCATAGTGTCCAATTTGTGAGGCTGATGGAGTCATGAAAATGGGTGATAGTGAAGGCAGCAGAGAAGGAAAGAGTTGCAAACATTGAAAAGACATAAGGGAGGTGGAGAGAAATAGGGACAGTGGAGTGTGCAGCAAGCATTTTCCATTCACTCAGATTATCCGATGCTCATTGGAAAAGTCTGGAAAAGCAGTATATGTGATGACTATGGATGCAAAGTGAAAGCACCTTTCCCCCACCAAGTACCCTCTGCGCTACTGCCACTGGTTAGCTTTTTGTGGTGGTGGTGGTGATACTGGGGGGGTGGGGGGTTGCATGTTACTGGCTGTGTATGTGTAGCATGTTCATGACTATATGGCTGGGGGTCAGGGCGCAGAGAAAAAGTAGGTTAAAAAATGGAGAAAATGACCAGACAAAACTGGTCATTGCCTTGCTAGCTCCTGCTGCTTAGAGACAGTGCTGCGGTTTCAAGGCAACTCCCAAACACGCAGTTGTGAGCAAAATATTAATGACAACCTTGAGAGGTCATACAGTTCAATCCTCCGCCTTCAAGTTCACACTTACGTCTTCCAGAAATAAAATCCCATCTTTTCATTTTTCTATTTCCCCGGAAAGGAACATCCCTGTGGCGAATTCATTATCAGAACTATTCGATTTCCTTTAAACCATTGTCACACACAATATTAGCACATAATAAGGAGTCTCTTAGAGAACCCAGGTGCTCTGATAATTCTGTTATTGTTGCCACTAATCATGCAATGGACCAGTTCTCGGCTCCACCATCAGGAGACATCAATTGTGTGATGGGGGACTTGCTAACTGGCCTCGCTGCAATTCAATTCCTTTTCAACAGTAAAATGGAAATCTGGATTAGAGAATCGTTAAAGCGTCTTCCAGGTTTAATTTTGTATCTATGATTTCTGAAGCTTTAATGTTTGATTTTTTTTTTCTCCTCTAGCCAAGCTACCTCCTTGTTTTAAAAGGTACCATGCTGCCCTCATGTGGTCAGACCTGAAATAATACATAGTTACTGAAGCCAGGAAATAAACATTTGTTGTGTTTAGTTTTAATAATCATTCATAAATGGTCAGTAACAAAATCATGCTGAATCACGTATCCATTAAAAGTGTCAAGGTTTTACGCATTCACAGTGATGCAAAGTTTTCATGTACGAATAATAACACAAATACTAATATTAGTTAACATTAATGAGCACTACCTAAAAATATCGGGCCCTACACATATTTTACATATCTTATTCCACTTGATTCTTCAAAGATAGGGTGGGTTTTTTTTTTAAGATTTTATTTATTTATTCATGAGAGATACAGAAAGAGAGAGAAAGGCAGAGACACAGGCAGAGGGAGAAGCAGGTTCCATGCAGGTCCGTCCCAGGACCCCAGGATGATGACCTGAGCAGAAGGCAAATGCTCAACCACCGAGCCACCCAGGCATCCCAATAGGTTCTTTTTTAAATGTATCGTTTTTTAGATGCAGAAAATAAAACACAATTGGATCAAGTGTCAGGATATCACAATAAATAAATGGGAAGACCAGTATCAATCCAAGTTGTCTGATGCCATAGCCCTAACTCTTTGGCAGCTATATTCTCAACCAACCATTATATATTTATGAGAGCTCATTCCCTGACATTCCTTTGGTCTAGGAGACATCCCTAAGGAATTGGACAGAGTCCTTGAAAATGTGATAATATATATGAAAACTACAAAATACAATGCTTGATATGAAAAGAAGAGCTCAAAGAATATTATTTGAATTATGCATTCTATTGCTAAGAGTATAACACTTCCTTATTTGATAATTAATATTCGCTATTAACATGATGTGAAGCAATAAAGAGATTAAATATTTTATACCAAATAAATAAATAAATAAATAAATATTTTATACCGACGAATAAGTACTCATTTTCTAAATAGTTCAAATGTTATCAAGGTGAGTGCAAGAAGATCTGTTAAAAATTTTGTAATGGAAGATTTTTTTTCCCAGGTTTACAATTGTATTGGAAGATTTCATAAGGCAATCAGCAGGGGCTGTGTTTCTAGTTGCAGAAAAGAAAAAAGGGCCATGTTTAATTTTAAAAGTGGGAGAATGTATCCACTCAAAGTGTCAGCATGAGACGTTAGAAGTGTGATAGCAGGCTACCTTGCTAATCTCTGGCTCTCTGAGGGCTAGCTGTGTGACTTTAGGTTTTCTTCATCTCATTGGGAACCATCTACTCTGCAAATTAAAGGGACCAGGCTTAGGATTTGCTTATGCTCTTCCAGCTTCTACATTCCATTGTCCTAGTGATTCTAAAAAGTCTTAGGCCACATTCATCTTTGGCCCACTTTGTTTAACAATGTCACAATTACTTCTTGGCTCTGTGGGTTAAGTTTCAGAAAACCCAATAGGAGGAGGGCTTGTATTTGGTTAGGCTTTATTTAACTTACTCAGCTATTTCTCAACCACCCCCGTGAGACTTGAGGTTAATAGTCTTATCTCTTCCTCTAATAACTTAAAGATAGTACCACCATCAGATCCTTTTAATGCATCACCCAGACACAGAGAGCTATGGATTCAGTTTCATGTAACGTCCTCTCTCACCAAATTCCACGCAGAAAGCATGCTCTGCTGTCATGTTACCTCTATTTTCTAGTCCAAACTACAAGAACGCTATTTCCTTAAGTATCTTTAAATTAAAAAAAAATACCCAGTTAAACAAAAATTCCCCAAGTTTCCTGGGGAACCAAACCCACACAAGTTAAAGCCATTAGGAAATTACCTTATTTCCCTGATAATAATGGTAGCTAGCTCTTATACTATATGACTATGAAAAACAGTGCTTACATCAGTAAAGAAGATCATTAAGATGCAGAAAAGACAAGGAAGAGCTATAATCTTCACATATGAAATTATTTTTGTCTAAGGACTTAACAGTGAAGAGAATAAAGTCTACAAGTCTATAAATTGGTTGGAAATTTTGTCTGAAAGGAAAACATTATAGCCAAATAATTACAACTCCTATGAATCAACTTCTCTGACCCAAGTACTCTTTATCTATTACCTCTAATCCTCATAACAACACCAGAACTAGAAATTATTTCCAATGTATGTATAATGTAATCAAGGCTCAAGACAGATAAATAATTTCTTAAGGTCACACAGAGAATACACAAATATAAGAATCCATTTTGGGATGCCTGGGTGGCTCAGCAGTTGGGTGCCTGCCTTTGGCTCCTGTCCTGATCCTGGGATCCGGGATCGAGTCCCACATCAGGCTCCCTGCACGGAGCCTGCTTCTCCCTCTGCCTATGTCTCTGTTTCTCTCTCTTTGTGTCTCTAATGAATGAATAAATAAATATTTTTAAAAAGAATCCATTTTTATTCAAATTGAAGACAATGCTTTATTCACTAAACTATGTCACTCACATAGGGTCTTCACCCAAGGATTATCTTGAAGATTTTGTGATGCACAAATATGGTATTTAAAATGGTGATAATCCGGAAGGAAGCAGAGGTTCCCTCTCAGCACTGCTTTTCAACATCACACTTAAAATCCTAGCTAATACAATAAGACAAGAAAAGGAAATAAAAGCTTTACATATTAGGAGGGAGAAAATAAACTCTCTTTGTTCACAGATGATAGATTTTTCTTTTAGAAAATCTAAAAGAATCAACCAAAAAAAAGCAAAACCCTGGAACTAATCAGTGATCGTAGCAAGGCTGCAAAATATAATATTAATATACTAAAGTCAGTTCCTTTCCTATATACTAGCAATGGACAATTGGAATTTGAAATTAAAGGCACAATATCATTTATGTTAGCACCCGCCCCCCAAACACTTAGGAATAAATCTAACAAAACATGTACAAAATCTATATGAAGAAAGGTACAAAACTCTAATGGAAGATATAAAAAACTAAATAAAAGGAAAGATAGTCCATGTTCATAGATAGGAAAACTCAATATTGTCAAGATGTTAGTTCTAATTTAATCTGTGAATTCAATACAATGCCAATCAAAATCGACAAACTGTGTCTAAAGTTTATGAGGAAAGGCAAAAGATTCAGAAGAGACACTGATATTGAAGCAGAAGAGCAAAGCACGAGGACTGACACTAACCAACTCATAAAAGCTGCAGTAATCAATACAGTGTAATGTTGGTGAAATGGAGTAGAAACCCCAGAAATAGACCCATATAAATATAATCCACTGATATTTGACAAAGGAGCAAAGGCAATACAATTGGTTTCTACAACCAGTGGTGCTAGAACAACTAAACATCCACATACAAGGCAGTGAACCTAGACATAGATTTTATACCTTTCACAAAAATTAACTCAAAGCAAAATTATAAAACTCCTAGAGGGTAACATAGGAGAAAACCTAGATGACCTGGGTATGGTAATGAATCTTTTAAAGACAATGCCAAAGGCACAACCTATGAAAGAAATAAGTCATAAGGTGAGTTTTATTAAAATTAAAAAGTTCTGCTCTGTGAGAGGCAATGTCAGGAGAATGAAAGACAAGACACAGATTTGAAGAAATTATTTGCAAAGGGCACATCTGATAAAGGGCTGTTGTTCAAAATATATAAACAAACTCTTAAAATTCAGCAATAAGAAAACGGACAACCCCATTAAAAAATGGGCCAAAGAGCTTAAAAGGTACTTTCCCAAAGAAGATATATAGACAGCAAGTAAGCACACAAAAAGAGTTCAATACCATATCTCATTAATGAATTGCAAATTAAAACAATGAAATACTATTATATGCATATTAAAATGGCTAAAATCCAAAACACTGACGTTATTAAATGTGACGTGATACGATGTCTAAAGATGTAGAGCAAAATGAACTTGCATTCACTAACGGTAGTAATGCAAATGGTACAGCCACTTTGAAGGACAGTTTGACAATTCTTACAAAACTACTATATACTTTCATCATAGTGTACATACAGCAATTGTATTCCTTAGTATCTTCTCAAATAGAATTGAAAACTTACGCGCACACAAAACTTACACACGGATGTTTATAGAAGCTTTATAAATTGACAAAACTTGGAAGCAACCAAGATATCTTTCAGCAGGCGAGTGAATAAATAAATTGTGGTATATCTAAATAATGGAATAATTTCAGCACTAAAAAGAATGACTTATCAAAACCATGAAAAGATATGGAAGGAAGTTAAAAGCATATTACTCAGATCAATTTAAGCCAATCTGAAAAGGCTGCATACTAAATGATTCCAAGTATATGACATTCTGGAATAGGCAAACTTGTGGAGAGAGTAAAAAGATTCTTGGTTGCTAAGGGTCAGGGGAGGGAGGTTTGCAGAATTTTAGGGCAGTTAAACTATCCTGTTGATGCTATAGCAGTGGATACATGTCATTACACATTTGTCAAAACCCACAGAATGTTGAACAGCAAGAGTGAACCCCAATGGGAAATAATGATGCGTCACTGTAAGTAACTGATTGGAACAGATGTACCCCTATGATGGGGGATGTTGATAACGTGGAAGGTTGTTCAAGTGCGGGCACAAGTGTTGTATGGTAACTCTCTATGCTTTCTGCTCATTTTGCTCCAAACCCGAAACTTCTCTAAAACACAAAGTTTATTAATTTGGAAAAATTATGATCAATTGAAAAGTATTGAAACTAAATAACCCTTGGGACGCCTGGGTGGCTCAGATGGTTAAGCGTCTGCCTTGAGCTCAGCTCATGATCTCAGGCTTCTGGGATCAAGCCCCACGTCTGGCTTCCTGCTCAGTAGGGAGTCTGCTTCTCTCTCCCCCTCTCCCACTCCCTCTGCTTGTGCTCTCTCTCTCAAATGAATATATAAAATCCTTAAAAACAAAACAAATTATTGAAAAAAGAAATAAAAAAGGAACCAAATAATCCTTCCAAGCAACAAAGCTAAGTCATTCCGCAGCTAATTATGTGTGTGCAGTTTGGAGGCAAGTAGGTATCTTTTTCATATGCTGCCTGAGAGACAGAGTTTTTTATAATTGTTAAGTGTAGGGCTAGATTTACAGTCAGGATGAATCACCCTCATTTACACAATTTTCACCTAAAGACTGATATTCCTATATGCTTGTCCCCTTCCTGTAAGTCCTCCTTTTTTCTTACATCTCATTTTTGGAACAACATGGTTTTTGTATAGGCAATAGAAGCCAAAAGGTATGTACTTCTCTCAGGATCCACTTGCTTAAGGGGAACGGAGAGCTAATAAAACCGAATGCACATTAGTATTAACGACATACTCAGAATAAAGGATACCGGAATTAGTCTTCGATCGTGAACATGACAAATTTCTGCTATTTAAAATCATTACATTTAATAATGTAGAAAGAAAGGGAGTTTTAGGCTCCTGCAAGATATTATTGCCATCCAAAATGTCTTGCTTTTACCTGTGAATCCCAGATTTTTCTGAAATACTTAGGACTATCGAGCAGTCAGCCGATGCAGAGAGAACCGACACTCTTTGGCTCTGGGTAGTTAATCATGGTTCTAAGCTAACCCATTAGCTCCGTCTCCACAGTGCAGCAGAGCTAAAGCATTCCTCTGTTCACATTTATTCAAATGTCAGCAGAATAGAAATGGATTGGGGTTTCTATAGAAACCACTTGTGGTTTCAGGTGTTTCTCAGGGCATTTTGTTCCATTAACTGTTTGGAGAAACAAGGTATGCATTATGGCTTTTCATTAATGGTATTTTCCCTCCTCGTTAGAAGCTGGTCCGTGGAGTTCCCACATTCTCCTTTGTTTTAGCACATTTTTGGCAGCCCCTGTGACAGTCTTTCCCCTCCAGCTGAGAAACTAGAATGAGCTCCTTCTAAAGCCCGACAAATCCTGCCCATTAGCGGTGGCTGTTCAGACAGCATTTCTTCTTTTTTTTTTTTTTTTTTGGCCAGAAAGGAAATTTGAAAGTCTCGTATCTGGAAATTTATGTAACACATCTTCTTATGCAGAATTTATAGTCCCTCTGACACGTTGCCAATACTAGAGGTTACGGACAACTGCAAAGACGGTATAAAGTTGATTGTATAAACCCAACCAACAACTACAAGAAAAGTGGCAGGGGTGTGTAGGCGAGACTTTGTGGCATTGGTAAGATTTTCACTGTGAAGTCCAAGACTGAAGATAATCAGATCTTTCGATCCATACACTAGCTAATTAGTGGCCTGGAGGAATAATATCCCTTCCCATAACACAGGGAGAAAAAAATAAAAGGGAAAAAAACCAACCATGCAACACAGAAGTAATGCAATGACCCAAGTACATTATTGGGTGCCATGTCTTTCTATAATTTATATCAGAACATAGAAAGCTCATAGGGCACTGTGAAAGATCTGATTACTAAAGAAAAGCCAACACAAAAATAAGAAGAAGAAAAGAAATATGCTTCGGTATAACCGAGAGCAGCCTGGTGTAGCTGAAAAACTGTGCAGGAGCTCTGAAGTCTGACAGCTCGATTTACATCTCACTATGGCTACTGACCACTGAGGAGCTAAATAAATTCTTTAATTGCTTTACAAGTCACTTCTCCCATGTGTGAACTGAGGGTAAGAATTCCCACCTTGCACAGCTGTAAGTATTAGAGGTAAGGGACCAGCTTCCTCATCAGCATATTCATTATCTGAACCCCTGCAGTGGTGAAGTCTACAGGAATGCAAAATTCCTCGACCTACCCTGTTCTAAAATTAGCACCCATTCAATTATTTCCCCGATTTAATACTAACATCTCTCTCAGGTTAGGTTTCAAATTATTTGACAATCTGTAGCTGATTACCTGAAGTTACAGTATCTCGCTCAATTAGAGTGACCACTGATAACACATTTTTTTTCACTGATAACCAATTAATAATGTCCATCTGAGAAGGTGCAGGATTCTATATGATGAGGAACGGGAGAGGCTGCGTGGCATAAACTAGTGCCAGACGACACAAACTCAAATGCTAGATACACCGGTTACTAGATGCATAACCTTGAGCCAGTATCTTAGCTTTTCTGTGCCTCAGTTTCCCCATCTATAAAAATGATAATACTATCTACTGCAAGTATATGTTATGAGGACTTTAAAAAGTGCTTGGCACATGCTTGGTCAATCGTAATAGTGAGGATGAAAACAAACAAAATAACTTCCATGACAAAGCCATTTAAAAATGAAGTAGAATGTCTAAAAACTGGAGAAAATCCAGAAGGTTCTTGACAGGTAAGAAACAACAATGAAAATGATTTGAATATCCTAGAGGTTGAGAAGCATTTGTGAAAACGGATGAAGGCCTGGATTAGCTTCACAGCCAAAACAATCACCATGTTTGTCAAGATGAGGCTTGGGTGGCCGGCCTTGGAGGCAGCACCAAGAAGCCCCACCTTCTGGTGTTCACACCTGGGGGAACCCCAACTCCCACAATGCACCAGGCTTTGGCCTGGTGAAAACAGGAGCAGAAGGGATGGCGGAGCCCTACCCAGGTTAGGGTAGGGAGGCCCCTGCTGCTCTCAACTTCCTCCTTCCCTTGGCCACTCTCTGTGCCTCCAAGCCCTCACTTGGAAGAAGACAGCTGTCACACCACACGTAGCCCTCTGAAGAGCCCAGGTGGGAAGGATCTGAGGGCTTTGTTCAGGGGCCTGAAATCTAAACACTCCTGCCAACAGCCACATGAGCTAGAAATCAAATCCTCCTTCAGATGACGACAGCCACTCTGTCTGCAAGCTCAGGAGAGAGCCTGAACCAGGACACCCAGCTAAGCTGTTTCCAGATTGTGGCCCCACAGAAACCGCGTGGGATAATAAATGCCAGTGTTTTTAAGCTGCGAAGTTTGGGAGTCACGGTCATGCAGCAACAGGGAACCACCACACAGGTGAAGGAAGCTGCGTGTGCTACTGCGCAAATTTATAAGAGGGTTTACACCTCTCACGTAGATATAGTGTTTATTCCCAAAATAGGTGGATACTTGTGACCTTTCCTTTCCCAGATAAAAGCCTTTCGAATCACTTTAAAAAAATTTTTAGGGATCCCTGGGTGGCGCAGCGGTTTGGCGCCTGCCTTTGGCTCAGGGAGTGATCCTGGAGACCCTGGATCGAATCCCACGTCGGGCTCCCAGTGCATGGAGCCTGCTTCTCCCTCTGCCTGTGTCTCTGCCTTTCTCTCTCTCTGTATGACTATCGTAAATAAATAAATAAATAAAATTAAAAAAAAAATTTTAATAGGAACTTTTGGTTCCCCTTTAACTAGCCTGCAAAGACCTATATACTCTGTGAGCTTCTCATTTCATCCTCTACTCTTCCCCTCTTTCCACTCTATCCCACACTCACTTTCCTTTCATGTTTCTGGAATATGAAGGCATACTTCCACTTTAAGGCTTTTGCATTGACTCTCCCTTCTATCTTAATTTCTCTTCCCTCAAATACCTGGGTATCTTACTTCGTCTCTTTGATCAGCGTCTCCTCCACCTCGAGATCTGCTTCAAGCACCTAACTTAAAATTGCAACCCCATTCCTTCACCCTCCAGACTCTCCCTTATCCCTCATTTTTGCTCCATCACGTGAGCAAAAATGAGGGCTATCCTCATATCCTCATGAGCATATCCTCAATTTGCTCCACTGATTCTGTGTGTATCTCCCCTCACCGCCTGCCAGCTCTATGGGGTGGGGATTTTCGTCTCTTTAATCATGCACTGACATATCCTCATTACCCAGAACAACGCCTGGCACTAATAGGTGCTCAATAAATGTTTGTTGATGTGAGTTTAGGAAGTAAATTTAGTTCTAATAGCTCATTTATAGTACCAACTACCCTGGGTTAAGAATTATTGCTATACTTAAATTTTCTGACTCACTGGTTGTTAATAAACGGTAGCTATGATCTAAACGCAACCCTCCATTTCAAAATAAGAATTGTTAGCTTGAGTGACTCACAAGAAAGGACTGGATGCAGAAGAACTAAAGAGGCTGAGATGGGCATTGATTTGTGAACGTATTTTCTAAATTAAATCTTTGCCATTACACATTCTAAGAGCAATATATCTCATCATACGTGCATATAAAAAGACTCTCGTGTCTTTCCTTTTAATACTCAAAACAGATGTATGTTATTTTTATTACCAATTTTGCATCAAAGAATAGTATTAGTCACTTTACCTAGACAAAAACTAAAGGCATAAATCAGACGGTGGTTCTAGAAAGTCTAAGAGGGCTGTGACATCGATTTTGAGGACTTCTGGAAGCCTTGCTTAGAAAAGATTCTCATATAAAGGCCCACGAGCACCGCCTTTATGGATGTGGGACCTGTGCAGTCACACAGGGCCTCGTACTTAGAAGGGCCCTTTACTTGGTTTAATGCTCTGCTGTTGCTGTCTCGGAATTCCTAATAATTTATGAATAAGGACCCTCATTTTCACTTTATACTGGGTGCTGCAAATTACATAGCTGGTCTCCTGCGGCCCAGTTACCACTCACTGCCCAAGGACAGAAACAGAGGCAGAATGACCACAGAAGCATACAGAAATTTCTGTACCCCCAGGCCTCCTCCCATCCCCGCCCTCCTCCTGAGAACTGGACAGACAGTAGCAGTGGTGCAGTGCTTGCTACTCCAAGTGTGGTCCGTGCCAGCAGTGGCAGCGACATGCCTGAGGAGCTTGTTGGAAAAGCAGAATTAGGCCCCACTCCAGACCTATTGGACCAGAATTTACATTTCCTGTGCACTCTCGATTTGAGAGACAGATGTGTGCTGCCCCAGGAGTAATCCAGGACACCACAATAGTGGACATTTGAAAGAGGTTGCTTTCCTTCAAGAGGATCCTTCAAGAGGATTTCTTGGATTTCTTTTTCCCTTTCCACAAAAAAAAAAAAAAAAAAAAAAAAAAAATCCCTCATCTGAGATGGTGCCAGATTGGGATTTGAACATTACTTTTGTTCCTTCTGCGGTCCCTTCTCCAGGATCGGGTTAATATGAAGTGCTGTGGTTTGAAAAAATAAATAAATAAAAACAAGAAGGAAAGCATGAAGAATGGGTTGTTACGAACAAAGCTGAGAAGCTGGAAAGTATTTGGAATAAGAAAAAGAAGGGGAGGGACGCCTGGGTGGTTCAGCGGTTTGGCGCTTGCCTTGCACTCAGGGCGTGATCCTAGAGACCGGGGTTCGAGTCCCAGTCGGGCTCCCGGTGTATGGAGCCTGCTTCTCCCTCTGCCTGTGTCTCTGCCTCTCTCTCTCTCTCTCTCTCTCACATGAATAAATACATAAAATATTTTAAAAAAAGAATCGGCGAGGGCCGCCAGAGTCGCCACCAAGTGACCCCGCGGGCCGGGCGCTGGGGCAACCGGGCAGCCCGCCCCCGGCTCCCGCCCCGCAAACCCCGACCGGGAGCAGCCAGCGGGCGAG
Organism: Nyctereutes procyonoides; assembly: GCF_905146905.1. Lineage (NCBI taxonomy): Eukaryota > Metazoa > Chordata > Mammalia > Carnivora > Canidae > Nyctereutes > Nyctereutes procyonoides. The sequence goes on from NW_026575122.1 coordinate 10,723,493, forward strand.
AGAGAAAGCGGCCGGGGGAGCAGGGGGCGGGGCCAGGGGTAAAGGGGGGCGGGGCCAATGGCGGGGCGGGGCCAGAGCGCAGGGGCGGGCCAGGGGCGGAGCATGGGGCGGGCGGGGGGGGGTGCAGTGGGCGCAGGGAGCGGGGCGGAGGGCGGAGGGCGCGCGGATGGAGCTGCAGGGGGCGTGCAGGGGGCGGGGAGGGGCGGGGCGGGGCGGGGGGTGCAGGGACCCGGCCGGGGGGGCGCAGGGCGCGCGGATGGAGCTGCAGGGGGCGTGGAGGGGGGGGCGCAGCGGGCGGGAAGGGGGCGGGGAGGGGCAGGGCCGGGGGCAGGGCCTGCGTGCAGGGGGCGGGCCGGGGGCGCAGGGCGCGCGGATGGAGCTGCAGGGGGCGTGGAGGGGGGGGCGGCGCAGCGGGCGGGGGAGGGGGCGGGGAGGGGGAGGGCCGGGGGCAGGGCCTGCGTGCAGGGGGCGGGCCGGGGGCACAGAGCGGGGGGCGGGGACCGGGGCGGGGACCGGGGCGGGGACCGGGGCGGGGACCGGGGCGGGGACCGGGGCGGGGGGGCGGAGGCCGGGGGCGCAGGGCGCGCGGATGGAGCTGCGGGCGCGGCGGTGCTTCTGGCTGCTTTGCTGCTGCTGCTGCTGCTGCTGCGCCCGGTCCGCGCAGCCCCGCGCCACCTTCACGGCGACCGAGCCGCGGAGCCGCGAGCCGCCGGCGGCCGCCTTCCGGGTACCGATCGCGCGCCGCCCCGTGTGTTTCCTGGTCGGGGGGGGAGGGGGGGGCTGGGCCGCCGCGAGCCGCCGCCACCCGAGGCCCGGGCCGCCGATCTCCGGCCCCTTCTCCCTCCGTTCGCCGCGTGGCAGCAGCCCCGGTCCCGGGGCCCCCGGGAGTGCCGCCGGGCCGTGAACGGCGCGCCCTGAGGGATCCGGGATCCAGGGACCCGTCCAGAGTATTCTCATCTGCTGCAAGGGGTGCTTCCCCGGGCTCCCGTTTTAGCAGGTCCCCGGGCCGGGTCTCCTAGAGGTCGCGAGAACCTACTCCGGCTCTTCCTCTGCCGCCGGGGGGCGCTGGCGACCCGCGATCGCTACGCCCCGACGAGCGCCCGCGCTTGGCGCCGTCCCGCCTCTGGCCCTGCGGCCCGGGGCTCCTCACCCTAACGTTCTTGGAGGTGCACGCGGATTCTGAGAAAAGGGCACGTTCTGTTTCTTTTCCACGTTATTTTCGAGGCTCTTTATGATCGTGTAAAATCTGATGGCCCCGGCGTTAAAACTGGAAGGCACCAAGTTAGCGGAGTACAAGCAGGTTTTCCTGTGACCTTGAGCTACCGATTTAGGGTTTGCGTCGCCGGGTTCTGTGTATCTGATACCGCTTGACAGTTTATTTTAATCAGGGAAGATGTCATCATTTGATGACAAGAGAAAACTGATTCATTCTAAATCCAAAGGACGTAAGCATGTAGTAGCACTGCTTCCTGGAATTAAGTTTTGGCTTCTTGCTGCTTTAGTCTTGGGATTTCTCCTGGCATTCTATTTTTTTTTCTTTCTTTTTTTTTTAGATTTAATTTATGTATTCATGAGAGTCACAGAGAGACACAGGGAGAGGGAGAAGCAGGTCCCCTAGGAGGAGTCTGACGCAGGACTCGATCCCAGGACCCTGGGATCACACCCTGAGCCAAGGCAGATGCTCAACCGCGAGCCATCCAGGCGCGCCTCCTGGGATTCTGTAGCTGTGCTCTTCTCCTCTCTCCTCTAGAAAATTCCAGTGTCTAGAAAGTCGCAATCTTAACCTGGTTCTGCCCATTCTTGTTTTTTGCCCAAACCAAGATGTGTACTTTTGTCTCTGCTTTATTGCTCTTGAGCTACATTCTAGCTTTTGTGAACCAGAAGCACCAGTACAATTGCTACAAACTTTCTGTCCTGTGTTCTACCCCTGTCCTGAGTTTGGTGGCTGTGGTGGTGACCCAAACCCTGCGGGGAGAAAACAGTCAATCTTATCTATAGTGATAACGTACTCATGGACTGAATACCTAGAGGGGCTGCTGTACTCCTCAAGAAAATCATGTCGCAGGTTTGGAAGCACAAGAAGGCCCAAGTCATAAATGTATTTTTTTGGCATTTATAAGCATGTATATTTACTTACATAGTTACTCCTATTGGTCCTGTGAAAGAGCCCTATATCCAGGAGGCAAATGTCTATTATAAAAATGCAACTCTTCTCAGGAGAAAGACAAGGATCCATGCCTGGAGATGGAGTTTAAGTGGAGGAGGGCAGTTATGAAGGTTTTTAGTACATTTAAAAAAACTTGAGTTGAAAAAGCCTGGAAAAGTCTCCAAAGCAATTGCTTCCAGTGGGAGTTTCCTTCATGAAATGGATGCCCAGAAACGAGAGCGTTTAGACTTCAGAACACATTGCTGGAAAGTGGGAACACCTCTTTTTTTTTTTTTTAAAGATTTTATTTATTTATTCATGAGAGAGAGAGAGAGAGAGAAAAGAGAGAGAGGCAGAGACACAGGCAGAGGGACAAGCAGGCTCCATGCAGGGAGCCTGACGTGGGACTCGATCCCAGATCTCCAGGATCAGGCCCTGGGCTGAAGGCGGTGCTAAACCGCTGAGCCACCCGGGCTGCCCGGGAACACCTCTTGGTGTTAGAATCTAGATGTCTGGACCTGGAGTAGAGGGCTGGGCACAGGCAAAGAAAGAAGAGGCCTTGCTTCCTTGGCAGCCAGGAGCATGTGGCCTAGCAGGGTAGGTGAAGGATGTGTCAACTCAGTATAACTCCACAACGCTTTGCTTCTGTAAGATGTCAAATTATGAATTGGGGGAGATTCCCCACTATTCACCCATCAGGTAAATTGTGTGCAGAATCTAGAAAATGTCCTTGCTTCACAATGAAGTCAAAGTTTTAAAAAAATAGGGACGCCTGTGTGGCTCAGTTGGTTGACCATCTGACTCTTGGTTTCAGCTCAGGTCATGATCTCAGGGTCATGGGATCCAGCCTCACATAAGGGCCCTTGTTCAGTGCTCAGCACTCAGCAGGGAGTCGGCTGGAGATTTTCTCCCTCTCCCTCTGCCCCTTCCCTTGCTCTCCAGAGTTCTCTCTCTCTCTCTCTCTCTCTCTCAAATAAATATGTGGATAAATCTTTTACATTTTAAAAAAAATAAAGTTTAAAAATTAAAATAGAATCATAAAGTACTCTGTGTTGGGCCAGAATCTATAGATACCATAAAAAGTGAACAAATTTGGGGATCCCTGGGTGGCGCAGCGGTTTAGTGCCTGCCTTTGGCCCATAGCGCAATCCTGGAGACCCGGGATCGAATCCCACATCAGGCTCCCGGTGCATGGAGCCTGCTTCTCCCTCTGCCTGTCTCTCTCTCTGTGTGTGACTATCATAAATAAAAAAAAAAAAAAAGTGAACAAATCTATAGATTTGTATAGAGCTATAGTCTTTGGATCTTTGTTTCTTATTTAGGGATAGCAAATAGATCACATCATGTTTGCAAAGTGATGGATTAGTAGTGGCTGCCTGAAATATGGCATTGGACAGTGTTTAGGGGATTGTAGTTGGATAGAGAGTTGGACAGCTGGACAAATGAATGAATAAATTCTGACTCTTGGAGAAAGTGACCAATTGATGAGTCGTGTCTTTCATGGTGGTGGGTTCAGAGAATGGTGAAAGGGTCTCGTCATCCCTGCCTTGTGTATTTCCATAAATTCCTTGGACTATTTCTTAAATGGAAGTTAGATGACATCTATGATACTTGCCCACAAGCTATTGTCACATTATTGTTGGGTGAAGACGAGGCTGCTCCTTGGTTTGTTGTGGGATGCCTGTCAGGATAACTGACGAGGGGACAAGGGATAGTGACCCCTACCTCTGTTCTTTCACTGCTTTAGAACTTCTAGCACTCAAGAAGAACCTAACTAGGATCCAGCCTACTCTTCTTTGTGATGAAACCGAGGCGTGCACTGATACTGACTGATGCTCATCATTTTGCCACAGATCGGTTGGTATTCTTATGCCTTCGAAAAGTCACAGACCCAATTGTGGAACTAATCAAAGTCATATGTTCTCACTTCAGGATCGTGTTCACATGCCGATACACGTGTGACTTGTGCATAAAATTTCAGAATCGTCACCTTAAAAATTCTTGCCATAATGACATAAAATAAATAAATAATAAAATAAAATAATATATATGTGTAGGCATGTTGTTTCTGTGTAAGTTGAAGATCATAGCGTTTTTATAACGAGCAATCCTAACTAATGGGTCACGTATACGCCATAATCAGCCCCTTGAAATATGGTTTATGTCCTCCAAGTGAACTCTTATACAAGAATGCTTTAAACCACATTTTCTACCTAACATGGGTGAATTTTATGTAAGATACTGTTGTTCAAGTGACCACTTCCAGTAATTCTAGCTTAACGTATGCATTGCCAAAATGGAAATATATCATGAACTTGAAATCTTGGATCAGAATTTATTCATTCATTTGTCCAGCTGTCCATCTCTCTATCCAATATTTTGATATTCTCTACATATAAGAAGTTGGTCTAGGTTTTCTGAGTCAGTGGGGGAAAAAGACGTGCCACATTCTAAGAAATTATAACCTAACAAATGGATATTGCATATTTAAACATTGTACTGTAATGCCTATTTCAGTGAACAAATAGAAAAATGTAGACTAATACACTAGAAAAATAATCGCTTCCACCAATTCTCAAGAGTGTCTTTTTAACTCAGCCTATATGCATGCACACAGACAATACTACCTATTTCTTTTCATTTTACTTTGCATGATAAGCATGCATGCATATTATTTTTACACAGATGTCAACACACATGTAAAATATTCTTTACGTAGGCAGCTTTTGTAAAGCAACTTTTGTAATAAAGCAGTAAAACTTTGTCAAAGTATTTATTTTTATTTTTCTAGTAGAGGCCTTCTCAACAACTGCACTCTTGACATTTTAGAACGGATAATTATTTGTTGTGGGGAGCTGTCCTGTGCCTTGTAGTGTGATTGGCAGTGTCCTTGGCCTATACCCACTAGGTGCCAGTAGCGACTATCAGAAATGTCTCCAGATTGCCAAAAGTCCTTGGGAGGGAAGGGGAGGAAGGAGGGAGATTGCCTCAGAAGAGATACACTGATCTAAGATTTGCAACTCCCAAGTTGGAGAGAAATTCTCAGCAGTGCACCAACACTGCATACAAATAGTTTACCTTTTGGTTTATCCCTGGACTTACTACAACTTCTAGAAACTAAAGCACCAGCAAGGAGAACAATTTAAATCCATCTGTACAATATATGATTTATCCTACACCAAACCTCAGAATCTGCAAATGAGGACTATTAAGGGAAAAGTCCAAGTAACAGAAGTGAGAATGAGTTTAGAGTGCTAAACGAAAGGTGGTCTTACAAAGTACCTTTTGATTCTGTAGCGATGAATCGATGTACAGCTCATCCCACCGATGCATGGATTCATCGTAAGGGAGCACACACCACATATTGTTAAGTGCAAAATAGGTCACCATCATATGATCTGTCTGTTTTTCACACTTCTGAGACTTTCGAAACTACTTATGATGTTTCCTGTATACTTCTCAATACTTTACTCTCTTCTTTCATGAGTGAAATTAAGGCTCAAGTCTTTCATTTTAATATTTTATATGACTTTAGGATCGTTTATTGTACTGTATGTATAGTTTATTATACTATTATATCATTAGGATATGCTCCATTGCCTTATGTTAAGAACATGCGGTGATTGATCATTTACCGATGATTGACTCTGGACAGAGGTTGTTAACATGATGAGGCGCAGAGGCTCAATAGAATCACAGTTCGCGATGCTTCTATGAAATCTGCTCTCATGGAAGAAATTGAAGTAGACCAGAAAAGTCACTTGAAAGAGGAGTTCATTCTAGAAAGGAGACACAGGGCTTTTTAAAATTTAAGTGATTTGACATTCTGTTAGGTGGACTTGATATGTGTCCTACTGTTACAGCAAATAGAATAGATATTCTTGGATATACTGATAATATTATTTTACTATAAAAGCTATCTGTTTCTTTCAATAGATAGTTGATCATTTCTAATTCCATGAGAAAGATTAGCCCCACATTAAGGAAACCTGAAAGCACGGTCTTTGAACAACATTTTCTATATCCAAACGCTCTGTGTTCAAAAGAGAAAAAAAAAAAGATACAGCATGGGAGTATTTAATATTTTTCTGTCAGTGGCTGTAATTTGTGTTTTCCAAACAATCTCGTATTTAATCCTCACATTCTTCCAGGTCAGAATTGCCCCATTTGTCAGTGAAGAAAAAAAAGACCAAAGAGGTTGAATATATAGCCAAAGATTGCATGGCAATGTGGTTAAGCCACGTATTGCGAACTGAGAAGAGGTTGGAGAAATCTACTGTCTGTGTATGCAAATGTGCAAGGGAATTGTGCATTGTTCAGCTTTGTTCACAATTTCATGGGAAGCACTTTTAATATTATTAGTGGTTTTGCAAAATCCAAAAAAAGGAGGATGAAGATTAGTGTCAGGGAGAGGACAAAGTGGAGCACTTTGGGGTTTAGAGGTCTTTGTCTTTGGCAAGAAGTCACATTGTAAATATCAAGTAGCCTCAGCTTGGGCTGTGGACAGCCATGAGATGACAGGAGTCATTGCACTGGAATGACATACGAAACTCACCAATGCGATTCTTTGAGAAGTTGGCCTCTGGCTGATACAGGTATTTCGTAGATTCCCACAGTCACATGGAAGAAATTTTCTGTCATGCACTGATTGCTGAGGATTTTTATAATGAATTAGTTTTGAATTATGTCAAGGGCATTTTCTGCATCACCTGAAAATATCAATTTTCCTTCCTTTTTAAAAATTCTGCTAATGTGGTATATTATGCTGATTGATTTTCAAAAATTCAACCAGTGTAACATTTTTTAATGAACCTTACGTGGTCATGATGTGTTGTCCTTTTTATATATTGTTGGATTTAATTTGCTAATATTTTCTTAAGGATTTTGCATCTATAGCCATGAGGGCTATTGGTGCGTTGTTCTATTTTCTTGAGATGTCTTTGTCTGGTTTTGCAATCAGGGTCATACTGGCCTTATAAATTATAAAATAAGGCGTAAAGTGTTCCCTTATCTTTTGTTTTCTCAAAGAATGTGTATAAGATTGGTATTTTTTTTTTAATTGTGTAGAATTCACCTATCAAGACATCTGGGCTTAGAGTTTTCAATTTCTCTTACATTCAGCTTTTGTAATTGGTGACTTCCAAGGAGTTTGTCCATTTCATACACGTTATCAAACTTACCGGCTTACAGTTTTTGAAATATTCTTCTAATGACTGAAGCATCTGTAGTGATGGCTCTTTTTTCATTCTTGGTAATTTTGTCATATCCTTTCTTATTTCTTTTCTTTTCTTTTTTTTTTTTTTTTTTCATTTCTTTATCACAAGACCAATGACTGAGAGAAATGAGGAGAGGGTCAGGGAGAGCTGTCTGGTTGCAACGTAACTGACCCTGAGTGGAGGAGAAAGTGAAGAATGGTTGGGGGAAGTGCCTCAGGCTGCAGTGCAGCCCAAGGAAGGGTCAGAGAAACCATCAGGGACTTGTTAATCATCAGCCAGCTTTCAGGGGAGTCCCATGTTTCCCTAAAATAGGCCAGCCTCAAGGCTCAGTCATTGGCTAGATGCAGCCTTTGTAACCGTGGCCTCTGTTTGTGTAATTGTGATAATTCAGCGTACTGCGCATAAGCTCCTTATAGATGGACAGATGGACGTCTCTGAGGCCCACTCTCATGACTACTGAATACTTCCCTGTGCAGTCAAGTGTCATGCATTCTCAATGCCTTCCCTGGTTACTCTTAACCCACAAAGATGCTCAACCAATACTGACAAAATGAATGCATTTTAAATTCCTTAGCAGTTAGCAGTCTCTGGCTCATATTTGTCACATGGAATATGGCAAAAGATATTTGCTTTGTGTTTCTGTTCTATTTTTATGTTTATAATCTCCTCACTAAATTATATTCAGAACTCCACTTTACCAGGATTATTTTTAAGTAACTAAAATTTAACAACTGTTTATTATTTTAGTAACAATCCTTCCAGGCATGGTCAATAAGGACAAAATAAGATTATGATAAGTTCCAGTAATAGTTTGCTTAAAAATAAACAGCCTAAAGCTATTAAAGGCATGATGTATGTAAAATGTCACTTGTGTATTTATTCAACAACAAATATTAAGTAAGCCCTCATTGTGTGCTAGGCATGTACTCAGTGTGGGGATACAGTGATGAGGCCCTCCTTTTATTTACAGGTTTTTGAGACAGACACACAATAAACACAAAATGCATAAACAAATATTTACAAGCTAGAGTTGGAAACTTACAAAACAGTAGTCCTCTGAAGTTTTATTTATCATGCAGAGTTGGTTAGCATTAGGAAATTGAGGCACGTTCTCATCAAAGTCAAGCTTCAGATAAATTATCGCAAAATTCAGAGCTGAGGAATCTGTAAATGGTGATATTTTCTCTCCAGATAAAGAAGCCAATCTATCTTCCTGGAACATTTCCAGGATTATATATCTTTCACAAAGCCTTTTTACCCTTAGTGAGATGGAGAGGTCTATAAAGCTCCAATGGAATCATATTTATTTATTATTTACTTATTTTTTTTCATGCTCTGTTACATTGTGCTTGGAAATACAAAGATAAAGACACACTCTCCGATTTCATAATTGTTTAATGAGTGCCTATTGGGAACGGTTTCTACTAGTATCGGGTTTATTCTCAATTCATTTTATTTTTTCCAGTATGTTAAACAAATACACAGTTTGTGCTTTCAACATGCTTAGTGAAAAGGAATTATATATGCATTAAGACATACCTCTCCCTGCCTCAAAAATATACCTGAAATCAGATAATAGTTTTCATACAAATGTCTATAAATCTGATCTGGAGGTCTTAATGCAATCTTTCATTCTGATCTGCAGGAAATAAATCAAGTTTTGACTTCTAATACCTGAAAAATATGTCCAAGTTAGATACACATACATTGCTCTGCAAAGTTAACATACATGATGTGAATTAACCTTTTTCTTTTTTCAGGAAAGTCTTAATAGACATCGATACTTGAATTCTGTATTCCCTCGTGAAAACTCAAGTGCCATCTATGGAATAAATCAATTTTCTTATTTGTCTCCTGAAGAGTTTAAAGGTATGGTGTGATTTTGCTATTAGTTGTTTGGTTTTCTGAATTTAATTTGTTTCCTTAATTTTTGAGGAACTGTTTAATTGTGAATGTAGTAAATGAAGTCGTACTTAACATTTATTAAATACTGAATGTTATGCATGTGCCAGGTGCTGACAGAAAAATAGACTTCTGGCTACTGTCTTCTAATTATTGCTTAATATTTAAATGTTGTAATTACAGATGTTTCCATGTGGCTGTAAGGGCCAGTGTTTCATCCCTTCTGCAATTTTTTAGTGTCATTTCTATTCTGCACATCCACAGTTCCATGGGTGATGATAAAGCTAATGATGTCAATTATACTTATTTTTACTATTGACAGAGTTCTATCAGACAAGTCATTTTATGTGGCAGTTCCATTCCTGTTGTAGAAATTCCTATCTTTGTAGCTTCCAGTGTCTGCATTTCATGTTCTAAAGGAAAATCACAAATGGCCAGCTCTACGGGAAAGCTACTGTTTGTGTTTGAAAAATTTCTCCAGAAAGAATCCCAGGAGGCCCTCCCTATAACATAATTGTGGCTGTCTTTTTATCTCATGTTTCTATTCAGCTATTTATTTAAGAAGCAAACCTTCCAGATCGCCCAGGTACCCAGCAGAGGTGCGAACATCCATACGCAATGTGTCTTTACCATTAAGATTTGACTGGCGGGACAAACGTGTTGTAACCCAAGTGAGGAACCAGCAGACTGTGAGTTGTAGGGCTTTTTTTTTTTTTTTTTCTTTTTGAATTATCTTAGCATGCATGGGAAGTCACCTTTGAGTGAGTACAATCAAACTTGCAATGAAAGCCATCATTTCTCTGGGTAAAATCACACTCCAGTCATCCAGAAATGACAATGAAGGAAGACTCTCTGCTCTCTGGTGAAATAAGAGGCAGGTATCAAGGCCAACTTTTATTTTAAAGATAAACCTGGGGGGCAGCCTGGGTGGCTCAGCGGTTTAGCGCCGACTTCGGCCCAGGATGTGATCCTGGAGACCCTGGATCGAGTCCCACGTCAGGCTCCCTGCATGGAGCCTACTTCTCCCTCTGCCTGTGTCTCTGTGTGTTTCTCTCTCTGTGTCTTTCATGGATGAATAAATAAAATCTTTAAAAAAATTAAAATTAAAAAAAATGAAGATAAACCTACTCCTCTGCAACCCCATTGGCATAGGAAATGTCAGCCAACCAGGGGAAATTGACCCTTAACCACAGGAACATAGTCTCAATTTATCTGCAGTGGAAACCTCAGTAGGTCACTCAGCCTCCCTGTATATAGTGTTGTTGTTTTTTTTTTTTTTTAAGATTTTATTTACTTATTCATGAGAGAGAGCAAGAGAGAGAGGCAGAGACACAGGCAGAGGGAGAAGCAGGCTTCATGCAGGGAGCCCGATGTGGGACTCGATCTCAGGCCTCCAGGATCAGGCCCTGGGCCGAAGGCAGAGCTAAACCACTGAGCCATCCAGGGACCCCCCCCCCCCCCACTGTGTAGTGTTTTAGACCAAGCAGTTTCTCAGTCACTGTCTAGTTGTAATGATACTTTTTTATTTCTCAGATTGTATATCTCTTATTCTTTTTTTTTTAACATTTTATTTTATTTATTCATAGAGACACACACACACAGAGAGAGAGAGAGAGGCAGAGGCATAGGCAGAGGGATAGCAGGCTCCATGCAGGGAGCCCGATGTGGGACTCCATCCCGGATCTCCGGGATCACGCCCTGGACTGAAGACGGCACTAATCCGCCAACCCACCCAGGCTGCCCTCTCTTATTCTTTTAAAAATATCTATTGTTATGATTTAAACTTTACCACTAAATCATTTGCTTTATTATTGAATTCATAATGAAGTGTGAATTAGCCAGAAACTGAATCCTTCCAGAAAGCATCTATCTTGTATTAAAGGAATACAATTCAATTAGTAATCTTTAATTAAAGAAATATACTGGAGAGATATTTTTTGAGCAGAAACTGCCCTCCTGGGGCAGCTACAGGGAGGTAAACTAAAGCTAGCTATAGATATGGTATTAGCAACCTGTATTCACTTTTCCCAAGGGGTAGAAATCTAGAAATAGAGTTCTTTAGTGCATATCTTCCTATGCCATAGGAATAATATTGGCATAATAAGACACTTAAAGCCATAAAGTTGCTCGACACTACTTCACAAAGACAACCAATTGTTCTCCTTCCTTTCTTTGCCTAACTCCGTAGCACATGTCTAGTGATGAAGTCAGTTATGCCCAACTCCTAACCTTACTCTTACCTTTGCCTTTTCTATGGATTCCTCTTTCTTGTGCATGACCCTTGATTTCATTTCCTCCATCTTCTCCCTTTTTTTCAGAACCAGCCTTTTTATTCTTTTATTCTAGTCTATCCAGTAAAATCAAGTTAATAAATCCAGAATCAGGAAGATTGCCAGCCAATGTTTGAATGAGGAGTGACCAGTGTGGGTTTTTATCGTTATGACATTTTATGTATATCTGTGATATGCCCATGCTGGCACCTTGACAGCCTAAAAAGTAATTCATTCAGCTCCTACGTCCTTCAAATAATGAGTGGAGCATAGTGGAGCATAGACAACTACATCCTCATCCCATGTCACCTCATCACTGCCTCTGCCCTTTAGGGTGGAGACGGTGGATGCCATAGAGGCAGAGTATCAGGGAAGAAACAAGATGGATTGAAGAGTGGGTGGGTGTAGGAGCACTTCATAAAAACAGAAGTCACATTCAGTGAACTAATTAGTCTTTAAAAGATCATCCAAGTGTTCTCTCTATCGCTAAAATTCGCTTTTACCTTGCATTATCTAATTGACAATAGTGATTACCAATTTATCTCTAATAATTCTATTTTGGTGCTTAAAAGAGAATTATGGTTTTCCTTTCTTTTGCCAGTTTGAAAATCTACAAGATGGCCATTAATATTCTGTAGGCCGCTAAATTGTACTCACTTAAAACTTGATAACTTGTGATATTTAGAGATGTTGCCAAACTTGGTTTGAAGGTTATTTGATAATAAATACAATGCTATTTCTATTTTTAAGCAGTGTGGAGGATGCTGGGCCTTCAGTGTGGTGGGTGCTGTGGAATCTGCATATGCAATAAAAGGGAAGTCTTTGGCAGACATAAGTGTACAGCAGGTCATTGATTGTTCATATAATAATTACGGCTGCAGTGGAGGCTCTACTCTCAATGCTTTGAACTGGTTGAATAAGGTAACTAGTATCTCAGCCTTTTAAACTCTCTGTTTCAGAATTTAAATAGTTACTCTCATATACCAAAGAATGTTTTTTAATTCAGAAATTTTAGATGTCCAGAGCTTGAATTAATCAGATTTAAAAATGAATTGCTTTCAGGCAGGTCAGCCATTGAGAGATCAAAGTGTGAAAAATCTTACCTGGATTTGTTTTCAGAAAAATACATATATTTCTTTCTTAGCATTTATTAACAGGGAAATGTTTTTTTTTTTCATAGATGTGAATTGCATAAAGTCTCAGAAAGATGAGAACATATGATTACTTATTGCCATAGGATTTTTGAATACTGTGGTTATAAGCAACCTTAGAATTCAGCAAATTTAATAACACTTTATGTAGATGAAGAAATCAGACCTGAGAGGAGAGGTCATGTTGCCAAGTCAGTGGCTGAATCAGGACTGTGTCTTAAGTCTTCTGCCTCTCACTGGAGGGCTTTATCCAATACACCACCGTGTGTTCCATGTTCTTAGGACACTCTCTGACATGGTCCTATATCCAGCATCAACTTCATGAAACCAGCCAATGAGGATGTTACTACGTTTTGTAAAAGTTGTCAAGCTGGAATTTCCCAAACTTGAATATTCTTTCCTTGAGTGTTTGCCATATTTTGAGTTACTACATGCCAGGAGTACATGTTCTGCATCCCCTGGCTTCTGTAAGACCAGGATCAGAAAAGGAGGATAGTCTATCAACAACTAAAAAATATGAGGCATATGCTAAATAAATAGCATATAGAGAGACTTGGATGGAAAGAATGCTTGAATTGACCATTGCCTATGCTGAATGCATCTCAAAAACTGGCTGACAAAGCCAGAAGCTCTGGAAGGAAAATGGAGTTGCCCCATTGCAACCTCAGGAGAAAAGCAATGACTAATATCAAATGGAAGTTAGTTCTAAGGTAGGAAGATAGAGGAAAAACAAGAGTAAAAGAGAAAGATGCTGAGTTTAATTACTTAGAATATCCATAACAAACACATAAAGGTTGAATTTAAGATCTTAATAACCTAAAGAGTATCCACATGAGGAGGATGTGGCCAACTTGAATCTTATTTTGACGCATCATAGTTAAGTTCTATTTGATTTCTGAAACAACTGCATTTTAATTAGAGAACACTTTGGATGTTTTTTTTCTTTTAGACACAAGTAAAACTGGTGAGAGATTCAGAGTACCCATTTAAAGCACAGAATGGCCTGTGCCATTACTTTTCTGATTCACATTCTGGATTTTCAATCAGAGGTTATTCTGCATATGACTTCAGGTAATTGTCTTATTCTATTGTGTCTTTCTCTGTATTAATTCCTGATCAGTTGTCCATTCAGAATCAACAACTGGATTGAAGGCATCACTGCATACTTGTAATTGTTTTGAGACCTACTTTTTGATACAGAGACTAATGGAGTACCATGGATGTTGTTTCTTAAGTATGATCTACTTATTTTTCCATTTGTGTTTATAATGGAATTAACACATTTTAATCCGGTTTAAGGTATAGTTTATATTTAACACCTTCCTTTTGACAAATTGAGTTATCCTAATTGTCATTTGCAATGTTGTCTCACTGTTGAATTGATCCAAATTTGCTTTGTATAGACTCTCCAATTAATATCAAGCAGTCCTTACCAAGAAGTAGTTTTTGAACACCCTTGCATTTTTTTAAGGCATCAGCTGTAAGAAAAACATAAACTGAAAGTTTCATAATAGAAGCAAGTAGTCTTGCTCTACTGATAATCTACCTAGCTCTACCGGAGATAGATTCTGTGGCACACGCTATAGGCACGATGGGAGTACAGGGGTAGATAAGGAGGCAGAAGAATGGGGTTTGTGTTGGAAACTGAAGGGCATGATAACTTTGGATAGGTTCAGGGGAAAACAGTCATTAAAAAATGCTTTAAAAATGCATAAAGAGGGCAGCCCGGGTGGCGCAGTGGTTTAGTGCCACCTACAGCCTAGGGTGTGATCCTGGAGACTCAGGATCGAGTCTCATGTCAGGCTCCCTCCATGGAGCCTGTTTCTCCCTCTGCCTGTGTCTCTGCCTCTGTGTGTGTGTGTGTGTCACTCATGAATAAATAAAATCTTTAAAAAAAATCTTAAAAAAAAAGTGGTAGTTTAAAAAAAAATACACAAAGAACTGAAAGCCAGCTAGAAAACCATTGTGACCATTTGATATGGTGTAAAATAGGTATTCAGGGATATTAGGACAAAGGAAAATTCAAAGAACTCCATTTTCATTTAAATATATATATATATATATATATATATATATATATATATATATATAAAGGGACCTTTGTATACTCTTTTGAAACAGAAAGCAGAATGTAAATTATATTCAGCCAAGGTGACAGACGACCCTAAAACATACTGATACTGAACATTAAAGGACGTCTTGATCCAGATGGTGCCTGCCTGTGAGAGCTCAAGGAAATCAAGGGTGACATTAGATCACTGAACAAAATGGAACCCCTCTAAATATGCCTAAGTGTACCAGACGACTGGCAGATTGTCAGCACAGCTCCTGTCTTCAGGGGCTCTCGGGGTGACCTCAGGAACCACACACCAGAGAGCCTCAATTCCACTGATGGCAGGCTACAGACAATCTATAATAAAATGTATAGAGTCACTGAGTGCATTGTGCCACATCTTTTGTGAGGGAAACACACTTTCAAAAATGAGGAAGTGTGTCTCTATAAGCTCTCGATTCCTTGAGAGTGTAAGGGAAGCATGTGCACAAGAAGGAACTAGATTTTCAAAATGACACTTAAATTGTTTTTTAAAGACAAAAAACCCCACTAACCCTACAAAATGTCACTTAAAAACTTCAGGAAATCCCTCATGAGTAGCAAAATGAAAAAAAAAAATGAGACAAAAAGGAAGAATAGGCATGAGTCTGAATTAGAGAGAGAGAATATAAAAGTGACTGGCATTGGACCTGAAGCGTATTTTATCTAACCCTTTGGTTAAGAAGAAAGAGGTCCCTATAAAAAAAACCTTTACATTTACACTGAATATAATAAAGATTCTTATAATACAGTGCTGAGCTAATTGTGTTAGGCTCTGAAAGATCTTTCATTGATTTACTCGTTCATAAAATATATATTGAACACTGCTTCAGGTTCTGGGGATTCGGCAGTGAACAAAACAGACAATAAAACCCTGAGCATATTTTAGTGATAGAGACCGTCAATAAAGAAAACATTAAAATATGTACAGAATGTTCGATATAATAACAGAGAATTAAGTAAAACAGTGGGGAAAAAGAGGAAATACCAGGGTGAGGGAAAGGGAGGGGCTTCTTGAGAGGATGACATTTGAGCAAAGACCTGGAGAAGTGTGGGAACGTAACCATGCAGACATCTTGGAGATCACTGTTTCAAGCAGAAGGAGCCAGAAGTGCAAAGGCTCTGAGGCGGAAACATGCTTGGCATATTTAAAGGACGATGAGGAAGCCAAAGGGACTGTAGTCCCAAGATGCACAAGACTAGTAGGAGATGAGGTAATAAAGGTTATCAGGTGATAACCTTGGAGCAGCACTAGAAGAATGGTCTAGGCATGAGACATAATAGGTTAATACCCCTCGTGGAATATAAAGCCCCACAGAATATATTGAAAGATTATGTGGATTATATGGATGAGAGAAAAGTGAGTCAAGGATGAATCCAGGCTTGGATTCAAAATAATCTTCTGTAGAATCTGAAAGGATCTAAAAATGAAACCAATCAACCAACCAAATGAGCAAAACCCCACTGAATCATAAAAGCATAGTCTAGTCCTGAAGTAAAATGACCATCTATACCCAGGATTCTTCATGCCCTGTTCATCAGACCTCAGGAAAGACATTTCAAAACTCAAACTAAATATGAGGATGACTATTTAAACAGAGAAGGAACTCCATATAACAAGGGATTGAAAAACTAGAGCACAGTACAACACCCTGAATTCTAGGAATGAGAAGATAGAAATCCACATTCGCATGAAGGGTTGGTAACCTACCAACCTACCTAATCACTAAATCTTGATAACAATAAAATTCAGAATTCTTTAAAGAATGTAGGATTTGTATCTTATCTGTAAAATAAATATAATAAGCATAGAGAAAGATTTGATAATATATCCATTAATCAATAATACGTATTTCGATAGTACACTTGACCTTCAAACTACACAAGTTTGAACTACATGTTCCACTTAGAAGCAGATTTTTTTTAAGAAGTACAGTATAGGATTGTATTTTCTCTTCCTTCTGATTTTCATAAAAACTTTTTCTCTAACTTTATCGTGCGAATACAGTATTAAGTACATATAACATAGAAAAATGGGTTAATGGATTGCTTATGTTATCACTCAGTCTCCCGGTTAACAGTAGACAAGTTTTGGGAGGAGTCAAAAAGTTACTTTCGGACTTTTAACTGTGTAGGGGTTGGGCACTCGTAACCTCCAGTTCAGTGGTCGATTGTAATTCTACATCAGGCTAATAATGGAAAAAAAGATGCTGTTTGGAGTATATTTTGACTTACTAAAAGCCAGCATCTTTCTAAAACACAAATGATAGCAATGCTAATCAGTTCTGGGGCAAAAAGGAACATTTGCTTGCTGGTCCAGACTATGGCATATCCTCCTATTTCATACTTTCCAGCATCTTTTATATATTTTCTTTACTCTTGCTTCAAAACAGAGACTATTACTCAATTGTTTCTTTGATCTTACAATGTTAATTTTTTAGAATTGCACTCTAAAAAAATATATTTCCTTCTTGATCATTCTCTTTCCATCATGCTGTCCCTACCCCTAGACCTTTGAGGTCATATATTTACAGTATATCTTTTATTATCTTAAAAAGATATAGGCACTTGTGCACTCTTTTACAGAGAGAATCCTGTTTGTCATATCTGGATAACAAGAATATTCAAAATTTTGAACACCAAGTGTTCAAAAGTTTGAATACAAGAAAATATACATTATACACTAAAAACCTATGTGAACCAAAATTCGCTTATTAGATAATTTAGAAATAAGGAAAGGAAACTATTTTAAATTTAGAGTATAATTTATGTGTTAGGCTTGCTATAAAACTTAGGCCTACAATTTTATCCTTATATTGATTTTACGACATAGGTGACTTCAGTCAGTTACCTGCTTGAGTCACTGGACTCCAGTGTGACCAGAATGTCTCTAGTCTATAGCTGGAATTTGAAGCCAGGTATGCAGAACCTCAAAGCCTATATCCTACTATGCTGCCTTTTAGGAATTTTGTAATTTTGCCTGTCTCAGGGTAATCTTAATGAATACAGGTTATTATTACAGTAGCAAAAATTAGAATTGACTGCTTATAGATCTCCAAAAAAGGATCTTCACATTAACAGGTAATATAAATGTTTAGAATGAATGTGTAGTTTCTGTCTCAATAAATTCTCTTTTCCATTCCATTTTTTCCCCACTTGTGGACAAAATAGCCCCTTGATAGAAACTGATCCCCAGCTGGATATGATGATGGATTATTTACTTTTGGGAGCTACTAATCTACCCATGGCTTGCAGCAGCAATAAACTACCACATGCTATCTTAATGGCTTGAAATATCAGTAACTTGGTTTCAGTGTCCTTCACTCATAAGGTTGACCTTTAAAAGTGTAAATAATGGTTTAATCATACTTCCAAGATCGATGATGGCCAAATGTTGTGTAATATTAGACTTTATCAGTAGGTGTCCATGTGTGAGAGCAATAACTGGGTCTTTCACAGACTTCACAATCTAGTACTAGTTCTCCTGGCATCTTAACATTGCTTCTGTCATATAATTCCATTTGCCACCTTTGTGTTACCCTACACTATGGTTTCTGCATTTGGCATTCTCTCACATAAATTTGGTCAGTCTGGATTCTCACATGGTATGGCAGAAATATATTTCCATGCATCCAGTCTTCTTACTTTCCTTATTAAAAGAATCCCCCTATAGTAGCTGAACACTGCCAGGTAGCTACAAAACCCCATTTTCCATCTTCCTTGAAGCTAAACTTAGCCCCATAACTGAGTCATAGCCAATGAGATCCATATAGACATATGCAGAATGTGTGTGTTACTTTTGGGAAGTCTTCTCAACGGGAATATAGCACCTCTCTCTTTTACTCTCTGAAACATGTGTTAAATGGCTAGAGCTCCAGCAGCCACCTTGGACCATTAAATGGCCTTGGCAATGGAAACCTCACATGATTGAACAAGAATATAGAAAAATTCTGGCTTCCTGCTATCTGGGAGATCCATAGCAGTCCTAGACTACCCAGTCTCCCAGAATTCTAGTCTCCATCTTTTAGGTCTTCTGTAATTGCAACCAAACCTACTCCTAACAATACACAGATTAAATAGATTATTTTTATAAAATATCTTTACCTTAAAAACAACTCCTTAACCATGAATTTCCCCTTTCGATAGTGACCAAGAAGATGAAATGGCAAAAGTACTTCTTACCTTTGGCCCATTGGTAGTGGTAGTAGATGCAGTGAGTTGGCAAGACTATTTGGGAGGAATAATACAGCACCACTGCTCTAGTGGAGAAGCAAATCATGCTGTTCTCATAACTGGATTTGATAAAATAGGTAAGTGCTGATAAGACTTGATTGCTTTCCAGCTTGAACTCTGACTGACAAATGGTCAACATTCTTCAAAATGCTGAAATTTGGTGCTTCTATGTCTAAGTCTTCCTAAGACCTTTACAGATTTTCAGTAGACTTCTATATATAAATATCCTGCCATGTCATGGGTCAATGTCAATTGATTGGTCCCCCCCAATCAATTTTGAGGACAACCTTGTTAAAATAATGATAATTTATGATTTAAATAATGTGCATTCTCCACTTGGAATGTTTAGAATAATTGTTGGGGAAAAAGAAAAGAAATTGTTGTTTTATCATACACCTCTAAAATTCTTTTTTTTTTTTCCTTTTCCTAATTCTCTGGAATTGTGTGTATATTTTCCTTTCATGCGCTCCGATTCAAACATATTTTTCCATTAATTGGAGTGTGATACTAAGTACAGCACACATTTAGTTAGCTAGTTTATGTAGGCATCACGTTACATTTTTAATATTTTGCTCAGAGCTACTAAACAAGAACTAAACTTTAAAGAAACATGCATTCACAAAAAACTGAATTTTTAAAGGCTTGTTACTGTCTTATGTTTGTAGGAAGTACTCCATATTGGATTGTGCGGAACTCTTGGGGAAGTTCATGGGGAGTAGACGGCTATGCCCATGTTAAAATGGGAGGCAATATTTGTGGTGAGTCATTAATTTATATTTAAAACTTCAGGGGATCCCTGGGTGGCGCAGCAGTTTGGCGCCTGCCTTTGGCCCAGGGCGTGATCCTGGAGACCCGGGATCTAATCCCACGTCGGGCTCCCGGTGCATGGAGCCTGCTTCTCCCTCTGCCTGTGTTTCTGCCTCTCTCTCTCTCTCTCTCTCTCTCTCTCTCTCTCTCTCTCGGTGACTGTCATAAATAAATAAAAATTTTAAAAAAATAAATTAATTAATTAAAACTTCAGGCTAAATGTCCATTTGAAAATATTAAAGTTATGAGCCTGTATGCTTATAATTTAAGTCCATAGTATGCTTCCAGTGTACTCAGATCACTTTTACAGAATAATTTTCATTCTTTAGCTAATTGATAAAAATAAAATAGTGTTCTTTAGAGAGACACGTCATACATGTTCACATTTTGAAAAAGAAGAAGGACAGCAGGGAAAACAAATATGTGCAAAATATGATAAGATAGAGTACTAATTTACCAAAGGTAATTTCAAAAACCATATAAACCCTCAACTTAGGAGGCTGAAATTCCCAAAAACATCTCCAAAGTTTATTTATTTCATTTATTTTTTTTAAGTAGGCTCCACACCCAACGTGGGGTTTGAACTCACAACCCCAAGATCAAGAGCTGCACATCCCACCAACTGAGCCAGCCAGACACCCCCCAAATTTATTTTTTTTATAAATGAATCAATTTTCCTCAATTTGTGCATTTTGATACCTGCCCGAGGATAGCAAGAAGCACTTTTTCTTTGTGGCAAAGTGTATGAAAATCTGATCACTGGGATTGTTTCTGATTTAATATGCCCCTTGTCACCTACAGATTCAAGCAAAAAATATACTGGAATTAAGGGGCTGATGTGAATACCAAATAATACATTTTTTACTGAATAACAGCTTTGTTTTTGGTTAGCCACAAGCCAAATTAAAATAGCTAGTTAAGTATTTTAAACTGTTCTAAAATGTATGCTATATACTAAAATCTTGATCTAGAAAATCACAGTTTATGAATCAAGTTCCACCCCAACTATATTGCATATTAAAGTGACCATTTAATTTCTCATTACAATGATTCCTAACATGTATATAACTTCTTAAAAACTGTAGAGCCCTCCAGAGAGTGAGACTGCGAAAAGAGAGTTATAGGAAAGTTTGAGAGTTTATATGTTGATTCAGTCTGGTGACACTTGGCCAATAGTTCCATAATGTAGGATCCATGAGAGTTAATCAGTGGTCCGTTCTATCACCCCAGTAAATTTTTGTAATTAAATTATTTATGAAGGAGAGTGAACATCACAGAAATCTTCCAGCCAGAGCACTATTAAGCCAGTCAGGCTTCTACTTTTTAGCAACATGGGGGCTTTTACATTTTTGGAACTTGAAGATAAATTACTGGTGCTATTCATGGAACCTTGATTACTAAACTTAGATTATCTCTACCTATCAAAGTTGTGGTACCTGGATCTGGGCCGAAGGGTGGCTTTTTCAAGGCTCTGGCTAGGCTCTGATGTTTGTCCATAGTTGCCTCAATTATGACTGTATATCCCCCCCACACACACACACACCACACACATACTCCTCTCCTTCAGCCCCCAGCTACTAAGAGTGAGTTGAAATACTTTCTCCTCTCTACTTGTGTTCCAACTTGATCCTTGAAGGGCCTGCTTAGTTAGTAATTATGCAGGGGTCCAAATCCTTCCTGAAAATGAATATTTGCTGAAAGTTACATACCTAATGATGATCACAGGTCTCTTAGAGACAATGGTATAACACAGCATCCCATGCCCCAAGAAATTTTAAAGACATAGCTCATTACAATGACATCCAATTTTCAAATGGACTACTTATTGCTTCCACCATGATATTGAGATCTATGGTCTTGTGTGCTAAGAAAGCATAGTACTTTTGTGATTTATTTAAATTTTGCTGAAGTTTAAATCTTAGAGTTTGAAATTTCAAATTGTATTTAAAACAATCCTATAAATTACTGTATTCCTCTAAGCAATATACATATGAGTGCCATAAAGATTTCAGATGCATTCATCTATTTAGGTACTTAGTCATTTTGGTTTTTTTGTCATCTCTTTTTTTTTTTTCAAAGATTTTATTTATTTTACAGACAGAGAGGGAAAGAGCACTTAAGAGTGAGGGGGAAGGACTAAGGAGGAGGGAGAGGGACAAGCAGACCCCACACTGAGCAGACCCCTGCTCAAGGCTCAGTCTCACAACCCTGAGGTCATGACCTGGGCCAAAACAAAAAGTCAGTTGCTTAACTGATTGAGCCATCCAGGTGCCTGAGTAGTTTTTTGTTTTGTTTTTTGTTGTGTTTTTTTTCTGAGTAGTTTCTTGAAGCAAAACTATTAGCCATCTCTTCTAATATCTGTTTTTGAAGTTACCATGCTTATACTGACAGATAACTATAACCATTACATTATTTCCTGGAGGAAATAGACCAGCGCTAAGAATTTCTTTTTTTCTAGGTATTGCAGATTCTGTTTCTGCTGTATTTGTGTGACATGTTGGGCAGATCAAAGGACAACGACAAAAATGAAGGTTCATAATGAGTTGTAGCAAAGAACTTCATTCTCAGCATTGTTCATCTTTGGGCCACCACCTCTCTTTGGGCCACCAGCTCCATGGCTCGGGAGGAATCTGTAGAACAGTTTCTTACTCTGGGATAAAGGTCACATTAGGAATCTCTTCAATTTGAAGAGGCTTTTATCTGGTTTGATTGTTGTTTTTTGTTTGCTTATTTTTAATGATATACTTCCAATAGGTTAAAAAGGGAAAACGAATGTCTTTTCCTTTGTAGAACATAATCACCAGCCTTAACTTACACTTACATACAAGAATAGGCAACCTAAAAAATGAGGTGTGCTTCTCACAAATATATTCACAGCCCTCTGAGATGGAATTTCTTAAGGATTTTGAAATGCCGGGTGCTTTACCTCCACAAAAAATGTTTACCCCTCAAACAGTAGAAAGGGCATATAGAAAGAAAAAAAAAAAAAGGACAAAATCCCTTTTTAAGAGAAATAGATTGAAATTAAAGGACCAGTATGGCTACTCTGTGGCAGGAAAAACTCTAGTAGCATTGCATGAGAGACAAATTGCTGTTTGGAAATTCACATTGTTGATAGACTTTCATCTTAAGTCTTCCTTGTTCTCCCTGTATTAAAGAGCAATGCATTTTCCCACTCTCTTTCTCTTGTTCTTTACTGTGACACTCCTACATTTTCCTGGTGGTTTGGCTTCCCTGGCTAAAGAAATCTCATTTTTTATTTTACAATTCTATTTTATAACTATTTATTTGGCTCCATTTGCCTCTAAACCTTTATCAAATCAAGATCTCACCTTTCTGTTCCCACTTTTCTGCTTTCCCCATTCTAACCACATTTTTTATGCATCCCTCTGGCTTCCACCTGGTTCTGATTCTTGATGCAAGTTTCTGTTTTCTCTTGCAGAAGTCATTATGTGTGGGTATGTGGCAATATAAGAACCTCAGAGCAGAAGAGCTGATCTTCTGTTTCAATAGAAGTACAATTAAGTATTAAATGGATTAATAAAAGAAAATCATATCAAATATTGCATATGTAAACATTTCTTCTCTGCAATTTATGGTTACCTTCTACTCTAGACTGTCTTAGCAAAAACAAAATTTTAAATGTAATAGCAACCACTAAAAAAATGAGGACATTCCATTTTTCCCATCGCTTTTGACCTTTATCTATCCATCTGCTTTATTAGAAAAAGAAAACTCAATTACAAAAGACTGTATTTCTTTGGTTTGTACCAACCAGATGCAACCTCAAATGAATACATGTTGGCTCAGGTTTAGAAATGTTCCAGGAAGAAAAATATTGATATGCTGATTAATTTTTTAATTATCCAAGTGTGTCAAAAAAGAACTGTGTGCTGGTTGTTCTAGTTGTATTTATCTCTGTATTTACTGACTTCTATACAATATAAGTGCTTTTCTGATACTTTTTTTCAAATGTTAAAGATTTTTTTTAATTACAAAATGATTAATACCTCTCAGCTGTTCTGGATTTTGATGACATTTATAATAAAACTACCTATATTTGACTTTGGGTGAAGAAGACTCTTGATAAGTGTTATGACCTACATTTTGTGAACAGTGTTGATGTGCTTTACATTCACATAAGAGTTTTCTCAGCTCCAAATCCATATATTCAATTTTTGGTTTTCTCCATAGACCTCAATGTCTGCAAAATTATCTCCTCTTCCCTCCTTCTAAAAACAACAACAACAACAACAACAACAAAACTTCCACACCTCCTAGAGTCTCTGTTTTGGTTAACAGCATCAACATTATGTAATTAACCAATCAATAAAAGTGAGGGAAATATTATTGAATCAGGTCAACTACACCTTAGCAACCCATCACTTATTCACCTATGTTCTTGGGGCACCTAGGTGAATCAGTGGTTGAGCATCTGCCTTTGGCTCAGGTCGTGATTTCAGGTGTCCTAGGATCAAGTTCCACATTGGGCTCCCCACAGGGAGCCTACTTCTCCCTCTGCCTATGTCTCTGACTCTCTCTCTCTGAATAAATAAATAAAATCCATAAAAAATCACTTACACTCTCTGTTTCTACTTTTCTTTCCTAGATGCATATTATTTAATTATATCTTAACTCCACTAGTCAGTAGTCTACTTACTAAACTCTATGTCCCTTAATACAGAGGTTCTCAAAGTATAGTCCCCAGACCAGAAGCCACTTGAGGACTCATGAAACACTTATTTATTTATTTATTTATTTAGAGAAAGAGAGAACATGCATTTGCATGCACGAGTAGAAGGAGAGGCAAAGGGAGAGAATCTTGCAGATTCCCTGCTGAGCATGGAGCCTGATGGAGGGCTCCATCCCAGGATCCATGAAACTATTACCTGAGCTGAAACCAAGAATCAGCTGCTCAACCAACTGAGCCACCCAGGCACCCTGACACACTTTGTCTTTATAAGTGCTCTAGATGACTCTGATGGATGTTATTATAATCCATTTACTATGTGTCCCCTGGAATTGCATTTCTGTAAGACATTATGTTATTTCCCTGTTTTAAACAATTCAGGAGCTCCTCAATGCCTAAAAGATAACATGCCAACTTTTTTAAATGACCTTTCATGAAGAAGCCCTTTTTCTACCTTCTTTGCCTCGATCTCTGCTGTTCTATATAGGCATTTGCTGTGCTCCAGCCATAACAAGCAACTTCAAGTTTACCCAGTGGGGCTAAAATGAAAGCGATGAAATTTTCACATAATAATTAGGAATCATAATGAAAATCATCAAGATGTTCCTGTGTGTGATTTCACAAAGATCTCAAAGTGAATACTAAATTAGGCAAGCTTACACACTCTGTAACTCGTTAGAGAATTATAATTTAAAGTGGATCATTAACACTAGCAAGTTTGAATGGGAGCAAAGATAGAAACTGGCATTACAAATTGTTTTGACTTTTACATTAAGAGTTACTGATAAATCCCTTGGAAAAAAACTCTTACAACTATATAGTTTAATCACACCAGAAAATAAAAGAGCTAAGTGAGATCATTTAGTCTGTTACAAGAATAAAGCCTGACAAATAGCATTTATTCTAAGATTCCAAAATATCTTGGTGACAGAACATCTATTAGCATATTTTTTTCATTACTTCATGAGAAGAATAAAGATCGAGATAAGTATTTTTTTAAAGATTTTATTTATTTATTTGTTTGAGAGAGAGACAGAGCACGAGTTGAGGAAGGGGCAGAGGCAAAGGAAGAGGGACAAGCAGACTCCCCATCGAGCTGAGAGCTGAATGTGGGGCTTGATCCCAAGACCCTGAAATTATGACCGCAGCAGAAGTCAGATGCTTAACTGACTGAGCCATCCAGGCGCCCCTTAACATAAGTAGTTTTATCCCCACCATATAGATAGTAAACTGGGGCTTAAAATTGAGTTTGTACTGGAATGGGTAGTTAATAAATGGCAATGCCCCATGTGCACTGATTTCAAAGCCATTGCCTTTAGCCACCATGCTACTTGTCTCTATATTTCTTAGCTTAGCCACCATCAGGCACTATGTACATGTGTGCACGCACACACACACGCACACACACATGAAAGGGCCTTATAGGTAAAAGCAGTTACATGTAATTGTCTAGAGACAAACTAGACAACATGATCTTTATAAGAAAAAACTTATAATTGAGACCAAAGAATAGTTCAATTCCATGAAGAATTTGCTGCTCACTTACAGATCATCGCTCCAGGTCAAGGTTGATCTACATTTAGATTCCTTTGATAGTATTTTGCCCTCCCTCCATAAAATAAATCCAAGTATTGCCAATTTCCACACTGATCTAGAAAAAGAAGAATAAAACTCCTGTCTGATCTAAACTCTTAGTCTAATACTTGTTATTAGAAATGAGCTAAATCACTGTGTAGTGTGTTTCTCCTTCTATCTTCTGAAACATTCTTCAGTTGAGGGAACTATCACTCATTATAACCTCAATCCTGCATTGACTCTGCCTCCTGGAGCTGGGAAGAGCACCTTTGCCTTTCTGGTCAAGAGGTGTTGGAAGCTGAGACCTTGCCTGAGGAAGAGCTGGGAAGATAAAGCCAACACCTACAGAAAAAAAGTGGTGAGACGCAAAGGGCCCTCAAAGTGTCCTTCTCAGAGGATCCTCATAGTACTCCAGGAACTGGACCCATGCCCAGGCTCCTCTCAATTCTTTGAGCTAGTAGATTTGTCCAGCATGTCCTTCCTTCTAGGCAAGCTTCAGATAGATTTCTGTCCTTGGTCATCAAGAGTCCCAATAAACACAAGCAATGTTTCCAAAATTGTATGTGGAAAAAAGACTAATTCTTATTATTTCTTAAATATTTTGATTGTGTAGATCTTTGTACAGAATGACACATTTTATTGCAGTAAATATTTGAAATAGCTGAAGTTTACAAGCTCATTAAAGTATAAAATGAGATGAACCTGTTAAATGGTTATATTAAGGTAAATATCAAGGGACAGAGTTTTTAATAGGAAAACCTATGTACAATGGTACAATTCAATTTAATTAACTTCTCATCTTAATGTTTAGTCTTATCACAAAAATGAGTTAATAAAATTATTTACAGGATTGAATCAAAGGACCACAGGGCTTACCTATAGTATATACATATATTACATTAGGACTCTTTGTATATCATGAAATTCATAGAAAATTTTAAAAAAACACAGATTGAGTAATCGATATCTTCATAGATTTTTGCAGATGGTTTTAATCTGATTCTTCACTGCTGAAGTAAGAGCTGTCACAGTATTCAGCCGTGTAAAGGAATTTATGAATAATTGGGTTCATCTTCGGTATCCAGTGTCGGGGAACCAGATATGTTGAAAGATTAAATAAATCTACAAATACCTTGTACCTGTCACTGGAAAAACATAGATATACAGATGGTGTATATTTATTGACATGAAATGTTTAAAATTATTTATCAAAAAATTTTCATTTCTCAGGTGATTTTTATGTCATAATTATTATTTAATGTTATGCTTCATTATACATTATATATTACATTTTGTGTATATTATGTATGTATTAGTAAGGAGTTAAGGAGTATAACTTCTTAAGATCATCTTCTTTTTGTTCCATATCCAAAGTTCATGCTCATAAAGCAGTATTATGTGTTTCCTTGATCCTAACCAGGCTGGTTCAGATTAAAACCTAGAGTCTTATGATTGTCATGCTACCTTTATAAAGATAAGGGAAGGTGTACTCTTGTGTCTGACTTTTAAAAGATAGTATGCAAAATTAAAAAAAAAATTAAAGCATACAAAATTCTTAGTTGAATGTTCATTAGAAAATATTTCCCACCTCCAAAGTAGCTGTCAAGTAATTGACATGGATGGATTAATAAATTAAAATGCCAACTTTTAGATTCATAGTAAATGAATAAAGGTGGTTTTAACATTTAGAATCTTGTGTGTTAGTTATTTGAATTGTTGCTGTTTTATAGCAGAAGAGCATTTGCTTTTGAGGTCAAATTAGAGTTCATTTCTGCTCTCTGTTACTTTGCAACTTGTGTGACCTTGGATGAGTTGTCTAACCCTCAGTGTCTTGGTTTCTAACTCTGTAAAATAAAAACTACAGCCCCTTCCCCTGACTAGGCCTTTGTAAAGACTTAATGAGGTAATGGCACACTAGAAATGCTATTTGTGTTCATTATTCCCACCATCCACTGATGTGCAGGCTCATGTGGTACAGACAATCATTTACTGTTTCATGTTTACAGAATGTATTCCCCAGGGAAAGAGAAAATATGTGATGACTATGAAAATTCAAGTCAATGAATTTTATAAGTAGTATAGAGTGTGTTTCTAGGTAAAGTGAAAATTTATAAGAAGGATGAAAAATTGAACCTGTGCGTCTTATAATTGTCAATCTAATAATAAGAGTAGGTATTATGCTGAGTCAAGTAAGTCGATCGGAGAAGGACAAACATTGTATGTTCTCATTCATTTGGGTAATATAAATAATAGTGAAAGGGAATATAAGGGAAGGGAGAAGAAATGTGTGGGAAATATCAGGAAGGGAGACAGAACATAGAGACTCCTAACTCTGGGAAACGAACTAGGGGTGGTGGAAGGGGAGGAGGGCAGGTGGGGGGGGTGAATGGGTGACGGGCAATGAGGGGGGCACTTGACGGGATGAGCACTGGGTGTTATTCTGTATGTTGGTAAATTGAACACCAATAAAAAATAAATTTATTATAAAAAAAGAGTAGGGATGGAAACCATGTACAATATGAAGAATTTTGGAGACTAAATGTGAATATGTATACAATGGAATATTACTCAGCCATTAGAAACGACAAATACCTGCCATTTGCTTTGACGTGGATGGAACTGGAGGGTATTATGCTGAGTGAAAGAAGTTAATCAGAGAAGGACAAACATTATATGGTCTCATTCATTTGGGGAATATAAAAAATAGTGAAAGGGAATAAAGGGGAAAGGAGAAAAAAATGAGTGGGAATATCAAAAAGGGAGACAGAACATGAGAGACTCCTAACTCTGGGAAACTAACAAGGGGTGGCGGAAAGGGATGTGGGCAGGGGGTGGGGGTGACTGGGTGATGGGCATTGAGGGGGGCACTTGATGGGATGAGCACTGGGTGTTATGCCATATGTTGGCAAATTGAATTCCAATAAAAAAATAAATAAAATGTTCAAAACAAAAAGAATAAAAATAAATGTGAATATCTAATTTATTCTTGAGCTGATTCTCCTTTCTTATGGGGCCTTTTAAGTTTTCCCATTTTCCTATGTATGTATCTATATCCATCTATAATGTTGGGAACATTAAGTAAATTAAAAACACAAATGTCCTATAGATCTCTCTAGCATGTTTTAGGTGCTAAATAAATGTTGGTGCCTTTCCTTGACCTCTTTCCTTCCTGGGCACTCTCTGGAATAGATGGAAGTAGTATTTATAACACAGAGTCATACCAGGAATTAAGAAACTATTTTTTGGGATCCCTGGGTGGCGCAGTGGTTTGGCGCCTGCCTTTGGCCCAGGGCGCGATCCTGGAGACCCGGGATCGAATCCCACATCGGGCTCCCGGTGCATGGAGCCTGCTTCTCCCTCTGCCTGTGTCTCTGCCTCTCTCTCTCTCGCTGTGTGCCTATCATAAATAAATAAAAATTTAAAAAAAAAAAAGATTAAAAAAAAAAAAAACTATTTTTTCAGCTGTGTCATTCACCTGAGCAAGAGGACATTAGCCGAATAAATGATAATTGTTTGAGTCTAGTCCAAACTTGAGCCAGAATGAGTTGAAAATGTTCCTACCTGGATGAACTCCCTCATATCCTCATAGGTCATGCCACCACAAATAATGCCTCATTTCATCTCAGGATCAAAATGATGAAGTTCCAGAACTAAGAATTTTTATAATGACCTCTCTAATAGGAATGCCTTCATCTAACCAGGATAAATGTGTTGTTAGCAGTTCGGATGAGAGCAAGTATAAATCACATTTCCTAGATAATGTATGTGTATGTAGACGAACCAAGAATCAGTGACTTCCACCAAGAAAAACAGGTGAATTTCCCCCATCTTACCTCACTGTTGAGCGCAGGTAATGATAGCCAGAGGACCCACCAGTGCCAGCTTTGCTGCCCAGCATTCTGTGCACCATGCACACGTGGTTATCTAGGCAAACACACAAATTAACTCCATGGATCTCTTTCTGCCATTAGTTCCACAATTTTCTAAAAGCAAGTGGTTGGTAATGATTATTGCTCCCTGAGAAAATGTTCACACCTTATCACTTAGCCGTATGGAAGGTTTGCAGGTGAGAGCCTGATGAGACCAGTAGGTTGCCTGGCACCCCACTTGGCTCAGGCTACATGCATATGAATCCATCCAAAATAATGATGGACTAGCCTGTGAACACAATAGGAAAGAGTAGGGCCAAATTATGACTTTCACAAGCCCTCACCACCTTTGCCTTCATGGGTCCCTTTCTCCATTATATATATATATATATATATATATATATATATATATATATATAATGTATATATTAAATACATATATATATAATATACATATATACACACACGAGTAATACACACACATATATAAATTATATTTTAAAATTGTATTGGCATAAAGATGAATAAGATATGGTTATATATTAACACATTCTATTTAACCTGAAGTTATTTTTTTCTTCTGACTATTAAATAGTTTCATGGAGCCCCAA
The DNA here is from genome assembly GCF_905146905.1 of Nyctereutes procyonoides. Taxonomy (NCBI): domain Eukaryota; kingdom Metazoa; phylum Chordata; class Mammalia; order Carnivora; family Canidae; genus Nyctereutes; species Nyctereutes procyonoides. Next base: position 10,754,055 of record NW_026575122.1, read on the forward strand.
AGATAGTCTGGGCCCTAGGTATTATGCTTGCTGTGTATAATGGGTAAATGGCCCTGGGAGAGAAGAACTGTTGGGCTGATTTAAAAAACAACAACAACAACAACAACAAACACCATTCACACACAAAGGAGGAAAGAAAAGATAGCAGGAAAGGGAGCAGACAGATGGAGAAAAGGATTCAAGATATAGGATGGGAAGGAAAAATCAGGGTTGAGGTGGTCATGCTGGAAGGTGTGAGGAAGGGACACCTGGGTGGCTCAGTGGTTGGGCGTCTGCCTTCGGCTCAGTTTGTGATCCTGGGATCTGGGATCAAGTCCCGCATCGGGCTCCCTGTGAGGAGCCTGCTTCTCCCTCTGCTTGTGTTTCTGCTTCTCTCTCTCAGTCTGTGTCTCCCATGAATAAGTAAATCTTAAAAAAAAAAAAAAAAAAAAGAAGGTGTGGGGAAACTTACATCTCCATTTAGTCATGAGTGTGTCTATGTCCATGAGAGAAGTCAGCAACTGAAAAGGCACCTGGAATCTAGGCTCTTCCCTAAAGAAGAAATAATAATAAAAAGATATCTATTGAAGCAACTCTTAAGTGTGTTCAGAAGGGCATGAGTTTTGTAATCTGTTGGTTCTCCAAACAAATGTCAACTTCACCTTTTAAGAGCTGTAGCAGCTCTGGATTACTCTCTCAGTTTCTTAGTCTCAAAAATGAGGATACTACTAATCAGCTTATAGTATTTGTTTAAAGGGTCTAGAATATTCCACGTAATACATGTAACCAGCCAGAATCACACTCAACATTGACACTCATTAAAAGTTAGACACAGGAGCACCTGGGTGGCTCAGTTGGTTAAACTTTGGATTCTTGGTTTCAACTCAGGTCATGATCTCAGAGTCCTGAGATCAGGATGCCCATCTGGCTCCAGGCTGAGTGTGAAGTCGGCTTGAGATTTTTCTCTCTCCCTCTCCTTCTGCCCTTCCCCCAACTCCCACACATGTGCACACATGTTCTTTCTCTCTCTCTCAAAAAAAAAAAAAAAAAAACCCTTAAAATTAAAGAAACAAAAAGTAGACAAATACTCTTTCAGATTCACCAGCTTCTTATAGGCAAACTATAAGAACTATATTAGAACTTCTTCTAGGCAAAAATATTAAAGCACAAAAACAAAAACTGCTTTTTTATTTCCTCTAATACATTTTTTTCCCTTTCTTTATCTAGTCATTCAACACTCAGTACATTTTCTGCTTCAGGTACATAAACCTGAGTGGCATACATTTAGTAGAAGTTTAGGAAAAGAGTAAAAAATTTTGTTGATGTTTCTGAAGGAATGAATTTGAGAAGATTAAAAAATCAAATATAAATGAGGTTTTATTTTTGTTTTTGTCTTTAATGTTTACTAGTGTCCTCTCCATTGTTCTGACACATTTAATTTATGAAACATGAAGATAAGGCCTTCATACCAATGGAGTGGGAGTACATGGACATTTAAGGGACACCCCAAACACTGGACAGTAAAGACAATTTTACTTGAAATTGCAGAATAAAGAGAAATCAGTTTATAAAGTTGCTTTCACTTTATCACTTTTTAAAAATTTCATAAAACAGGAATACTCTACAATGTTTAATGATGGAAGACATTTTATGACTGAGTTTCTGAATAGATTAAACTTAGGCCATTCAGAAAATGTCATGTCATATAGTATATTGTAGAATTCAATAAAAAGCAAGTTTAATTGGTGTGTGGTATGTATATTTTTACCCACTATAGGGATAAAGTTATATTCTTACTATCTAGAATACAAATTAATGAATGTCACAATTATTTTTTAAGGTTTCTCCCAAAACTAAATGACTTCTTAAAACTATGATTGCAATTTATAAGCTTTATACTTGATATATTATCTGTACCCACTCCTCAGCTTCTGCTTCTACTCTTCTTTGCTTTTACCTGTAAAAATATATCATCAAGGCCCCCTGAAGTGCTCTGTATGACAATCGTCTTTCACCTGCAAGAAACAGTGAGTTTCAATATAATGAGGAATTTAAGGCAGTCATATTAATTTGGCATCATGATCTTAAATAATTGAGTTTCATGTGTTTTTAGAAAACAATAGTTTAGTTTAAATTTTTTATTCCTTAGATTTTACAAAGCAAATTAATATGTATTTCAAATATATATGTAATACATATTTTATATATGAACACTTTATATATATAATATATATGCCTTTAAAATATTTATGTATGCATTTTAAATTTTCATGACCTTTAAGTATCATGTTAGGAAAACTTGATATAGAAAATATTTAACTTCTATACTAAAATATATTTAAGTCAAATAGTATAATGACTTACTTTATAAAAAATAAGATTAATTCCGAGGTTCATTTGTAGGTAGTTTTTTTTTTTCTAATTCACTTAAAATAACCTAAATTACTTAAAATCATTTGGCTTCAAGAAGTACAACCATTATATAAAATCTCTTATAAAAATAATAATAAAATAAAATAAAATAATCTTTTATGGGTGCTCTACTAAAAGGCTTTCTTCTATCTGCAGAAAAACAAGATTTTTGCTATTCTTTACAGGGATTTTATAGAAAACAGACGAACAACCTTTAAATTTGTAGCATTTCATAGTAATTTCATATACCGCTATGCCTTGTACTTATGTTATAAAAATTAATTTTACCTTCTATTCCACTCATTTCCAAAAAATTATAAGTAACTTGTAATAAAAGTTCCAAATACAAATGAACACAAAAATTTCAAACACATAAAAGAGTTAAATAATGAAGGTATTGATGATATTACTGGTCAATGAGCTTCAGAAAATAATATCCCAACATCAATTATGCCAGAAAATCTGTGCTTTCCCCTGTCTATTTGGGAAACTGATTTCCTCTGTCAAACCACCCTTGCCCTCACAATAATTATTCCTCTGCTCTGTACTACTGTATTATTTACAGTTACACTGCTTATCTTCATTTCTGCCTCTATTAGGCTGTGAACTAAAATGCACTCATATACAATTTCTCCTGGTATCCTGTATGTCTGATACATATGAAAGCTTCTGACTAATGTCTTTGAGATATATTGGACACACAAACTTACCATATAAAGTTATAGCAGAAAAAATTAACCCTATTCATGTTTCTGTGAGCATGATATAAAGTTTCATTTTATTTCTCCCACATAAGATTTGGTATTTTAATCTCACAGTCGTACATTACGGGGAAAGGACTCAGAATAAAATACTCACCTTTACTATAAAGATGTTCATGACGTTTCTCATCAAATAAGGAGAGTAACACTTCTTTTTGTTTCTGAAATTCAGCCATCTGTTCCTCTTTTTCCTCTGACTCTTCTTTAGCCTTTGGGAAAAATATTGCATTAGTATTCTCAAGAGAGATCACAGATTCTAATTTTGGAAAACATCTCTTGTGAGAAATAGACTCACAGGAGCAGAAAGGGTATAGTTTCTGAAGGAATATTTGCCTTCTCATCTAATAATACAACTTGGAAATTATGGCTTATGAGATGAGTCTTCCTCACACTCCCTGGTTCTATCCTTTTATTTAAGTTTACATGATTTGTTAATCTCAAATGTCATTTTCATAAATATCATGAGAAATGGACTCAGATGGGCAAAACTGGAGACAATTTACAAGTGGCCAATAATCTAATTTTAGACAGTAATTTTTAATACAGGAAGGAAAGTAATTTCACATAGGAAAGGTTAAGAATTTCCAGCCAGAAAAACTATTAACTCTATTAAAATTCTATATTCAGTATAGAATTTATATTCTATAATTTCTTAGATATTTTCCACACTCAGATATTTATTCATTTGAAATCTGTTGAACCATTTAAGGAAATTCTTATACTTCTGCCTACTACAAATGCTTTACTTACAATTCAATTAATTGAGCTGAAGCAAAAATCAGTTAAGTCAATTATTTCAGTTTGAACAATCACTCATGTGGTAAGAACTTGTATGCACATTATTGTCAATTAATTATTCATTTATTTAGTAAATGTCATGCTAAGGTGATAGAGATAAAATTGTGAGCAAAAATTGAGTTCCCTGATCTCATGCAGTAAGTATACCATCTGGTGGGAAAAAGACATCGAACAAATAATCACCTAGGCATTATACTGCAAGTGTGGACAGTAGAATATAGGAGCAGTGTAATGCCATGAGAACTTAACAGTAGTGAGGAGGTCAGGGGAGATCCTTCTTTTCTTTTTTTTTTTTTTTTAAGATTTATTTATTTATTTTACAGAAAGAGAGTATGAGTGCATGCATGTGAACGGGGTGGGGTGGGAGGAAAGGAAAGCAAGGCAGAGGGAGAGATCTCAAGCAAACTCCCCTCTGAACATGAAGCCTGATCCCAGGACCCTGATATCATGACCTGAGCCAAAATCAAGAGTCCTATGCTCAATGGACTAAACCACCCAGATGTCCCAGGGGGAGATCTTTTTGAAGTTCTCCTGGAGCCAAGACTTGAAGAATGGAAGGAGTTACCTGGGGAAGAATATTCTAAGCCCAGAGAATAACATATAAAAAGACTCCGTGGTGATAAATTCAAAAAATTAAATTTAATGTAAAGAAATTCAATATGGTTGGACCACATGAGATGATGAATCACGTTGAAGACTATGTTAAAGGCTTTTATCTTAATTTTAAAAACAATTGGGAGAAAAACAGGTTTTATGCAAAAACAAAATGTGATCAGATCTGCATTTTAAGAAGATTGCTCAAACTGCAGTATGCAGAATAAATTGGAATGTAATCATATTGGGGAAAAGTAGAATAGTTGAGAGAAATTATGAGTCCAGGTGTAAAACAAGAGTAGTTTTCATGTGATTGAGGGTGGTAGATAAAATGGAGATATCTGACACCTATTTAGAAAGTAAAATTGGTAGGATTTGGTGATAAGTTGAAGAAGTGATTGAAGAAGAGGGAAGTGCCAAGGATCAGTTGTACATTTCAGACTTGACAAACTAGATGGTTTATAAGAAAAAAAATTTCTTCAATTTGTAGAAGACTGAGTTGATATGAGGAGGAAAGGAAAAGGAAAGCTTGGTTGTATCATTATGTTTTTGAGAGGACCAGGGGGAAATTATAAAGTAGGGTGTGAGATAAGTAATTTGAAACTTAAAGAGTTATTTATGCTGGAGATGAATGTTTGGGAGTTATTGGTATATAAGTAGATATTAAAACATTGGGTATAAATGAGTTCATGTGGCGAAAGAGTGCAGAGAGAGAATACAAAGTGTCTAAGACAATGCATTGCAAAATCCTACCACTTATTGGTCTGAGAAGAAAAATGAGCCAGTAAAAAGGGACAAATCAAGACAATAAGGGCCAGTGATCTAAAGGAAGACAATGTCATATATTAAATCCAAGGGGAAATTTTTTTCAAAAAAGAATAAGGAGCCATTATTATTGAATGCCACTAGGAGATGAAGTAAAATAAATTAAAATGAAGCCATTGGATTTATATACCTGGAGGCCTCCTATGAATGATGGGACAAGAAGACAGACTGATTTGGGTTGAGGATTTGATGAGAAATAAATAATTATGCTAACTATGTGCTAAATACTGTACAGATATTAATCTAACTTAATGCTCATAATAATCCTACGAGGAAAATACTCTTATTTTCTATTTTACCATTGGTGAAAGCAAAGCAGAGGGAGGTTACATAACGGAAAAGTTCAATGTCACAGTCATTAAGAGATGAAAGTGAGACTTGAACCCATGCAGTGTGACTTCAAAGTCCCTGTTTTAAGAACTAAACTGATACAGCCTCATCAGATATAGAATTGAAACAATTCTTTTGAAATATTTAGTTATGAAGAGAGGATGAGGGGGTAGCTTGAGGAAAATGAAGAATCAACAGTATCTTTCTTAAGTGAAAGAAATTTTAACCGAGAGCCAACAGGAAGGGTCCAACAAATATACATGAGCCCATGGTAAATTATATGGTTAAAAATATTTGGATGACTGGTCTTTTGTGAGCCTACTTCTGTCTAAAATTGCTCATGATATGAAATTTTCAATAGAAAAAAAAAGGTCTATTAATCTGATATATTTATCTAAAATAAAATCATGTCAATTATGAACTCTTTATTTTGTATTGTACACAAATAAAATCATTCATGTAATATATTTCTTGCAGATGCATTTGTGAAAGAAAAAGAATATGAGAAAAATGGAAGTTTAAGAGAAAGCTGGAGATTTCTTAAATAAAATTTCCAATAAATAAAATATCTACTTAGGGCATCATAAATACCTGAATTCTTATGAATTCTTCTTCCAGGCCCTTGACAATGTTGTTTTCAAGCTTTCCCCAGAAGTTAAATCCATGTGGCTCTAAACCTGGTGTTCTTTCCAGCCATGCCTGAAGCATTATTTTTTTAAGTAAATATATTGTAGAATTTTAAATAATGTAAAATATATTGTATCTAATATCTATGAACTTGAAATAGGAAATTTTATTAATTTTGAGAAACATATGTCATAAGTGTTTTTTATGTATAAATATTTTCCCTTTCCCTTCAACTTCTTCACTTAAAGAACAGCAATTCATTATATTTCATTTCTTAGTTTTTAAAGCAATCATATAATAATATTTGCTCATTATTTATTAAGAAATATAGGATTACAGAAATCCCAATTTTGTTCTATAAATGTATGAGCATATCTAAATGTTGTTTGAATGAATTCTTCTGGTTTATTCTCAAAATAAATTATGGCTTAGGAGCTGAAGGAATTATGACATGCCTTTGATATGCTCTCTTCTAAATGTAGGAGCATAGTATACTTAACAACTTTGGCATGAACTAACTATTGGATTATTTTAAGAGTCCACAAGAATTGTTTTTTTTTTTTTAATGTACTTTACTTTGATTCCAGTATAGTTAACATAGAGATTTTTTTTCCTGTAAAAATGGAACAAAATTCATGCATCTCTGTGGATTCTCATTTAACCTATTTTTGGTTTTGAAATTAGCTTTGTGATTCTTTACCTCCCATCTTTATGAGCTATTATTTGGCATCATATATAGCATATTCGCCTAAATCCACATTTACAATATCAAGGGCATTAGTGTGCAGAGTAGAAGTCAGTAAAGAAAATTTTAATTTGCAAAGGGAAAAACCATTATGAAGGAAATCAAAACCATGTAACCTTGATTTAATAATTTACTTATGGAGAAACAGTAGTCCCTCAAGACCTTGTATAGACTCATAGAGAATTAAGATATGAAAAGAACAAATTCTGAAGACTCTACTCTTAGTAATTTACTTTAATTGAGAAAAATACTTTACTTGTGGAACTGTTCAATTATGGACTATTTTTTAAAAAGTAAAGCTCACTAAATGACTATACTTAGCTTAAAAATCAGCTAAGTGTTGTTTAGTAGGCTTGTTTAAAATAATTGCCTTATAACATGAGAAAGTTATTAAATATTAACATAATTGATTATATAAATATTTCTGAAATTCTCAAGAGAGTTTGTTATATTTTAAATATTTTAATTAGTTGAGTTTAAGTATTTTTTATAAATTCTCTCTGTTCCTACTTACAATTAATGTAACAAAACAATGGAGTTTTACAATTTTGACCTAACAGAAGCTAAATTAATAAGATGTCAGGATAACATTTGAGCATTCGTACCTCCACCAGTTGCAGTAGTGTTTGCTCCTGCTCAGACTTAAGTAGCAGTTCATTATCTTCTCCTTTGAAGTTATCACGGTAATGTCTTCTGTTGTAAGGGACCCTCAAACTCTGAAGGACACCTATCTTGTTTTCTAATAGTCGGAATTGCAAACTCTGGAAGCCTGATGCCGGAGATAAGTACTCTCTGAGGACAAATGGAGGAAGGCAGGAGAAGAGAAAAAAGAGAGGAGTTGACATTGCAAATCACTGATTTCTTCTATTTTGAGAGGTCATCAGTTTTACTCTCTTAGATATTACCAAGAACACTGAGACGAAACTGCCTAGAGTTGGACCTGTGATTTGACCTTGCTGAAGAAAAAAAATGAGCTGTCTAAATATCATTGTTGCTGTCGATTAATACATTTAAAGATGAAATGTTTATATAGTTTGGGCAATGGCATATATGCATGTGTGTACATATATATATGTATACACGCACATACGTATATGCACATATGTTTATGTGTTTGTACACTAATTTTTTCCTGAGATACAGACACATGGACATTGAGCAATACTGCTTATTCTATAGTGCTGAAAAGATTCTTTATACATATTAGTCAATCCCTCCTAAAATTTGTATTCTTGGGGGATCCCTGGGTGGCTCAGCGGTTTAGCACCTGCCTTCAGCCCAGGGCGTGATCCTGGAGTCCCGGGATCGAGTCCCACATCGGGCTCCCTGCATGGAGCCTGCTTCTCCCTCTCTCTCTCTCTCTCTCTCTCTCTCTCTCTCTCCCCCCCGTGTCTCTCATGAATGAATAAATAAAATTTAAAAAAAAATCTGTATTCTTGGATGTCATGATTGACCTCACTACCTAGTATTATTATGAGCACCAATGAGATACTACCAGTAAAACAAATGAGATATCACCTTGCACAAAATAGGCAATCAAAAAATGTTATAATTCCCATCCTACATCCTTCTAAGTCTTCTATCCTTCTAAGCTTCCTTCACCTAATTGATTGTAAGACTTCAGTTTTTAAAAACCACCACAAAGGAATTTTACTTGACCATCACACATGTTGGAGACGCTGCCTGTGATATCCTTAAATGCACCTGATGTTCTTAAGAAAATCTCTTCTCCAATTTTAGTATGAAAAAGCTTTTTAAAAAAAAAAAAATATATATATATATGGCTTTGGCTGCCTGGAAATGCAGAGCTGACACTTATAGTTCAATCCATAACTTAAACTGATACTTTTGCTGACAGGCTTCCTGTCAACTCTTGTTTCTCTTGTATTTTTAGTTTCACTATTTTAAAAAATGTAGTTATATATATTGTGTCAGTCATGTAGCCATTTTGATAAGTTGTCCAAAATTCCTTTTTTCAAAAGATTTTATTTATTTGAGAGAGAGAGAGAGGAGCACACGCAGGGGGAGGGGCAGAGGGAGAGGGAGAAGCAGGCTCCCCACTGAGTGGGGATCCAGATGCAATGTGGTGCATGATCCCAGGACCCAAAGATCATGACCTGAGCTGAAGGCAGATGCTTCACTGACTGAACTGCCCACATGGCCTGTCCAAAATACCTTTTAATGGCTTCTCGGCCTTTTGGCTAAAATCAAGTGTGAAATTCTTTTTAGATAAAAACAAAACACACAACAATGAATCGAAGTTAATTGATCATATTATGTTCATCTGTAAAAGTGAATGAGGACATATTTTTTAAAACTTTTCAAATGCTTTGTGATCAAGACTCCCACATGTTTGTAGTGACTCAGTGTAGGTAGGACAGGAGCCTTACTCAGCACACATGTTCCCCTTCTACCCCACCCAAATGAAAAGGCAAATCCCGCTGCATTCTTACAAGCCACAGATACACACCTGAAGTCATTGAAGTCCAAAGCTGTCATCGTTTCCAGAACGGAAAACTGTTGCACCAGTAGTTTAAGGATCACGGCCACTCGGTGCATCCGAGTGACAACCTTGAGCATGTTCCTTTCATCCCTGACCTGATGGTTAAGAAATGGAACACAGAGTAATCAATCCTGATTTCTAGAAATACAAAATGGACTGCAAACAATAATGTACTCCTAGTAACTTTCTCTGTTTTAAAGAGGAACATTGGGATTAAATTTGCCATATATATATATATATATATATATATATATATATATTGAATTAATAGCGACTAGAAGTTGTGTGCAAAGACTGTCTGCAAATTTGGAATCATTTTTCTTTAAAAAATAGAAAATTATGTGGAAGTAACTAAGAAGTCAGTTTTGAGACCCAACAGCCACTGATTTCAAAGTCAATTTCTCTCTTTGTTTTCTTCAAGGAGTAAAGGTTAAGGAAACAGGGAAACTTCTGGCTGAGGAGTAAACAACACCTGTTTTTATGTTAAGTTTCCATTAACATAAATGGGAATTGTATTGACATGTATAAGAGGAGTATTGTGTGCGCAGAGTTGTCTTGGAGCAGGGGCTCAGAGGCTGCAGGGACTAGGTTGTGTCCTGCTTGGGGAAGGTGTGTGGGAGGAGCAGGGGGCAGAGCACGGGGTGGAGAGGGTAATTCAGACTTCTGCGATCACCTCCAGCTCTACCCTGCTCTCCGCCCACTCTTGATCCTTCCCAGGCTTCCCCTCGGTATTTCTTTCCTGTTCTTTTTTTCTTCTTCTTTCTTCTTCTTTTTCTTTTAAGATTTTTAACCCTTTTATTTATTCGAGAGAGAGAGAGAAAGATACAGTGAGAGAGAGAATTGGGGTGTGCAGAGGGGGAAAAGCAGACTCCCCGCTAAGTAGGGAGCCTCTCCTCTCCCACCTCCATCCCAGGACCCTGGGATCATGACCTGAGCCAAAAGCAGCTTAACCAGCTGACCCACTGAGGTGTCCTCTTTTTCTTTCTTCTACTACTCCCTTCCTCCCTCCTCTCTTCTTGTTTTCACTTTCCTCATCATTGTTCCTTCATCCCATATCAAATATTCATGAGAAAAAATCTTTCAAGAAAACACACACACACACAAAAAAAGAGAGAAACACAATTCTGGTACTTGTTAGTTAAAGGATCTATATTAGCTATTTTGGCAATCTTACCGTCATATACAACAACTTTCTTTAAGGGCAAAAAAAAAAAAAAAAAAAAAAAGTTCTAAACAAGAGGCCTGAAATTGAAATTTGAAAGGAACCTTAAAGCAATCCATAGCAATGGCACTGAAAGTATAATTCCACTCTTGTCCATTGAGAAAGGTTTTTAAAATGTTTCCATTAACTAATAATTCCATCATTTGGTGTTAAGTTTTTCTAATAAACAATATTTTTCTACATGCTCAAAAAAAAGTATAAATCCAATATTGTGACAAAATTAACTTACATGGCCATTCTGAAAGATCTCTCGAACAGAATCTAATTCCCAGAGGATTTGCTTAAACCAAAGTTCATAAGCTGCAAAGAGAAAAATCATTGTCAATTGTAAAGTTATGGGAGCTTTTTTTTGACCATGATTCTCTGAAAGACAGGATTAACACATTGAAAAAAATAAAATGTAATTTTAAAGCAATAAATATAGTCTTACATTTATGTGAAGAGTCTAAATCTTCATCATCTACCTCTCTTAGTACCAAGCACAGTGCTTAGCATGAAATAAATAATAGGTGATTATTTTACGAACAAAGGAACTAAATAACCAATGCAGTCATTAGATGAGCATAAAATATCAAAAATCTTAGAGATTCCTGGTGCATTCTAATTTGGTGCTATTGTATGGGTAAGGCTATGTTTCTGTAATAAGTAGAGAAATCAAATATAATTTTAAATTACATTTAGAAGACTTCCAAGGTATCTAATTTTCATATTTGGACTAAGAGCAAATCAAATGTTTATTTCTCAGTTTCTATATCTTTTTTTCAGGTTTAACTTTGTGTGGCTAGTTCCATAACCCCACTAACCACATATCATAACTGAAGGATGGAAGGACAAGTCTCCCTACCAAATCATAATAGCTCCCATTTGTTGTATGCTTATCACATCCTATACTTTGGGGGTAAGTGCTCAATGCACATTAGTTCATTTCATCTTCACAAGAATGCTATGAATGAGAAGATAAAATAATTGTCTCCATTTTGCAGGTGGAGAAATAGAATTATTGGTCAAAAAACCTGACCAAAGTCACACAATTTGTAATGGTAGAGATGGGATTCTAAACAGTTTTCTGATTCCAAATCTGTGCTACCCTGCCATGATACTTCTATTAATTTTGTCTTGGCTAAGACAATAAATGTAATAAAAATGTAAGCATGAAAACAGGAGAGGTAACATATCAAGTCAATTATTTTCTATCTTACTTTTTTACTCTAAGGTGTTGATCATTTTAACCAGTCAGTGAAGCAAACAACCATTTGAGAAAAAGACATGAAAAACAGATAGGGAAAGAAAGCACATCTAGAAATGGACCACTGACTAGCATGAGTCATTGGACCTTGTCAGACAAAGGACAATATTACGGCACCAACAATCTTAGAGTAAATCTTAATATTCTGAGGTCACAGACCTCTTTAAGACATATATTCAAGAAATTTTGTGCACAATTTCAATGAGTTCAGGGACTTTCTAAACTCCCAAAGTCACAGATTCCTATGTTAAAAACCACTGTCCAGAGGTAAGAAGCCTGAGGAGAATAAATGCACACTTTAGACAAATTTTACATTTCTGTTTTGTACCAGATTATGATTATGTAAAGTCACAATAAATTTGAGTGTCTATTTCTTGAAAATAGTTTTTTATTTTATTTTATTTTATTTTATTTTATTTTATTTTATTTTTTTAAGATTTATTTATTATTTTTACAGAGAGAGAAAGAGAGAGTGAAGGGGAGGGGCAGAGAAAGGGGGATAGAGACTCTCCAGCAGACTCCCCCCGAGTGAGTAGCCTGATGTGGGGCTCCATCCACAACCCTGAGAAGATAATGACCTGCCCTGAAATTAAGAGTCAGCCACTCAACCAACTGAATCACCCAGGCACCCCTTGAAAATAGTTTTTTAAAGTTCCAGGTTGAAAAGCAGTAACATCTTATCTTGAAAATTCTTTGTGAATTCCAAGAGATAGAAAGTTCCCTTGGGTTTAGGAAAAAGCTAAAGTCCTACATCATTCAGTTAGCAATGAAGTTACATAAAAAAGACTGTTACAAAATTCTAAAAGGATGCCTTACGAGAATTTATCTGGCAGCAAAATATTTTCAAGCATTTCTAAGGGAAGTGATTCCTTCATCTTTCGCCATCTTAAAGAATTGTGGCTTTCATTACTGTTGGGAAATGCTTGTGGAATAGTGACTATCCAACCTTTTGTGCAACTTACCTTGATGAGTTATGATAAAAAGATGTTCATCATGGATTTTATTTCCTTTTATTTCACTTTGAAGTTCCTGTGCATTCAAAACCTTTTCCAACTTTAAACAAAAAATAAAAAGACTAGTTTTGTATAAACGTCCACGTATAAGATGGATAAGTAATGGGGATCTAATATATAGCATAGTGATCATAGTTAATCAACTGTATTATATACTTGAAAGTTGCTAAGAGAATAGGTCTTAAATGTCCTCACCACAAAAAAAAGAAATGGTAATTATGTGAAATAATCCAGATGTTATGGTGCTAATCATTTTGCAATATATAAGTTTGTCAAATTAACATGTTATATACCTTAAATTTACACACTATTATACATTAATTACGTCTCAATAAAGCTAAAAAAAAGATTTTTAAAAAGAAAGATTAATTTTGAAGTTGTAAAACTCGGTTTTTTTTATCAATTTAAATAAGAAGTAGAGAAAAAGAAAAAATAAATAAATAAGAAGTAGAATACAATGCTGAAAAAAAAAAAACACCCAAATTCTCAGGAAGCAATCTATGTCTTTTTAACAAATCATGAGTCTTAATCATAAAGAATGAGTTAAATTTATGATTTTTATTCTTTCCAGAAGAACTTACATTGGGTAGGATTCTATCATTACAAATACAATTGCACTCAATGAGTAACCACATCCTTCCTATCTCTTGAAACTAGTGTGATAAAAGCTTGGTAATTTAGCTCACTGTTTACCTTCTGCTCTTTTACTACCCAAAGAGCCTATTCTAAAAAGATCGTAACATTTTTTATCAGCTCATCCTTAGAAACCCATCATTGAAAGTATCAAAGCCTCAAACAATTCACTTCTTAAAAAATGTAGAAGACAAATAGAATGGAATTTACCCCAGAATTATCTCCAAATACTTCACTTGTAATATTCCTCTTTCATTTACTAATAATTTCAAGAAAACCTGTACCTCCAACATTTCTACTTTATGATAAGCGATTTTAAAAATATATTTTTCTGGATACATGTGCAATCATCTAGGCTGGGATTTAGTGACCATGTCTTATTTACATAAATTGTGCAATGCCTGCCAGTTATCTACACTTCATCTTCTCATGTCTACTCTTCTGCTCTAGATTATGCACTCTGCCGTGTACTGTACCTCTGTTAGAGAAGTGAATTTTCACATACGAGTCTCCTGAATTGTTCTAACAAAAGTTGAAAAAGCATACATTTGCATATTTATTCCAGAAAACTTTTTGATGACTGAGAAAACAAACAAACAAACATACAAACAAACCAAAACACGAAAATGTCACTTCGCAGAATTTAGCTCCTAACCGTGGAAGCTAAACACTGCAAGGCCTCTACCACTTACATGCAGGTAGTTTCCATAGATAAGTCCTCCTTTGCTGGCTCTATTCACACCAGTTTGTGATTTGTCTTCTTCATTGTCTTCTACAGATAATTTTTTAAAAGCACAGCTACAGGTTACGCAAGTGAGGAAAAAAATAGGAGATCTTGAGAAAGCATAGTAACTAATAAGACGAGTGATCAAAATTCTCTGGCTAATTGATTTTAAAGGAGATTTTTAATGAAAGAATAGGGATGATAATTTTGAATGCTTTTAAAACTCAGAATCAAAGCATTCTTAATCGACATTTCTAAGAGGAGCTTGACCATACTTAAAATAGAGGTAAATACTCACCCAAAGTTGTTGCCTAAAAATGGGCACCCACTCATGGTGAGAGCACTGAGGAGAGCTGATGTTGGACTCTAGACGGAGGATATCATTGACCTTCCCAGATGTTCTACAGCTGCCTCTTATATATCCTGCCCTCCCTGCACCAGCCAATCAGCCCTCTCTGTGTGCTCTGAGGTAGGCTCTCATTTCAGTCTGTCCAGAAGCTGAACTCTGTAAACTTTGGAGAGCATTTGTGTTGGGGACTGTTTGCTAAAAAAGAAAGATTTCTGCCAGACCAAATCATTTGACTAGCTAAGTTCTGTTTTTATATCCAAAACAACAAAAGTTAAAAAAAAAAAAAAATCAATGGAGGCTAGAAAAAAAAAAAGAAAAAAAAGTGACATTTAATTATTTTATTCCAAGGACACATTTGGCACAATGTTAGGATATATAATATAATGAGCTTGTAAAAAACAAATATTTATTCTCTCAGTCTCAGATTTGGCTATTCTTACTACTATTCAGCCAAAAGTGAACTTGAGTGTGACAGAGGCAGGGTACATGCTCATACCCCATTTCCATCTCGTTTTTACTGTTTTTCTGGTCTAAATCTGATCTAATAATTAGCAGCGGGTGGCCTGCTGTATTGTATTGGAACCTAAATGGACATTTTTAGTTTACTGTTTACCTGTAAGCAATTATGGGACAATGGGAATCATCCTCACTGGGTACTTTGTACAGAATGTAAAACTAATAATAAAGAGCCTACAATTCCAAATAATGTCAGTGATAAAATATTTTTCCTAGAACACATTATTTATTAGTTTAACTTCTCAATTGTTACTTTGAAAACTATTGAACCAGGCCAGGAGCTCCATCACCCTGTCCTTTGTACAACCACGGCTACGCACTAACCACTACATGTAGAGTCAGTATTTCTCATCAATTGAATTATCTAAAATGGTCAATTGAGGTCTAATTTACCAAAGTAATTAGATGTCAGAAACTTCATTTTTAGTCATGGCTCCACCACTGAGGAATTGTGTGCTACAGGGAAAAGTGATTTAAATTCTATCGGTATCAACTACCCTCTCAAAAGAAATGAAAGTGTTCAAAACTAGTCATAATTTTGAAGATCCTGATCCAACATAAAATCCTGATTTTATGGCTCTTAATAAATTATCATGTTTAATGCAATTTTACAGAAAGATAGACAACATGGAAGTGCCATGTTATAAGAGAACTGGGAAATCATCAAAACCATACCCTAGACCCCTTGTATTCCCTTTGGGTTTTTACTGGTGACTCTGGCATTGCTCATGCAATGAGTAGGGGGGGTTTGCAAGTGAGGCAGAGTCACTTGTCCTTACTGCTCTCACCCATGGTGTTTGGGAGCAGATGATTACTAGCTCCTTTTTTCCCACATGGTTGTTCAACTAAGTAGTGTTTACAAAGAATACAGCTATATAATTTATTCTACTGTCTGTAAGATTTTTGGGCTAAGGAGTGTTCTTCCCTTATTGATGAGAATACTAGTGAAAAAAAATGAGGAAATGTTCTTTTCAATACGAATTGGAAAAATTAGGTATTTTTGAAGCAACATAGTCGTCGTCGTCTTCTTCTTCTTCTTCTCCTCCTCCTCCTTCTCCTCCTCCTTTTCTTTCTCCTTCTCTCTCAGAAATAGGACTCCACTTAGATTTTCTAAGTAGTTTCATTTCAGTGATTAACCTTAGCAACACAGGAACTGATTTTTCAAAGTTAAATTTAGTGCATTAGAGAAATTATGAACTAATCTAAGAAAAACTTATTGCCTTTAGCCAGGACAGTAAATATAATAGCAATGCCTCAACATGAACCTCCTAGAAGCACACTTTCACTCAAAGAATCAAATTTAAGGATGAGAGCCTCAGGCATTATACCAAGTAAACAGAGGAGAACATATGAGTATATGGCAATGATTTGTGGTGACTTCTAAACTCATTGTATATCCATATACATTTAATTCTGTGTATACATTAATTACAGAAAGAATATGCTAAAGATAGGATTGACTGATAAGAAGATACAAATCAAGACCAATTCTAGACCTAGGAGAAACTCTAGAAACCACTGAATCTGTTTTAGAAGTAAGAATACCAAAAACCTGAGAGGCACCTCAGTGGCTCAGTTGGTTAAGCATCCAACTCTTGATTTTGACTCAGATCATGATCTCAGGGTCGTCATGGAATTGTACCCCAGCTGGGCTCTATGGAGCCTTTTTAAGACTCTCTCTCTCTCCCTCTCTCTCACTCCCTCCCCTGTCCGTCTCTCTTCCTCTCTTAAAAAAAAGACTTTTTTTCTCATATATGTCATAAAAGAATATAAAAAATAAATAAGACTACTAAAACCAAAGTCTACATCTCTGGTTCTTTCCTTGTGATTTTTAAGATTAGAATATAGAGAAGTGAGTCTGGGAGATGAAACAAGGACAAGAATTAGCACTATTAGGTGTTGGGCTAAACTTTGAAAGTGAATAGGAATTTTCTTTATTCCTTCAACCATCATGATATTGGTTTCAAAAAAAGAAAAAAAAAAGGCTACATATAACCAGTTGTAGAATGTAACATTATCTTCTTTCCCATAACCCTCAAAGCTTAAAATTCTTGAAATTTCCAGCCCTGCTCTATAACCCAACTGTTCACATTTTTCTTAGTCAACAGTTAAAGGTTGTGGCAGACACAAAAACACTAAGTCAAGAAGGGAGTTCTCATGGATAAATGCTCCAGCATCTTATTTTTCAAGGATAGTTCTGAAGGCACTCTGCACCCTTCTCCAAATATACTGGAGGAATCCCAGTTATTAATGCTATTAATCACAGGATTGACCTCATTAATGAATCCTTTGCTTTTTCTTCTTTCCCTTCCTATCTCACACCCCCTGCTATCCCACTATTATTTCAGGGAATGTCTCCCAGATAAGTTCCCTCTACTCAAGTCCTTATCTCAGGCTCTGCTTTGGAGAAAGCCAAACTAATATACGGATCTCTTACTCATCATGAGATCTAATACATTTTGGAACTAAATAGCTGCTTTTTTGTTTTTCAAAATATTTTTCCTTTCTCAGCAAAGGAGGTTCTGTGAACATATCAGCCATTCAAAAATCCATTCATTTGGTTGATATAGGGAAATACCATTTGATATATAAAATAGTCATTTGTAGTTGATGTTATTCTGTTGTTGTCATTAATGTTTTGTTTGATTCTCAAGACGGCAATCTAAAGAAAGTTAAATCCCTTAGCTAGGATTTGAACTTACTTATACAGTAGAAGCTTTTCAAAGTAAATCTGGTAAAACTGGGGAATGGTCATCCATAAGTAAGATTTGCTCAGTTTTTGTTATGACAGACACAAGAAAAAGCAGACAAGAAACTATTAGGATACTGATTTCAAGGAAAGGGGTACTCATGATACTAATTATGGATCAATTAAGAGATTATTTTGTTCCCTTGTATGGATTTAAGATGACGAGTTTCCAAGGGAAAAATTTATTGGGAGATGTGTCTATGTAAGGCGGCTTTAAGCCATTGTGTAAATATAACTCTTATGTCTCACACAGCAAAAGTATCAGAAAGGAGCCAAAAACTAAATGATCTTTTGTTATCCTGGGCTATGGAATGTGGTATTTGTGGAAAAATACTACAGATAAACTCATATTTCATTTCATCATTTCTTAAAAACCATGGATATTAGAAAAAAAATAATTCCTTTAATATTTCCAATGTAAATCGTAGCAGGTTTCAAACACAAGATCATAAAAACTGCTTTTGTCCACTATTGATGTAATTTGCTATAAAACTCCAATTGACATTTTAACATTTATTCTTGTCCCTAGGTCAAATTTGATATATTGTTATTTAAAACTTGTCATAAAATTAATGTTTTTCATTATAAAAGTTAATAGGAGGATTAGGCAAGATGGCAGAGGAATAGGGGTCCTCGTTTCATCTGGTCCCCCCAGTTTAGCTGGGTAACTTTCAAACCATCCTGAACACCTATGAATTCAACCTGAGATATAAACAATAACTGGAATGCTACAAATAGAAAAGTGACCACTTCCTGGAAGGCAGGAGTGTGGAGAAGAGAAATGGAGGGATATATAGGAAGATAAACATTGAGGGGAAGGAGCCATTGTAAGCCAGCTGCAGAAAAGTGATACAACCCCTGAACTCCAAATAAGGACCTTTATAATCTGCTCCTGAGAGAGTCTTCCCTACCTAAAACGTGTTCAGTGGTGAAATAGGGTAGAAATGCAGGAGGGACAATGAGGTCTCAATATTCCTGGAGGCACAGAAAGAACAGGGGCACCTGAACCAGCAAAGTTACCAAGCATTGGATTGAGGAAATGGGTTTAAGTCAGCAAGCCTGGGAGAAGGCTCCACTTGGTGGGCCAGAAACCACAAACCTCAGAGGAATTGGGCACCCCTATCTGTGCTGGGTCCCTGCAAAGGACCAGAATGCAGCAACAACCTCCCACTTGCATCTGGGAGAGGCGGAGTGGGTACACACTCAATAGGGTGAGGGCCCTCCACACCAAGGCTCTGCAATGGACAGAAGTGGGGCAACCCTCTGCTTCCTCTGGGAGGGACAAACCCAAACTTTCCCTGGCACAAACCAGGGAAAGTTCTCCTCCCATCCAACGCTCTTGGAATTGTACAAATCAGTGCCCCACAACCTGCCCCCAAGGAGCATCTGAGTTAGTGGGTCCTATAGGAGTTTGCAATTTGGCATATGGTAGGAGCTCTTGGCTCCAGGGCTGGAGATCTGGCTGTGGCCATTGTTTTTCCTTTCACCCTCAAAAGAGGAGAGGCCTCCAGAAAACAAAAGACCTCACAAGGCAAACAGCTTACACTGAGCCTGGCCAAGGAGGGGAGGCAGCATCTCTGCCCAGGCACAGACACATGAGAATCAGCACAGCAGGCCCCTCCCCTCAAAAGAACTGCTGGAAGAAGAGGGAAACAGCAAGTTTACTGACCAAACAGACTGGAAAGCTCCAGGACTGAGAGAAAATAGTATGTAGAACTCAAGGTTTTTTCCTTATGGTTCCTTTATCTTTAAGATTAAAATTTTCCAATATTCTTTCTTTTTTTCCTGTCTTAACTATAGTATTTATCAACTCACTGTTTTTATTTTTTTCTTTTTTGACCTTCATATTTTATAATTACATGTTATAGATATATTCTTCATTTTTGGCTTCCTTTGACTGTATTCAATTAATTTTTGTATATATATAATTTTTGTTGTTGTAGTTTGATAACTTAGTTTTGGAATTTAGTACTTTTTAACATACAGACCAAAATACACTCAGAACCAACTGGATCACTGCTTTGGTCCACTCTGTGAAATTATATTCTCTTTCCCCTACCATTTCCCTCCCCCAACTTTTTAATTTGTTTTTAATTTTTGTTTTCTTTTTTTCTTTTATTTTCTGGTCACTCACCTCTTTGTAATTATCTAGTGTGTATTTTGCTTGTGTTGTGATTGATATTTTTGAATCTCCTCACTCATACAGCCTTTCTGCACTGGACAAAATTACTTGAAGGAAGAATTCACCATAAAAGAAAGGACCAGAGGTAATACTCTCTGCCACAGATCTAATGAATATGGATTTAAGTAAGATGTCAGAGATAGAATTCAGGAATTATAATTATAAAATTACTAGTGGGACCTGAAAAAAGCATAAAAGACTCTAGAGGTTCTCTTACTGGACAATGAGATCTAATTAGTCTGAACTTAAAAAGACTCTAACTGGGATGCAGTCTAAACTGGGTGCTCTAACAGCTCTGGTAAATGAGGCAGAAAACAGTATATGACATAGAAGACAAGTTGATGGAAAGGAAGGAAAATGAGGAAAAGAGATAAAAACAACTAAGAGATCACAAGGAGAGACTCCAATAATTAAGTGACAGTTTGAAAAAGAATAACATCTGTATTATTGAGATTCCAGAAGATGTGGAGAGAGAGGATCAGAAGGTACATTTGAAAAAAATCATAGCTGAGAACTTCCCATTTCTTGGGAAGGAAACAGGCATTCATATCCAAGAAACAGAGAAGGCCCTCCTCCCCAAATCAACAAAAGCTGATCAACACCCTGACATATAACAGAGAAACTTGCAAATTTCAGAAATAAAGAGAAAATCCTAAGAGCAGCTCAAGACAAGAGATTCCTAACATATATGAGGAGAAATATCAGATAAACAGCAGACCTACCCACAGAGACCTGGCAGGTCAGAAAGGGCTGGCATGATGTATCAGGGTACTAAATGAGAAAAACATATAGTCAAGAATACTTTATCCAGCAAGGTTGTCATTCAGAATAGAAGGAAATAAAAGAGCTTCCAGGATAGACAGAAACTGAAAGAATATGTGACCATCAAACCAGCCCTGCAAGAAATATTAAGGTGTATCCTGTATGCAAAGAGGGGGCCCAAGGAAGCAATCTGCAGAAACAAGGACTATACAGGTATTAGTATGACACCAAATTCATGTATTTCAGTAGTTACTCTGAATGTGAATGGGCTAAATGATTCAATCAAAAGACATAGGGTATCAAACTGGATAAAACAGCAAGACACAGCTGTATGTTGTCTACAAGAGACTCTTTTAAGACCTAAGGACACCTTCAGACTGAAAATGAGAGTGTGGAGAACTATTTGCCATGCAAATGGACTTCAAAAGAAAGCTGGGGTAGCAATCCTTATATCAGATAAATTCGATTTTAAATCAAAAACTGTACTAAGAGATGAAGAGGGACACTATATCATATATAAAGAGTCTATCCAACAAGAAGATCTAACAATTATGAATATTTATGTCCCTAATGTGGGAGCAGCCAATTAAATCAACCAATCAATAGCCAAAGAAAAGAAACACATAGATAATAATTCATTTATAGTAGGAAACTTCAACACAGCACTCTCAGCAAAGGACAGATCTTCTAAGGAGAAGATCACCAAAGAAATAAGGGCTTTGAATGCCACACTGGACCGAATGAATTTCACAAATATATACAGAACATTCCATCCTCATGCAACAGAACACATTCTTCTCAAGTGCACATGGAATTTTCTCTGAATAGACCACATATTGGGTCACAAATCAGGTCTCAATCAATACTAAAAGATTGGGATTATTCCCTGAATGTTCTCAGACCCCAATGATTTATTTTTTTAAAGATTTCATTTATTTATTCCTGAGAGAGGCAGAGACGCAGGCAGAGGGAGAAGCAGGCTGCCCCCACAATGTTTTAAAACTAGAATCCAATCACAAGAAGAAATTTGGAAGGAACTCAAACAATTGGAGGTTAAAGAGCATCCAACTAAAAAATGAATCAGTCAACTAGGAAATTAGAGAATTAAAAAGATTCATGCAAACTAACAAACATGAAAGTACAACTGTTCAAAATCTTTGGGATATAGTAAAGGTGGTCCTAAGAGAGAAGTACATTTCAATACACGCCTCTACTCAGCCATTAGAAATGACAAATACCCACCATTTGCTTCAATGTGGATGGAACTGGAGGGTATTATGCTGAGTGAAATAAGTCAATTGGAGAAGGACAAACATTATATGATCTCATTCATTTGGGGAATATAAATAATAGTGAAATGGAATAGAAGGGAAGGGAGAAGAAACGGGTAGGAAATATCAGAAAGGGAGACAGAACATAAAGACTCCTAACTCTGGGAAATGAACTAGGGGTGGTGGAAGGGGAGGATGGGGGGTGGGGTGAATGGGTGACGAGCACTGAGGGGGGCACGTGACGGGATGAGCACTGGGTGTTATTCTGTATGTTGGCAAATTGAACGCCAATAAAAAATAAATTTATTATTAAACAAAATTGGAAAAATCTCAAATACACAAGCTGGCCTTACACCTAAAGGAACTAGAGAGAACAAAGAGCAAATAAAGCCTAAATGAAGCAGGAGATGACAAATAATAAAGATTAGGGCAGAACTCAATGAAATAGAGACCAGAACAGATCAACAAAAACAGGAGCTGGTTCTTTGAAAGAATTAATAAGATAGATAAACCTCTAGCCTGACTTATTAAAAAGAAAAGAGAAAAGACATTAATAAAATCATGAATGAAAGAAGGGAGATAACAACCAATACCAAGGAAATACAAATGATTTTAAGAGTGTACTATGAACAACTATATGCCAACAAATTAGGCAACCTGGAAGAAATAGATGCATTCCTGGAAGCCTACAAATTACCAAAAACTGAAACTGAAAGAAATAGAAAACCTGAACAGACCAATAACCAGCAAGGAAATTGAAGCAGTCATCAAAAATCTCCCATGAAACAAAAGTCCAGGGCCAGATGGCTTTCAGAGGAATTCTACCAACATTTAAAGAAGAAATAATACCTATTCTACTGAAGCTGTTTCAAAGGATAGAAATGTAAAGAAAACTTCCAAACTTCTTCTATGAGGCCAGCTTCCCTTGATCCCAAAACCAGACAAAAACCCCACCAAAAAGGAGAATTACAGAGCAATATCCCTGATGAATGTGGAGGCAAAAATTCACATCAAGATACTAGCCAATAGGGCCCAACAGCACATTAAGAGGATTATTCACCACAACCAAGTGGGATTTATCCCTGCGATGCAGCAACATTCATAAATCAACCAGCATAATAGATCATACTAATAAAAGAAAAGACAAGAACCATATGATCCTCTCCATAGATGCAGAGAAAGCATTTGGCAAAATACAGCCATCCTTTCCTGATTAAAACTCTTCAAAGTGTAGGGATATCTTAATATCATAAAAGCCATTAATGGAAAGCCCACAGCAAATATCATTCTCAATGAGAAAAAAACTAATAGCTTTTCCCCTAAGATCAGGAACATGACAGGGATGTCCACTCTCATCACTGTTAATCAATATAGTACTAGAAATCCCAGGCTCAGCAATCAGACGACAAAAAGAAACAAAAGGCGTTCAAATTGGCAAAGAACTCAAAATGTCACTTTTCACAGATGACATGATACTGAATATAGAAAACCAAAATCCTCCACCCCAAAATTGCTAGAACTCATACAGCAGTTGTGCAATGTGGCAGGATACAAAAATTAATGTATAGAAATCGGTTGCATTTCTATACATTAAAAAAGAGACTGATGAAAGAGAAATTAAGGATTTGATCCCATTTACAATTGCATCAAAAACCATAAGATACCTAGGAATAAACCTACGAGAAGAGATAAAGGATCTGTACTCTAAAAACTACAGAACACATATGAAAGAAATTGAGGAAGATGCAAAGAAAATGAAAAACATTCCATGTTCATTGATTGAAAGAATACATTTTGCGAAAATGTCTATGCTACCCAGAGCAATTTACACATTCAATGCTATCCCCATGAAAATACCATGGACTTTCTTCACAGAGTTGCAATAAATAATTCTAAGATTTGTATGGAACCAGAAAAGACCCCAAATAGTCAGAGGAATGTTGAAAGAAAAAAAGAAGCTTAGGGCATCACAATGCCTGACTTCAAGCTGTACTACAAAGCTGTGATCATCAAGACAGTGTGGTACTGGCACAAAAATAGACACATAGATCAGTGGAACAGAATAGGGAACCCAGAAATGGACCCTCAACTCTATGATCAACTCTTCTTCGACAAAGCAGGAAAGAATATCAAATGGAAAAAGACAGACAGTCTCTTCAACAAATGGTGAAATAAAAATGGAACTGGACCATTTTCTTCCACCACACACAAAGATAAACTCAAAATGTTTGAAAGAGCTAAATGTGAGATAATAATCCATCAAAATCCTAGAGGAGAACACAGGTAACAACCTTTCTGAACTTGGCCACAGTAACTTCTTGCAAGATACATCTATAAAGGCAAGATAAACAAAAGCAATAATGAACTATAGGGATTTCATCAAGATAAAAAGCTTCTGCACAGCAAAGGAAACAGTCAACAAAACTCAAAGACAACCTACAGAATGGGAAAAGATATTTGCAAATGACATATCAGATAAGGCGCTAGTATCCAAGATCAATAAAGAACTTACCAAACTCAATGATGAAAAAAACAAATAATCCAGCCAAGAAATAGGCAGAAGACATGAACAGACATTTCTCCAAAGAAGACATACCCATGGCCAACAAGCACATGAAAAAATGCTCCACATCACTTGTCATCAGGGAAATATAAATCAAAACCACAATGAGATACCACCTCACACCAGTGAGAATTGGCTAAAATAACAAGATAGAAAATAACAAATGTTGGTGAGGATGTGGAGAAGGGAACACTTTTGCACCATTGGTGGGAAAGCAAGCTGGTGTAGCCACTCTGGAAAACAGTGTAGAGGTTCCCAAAGAAGTTAAAAATAGAGCTACCCTATGACCCAGCAATTGCACTACTGGGTATTTACCCCAAAGATACAGATGTAGTGAAACTAGAGGACACCCGCACCCCAACATTCATAGTAGCAATGTCCACAACAGTCAATTGTGGAAGGAGCCACGATGTCCTTTGATAGACTAATGGAAAAAGAAGATGTGGTGTATATATACAATGGAGTATTACTCAGCCATCAGAAAGGATGAATACCCACCATTGACATTGATGTGGATGGAACTGGAGGGTATTTTGCTGAGTGAAAGAAGTCAATCAGAGAGACACAATTATCTTATGGTATTACTCATATATGGAATATAAGAAATACTGAAAGGGACCATAAGTGAAGTGGGGGAAACTGAGTAGGAAAAAATTAGAGAGGAAGACAAACCATGAGAGACTCCTAACTCAGAAACAAACAAAGCGTTGCAGAGGGGGAGGTGGGTGGGGGATGGGATGACTGGGTGATGGGCACTAAGGAAGGCACATGATGAGATGAGCACTGGGTGTTATACTGTATGTTAGCAAATTGAATTTAGATAAAATTTAAAAAGCAAAAAAAAAAAATAGAATTTTTTAGACTAAGATACTATTTATAAATGAGACATGATTTTAACATTATGTTTAGTATGACTGGTACAGAAACAAACTATAATATAATCTTCATAAATAAGTCTTAAAATACTAACACATTTTATAATCAACCAAATAAAATCAATGAGATGATGAAAAAGCTTAAGTACTGTAGCCATAACATATAGTTTAAACCATCTGAAATTATTGCTTTTATAATTCTGAATGGTTGAATATCAACAATTTCATATGGTTCATCTTATTATCATTAAAGTAGTATTAAAGCTATACATAAAAATACTATTAAAAGGGGTTTTGAATCAGGAAAGTTTGCAAAATGCTTAAATAGACAAGTCTGTTCTTCAAAAAAGAAAAGGGAGGCAAATTCTGATGCTGCTGTAATAAACTTGTATCTCTAAATATTCAACAAAATATGCAGAATGACTTATTTTATTAGCAGAGAACCCAAGACTTCATATTCTTAGACTGTATAATTTTCAGATTTCATTCCCCATCACTTCCCACTCAAATGTCTTGTAATAAACCCAAAGCATAGTTACTAAGTTCTGGAATCTTCTAAATTCTCCTCGCTTAGAGTAATCTGCCCCTCCACCTGCAGAACTCTTTCTCATTTTTTGAAACACATTTCAAATAGCACTTTCTTTTTCCAATGTACCATAGGTGATGTAGTTACCTCCTCTTCAGTGATTCAACAACACTGTGTATTTAATTTCTTAGCCTTATCACATGTCATTGTTATCTTGGGTTTTATGTCTGACTTGCTCACTAAGCTATATTTCCTCTAGACAAGTAGTACTCTGTGTTCTTCCCCTTGGCTCTTTTGCATCAGGCCAGGTAAATAAAGACACAATCATTTATCAATAAAATTGAATCTCATCTTTTTATTACCCTTTGTTTAGCAGAGTCAAAGATAAATTTAAAAATTCAGGTATTGGGGCATCTGGATGGCTCAGTCGGTTGAGCATCTGCTGTAGGCTCAGGTCATGATCCTGGAGTCCCCAGACTGAGCCCTGCATTGGGCTTCCCGCTCAACAGGGAGTCTGCTTCTTTCTCTGCCTTTCCCCACCTGCCCTCCCCATTCATGTTCTCTCTCTAGCTCTCTTGCTCTCTCTCTCAAATGAATAAATAAAATCTTTAAAAAAATAAAAGTTCAAGTATCAAGCAGAGAAGTAGCTTATTGAGAGTATTGAGAAACATGGGAAGGAAAAACATGCATAACCAATGAAGGCAGCTAATGAGCTTTGTTTTAAAATGGTGAAGCTTCAGGTACCATATGTTGTATATTTACACCTAGTCTGTGCACGCAAGCAGGTCAGTGAGTCAACAATTTGCTAAGCACCTTCTCAGTAAAAGTTGTTCTGGGGCAATTAATGATCTTTTGTGCAATTTTAATTCTCATGAGTCGGAGATTAAATTGCTCATTCTCAAATAACTGGCTTATATTTATGAAATGATTTGCACAAATGATTGGAGAAAATTCAATAAAGAGAAAGATAAAAGGACTGTGTTTTTGTAACATCTTCTATATGTCAGGCATTATGTGAGGGTTGTTCCATAGGTTCATGAATTCAGTCCTCTGAGAACTGAGACCACAGATGCTGGTAATGGACAGAGCCAGAATAGAAATAGAAGATTCTCACTCTGAGGTATTTGCTCTTTCTCCCATATAGGCTGCCTTGTAATTCCCAACTGTTAGACTTCAATAACGTACTGTGACATAATAGAAAATATATATTGGCCTCTGCCTCCAGTTCCTGGCACAGAGTTCCTTAAACTTTTGTAATTTCCTAAGCAATAAAAGCACTAGGAACATTTTTGGTTCTAATATTTGGTCTTTGACCCTATTCCTGATACAACTCCTACAACTTCTAATGGGGCCACTCTGGGTAAACTTCTTGATGGTTCTTGGATGAGGGATGGTCACCAGAAAGAACAAGCTATGTATGATAAGAAGCTCAGAAGCTTTGGCCCCACCTCCCATTCTCTTGAGAGAGAAGGGTTGAAAATGGAGTTAATGATCCATCGTGCATATATGATAAAGTCTCCATAAAAATTCTAGTAGTATGAGGTTAAGAAAGGTTCCAGATTGATGAACTGGTGGTGTGGGGACAGTGAAACACAGAGAGGGCATAGAAGCTCTGCACTCATCCCCAAATATTTTGCCTATGTACCTTTTCATTTGTCTGTTCATCTGTATTCTGTTTCATGTCCTTTAACAAACTGATCAACCTTAATATTTCCTTGACTTCTTTGGGCCACTCTAGTAAATTAATTGAACCTCAGGAAGGGATCATGGGAAACTCCTATTTGGTGCTAAATTGGACAGAAGTTATGGGTAACCTGGGGATCTACCACTTGTGATGGGCACCAGAAGTGGGGTAAAAGCAATTTTGTGGGACTGAGCCCCTAACCTATTGGATCTGACACTATCTCCAGGTAGATAGTGTTGAATTGAGTCACACTATAAGAGACCCATCTGGTATCCAGCTTTCTTGTTCCTTCCTTTTAAGTGTTTTTTGTTCTTGTCTCTCCCATGTTTTTAGTTGGGAGCTCATGATGGCCTCTGTACCCTGTTACTCTGGGGCAGAGACACTGCCTGTCAGGGTCACTTTTTTTCTTTCTTTTTTTTTTTTTTTTGTAGTCATTGTCTGGTGGAAAAATAAGTGGCCAGAGGCTTACCTGCCTCTTGTCTGCTTGATCTACAGTTTAATTTGCTGCCCACCCTTTGTCCTGCTCTTATCTGATATCCAAGTGAGGCCTTAAAGTCTTCACTGGTTGTAGTAACTAGGGACATGGAGACAGAGAAAGAGAGAGAGAGAGAGAGAGAGAGAATTGCTTGGAGGGGGAAAAACTTCCACACATTTGGTGACCAAAAGTAAAGTGTTCTGTGTAAAGGTAAAGGACACACAACTCCTGGAAAACTGTGTTTTTCCTTTTTATATACTTTTACTGATTCTCCTCTTTATCAAGGATTAAGTCCCATGTTTTGTATTGCTATAAATCTAGGAATACCCTTAATTGTCTCATAAATAAAGAAATCATTTTTTACAGTAATGATCTGTTAATTCGACTTGGATTTAAACTTTTCTTTAATTATGTAACAAAATTGCAATATCCAGGATATGACCTATACAACAAGCTTACTAGCTTCTCCAGGAAGTAAGGCATTTATGAAACAGTAAGTCTCACTAGTTCCAAATTGGCTTCAAGACTTGGGTCTATTTAAACAGCCAAACTGGAAGAAACATATCCAAAGGTAATAAAAAATCGATAGGATACCCAAAGACTTGTATCTCTGATGTAGAAACAATTGCTTAGTATTTTCTACATAGTATTTTTTTTTTATCTCATAATGTCTTAGGTATTTTATTTTTTAAAGATCTATTTATGTACTTTAGAGAGAGAGAGAAAGAGAGCTGGGAAGAAGGGGAGAGGGAGAGGAGAGGGAGAGAGAGAATCCTCAAGCATACTCTTCACTGAGTGCAGAGCTTGGCACAGGGCTCGATCCCATGACCCTGAGATCATGACCTGAGCTGAAACCAAGAGTTGTCCAATTAATGGACTGAAACTTCCAGGCACTCCTTAGTATTTTAAATACAGCCTAGGTTTTAGGAATTAAAAGTCACCTAGTTTCCATCATCTGTCAAATAAATAGAGAAT
Organism: Nyctereutes procyonoides; assembly: GCF_905146905.1. Lineage (NCBI taxonomy): Eukaryota > Metazoa > Chordata > Mammalia > Carnivora > Canidae > Nyctereutes > Nyctereutes procyonoides. The sequence continues at coordinate 10,783,394 of NW_026575122.1, forward strand.
CCTTTGAAACCGTGTACCCAGATATAATTTTAAGTGTTGATTTAAATTACATTTATTATAAGGTTATTTAAATTTGTGTTAAAAGTATTTATTCTCTCAGAATATTCAGTATGATGACTATGCTATAGGCCATGTTCTAGGCCATAAGATCAAAATGATGAACAGGACAGAATATATTCATTCTTTCATGAAGCTGATACCTTAACTGAGAGGGAAATGGCAATAAAAACCAAGACAAGTTAAAGATAAGATAATGATTTTAGATCACAATAAGGATTATAAATAAAATAAAATGGTGTCATTAGACAAGAAATAATGGAGTGGGAAGGCTTGACTCATAAGGGAAGGCCCCTCTGAGACGGTCAAATAGCTGGGTCCGAATGGCCAGACAGAGTTGGTCAGGCCCAGATCTAGGTGAACGTAATAGCAACTATAAGGATGCTTATATCTTCCATGGAATTTAAACTTCAAGCAAATTTGTAAAAACATACAAATAAAACTATATATTCAATACATTCAAATTCACAAATCTAACTCAGTGACCTGTTGAAACTGTGTGACAGGCCACAGTGTGACTGTTTACACTTGTTTTGATACAGGTCCTTCCAAGTTCTGCTTGCCTATGATGACAGGGACGTGTGATGCTTAATTCTGCCAACACTTTTGTCTATTCATACGATTGTGAAACATCTGTTCCAAAAGAACATGGTGATAATATCTGGGTTTTACTTAGTGTCAGATATAGAAAAGTCAGACACCTATTAAGCTCACCTGTGTTCGTATCTTGTTTCCCTAGGACAGTTACAAATATTCTGGGTAGTGGGTGATGACTCAAATATAAACATAAATGCACAGCTCTTCTTTTTACAGGTGAAATAAAACCAGAGTTTTCCCGTCTGTGTAGAAAGCATCCTCAAGGCTGGAAGGGTAAAGACGGACTTCTCATCAGCCATGACCTGTTGCTCATGACCATTTTTGCCTTGAGCATGTGCAAGACTGTCAGCTAAAGTTTTTAAAGCAAATAATGCAAAAATATTCTGTTTAATGGGAGTTAATAACTTATTTTCAATATATAAATCCTCAACCTTTTGATATGGTATTTTCAGAAGAATTTAATGGATAAAAAAAATAGTGAAAATGTCATTTGTTGAAGTTTTCTTTTTAATTACCCATTCCACTTCAGATATTGGAAGTGAATTATGATGTGGATCTGTTTTAAAAAATAATTCTGATTAAATCAAAGCATGTCTCCAATAAAAACATATAAAAATAAATAAAAAATAAATAATCAAAGCATGTTCTTCCCTGCTCCCATCAAAGAAATGAGAACAAAACCAGATCCATAAGACATATCTATTTAAATAGTCAATGAAATATTAGCTAACTCTAGCTGCCCATATATCATAGACCAACCCTATTTCTATCCCACATCTGACAGAAGCTAACTCCATCCCATTCCATTTTCTTCCCCAAGTGGCATAGAAGTTCTGCTGTGCCTTCCAGCTCAAACTACTGGGCTTGCAGTCTTTAAGCTAAGCTGTCTATTTCTAACTGACTGTGAGAATGAAAGCCCAGAGAATTTCAAAATATTAACTAAATGCACAACTAGTTAAGGACAGAATTGAGGCAAAGTAATTTTCAAGCCTCTTGGCAGGATGCCTGGGTTGCTCAGTTAGTTAAGTGTAGGCCTTTGGCTCAGGTCATGGTCTCTAATGGTCCTGGGATCGAGCCATCTGGCCGCTTGCTCAGCAAGAAGGCTGCTTCTCCTTCTTCCTCTGCCCCTCAGGTCATGTTCTCTCTCTCTCTCTCTCTCTCAAGTAAATAAATAAAATCTTTAAAATAAATACATACATACATACATACATACATACCTCCAAGAACACAATGATCATTCTACTAGATCACATTACTTCTCTAAAAGGATAAAAGGAGACTGCATTGATTAAACAAAATATATACAGGTAATTGGTAAAATAAAGTTATGTAATTGTTTATACACCTCTTGTTCCAAAAGAAAAGAAAAACTTTAAGGCAATTAAGCATGGAAAGAAAAACCACAACTAAAACTAGGCCGGTAAAGAGAATAAGTCAAAAGGAAAATGAAGGTAAGAAGATATGATTAAGCCAGAAATGAGATTATTATAATGCGAGCTTTAGAATCTAGACAGTTTTTAGAGATGAGCCAAAATTTGGCTGTAATTTTTCCAGAAGCCAATACGAAAAAGGAAATAATATAGTTACTTGACTTACAGTCCTATTAAAATAAAGATAAATCAGTTATTCATGAAATCTACAAATAGTCCTGGTAATGAGAAAAAGGAAAAAGTCTTTTCTTTTATTACTTAGGAGATTACCTAGAATATTAATGAAACTTTTGGATGGATGTCACTAGTCTCATTCGATAGATATTCCATTGAGGATTATGATGGGACTGAATGCCTAAGAAGGTTTATTAGTACACTGCAGGCTTAACTCATCACTTTGGTTGGAGGTGGTTTGGAACAGAACTTCTCTTATTGATTTCATAGGATTAATGGAAATAAAAGTTTCTGTCATCAAATGCTAGCTGTACATAAGTAGGCATATGCCCTGCAAGTCTTCTTAAAACCTTTAAAATTGCCAAAGTGCATGGTAAATTACAAATTAAGGGATTCTGCTTTAAAAATTCACATAAGTTTATCAAAGACCTAGTCTAATTCTATAGAATAAAATTTGGAAAATCTTATACTGAAAATCCTAAATATTTTGTACCTCTTATCAAAATCTTGACATCTCAACTGGTGAATTTACCTTGTGTAAAATGTGACAAAATAAATGAAATACCGTGAGAAGCACTGTGATTTTACAAGTGATTGGTGACTGGATGTGATAAGTTTTAACCAGGAGGCAGGAGTAAAAGGTGGAGTTGAAGTTTTCACTAGAGAAATAGGAGTCTCTCATATTAATAGGAGAGGAAAATTAAAATCATTGTGTGCAGTATCCTTTGCCGCAACATGTAATATACACAACTTTGTTAGATGTTTTCTTGGGGTGCAAACTAAAATGGATAATTTCCCAAGGCTTTCTTTAACTCTTGAAGATTTGATCGAAATCCTCCTTTATCATGTTTTCTCCTCATAGCACCATCTATCCATAGTAAAATTGAATTCCTATGATTTCTGAAAGTATATTATTTATAAAACTCTTCTGAAAAATGTTTGCTTTGTCTCTGAATCTAAAGAGCAGACTCTGTAGGGCACCTGGGTGGCTTAGTTGGTTGAAGTCTGACTTTTCTCAGGTCATGATCTTGGGATCCTGGGATGGAGCCCTCCCTTAGGCTCTGAGCTCACCAATGGGTCTGCTAGTCACTCTGCCTCTATCCTTCCCCTTGCTCATGTACTCTCTCTCTCTCTCTCTCTCTCTCTCTCTCTCTCTCAAGTAAATAAGTAAAATCTTTTTCAAAAAAAGAAGAGCAGGCTTTATATCTTCCGGAGAGCACAATAACTTTTCTTACTCATGGCAGACACTATGAAGTTATGTGCATTTCATTTAATGATATTGCATGACTGATTTGATTACATAGAAGGTTTTTTTTTTAATAATACTCAAAGACAAATAATAGATTATAGACTGCAAATGACTTTGAGGACTAAAATAGGTATGATATTTTTCTATGTAAAAATTAGGAACATGCTTGGAATTATAATTATTGTCAATCTTTTAACCAAAAAAAATGTGTAAAAGTCATTCCTGACAATATGGGCTAATTCATAACAATAATTGCTAGTATGTGTAGAATTTAACACGTAGCAGACACGTTATCTCATTTAATTCTTGTGACAAATTTATGGGATGCCACTATACTGATTATACAGACATAGAAAAGCTACCTTGTGGAGTTTGAGTGACTTCTCATGGTTACTAATGTAGAGTCTGCATTCAAGTCTCAAGCAGGGTTTCAAATACTGTCTCAGACCACTCAGGCTGCTGTAACAAAAATGTCATAAACTGGGTAGCTTATAAACAATAAACATTTATTTCTCGTAATCCTGGAGGCTAAGAGTTCCAAGATCATTGAACTGGTGGATCCAATGTCTGATAAGAACCTTGCTTCCTCTTGGATCCTCACAGCACAGAAAAGACTAGAGAGCATTGTTGGATCTCAGTAGAGGACTAACCCATTCCAGAGGCTCTGAGCTTTGGCCTAATCACTTCCTAAAGGTCCAAGTCCTAATATCAACACTTAGGGTGTTAGGATTTCAACACATGAATTTGGAAGAGAAATAATTGATTGCAGACACTATGTTCTTTCTAATCTGTTATGTTGCCTTCCAATAATAAAGTAACTTTGTCACCTAAGTGAATTTGTTATCTTGATATTTGTCCAAACTAGTTGACAAAGTATAACTAGCCTAATGAAGTATAACAATAGCAAGTAGGAGAATCACAAGATATAAGAGGAAGGAATTCCATAAAAACAAACAAAAAATAATGGCAACTCTAGATTTTTTTAAAAGATTTTATTTATTCATGAGAGACAGAGAGAGAGGCAGAGACACAGGCAGAGGGAGAAGCAGGCTCCATGCAGGGACCCTGATGTGGGACTCGATCCCAGGTCTCCAGGATCACACCTGGGCTGAAGGCAGCGCTAAACCGCTGAGCCCTGGATTTTTTTTTTTTTAAGTCAAATTATCATTCTAACTTGAAAGAAATGTGGTTTATTTTAAGCAAAAGATTTTGGTCATCTCAGGCAAGAAAAGGCTACAATAAAAGAGCCATGGGCTCTGAAAACCATAGCTGCTACCACCAATCAAGAGGCAGATGTTATTTTTTAAATATTTTATTAAAATTCAATTTACCAACATATAACACCCAGTACACATCCCATCAAGTGCCCTCCTTATTTTTTTTACAAATATGTATTTATGTATTTATTTATTTATTTGAGAGAGAGAGAGAGAGAGAAAGAGAAAGCACTAGGGGGTTGGGAAAGAATCATAAGCAGACTCCATGCTGAGTGTGGAGCTTGATGTGGGGCTCAATTTGGGGCTCTATCTCACGACCCTGACATCATGACCTGAGCTGAAACCAAGAGTCACACGCTTAACTGACTAAGCCACCCAGGCGTCCCTGGGGCAGATGTTATTTTACAGAAGAAAAAGAACCATTGCTCTCTGATTGATTTTTTTTTTATGGGGGGAGGTATTTCATTGATTGTTAAATCCATTTCACACCTCAGTAGCAATTTCTCAGCAACTCTGTAAATACACTTAATGCCAATAGATTCCAGCTTTCTTTTAGACGCCTGCCTTGGTGCTTAGTCTGAGAAACATGTTGTTAAGGTGAAGGTTGGTGTTTGCGTTGTATACAGTGAACACTTAGAATTGTCATAGTAAGGGAGGAAAAAGTTTTCCTTGACCCTCTTAGGGTCCCTGGCTGGGTCTGAAAATTAAACTGACCGGCAGACCATTGAGAGGAAAGTTTACAAATTTTATTGAATTTGTACATGGGAAAGAGGGCATTCATAAGAGAATGAAGACCCGGACTGACCAAAGCAAGAGGGTTTTATACCTTTTAAATAAATAGGTAAGTAAGTAAGTCAGTAAAGAAAGAAAGAAAGAAAGAAAGAAAGAAAGAAAGAAAGAAAGAAAGAAAGAAAGAAAGAATTGGCAAGACAAAGGGATTTAGACAAAAGGGTATGGTGAAGTAATTAGAAAAATAGTTTAACAATTTGTCTGCAGATTACCCGGGTAACTTCTCTGAGCTGATAAGAGTGTATTTCCAGTAAAATGTGAAATTTTTTCTTGCCTTTAAGCAGAAAAGGGGGAGCCTTTTTTGCATTTACTGCTTCTTTATTGCCTTCAGCTTAAAATAACTTTTAAGTCAAAGAAGTATATTTTGGGATGAAGTATTCTGGTTTCATTCACTAATGACTGCTTGATCACTTTGGTTGTTCTTTGTATTTTTATCTAACTGGCTATTTAACACACACGCACGTACACACACACACACACACACACACACAATCTTACTTAGCAATTCTTTTGAAAACCCCGTTTTTTTCTGCAGGAGAAAGGGTATATCAAATATAAAGACCGCAGGGGAAGAATAGCGTTTTTAAATATTTTATTCAAACAAAAATATACGTGTTGTAACAACATGCTAATACACAAATGCAACAAGTCAAAAATGAAAGTCACTGGAGCTCCACTTCCCAGAAATAACCAATCATCAACTTGAATCTTACCCTCCCTGAATTTTCCCCTGTCCAGAAAAACAATAGATTTTTAAATTTTTTTTTTTTTACTTTTTTAAGATTTTCTTTAAATTCATTTGAACGAGAGAGAGTGAGTGAAAGAGAGAGCATGAGTGGGGGAAGCAGCAGAGAGAGAGGGAGAAACAGACACCCTATTGATCAGGGGGTCCAGACTTGGGGCTCAATCTCAGGGTTCTAGGATCATGACCTGAGCACATGCTTAACCAACTGAACTACTGAGGCACCAACAATTGACAATTTAATACTTATAATTTTAATTTATATCATTTTAGGCAAAGCTTTCTTTACGTCTGTTGAAAACTATATGTATGTCTATGAAAATGTCTATTGCACAATTCTTCAACCTCAGCCAAGACACATTCATATCCTAAGCAAACCAGTATTTCTTGCTTAACCAGTTATGTTCATCCTATTGAAGACACTGATTCTCAAAGATCTCTTCAAGGATGGCTGCAGCCCTTGTCCCATGAGAAGGGACAGAAATTCTACTCCCTTATTTTCAGACTGCTCTACTTTTTTCCCTAAAAATTCCATTCCTCCTCACTGTTGCTATTACCTGCTGCCTCTCACATCCTCCTCCTTGTTTTCTCACTGATTTTACCTACCTGCTATTGTCTGTCATTCTCTTCAAAAGTTTTCCTTTGTTAGTTCTTAGAATTTTCAGTATAGGTATAGATGATCCTACCAACAGCCTGGCCATTTAGTTCACTGAACTTTCCTCCTCCCCTGAGGCTCTTGACCTCCAGGGTCTCTCAGCCAGTCACTCTGCACCGATCACCCAGACCCACACCACCAGTGCAGGAGCCATTAGCCGCTACTAAACCCCTGACACATGGTTGGTCCAAATAGAGATGGAAAGTATACATCAGATTTCAAAGACCCAGCACTGGAAGAAGAATGGAAAATGTTCCCCCTTATACTTCTTAATTTGATTGCAACTCAAAATAATACTTTATTTTGTTAAATAATATCTATTATTACAATTAATTTCACCTGTCTCCACCTTTTTTTTCCAGTCACAAGAAATGTTGTACTTGTCTGATACTAGTACCACACTGCTGGACTCACTTTAAATCATAACCATGAACTTCAAGTGAACTCTTTATATTGCCAGGCAGTTATATGATACAATCCCAGGCCATTCATTCTATTAATTTTCACACCTTCTTGTCTCCCCCCACTCCTTTATCTGCTCTCAGCTGATGATCCTGATTTCATTTTCACTGAAACATTTGAAACAATCAGAGGAGTATTTCCATTTTCAATGTGTTGTCACCTCCTAGCATCAACCCCAAATACTCTGTGCTCCAGCCCTTTACCATAAATGAGCTATCATACAAAGCTCTCTACTTGTGTATGTATATCATAATCCACCCTGACATAAGAGCTTTGCTCCAACAATTATGCCTTCGTTCTCCCACATATTTGCACTTTCACTCTTAAGTGCATCGTATCTATAAGCACACAAGAAGCTATTATATTTGAAACTCAAGAAAATTTTTATTGACCACATTTTGGATGTCAGCACTATTTTATTTTTCCATTTAGTAGTAAAAGCCCTCAAGAGAATTGTTTATATGCACTGTCTCAAACTTTTTGAATTCTCCTTTCGGCCACTGGAATACCCACCCGCCGCTTCTCTAACACTGCCACAGTGCCTAGAGCAATGTCAAATTTCAGGCCTTATCTTGCTTGAACCATCAGCAGCATTTAACTTTACTGATTACTCTATCACCACCTATGATTCACCTTCTTCATTTGGAGATAAGAATACCTCACTCTCTTGGTTTTTCTCCTGTCTCACTCTCACTGGTCATTCTATATGGTCTTCCTTTTTCCCATAGCTTTTAAGATTGGAGATCAGGGGTCAATTCTTAGTCATGCCCTCTTCTCTAGCTATACTCCCTGAGTTGGTGATTCACTCATTCTAATGGACTTAAATACAATCCATTTACCACCAATTCCCATCTGTCTGTCTCCAGCCGAGACCTCTTTTCTGAACTCCAGACTCATATCTCCAAAGCCTATTGAACATCTCTATTCCGATGGCTAACAGACATTGCGAACTCAACAGGTCTACAACTGACCTAACCTTTCCCATTCTATAAAATCAACTCTACAAAAAGTCTTCTTTATCTTATTTGATAGTAATTCCATTCTTCTGATTGCTCAGGTCAAAACTCCTGGAGTCATCCTTGACTTCTATCTCTTTCTCACAAACCCCATGTAATCCACAAGAAAATCCTTGGGGGGGGGGGGAGGAGAAAGAAAGAAAAGAAAAAAGAAAGAAAAAAAAGAAAAAAGAAAATCCTTTTGGCTCTACCTTTAAAAATGTAAGAATCCAACAGCCTCCTACAGCCTTCTCCAGCACCCCTTCACTTGCTCCACCCACTTACTACACACATGCTCTTCCCAATACCTCATGCAAGAATACATGTAAATTGGATCATGTCATTCTTTAAACACACTTGAAAAAAACTCTCCATTTTATTAAAATAAAAGACAAAACTCTCACTGGTTTATAAGCCCAGTATTATATGTTCTCCCATTACCCTTCTGACCTTCTATCCTCTCTTTTTCTCACCACAGTCTACCTCCTCTGGCTTATTTGCTCCTCCTCAAAAACTAGTAGCTTCCACCCAGGACCTTAACTTTAGCCCTGCAGAGTGCCTGGAATGTTCTCCTCTAGAGTAATTTCTTTATTGTTTTCAAGATTGTTCAAATTTGACCTTCCCAAGTATGTCCATACTGCCTACTCCACTTACTACAATTGACACCATCTCCTCAAACTGAGAATTCTTGATCTCTCCTGCCATGTTTTATTTCTTTTTTTTTTCCATAGCACATTTCATCTTCCACCTCATTAGGTAACTTACTTAGTGATTAGTGATTAGTTTTATTGTCATCTATTGTAAGATACACTAAGCACACAACTTATAACCTTCCTTTAGAATAGTCCTCCAAGGTATGGAGATAATGACAAATATTTTTGTTCTAAGTAGTTGGAAGGCAGAGACATTTCTCTCAAATGTTCTATTGCACAAAAAGATAAGGGATTCGAGTCAAGAAAACAGAAAAAAAAACCCTACATAAAATTACAGCTAGAATGTTTGTATAATTGGACCCTGTCCAGGCTACCTTGACCCACAGGGTTATGTACTATACAGACACATAATTTTGCAACTTCCTGGCCCTACAAGTTAAGCATTAGTGGAGTCCTTCCCCCTCCATTGACCAATAACAGGAACATTTTCAATACTGTGCAGAAAACCACAGAGGTGTATAAACAGAGGCGTGGCTGTAGTTGAGTGACAAACAGAAACCTCCCACAAACTGAGCCAATAGCAGACTATGACAGAGAAATGGAATAAGAAACTCATTAGCAGATTCTCAAAAGCCTTTCATTTTCAGAAAGCTGAGCATACCAGTGAGGGAGGGGCTTTTTTTTTTTTAAGATTTTGTTTATTTATTTGACACAGAAAGAGCACAAGCAGGGGGTATGGTTGGCAGAGGGGGAGGGAGAAGTAGGCTCCTCTCTCCCCTCTAAGCAGAGAGCAGATGCTGGGCTCCGTTCCAGATCCCTGGGATCACGACCTGAGCTGAAGTCAGATGCTTGACCGACTGAGCCACCCAGATACCCCTAGGGATGGACTTCTTAAATACATGAATACTTGGAATACACCCATAGTACATTTGATATGTTTGTTAATGATGATGTCACAGATATGTAACATTTTCTTGTGTATACTACTCCTATATAAATTATAAAGCAGTTGTTTCCTATATTTAAAGATCTAGGGATGAACATTTCATTCAATCAGTACATGGAAACATAAATCAGAAGAATTCCATTTGGATAACAAGTTTAACGTCTTATTAGACACACTAAGTCAACAAGAAATAGAATAAAGAAATACACTGTATGCTCTTCCCTGTTGTATTGATCCAAGAAATTTGGTTTCTAGTACCTTTACTAGGAAAGCATAAAATAAACATAACACAAGCAAAATGTTGACTTATTTAAAAGGAACAACCGGAAATTAGCATGTCTATATATTGTCTTAACCGCACTTTTCATAACCACCCAAATAATTGAGAGCCATGAATCCTAACCCTTCTTCTACAGCTAATTATTTTAGTGCTTTAAGTTGATTAATCTGAGTCTAAAGCATCACAAGTTTGTCTCTCAAACTGACCATGTTTTTCTCCTAAAACATATTTGAGTTACTAGCTTTTAATAGAAAATGGGACAGCAGTAAGCATACTAATTTAATTTTAGTTAGTCCTTCCAGAAAAGGTGCCAATTTAAAGAATCCCTTAGATGAATAACCATTGGACTACATTTTCATGTACAGAACAATGAAACAATCCATTGGTTAAAAAAAAATAAGCAGGGAAATCAGAAAAGAATGCTCTTTTTTACAGAAGAATGCAAAAAAGCCCCACAGAAATAATGATAGGAAGAAAATATCATTATTTTGGAAACATCATAGCAATAATGAATTCAGACAAGATGTGTTGATTTATGCTGAAACTCATTGCATGAAAAGCTGAAAAGGAGATATTTTAATCTCAAAGAATCACTCCTAGGATTACTTACTAATTACAAAAGGGAACAAGTACCTTTATAAGAACAAATCTGACAGCACCTTAGCCAAGAGATCAAACATGCTGCCACCAATAATAGGAGAAACTGAGATCATGTACTTCTTGATGTGATGCTTTGTGAAGAACACACATCTTTCTGGTACTCCAGAGACCTTAAACATTTGACTTGAACTTGATCATGAAGAAGAAACTATACAACCAAGAATTGAAAGGCATTATGCAAAACATCTGACATTGATTCTTCAAAAACATCAATGTAACAAGAAGACAAAAATAAATTGAAGGTTAGGAAACCATTCTGGATTAGTGGTGTGACTAAATAGACAGGATAATGGAATGCAATCCATGATCCTTGACAAGATTCTGGATTGGGGAAATAAAACATTATAAATAAAGTGTTCTCTGTTTGGGGAAGAAGTTGGAGATTCTGAATGTGGAATATATAATGAATAATGGTGCTGTATTGGAGTAAAGCTTCCTGACTGAGATTTTTATATTATATTTCTTCAGGAGGATGTCCTGTCTTTTTTTTTTTTAAGAGATAAGAGAAGGGGGGAACCTGGGTGGCTCAGTCAGCTAAGCATCTGCCTTTGACTCATGTCATGATCCCAGGGTCCTGGGATGGAGCCCCACATAGGGCTCCTTGATCAGTGGGGAGCCTGCCTCTCTCTCTTTTCCTCTGCCTGCAGCTCCCCCCACCTGTGTGCGCTCTCTCTCTCTCTCTCTTAAAGAGAGAGAGAGAGAGAGATAAAAGGATGATGCATTTAGAAGTGAAGATAAAGCAAATATGGGAAAATGTTTATAATTAGTGAATTATAGTAAAAAATATTTAGATATTCATTGCACAATTCTTGTAACTTTAAGTCTGCACCTTAATTATTTTTTTAAGATTATTTATTTATTTGAGAGAGAGAGAGCATGTGCACACATGCAAGAGGCAGTAGGAGAGGGAGAGAGAATCCAAGCAGACTCCCTGCTTAGCACCAAGGCCAACATGAGGCCCACGTGGGGGTTCTTCTGTCCACTCTAAGATTACAACCTGAGCTGAAACTGAGAGTGGGACCCTTAACCGATGGAGACACACACACACACACCAGTCTGCACTTTTAAAAATGAGAGGTTGTAAAAAATTGCAATAATTTTCTTCTGTTAATGTGTGTCATGAGGAAAGTACAAGGCTAGGAGAAACTTTATATTCATTCGCAAATATTTATTGACTGCCTCCTATCTGCCAGACATTCTTCCAGAGAATCAAACAGGCAAAGAGCCCTCCTTTTGCAGAACTTCTGTTCTCTAACCTCATGTCTTAGCTTCCTCCCATGTTACATGGGTGAGGGTGGGAGATGGCAATGAAGTGAGATGTGGTGATATCCATCGTACGGCCCCTTTCTACACTAACTGCTATCATTTTTGATGCATGAATTTATTTGTGTTGAGTAGATATGATAGAGTGGCTAAACAGTGTTTTAGAAAAAAATTCCATTGCACTGAATACAAAAAGACTAACCAACAAGGGTATAACAGAAAATAGCAGTATCACTTCTGCTTTTGGTATTATTGCAAACCAAAGCAAGACATCATCAAAGTATTTATTGAAAACATGCTAAGTTTTGGGTTTGCTTTAGTTTCTCTTTCCAAAATTATTAAGAAAAAAATATCTATTTCCAATAAAAGAAAAAGTATTCTTTACCTTCTCTTCTTTTGCAGATCCTATAGTCTTTCAAATCTGTCTAAAAAGAACAAAAATGCTTCACTATTAATGGTTATGCATTGTCCCAAACAAAATGTAAAATACAGAGTTTTAATTCAAAGCCAAATTCAAAAGTAGTAGCCAAAGATGATCCTTTAAAATACCTTTAGAGGGCAGCCTGGGTGGCTCAGGGGTTTAGCACCACCTTTGGTCCAGGGATGGATCCTGGAGACACAGGATCGAGTCCCAAGCCGGGCTCCCTGCATGGAGCCTGCTTCTCCCTCTGCCTGTGTCTCTGCCTCTCTCTCTCTCTGTGTATCTCTAATAAATAAATAAAATAAAAAAAACTATTTAAAAATAAAATAAAAGACCTTTAGATATATGCCAGTTCAATAGGATCAATATTTTTATGAAAAACATAGGAAATTTTTAAAAAATTGAATAAATAGGAAATACTTGAATAAGACACATTCATGTGGCATTTTATTGGTACTAGGTCCTAATATACTTCTTTAGACACTGCATAAAATTCTTAATGTTATGTTCTGAATTCAAATTTGAGTTAGATGAAAGGTTTTTCCCCCCTCCTCTCCATTCTCTTTTATTTCACCTTTTGCATTTATTAGTAATGAGTGACTTTCTGCTGTTGACGCTACTTGTGCTATGACAATTCAGAACACTGTAGATCCTCATTGCATTTGGTTTGCCATGTGCTTACTCACCTTTGTATGTTGCATGTAATGGGGTGGTGTTGGAAGGGATCAGAAAATCAGTCTTTTACCAAATGCACTCGTTATGCAAATCAACTGCAAGAAGCCCAGAAAGTAGGAGGAAGGAAAGTGGGAGCTTCTGTATTTTTAATGAGATCCCCCAGAGAGTTAAGAAAGTTCAGAAGAAGAAATAGGAGATAATGGTGGAAAGGACACTTGACTTTAATTTCAATCAAACAGGGAAAGAACAGGGCAAATGGGTGGGAGATTTTCTCATTGGACATTTCTCATGGAATTTAGGTCTACGAAAAGTTGTTAATAGAATGGAGGAGAGGGTGCAGTATTTGTAACCTAAAGAGAGGAGAAAGAAAGCAGCCTTGAAAAGTTCATCTTAAAGTGGAAGAGAGGTGAGGATCAATGCACTGACGATGAGTGCAAGCAGGAGCAAATACTTTCATCATTTTTAAATGTCCCAGAAAAGACAGACAAGTTTGAGCAAACACGAAATAAGAAAATGCTTTTCTTCTTTGTTAAGTAAACATAGGGAGGAAATTGAGAGATCTCCTTTCTTTCTGTTTCACTCTATTTTTCTTTCTCTCTGATGGATGAAGACGCTGTGGGGAAGTAACCCAAGGTGTAGGCTCCAGAAAGAGGAAGTGAAGCAGAAGTGAAAACAAGAAGAAGAAGTAAATATGAAAACATGAAGACACTTTAAGAAAATTGCTAGTTATTTCTGAGCCTTGGTTAAATCATGAAGAAGATAACATATAGCTTTAGAAGACTGTCTTTCTTTTGATCCCCCTCCCCCATCTCCGCCCAGAAACTCCTCTCCTTTCCCTCTTTATTACTCTTGCTCCACCTGGCCTGTTCTTTCTGGACTAGCTCCACTTCCCACCAGGCTGTTCCCAACTTGTGTCAGCTAATGACTCTGCCCTTAGAAGTTCAAACAGTGGATAACTGGTAATTAGGCCAATTTAGCATTCTAACCCGTTACCTGGTTCATCCGAGGGCTCCCCAGCCTCTGTGGAAAAATGGTAAGATGAAGAAACAAGGAAGACAGGAAAGGGAAGGAAAGGTGAAGAGGTAAGTCAGCTGCCATTCCTCTCAAGAACTACTGAATTTAAAAATTCTCTGAGGTTGTAATGGAATCCCCAAAGAAGAACCCTTTCATGGAGAAATCCATACATCGTGAGATTGACCCTCTTCCTAATATCTTTCATTTGTTGGGAACATCATCCCATGACTTTCATTTTACATCACCTGAAATTTCTTAGTTTGCTTCCATATAACACTAGTCTTAACTTATAGTACTGAGTTTCCAAGGAAATATATGTAAAATGTATCTGACCGTGTTAATGGTTAAAACACTATTATAACTAAAAAGACTGGAAGTAGCGAGCCATGCAGTTCCTCAGTTGTGTCAAGAGGTGGTGCCATTTATACACAATCATGCATATTTCCCAGTTTATTATTTAATATAATAAATTCTAATAATTTCTCAAAAATGTTAATAAGAAGAAATAATTGACCTCTGTGCTTTATTAAATTTGTATGCTTCCTGCAATTATTACCTCTTGAGGAAGTTTTATGTTTTATGCTGTCATTTTCATTGATTACTATTTCTGTTTAAAACATCTTCACTTGTTATTAAGAAAGTAACTTCAACCGGGAGAAGACATCTTTATCCCCCAAAATTCAGTTCAACTGCATTTTGATTGAAAGCTGGATAAAGAGAGAGGTAGACGTAAGAGTGAAGGAGACTCTCTTCCAAGCGCATCACATGAGTGTCAACTAGGCTCCTCAGGGGTGATTCTAAAATCACAGATTTGTTGGGATTCTCTCTTTAATTCTGAGAAAATTTCCAAATTATATTTTTTCATTTCACTCTATGATGGCTTCTCCTCAGTCCGTAAATACCCATAGCTGTTTCTAGCAGCATTTTGGGTTTGCTGATCATGCTTTATGAGGCAAAACATAGCAACACAAACATTTAAATTACTCCCAAGTTTTACGACCTCAACTGCTGTATTTTATATAAAGGCCACAAAATGAATATGGTTATCGATGAAAATCGGATATACCCCAAGGACTCTGCACGCTGAACTTGAGAATGGAGCAGACTGAGAAACCAAAAGCACCTGCTGAGAAAGGTGGGTAAAGAGTCAACTGCTCAGAGCAGTTTCTACGTTCATTCCCACAGGCTAGACATCAGCCAAAGGGAAGGGGGATTATGTTTTTCATTTGGGAAATCTGATTTCCAATATTACTTGGATATGAGTTGCATAGTTTTTGTTACATAGGAAAGAAGTAATTTGTATGAGGGAGACCAATGAACATTGTTTTAAAATATTTACTATATGCTAGAATCTATTTTTTGGTTTTATTTTGTTTCTTTTTTTTGTTGCGGTGGTTGTTTTTTGGGGGTTATTTTGGTTTGGTTTGGTTTGGGTTTCTATTGATCATGTGCCTACAAGTTTTATTTTTAAAACACAGTAAAACGTGTTTGATATTCCTCGAAATGCTTCTATGAGGATCAGTATTCAATACAAAGGCCACTTCCCATAACTATGTAGTGTTTACTTCGGTCAGGGAAGTAAGACATTTCCCTAGCTTTGCAGGCTCATGTGCCTTTTATTAAGCCAATTTTAACCTTCCTCATGGTAATATTTTACCTTGTTTCTTCACTATTCGTGTACAATAATAAATTATTTACAAAACTCTTTTAAAACCTTAGCAAATGATTAAGAATATTCCACCAACACCAAAGCAATTGTCAAGGAGTAGTATTAAACAAGCTGATTTTCAACAAATAAGCCTGAAACTTATTTTTCAAGATAATACTTGCAAGCGGCAATACTTTTTGGTTTGCCAGTTACTGATTCCTAGATTACTCTTCCCCTTCTAACAGCATTGAGCCCTCTACTAGGAGGGGTGCCAATGCCCAGAAACAGAGTTGTCCCTCTCTAAGAGTCAATTCTTCATGTTTGTAACTAATGGCTAAGTAATACACGAAAGAGTGTTGCTAAATTTATTTTGCTAGGAAATATTAATAACAATAAACTTTTCTTATATTTTTTTTGCCCTGGGACTGTGCCAGTTACTTTACATAAACATTACCTAATTTTGTATAAAAACAACAGTATGTGGGACTATTGTAAAAGTTTTGTCTAAACTCAAGCTAATCAGATTAATACAAAATTTCCTGTTTAGTGGAGAGTCTATAAAATAATCATAATATAATCTGTGCTTTGCAAATGAAATGGGGTATCTTAGAAAATGTTTATAGATAACCTTTTATATATAATAATGGAAGCTCAGCTAATTGGTTGGGACCTATGAAGTATTAAATCATGATTTAATGATAAGCCACACTTGAAACCTTTTAGAAATAAATTAATGCTGATCAGCTGACAGAAATAATACTTCTTGAATTGCAGCAAAAAATATAAAAGTCAATTTTTTAAATTATGGACTTTTTAAAAAGATTTTATTTATTTATTTATTCATGAGAGACACGGAAAGAGAGAGAGAGAGAGGAGCAGGCTCCATGCAAGGAACCCAATGCGGGACTCGATCCTGGGACTCCAGGACCACACCCCGGGCCGAAGGCAGGCGCCAGACCGCTGAGCCACCCAGGGATCCCAATTCTGAGCATTTTGAGGCCATTAAGAACTAGTTTCTTAAATTAAAATTGTAGACAATGTTAAAAAATATTTTAACCATTTGCCACGTCACTAGTAAATTAGCAGAATAACAAAAATAGCTAAGACAAATTGAGGATTTATTATGATTCATACGACATGCCAAGCCATCCCCGGGTATTATCTTATTTAAAACTTCCAACAAACTCTTGAGGCAAAAGACTGTTCTCCCACAGAGAAGAGGAACCAAGTATTAGAAAGATTGAAAAACTTGGCACAGTGAACAATAGCACAGGTTATAAGAGGCAAAGCCTAGAATCAGGAGCCTGATATTTCCATTTCAAAGACTGTCTCATCCTCTGAGATGTTTGCAGCCTTCCTTCAGCAAAGAAACTTTCCATGTCTTCTACAGAAAGATAAAAATTAATTAAACCAACAGAAAATTTGGAATATGTTCTATACTGCCAGAAAAAAAAAATAGGGCCACCTTTTACCAGTCCTTGTCAATCAATACAAATAAACAAGAGTTGAATGATCACTGGTAGTATTGAAAGAATTAATTCACTGTCTAAAGAGGTTGACGATAGACTCCTCACCTGATGGTGCAACTTTAAATATTCCAGACTAGATTAACCAATTGAAGTAAAATAATTGTGTTTCAAAGCCAGCGAAACTCCAGAAGTTCAGTCCCACAATACATTACTGGAGGACTAAAATTAATTGAAGACAAGATTGCTTTTTAGCCCCACTTACGACCCTCAGAAGAATCAGCCTGATTTTGCTCATGACATCTAAGGGACTCTGTGATTCTTCAGTGAGAAATTTAATTAAATTAATTGATTAATTACTTAATTTTTAAGACTTTATTTATTTGAGAAAGAGAGAGCACGCATGCGTGTGGATGAGGGAGGGTAGAGGGAGGGAGAGAATCAAACTCCCTGCTGAAGAGGAAGCCCCCCCCATCCCAAGATCCTGGGATCTTGACCTGAGCTGAAGGCAGACACTTAACCAACTAGCCACTCAGGTGCCCCGAGAAACTGTATTTCAAAAGTAAGAGCCATTTTTTTTTTTTTGAAGATTATGAGTTGCAAGCCACCCATTCTTCCAGACCCATGCCATCAACACTTCTACCTCTTGATTCCTAAAGAAATCATTTAACCAAGATGGATTTTGAATATCTATGCATTATGCATAAAAAGGGTAACCTGCTTGAACTTCTTTGAGTTATATTTCTCACAGATAGCATTACTTTTGTTTGTTTAATTATTTTGTTAAAACTTAAGGACTCTTGGAAAAGATAAAGCTATGCCTTTCAAAGAAACCGCTGCCATCTCCCACTGAACGGAAGAAGTTTGACCATGACTTTGCCATCTCTACTTCCTTTCATGGGGTCCACAATATTGTTCACAACCAGAGCAAAATTCGCAAGCTGATCTGGTCGGTGATAGTCTTGGGCTCAGTCTCACTCGTCGTATGGCAGATCTACAGTCGCTTGGTCAACTACTTCACATGGCCCACCACAACATCTATAGAGGTTCAGTACGTGGAAAAGATCGAGTTCCCGGCTGTGACATTTTGTAATTTAAACAGGTAAAAATTCCTCTTTCAGTAGTCATAAGTCTCTATAACTTTGCTAGCATGACTTTATAGCACTGAGATAGTTTCATTCTATGATGTTGAATGTATATGAAACCATAAAGTTCTTAAATTATACCTAAAAACCTAAATTTAGGAGGGCAAAGAAGCTTATTTGATTTCTTCTTTAATTTTCTTTCTCTTTCTTTCTTTCTTTCTTTCTTTCTTTCTTCTTCCTTCCTTCCTTCCTTCCTTCCTTCCTTTCTTTTTCTTTCTTTCTTTCTTTCTTTCTTTCTTTCTTTCTTTCTTTCTTTCTTTCTTTCTTTCTTTCTTTCTTTCTTTCTTTCTTTCTCTTTCTTTCTTTCTTTCTCTTTCTTCTTTCTTTCTTTCCCCAATTGCTTACTAGACATCACACCAAATCCTGTGCTTCGATAAATGTAAAAGTCCTGATCCTTGTGTTTAGAGTGTGTTAATTAGCAAAAAATGAAAGAAACATAAGCAACCACAATGCAATATGTATGGCGCTTGTGCAGTACAATAAAGTATGTGCACGGGATATGCTAGCACAGGGGGCAGGTGACAGTCTATATCTGGTGTCACAGATATCTGGTGTCACAGGAGTCAGAGTATCAAGGATAACTAGGCAGTTTCCAGGTGGGAATGAGGAAGAATCTGAAGAGGGAACCACTGTGCAGTAGTTTGGAGACAGGAAACGTTCTGATATGTCCATGATGAGACCTTTAATGTAACAGAGGCAGGCCAGCTTCATGGGTGTGTGACCTGTGCAGTCACAGAGGGCTCTGAGCTCAGAAGAGCCTCACCCTTGGTTTAATGCTCTGCTGTTTTTGAGTCCTTAACTACAAGTCCCTCTAGAAAACAGCAATTCAACAACTACCCCAAGTCTCCTGTAGGAGGGCAGCTGTCCCCCATGAGGCCTTCCAGGGAAAACCCTGCATTTGCCCATGGATGACCCTGAAAGATCACATGTAGGATTTATCTGGGGGGTGGCGAGGGTGATTTCCTTAAGGTCTACCACTGATCCACTACTTGATCCTGGACAACTCGCTTAATCTTAGCTCAATTCTTATATGTATAAATTATATGTAATATATATATTAAAACATAGTTGCTGTTATGTTAGATGAGATAACATATACACCATTTTGTCTTGTTCCTGGGGTCTTCCTTGGATAGGTGTTCCATACATATTAGATATTATAGCATGTTTGTGTGACTGTTACATATGTGTCTAGGTGTGTGTGTATCAAGGTCCCAAAAGTAAAAGCAAATCAACCCCACTCCCCAAAGATTTTCTATACTATTGCCTATGTTAAATGGCCTGTATTCTAATATAAGCAAAGGTTGGTTGAAGATATGTTATTAAAATAAAATGTATATACTATTTTGAAAATGGCAGTCTGAGGAACTTCACAGATCTCTTCAGAGAAAACAATCATAACTAGTAAAAAAGCAACCATTGAGGGTTAAATCTTCAAAATATGAAGAACTCCTACACCTCAATAGCAGACAAGCAAACAAAAATAACTCAATTTAAAAATGTACTAAGGATTTGAATAGACACGTCTTCAAAGAAGACATACAAATGGGCAACAGGTATATGAAAAAACTGTTAAATGTCACTAAACATCAGAGAAATGCAAATAAACACCACAATTAGATATCACTTCACACCTGTCAGGATGGCTATTATTAAAAAAATTAAAAATAAATTTAAAAAATAATAAGTAAATAATTTAAAACAACAACAAAGATAGCAAGTATTGGTGAGGATGTGAAGAAATTGGAATTTTCATACACTGTAGGTAGGAATGCTCAAGGGAACATGCATTATGGAAAACAGCGCAAGGGCTTCTCAAAAAATTAAAAATAGATTTACCATATAATCCAGCAATTTCACTTCTAAGTGTATATCCAAAAGAATTTAAAACAAGATCTCAAAGAGATCATCATTGTACTGGGGAAAAACTCCGTATTTGCCCATGGATGAGCCTGAAAGATCACATGTAGGATTTATCTGGGAGGTGGCGGGGATGATTTCCTTAAGGTCTACCACTGATCCACTACTTGATCATGGACAACTCATTTAATCTTTAGCTTCAATTCTTGTATGTATAAATTATAATGTCATAATATTATAACATGGTTGCTGTTACATTAGATGAGATAATAATACACCATTTTGTCTTGTTCCTGGGGTCAACAATTCTGTATTGTACACTTAGATTTGTTTGGAGAGTAGATCTCATGTTAAGTGTTCTTATCACATAAAATCAATTTTTTAAAAAACTGGTAGAAAAATAGAGAAAATCATTGTATCTACTATAATACCTAAAATATAATAAAATGTACCTAAATATATTTTTCTAAAGCAACCAATAAAATGTCGGGAAATTGTCCTCAGAGAATATAGCAAATGAAGAACACTAAAAAAAAAAAAAAAAAAAAATTCCACTAAATCCCAATAAGAGCAGTGTAGAACTTGCTTCACAAACCACTTAGTTCTTCTCTCTTTCTGTCTTAGCATGATAGAAGCCACATTCTAGGTGGGTTTGACCAAAAAGAAGGGCTCTTTCTCCTCCCCCTTTCCAGTAAAGGGCTACATTATGCCCAGGAAATGCAGGCAGCTGACATTCCATCCAATTCAACCTCATATTGCAGAGGCTAAATTCCAGACTAGAAGAGGTAAGAGGTGGGTTCGCTTCCTCTATGTCACCCCCTCTTACAGGGTGGAAGCTCTACCCCAGGCATGGTGGGCTGTAATGCTTAATTACCTTCACCTCAAGGTGGAGATTCCACACTGAGAGAGAGGCATGGTCAGAAGACTAAAACCACTGTCCTGTCCAGAATGCTGCTGGTAAATATTTTGCCCAATGGGAGGGGCAGGCCATAAGAACAAAGAACTCTGACGTTCTCCCTAATGGAACTCTTCTTGTAACAGAGTGTGGTGAAATCCAACTTTTCTTTTAACAGAGTATATGGCTCAAGCCTAAGGATGCCCTTAAAACAGAATAGATTTTGGTGGTAAACGATTAAGTGGAGGTTAGCAGGTTCATGAGACCAACAAGCTAAATTGTAGGCCAGCTAGTTTTTCAGTAAGAATAAAAAACAAGAGGGGCACCTGGGTGGCTCAGTCAGTTAAGCATCTGACTCTGGTTGCAGCTCAGGTCATGACCTCAGGGTCGTGGGATAGAGCCCCATGTGGGAATCTGCTTTCCCCTATTCCTCTGCTCCTCCCTTTGCTCATGCTTTCTCTCACTCTCTCTCTCCATCTCTCTCTAAAGTGAATAAATAGTCTTAAAAAATGCAGAAAAGAGATATACAAGAATTCTCCCAGGGTCAGAAGAACTCTCAAAGGCTGGCCTCAAAATTTATCCTTTAAAGGGGCATGAATTCAATTAAAGTAAACTGTGGAGAAATCTATGCCTCACAGTATTATTAAAAACAATGGAGGGCAGCCTGGGTGGCTCAGCAGTTTAGCGCCGCCTTCAGCCCGGGGCATGATTCTGGAGACCCGGGATCGAGTCCCACGTCCGGCTCCCTGCATGGGGCCTGCTTCTCCCTCTGCCTGTGTCTCTGCCTCTCTCTCTCTCCCTGTGTCTCTCATGAATAAATAAATAAAATCTTTAAAAATAAATAAATAAAAACAATGGAGATTAAGATAAGGAAAAGACAAGCCACAAAATGAGAGAACTATTTGCAAAAGACATATCTGATAAAGGACAGTTAGCCAAACATAGAGAACTGTTAAAAATAAGAAAACAACTTGATTAAAAAATGAGCCCAAACATCAACAAACACCTCAGCAAAAAGAAATGTACAGGTGGCAATGGGGCACATAAAAAGATGCTCCACATTATATGTCATCAGAGAAATGTAAATTAATATAACCATGAGATACCACAACAACACACACGTATTACAATGGCCAAAATCTAAAATAGACCTCAAATCTTGGTGAGACTGTGGAGCTACAGGGACTCCCATTCATTGTTCTCATTATTGAATTTAAAACACAGTATGTTACTGGCGATAAAGAGGTCAGTTTATACTGATAAAAGGGGTGATCTATCAGGAAGGTATGATCCAGCATATATAGCTGCATGCTTCAGTACCCTACTTTCAGTAATCAGTAGAACAACTGAGCAGAGGCTCAACAAGAAAACAAGCCTGAGCAGACTTGAACAGCCATATAAACCAGAAACTAGACCTAAAAGACATCTGTAGACTATTCTATGCCATAGCAGCAGAATCCATACTCTTCTCAAGTGCACATGAAACATTTTCTAGGCTAGGTCATATGCGAGGCCATAAAATAAGCTTCAATGAATTAAAAAGATTTGAAATCATTCAGAATATGTCCATCAACAATAGAATGAAATTAGAAATCATTAATAGAAAGAAATTCAGGATAGTCACAAATATATGGATATTAAACACCACACAACTAAATAGCTGATAAGTCAAAGAAGAAATAAGATGATATTAGATAATACTCTGAGATAAATGAAAAATAAGGATACAACATAGAAAAACTCATGAAATGCTGGGGCTCCTGGATGGCTCAGTCAGTTGAGGATCTGACTCTTGATTTCAGCTCAGGTCATGATTCGGGGTCATGGGATGGAGCCCCATGTCAGACCCCAAGCTCAATATAGAGTCTACTTGTCCCTCTCCCTCTACTCCTCCCCCTGTTTGTGCTGTCTCTCTTTCTCTCTCTCCTCAAATAAATAAAATCTTTTTTTTAATTTTTTTATTTATTTATGATAGTCACACACATACACACACACACACACACACACACACACACACACACAGAGGCAGAGACACAGGCAGAGGGAGAAGCAGGCTCCATGCACCGGGAGCCCGACGTGGGACTCGATCCCGGGTCTCCAGGACCGCGCCCTGGGCCAAAGGCAGGCGCCAAACCGCTGCGCCACCCAGGGATCCCAAATAAATAAAATCTTAAAAAAAAAAAAAATATGGGATGCTACTGAAACCACACTGCCAGAAAAATTTGAGGGCAACTAATTTAGAAATAAGGAAAAACCTTGGGAAGCCTGGGTGGCTCAGTGGTTGAGCGTCTGCCTTTGGCTCAGGGCATGATCCTGGATTTCTGGGATCGAGTCCCATGTCGGGCTCCCTGCATGGAGCCTGCTTCTCCCTCTGCCTGTGTCTCTGCCTCTCTCTGTGTCTCTCATGAATAAATTAATAAAATCTTAAACAAAGAGAAAGATCTCAGAGAAAATATTTAATACTCTGTGATTTAAGTATTGTCATAACTTTTAGTATAAAAATTTAATTCATTTTACATAGCTCAAATAGCAAATCAATGATTTAGGCTCTTGTGTTAGATGGTGCTATCTCAAAAAACTGCTAGTGTGTTCTAGTTCAGTTAGATACAGGAAATACCCAGACCAAAAACAAAATTCAATATTTTAGAAACTATAATTACTGAATAAGGAAATTCTTAATTGTAAGGGAATTATTCTTTCTTATGTGACAAAGAACTTAGGTGACATCTGTACTGTAGAGGTTACAGAATTTTCATCTCCCAAAGTCTAATTTTATAGGTATATAATTTGAATCCCAGTACATGGGCATGTAACCCAATATAGTCCACCAGATTATTGGCAGGTCAGGAAAAAACTGAAGCTGTCTACTGTTTGGTTCTCAAAGCCACTGGTCTTCAAATGTTTTGGTTCTTGGGCCACATAATGGAAACTTGAAAAACTATTCTTCTTGCATATTTTAAATTGATATCTAATTTTAAACCATAACTGTAAATAAGTTTATTTCTTATTTTAGGAGATTAAAAATGTAAATTTTATGAGATAGAGTAGGAGAAGAATCATTGATGATAAGAATAAATATTTTAATTGATTCCATGAAGTTTTAAGAATTTTATTGCATAAACCACATTGATATAAATCACATAAATAGTTATCTGTGGACTTTACTTGATTTTCCCAATAATCTAGAAGTCACACAGAATAACCTAGTTACATTTAAAATAACAAATCATACTGCTTTGTACTACTACAGCTTTTCTCAACTCACAAGACCCCAGCAAGGGCTCAAGCACCTTGTGTCTAACGCCAACCTTCACCTTAATCAGAAATATGTGCATGATAAAGCAAGACAAAATTTAAGGAGCCTTGATAAATTAATTCTTAGAGTCTTTTCTGAAGCAAGATACAATTTAATTGTGTGCATGGGTCTATCAGAAGCCCGGAGTTTGTCACACACCAGTATGCATTATATGCTATGATTTGTGATGGGTGACAGACAAAAAGTATTTCATAAATGAGAGAAGAACCATGGTGAATGCAGGCTGTTTTTAAACTTCAGGTGAAAGTTGAAGATCTGGAAATTTATTCCCTTAAAATTGACTGTTCATGAGTACCTTCAGGTCCATGCACATAGTTTGAAGACCAAGCTAAGCTAAACTCATTGCCTCCGATTTACATGAGAGAAAATAAGGCTTACCATTGCAATTTTCCAGACCTCTGCAAAAGATGTCTGCTGTTGGATCCTACTGTCTGTAGTCTTGCTAAACTACCTTATCAGCAGGAATGGATACCTGCGGTCAAGAAATTTTGCCAAAGGATCTCAAATTATTAGAAAGGGCTTACTTTTAATCATGGGACTTATGCAGTATATATGACAGCCTGGAATACATAATTTTTGTACCATTCCCCTCCTTTATACAAAAAATATATTTTCAGTTACAATTATGAAATTAAATATATGGCAACAATAGCCTATTTGTATTTGTTCTAAAATGTTTTTAATTAGGCAAATATAACACAAAAATGGGGGGGGCAATGCATTGATAATTTTTAACATTAATGTTTTTTTGAAATAAAATGAAAAGGTTTGAAAAAAAGAAAAGGTTTGTATTTTGCATCTGTTGCAGTTATGAATAATAATAGCATTGTAGCTTCCAGTTTTTCAGCCTTTTGCAAATTTGTCAATGGTTTCATCAAAATTAACCTTCTTTATATATTCATGTTCAATAGAGCTAGATTTGTAGATACAGTTTGATTCACAGTTGATTGAAAAATACTTATTAATTTTAGTTTTGAAAATTTCTTTCACACTAGGCAATGATTATACAAAGAAGACAAACTCATCAGGATACACTTGGCAGAGATTTATAAAAATTACATTTCATGATAAATTCCAGGAATTGCAGTAATGCTTATGGTTTTGTTCCTGTGGGATCCATTCTAGAGACTTTCAGATGTTCCTGTGTCAAACATTCCACTAAACTATCTTCATAAAATTAATCAAAGATTTCCCTTATATTATATTTGGTAAAAACTTCTGAAATTTGTTTCCTTCTACTAAATGCAGGAATAAAATAAATAAAAAAATAAAAACAGAGATAATGTCTGTATGTAGTGAATATGGATACTATTTGAGCAATTGTATTAGAATGAGTAACTCGAGTTCCGTTCCTTTATCATCACAGTAGTCACTGTGCTTTTTTGTTTATTCCAAATCTACTATTTAAATGCAAAAACAATATGACGTAAGAGATTTTATGTTTTTGTTTTTTGTTTTTTAATCCATTTATTTATTCATGAGAGACGCAGAGAGACAGAGAGAGAGGCAGAGGGAGAAGCAGGCTCTCTTTAGGGAGTCTGATGCAGGACTTGATCCCAAAACCTTGACATCACGCCCTGAGCCAAAGGCAGGTGCTTAACCACTGAGCCAACCAGGCGTCCCAGTAAGGGATTTTAACTAAAAGATAAAATCATGACTCTTATACAAGTATAAAATGAACACCTGTCAAAGATTTTATTTTAGTAGAGAACTGTGAGATATTAAAATTGGCTCCTAGGAGAATCCAAACAGAAGATATTCTCACCTATTTTTCCTTCCCATAAAATGATCTGCAAAATATATATTTCTTGTCAATACATGGTAGACTTAAATCTGTCTTGGTGGGATTCAATGAGGGCCTGAGTCAGGCATCAACTTGGACATCAGATGAAATGTGTGCATTTGGGTCACAAAACCTGGGGATGTGTAGTTAGAGGCATTAGTACATGCAAGGACAGATTCATTAACCAGCTATCATATTAACTTGTTTAAACAAATCAATGGATTTTTATTCCTGTTTTCTTTTGCCAGCCTCTTACCAGTGTACGTTAAATAAAAGAGCAAGGCAAACTCTAACTATGCAAGATTTCTGAAAGAACAGACTTGGGAAGATTTAGAAATTTGAATTAAAGTCAAAAATACACTCAGAGCAAGACACTCTGGTTTTATGATGAACAATACGTCTCAAAAATTTTTTTACTTCCTTTGTTCCAAATATTGTTAGACCTTATTCATTATGTTTAGCTCATCTGCCTAACTCACCTTCATGGTCTCAACTATTATTATTATAATTAAAAAACTTTTTTTGACAATATTTTAAAATGCCCTCCCTTTTACCCTTTTTAGCTATTGTATTTATACCTCTTACATGTGGGAGAATTCCTTCATTTCTTTCCATAGGCGCTTTTGAAAAGAATCAGGTGAACATTGGATCTCAGCCTGGATAGAAACTCCAAAGTTGCAGGGCTTGGGAGCAGGTCCCTTGTATGTTATCACTCACAGAGACAGCTGAAGGAAGTTCAGTTAGGCCTAACACTGTGATCCTCCGCCAAATCACTTGCAGATGTGAACTGTTAACTCCCCAAATTTTGACCAAGAGAAGCAAGGTTGTTGGATATACTCCTGTTAGGTATAATACCACCATGAATTTCCTTTTCTCTAAGAAAAGGGGAAGTCAAAGGAGGATATGTGTAGGATTCTAGAACCGTAAGGCCATCTAGGTTCAGAGCTGGTTATGTAAGATATTGTATTAGGACCTGACCATGAAAACCTCTAAAAGAATGTATGATATTGGTTTGGGTTTGTTTTTTATTTTCCATGTAGGGCACTCTACCTTGACTGAGAAAGGGTTTAATGTGGCTTGTATGAGAAAGCAAAATTATATAAAAGATAATAGAAAGTGAAGAAAGTACTTACTGTAGTTAGGGCAAGTAGATTCCTTCTGTTTTAATTGCCAGGAAAATACTTTGATAATAAAGGAGGCATTAATTTCATGAATATTTACCTAACTCTCACTAAATTCCAAGAACTCTTATAAATGTTTTAGGAAAAATAACTTAATCCACAAAATAACATTTTGAGGTTAAGTTTTTTTTTTAACATACCATAATTTTACAAGGGAGGAAGCTGAGTCACAGTGAGATGAAGAAATTTGCCAAGTCATGCCATGAAATGCCTACAACAATCAGGGCTTGATCGGAGAAAAAGAAGCACTGTGAGTGACACAGAGAAAGGACTTTTTTATAAGGATTAAGCCCACTGCATGTAAGGGCTGGGTAAGCTGTCTTTCTGAGTCTCTTGCCTCCGTTTCTGGTGCTGGGCTTGAAGTCAGCAAGATCAACAGTCAGAAAGGAACACTGATCTGAAACAAAGGGAAGAAATACCAACTAGAAGGGTACGTTTCTCTTTTTCACTACCCCTGATCTCGGTGGTGCAGGCTTCCTGCAGGATGAGCTGGCGCCTTCTCCAGGTTGCACTCCCATTTGTCCCAGGATTTGAAGAAGCTGAAGGAGGCAGGAGGAGCTACAGTCCTGGCTGTTGGCCCATATCAACAAGTTGAGTCAGGAGATGTACCGCAAATGGGTATGAGACCGAAGTTCCTACTCTACCATGAACTTGAGATTGTAACTAGATACATCCTATGGAGATGTTGGAAGATAGTTCTAACATAGTCATACGGGTGCAGGGCAAAGCCACAATGAAAAGCTGGGATTTGAACCCAGGAAATCTGGCCCCTGAGTCTATATTCTTAGCAGCTTCACATTCCCACCTCTCTCTTCATGCGGGTTCTTCAAGATCCATTAGGATGCATCCAGATCAAGGTCTGGAAGTGTCCTAGATAAATGAAACTACATGCACAAATACTAAGCAAATTGCAGGAAGTGACAAAGACCTCTTAGGAATTCCATTTTGCTTGAACGTATTATGAACGAAGGAGAGCGTAGCAGATAAGCTGGAGAAGCTGATAGGATCGGGATATTTGGTGTCTGTCCTCTAGATGATAGAAAGTTTTTGCTATTCTAAATATTACCTTTATTTTTACTCATAGGTTCCGAACAGAGGCTGCAGCCAAATTTGGTGTTATTTTTTTCTTATGGAATATCGTGTACAAAGTCGTCCATCTTCAGGAAATCAGGTCCAATTACTCTGGCTTTAAAGATGCTACTGATTTTCTTGAAAGTCATCAAAACTTCAGCATTACAGAGTTTGTTAAAAAAAATGGTTTTTACCTCAACAATAGAACTCTGTTGGAATGTAACTTTTTTGGAAAGCCATGTGGTCCACAGGTAACACTTTGATGTTTCTGCAAAGATCATCAACATAAGAAACTACTGTAACTGTACTGTTTCATACTGAGATAAAGTTTACTTTCATGGGGAATCAATCTAAATTTGCTCAAAGATTATGTTCCATTAGCTCAGCCTTATGACAGCAGGGGGCGTGGAATATACATGAGACATATTCCTTTTTCCAAGTGGTTGGATAAGAAAAAATAGAGAACAGAAATCTTTGATTACCTTTACTTCAGGACCATCTCAAAAAAAAAAAAAAACAATTTTAACCCAAGGGAATATTTTAATATTTCCCATTCTTTGATAACATATGCCAAGACAGCATTTTTATTATAATGAAGGAGCCAACATTCAAGGTTTGTTTTTCTTTTTGCTTGGAGGCAGTAGAAAATGAGCAGGTGCTGGCATTTGACTATGTAACTATATATATATATATACTTATATTTACTTATATATATTTACTTATATACTTATATATATATTTACTTATATATTATATTTACTTATATATATTTATTTTATTTTTTTATAAATCTATTATAAATATATTATAAACTATATATATTTCTCTAATCACTCATAACATCCTGTTTTTATACTTAGTGTAATTTACATTTAAGATAGTGTTGGCTAAAAAAAAAAAAAAAAAAGATAGTGTTGGCTATACCTGGAAACTATTAGCAAAGGGTATGTAGGCACTTCGACACCCTGTTTCTTGTATCAGCAATTCTGTAGCATGTGTTGTTAAGTGATCCCAAGCAAACTTCATGAATTCATGATTCTGGGAAACAATTCCTTATCCTTCTGGTAGCCTTCCTTAGTGCACAGAAAACAGAAAAAAAAAAATGCTTGAGAGACCTCTGACAGAGATGAAGCCCTGTTCCAAACTCTTAATTTAGAGAAGTTCTTCTATGTTGCTTGTTATTTACCAACCAACATGTTTATTTTTTGTTTTTTTTTTAAGATTTTATTTATTTATTCATGAAAGGCACAGAGAGACATAGGTAGAGGGAGGAGCAGACTCCCTGCGGGGAGCCTGAAGCCTGATGTGGGGACTCCATCCTGGAACTCCGGGCTCATGCACTGAGCCGGAGGCAGAAGCTCAACCACTGAGCCCACCAAGGCATCCCTCAACCAACTTGTCACCAAAAAATTTTGTATTAGACATGTATCAGACGGGAATTTTTCAGCTGCAAATTACAGAAACCCACCTCTGGAAGCTAAAGAGTAAAAAGAATGCATTAGTGTAATCAACAGAGAACTCTTGAGAGTAGGACTGGCTTCAGAAAAGCTTCAACCAAGGATCTTTGACAACCTCATTAACATTCTCTTGACTCACATTGATTTTTTCCTGTATGAATTCTCCTCCCAGAGCCATGATGACTGCTGACAACCCTAGCCTCTTATTATCATAGGTTAACACTCCAGTATCCTCTCAATAATCCCATGCAAAACTGATTAGGTTTACTTAGGACACATGTCAATTCCTAAACCAATCACTGAGGTGAGAGTGGGGTATTCAGATTGACCCAGTTTTTATCTTATGCTCACCTTTGTAGTATCCAGGTTTGGAGGAAAAGGATCACCAAAAAAGCAGAACAATGTGATTGGCTGCCCCAACATGGTGGGGGGGAGGGGGTAAGCTCCTCAAGAGAGGATGTGAGAGCCTTCTCCATAGGTAAGAACACGTTTCCATGAATCCTTACTAAACATAAAACAAATAACTTTTTTAAACATTTTAATTTACATAAAAAAGTCTTCATTAATCACAAATAAATTAACAAGTGCATATTAAAAAAAAACTATTAATGAACACAATCCAGAATCACTGTTATCTATTCTTCTGATATTTCTGCATTCTCATTAGACAGATGTCTATTTAAAAAAAAAAAGAGCAATCTAAACTTCAAAAAATGACCAAAATATCTAACTAATTGCATTTCGTTTGGTTCATTTTCTTTTCTTTTCTTTTTTTTTTTTTTGGTTCATTTTCATATTGGAGGACTTCGCACATGTATTCACTGAATATGGAAATTGTTTTACTTTTAATCATGGTGAAAATATTCAAGCAAAGGAAAAAGTGAGTGTCTCTGGAAGAGGCTTAAGCTTGCTCTTCAATGTCAATCAGGTATTGAATTTTCTTAAACCTAGTCAGGGGTCAAGACAAACAAGTATGTGCAGATGTTTCAAGAGATTTGATCAAAATATTTTGCCCTATCAAACTGTTCTCACAGTTGGTATTATTTCAGTTTTTGTTAATGTAGTGTGGAGTCCCATAGATGCAAACATTGACTTTACAGATTAAAAAGATCAAAATTTAGAGGCATAACCTGGACTTTTTCAACTATACTATTAGCTGTCATTTTTGTGACTCCAGAAATGTTTATGCCACAAAATCATGAAACCAGAGGTTTCCAAATTCCAATGTATGTAGTTAATTTAAAATGGCTATATCTATTTTAAGAATATGTTAGAAAGATTTTTATGTAAAAAAAGGCAATATGTTTTAGAGAGGAGTCATACATGCACACTTGACAAGCCATGGAATCTATAGTCTGAAGGACGATTTAAAAAATACTCGTTATATAAAAAATGTTGTATAAATTGATTTTGTTTAAGCCTAACTTCTGCAAATTTGTAATTGGTCCAAGAAGTCTAAGTATGTAGGCCTGAGAGGCAGATGTCCAGACACCAGAGGAATACAGCAGTTGGCATCTTCAAGGGTACCTGGTATAGCTCCCTACCAAGGTTGATTC
Organism: Nyctereutes procyonoides; assembly: GCF_905146905.1. Taxonomy (NCBI): domain Eukaryota; kingdom Metazoa; phylum Chordata; class Mammalia; order Carnivora; family Canidae; genus Nyctereutes; species Nyctereutes procyonoides. Next base: position 10,815,051 of record NW_026575122.1, read on the forward strand.
TCATGTTCTATCTTATACAACTGTTTCTAGTATTATACATTTAGAGATATATGCTTCATTATTTTGGTTTTATAAATGAAGATTCTGAAATGCTGATAAATTAAGCATCCAAAATCATACAATTAATGCACAGGGGAGAAATAAACCTAGTTACCTTAAATTCCATTGAACTATCCTACCTCCCAATCCAAGTGAATGGGGCTGTTGGCTACTTTCAAAGAATTTTTCTTTTAAAGTATGTTTCATAATTTCTCTTGTACCCCATTCATTACTTTTGCTCAAACACAGTACTGCACAGTGTAATGCATGTATATGTATTTGATTTTATATATAAATATATATTTTTTTACCTGAACATATGTTTGACTAATATTTCCAGGTCATTTAAATATTAGTCTTATAGTCTGTTCAAATATTATATCATGAATTTTACAAGCTGGAAATTCCCAAATATTTTTAGAATGCAATAAAAACCTGCAAATGCAAAATAATATTCCATAAGTAAATGGCTCTTAAATACTTGTCCAGACTAGCTGGTTGAGTGTTTCTTAAAGAGTCATAACAGACTCAGGAGAAATAGGTTCCTGAGTTACAAATGGAATATTAAGCATGTTTATTAAATATAATTACATATGCAGTTGACCCATTTGAAGGAAAAATCATCATATTCCCAAGCCCGTTCTTTCCCCTTATTGTCTGAAATTACAGCTCTAGACAGTCCTCGACTTAACAATGTCTCCTCTTACAATGTATTGACTTTACAATGATGTAAAACTGATCTGCATGCAGTCAAAGTCATACTTCAAGTTTTGAATTTGCATCTTTTCTTGGGCCAGTGATATGTGGTATCACACTCTCTCATGATGTTGGGCAGCAGGAGTTCCCAGCCAGCCAGGCAATCACCAGCGTAAATAACTGATACACTTACAATCATACTGCCCCATACAGCCATTCTGGTTCTCACTTTCAGTTCCATTTTCAATAAATTACATGAGATATTCAACATTTTATTATAAAATAGGCTTTGTGTTAGATTATTTTGCCCAAGTGTAGGCTAAAGTGAATGTTCTAAGCATGTTTAAGGTAGGCTAGGCTAAGCTATGATGTTCGGTAAGTTAGGCATATCAGATGCATTTTTGATTTATATTTTCATCTTACAATGGATTATCCAGATGCAACCTCCTTGTAACTCAAGGAATATCTTTAATAACAAAGTTCAGTGTTAATTTTTTTCAACTGGCATAGAATTTATAGAAGAGCACTGTTAAAGACGTAGTGTAAGTCTTCATCTTAGGGGGAATTGAATTTCAATTTTAAATAAGGCCAGATTTTAATCGCAAGGAGAAGAAAGGAGCCAAATGATTTTCTAAAACAAATGAAGCAAAAAGAACAACCAAGAAAGAAGCAACTAAAAGGCAACAAGGTAAAGAGAGGGCCCCTAGGGAAACAGACCATTAACAGTTATGGCAAGTACTACAGTATTCATCTAAGGCAAGAGTAATCTATGGAAACTGTTGACACCTTGAACATGTGATTCAACCATGAAAAGTATGTCTAAGCTGTTTAATTTTCAGTTTTTATATAAAAAGAAATTGAACCGTGATATGAAATATTTGATTTTAAGTCAGTCAAATGCCATCACAAGGTAATAAAACTAAATCTTAAATTTGTGTAGAATTGATATCAATTTGTATTTTGGGAAAATTTTTGTTTGTTTGTTTATTTCAGGGGGAATTCACTGATGACCCAGCCCTTGGCTTTGTTGATGCTGGAATCATCTTTGTTATCCATTCACCAAAGAAGGTGCCACAGATTGATGGTTTAGGCTTGTCGTCACCTGTGGGGATGCACGCACGGGTAACAATCCGCCAAGTCAAGGTAAATAATATGTGCAAGGTGTAGTGTGAGGGAATCAGGTAGGTTAATAAATGTATATACACAGAAATAATATTTCCACTAGAAACCCCTTTCTGCCATGCCTTTAGAAGACCTATGGAAATTCTATAGTTAGTTGCATTTCACATTCTTTCTCATTACTAGGAGGTCCATATGTAGTAAAATCAGTGAATTCACACATACAATGTAAGTGAAAGCTGGGAAACCTGACAAATTCAAAGTAACTTTAAATTGCATTAGAAATGGAAATGGTCAGTAAATACGAAGAGACCCCTAAGTTGTTGAGCTGTGCATTTTCCCAATGAGATGTCCTGGGAAGAAGAAAAATAAGTGGGAAGAAGAGGAATCTTAGAATCAGGCATGTCTGGCAGATTTCCATTTGCCAGCCATTTGCCTGCAATCTCCTTAATTAGCTTCCTGAAATTCCATCTCCTCCCTCTGATAAAGATAATATCTCTTTTTCCTAGTTATTGTAATAACTATGATGTTTAAGTGAAATAACATAAAGCACTTACCAGGGTGTCTAGGTGGCTCAGTTGGTTAAACATCTAACTCTTGATTTCAGCCCAAGTCATGATCTCAGGGTCCTGAGATCAAGCGCCATGTTGGGCTCTGCACTCAGCAAGGAGTCTGCTTGGGGTTCTCTCTCTCCCTCTCCCTCTGCCCCTTCCCCTGTGCGGTCTCTCTCAAATGGATAAATAAAATCTTTATTTTTTAAAAAAGATTTTATTTATTTAATAGAGAAAGAGAGAGAAAGATAGAGAGCACAAGCAAGAGGAGTGGCAGTGGGAGAGGAAGAAGGAGATTCCCCACTGAGTAGGGAACCCAAAGTGGGGCTCAATTCCAGGACCTCAGGATCATGACCTGAGCCAATCATGTTTTTTTTTTTAATTTTTATTTATTTATGATAGTGAGAGAGAGAGAGAGAGAGAGAGAGGCAGACATAGGCAGAGGGAGAAGCAGGCTCCATGCACTGGGAGCCCGACGTGGGATTCGATCCTGGGTCTCCAGGATCACGCCCTGAGCCAAAGGCAGGCGCCAAACTGCTGCGCCACCCAGGGATCCCTGAGCCAATCATGCTTAACTGACGTACCCCCCAAGAAACCTCAAATGGATAAATAAAATCATTTTAAAATAAAATAAAACACTTCATATTGTCTGGCACATAATAAGTGCTCAATAAAATATTTTTGGTGTTTAATTTTGGTTGCTGTTTTGTGGGTGGACTGATCAATATGTCAACATTATTTCCATAAATGATACTATTTTTTCTTACATGAGTTAACTTTTAGAGCAGTCTGAATTTATTGATTCATTTTAGGTACAGAACATTTAGGATATGTGTTAAAGGCACTGCTATATTTACCTTCAGGGATTTTCAGATTAATAGATTAAGTAACATGGGAAAATGTAGACAAAAAAGAAAGAAAGAAAGAAAGAAAGAAAGAAAGAAAGAAAGAAAGAAAGAAAGAACTCTGAGAGAAAAAAAAATGTATATTAGCTTCTCTTCTTGGGATGCAAAGGTGTGGATTGACTCAGATAAACCTCCTGAACTAGGTGTTTATTTTCTCTTAAGACAGTTCATCAAGAACACCCTTGGGGAGAATGCAACCCTAACATCAAGCTACAGAATTTTAGTACTTACAGCACTTCTGGTTGCTTGAAGGAATGCAAAGCTCAGCACATACAAGAGCAATGTGGATGCATACCTTATCTGCTTCCTGGTAAATAAAGAATGACAAACTTCCTCTTATTTAATTATTTTTTAATTAATTGGAATCATGGGAAATAACGTCATGAAATTGTTTTCCATTCTTATCAAAGCTATGCCAGAAAGTCATCTACTTGACAAATACAACCTCAACAGACAGATATTAAATCATGGAGTCATAGGAGAGATTTCCGGAGAAGAAAATTGAGCCAGTCTCCAATTCTTATTTTCAGGATGTAAAACTGGGTGCTCTTCAATATCTCAAACTAATCATCACAATTTTCTCAATTCAAAAGAAAAATTAGATTCTCTATATAAATCTTAGTCAACCCTGAATATTTCATTTTGGGATATTCTTTTATCTGTGGTCAGAAAAACAACCCCAGGCTCCCTTTGCATACAATTTGAAACATTTCCAGGTCCATGGATATGGGAAGCAGGCACTGACCGAGCAGTGGAGCAGGATGGATAAGAGATAGACTCTGACTTAGGCTCCTCATCTCAACTACACAATTTCTCCTCTCCATGACCTTAAACTAAACCTCTTTGTAGTTCCTGTATTTAAAATGGGGAGAGGGATCCCTGGGTGGCTCAGCGGTTTAGCGCCTGCCTTTGGCCCAGGGCGTGATCCTGGAGTCCTGGGATCGAGTCCCCCGTCGGGCTCCCTGCATGGAGCCTGCTTCTCCCTCCTCCTGTGTCTCTGCCTCTCTCTCTCTCTCTCTCTCTGTCTCTGTCTCTCTCTCTCTCATAAATAAATGAATAAATAAATCTTTAAAAAAAATAAAATAAAATGGGGAGAATACTGACAGTGCCCTACCTTATAGGATTGTCATAAGGATGAAAGGAGTATGTAAGTGGTTTAAAACATACTTGATACAGAATACATTCTATATAAGCATCTATTATTTTTATTCAGATTTGCCTCATCCCTTTTCTCCAGTAAATTTATAAGGAAATGTAGAGTGCATTAAGGAGATACCAGTTTGGCTCTTTAAATTTTTCTTCCCCATGTATATTTTCTTTAGATATTAGCATGTTTTTATAGGTTTTGTTTTGTTTTGTGGAAGAGCGGATGGATGGATGGCTGGATGGACGGATGGATGAAAGGTATTTTTGTCCTTACATCACTTATTTCATAAAATGTAAAGTCTCTATACTTATTTTTTTTAAGGAAATGGGACAGAGTGTGACCTACAAAAGTTTTACAACTGTGTTTCTCCTACACTTGGTAAGTGATTTAATGCAATTCTTTATTCTCAGCAGTTACATGACAGTTACATGTTCAGAGTTATACAAGTCATTAAATCATACTATGGCTTAGTCCAGAAATGAAATAGAATAGAGACTGCAAAAGAGGGAGTTTTTTAGTGTTTTTAAAATTAAGAACAAAAAACAATTAAGAACAGTAGCTTTTAGAGACATAGACAGTAAAACAAAACAAAACCCTCTGATTTAAAGATGCATCTGAATTAAAGATTTTCTGTGACAAAGTAACAGCAAGAGGGTTTTGATTTTTATTTCTAGATTTTATTGTGTTTTGAATTTTATTTTTTTATTTTATTTTTTATTTTTTATTTTTATTTATTTATGATAGTCACAGAGAGAGAGAGAGGCAGAGACACAGGCAGAGGGAGAAGCAGGCTCCCTGCACTGGGAGCCCGATGTGGGTTTTGAATTTTATATTTTGTATAATCAAAATAGCTTTTTTTTTTCTTATTGTGTAAAGCATGCTTCTTGTGACTAGTTCAAACATTTCAGAACAGAGAAGAATCTTGTGGAAATCAGTAGAAGTTGCAGCACTCTGAGAATTACTGTCATTATTTAGGTGACCATTCTTTTGTTTATTCATTTCATTATACATATATTATATATAAATGCATATATTAAAAATTATGCAAATGACATCAAACCATACATGCCGCATTTACTGGGGACAACTTCTTCTTAAGCAACATCTTTTTTGCTTTCATATTGTTTAACTTAACACCCAACCAATGTTAACACTCTAGCATATTTTACCTTTATTTTTTTCCACATATGTAGCTTCATATTTATAACACCAAATCATTGGGTTTTTTTTATTAAAATAGAATAATATTATATACTCTTCTATAAAACTTGTGGAAATTCTCTCCCGTTGTGGAAATACCTCCAGGAAAACAGGAATAGAATTAAGTTTCTTTTCCATTGTTGTGAAGTATTTCATGGAATGGATATGGCTAGAAAGGATCTTAGATATATTTTTAGTAGCTTTCAAGCTGAATATGCAGGAGTCAGATTAGTGACCAGTGGGATTAGGAGTTACATTATCAAATTTCTTATCATTGGCCTATCCCTGATGGGGGCTAGAGAGAAAGTTTGGAGATACAAATCGTGCATACAGTTTCTTCAGGGAGTGCTGTAGGATAATGGAATACCCAGACAAGTGTGTGTTCGTGACAATATGTGCCTGTGAGTGGATGTTTTTGTGTGAGTAGAGGGAAGGAGTGGTGCTTTTAACCAATAAATAAAGCACTAGAGGATGCATGCAAAAGTCATGCCCTGAAGGAGTATCAAATTTAGATTCTGGAAAATAAGCCCAAAGTTGATCATTAATCAGGAGTTCTTGGTGAACAAAGAGTTCACAAGAACAAAGAGTTTCAATGGCAGAGCCACAGGGAAATCAGGAACCTGAATATCCACCAAGTGTGAGGAGCAGTGAGATTGGGCACGGAGATGTGCTCCAAAGGAACCCTGGAGAAAGTATCACCTCCTGTTGGGGACTTTTCCAGTACACACTTTTGCTGATTGCCCGAGATCAAGAGAAGACAGAGGACAGTGGCTGATTTAGAACTAGGTCCACAGATTCAAGAGAATCTCAACACCCAGCCACATCTCACACTGTTAGAATTTTAGATAAACCCAAGGATAAGTTTACTTTAAACCTGAGTCATTGGCTCTCAGGATTATGTTTGAAATTTGTTCTCAAAGCAACACAACATCACACAAACAACTTTCCATCTTTCTCCTGTCTGAATCAGTACTATTTTATGGAAATAAGTCCAGAGACTTTCTGGAATGATTTCTGATTTCTAACAATGATCAGAATCCAGTGACTCAATGAATTTAAAAGGTAACAGCTCCTGTTTCATATTGTCTCCTTTGCTAAATTTATATTAAAATATAAATAAAATATAAACACCATTTGTTAAGAAAGTAATGATAGAACTCGTTAACCATTTTTTTTAGCATTGAAAGTGAAATGATACAGTTTTTAAAAGCTCTGTCCTCCTAGCTGTAAAGCAGTCCTCTTCTCTGAGTAGCCTGTCCTGTTTTTCATTTCAGATCTCATTGAATTGAAGGGATTATGTACAATGGGAACACATAATTCTAGCTGCCCTGTTTCTTGTGAAGAAACAGAATATCCTGCTACTATATCTTATTCTACTTTTCCAAGCCAAAATGCTTTGAAATATCTTTCAAAGAAGTTAAATCAAAGTCAGGAATATATCAGGTAATCTTTTCAGTCTTATAAATCATTTGTAATCAAAATGAATATTGTATATACTCGAAACTTTTAAAGGCCAAGAAAACAAAATCTTGATCAGTCCAAGGAGGCATTGGCTTATGCCACTAAATTAATAATGGAAATTTAGCATGTCTTTCAATCCTTCAGTTCAATTGTGTGAAAGGTAAACTGAAGCCTGCTTGAGTAACTTGCTCAATTTGTTGACCAACTGGGGAAAAAGTTCTGGCTAATAGTAGTTGATGCTTTAAAATACAAACTACTGACTTGCATAGCAGATAGTTTGAATGTTTTAATAACTATAAGGTAATGAAGCACAAATTATTATTATCACTTTATAGGCAAGGAAACTGTATCTCAAGTAACTGTCCTGCAAAGGTAGTCAGTGGTGCAGAAAGAACTTACGCCTGAGACCAATGGCACTGGGTTCCACATATTTTTCCAGGAAGATATATATACTTCCAAGTTTGACTAACCGAGGATTGTATTAGGTCTCTTTCTGCTACACCATGCTGCCTCTTCAAAATTACGAGTCAAACTTCATAGAGAACTCTTTGTTTTAAAATAAGGAGCAACCTTAACACTTTTCTTTGTTTTTTACTTATATTTTTAAGCTGAGCACCTGAAACAGCAATATCGTACACGGGTGTTTGTACCTTTATGTTATACAAATGAATATGTATTAACTAATTAAAAACTGATTTACTTTTGCACAGCCAGGTATCTGACTTTGAAAGCACATTTTGATTTCACTTTTAGCCTGGTATTCATTGTCATGAAATAAAGTAGTCTCCCCATGTAAATGCCCAGATAGTAAAGTGATATTTAAAAGTCAGGAAGAAAAAGTACTTTCCTCAAGACAGGGTTGATAGGTATGATTTCAAACATTTAGCAGGTAAAAAGATGAAAGACAAGAACACTTGCGATTATTTCTTTGTTAACACTCTTTATCTGGTACAGAAGTCTCTTTGTATTCCATTTTAATATGGGAAAGTGATTTACTCATGGTATTATTTCTGTTATACATAAATATGACTGAGAAGTACAGTTTGTGTGCATTTTGGCTAATAGAGATCTCCTGAATTTCATCATTACGTAATATGCAGAGAATGTAGGCATGATTTTGGAGACAGACTGGTGAATCAGAAAAGGACCCATGTATAAAGGAGTTGATCTTGGAGAACATTGGTTTCTTTTCCCCCTAAAACTTAGATTATTATAAACGGCTCTGCAGTAGATCTTATCACATGACTGGCATGTGAGGACCTTACACAGTTGTGAATAGTAGAGGAATAAGGCAAGTAGCTGACCTGATGCAGCAGGATGCGGGGGTGTTCCAATCATAGAAGGAACTGGTGGTTGGAAGTCACACATATAATTAAGAAACTGGTTTGGGCACAGGTACCAGAAATCAAAGAGTAGTAAATCAAAAAAGACAAACGCAGTCTGTCATGAAAGCAGATGTGAAATCTTAGCAGCAGTAAGACTTGAGGCAAAGCAACCCCTAACTGAATCATGAAGAGTGTCGGTGTTTTTTCCAGGCACACAAACCAACCTCAGACCAATCCAGGTCAGTCTAGGGCCTCAGTTGCTGAACCACATTACAAAGATGATAGCAAGCTTAGCTTGACTGAGGCAGGCAGTCAGTATGGAAGTGAATATAAGGATGAATTTTGGCTGAATCTTGGCCAATTTCATTTGTAAAACAAGTGAAATTTTTAAATTGTTGTGTTTTGACCTAATAATTTTGCGAGCAAAAATTGCATGAAATCGTTTTATCCCAAACTAATCCATTCCCCTTAATATAGCACTCATACTCAACTAACTGGAAGTATTTATCATTTTGTAAATGCAATAAACAATTTTTCCTTGATCTCCTTGGCATTTTAAAATCCAAATATTTTATAATTGTGCCTCTCCTGACACAAACAGATATTCTTGGGCTTAAATCCTAAACAATTTCACTACAACATGAGGCATAGATTCAGTGAAACCTAAATTACTAGGCAAGTCGCCTGCCTGAGAGAAAGTGATTGGAAGTGGTTATGAGGTTTGTGCTTGGGAAATTAAACACTATTATCAGGGTACATGCAGATTAGGAGCACGATGGAGGACAAAAAGATTGCGGTATTACTAAATTACTGGACTTCCAAGACAACTTTATTATTTCCTTCACTTTCGCAACTGTTTTATTATTTGTAAATATGACAGTACCCCCTAATTATCCACTTAAACATAGTACATTCTCCTGTTACCCTGGGTTAAGCCAATAGAGATTAAGTAAACATATTAATAATATATTCAGAATTAAGTGTATTTGGGAGTATTGATTTCTAAAACTGTGAACAATTAGGAGAGTGATTTATAGCCATGTTCCTAAGATATATTAGAGGACACCATGTAGTTCTAGGAAACATTGCTAATAGGATTCATTCTAAATGACAACTATTGTTGCCATCTGAAAATCATCAGGTGGTTGGTTTCCACCTCAGTTTATACAGCAGATTACTGTTTACCCCTTCATTCACTGCTTTCATCTTCAATTTGTTCCTGTATTTTTTTCATTTTACAAATATATAATGGACACTTATTTTGTGTCAAGATTTGGGGTGTTGTAGGCGTTAAGGGTTCCTCAATGAACAAAAGACAAAAACCCTGTCTTGTGGCACTTACTTCCATTGGGGTGAAAATGAACAATAAATATGTATAGTCACGTCAGACAGTGCTAAGCGCTGTGGATAGAAAGGGATTGAAAAAGGGGCTGAGGAAGCTAAAGTCAGGGAGGATTGTTCTCAGGGTTGAGGACTGCAGTCAAGTCCTAGGAAGTTGATAGTCGAAGTCCTGGGAAGTCGAAGACCTAAAGCAGTGGCTCTCAAATGTTTTGATCTCAAGGTTCCTTTGCATTCTTAAAAGTTACTGAAGAAAAAAAAAAGTTACTGAAGAGTTTAATGAGTTTTTCTTTATGTGAGTTGTATCAATAGTTGTCACAATAGAAATTTAAACTATGAAAATGTTATATATTCATTTATTTAAAATGACAATAGTAAATGTACTATATATGGCAATATAGATAAAAGCTTTTTTTTTTATAGATTAAAGCTTTTTTCAGTATTTTCTGAAACAAAAAATAATTCAGGAAGAGGAGTGGTATTACTTTAGAATACTGTAAAATTTCTTCAGTTTCTGGCTTAACAAAAGACACCTGGATTCTCATTTTTGCATTTAATCTGTTGATTTATGTTATTGTGGTTAATGAATATAAAGAAAATCTTGGGTCAAACAGATATGTAGTTGGGAAAGAGAGATATATTTTAATAGTCTGTGTAGATATGTGACACTTTTCTTTGATAACACATCAAAACTCAGTAAGTGTAATTTCTTAAATGTTAATTGTAAATTGAATCTTGTGGTTGCCCCATGAGGAGTGGGACTGACTCTCCATTCAAAATTTGATTTGGATGTTGGGGCCTATGATGCCACAGATGCAGCAAGGGGGTATGAAAACAAATTCATTGGTCATGTAATGAGCCTCTGGGACCTCCCAAGCAGATCCTCTCTTGACTTGGAAGAATAAGGAGAGGCAACTGGCTTTGCCTTTCATTGTGGTCGTGACGTAGGACTGGGATGAGAGGTCTCATCCCAGGGTTTGAGCTTACCCAGGTGCCAGTGGAGAAAGTACATGGACTTTCTTATCAGCTTATCTCTTATGGGTCAAGAAGAGGGAAGGGTGGCATTTGAAAGCTGCCATTTGAAAGTAATGAAATGTCAAAACATATCAATGAAGTTTTCATACTTAAATATATTAAAATCTATTGATTTTGTACTTTCAATGGATCTTTCATTCATGAATGATTTTGAACATTTTTTGTGATCATTAGAAAAATTCTGTGAGTTGTGCAGATCTTCCAAATATTGATCCATTTTCTTATATAATATACATTTCGGGATCCCTGGGTGGCGCAGCGGTTTGGCGCCTGCCTTTGGCCCAGGGCGCGATCCTGGAGACCCGGGATCGAATCCCACGTCGGGCTCCCGGTGCATGGAGCCTGCTTCTCCCTCTGCCTGTGTCTCTGCCTCTCTCTCTCTCTCTCTGTGACTATCAAAAAATAAATAAAATAAAATAAAAATTTAAAAAAAAAAAATATACATTTCATTTTAATATCATTATTTATCAGAAGAGCCTTTAAAAGTTGGGAGTTGTCAAGCTCATCATAGTAGACAGAAATTTTCCAAAATTATAACTGTAACATAAAAGCTAAGCTTGAAATTTATTATTAGCTACAAATCATATCAGTTATTTCTCTTGAAGCAACAAGTCATTTTCTTCATTTTTGTGACAATATTTGTCAAATATAATAGCCTAAACAACTATAGTTTTCCAGTCATCCTTTCAAGTAAAAATGATGTTCCATGTAAACATGGTTACTGTAACTTTATTTAAATAACAATGACAGTGAAAATGTCACATACTATGTTTGTATATTATGAAAATAATTTTTATTTTTGTGGACCCCCAAAAAAGATATTGAGCACCCTTAAGCATCTGTGGCCACACTTTTAAAACTGCTAATGTAAAGGAGATATAAGAACTAGCCTCAGTAAATGGTAGGAGAACATTCCAGAAGGAGGGGAAATCAAATGCGGAGAGAGATCCTAAGCCAACAGCATGCTTCATGACTGGATAGAAAAGAATGGAGATTGGTGTGACAGGAAACACTGTAAGCAATGGCTAAGAGTGGTAGGAAATGAGACAGTTCAAAGTGAGATAGGTGGCAGAGGTAAGGTGATGGAGTTTTAGAGTATACTAGGACATATCTGGGGAGTTTTGAGCAAAAAAATGATACGATTTGCAAGTTGCAGAAGTATTATTTTAGTTATTGTGTGATGAAAAGACGATATGTATATATTGCAGAGAAATACATTAAAATTGAAAGTGGAAAGACCGATCAGAAAGCTATTGAAAAAATTGAGATGAGGGATAAGAGTTTAGGCAAAGGTAATAGCAGTGAATAGGGTGAGAGGTGGTTGGATTTTGTTATATATTTTTAAGGTAAAACTAATATCTATGCATGAACTTGGCTATATAGTGTTATTACATTATAAATAAAGAAATATCAGGAGCTTGGCTTGAATATGTTCAGTTTGAAATACCTATTGAATATTCAAGTAAAAATATGACAAGACAATTGGATATATTATGGAAGTTCAAAGTAAGGTCTAAGCTGGAGACAGAGAGTGAGAGGGTATCCAAGACTATCTGAAGAGTTATTTTAAAATAGCTTTTATTCACTCTAGTCTCATTTAAAAATTTCTAGAAAATATTAAGAAAGCAGAGTCTCTGCCTTAATATATTATTGATATAAAGTAAAAGACTACCATTTACTGAACATTCAGTATATACCAGATTCTGTGCCATTCTTTACACACGTTATTTAATTTCTCCTCATACAACTCTAAAATCCCCCCCTCTAAAATCCCTACTACAGATGAGGAAACAAGAGTCAGGAAGGCCATGCTGTTTCTCCAGGATCAAACCAGGACACAGATTTGAATTCAAATTACACACCCACTTAAATGTATATAAATATTCTAATCTACTTAATAGATATTTACATTTAATGGCTTTTTCCAATTTTCTCAGGAGTAGGGCATAGAAAAATGATTGGATCTTGAAAAAAATTCTTCTCTCTAAATACCAACATGACAAGTGTAACTTCCAAATGAAGCTTTGTGACCATAATGCTGTGTTTCATTCAACATTACATGACATTTGAATTAAAAATGAATATTACTTTAATCAAATAAGAATTAAAAGTAGTGCTGACAATCTTGAGCTAGATTAACTCTATTTTTATCCTCAGGGAGAATCTTGTGAACATTGAAATAAACTATAGTGACTTAAACTATAAGATAACTCAGCAGCAAAAAGCAGTGAGTGTGTCTGAGTTACTTGGTAAGTGTTCTTTAGTCATTTCTCAATTTTTAAGACATCTCCTATCAGATTTTCTTTTGTCCTTTTGTACTTAAGCTTTTAGCTTATCAATGAAGAAGAAGAGATAGTGGTTACCTTTCTTTTTTTATTATTTTTAAATTTTATTTAAATTCAATTACTTAACATATAATCTATTATTGGATTCAGAAGTAGAGGTCAGTGGTTCATCAGTCTCTTATAATACCCAGTGCTCCTTACATCACATGCTCTCCTCAATGTTCATCACCCAGTTACCCTGTTCCCCCAAACCCCTCCCCTCTAGCGACCCTCGGTTTGTTTCCTAAGATTAAAAGTCTCTTATGGATTGACTCTCACTTTGATTTCTTCTTGTTTTATTTTTTCCCTCTCTTCCCCTATGATCCTCTATTTTGTTTTCCTGAATTCCACATATGAGTGAGATTATATGGTAATTTTCTTTCTCTGATTGACCTATTTCACTTAGCATAATATCCTCTAGTTCCTTCCATGTCTTGGCAAGATTTCTTTTTTTTTTCTGATGGCTGAATAGAATATGATATATATATATATATATATATATATATATATATATCACATCTTCTTTATCCATTCATCCGTTGATGAAAATCTGGACTCCTTCTGTAGTTTGGCTACTGTGGACATTTGTGCTATAAATATTAGTGCTTGTCTTTCATCTGTCATTTAAATCTGACACTTTCAAAAAAAAAAAAATCTGACACTTTCCCACTCCTCAGACACACCTCCAGTAAACCTCACACCCATTTTCACAAAGAGGCTGACATTCATATCCACACCCAGCATCTTACTTTCCCTTCAGACACCACCCCCTTCCCCAGCAAATGACTACTGTTGAGTGTTTCAACAATCTTACCTCTGAGTAGAGTATCAGGCTTCTCAGACCTCCACCCAGACTGGGTTGAAGAGACTGAGCAAGCAAAATTCAACCTCTAAGTTACAACAATTGTCTGTTCACATCCTTAACAAATTTAATTGTTGATTTCCTAGATCTCATTTAAAATTTAGAGGAAGTCATATAGGAGACGATAGAGTCAGACACAGGCAAAATGACAGCAGTCACACACTGGCAGTTGAGCCCCTGAATGAGGAGGAAATATATAAATTCTTCAAAGCTCTAGGGGCAATTGACACTTGATTACCATGCTTTACAAAAATAGCATGATCCTAAAATGGCCCAGGGAAATGAGAATAAGATTCATAATGTAATCTGTTTAAGAAGTCAGTGCTCCAATAGTCAAATTCATAGAGACAAAAAGTTAGATGGTGGTTGCAAGGGGCTAGGGAGAGTGGGGGATTGGGGAGATTTTTTTTTAATGGGGTGTGGAGTTTCAGTTGGGAAAGATGAAGGAGTTCTGGAAATGGATGGTGGGGATGGTTGTTAAATGTGAAGTGTGAAGGTACTTAATACCACAGAACCATACACTTAAAATCTGTTAAAATGGTAAATTTTATGTCACATTTTACAACAAAAAAAGCACAAAGAAAAAAGACAAATATAGGTTTTTAAAATTTCTTAAACATAAAAATTTTAATTCAATATGTGTTAATATGTTGTTGGATGAAATATTACAAATGCTTAAAAAGAAATAGTTTTCCAAATTGCTTGGAATTTGTTGCTGGAAAACATCATCACTCAAGAAAGCCATCTGAAGGTTACATTTCTGTTCTTCATTCAACACATGGAAATGGATTTATAATTGTCTAGGATGTTTTAATAATTTGCCTAGATTTCATGTCTTCCTAAATCTTTGAGTTATATTTTTGGAAAGGTTTTATAATTGCTTTCTCTTTCTCTCTCTCTCTCTCCCCTGTCTCTTATTTAAGGCACTGGTTGGTTAATTCTTTCTCTATAACTTTTTCCTTTTGGGGATGATTTATATAAATATTATTTTAAGATATTATTAGTTGCCCATTACTTTATTCATACCAAACTTTTAAAATAATACAATTAACTTATCTTATGTAATATCAGTTACAATTGACTTATTAGCTTCAAATAATTTAAATTCTAGTAATGTTTAATTTGCTTTTTATTACAAAAATGATTCATTCAATTTTTGAGTTTTTGATTTTATTGCAGCAGATGTTGGCGGCCAGCTGGGCCTATTTTGTGGGGCCAGTATGATTACAATTATAGAAATTATTGAATATATATTCACCAATTTCTACTGGATATGCATTTTGTTCTTGCTGAAGATACCCAAAATGACACAGGGGGCTCCTCCACCTGGGCATCATCTGGAGAAGAGAAATCACATAGAAGAATGCTAATGTTCATGAGGGACAAAAGCTTTTGGTCTTCTTTTCATAATACCTTCAGATTTATTCATGACTAATTCATTGTTATATAACTTTAGCATATATATATATATATATATATATATATATATATATATATATATATATTAGGTACTGTCATGTTTTTTCACTATTGAATTCCCAGCACCTGTAACAGTAGAGATTGTGTAGTAGGCATTTTATAATTTTTTTTAATGAATGAGTGTGTAATGCAAAAAAGACATGCTTTATGACTGGATATGCAAATTGCACCTGGTAAATGAACTCTATGAGGAGACAAGATAATTATTTATTGAGAAACCAATATGTGTAATTTGTGCTTTCCAAAATTTCAGATAATCTTTATTTTCACTAAAATTCAACATAATTTTATTTTGTCTGGAGACTTCTACTGTCTATATAACTTTTGGAGAGGCAGGGATCTCTATTTCCTACTCAGGTGAATACCTAAAATAAATCTATTTAAAAACAAAGTTAAATTTATGGTATACTGGGAGCACATAGTATTTTGTCATTTCCTCCAAGTATCTCCATCTACTTATTTAACCTAGAGAGAAAATTCAAGATTTGCAGTGTTCCCATCTCCCTTTTGGAAAATCAACCTGTAATTTAGGCTCTCAGAATATTCAGTTGATGCTGAATTATTCAAAGGTCATGTCAAATACATTTAAGAAATAATTATCGAGTCATAAAATTCTCCCCCAAATTCATTCTAGTATTACTGGATCTTCTTTCCTCTCTGGCCACATGATAATAATTTTTGAAAAATCTTAAGGTGTTGTTTTCAAGTTTAATTATAAGCAAGTGTGAATGCCCTGGAAATGAAGCCAGTGCAATCAGACAGGACTCAGGCAAATGAGAAATATGTATACCTCATGACTTGGAAATCCCAACCATGATAAATACTTCATAGAAATTCTCTCACAGACATGTGACAGACTAGTTTCCTCATCTACATAGCAGTCAGTGTCTCCCCACTGTCAGCTGTGTGAGGACATGCTATGGAAGATAAAGCAGCAGAGAGACACTATGGATTAAATGTGATCACTCTCAAATATTAGTACACTGATAAATCTTAAAAATAAACTATTAGGTAGAAAAAAGCTTAAAGGGCACCTGGGTGGCTCAGTAGTTCAGCATCTGTCTTTAGCTCAAGTCATGATCTCAGGGTCCTGGGATCGAGCCCCCAGTTGGGCTCCCTGCTCAGGAAGGAGTCTACTCCTCACTCTCCCTCTGCCCCTCGCCTCTGCTCATGCTCTCTCACTGGCTCTCTCTGTGTCTTAAATGAGTAAGTAAAAAAATATTTTTAAAAAAGAATAAAGTTCCCTTTAAAAAAAAGAAAAAAGCTTAAATGCGTAAAACACTCCCAAAGGCTATCATGCAATAGTTCATGTAAATCAAATATGCATGCATACAGAACATATATATGTCTTAAGAGAACATGTACTTAAAAAGGAAACAAAAATATAGCATTAAATATTTACATAAAAAACACATTAGAAAGATTGCCTGTAGTGGAAGGGGGAATGAGAGGTGGGGAAATAGAACAAAATGAAATAAACAAGGTAAATAAACAGAAAATATAAGACGGATGAGAGTGCAATGTGAAAATTCACCCATTTCTCTGTCCTGTGGACCAAAAAAATTAGAATAAAATATTTGGCTGCAAAGCCATGTGTTTTGTTTTGTTTTGATGTTTGTGAAAAATCATTTGTTGTGTTAATATTAGTATGACTGAATCTCAGGCTTAATACAAGGCAGCTTCTCACTTTTAATTCTTCTTTGCTTCTCCAAATTTATTTAGCAAAACCTAGGAGATAGTATTCTTACTCTTTTTTCAACATGTTGAAAAAATTATTTAAATAATCTGTATTGTGAGTGAGTCATGGAAGAAGGATTTCATAAGTATTGTTGCATGCCTAACATAAAATGAGAAAGTAGCAGAATATAATCGGGATGCCTCCTATTTTTTGGACTTGATGAATCCTGAATTATAAGAAATTCTAAGTATTTCACATGACTTTCACTAACTTATCTTCCTATGCTTTAAAAATCACAAGTATATATTGTTTAATTTTTTTTTAATTTTTTTTATTTATTTACTTATGATAGTCACAGAGAGAGAGAGGCAGAGACACAGGCAGAGGGAGAAGCAGGCTCCATGCACCGGGAACCCGATGTGGGATTCGATCCCGGGTCTCCAGGATCGCGCCCTGGGCCAAAGGCAGGCGCCAAACCGCTGCGCCACCCAGGGATCCCGTATATATTGTTTAAAAACAATTAAATAAGGATTGTTATAATGAAAAAGGTAATTGATTAAGAACAGAGATTCTTAGAATGTAAGCTTCACTTCACTTAATTAATACCCAAAATCCAAGACTCTAGACTCGGGAACAATGCCAGTCAAGAGAATTGGGCAATGCAGAGCAACATAAGGAGTAGCTTTTGCATCCTTAAATCAATAGATCAGAATTACTTTGGGAAAACAATAAATATTATGGATTTCGTGAGGTTTTGATGCCTAACGGTTGTCATCATGACCTTGGTTTAGAGTAGCAAAAGCTCTAAAATAGATTGCCAGAGACCTATCTTATTCATAGACTTTGCATGATACAGCTTTGGAAAGTTGGAAAAATTGATTGAAAGAAAGAAGTTGAATGAAAGGGGAAATGATGGAAAATAGGAGGCTGCTGTTTCTGTTAATCACTCTTGTAAAAGTGAAATTACTGATGAGGAAAGGGAAAGAAAATGAAACACAAAACAAGGTAAAATCAAGACTGGTATACAAAACAAACAAACAAAATGGGCCTTATTTTTTGCCCAAAGTTCTAGTGGGAACTTGCCAAGATACAGTGCTCCCTCATGAGGCTACTTTATGACTATTACAAATTCACCATCTCCATACTATTCGGTAACAGGTCAGAGGAGAGCTGGACCATGGCTGAAAAGTACCATCAATTCCCTATGAATCTTTGCTATCTTCATTTCTTTGCTTAAATGATCAAGGGGAAAATAACTGAGTAGAAAACACAATGGAATGGAGGAGACTATTTGGGATGAGCATTAATCTTTGGTTAGTTGCCATGGTCAGCATCTGAACAATTTCCCAGAATTTTATTTTTATTTTTATTTTTATTTTTTTTAATTTCCCAGAATTTTAAATATACAAGTATTACTTCTTTGGGAATGGATGAAGGTGGGGATACAAAGAGTCTGTGCTTTGAAAGACAAAGTTACAGCTCTGTCACCTACAGAAAAAAATGGAGTGGTTCTGAAGCATTTGAAATATGGGTATGAGCAACCCTAGGCTTGTAACACTATAACCGATAATGAGCCATCCTCCAGTGATACAACCCTGGGGTAAATAATATTGGAAGTCGGGATCCCTGGGTGGCGTAGCGGTTTGGCGCCTGCCTTTGGCCTAGGGCACGATCCTGGAGACCCGGGATCGAATCCCATGTCGGGCTCCCAGTGCATGGAGCCTGCTTCTGCCTCTGCCTGTGTCTCTGCCTCTCTCTCTCTCTGTGTGTGTGACTATCATAAATTAAAAAAAAAAAGAATAATATTGGAAGTCAATAAAGGTTTGGGCCCCTTACATAGCCCTCCTGTTAAGAGGAGACAGGGTCATATAGGAACTCAACTGAAGCTGTGAAGGTGAATACCCAAAAACCTGAAAGAACCACTGGGAGCGTGCATCGGTGCTGCAGGGGATGACATTATTGCTAACAAGAAACTGCAGATTGGAGAGCAAAAAAGAAAAAAAAAAAACATTTTGTTGTGGCTTTACCTATACTTGAACCCATAGTTCCCAAGTAATGGGAATGGACCCATTCCACATTATGCGGCTCACCTGGGACTACCTGGAAGTGCTGGCCCACTGCCTGTAGTAGCGATAATTCCATAATCTTTACATTCCTAATGGTACATTTTCTTGGAAATGGACAAAAGGGAACACTATTGGAAGGCTATTTCTGCTACTTGCCTGTGAGGCGATGCTATGGGGGAATCTGAAACTCTCACCTAGAGAGGGCAAGTCTGTGTTAAGACAGGTAAAAAAAAAAAAAAAAAATGGATAGGTAGAAACCGTGCAAGATGGGAAAGCAGCACATAAATGACAAGTAACATTGGGAAAGAATACCACCATTTTATTCCCTGAGAGGCAGCCTCAAAACAAGGGTCCTATGCTCATTTGCTTTCCTCTGAGAGAGAAAAGTGGCCTGATGCCAAACTATAAAGTTGACCCAATAATGCTATTTGAGGTACTTGAAGAAAAGATATGAACTGGCGTCCCTTGGAGGCCTGCCTGTTTTTCGAGTGAGTTGGAATTATCCAACTTTGGGTCTTGTTTTTTGAGTCATGTTTATCCTATTCATACTTTTGTATAGCCATAAATCAGTAATGATTCACCCAAAGAATCTTCAGGAAGGACTGAAACTGGAAGTGGAGTATTTTTAACTCCCATTCTCTAGGGAGCACTATTCATGGAGGTGCATAAAATACAGCAGGTAGAAAGTAGCAACAGCACTTATGGAGCTTAGCCAGCATTGTCTCACTATCCTGAGACTCGGTGCCTGAGAAACAGGATTTGCTGTGTGGAGCCAAGTGATTTAGGTGTTATCAGAGGCTGCCTGGCCTGGAGAGGTAATGTATAGAAACGAAAGACTACAGAGATTTCTAAACCAATGGAGCATAATACTGGCTAACCATCCTGAGAAAGGGCTTGTATCCTTAATCAAGAAGGATTTGGCTATTAGGAAACCTCGTGTATTAAAAGTTCAGTGGCATAAAAAGAAATGAGCTATCAAGCCTTCAAAAGACATGACGGAAACTCAAGTGCATATTGTTAAGTAAAAGGAGCCAGTCTGAAAAGACAACATACTGTGTGATTCCAACCATATGACCTTCTGGAAAAGGCAAAACCCTGAAAACAGTAAAAAGAAAAATCAGTGGTTGACAGGGCTCCAGGAGAGAGAGACAAAGAGAGAGAGAGAGAGAGAGAGAGAGAGAGAGAGAGAGAAGTAGGTGATGCCTGAGAGATTTTTAAGGCAATGGAACTATTTTGTGTGATACTGTACTGATGGGCATAAGTTATTAGACATTTGTCAAAATCCATAGCATGTGTCAAACAAAGAGTGAACCCTAAAGTAAACTCCAGACTTTAGTTAATAATAATACATTGGTATTGGGTCATCCATTGTAACAAATGTACCAGATTAACGCAGAATATCGACAATAGGGGGAAGGGGAAGTGCTGGGAGGAGGTGTATAGTGGAATTTTGTACTTCCCACTCAATTTTTCTGGACACATAAAACAGCTAAGAATAAATAAATAAAGTGTATTATTTTTTTAAGGGGCCATGGCTTAAGGGATGCCAGACTCAGGCTAGAGGAATGTATTTGTGGAAACACTATGTATAGACTAAAATGAGATGTGTTTCTGGTAGGTAGGAATGCACGATATATCATTGTTACTTCCTGGCCATAATGCCATGAATCAACCAAGAACTTTCCCCATGGTGCATCCAAATGCATCCAGATGTCAGGTTGGTCAGGAGGCAGAGGGTCAGCCCTTCAAAGTGTTACCTGGAATCCTATGTTGTTGAAAAGTGCTTCTTAAATTTTGCTCCCCTTATCCCAGATGGGACCTGAAGTTTAGTGAGCAGTGGCCTCTGGTATCTGTTTTTGTAATAGGAAATGCATTTTTATACAGAAAGAAATCTTTGGGGGAAGATTTGTAGAATAACATGGTAATCTTGAGGGAGATATAGTAAACAAAGCTGATTTTTAATCTCTCCACCACAGCTATATGTTACAATGAAAGATTTAGAGTTTTAATTATGGATTTAAAGCTACATGAAACTTGACAGGCAATGATCCCAGGATGAGGCTGTATTTTCAGAAGTTAACTGAAAATTCCCCAGTGATGTCATACTCATGGAAATTGAGTATTAAATGTCATTTAAATGTTTCATATGCTGACAAATCACAGTATACCATTCAGTTCAATATGAATTCTGTCGGTGACCTGGATGTGTTGAATACATTAGTACATTCTTCTAAGGCACCGGCATAGTTTCTCTCTCTATTAGAAGTAAATTAAAATCACCTTCAGGTTATTTTCTTTATTCTCCTGAACCCAAAAGGAGACTTCCTACAAAAAAATGCACTAAATCAGGGGCGCCTGAGTGGCTCAGGCAGTTAGGCATCTGCCTTTGGCTCAGACAATGATCCCAGGAGTTTG
This sequence comes from Nyctereutes procyonoides, assembly GCF_905146905.1. NCBI lineage: Eukaryota > Metazoa > Chordata > Mammalia > Carnivora > Canidae > Nyctereutes > Nyctereutes procyonoides. The sequence continues at coordinate 10,836,691 of NW_026575122.1, forward strand.
GGATCAAACCCCACATTGGGCTCCCTGCTGGCAGCCTGCTTTTCCTTCTCTCCTTGCCACTCCCTCTACACGGTCTCTCTATGTGTGTCAAATAAATAAATAAAATCTTCAAAAAATGCACGAAATCATTTGTTTTGAAAGACAGAGAAAAAATTTAGTACATGATGATATATGTACATATATATATTCTAATACTATGATTATATAGTATCTAATACATATGATTATATGCATAAATATACTAATACGTGGTTAAGTTTCAGAATGCTTACTGAAAGAAAATAGTTCAGAGAAGGTGAGAAGAAATAACTTTGCATTGTTGGTAATATCAAAACAGAGCTGAATCCTGTGGATCAGATTGGTAGAACTTGGGTAACAGAGAGAAAGCAAGGCCTTCAGCATAGAGGCTTGGAACAAAAGCTTACAGCTGCAGATTTTTACAGTGTGTTTGCCAAATATCAAGATTAGTTTAGAGAGAGTGGAAGGCAAATCAAGTTGAACTGGAGATCCTTTTGAATAAAAAAGAGTGGTTAGAGTGGTTAGGTTATAGGGCTCCTTGAATTCTTATCTAAGGTCATTGAACTTCACCCTATAGAAATTGAGAAAGAGCCACTATTGCTTCTCGAATGAAGTGGTTAGATTGTGGTTGGAGACAGAATGAGCAGAAAAAAATTGAAATCTCCATGCACTGCCAATAGTACTGTTAACAGATAAAATTCTGGAGATCAATATGCAAGTACTTAGGCAGATTAAATATACACATTATTATGACCCAACAATTTTACTCTTAGAGACATAAATATGTATTATATATAACATATATTTGATATTATGTAGCATATTATGTTTGTATTATGTATATATCATATATATCACAAATATCATATATAAAATCTCTAAAAGTAAATATATAAGTATTTCTTCCAAAAGTACATATATTAAAAAAATAAAATAAGTAGAATAAAAAATAAATAAAAAATAAAAATAAAGAAGTACATATATATCTCTATATAAGTGTTTATGTATATGTGTGTGTGTACATGCTTGCATAAAATCTCCTAAGAGAGGAATTGTCACATAAAAACATGAAGAGACATATACATCACAACAGTGGGAGTTGGGGATATTTTGGAAGTCCATTAGTAAAGAAATATTATTTTGTGGGCTCATATTCATGACCCCCAATAAACCACCCCTCAAAGTAGTCATACCCATGGATAGTGTTCTCCCACACCGCGCTTACTATATGATTTGCTTTGACTGAGTCAAAGTGTAATATAAATAGAAGTCTTTTATGTTGGGGCTTGTCCCTTTGGAACACTGAGAGTCCAGCTGCCATGTGTAGGACACACAGAGAGAAAAAAGTCGTAGAGGAGGACCAAGATACCTAATAAATGAATAAACTCTTCTTAGTGTCCAGTTAAGAGCCACATGGAGTAGGAGAAGCACAAAGATGAATATGTTGTTTTAAGCCCTAAAGTTTAAATAAAGAGGATTAAATTTATGTAGATACGTGTGAATAATCAGAAAACAAGAGAGAAGAAAGAAAGTGAGAGAGACAAAGAAAGGGAAGAAGAAGGAAAGAAGGAAGAAAGGAAGGAGGAATGAAAGGGAGGAAGGAGGAAACTAGATGGCTACCTCTACTACATGGGAACTGCATGATTGTTATTATTCAGGATTCTTTAAAAGCTGTCTACAGCACTCATTTTTTAAACATGATTTAGAGAAGGAAAGGACACGAAGTTGCATGCTGCACGGTGGGACACATGGTCTCATAAATATGATGCAGACAACTGTAGAAGAAATCCATCTCTGTGATCTGGGCATGCTGGAGACAGAGAACTGAATGTAAAATACTTCTACTACACAGAGTATGACTCTCCACAGGTCAGAGGTTGTCAGAAAATCTAAATGACAAGGAAGAAAAAATAATAATAAGAAAAAAATAAATAAGTAAAAGACAAGGAAGAGAAATCCACTTCAGGATACATACTAGTAGTAAATGCTCAACTGCAAATAAAAATTATGAAAGAAATAGAATAAAAAAAATGTCCATATTAACAGAGTACCCATATCTCTATTACGTAGTATGTCCTAAAGAGTTTGTAAAAACAAACATTCCACTCATTGGGGGCTTGTCATACCCCCGAGAAGGAATAAGAATGATCTGGAAATACATGCAAATGTACTCAGCTTCACTAATCCTCACAGAGACACAGACAATTAATGAGGGCCTTAGAGATTTAATAAATATAAAAATACTAACAACACTACTTGAAGTTACTGACAGTACAGGAACACAGACCTATTTTTAAACTACTAATTCATCTCATTATGAAGGTAATTTGGAAACACATTAAGCATTGTCAAGAAATTTCTCTTCTTGAAATTTATTCTCTGAAACCAAGAAGAAATGGGCACCAAAATTTATGATTAAGGAGGCTTATGGTAGCATTATTTGTAATGGTTAAAAAATGGAAACAAATTTAATTTTAAAAAATTTGTTAAATTAAATTTAATTAATTAAAATTAATTAATTTAAATTAATTTGTTAATTAATGATTATCCAGAGATATTTTGGATTGATATTGGAAAATTCTCACAGATTATAAATGGTATATATAATATTATTCAAATTTTATCAAAGACTATATAAAATTTGATTATATGTGAGGCTTAATTAGAAGACAAATTTCAGTATTTGTCAAAGCATATAGAATATGGAGAATAGAAAACAGGAACTGAATGGTAGTTTAGGCATACAAGCTAGAGAAGCCTCCAGAACAAATATACAGTATGCTATATTTTGATTAAATATAAGAAAAATCATCAACAAATTAATAAAATTAAAAGTATTATCACATTAATTACCTAATTAAAAGATTAATCAACTGTGGCCAAGTAGATTTTTATCTCAAGAAGGCAAGAGTAGTTTAATATGTAGTAGTTCATTGATACGGTATAAGATTTCAAAGCATATAAACAGCTGATTATCTTAATCAATGCTAAGCAAGTTATTTGATAAATGTCAACATCTTTGCCTGGATATACAAAGGGCTTAAAAAAACTAAGAAGGAAATTTTGATAACATTGTAGAAAAAAACAAACTTGAGCTGCTGGCGAGGGTTACACTTCGTGCTGAAAGTCCAGAAGCTTTGCCATTAAAATTGGGACATAACAGAGAAGCACATTAATGTTTCACCGTGTGTGGGAAGTCCTGACTAATTCAGTGAGTCACTAAAAAGATAATTATTAGATATAGCGATTGAAAACAGGAAAAAAACAATATTATTTGTAAAGGTAATGATTACCTAGAAAAAAATAATCTAGTGCAAATTATGAAAACTAACATACAGAATGTACAGAAACTAACTTCAGAAATATTCAGGATTTTTATGATGAAAGTTATGAAAATATATTGAAAGATGTAAGATAAACACATATAGAATGAGACAAAGGAATTGAAAAATTGCGTTTTGCTAAATTATTAAATAGGTTTATTATTCTAATCAATAGCCTGTTGGGCTCATGGTTTTGTTTTGTTTAGAAATTTAATAATACTAAGATTTATCTTTATCTAATAATATAAACATAGTTATATTTCAGAGGGAAAAAAAAGCAGTAAGTTTTGAGGTAAGGGGTAGTGAATCTTTCTTACCAGATGTTTAAAAGTATTTTAAGAATTTATGTAAAGAGGGGGCACCTGGGTTGCTCAGTGGTCGAGCATCTGCCTTTGGCTCAGGTCATGATTCCAGGGTCCTGCAATCGAGTCCCACAACAGGCTCCTCCCTCTGCCTAAGTCTCTGCTTCTTTGTCTCTCTTGAATAAATAATAAGATAAAATATTTTTAAAAAAGAATTTGTGGAAAGAACACCATAGTACTGTTGGAGAGATGACCAGCAGGTACATGGCAAAGCTGGATAACCCTAAAACAAAACCCAGTAAAAGTTCAGTACCTAATAAATCAGCGTTACAACACATTAGGGGAAAGAAGCATATTTGAATTTGCAGCCAGCTAATTGGATTTTACAATTTCAATTCTTATTTCTTATATACCATCATAAACTCAATATCAATCAAGATGAATACAAGAGGGAAGAGGAAAACCATAAAATGTAAAAGACTACAAATATACACTCTTCAGATGATTAAAAACTTCCTACATGTAGAGGCAAAGAAACATCATAGAGGTAAAAATGGTATATTTAACAACATAGAAATCCTGTATATGAGATATATGATGAAGTGTATTCAACAACAACCAAGCAACTGAGAAAAATATTTGCCACAACTATGACGAAGAAGCCAATGCTTTATAAGCAAGGACATCATTGTAGCGTTATTCACGATAATGTAAAAGTTGGATTTCCAATACCCAGCAAGTGACGAACTATGAATAAATTGTGGATCAGCTATATAATGAAAAAATAACTAGTCATTAAAAACCATGACCAGATATGCTATATGTTGGCAAATTGAACTCCAATAATAAACAAATAAATACATTAATTGATTAATTAATTAAAAATAAAAACCATGACCAGGAGCTAGGGGACAGGTAGTTGCCAAAAGCATGCAGTTTCCATGCCGAGGGTAGCAGTGCATGCTGGGTATCTTAAAAATCTCTTACGCTGGATCAAGGGATAATTATGAACTGTGTCAGACACCCTGGCATGTACATTCTTTCTCATACTGCTTTCTCATACTTAAGGAAACTAGAAAGACCTAGAAGGCCTGGTTGCTCCAGGTACACTATTCTTCTGATTTCTGGAATGCATGTCACTTGAACTTGCCATAGGTCAAGCACTGGGGTGTTCTTCCTTCAAAAATTTGCAATAATTACCTCATATCATTCAAGTATTTGCTCATGTGCCTCTCACGGAGGCCAATCTCAACTCCCATTTTCAAATTGCAAGCAGCCCCAGCCCCATTCCTGTACTCCTGATCTCCTTTATTCTGTTATTTTTTTTTTTTACCCATTAAACATATCACCTTCTATTCTTTAGTATACTTTTGTATTAGTAAATGCTCTACTTCTTGTCTGTCACCTTTTCCCAGAATGTAGTCTCCCAGGGTATAAGGAACGTTGCCCATTTTCCATTGATCTATCCCTTCCTCTTAGACTATAGTCTGGCTTATTGTGGGAGCTCAGTTAACATGGGCTGAGTGAGGGAGCAGGTCCCACTTCAATGTAGTAGGGTAACCCACATGCACCAGAAAAAATGGGCTGGATCTCACTACTCCCTCTGTCTCCAGTGTCTTAGTGCTGAGGCCTGGCTCTGCTAATCCAGTTGAGAAAAATCATAGTTCATCCATTAGATGAAATTTTATGTAAACATTATATAGCCACTTTATGAAAAATGTTAAAGACAAGGAAAAATGCTTGTATATAACATTGAGTAAAAAGGGTAGGTACAAATTTTTGTAATTCTTAAAAAAAATTTTTATTTATTTATTCATGAGAGACAGAGAGAGAGACACAGAGAGAGAGAGGCAGAGACACAGGCAGAGGGAGAAGCAGGCTCCATGCAGGGAGCCCGATGTGGGACACGATCCCAGGACCCCAGGATGAGGTCCTAGGCTGAAGACAGCGCTAAACCACTGATCCACCCTGTACAAGGCTCCCCCTGTAATTCTTAATACAAAAAATATAAACAGAAAAATACTGCTAATATATATATAGCAAGCGTACTTTCTGAGAAATAATTTTTTTTTACTAAACGAAGTAGAGCATAACACAGTAAGCTGTTTTTAAGTGTTTAAATTACTTTTTATAGTTAAGGGAATCTCCTAGCCAAAAATATGGAATAGTTTTGCTCCAGGTACCTGTTGGTTAATTTGATTTCATTTTATTTTTTTTTATTTCATTTTAGATCTAGTACTTAGACTCTAGATTCTTCCTTTCTCTCCCTAAGTAGTTGATCCATTAATAATTATTTCTACTGACATTACTCTGGGAGGAAGAGCTGTCTCTTCTCCCTCATTTATTTGATTTATTCAGTCATTTATTTATATGAATATGGATTCAGGAAGTTTGTTCTTATAGCCTTGCTTATAATCTAATATAATTTACTTTGCTGCTCAAGTCAGAGTCATAATATGAATCACTAAAGAAATCAGGTCCTTTCTTCACTTGGAACCTGCTCAACACCAGAAGAATGAGTAAGGATTTCATATTTCAGTGTCATAGAGATATTTGTTTTTAGTCAAGTTTGGCTGCATAAATAACTTATGCCTGGGAAATGGAACTTTTCTGTTATGGAAATATATTATTCCAGTTAATGATATTAAATTAATGTTGATACTTTTGTTTTTGTTGCTATTTAGCTTGATTCATGCTTTAATTTAATAAGGAGTAACGTTTCAAAAGTGATTTTTAACAATATGATGATTTTTGAATTATTAACATAATATAGTAGAAAATAATTGAAAAATCTACTTAAATTGTGTCATTAAAATGTGGATGAAGATATATAATCCCATGTAAACAATGTGTAATTCCTAAGTAAATTTCTGCGTAAGAACCAGGAGGACAATATGCTTCATCTTCACACTTAAAGTAGTTGTTGTTTATGGCAAACACCTGAAAAAAATTACCAGGGGAAAAAAGACAAGTGCATTGGCAAATCCAGTTTATCACATTTAAAAATTTTTGAGAAAAACCATGGGTGAATAAATTTCTGAGATAACCTAATAGATGTTTTAGTTCTAGAATGAAGGTCAGCATAATTTTGATTTTTTTTTTGACAAAAGAAAATGTTGAATACAATAAAATATTTTAAGTATACAGAATACTAATTAAAGTGCTAATCCATTAGCAAATTGTCTGTTGGGAGCTCATATATTTAAAAGTTTTAGGAACTTGTTAAGACTTGGCCTTTTTGTCCTTTGCTCTCTATGTTAAATATAGATTTATGGGAATGCCTGGTTGGCTCAGTTAAACAACTGCCTTGAGCTTGGGTCAAGATCTCAGGATCCTGGGATGGAGCCCCTCCTGGGGCTTCCTGCTGTGCAGGGAGTCTGCTTCTCCCTCTACCTCTCTTTCTGGCCCTCCTCCCCCACTCAGGTGCACATGCACTCTCTCAAATAAATAAACAAAATCTTTTAAAAAATAAAATGAAATTCAAATCTTTGTGTCTGTGATTCAATTTCTTTAGTACCTACAATTACAATTTTAAATCCAGCGGGAGGTGGGTGGAGGGATGGAGTAACTGGATGATGGGCATTAAGGAGGGCATGTGATATGATGAGCACTTAAATGCAAGTGATGAATTATGGAAAACTCTATAACTAATAATGTACTATATGTTAGCTAATTGAATTTAAATTCAAAAAATAAAGCAAATAAAAATGTGATTAATAACATCTTATAAATTTTCTAAGATACATATATTCACATATGTACACACTTGCACTAGTGGGGAAAGTGGAAGGTGTTTATAGGGAAATCTAGGTGAATTTAAATGAATAACAACAGATTGTAGAATCTGTATGTGGAGAAAAGGCTGTAATAAATAAATCCACAATCACTCAAAGAACAAAGTGCTAAGTGGAAAACACAGATGTTTTATAAATTATGCAAATATCATACCTCCTTCCCAGTGGATTCTCCAGTATTTGGAAGAAGGACACACAACAATCCGGAACTCCTACTGTGTGACAAAGCTGTAGCCTGGCTGTGGGGACTAGACTGGATACGCAGGCTTGAACCTGCATTCTCTCAGTCTATTTGACAAGAAAGCAAGTCAACAAAATTTTAGCAAATAGAAGAATGGCCATGGATTATGCCCAAGTACGATGGAAGCAAAGCCCTAAATTAAGGGATGGGAAATCAGGACAATTTCTTCTGTATTTCTGAGACACTTTGCTAGAGGACATAAGGAGGAAAATAAATATGACTTCTTCTTTTTTTTTTTTTTTTTTTTATAAATATGAGTTCTTTGGGTCAGCAACCCCTACAAATAAAACGAAAATGCTCCGGGATGTAGGCAAGGCGCGTGAGAGTGAGTTGGATGCGTTCACAGAGCATTCACTCAACATCCAAGGAGCCCGCACTCCTAGAAAGTGCCTTAATGGGGGATACAGTAAATGACTTTCTATCCCTACCTGTACGGCCCATCAGAGCGTAGTACTGGCATAAAACACTCCTACAACCTGAAAAGTCTAGGGGAAATCTGGTTTGCAGGCAAAACATAAGCCTATTGTCCTTAGATGGGCCATGGTGCTCTTCCAGCCAATCTCCTGCTGCAAAGCAGATGATCCTCTTGGTCTATATGTGTGATCATTGTCTTGTGACCTACTCGGAGTTTCATCATGTGTCCCTTCTCTGGACCTGCTTTTGCCCCTTGCCAGTGTCCCCAATGCCTCCAAATCCTGCCATTCAGTGTTAGTCTGAAGATTTGAGGCTAAAACCACCCGTCATATGTCCCTACACTCCATGCTCACTTGTCCAACGAGAACTCTATCACCTGACAGATAATAATCTAATGTTAAAACTCCCATCAGAAGCTGACCTCTCGCCAACTGCTCTGCTTCCCTATAATTTGGCAGTCACCAGAGCATGCTGGTTGGCAGCCTGGGTTCTGGCGTCTAGTTGCCATGTGTAATTATTCGCTCTTCCACTCACTTTGCTTGACTTCTGGCGAGTTATGCAAACTTGGTGTGCTGCATTTCCTTTTAAGTAAAATGGAGGTACAGCAGTGTGAAGAGCAAGAGGCAGGAATGAGCCCAGGGCAGCCAAAATGCCATGTGCCACTGCCTCCCCATGTCCAGTGCCAAGGTTCTGCTGCCACTGTCACCAATCTCAGCCCAAAGGCTGAAGAGGATGCTAAAGGACATAAAGTCAGAGTGAAGGATGAGAGATCTGCAAGGTAGCCTTAACCTGCACCTCCAAAGCCCAAGCCCAAGCCTAAAAAGGCCCCTGCAAAGAAAGGAGAGAAGGTGCTCAAGGGGAAAGAAGGTGAAAGTTGATGCTGGCAAGAGGAAATAACCGTACAGAAAATGAGGGTGGCCAAACAGACCAGACACAGAAAGCTAAGCGCGCAGGCCGTGCCACGTAAAATGTGTGCACTTTTGATAACTGTGTACCTCTGGTGACTGTATAGTTTGAAATACTGTTTTTTATCAAATTATATAAAAATGTGGGATTGTTTTAAGCTACGTGGGATTTTTTTTTTTTTTTTTTTTTTTTAGCACACAGAGCATTTCATTGCCGTTTTGGAGGAAAGGCATATGTCACTATTACCATATCCCCCAAGCTAGATTGATATGGGGGAAAACTCCTCTTCCCTTCTAGTTTTGAGAAACTTCCTTTGGGTTTCCAGGAGGAGGGATTCCTTAATATTGACACACATTAGCCACGTTGGCACAAACGTATTATAGTGTGAAAAAACAAAATTCATTATTTATGTTCTCTTCTTCTTCTCTGCCTTCACCACAGACTTGACTCCCTTAAACCCAGAGGCCTGATGGAACCTGACCCCCAGACATGGTTCCCAGTATGTCAGGCGATCTGGACTTTGCAGTGTCACCACAGAGATGTCATTCCCTCAAAGGATTTCCTTTTTTAGCTTGTGGATCTTCAAATTGGTGATTCTGCTACTTTCATTTCCCCAAAGGCAGGATTGGCTTGTGGAAAGTTGTTCAACAACATGCTAAATGTGAAACTGTGAACCCTCATTCTGATGTTCAAAGCATCCGATGAAGACTTCACTGGGCTTTCTAGTGGCTCACTGATTTCGCTAGCCCACTGAAGAAGGGAGTGCGAAAGTAGTTGTATGCTGTTAAGGATTGTCTGCTCGTGTCCTGCCTGAAGTACCATGATTGTTTATGACAAGTATCTTTAATAAAGCTGGATACCATTTGAAAAAATGAAATAAAATACACTGGAGGTGAGAATAACGGTATTGACCGATGGGTTACTGTAAGGATCAGCACATGTGTAATGTTCAAAATACTTTTGGGCTCATAAGGGAACCAGTGACAGGGATAGTAGGTGGTATTACCCCTCACTGTCATCAGTAGCATAGGTTTTTTTTATTTTATTTTTTATTTTTAGAGATATTTATTTATTTATTTATTTATTTATTATTATTTATGAGAGACAGAGACATAGGCATGAAGAAACCTCCCCCCTTGTAAGTAGGGCCAGCCCTAATCCAGAGGCAGCCCATCCAGTCTTCCTGAAATTTTAGCAACTAAAAGCATTCTGTTTACAATAAGAAAACCGTTTCCCCCCCACACACACCCTGATTGGAATGTCCCTGAATAGGTTCATGTTGACCCTCCCCAAAATCAACCTGGAGGCCATGCGACTCCCGCGGTTCTTTTGTCTTTAGGCAGTTTCTTTCCTTTTGCCTTTTAAAAGATCCCTGTAATTGCTAATCGGGGCTCTTTTCCTCCTCGGAGGCGGAGAGCCCGTTTGCCCAAACGTTCAATAAACCCTCTTGCTAATTGCATTTGTCTGTCTGGGGTCTGGGTCTCTGGGGCGTCCACCGGGCCACGTTGGCACCCGTGAGCCAGGGTCCAACAGGCAGAGGGAGGAGAAGGCTCCTCGTGGGGAGCCTGATGTGGGACTTGATCCCAGAACCCTAAGATCACAACCTGAGCCAAAGGGAGATGCTCAACCACAGAGTCCCCCAGGTGTCCCAAGGTTTGTAGCATTTATTCCACTTTTAACACTATTTTTAAAAGAACTTTTAAAAGAGATTAACATTTTAACAAATGCAATGAGTTATATATAAGAGCTGCGAATCTCCAAAAATTTGTAAATCAGGAACAACTTTTTAGCATGAGAGAGAAGAGCATGTGGTCGGTATGATAGGCACATTTTATCCCACTAATGTCTGAAGAGCTCCTACATTTCAGGGATATTTTATTGAGCCCAAGTGAAGTAAAAATTGCTTCCACAAGTGTGCAAAATGGCTAGTAGTTATCCGTTGCATAATTCATTTTCAGTCAGTACTTTGGTAATATTCTTGTCAGGTGTAAAAATAGGCTCAGTCGACAGGGAAAGAGCAACTTTTAACAGGAATACAAATGAAAAGGAGAAATGGAATGTGGGTGGTTACTCAATGAGAAACTAGGTCTTCACTGTCTTAGCTTTGTCAGAAGACAATAGGTGCTGCTTGGTGCTTTATTATTTCTTCTTGCAAACCTTGCAAGAGAATTGTCAAGTGAAAATGCAACATTCTTTATAATTTTTATAATATTAGAACATTAAGTTGCTTCTGTTAGCAACTTATGAAAAGGTCCAATTTCTCTTTCCTTAAATATTTTTCTAAGAATCTCTCAGCTAGAGCTCATTTTCCTTTATTACTCTTATCACCATTTATATTATGTTATAATACGAGGAGTGTTAAAGTTCAAAGGCTCTATTCAAAACTGAATATTATAAATTAAATTAAAAAACATAAGCATGTATATACTTTTTTTTCTTTATCCCATGACCCCTTTCTCTTTCAACAATTCAGCAATTTTTTTGTTTTGTTTTCATAAATAACAAGGTATGATTCAATGTGCTGGCAAGGAAGAAACAAAACAACCAAATATTTCAGGTGAATATTCACTTTTTACAGAAGATCCATCAATATCCTGTGTAGTTAGACCTGAATTGTGCGATAATGGCCATCAGCTTCTAGTAACCACTGAGTACTTGTGTTGGACCCTGGCTCACGGGTGCCAACGTGGCCCGGTGGACGCCCCAGAGACTCAGACCCCAGACAGGCAGATGCAATTAGCAAGAGGGTTTATTGAGCGTTTGCGCAAACGGGCTCTCCACCTCCGAAGAGGAAAAGAGCCCCGATTAGCAATTACAGGTGTCTTTTAAAGGGCAAAAGGAAAGAAACTTCCTAAAGACAAAAGAACCGCGGGAGTGGCATGGCATCCAGGTTGATTTTGGGGAGGGTCAACATGAACCTATTCAGGGACATTCCAATCAGGGTGTGGGGGGGGAAACGGTTTTCTTATTGTAAACAGAATGCTTTTAGTTGCTAAAATTTCAGGAAGAAGACTGGATGGGCTGCCTCTGGATTAGGGCTGGCCCTACTTACAAGGGGGGGAGGTTTCTTCATTCCCTCCTCTTGTTTGGGCTGATTTTAACCTTAAAATCTTAGGGAACATTTTTTTTTTTTTTTTCAGTTTGGTGGGCCCGACATTGCTGAGTTAATACCAGAGCTTGGGTAATAGACAATCTTTCTCGGATGAACTGGAGCAGCCGGTTGAGGACGCAGGGGCCGAAAGTTAGCAGCAGGAGCAGGATAACTAGAGGGCCCAGAATGGTAGAGATTAGGGTGGTCAACCAGGGAGACTGGTTAAACCAGCTTTTAAACCAGCCCTGCTGGGCCTCCCGGTCCCTTTGTCTTTTATTTAACCTTTCCCTGAGTTTGGCCATGGAGTCTCTGATGACTCCAGAATGGTCTGCATAGAAACCGCATTCCTCTCCCAGGGCCGCACACAGTCCTCCCTCTTTCAGGAATAGTCAATCCAAGCCTCTCCTGTTGTGAAGTGCTACTTCTGAAAGTGGGGTGAGGGACTGTTCTAGCTTAGAAACGGACTGCACTAGTGTCCGTAGATCCTCATCTACAGCTGTTTGGAGTTCTATATAACGTTGTGAGCCCGGATCAGAGCAGCTGCACCAGTACCCACCCCGGCAGCGACCCCTAGTCCCAACATAACGGCTAAGGTTAGGGAGACAGGTTCGCGCCGAAAACGGGTGGGATGTTTATCATACTGATTTTCTAGAGTTTCAGCAGGGTGATAGAACACCCTGGGTATGATCTGCACCAGGACACAGAAGTCGTTTGAGCTATTTAGAACCTTAGCCGACACACAGGGGGTGAGGCCTTTGTTGCATGCCCACCAAGTTCCCGGCTGGGGCTCCAGGTAAGAATCAGTCCCCAAAATCGGGGTGGTAGTGTTGCAGAGTCTCTGGTAGCCCCGGGGGGGTGTTCCTATGCAGGTTCCCTGTCCTGTAACTTCTGTAAGGGTGAATTGTGGTTGGGAGTCGGGTGTGCATCCCTGAGTGCTAGTGATGTTATTATAGGTCCCTGAAGTAGCAATTCCCTCATAATAAGGGGGAGAGGAAGCAAGGCAGAGCCAACAGGATTTAGTTACATCGGGGCTGGTTCGATGAAGGGCCAGGAATGCCCCTATGATAAGATTAAACAGTCGTTGTCCCGTCTCGGGTGACGACCGAGGGGTTGGAGTGACCGCGGAAGTTAGTGGGTGCGGCGCTCCCTGCGGCTAGGGCCAGGGCAGCTCTTTGTTCCCCGAGGACCGCGTTAGGCCCGATCGCCACGGGGTCTGGGGATTCTATTTTTAGTTTAATTCTGAATATAAAACCATCATCTGTTCTTTCTTTGTATAACCTGAGTCCCCACGTATATCCATTGGCCCAGTAAGTAGCCCTTTTTCCGGGCTCCGTGAAGGATATCCGTAGGGGATGACACCACCCTTGGCAGGGCCCATAATTAAGGGTTTTCCATTTGCTAAATGTCGGGTGAGTATAGTTAGCCTTGACAGTGATATAATCCCAGGAGGAGGAGGGCCTCCATTCTGTATCCCCCGTAGTTTCACACCCCCAATTTTTACAATAAAAATATTCCCCTCCTCCACAGGTGGGATTTAGCCTGCGATCTCTGTGGTTCCCGGGACAGACATAAAAGGGAAGAGTGCTTAGTATGGCCCTTCTGTCAGGCGTGCCACATCCTCCCCATGGGTCTAATCCCAGTCGCCCTGGAGGGCTTTCTTGGTTAGGGGCTCTAGAGGTGTCGAAGTATCCCTCTAGGTCCCATGGGCTAGGGGCCCCTATGGTTAGCTTGCATAGGTCAGGATATAGGTCAGGCCACCAGGTTCCCACGGGGGCGGTCTTAGTTATAGACCAGACCTCGTCACCCCCAGACGTTAGTACCTGCCAGGTTAACCTTTTGAGGGCATGAGGGTCACCTCTGGCGGAGGTGAAGAGCGCTAGGAGAGGTAGGAATATAACAACTGTCATTGAACAATTTTTGAAAGTCTTATCTTGAGCGGGTTTTGGGTGCGGTGGAGCTTCCATTGGAGTGGCTCGTCCGGTCCGTCCTGGCTGGCGTCAGCGGTGCTCGTTGATGGGGCGCGCTGGACGTGTGAGGCGTGGACCCAAGCAGCAATGCCGTCTACCTTTAAGGCGGTTGGGGTGGTCAGTAGTACAGTATATGGGCCCTTCCAGCGGGGCTCAAGCGTCCTGGACTGATGTCTCCTGACGTAGACGGAGTCCCCGATCTGGAACGGGTGTGGGCCGGTTGTGTCTCTGGGGCGGTAGACAGCCGCAAGGGGTTTCCAGATCTGGTGCTGGATAATCTGGGGCGCCTTTAGCCTGTCCTGTAAACCGGGAGTGTTAGCAAGAGGGTCAATAGCAGAATCTAGTAAGTCCGTTACTGGTGGGGGACCTCCATAGAGAACCTCGTAAGGAGTTAGCCCATGGCGCGCGGGAGTGTTCCGGACTCGGAACAGAACCATAGGGAGGAGTTGGACCCAGTCTCTAGTGCCAGTCTCCAATGTCAATTTAGTTAGGGTCTCTTTATTGTTCTTTTCATTCTTTCTACCTGACCTGAGCTCTGGGGTCTGTATGCACAATGTAATTTCCAATTTATCCCCAGTAATCTGGCCACCAACTGACTTACCTGGGAGACGAAGGCGGGGCCGTTGTCCGACCCTATTACCTTGGGCAGTCCAAACCGGGGGAAAATTTCTTCCAGGATTTTCTTGACAACCACCTGGGCGGTTTCTCGCTTGGTGGGGAAAGCTTCTGTCCAGCCATTTCGTAGAAAGCTACTCCCATTGGTGTACCAGGTTGCTTCAGCATCTGGCAAAGGCTGGTCCGTCAAGTCCCCTCTGGTGCCATGGACTTCAGCTAGGATCTTTTACACAATCCTGTTCTGTCCTAGCCGCCAGGAGCAAATCATCCACGTACTGCAGAAGGACAAGGTCCGGATGGCCAACTCGGAAATCTGCCAAATCCCGATGCAAGGCCTCATCGAACAAAGTGGGGGAGTTTTTGAATCCCTGCGGCAGCCTTGTCCAAGTGAATTGTCCTGAGAATCCCGTCTCAGGATCTTTCCATTCAAAAGCAAAAATAGGCTGGCTTTGAGAGCTTAACCTTAGGCAAAAGAATGCATCTTTTAGATCTAACACCGTATACCAGACATGGCTTGGGGGTAAGGTGCTGAGCAAGTTGTAGGGATTTGGCACCGTGGGATGTATGTCCTCTGTCCTCCAGTTAACCTCTCGTAAATCTTGTTCCGGCCGGTAATCTCCTGTGCCGGGTTTTTTTTACGGGTAATAGAGGAGTATTCCAGGGCGACTGGCAAGGTATTAAAATGCCCAATTGTAATAGTCTCTGTATATGTGGCCGAATGCCTTCTTTGGCCTCTTTGCTCATTGAATATTGCCGGATCGATATGGGGGTGGCCGAGGGTTTTAAGTTTATAATTATGGGCGGCTGGTTTACAGCTAGTCCCATTCCGGCCGTTTCCACCCAGGCCTGAGGGTAGTTAGTGAGCCATTCAGAATCTAGGGGCTGCACGGCCGGTGGAGAGTCCTCGTGCAGCCGGTGTTCATCCTCTAGGCGCAAGGTCAGTACCTGGAGGGGCTGCCCTGCCGCGCCAGTAATAGTGGCCCCTTTTTGCTGAAAATGTATCTGGGCCCCTACTTTTGAAAGAAGGTCTCTGCCTAGGAGAGGGTAAGGGCAGTCTGGGACCAGTAAGAAGGAATGCGTTACTTGCCCAGTGCTCAGGTGGACCTTCCGTTCGGTTGTCCATCGATATAACTTGCCTCCAGTTGCCCCCTGAACCCAAGACGTTTTAGAGCTCAAGGGTCCTTTTGCCTCAGTTAAAACTGAATGTTGAGCTCCCGTATCGACCAGGAAGGTCACCGGCTGTCCCCCCACTTTAAGGGTTATCCGAGGCTCAGGGGGGGTTCCTGGCCCTGACACCCCTAATCTTCATCTTCTAGGGACAAAACAGGAATGGGCTTCTTTTTAGGTCCCTGCGTTTGGCCCTTCCTTGGGCAATCTTTAACCCAATGTCCTTTTTCCTTGCAGTAGGCACACTGGTCTCGTTCAACCCGTGGTCCTCTTTTGTCTCCCAGGTCCCTACTCTGTCCTGACTTACTCTGCCCTGAGCCCTGTACTACGGTGGCCAGTATCCTAGTCAGCTCTTTGTTACGTCTTTTATCTCTCTTATCCTCCCGTTCCTCTTGCTCTTTACGGATCCTTTCCTCCCTTTCCTCTAGGGTTTCTCGCTTGTTAAAAACCTCTTTCACTAAGTCCTGTAAGGTGTACCCCTGAAGTCCCTCCAACCGTTGTAACTTATTACGAATATCCGAGGCCGACTGTCCAATGAAGGACATAATTACATCTGGTTGGGGGTCAAAGGGAGTATACATGCGGTAGCCTTCTATTAACCTCTGCAGAAAACCTGCCGGCGTCTCCTCTTTTCCCTGCACTATAGCACGTACCTTTGCCAAATTGGTGGGGCGACGCCCTGCCCCTTTGAGACCCGCTAGGAGTACCTGGCGATAGAGACGGAGCCGCTCCCTACCAGCAACAGTGTCGTAGTCCCAGGTCGGGCGAACCAAGGGGAAAACATCCTCAATCTCATTAGGCAGCTGGGTCGGCCTCCCGTCCGCTCCCGGGACGTTTTTCCGAGCTTCGAGGTAGACGCGCTGTCTCTCCTCCGTGGTGAGGAGAGTCTGCAGGAGCTGTTGGCGGTCATCCCAGGTCGGCTGGTGGGTCAACAGAATTGACTCAATTAATCCGGTTAGCGCCTGGGGGTCTTGGGAGAAGGAGGGGTTATGAGTTTTCCAGTTGTAAAGGTCAGAGGCAGAGAACGGCCAATATTGCATCTGGCCGCCTGCTGACCGGAGGGGAAATGCCTGGGAGGTCCAGACGTCTTCCGACTCTCCCCCGCGCTCTCGCCGAAAGCGGAGGCGACTGGCGAGCGGGGGTGAAGCGAGGGGTTGCCCCTCTGCCCCCGTAGAGTCGGGGGACGGAGCTGAGGGAGCGGAGGGAGAGGTAGGGCCTCCGAGCGGGGCGTTGGGGGTTGGGCATAAGGGGGAGGGGAGGAGTCCAAGAGAAGGAGACTGTCCTGGTCCCCTGGGAGCACAGGCGGCTCCTTAGGTTTTGATTCAGGAAATTTTAGGGGGCAAAGGGTGGATGGAGAGGAGGGACGGGGAATTGGGGGAGTGTGGCAGGGAGGGAGTGAGGGTCTCGGGCCCGGTCCCCCTTGAGAAGGGATAAAGCAATTTATCCGGGGGGGGGATTCTTAGCGAGATCCTCCCATACTATGATGTACGGCACCTGATCGAGGTGTCCATTGGGTCCTGGCTGGAAGACCAGGGCCTTCACCTGCAAGATAATATCAATATTAAAAGTTCCGTTCCTGGGCCACCCGACGTTGAAAGCCGGCCACTCTGAGGAGCAGGTGACCCATCTTCATCTTCTGACTTCGACCGAAAGATTGTGTGTCCGGCCGGCGACTTCTTTCCAGTGATCTAGAGTGAGGCTTAAAGGGGTGGTTACAGTCTGCCCCATGGGTGTAGAGAAGGGGTGAGCGGTGAGGAGGAGGACAGGAAAGGAAGAAAAACACGGAACGAACAGACGCACACGAACGACAGGACTGGCGCGGCAGATTCAGATGGGAGCGGTCGCGAACCACGACCCTTCCCGAAGAGGAGGGAGTGCCGGGGCTCCGTTCCTCTTCCAGACCACTCCGGAGTCCGACTCCGGAGGGGGACCAGGGGTCTCGGGCACGTCTGCCTCCCCCGCTGGTCCAAATACAGAATACAGAGTACAGCGTCCTGCAGGCACAATACAGACCCGGCACAACACAGACCCGGCCAGTCAGACAAACGGACGAGACAGATATGACATTTAGCGAGCTCGGTCTTACCTCCTGCCGGTTTTAGGATTGAGTCTGGGGCGTCTCAGATCCCGGACGAGCCCCCAAATGTTGGACCCTGGCTCACGGGTGCCAACGTGGCCCGGTGGACGCCCCAGAGACTCAGACCCCAGACAGGCAGATGCAATTAGCAAGAGGGTTTATTGAGCGTTTGCGCAAACGGGCTCTCCGCCTCCGAGGAGGAAAAGAGCCCCGATTAGCAATTACAGGTGTCTTTTAAAGGGCAAAAGGAAAGAAACTTCCTAAAGACAAAAGAACCGCGGGAGTGGCATGGCATCCAGGTTGATTTTGGGGAGGGTCAACATGAACCTATTCAGGGACATTCCAATCAGGGTGTGGGGGGGGAAACGGTTTTCTTATTGTAAACAGAATGCTTTTAGTTGCTAAAATTTCAGGAAGAAGACTGGATGGGCTGCCTCTGGATTAGGGCTGGCCCTACTTACAAGGGGGGGAGGTTTCTTCACTTGAAAAGTGGCTGGTGTTAAGTTAATTAAATGAGGAGGCCATAGACTGATGTGGCTAGAATGCCATAGAAGCTTGCATGAACAACCGGAGATTCTAATCCTTTAAATGCCTGTAGGTCATGAAATTGTGATTGGTTAATCACAAACAGCTATGTAGGCTTTAAACTATACCCAATCAATAATTTCCTTACTTTGCCTCCACTGTCTCTCTAGAAAAGCCTCCTATCAGTGGAGTGCTCCTAACCACTCTCAGAATGGTGCTACCCATTTGGAATAGATTTTTGTTTAAATAAATTTTCAAAATATTTAATAAACCTTAGTTTACCTTTTAACACTAGTCTGAACTGAGATGTATTGCACATATAAAATACACACTGGATTTCAAAGTTTTAGGTTGAGATAAGGAATAATATCATATATGGATTACATGTATAGATTGGGTTAAATAAAACATATTATTCAAATCACTTTCACCTGTTTCTTTCTACTTTTTAAAGTGTGGTCACCAGACATTTTCTAATTTAAAATTTCACGTATCTAATGCGACTCAAATTTACATCTGACCTTATATTTATTTTTGACTATGCTGATAGAGACCAACCCTTGCAATTTCTAAACAAACTTTAAAAATATGGTGCTTTGGATGCCTAGTTCTGGGACTTGAGGCTGAACCTTTGGTGCCTGTAGCAGGAGGAGCCTGAGAGGACAGAGCTAAGATTTCAGGGTGACTTCCGTCTTGATTTACACATTTAAAAGTCTTCCCAATGCATCAAAATGGGCCTTTGGGTTTTCTGTTAGACCCTAAACTGTTCCTCCCAGCTAGGAGCTGCCCCAGCCATCCAGACCAAATCAAAGAAAACCTTAGCCAAACCCAACATAAGGAATATAGTGGTGGGTGGTGTTTGCATTCCATTTTTTGCAGTCATGCACATCATATATGGATCTGATGCCACCTAATTTGGCTAGAGTGGGACTTTCTGGTTTGTTGCATTGGACCAATGTTCCAAAGGATGTTGCTGATTATAAGATCTTTGGCACAGTTATACAGGAAGTGAAAACTAGCAATGTGGCTAGAGAGGCTGCCCTTGGAGCTGGTTCCCCTGACAAGACTCCTGCTCTCTGCCAACCAAGCCAACATAGCTGTTGGCTTGATCATTTCTGGGCAGTGTGATGTGGTCATGGTAGGTGGTGTAGAGTTAATATGCGACATCCCTATTTATCATTCAAGGAAAATGGTACTTGAGTTCAGTAAGACCAAGACTTTGGGTCAGTGACTATCTTTAATCTCGAAATTCAGACTGAATTTCCTATCACTTGAGTTCCCCACAGTGGCTGAGTTTTCCACTAGTGAGACACGGGGTCACTCTACAGACCAACCTGTCATTGCCTTGACTGTTTCTCGACTGGACCAGGATAAGTACACACTCACGCAGGATGGCCAAGAAGGCACAGGGTGAAGGATTCCTGTCTGGTATTGTACCCTTCAAAGTACCAGGAAAAGAGACAGTTACCAAAGATAATGGTATTGGTCCTTCCTCCTGGGAACAGATGGTCAAACTAAAACCTGCATTCATCAAGCCCTCTGGCACTGGGACAACTGCAAATTCTGCTTTCTTATCTGATGGTCCACCTGCAATGCTGATGGTGGCAGAGGAAAAAGCTCTGGCCATGGGTTGTAAGCTGAAGGCGTATCTGAGGGATTTTGTGTATGCGTCTCAGAATCGAAAAGATCAACTTTTACTTGGGCCAACATATGCTGCTCCGAAAGTTCTGGAAAGGGCAGGATTAAGGATGAATGATATTGATGCCCTTGAATTTCATGAAGCATTCTCAGGTCTGATTTTGGCTAATTTTAAAGCCATGGATTCTAACTGGTCTTCACAAAACTACATTGGTAGAAAAACCAAGGTTGGATCACCTCTTCTGGAAAAGTTTAACAACTGGAGTGGATCGCTGTCCCTGCGACACCCATCTGGAGCTACCGGCTGCCAGGTGGCCATGGCAGCTGCCAAAAGATTACAGAAGGAGGGGGACCAGTATGGCTTGGTGGCTGCCTGTGTAGCTGGTGGGCAGGGCCACGGCAGGATTGTGAAAGCTTATCCAAAATAATAGACGAAGAAGAGGTGACCAGGAGTTTCTGTGCAGCTCTCGCACTAGGCAATGCCATTCCGATGCATTACTAAATGACATTCATAGTTCCTTGTTCCTCTTAGGAAAACACGATTTGTGGCCTTCTGCTAAAATACTTCACAATGAAGCCTTGCTGGTGTTCTGAGGTTGCTGAATCACAGCTTACTGCTTGAATGTCAGGGATTTCTTAGTCACCGGAATCACACAGTGATAACGTTTAGGCAATTGTTTTTGGTCTCTATTTTCATTAAATAATAAGAGTGGTTGCAATTTGGGAAACCGGCCAGCTGAGGTTTGGAATCATCTTTGCACCACTCGCAGATTATCCTCTTTCCTGTTTGTGACCTGAGGATAAGTGTTTTCTATAAAACGCAAAGCACTGGGCCTAAAGAAACTTAATTATGGAAAGATAATTCAGAATTTAAATGTCACTGAAAACTTGTAAACATTTCGATATATAAGTACCCTGTTAACCTTAATAAAGTAAGGAAGTATCCACAAAACGGTGCCTTGGTGGAAGAAATAGTTATACTAATGCATCAAGGAATTATGAACACCCTGTTATTTTGCAGCCTGCTGTATGTTTAAAATTGATGTTATAAAATCATTAAACATATATGTTTCAAAAATATCAATGCACGTACACACTGGCACAGTGCTTTTAAAAGGTTTTGATTCCAGACACAAATCTTTCCTGTCTCAAACTCTCTAGGTTGCTGGCTTCTATCTGTAAGACACTAGGCTTTCTTGTCAGATCCTAAATTTGATTTCTACATACTCCCCGACACTGATATTTTCCCCAGACCCTGTCTTCACCTGGTCCCAGATTCCAGGAAACAAACCCCTCATTCCTAGAGAAGCACCATAATCACTCCCATTCAGAATGCCAATTGCCCAGGAGCTGGCTCAGCCTTGCCTCTCACTGTAATGATTTTTACACAAAAATAACCCAAATCCCTTTGGTTATGTTTGAACTACAATACCAGATTTTAGTGCTGTGGTTGCCCAGAACTTTATAATCGTATTATATTCATGAGTGTATATAAATTATATTGAACCTTATTCATGTGACTCAGGAAACCACAATAGGGAAAGTATTTAAGAATTTTTTTAACTTATTTTTTTTAAGTTGACAAAACCATATCTCCCCAGCTTTATTGAGATATATAAATGATAAATTAAAATTGTACACCTTTAAGGCATGCAACATGACTTTTTGATGTATGTATGTATAGATTATGAAATGATTACCACAATCAAGCTAATTAACATACCTATCACTTCTAATATTTACCTTTTGTGTGTGTGTGTGTGTGTGTGTGTGTGTGTGTAGCAATCCTTAAGATCTTGGCAAATTTCAAGTATACAATACATCGTTATTGTTATTATGCTGTGCCTTAGGTCTCTAGAATTTACTCATCTTAAGTTTGTACCTTTGTGGTTTTTTTTAGTTTTTATTTATTTTAGAGAGAGAGAGAGAGACAGAAAGAGAGTGAGCGGGGATGGGGGGTAGAGAGAGAGTGAGAATCTCAAGCAGACTCCCTCCTGAGCTCAGTTACCAACACTGAGCTTGATCCCCCCAGATCTAGAGACCATAACCTAAACCAAAAATCAAAAGTGAGATGCTTAACCAACTGAGCCACCCAGGTGTCCCAAGTTTATATCTATAAACATCTCCCCATTTCCTCCAGTCCCTGTTCCCTGGTAACCAACCTTCTACTCCCTGTTTCTAGGAGTTCACCTTCCTTAGATTCTGTATGTAAGCTGAATAATGCATTATTTGCCTTTCTGTGTCTGGCTTATTTCACTTATCATAATGACCTTAATGCCTTCAAAGTCTATCCATGTTGTCACAAATGGTAGATTTCTCTTTTTTAAAGACTGATAATATTCCACTTTATATGCATATATCACATTTTATTTATCCATTCATCCACTGAGGGTCACAGATTGTTTCCATGTTTTATAGAGTTCTCCCTTTTTAGGGGAAGTGCTTCTTAAGACAAAATGAGCAATAAATTTCACTAGTAATAATTTTAAAAATCTTACATGTAAAACTGGTAGTTCCTGTTTTTAACTTTTAAGAGGTAATTTTCTATTCAAAGGATCACTGCTCAAAATAGAGGTACATTTACTCTCCTTATTTTTTAGAGAATCAAAAACACAACTCTTTATTAAAAAATGTGAACTTATGTAACATAATTAAATAACATGAGGCCAATTTTTAACAGATGCACATAGGTTAATATTTTCATACACTAATCAGGATCTAGTCATTCTGATTATAGCTTGCAGCCAAAAGTCCACAGCAGGCCTATGCCTTGGATTTGTTTATTTACCCTTAAAATCTCTCAGTGAGGGGCACCTGTGTACCTCAGTAGTTGAGCATCTGCCTTTGGCTCAGGTCATGATCCCCAGGTCCTAGGATTGAGTCCATATTGGGCTCCCTGCAGGGAGCCTACTTCTCCCTCTGCCTATGTCTCTGCCTCTCTCTGTGCGTCTCTCATGAATAAATAAAATCTTTAAAAAACAAATAATAAAATCTTTCAGCTGGTTTACTCAATATTCCTTAACTATCAAAGTGAGTACAGTTAAGGACAGATTGTGTATGTATTTTCAAAAGGACAAGGCCAAAGTTGCATCACTGCACTGGAATTTTTACCAAAGAAATAGTGGAATTTTAGAGTAATAATTAACTTTAGATATCATCTTATCCAACTTCTTTTTTTGGAGATTAGGAAAATAAATCCTAAGAAGGTAAATGATTTTTCAAGACCACAGGCTTCACCTTGCAAGAACTAGACCCAAATTCTTAACTTTCTGTCTAGTATTTTTTGTTGTTGTTGTTGTTTTTTGTTTTAAATCTACCCTAGACTATATCCTCTCTCCATTTGGTAGAGGTAGCAAGGAAGAATCACTTAAATATACCCTTAATTAATACAAAAGAAGTTTTCTAATTTTCTCCCTGTAAGTAAATAGCACTTTCTTATTTGTATTTGTTATTTAACATGAGACAAATACAGCTTAGTTTGTCTATAATAATTCTGTACAAAATTATAGCTTCTGTCATAATTGTCTGTTTTAATAAATTTGGACAGCTTCCTACAGAATTAGCAGGAAGTACTTGGGTGAAATTTTAGAACAAGATATGTGTGAATAGGTTCCATGCTACACAAATGGTTATAATGACATAGAAATGATTATTTT
Source organism: Nyctereutes procyonoides (assembly GCF_905146905.1). Lineage (NCBI taxonomy): Eukaryota > Metazoa > Chordata > Mammalia > Carnivora > Canidae > Nyctereutes > Nyctereutes procyonoides. The sequence goes on from NW_026575122.1 coordinate 10,860,425, forward strand.
TATGACATTCTTTAAACCTGGGAGAGGACGGATGGGTGGAAGGGATGGATTCAAGGCTGTACACAGGAAGTGACAGTCAGGTGGGAGCCAAGGCGGTGGACTGCACTTTTGAGAGATACCCTGTGTCCCTCCCATTTTTCCAGACTTCTATTCTAAATAGCATTCTCTGCTGCCCTCTAGAGTTTCTAAGAGTCATTAGTGAGGACAGCAAAAAGAAACCTATTTAGGGGTAAGCAGATAAATGACTTTTCCCCTTTAAGAATTCTGCACTCATTCACAATCTGGGTTTTGTTTTTGCTTTTTTCCCCCCATACCACCAAGTAATTCTCAGGGAATCAACTGAGTGTCTTACAATTCAACTCAACTCTGACACTATCTACTCAGAGACAGCATCAGAATCCACAGGACAAGGGCTCAGTCCTACAAGACTGTCCCCAGAAAAGTATTTCCTTACTAGATTATCAGTTTATTATAAAAGGAGATTAACTCAGGAACAGTCAAATGGAAGAGATGAATAGGGCAAGATGGTGAAGGGGGAAGGGCAGAGCTTCCATGCCCTCTCCCAGGGCACCACTAACCCTTTATCTTCACACGTTCACCAACTCAGGAGCTCTCTGAACCCTGTCCTTTCGGGGTTTTATGGAGGCTTCATTACATAGGCATGATTGATGAAATCATTGGCCATTTGGCAATTCGATTCAACCTCCAGCCCTTCTGTCTTCCCTGGAGTTCGGAGCACAGGTGTGGTACTGAAAGTGGAACCCTTTAAGCAGTGGTTGGTTCCACTGGCAACTGGCCTTCATCTGTGGCTGTGATCTAAAAGTCACCTCATTAATGTAGAAAAGACACCTTCTTCACTCTCATCACTTAGGAAATTCAGAGATGAACTATATATTCTTATTATCGATTACAATATCTCATACTTCAATGACAAAGAAAACATAGCATGTCATTTGATGAATCATTTCATATATCTAAATGAAATAAAATAAAGAATTAGTTCTGAAAGATATTTGTGTGTGTAAAAAAATTGGCACTCTACTGTGAAAGTTTTAAAACATGTATTTACATCTTCAATTCAAAGCATGTACTTCTATCTTCAATCAAGCATTCCGCTTTAATTTTTTTGAGGTGGTTTTCATTGGATTTGTTTCACTGAACTTTGATCAGTCTTCAATAAACCTTCGGTCCTGCCACCACATTAAAGCAGACCCATACACTCCTGTATGAGAGCTTCCCCAGTTCCAATCCTGATTCTTCTTTAAATCAGCCCCTACACCAATGACATTATGGTTTCCTTCAAGTACAAATTGAAATATGGCATTTTTTGAAGTCTTTTTTGGCTTCCTTTTTTGTCCAGTCCTCATTTGTCATGCCCTTGTATTCTGGTTTTTGCCCCCACCAAAGAGACTGCTCTCTCCCTTCCTTCACTCGACAAATACTGAATGCCCATTTTGTGGTGGGCTCAAGTAATAAATCTAAGAAAGGAGGAACTATTTTAGCCTTCAAAAAACTTAAAGTCTAATATAGAAACACACATATAAACAATGTGCTAACAACCATGGTAAGTACTGTGAAGTACTAAGCTAAGGAAGAACTAAATTTGTCTAGGAAATCTCCAATGGCTGAACTGAGTGCCAAGAAAATTAGGAATTTGCTGGAAGAGTATGGGTACAAGACATTCCAGAAAGAGCTAAGTAGAAAATTACAAAGGCAGAGACTAACAGATAAATCTGGTAACGGTGATAATTGTGTATACTTTCCTAGGGTGTCTAGACAATGACTAACAATTAAGTGATTTAGGCAAGAGAGTAATTTTGATTTGAGAAAGACTGCTCTGGCAGCCTCCTGGGAGTGACGAATGGAGAGGGGAAAGACAGGAAGTAGAAAGACCTATAAAGAAGATCTTGTAATTATCCGGGTTAGAGATGATGAATGCCTGAAGTAGGATGGTAGAATAGATTTTTAAAATATTCAAGATCAAAAAACTGGAATTTAAGTGCTTCAAACACAGGGAAGATTGTTCACTGATGCATCCCCAATACCAAGAACAGTGCCTGCCACAAGTAGATGCTCTGAAAATGCATGCTGGGTTCTGGAAAGATGGCAGCTTGCTGTAGTTTTTGACTCTTCCTGAATGTCCCTTCAAAACAGGCATATCAATTAAAATTGCAAAGTCAAAAACTCACAGATGCCTAAACCAAAACAAAAACACTTAATTGCAACCCAAATATACCCCAAACCTACAGGTTGGGAACCAAAGATAGCTAAAACCATCAGATGGTGTTATTATCTATGAGGCAAGAAATAGGAGGAAGGACCTGGTGCTCCAACTCAGAGAATCTGGATATCACAAATACATACTTACTGGAAAGCCCAGTTGACCCACCTGAGGCTATAGCAACCAAAACAGAACAGCAATCTACAGACACCAATTACTGAGTTGAGTATAAGGAGACCAGGGGAAGGTCTGATGATGATGGGGTGGGACGGGAATCTATGAAACGAAAAATAACCTACAAATTCTCCTTCCCAGGACAAATACCAGTACAGAAAAGAAAGCACTAGAGACAGAATCCATACTGAGCAGGACAAAACAGTTGGGGCAAAGGAAAGAGAAGATACAGAAAACTTAAAACATGATGAAACAAGTCCTGGAACAAAAGGAAAATACCAAGTAAAATTGGAGAATTAAAAAATAATAATAATGAAAAAATACTAATAGCTAAAATATGATCTATCAGAATACTTGGTCCAAATGTTTTTATCAGAGGACATTTTATAGCATTTGATTTTGAAGACAAACATATAACTCAAGAAAGTGGTACCAAAAAAAAAAAAAACCCTGAATTAACTAAAACAGAAGAAATTAGTGATTAAAAAAGAAAATTAAAAGTTGGAAAATAGTAAAACTCACCAATCCAATAGCCAGTTGTATGAAACAGAAAAAAGTCACTAATTAACAGGCCTAAAGGACAAATGAAGTGAACAAACACTCTTCGAGGCAAAACAATCTTCAAAAGTGAGAAAAAACTTCAATATCATAAGTTCACTTTGTACATCTATGAAATACTTTTAAAAATCTGAATGAAATGGATGGGTTTTTCTTTTATAAAAAACCTAACAGTAAGTCTAATAAGTTAAAAACTTAAAGAGATCAGTTCCCAGAAAAGCGACAGAGAAAATTGTGGAGTAGAGAGCTATTCCACAGGAAACAAACAAACAAACAAACAAACTAAAACAACCAAAAAACCAAAAAACCAAAGGCACTAAATCTGAAGATGTTCACAGGAAGTTGTTTCTCAGGTAATGAAAATGTTAAACTATTCCAGAAAAAATTAAGCAAACTTTCACATTTGTTATATGGGGAAATCTATGATCTGTTCTCCAAACCTGACCAAGACAGCATCAAAACATACAAAACTACAGACTCTTCTTGCTTATAAAAATGACGTAACAATCAAAGTGAAATGTTAGCAAACAAAATACAGTGGCATAGTAAAAAATAAAACACACTTTTTTTAAACAACACTTTTATTTTTTAAAGATTTTGTTTATTTATTCATGAGAGACAAGGAGAGAGAGAGAGGGAGGCAGAGACCCAGGCCGAGGGAGAAGCAGGCCCCATGCAGGAAGCCCGATGTGGGACTCCATCCCGGGTCCCCAGGATCACGCCCTGGGCTGAAGGCGGCGCTAAACCGCTGAGCCACTCAAGCTGCCCAAACACACTTATTTATTATTTAGGTTATTAGGATCTTGGTAAAATAAACCATATAAAGTGGCAAGAATAAAATCTCGCACAAAGTCAATGTGCAACCACTGTGAGTCATGACTCTTAGTAGTCACAGATTTGACAAGTGAGTTTATTAAAGAAGATGAGGAAGAAATCAAGGAATATCAATGCTTAACCAGCCACTAGAGAACAAAGTTGGAAAATTCGTATTTCCCAACCTCAAAAGTCACTACAAAGCTACAGTAAACAAGTCTGTGTGGTACTGGCATAAGGATAGACATAAATCGATGAGAGAGAATTGAGAGTCAGAAAATGAACCCTTACATTTATGGTCAATTTACTTTCGAGAAGGATACCAAGACAATCCAATGAGGAAAGAATGTTCTTCCTGACAAATGACACTGGGAAAGGTGGACTTCCACAAGCAGAAGAAAGAAGTTGGTCCCCTAGGGCCACTATATACAAAAACCGACTCAGGATGTACCAAATACCTAAATGTAAAGAGCTAAAACTATAAAGCTTTTGGTCACAGTTTCGTGACCTTGGATCAGGCAATGGCTTCTTAAAGATATCCAAAGCATAAGCTACCAAAGAAAAAGAGAGAAATTTAACTAGGTCAAAATTTAAAAAATTGAGCTTTGAGATACCCGGGTGGTTCAGTGGTTGAGCATCTGCCTTCTGCTTGGGTCGTGATCCCCAGGTCCCGGGATGGAGTCCTGCACCCGGCTCCCTTCAAGGAGCCTGCTTCTCCCTCTGCCTATGTCTCTGCTTCTCTGTGTGTCTCTCATGAGTAAATAAGTAAAATCTTAAAAAAATAATAAAAAATAAAATACAATCGAAATAAACAAACAAAACTTGAGCTTCAAAGTGCACTACCAAGAAAGTGAAAAAACCCACATGCTAGGTGAAAATATTTGCAAACCATGATCTGTTAGGTCTAGTGTACAGAATATAAAAACGCCTACAACTCTACAATTAAAAATAATAACTCAATGTATAAAGGGGCAAATAATTTTTCCCCCAACTTCTCAATAGCCAAATATCTTTTATTGGTACTATTATCAAGCTTATAATTTGCAGAATAGACACAAGAATAGGAAAAATTCCACAAAATAGTGAGAGAAAACAATATGTCAGGACCCTCCCACCCATTCATTCTCTGTGAAAAAATCCACAGGGAGAAAATGATCCCTCCTGTACTACAGATGATGATGATGTCAAGGTCTCTCCAGGCCTTCTGATTTGGGCCCCTGCCAAGTTCCTCACCCATGGGTGCCATCCATGCTTTCCTGCCTGACCACAGTCATGATAAACTGTCACACCTCAACAAAGCCCAGCGCACTTCAGCTCCACTTTCCCCACCATCACCACCGCTCCTGTGCTCTGTGGGCCCCTCTTGCATCAGCCTCCTGTCCTGGGCACCCAGCAGCTGTGAAAGCTGTGGGAGGCCCACTATGGGTGCCAGGGTCAGAGATGTGCCCAGCAGTGGTAGGAATGTGGGGATGGAGTGAGTTGGGAAGCACATCTGGGCATCCCAGCCAGCATCTGGGCACTCCCCCTCCAGCTCTGGATCAGCCCCTTGGCTCCACACCTTCAGGGAAGAAGGTAGTGGGCAGGAGATCAACAGGGACCCCAGTGAGTGGTCTGGTGCCATCCCCCACTCACCCAAGGGGCAAATAACTTGAACAGGAGTTTCTCCAAATCAGGTCTACTGATTTGGTCTACTCCAAAATGACTACTGAGCACATGAAAAGACAGTCAACGTAATTAGTCATTAGGGATTTACCAACCCAAACCACGACGGATGGCACTTCTCGCCCACCAGAATGCCTTAGACCAAAAAGATGGGCAATAGCAAGTGCTGCGGAAGACGTAGAGAAATCTCAACCTTCATACACTGCTGGTGGGAAAGAAAGTTGGTGTAGGCATTTTGGAAAACATTTAGCAGTTCCTCACAGAGTTAAACCTAGAGTTCCATACGGCACAGAAATTAACTTTCTAGATATACACACAAGAGAACTGAAGACATATGTGCACAAAAGCCTGTACACATATGGTCACAACAGTATCATTCATATTAACCGAAGGTGGAAACAACTCAAGCGTCCAACAGCTTATGAATGGATAAACAAAATGTGGTCTAGCCGGACAACCGAATCTTATCCAACCATAATAAGTAAGGAAATACTGATCTGTTACAACATAGGCAAACCTCAAAAACATTAAGCGAAAGAAGCCAGACCCCAAAGGCCTCCTATTGTAGGATTCAGCTTATATGAAACGCCCAGAATGAGTCAATCCTTAGAAACAGAAGGTAGATCAGTGTTGCCGGGAGCTCGAGGAAGCGGTTAATTGGGATTGACTACTAATGGTTATGGGACGTCTTTGAGGGGTAATGCAAGTATTCTGGAATTAGACAGTTGTACAGTTTTGCGGATATACCAAAACCACTGAATTGTACATTTATAAAAATGGAATTTCATAGTATGTAGGTTATAGCTCAACAAAATAAATAAAATCCAGCAGACCACAAAAAGCTGGAAAAAGGATTAAAAGAGAATTGTCAAAAATTTAGTGAATTTTTAGTAACTCTAGAATCCAGGTGGTAGGTGAATGGTTGTACCCTCTACAAGTCCTTTGACCTTTTCTTTTTGTTTTAAAATTCTTACCAGAAAATGTTTGTGAAGTAATTGAACAGAAATAATAATAATAATAATAATAATAATAATAATAGAATGAAAATAAACGTGAAACTGTTCATCAGGGTCAGTGCCACAGAGAGACTTCAAGGAATTTAAAATTAGGAAGAGAACTTTTTGCAAAGCAGACTCAATGCACAGACTCTGTACTATGCATGAGGATTAGACAGGGGAGAAGCTGGAGACCCTGAGCACAGGCTGCTGAACTTGGCCTGGAGCCTTGTTTCCGTGGTATTAATTCATCTTCAAACGAGACCCCCATAAAACGGTCCCCGATCTGGTTGCTGACTCCTATTCCCATCCTACCTTCATCCTCTCCTTTCTCATTTTCTAAGTTATTCTTTCAGTATCTTAACTATGTTGTTTTTTTAAAAATTTTGTTTATTTATTCATGAGAGACACAGAGAGAGGCAGAGACATAGAGGGAGAAGCAGGCTCCTTGCAGGGAGCCCGATGCAGGACTCGATCCCAGAATCCTGGGATCGCGACCTGAGCCAAAGGCAGATGCTCAACCCCTGAGCCACCAGGTGCCCCATTAGCTATGCTTTGTATCACTACAAATATCATGTATTTTAGTGATTTGCATATGTGTCTTTCACTCCTAAAAGACAGGTCCTCAAGGGCTGATGTCATTTCCTCTTGATATGTGAATCTGTCCTTCCAGGTCTAGTCTTGCTTCTGCCACCTTGTTGGTACTAAAGAAAAACAGTGTTTGAGAATAAGCCTATCTAACAGGAGCCAATCAACGGTATTAACAAGAGTGAATCAAAATTAATTTAAAGTGCAGAATCAAAAAAAATAATAATAAAGTGCAGAATCGGGGAGATTATGCAATGTGCTTCTAAAAATGACAGTAATGATATGGCCAGTAATAACATTAATATTATTTCTGTTGAAATACAAACTGATGACAAGTGGAAAAAAATAATTTATTGAAGATTCTCTTACACATGAACGTGGAACATTTATACATATACAGATGTGCTGATACGAAATGCTAAATTTAGAGACAAACATTTTTACACAAAAGTAGTTGCACTATATTTTATAAAGGTAGGTATAAATAAATTATCAGATATATTTAAGAGCGATAGGCCAATTATTCCAATAGGAATGCAGTCTACGTCAAAATTAAAGTAACTTTTCTGAACATGATGGCCTGGTTATAATCACATTCTTCCAAGCAAAGAAAAAGAAGCTCATTACTGGAAATAAAAAGCCAGAAATGGCTCTTTCAGGAGTATCCCAGCAGTGTCTTCAATTTTATTCTTGGATGTGGTCAGAGCGCCTAACATTTATCCCAAGCTAATGTAACAGCTCAGTGTGAAACAGTACAGCTTTTTTATAACAGCTGCATGTGGTTAATAAGATTTAATACAAACAACAGAATTTTAGAGGATATTATAATGCCACATAATTTGAGTGAGCCACCAAAGATTTTAGTAACAGAAATATGCACCCTACATTTTTGAAGGAAAACTAGCACAATTCAAAATAGTCACTATTTTCTTAGTATGGTATATTCATTCTTATTTTGGGAATCTGAAAATAAATTGCATTTTTTCCTAAAACAGAATTCACTCCTGTAGAAAACGATTTCTATAATGATGTACACCAACACGATATAAATTTTGTTATGTGTCATTATAGTCATTAAAATATACATGTACATATACACCGAACACCAAACAGACTCGGTAAGCCATGATATGATATATACACAGGACCAAATACTGTTCTGTGTCATTTAATTAAATTCAACAAATACTTATTGGGTGCCTACCACTTGCAGATTACCATGCTCGGCAACGCTTGTGGTAGATCTTAAGACGCATGAAGCTCACATCATTCACATCTAAAGCCAAATTTCAGGTAACATACTAAACCTTGAAAATAATCAGAAGCAGTGCTAAGGTTGAGTAATGAATCATGAAAGGTATACCTAGGAGAAAGGCTTGGGGTAACCGCGAAGGACAAAGCAAAATCTATCCACAGGGACTAATTGCTCCCAGGCTTGGCGTGTGACAGGGGACAACTGGAGCCCATTCTGCAGTCCTCTTCGTCCCACAGTCTAACATTCAATTATCATCCTGTGTTGTTTCCTTTGAAGAGTGGAATAAACAGGGATTCATTTTCAGGGGTAATAAAGCTTGTAGTATCCCCCCAAATATTCTCTTTTTTTTTCTTTTTACACAAAAATGTGATCGGCATTCATATCTGTTTTTCTGTCTTCCCACCATAATTCTGGGTGAAACAGTGCCACCCACCTAAAATGAGCAACACTTGAGGTAGAGTTTAACTTATCCGAAGAACATCTGTAAGCATGCCAACCCCACAAGTAAACTATTTAAAAAGAGCAGAAGGAAAATAAAGATAAATATTTTAAAACTTGGCATTCCATTCCTTTTAGGACTTATGCTGTACCGGCATTTTCAGGGCATGTATACATACGGAAAAAAGAAATATAATCAGTTAGTCTCACCCCTCTAAGGAACCAGCACATCAATAGGGGGACACAGTATCAAACTGGTTCCTGAAGCAGAACACTGTGCTTGGGATCCCAGGGGGCATAACCTTGGTGTGGACAAGCCAGTGCGAGTGGGGATCCAGTGCAGAGGGCCAGTGTCTGAGGTCTACTCTAGCACATGCGTCCCAGCTGGAGCATGACCATGGCGTTAGCACGAACCGGAGGCTCCCCTATGCAATCCTTTAGGTTCGGGAACATTCTAAGTCACTCCTTTCTAGGAAAAATGCATGAGGGACTAGGGCATCTAAAAATTGCCAAACATCCCACAGGGAGCTCGCGTGGCCCTTCGGAGGATCTGAAGCTCTGTGATTAAGAAACTTCTCATAAATTGTGGTCCTGACTCTGCTCAGATGGTGATCTCGGAACAGCTTAAGGAGCTAAGGGAAAAGGCCAGGGAGGCCCTCACAGCCCTCTCGCCTCAGCTGTGTTCGAGCCAGATCATGGAGGAAGAGCAAACAACAGGTCTTCCCCATCTGGTGCTTTTGGCTTTAATTTCATTAGAGGACAAAAGCTGGCAACCATAAAGTATCCCCTAAGAACTTTTTATTGTTCTAACTGGCTCATTAATGTTTCAGTATTTCTGCTGCTTTACTGGAGAGTTCATGTTTGTAAGCAAGAATTCTTTTCAAATGAAACATATTTTCAGCGATCATAATTTAGCTTTATTTATTTATTTATTTATTTATTTATTTATTTATCTTTAGCTCTCTCTATTCATATTCTATCTTTAAAAAAGAGGAATTACATGCTGATTAGTCATACCTCTGTTCCTGTATTTTTTCTGGATAGAAACCAAACTTGCATCGGTTCTTTTTTGCCCTTCATGGACACGGGGCCTCTGTGCTCCAAATGGAACTGCGGATCTGAATTTTCTGGTGTCATAAGACATCTAAAAGACAGGGGACAGGGAACAGGGAGAGACATATGGAATATGGTTGTATGGAGAAAGTGATATGAGCATGAAATTAGAGCTCAACACAGTAATGATCGACCCACAGTAAAGTTGTATTTAAAGATAATGCAAGGTTTTAGTAAGAACAGTCATACAGGGAATTCCTAAGGTGTTCTGAAATCATTAAAAGTGGGAATAATGGTCCATTCTTCTCAAATAAGAAAGAAACAATCCTAAGAGCATAAGTGATGGCTGTTTAAAAACACTGGGAGTTAAACCACACGTAAAGACACATTTTTCTTGCAAATCAGACATGTTTTCTTACCTGTATGTATATTCAGATACATTTATTTTTCCTTTTTCTCCAGTGGTTTCCGTTCTGCTTGTGAGGTTAACGGTATTTCCGAAAAGGCAATACCGAGGCATCCTCTGCCCTATGACACCAGTAACTACCTCTCCAGTGTGTATCCCTATTGTTATCTGCAGAAATCAAAACTTTGTTTTAGTAAGTTCGATCACCAAAATAATTATTTTTGATTACTTTATATTACAGAATGTAGGGTCACCATATAAAAATCATAAGGATTCGCTAAAAGAACTCCAAGTGTATTGCAGCGTACTTATAAAATAGAATTCTAAGCATATTCGTAAAAATAAAAAAACCCTCACAAAATCTGTTTTCCAAGGAAACATTTTTCTCAGTCTGAAGACCTCAAAGATGTGGATCTGGCAACTTAAATGAGACACAGGGAACAGATTTTAAAAAATAAATCAGAAAGGACAGGAAGTTTTATCTCATCCTCATGACTTCAGTATATAGAACAGACAGGTAATTTCAAACAGGTGGACAGATTTCCCATTTCTATGAAAAAAAAAAAAGTAATACAATTGGTTTGAAAAAGATTATTGTCTTTGCCCTCAAGGTGTTTTTCCTTATACATAATTAGTGATTGCTGGATAGAAAATGTGAGTCAGTTGTCCACAGAGGTCTACTACTACTATTATAATACCTGTTTTATTTACTAACCTGAACAGATTCGCCATCTACTTGAACCTGGCCAGCAATTTCCATCATGTCCAAGGCCAGGTGGCAAATGGATCGTGCATGGTGGATGCATGGCTCTGGTAAACCACTCACTGTCATGTACTTGTCACCAACTGTCTCCACCTAACACAGCACATACAATTTACGTGTTCATTGGTTAGAATAAACATTACCATTTCATTTGCTACCCATATATATAAATAATATTCTTGCAAAGCTACAAGTAGCTTTCAACTTTCCTTCTCTGAATTCTTTTAAAATTCTAACACATTCAACTCCAACAAGGTGAAATCTTGTGATTATTTGAAATCTACACACATGGCACTTGAGGTCTTTGATTACAGGCAGGTACAGACACAGCATTATTTTCTCCCTAGTAATGCCTGGTTTCTCACCTCAGATACCCTTATCATTCAATAGAACAATTGATTATCAAAATCTCCCTAAAATAATGATGATTTACGGCACAAGAGCCACTGCCCAAAGTCCAGTGATTTGTCATGCTCATTAACCATTTATATTTTGATGTGCTCACAAAGCATTATACTGTATCTCAGAAGACCACTATAAATAGTCCTTGCGGCACGCCTGTTACTCCAGATGCCTGGAGATGGTGTAGTTAACATTCTTGCTTTTATGAAGCAAGAATGCTCTGACTCCATTTTTCCAATGTAATATTTGTTTTTTAATTGAAACAAAGAGCAGAAATGCCTTATAAATGTTTATCTTCAAGTCAGAGTTATCTAAAAGCAAATCTGAGTCCCCAGCACCCTTCTCATGCTCTCTGACTTCTTTACTATGCAAAGCATTTATATATTTCGGTAAAACTGTCTCCTGCAGAGCACTAAAATGAATACTATGTTTATATTATGTGTGATAAACAACGGGTGCAAATTCATTGATGTAAGTGCAAATAACATTTGCTGAACATCTCATTTTTACTAGGGAATCATCAGTTCTATTTCTCTTGGTTACAAGCAAGGGAAAGTTTTATAACAAGAGCTAATTACTTAAGCAAATGATAAACAGTGACTGCGTGGAGGCTGTAGGGCTACCCTCCGAGAACGGACCCTCTGAGCCTAGGATCTCAAAATTCAGACTCTGAAGAGCACCGCCTTAGGGTATGACCTGGACTTGCCTTATAAACGAATGGATTTTTCCGAGAGTCGGTCAGTGTGTCAAATCTGGTGTAGAGGTCATTGAGGAGGTTTACAATCTTCATGGCCCCTTCTCCGGATGCATGCTTGCTGCAGAAAGCATTGAAGCCCACAATGCCACTGAAGAGGATGGTCACATTGTCGTATCTTTTGGCAGGCACCGGGCGTTTGTGTCTCAGCTCATTGGCAACAGATGGAGGGAGGACAGAATAAAGCAACCTATTAGGTGGGAAGGGGGAAAAGCCACAGTAAGAAATGCTGGGCATCGCCTCAGGGCCCCTACTGCCCACTTCACAGAGCTTTGAGGTGATGCACACTGCAAAAACCTGGTTTTCGTACAGGACACCCATTATTACCCATATGTGTGAGGCAGGTATCAAAAATACCATCATTTATTTGTTTTAATGACATACAACATCTCCAAATCCAAACCAAGCCAAACCAAATGGAAATAAGCCAAACAAACAAATAGGCATTGGGGGAAGCCTGGCAATTGGAAGTCAAAGTCTTCATCTGTGGTCCTGATTCTGACCCACGATTATGGCATCACAGTAGGAAAGCTGTCATCATTAGCACCTAAAACACTGTCTGAGTAGCCTAACATCAGGACCTTGTTTATCTCTTAGGAGTAAGAAGGCTACCTGAATTTGTGTAAATTATATTAAAAGAAGTAGATTTCTCTCTAGTCTCATTCATTCTTCCATGGAAGAAATTGATAAAACGGACGAAGACTGGGCTAGGCAAGGAAAGACTGTATTTCTATAGACACTACAGAGATTACTCTGATGGCTTCAGGGATTACACTGAGGGGCAAGGGTGCTAAGCACAACAGGAAGGGCATGATGGCGGAAGGAACTGACAAGAGAGAAGCAGAAATGAGGCCGATCGATGTCTCTTGGGGTGAGGACCCAGGGGAACAAGTGATGCCTCTCTGCCCTTTTCTTCCCCACAGCCATGGTGTATACCTGTGAAGTTTAACCTTGCAGACTTCATACAATGTGTTATTTTCATGGATGAAGTTGTACCACCTACCAGTAAAACATACCATCTGAATTGTTTTGCAAGCAGAGGGAGGAATTTGAGCTGGCTGCCCTCTACGCTTTCTGAAATCTGCAAAATGCCTGGATAGATGAAGGGGTCCATTTAGGGCCACAAGGAAAGGGATGAGAGCAGCTAAACATAGCTTTGAGCTTCTTTATACAAAAGTCAAGACAAGTGAATTAAGAAGCTATGGATAAAGATAGGCATTAAACGGCCTTTTCTACGTCATCCCCATTGTTAATGAATAGTTAACTGAGGTGTTTTCTTAAAGATTTATTTATATATTTGAGAGCACGAGAGAGACCACACACCCTTCACATCTTCCCTTTCCATGAGGGAAACGTATAGGAAGAACTTCCTATGACTCAACCGAGTAAAAGGTGAGGGGCAGAAGGAGAAAGAGAGTCTTTGAAGCAGATTCCATGCTGAGCACAGAGCCTGATGCAGGGCTCCCTCTCATGAACCTGAGATCACAACCTGAGCCGAAACCATGAGTCCCAACACTTAACTGCCTGCACCAACCAGGTGCCTCAGATTTTGCTATTTTTGTTAACCTGGGTCATTACAGATGTAATTGTGATTACAGATGACATCAAAATCTGTCCGGTTCGTATCGGTCAAGCCCTAGAATAATAATAATCCAACTCCAAGATATCTTTTAAAAGGCAGTGGCCAATGTAACCCTGAGAATCCAGCCAGCCCCAGCACACAGCCTTCATATGAAGGAGGGAAGGAATGGATTGTTCAACTTTAAAGACGCTGATTTTCAGAGAGAGATATTTCAGCATCTGTTCATTCAACTTGGTTTGTAAAAACAGAAGACAGATTTCCACTATCATTAAGACTGATGTATTTCTGTAGGCATGATTTCTTTTTAAGGGATGTAGATTTTGGGATCCCTGGGTGGCGCAGCGGTTTAGCGCCTGCCTTTGGCCCAGGGCGCGATCCTGGAGACCTGGGATCGAATCCCATGTCGGGCTCCTGGTGCATGGAGCCTGCTTCTCCCTCTGCCTATGTCTCTGCCCCTCTCTCTGCGACTATCATAAATAAATAAAAACTTAAAAAAATTTAAAAAAAGGGATGTAGATTTTATTGACTACTTCAGAGCTACTACAGGCCCTGTGCCTCTTTAGTCTGCTTATCAGACTTAACTATAGTGGACACACACCACACGATGCCCTTCCTTCACCCCAAGGTTACATTCTTACGTGTCTGTCTTTTTCTTTTCATCTTCCAAGGCTCTTAACGTGAGCTGCAGCCGGTCTGTGAGGATTTCCAGTTCTTGAGTCAGTTTGTATTCCTCTCTGAATTGCTCTCCCAAAAGAACGAGGTCACGCGTGGCATCGTGCAGGGGGATGTCGCTCAGATACAGACCTCTCCTTGTCAGATCATCCAGATTCATCACACTGTTACACAGGGAAGTGAGGCAAAAATCAGTGCCAGCTTGTCTACACGATAATCCCGAGCCCAGTAACTGTCAAGGAGTATAAGCCTGTCATCTCCTACCATTCCGTTCCTACCATTCAATAGGTCAGGCTAAAGACAAGAAAATTTGGAGAGTCACATGAAAAATATTACTTTATTCTTTTATGCATTTAAAAATCTATCAAATAGCATTGAATTCGACATAGGTATTGCCTATGCCATCAAAAATCACACTTTTTGATGCCATCATCCTAAACTGAAAGATAGGATAGAAACTTGTCCTGGGCAACCTGCGTAGGTCCGTAACACAAGGCTGTTATTCACTGCTATCACATTTTCCCCTCATTATAAATATAGAGATACAGAAAAAAAAATTTTATCCTCTGTAACGGATAATAGTGCTTCTTTTGAGAAACTAGTTTATTTTTGCCTTGTGGATTCTTTGACTTTTGTAACTGGTTACTTTCCCCTTTCAGACTAAAAGTGTACAATCAGATTTATGACCTTTCTTTCACATGTATTTTATGTATTTATAACTTTTTTTAAGAATAAGATTTTATTTATTTGAAAGAGATCCTGAGAGGGCACAAGCAGGGGGAGGGGCAAAGGGAAAGGGAGAAGCAGGCTCCCCGCTGCAAGGAGCCCAAGGCAGGGCTCCATCCCAGGACCCAGGGATCATGACCTGAGCTGAAGGCAGACACCTAATCAACTGAGCCACCCAGGTGCCTTGTATTTTTGACTTTTTGAAGTGTATTGTATTTGCTACTCTTCCTTCTGGTTCTAATTTCTTCTACTACTCTTGTTTTCATTAAAACTTTTCTCATTTTTCTTTTAAAGATTTTATTTATTTATTCATGAGAGACACAGAGAGAGAGAGGCAGAGACACAGGCAGAGAGAGAAACAGGGAGCCCGATGTGGGACTCGATCCCGGGTCTCCAGGATCACACCCTGAGCCAAAGGCAGATGCTCAACCGCTGAGCCACCCAGGTGTTCCACTTTTCTCA
The DNA here is from genome assembly GCF_905146905.1 of Nyctereutes procyonoides. Taxonomy (NCBI): domain Eukaryota; kingdom Metazoa; phylum Chordata; class Mammalia; order Carnivora; family Canidae; genus Nyctereutes; species Nyctereutes procyonoides. Next base: position 10,875,949 of record NW_026575122.1, read on the forward strand.
TTTTTGAAACATTATTTAACCTTGCTAGATTTTATGTGCCTCTGTAACCTATTTTTTTTTACCTAAATTATTTTTAGAATAGCACACTAATATTTATTGATTCAGCAATAATCTGGTAAGTGATTGCTTTTTAAGTTTACCTTTTGGTTAAAATGTCCTAAGGTTATGTTATTGGTTTGGATTCTTTAAATACAAGGTAATTACTTCTGGGCATGTACAATAAGAATTTCTCTAAAATGACATAATGAGTTGTGACTTCACAGAAGAGTTTTGGATTGATAAAATGTCTCCTTGTTATACGTTCTCAGTAGAAATGTCCACAAATCAAAGCAAAAATTAGCATATCAATACTGAAAAATAAAATAATCAAAGAGTTTACTAATGAACCACTATGGTCTCTTTAGATTTTGTTAAAATGCATATGTACGTTACAGCTCACTTTCAGAATAGACCCATTTGAAAAGAGGCCAAGTCCTCCGCCACATGGTACACAAGACCTGCCCTTGAGCAGAGAAAAAAAAGATCATGAGCCGAAAATGAAAGTGGCTAAAAATACTGACACTGAGTTTAGGAAATAATCAAATTATGTCTCACTTTTTAAAAATGTTACTTATGATCTTAATGAACTATTAACATATTTTTTTCTAAAGTTAAACTACTCATTTTGAAATTATTTACATTACAGGTAAAACTGCTTTTAGGAGATGTCATTTTCATGTGAGTACAAATCTTTCTATACACGTGAACAGGTACCATAGGATAAACTGTGAGTGTGTCACTACGTGACCAATTTCCACGTATGGCAATGAACAAGAAGACTCCAAATTTTCTGCTTCTGCTTCTGCTTCCAAAGAGACCTTTATTTCTATGAATAGAAATGGTCCCTACTGAAAAGCTCTCCTTCCACTAAAGCTCAACTTGAAATGAGACAGAAGAAACAAACACTATTGACAGCACGTGAAAATATAGTCAGATCAGTGCAAGTGATGAATTGGAAAATACAGAGTTTGTTTATATTCTCTAATTTTGTCTCTTCTATTTTCATGATACATATTCTCAGAAAATATTGTCTTATAGTTTTTAATAGTGCATTAAAAGAAGTTGTTACAAGGTTTATTATGTTTTTCAGAAATTTTAAGTCACTATCTTTATTTTTCTATTTTTTTTTTAAGATTCTATTCATGAGGGACACACAGAGAGAGGCAGAGACATAGAGGGACAAGCAGGCTCCCTGCGGGGTCCTGAGGTGGGACTTGATCCCAGGGTCCTGGGATCACGCCCTGAGCTGAAGGCAGAGGCTCAACCATTGAGCCACCCAGGTGCTTCGAGGCATTATCTTTAAAGGAAAACTGATCATGGTTCATGGTGGACTTTAAATTTTTAGCCAAAAGCTCACCAAAACATGCTTTATGGAGTATGTTACTAAATAACATGCATGGCTTTCAGTTATACAAAGTTATAACTATACAAAATATCACCTAACAAGTTCCAGTTACCTTTTTCTATATTTCTAAGTAAATTTAGATATATTTTTGTTATTCTGAGTTCCCCTGTGTCCTTCAGTAAAGTGTTCTGTCAAATTAGAAAAAACAGCATCCTCCAGTTTTACTTCCCTCCGATGTTTATTATAAATAACATAATCTACAGAAATTTCAATGTAATAATATGTATTGAATGGTGAATCCAGATTAAAATAGCTAAATATGTGCAATATAAAATTGTTCAAATCCAGAAATAATTTTAAAAACTAATTTCTCGGTGCCAAATATCCATGTATCCATGACATCATAGTAGATGCTCTACGGAATTGCTTTCCTACGTGACACCTCTTTGGAAGGTATCAAACTATAGAATTAGCTACCTGCAGATTAGATTTTTCCATGATCTAACGGTATAAACACTTGCAAACTGATTCAGACAGGACAAATCAAGTAGAATACCTGATTTCTTCTGAGCTTATTACAAATGTCAAATGAAATTATCCTTGTTATAGAGAAGTGTATAGACATGGGCTGTAAAATCTAATTACACTTAGAACATGTAGACATGATTAAATAGAATGTTACTGAATTTCTCTGTGAGCTGAGGGTACTTCTAACCATTGTAATTAATCTAAAAATGATTACCTTGGTGAACACAGAAAAAGGATGCTATCTGCTTCAGGTAAGTAGATCATCTGACCCTTGAGACGTAAGCAGCTGATCTCAGTTCCAGTCAGCTCATCCTCACATTCTAATTTCTCTACGTCCAACAATCCTTCCTTGAAAAGGCAAGACATAACCGTTAACTAGTACCTTTCTCCCTACCTAGCAATTCAACAACAAAAAAAAAAAAAAAACAAGGACACAAGGGCTTCCTTTCCCACCAAACCGTAAGGGAGGATAAATGCACCAAGAAGATCAGGAAAAGCATTTCACCAAAATGCTAATGGGTCATAAGCAAAGTAGCTTCTGAACCCAGAAAGACGAGAGCCATACTACTGTTTGCATATTGGTTTAAAGCCTCCAGGAATCTTATTTCTGATTTTCTAGTATGGCTGGAATATCTAATACTAATTTCTATGGAAAAATAAACCAAGCATCTCCATTCCCCACGCCTGCATTCACAGAACAGTGGGGAGTGGCTTCAAACACATAATGTATGTGTTGGTAAGACCTTTGCGAGGGCTGCAAGGAGGACAACAGGTGTACTCTAGGACACTTCTGCTGTCTCAGTCAAAAGAACAGCAAGTCTGAGGTCTGGGGACTACCTAAGTAATCAACTAAATGAATATTTTATCACTTTTATTCTCCCACAAAAATGACATTCAGAATAACAGACAGTTTATGGAAGAATTAAATTAGGGTTTCGGTTGGAGTTAAAAAAAATTTCTTTATCAGTTCTGATTTCTAAAACAGCAGGTGGTAGCTTTAGGGAGTAAAAAATGTTTGTTTTATTATGTGAAACTGAGCCGTCCCAGTAAGACGGTCTCAAAACTTATTTTTGTTAATTATGATCAGTTGCTAGGAGTTCCACTGCCCCTCAGGCAAATAAGAAACTACTAGCATTGCCTTTGAACTAGGGCTCCCTCTGAGGTTTCAGTTGGGATCTGTCTACACCTTCTCCATATCATAGAATGGTGGACTACCTAACTTTCCCACAGGGATGCTTCTAAGTAACCTTCCTGACTCACATTGAAAGGAATAATATCTTGATTACCTTGCTTCTCAATACGAAAACCGTATTGATGTGTGAAAGGATCCCATGGAAACTAATGTCGATATGAGGACGGACGAGAGAGAAGACAGACAATAGGCTGCAGTTCCCAGGCTGGAGCTACAATGCCAATGAAAGGAGAGAACATGTGATTAGCCAAAATAATTCTTAGGATTTGAGGTTAGATTCAGCTGACTCAAGAAGACTTAAAAATAGAAAAGTGTCATTTGGTAGGGCAATTGCCTCAACCATGGACTCCTACTTGACCCATGTCGCTCAGTGATGCAATGGGTGTCCCATGCTTCATGAACACAAAACCTAATATGGTCTCAGAGTATTCACACATTCAAGTATAAGCTAATGTAAGTAAGGGAAGCATTTTCAAAGAAGAAAGAATAGAAATTGATCCTTTTTTTAAAAGATTTATTTATTCATGATAGAGAGAGAGAGAGAGAGAGAGGCAGAGACACAGGCAGAGGGAGAAGCAGGCTCCATGCAGGGAGCCCGACGCGGGACTCGATCCCAGGACTCCAGGACCGTGCCTGGGGCCAAAGGCAGGCGCCAAACCGCTGAGCCACCCAGGGATCCCCAGAAATTGATCTTTTACAAATGTAGTATGAGGTATCTCAAATGCCTGTGGCTTAAAATGAGATTTAAATAGCAAAACCACCAGCAAACACTCATAGTTTGTTAAGAGACGACTAATAATAATAACAGGTAACAGTTAATAATTGCTTAGACACTGGACTGAATATTCTTTATGCACTCTGTATGCTCACATTGTAATACAGGGAAAATAGGCCAAGAAAGACGAAGTAAGGTGCTCATGGTCATATAATGAGAGAGAGGCAGAGCCAGCAGAGGAGGCACGCTGTACCCTACCCTGCTTCTGGATGTAGAGGTTTACAACAGAGCCCTTCCAGGCAAATGCTCAATGAATAAGTCTCTTTAACTACAAGTGGAAAGTATCTCAAAATGTGTTGAGTACTAGTTCAAAAGTTGGCAGGCAAGGGGAAAAGTAGAAAGGATTTTCCAAATGGGTTTGGATAATGCAAGTCAAATGTAGCTCATCATCAACCCAAATGTTGTCCTTTGATGCTTTGTCTGCTCAACCCCCTGAGAATCTATCATTTACCTCTTTAGTGTTTGTAAAATTCCCTTCCTTTCCCTGAAAATGTCAATGGCTGACTTTGGAAGCTATTCCAATCAGCATATAATGAATGAATGAATGAATGAATGAATAAGTGAAAGATGCTTATTACTAGAAAATCACCCATGTTTTCATTTAAAAAAAAAAAACAGCATTCCCACTTAGTTTTCCATCCTGTAAGTGACTAAAACAAAAATAAACAAATAAATAAATAGCCAGCCGTCCTAGGGAAAGTTGTAGTATGTTCAAATATATGTAACTCACTTTTGAAGAATTCATGTGATATATATGATGCACATTACCTAATACACAGTCAATGTGTTGAATGAATAAATGGCCATTTTTTTGGTAACAATATCCCCCCATGGCCTTTAGTTTCAGGCCTCAGGAAAGTGCGAGGTCATTTTACCTGGGGAAGCACTCTGTATATAGCGTTGCCACACTGAGTAACCACTAGGTCTCGGTCAAATATTATGTGAAAAGGAAAAGCTTTGCAGAAGGTATATGGGCTGATGCGTGATTCCTGGGTACCATTTTCTTCAAATCTATCAAGATCTTCATAAAAATCTTCTTCTTTTGACTCTTTTTCCTCAATTAGAAATTGAGTATGATCACATTCTTCATTTCTTTGCTGAATAACCTGGATTTCAAAGGGGGAGATGGTGTTGATTGTTTGCACTTCAGTTTGGTTAAGATACCTAAATACCTAAGAAACTGGGTATGAGAATTGCATTTAGAGGGTTAATTTAAAAATAGGAATATATGCAAATACTATGCATGCCTTGGACATTGTCTTATGCAGTTTGAAGACTGAATAATTATTTATAATAAAATTGCAAACCTAGTATCAGTCCCTTAGTAGCCCAGATGGCCTCTTGGGTAGAATTAGAAAAGTACCCTCTTGTCTGGGTAGGCTTAGCCTACTCAGCCAGGTACACTTGTGCAGTGAGTGACCTATAAAGCATACAAAGTGGCTCTATTTAATATGATAAAAAATGAATATTCACAGAGGGAAATGAAATAATAGAGACATATATTTTAAAATACATTCAATATCAGACTGCCTAAATGGCTCAATTGGTTTAAGTGCCTGACTCCTGATTTAGGCTCAAGTAATCATCTCTGGGTCATGAAATCAAGCCTTATGTTGGGCTCCAAGCTCAGCGAGGAGTCTGCTTGAGATTTTCTCTTCTTTGCCCTCTGCCCCCCCTTCACTAAACAAACAAATAAATAAAATCTTAAAAAAAAATACATGCACTGTCACTTTTATCCATCAAATGGCAATCTTAAAAAATACCAAATTGGGTAAAACACAGAAAAAGAGTCATCTCAAATACCACTAGTGTGAGGGGATCTTGATTAAACTTGCTGATTGTTAGGTTATTAGATTGATAATATACTAGTAACCTTTAAAAAGTTACATATACTTTGGTTTAATTACAAATCTAGGAACTCATCTAAGGAAGTAATCATAATACTGGGTTAAAGCTCTATAATTTAAAGAAATAACTACATTTCTAAAATACTCTAAATAATATATACAATAAATATAGAATACTACAAATAAATATTTATTATATACATATAAGTAAAACATTTCTAAAATATTATTCATAGGCAAATACATTACTAAGATATAGAAAAGATGTTTTTTCTTTTGATTTCAAGAAACTACAAGCAACACATCTTCTTAGAAAGGGAAGTACTATATCTCAACTGTGGGCCAAATCCAAATGGAAGTAGTTGGGGCAATAGTTCCTCAGTTAAAGCTAAATGAAAGCAGAATATTGCTCTTTCTCACTTTTTTTGTTTGTTCAGGAGTTCACTGCAGCACACCTTGAGAGTGCGGAACAAATCACAGTTAACACGGATGCTATTATATATATTCTTTCAAAAACGGTTTCCTGATGGAATTAGGGTATTACTACCATCAGTGTCATACTAATCTACTACACTGGCTAAATAGTATTCTTATTTATGATTTAAACATTGTGCCCCACTAAGGCTGATTTCTCTAAAGTTTCATCAACAAAATAAGGTCAATCTTAAAATTCAAGCCTAATTTTGATGTTCTGCTCCGATTTTAGCTATAGGAACTGAATTATATGCAACTTAAATTTACTATTTAATTCCTCAATTCTGCTCTTTTGCTTTGATTAAAATGTCAAAATGAACTGCTCTCTGATCATATTTTTAATCTCTTCTTGGTATATTACTTCTTTACCTGGTATAATATTCCTTAAGTAGTTAAATTGTCTGGCAGCTCTGGACCTGTTAAACTTACAGATCCAACTTAAGAATACTTAAGGAAATTAAAACAGTATCTTTGACAAAAATTAAATATATAAAACATAACTAAAATGAAAATATTTCAGAATTCGTAATGGAGTACTTGAATAAATAGAGACCACAAGGCAACTTAAATATTGTATAAAGTAAACCATGTAATTAAGCAAAAACTTGAATTTTATATAGAGTGTGCTAATGGCTGTCAACCTTCCATGACAAATACATTAATAACCATAGCAACTGCAGTATCTAAGTATGCCCTAATTTGAGTTTGTTTCCTAAAGTGTCTATGCACTTGTCTCTTGCTCAACATGCCTAAATAAAAAAATAAAACCAAGAGTAGATAGACACAGTGTGCAGATAGCCCCTCATAAAGGCTCACTTAGTATAGATGTAGTGTTAGTTTGGTGTCATGATCAAAGATCAGAAATGAAAGGCATATAATAGTTCGACTATTAAATTCCAGTGAGATTCCTAATCGTGGATAAATTTTGATTCTTTACTGAAGGTTTTAATTTAACTTTAAAATGTCTCTGGATTTGTTAATGCCAAGTTACATAGAATCCCACTTTGTAGTTGTAGAAAAACTAAGGTTGCACCTGGGAATCACCAACAAGTGCCACAGAAAGTATTGACATCAACTCCTGAAAAGAAAGAAAACCACAAAACCTAACATGACATTACTAGATCAAATATATGGGATGCTTTCCCAATATAATCAATTTAAATGTTACAATTTTTATTTGCCATAATGCTGTACTTAAAGTTTGGGCTTTCCTTTGTTTTTCTTAAGATTTTATTTATTTATTCATGAGAGACACAGAGAGAGAGGCAGAGACATAGGCAGAGGGAGAAGTAGGCTAGGCTCCTTGTGGGGAACCCAATGCAGGACTCGATCCCGGGATCATGACTTGAGCCAAATACAGACGCTGAACCACTGAGCCACCCAAGTGCACCAAAGTTTGGGCTTTCCATATGTGCTAGAACATAACTTTGATGCCTAAGAAATATCCACAAAGAAAAAAAAGCTGAAATAAGATATCCCTCTCGCTAATTTTCTCAGACTCAGGGCCACTGAAAAATGGCTCTTGAGGCCGAACATGTTGAGTGCACAACAAACAGCTGACCAGGAGAGACTACGTGGGTTACAAAGAGTAAAACGATGGTTCTCTTTATTGCCTGGCTGTCGTAACAGTACTCTGATATCACTCAGAGCTAAGAGCAAGTGTTATCGAGAGCAACACAACTTTTAAAGTATGAAACCTGGTTTCTTTCACCTAGTAATCTTATTAAAAAAAAAAAAAGCAAAATGTTTAGGTCACAAAGTGAGAGATTCCAACTATATTTTGGGGACAGGCAAAAAAATCTACAAAGAAATAATGAACAGCAAAACAATATCTAAGTTTATATTATCTTAGAATCTGACTACCCACATAATGAGGTTTTTTGTATTCTGGAGGCTACAACCTAGCCAGTTACATATCCTTTTGCTCCCCAGTTCTTGTGTGCTCACAGGAGATGCAAACTAGATTTCATGTGACCTTATGGAAAGGTAGAGGGGAGGGTGAAAGGCGTGGCAGTGGGTGCTACTGGAGTGAGGCAGGTGGAAATATCCATGGAAATAATGACAGTCGCGAGGGGAGTGAGCGAGGAGGAGTGAAGGAATATAGCGTCGTGAAGATCTGTTTTGGTGGAGTGCTTAGTTTAACACGATGATGAGCAATATATAAGCAGTGTGTGTAAGTTTGAGTTATATGTATAAGAGTTGCATTGTTGAGATGGATTTGATACTAGGTATGTTGGTTTAGAAGATGTGGCGCCAGTATACTGTCCAGTGGTGAGGCGCGATGGTAATTTAGATTAGGGAATGGAATGTGGGTGAGACTAGATATGGTTGTTTGTAATGTATTTTAAGAAGACAAAGAAGAGATTTTGGATGTTTGTGGAAGGTAAATGGTATATGAAGATAATTGTATTTATTAGATGTGAAGTTGGTATTTGATGGTTAAATTTGAATTGTTTTGTGTTGTTTTAGTGAGTAAAATGATGAGTTGTATGTTTTATTGTTTTGATTAATTAGTGGTAAGTTGTAGTGTGTAGAATTATAGATAAAGATAATTTTATTTAGTTGTTTAATTTTTATTTGATTTGTGTGTTGTTTTTTTGATGGATTTTTGTTATTTTTTTTTTTTGTTAGTTAAAAGGTTTATATGAAGGATATTTTGGATGAGCACTGGGTGTTATGATTTATGTTGGCAAATTGAACTCCAATAAAAAATATTTTAAAAAGAAAAAAAGAAAAATAATCTGAGGCTATATTAACAGTTAATATATTTTAAAGAAGGATAAATAAACAAGTGGGATGTAAAAAGAATGACTGAAGCAAGAAAAACATAATTATGGGCTAAAGCAAAGATATGCATATTTATAGGAGTTTGGAAAAGGTATATATATGCATGTTACGTTAGAAAAATATGAATGCCTAAAGTGATCACATATTACCCTCTGTTTACAATCCTAACAATTATTAATTCAAAACATTGTATCAGTGATAAACATACGAAAACATAAGCATATTATTTTGTGAGGTAATGTTTTAGGACTGAAAACCTTTTTATAAATTAAAGTAGCAGGATTGTTTCATATTTATTAGTAGCCGCCAATCAAGATACAGCTCCACAGCTGACATGTGAAATGATTATCTTTTGGAACCAAATCTTGGAAAACTAATAAATTTACCAATAAATATTTTCTGTACTTGTAGTTTTGTCATTAACGCAGAACATACCAAACTTTCCAGCATCCTGCATTACTCACTAATACACAAAACTTATTTGTATAAAGATCACCAGGAAAAATGGTGCAAACGATGTGTTTCATTTGGTCCAACATGGTTTTTCAAATAATAGCTCATAATGTGTTAGCGGGTGTGTGTTACACATATGCGCAGGATACACACAGCACAGCACGGTATATGAATGAAGAGTGAAGTAGCTTTAGAATTAAGCCGACTTTGATTTAAAACATGACATTGTCCTGAGCCCTGTAACAGCATGGAACTGAGCTGTCAACACCTGAATGAGCATGGGAGCAATTATCCCCTAGAGACTACATAAAGGAACATAGTCTTGCTGGCACCTTCATTATAGTCTGGAAAGACCTTAATGGACTTTGATCTAAAAAAAAAAAAATAAGATAATAAATCTGTGTTGTTCAAGGCACTTACATCTGTGGTAATTTGTTATGGTAGCAATAAAAGCTAATACGCCAAGCAAATAGTAATCTATCAATAACTGGTGATTATCACTAAAAACAAATGGATAAAATGGTTTCAGAATGCAATAGCATAAAAGAATGCATCAAAAAAAGAAGATGCTGGACATAGGCCAAAACTGAACTATGGCTCTGGTTCCAAATGTCTCAAAGAAGCCAATTTAGGGAAACAGAAGTATCCAGTAAGGTATTAGGAAGTGAGTACAAGGTGACTCCATGGGTGCCCAAATTCAAGAAATGGTCGACCAGGGCACCAATGGCACTGTGGTTTAGTTTTATGTCCCCTCCATTCAATGATTCATTCATTCTATAGCGAAGTCACATGCAATACATATTATGAGCTGTCTGTGGTATAGGCCGGGGACAGGGTAGAGGATCCGACACAAATCTGCATGACATGGAACTTGACTTTAAATAGCTCATAGTTCATACCACAAACAAATGTGTAGAGTGACTTTTGATGAATAAATATGGGAGCCAATAACTCAGACCGAAAGAATAGTGTTCAAAGGCTTCGAAGTGAAGAGAAGCCCTGAAACAAGGTCATGAAAAGTTGACTTATGATTCAGATAAATGTTTCAACAGTCTTCTTAATTGGGTGAATCTGGTTTCTTTGTTAATTGCCTTCATGCCTAGTGATTTTTGTTTTCTTCCTGAAAATTACACCTGTTAGAATCCCATCAGGCCAGCTCTTAACAAAAATTTCAATTCATCCTAATTGCCTCTAGAGGTTGCTATTGCCACATAAAAGGAATCCAATATGGCAGACAGCCAATGAAATGAAGACCTAAAACTATTTTACTTGGTTCAGGGGTAGGAAGTTCCTCCTATAAGTTTTCCTCATGTAAATTCTTCCCTGGAAAGGGAAGACATGAAGACTGTTCCTTTATAACCCGTCCAGATCCCTTGTACAACTACTGGTGTTGGAAAAAAAAAAATGATAGAAAAATCTGGTGAGAAAAATCACAAAAAAAGTTTAATACTTATTTCCATTTCTCACAAGTAAGAATTGAGCTTGTTGCAGCATTTAGGAAACTTCCTAATGTAGGTAGTCCCAGGTACTAGGCTGTGGCTGATTTCAAAGAAAAAAAGAAATTGAGTCTAACCATAACTTGAAATACGTATTTCTTCCCATTTTTCCTCTACAAAATGTTCAAATATATCATAAATCAATATGCCAACATCACTTCCATTTCCAACTATTTTCATCTCGAATCATATTGTGCCATTAGCACATTTCTATATGTAGCTACACATATGGCATGAGGCAGTAGTAACTGGTAACATTTACATTAGCAGCATCATTGATGCTAATGAAGGCCAGAGATTGGCCAGGATAGCCCAAGACCACTTTGCCACGAGTCACCCAAAGGTAGACACGGTACCTTAAATGGGGACCCATTTTAATTTAAATAAAAATAATGATAATAAGGTATTACAATTGATAATAAAGTACTGCTTAAATTGATCACTGCAAAGCAAGTGGGATACCAAAACACACCAACTCAGAATGTTTGTCTTTTAAGTTTTTGTGGTAACCAACTCTCCAGAGGCTGTTTTATTGAATTTGAATTAATTAAAAGGACAAGTAAAGCGCTTTCCTGGCATAAAAGATTTAACACCACTTAATGTAATATTGATTTTCTGTAGAGAGCATCTAACATACAAAATACTCTTGGGATTTCTTTAGTTACAGCTTTTCTTACTTGGTCTTATTCTCCTAAAATTAAAGTGATGTCCACAACTTATCTATTATTAGAAATAGACTTCATGATTCAAAATTAAGTTGATTTCATTTGAGCACATTTATATTGCTAAAAGTGTGCTTCTTCATTGTTAGACTGTGCTTGTTTGCAGCAACCTGGAAGACCACAAAAAAGATTCTCAAAAAGCCAAGGGAAGAAAACTCGGTCCACCTTTTATAACATGATCGACATAAAGCGAATTATTCATCCGCATGTGTGTGGCAATGTACCTGGAGAATAAGAATTTCATATTAAAACTGGTATTCTGTTTTATTTCTAAATATACCATGGGAATAGGTATACAAAAAAAGACCTGAATGGCCAGTTTACAAAGAAGTATACATACATAAAAGGGACGTAAAAAATGTAAACATATATATTTCAGCACAGTAGATGCCCAGCAAACAATAAAGCAAACCTTAAATATGCTTTGACTTCATTCTTCTTAGCTTTATAAAGTTAGAATACAAGAAAGGGATAGACAGCAGGTCCATTCATCTATTTTCTCTGAAGATGCCAAAAAGGGTAGTCAGGTTTTCATTTCACTTCTTATGTTCTGATATCATTTTACTGCTTTTTCTACAAGTGAAATGAATACACTTTTTCTACTCAGGAATCCTGCTATCCATAACTCCAATGCATCTTGTCACCTAGCATTTATTATTTGCAGAAGAAAAATTAGTGCTGGCATCCTGGGAAACTGTGCTGGAATTCTGGATTTAGTACAATCCACAGATTCAGGAAACAAATGAGAATTTATTATTCCTTTGAGAAATACTTTGAAGTTCCCTATTTTCAAGGATCTTGGAATGGTTCAAACTAAATGCAAGTTGTCTCTGTAATATGCACAGTAAAAATAAGTTCACACATAATTATAGAGGCAGAGTTTCCAGGAATTAACTACCTCATTCCCCTGCTTTCTCAGCATCTGATGAAAAATCTCTAAATGATGCACATGTTTCGAGGGTGGAGTCCTTGACTTGAACGTTTTAAGAGAGATTTTTCGGTCTCCAAGGACCCTTATCTTACTGAATGGGGAGAAGGGAGTTGCCTGTGTTATTGGAGAACATTACTGAAGTTTAGACTGAGAAGAAATCTTTAAAAAATTAGTCATTTCAGGGCACCTGGGTAACTAAGTGGCAAAGCATCTGCCCTTGGCTCAGGTTGTGATCCCAGGGTTCTGGGATCAAGTCCTGTATTGGGCGGGCTCCCTGCCCTGTGGGGAGCCTACTTCTCCCTCTGTTTCTGCCTCTCTCTCTCTCTCTCTCTCTCTCTTCCTCTCTCTCTCTCTCCGTCTCTCATGAATAAATAAATAAAATCTTTTAAAAAATCAGTCATTTCAAACTTCTCTTTTTTTTTAGGAAGGAGAATGAGATAAAGCATTTCCTTTCCTTTATATCTTATACTTCTGAAAAATACAACCAACACCAGCATTTGTTTACAAGCAGCATGCAATTTGAAACATATTTTGTCAAGTTTTTAAGAAGTAAGTCATTTTAGAATTTGAGGATAAAAAATTTTAAACAACTAGGATTAAATAAAGGTGGAAAACCCATATAACGGGAAGCACCAAGGTTGAGGTATGACTAGCATGAGATCAGAACAAGTAAGGTTAATGCTTTAATGATACTCCTGCCTCTTATTCCTGGAGCTACTTTGTAGGAAATAGCCTTTCAACTGAAAAGAGAATCTTTTTAGGAAGAAAAAACGTAAATATCTTATTTAAAAAGAAATTGTATCGGTGTCACTAAAATTATTTCACTTAATATTGTTAAAAACTACAATATAATTATCAACACCGTCGTCTCAAGAAAAATATTTTAATTAAAGAAAAAAAGGCAAAAAGTCATAGCATTACCTGTGTAAAATATTTTACCTACTATACTGCTTTTAAATGCATGTCTAAAAAATTTATATACTGCAACAGACAATATTTTGTAAAATTGTGAACATATATATCATTTACCCAAGCAGAAAACAATCTTACAATTCTAAAATACTCATCTTCCCTTTTAAGTCTTTCCTTGCCAATTTTAAAATTGCAGGTTATAGAAACTGGCATTTTTTTTAAAGATTTTATTTATTTATTCACGAGAGACAGAGAGAGAGAGAGAGAGAGAGAGAGAGAGAGGCAGAGACACAGGCAGAGGGAGAAGCAGGCTCCATGCGGGGAGCCCGATGTGGGACTCGATCCCGGGTCTCCAGGATCAGGCTCTGGGCTGAAGGCGGCGCTAAACCGCTGAGCCACCGGGGCTGCCCGAAACTGGCATTTTGGATGTTGAGAAAAAGTTTTCCTTTTGAAGCTCAAAAGTTAAAAATAAAATGAATGGTGCATTTTTGTCTAAGAAATATTATAAATAATTTAGAGAAGTATCAGAATTTCACAGCTGTTCAGGAAAATCCTCATATTTCCCAAAATAACACTTTGCACAAACATTTAAGAATTTTAGATCTGTCATCAATCCCAGAGGGCTCCTGGTGGGCTGGCCAAATCACTGCTGTGCTTTAAAAGCCAAAACCTCGGGTCAACCTGAATTTGAAGAAAATCCCACTGAGGTCTGCACAGCGGTGCTGGTAGAGGGACATTCACGTATGAGAACTGAATGAAGGAGTGAAACCACCACCATATCAAGGTTAGTGGAAGAAACCAGTGTTGCCAAGCAAAAGATAACAGAATATTTGCTTCATATCCAACTGAGATTCCTACGCATTAGCAGGCTCATCATTTAAATTCTAACTAACCTCTAAGATTGTGCATTGCTCACTTAGTTGTCATTATTCACCCTGGCAGCTTCCCATGCTTATTTAATTTTCACTTTACCACTATAAATTATTGAGAGGTAGAGAATACACAATGTAAAGGAATATCACACCCCTGAGAATGAATTGGTAGCTCCACTGTAGATTGACTTGGGTTTCATTCCTCGAGGCTACAAATCATTCTTATCAAACATGATCTGCCCAAAGCTCCTGACTCATCCATAAATACGTATATAAGTGTAGGTGGACACAATAACATAGACATAAAAAATGAAGAGGAAAACAATACAGAGTGCTGTTCCAATTATGTGTTACTGCATATCAAAGTGCCCCAGACTTATTGGCTTATAACAGTAAGATATTATTATCTTTTGTGATTCTGTGAATTTTCTGGACTCAGGAAATTTTTGGGTTGGAGTAGACGAAGCTGGGGATGGTGTCATCATAATGCTCTACCGGGCTGTTTTCCCAGGACAGGTCACCCAAAAGGCCAGTAGTAGTTGGCCCTTCAATGGGAGTTCAGCTAGCGCTGCTGTCTGAAAGCTTACACAAGACCTCTCCATGTGGCTTGGGCTTCTCACTTCATGATGCTGGGCTCCAGCAGGGAGCATCCCGAAGGCAACTATTCCAAGATACTCAGGTGGAGACTTGAAGACTTATTATGATCAAGCCAGGGAAGTATCAAAATGTTCCTTCCACCTGTTCTATTGTGCAGATAATCACAAAAGCCAACCCAGATTCAAGAGAAGGCAATGTCACAATGCAGAGGAGCATGGGAGATACTAATGCAATGATTTTTGGAAGATAAAATCGGCAATAATGCAAACAGGACAATGGAAGTAAGATGATCATGGATTAAGGTGGAAGTACTGTCAAGTTGGCCATTCCTTGCTAGCTAGGTTTTTTTTTCTTTTTTTTTTTAATGAAGCTTTCAAATCCTATACGTATTCAGCAGTGTTTTAATCTATACACTAGAAGCTTCAAATAGAAATTTACTACAGTGACAGCATGAAACCCCACAGTTTATTCCTAAATTTACAATTAAGAAAATGACCGAATAGAAGAAAAATTCTTGCTGAAACATGGTCTTATCTGTAAGATGATATATTCAAGTAAAATATACAAAATTCAAAACTAAAAATGTCCTTCTGTTTTTTTCTTTATCTCTTTTTTATAAATCATATTCCATTACAAACCTAACTAAAGGTTTAATTCCAAGGTTTAATATTATATATATATACACACACACACACACACATACACACATATATATATATATATATATATATATATATATATATATATATTTTTTTTTTTAAGAAAGCAAGAGTGGAGGAAGCTGGGAGGACCACAGGGAGAGGGAGAGGGAGAGAGAGAATCTGAAGCAGGCTCCATGCCCAGCACAGAGACCCACTCGGGGCTTGATGTCATGACTGTGATATTGAGACCTGAGCTGAAATCAAGAGTTGGACGCTTAACTGACTGAGCCACCCAGGCTCCCCAAGGTTTATCTGCTTTCATCAGCAGTCTACAAATTGATGGTTTCACAGGAGATTTAAGAAAAACAATCCCAAACTATGTAATGTTTAGAAGCACAATGTTTCTAAGAAGTTTCCTCTAAAAATGTTTTCCATACTCTATTAATACTTAATCTATTTAGTATTTTTAGCTACTTTTTGTTAAAGTCTTGAGGTAGATTAAAAATAAGTATAATGTGAAACTTTTTAAATTGAATTTGGAAGTACAAGAGAGTTTGGATAAGCAGGGCCCTGAATTTAATATTAGTGGCAAAGCCTCTTAAAGGGGAATTGTCCATTATTTAAACTGTTCAAATTGTTAAATTTAGATCATTAAATTGTTTACATTGACTGATCCAGGGAAATGAGAAACTTTACATGAGAAATATTTTTCTGAAACTAAACTACAGATAATTTCTATTCAGTGTGTCCTTGAATATTAGATTTCTAAAAGTGAAACAGGAATATTATCTCAATAAAATCACGTGGGCCAAATTAAGTATATATATATATATATATATATATATATATATTAAAGATATTACTAAATCAATAAAGTATCCTGGGCCAAAAATATAATATATACATATTATTATACTAGCCACATATATATACAACATATAATTCAGAATTAGCTAATTCTAACATTCAAAGATTCTCTATAGATTGTCTATTATAGGCTGTGCCTGGAACTCAGAACTTTTGGAAATTATTTCAAGAAAAACAAAAATGTATGTTTAATAGGAAGCCATTCTTGTATGTACTTATTTATTTATTAATTCATTCATCATTCATTCATTCATTTGAGAAAGAGAAATAGAGCACAGTATGCGAGGTGGAGGGCAGAAGGAGAAAGAGAGAGAATCCTAAGAGGGCTTCATGTCCCAAATGGAGCCCAATACAGGACTCGATCTCATGACCTGAGCCAAAATCAAGAATCGGATGCTTAACCAACTGAGCCACTGAGGCGCCCCCTGAGCCATTCTTAATAATGTATCCAACTGAGAGGCTGAAGAAAGACAACTTCCAAGGAATTTCTCCTTGGAAGCATGATAAGTGGTCAGAGCTGCCCAGCCTAAGGCATAATCAAATGATTTCCCACGTTATAATTCCAGTAGCTACTTTATTGTTGCCTGGAAATTCCAAATGGAGATATTAGAATGATCATTTTGAAAGTTTCTAGAAACAAATAATGTAACTTGTATATTCATTAATAAATAGTAATTTGCCATGTCCACATTAGATGTAAATTTCTAGGTGGAAATTGTCTATTATTATACATTTCAAACTATAATTCATCTCTAAATAAAGTTATATAGTTTCATCAAAAGAATAATAATAACAAAAATAAAATAAGTGTTGTTATCTTTAATAGAATTAATCTTGAGCTGTTGGTGTATTTGCTTTTTACTTTTGTACAAACAACAAATCTTCATTCTTCAGTCCTCAAAAATGGTATTTATTCATTCCCAGATATAGATTGTATCTGTGGAGATACCATCGTTAAGAGATTACACATGGTCTCTGGTTCCATGAAGTTTACATTCCAGCCCAATAAACAGGAAATGATAGTACAGTGTGAGAAATATGAGGGCTGGGGAAATAGAGTGTACTGTGAAAAAATGAGAAATGCCAATTTCTCTGACTCAGAAAGGGCAGAGATTGGAGAGGGGAGTGATGTCCTCCTGGAAGAAGTAATTTGACCAACAGGATAAATAGGATTTATTTAGCTGGAAAGTAGCAGTAACAATGTTCTAGGTAAAGGGAAGAACAGGTGCAAAAGTTCAGAGGATAGAGAGAGCAAGATAATAATAAAGACTCTAAAAGAAGTTCTCTTTGGTCAGACTTTGGTAGAGGAAGAATAAGGATGGATAGGGGATGTAAGTAGTGTCAATAATTTTAATTACTTTCTACCTTCTCCGGTGAGGAATTGGGAATCATTTAAGCAAGAAAATGTATAATGAGATACATTTGAACTTTCAGAAAAAAACAGTAGGGTTATAGAATGGAGAAGAGATTGGAAGAGTCTTGAAGGGAGGCTGGGAAACCATCCAATCTCTAGAGAATGATAGCTCCCACAAAAGTATAGAGAAAATAAAGAAAAGTGATAGAATTCTCAAAATTTAGGAAATAGACTCTAAGGATTGATGCTTGTTTGAAATCAGAATGAAAAAGAAAAGTTTTTAAATTCTCTTTAAGATAAGACCCAGCTTACCTTACTCCTTAATGAAGGATTAAAGTCTACGAAAAATAATGCTTTATTAATTTATATAATGAAAAATGTAAATTTTTATATGGGAATGAGGATCTTAAGACGATTTATGGGGTACCTGGGAGGCCCAGTGGTTAAGTGTCTGTCTTGGTTCAGGGCGGGATCCCAGGGTCCTGGGATCGAGTCCTGCATTGGGTTCCCCACAGGGACCCTGCTTCTCCCTCTTCCTATGTCTCTGCCTCTCTGTGTGTGTGTCTCTCATGAATAAATAAATAAAATCTTTTAAAAAAAAGACAATTTATGAAAATCAGTCGCTTTATTTTATAATCACTTATACAGAAAAAAAAATTCTTTTAATGTCTATGTAAATAGCCTAATCATAAGATAAATGCCTACAGTATTTTAATCCATTCAATTTGCTGGTAAGACATGCAATTTGAAAAACAGGAAAAAAGAATTGGACAAAAAATAATAATATTGGTGAAAACTTCACAAAATTCTAACTTTCTAGTTTCTTCATTGTTCAGACACTGAAAGAAAAATAAAATCATATGTGATTTAAAGATATATTAACTAAAGTTGCGTACTGACTTTGAGGAAAAAGGACTTAGAGCTACTTAAAGTAATGCTGCCCAATGGAAACAAAAGGCAATAAAAGCCACTAGAGCAAGCCACAAACGCTAGTCACATAAGTAATGCTAAATTTTCTAGTAGTGATGGTTAAAACATGAAAAAGGAAACAGGTGAAATTAATGTTCATGATACATTTTTATATAACTCAATATATCAAAAATATTATCATCTCAACAAGTAATTAATATAAAATATCAGTTATTTGTATTCTTCTTGTACTGCTTTGGAAATCTGTTGTGTATTTTACCCATAGCACATCGAATTTCAAATACTTAGTAGCCAAGGGGGCCAGTGGCTGTCCTATTGAGGATGGGGCTCAGGAACATAGAGAAACACACAGGGAGGCTGCTTGCTCTCTTCCTGTGCCATTACAAATTCAGCAAAGGGAAACAATGAGTAAAGATTGACAAAAATTTTTGTAAAAACATTTGGATGGTTATTTTGTTATGTAGACGTGGCCATTGAGAATAAAAGTTAAAATTAATACAGAGGGACTTCAAATCCCAACTTTGCCCATAAAATGATGCAAGTTAATAAAAGTATTAAAAAATGGAGTATGTATTCAAAAATCCAAAATCCCAGTAAACTTCAAATATCAAACTTTAATCCATTTAAAATAACTCATTTAAATACAGCCTGTTAAAGCTTAATTTAAAAATCGCCTGGCAGCTCCTTCATTGGGAATTGGCAGCTTTTTTTTTTTTTTTTTTTTTTTGACACCAGTAGTTCTATAAACCCACGGCAGGGCATTGCAGACCAGTTTCCATCTTGATTTAACGCTGTTTTAAGTTTATAAGAAAAATGTCACTATGTAAACAACAGACATTTTGATTAAACACTATAGTTCTTATTTTGGCTGTTAAATCAATAATGCAGCTGGATTGAAAGTAGTTTACATTCCCTCAAAACTGGGCTTGGGTTCAGCTAGTATTGCGCTGACATCATTTACCAGCAAGATCTGGCCGCTTTAAGCAGCCAGTTTAGAAATGTCCTTTACAAACAACCACATAATTTTTCAACCTTCACACATTTCAAGAAGAGGGTCTTACAAATGCCTGTGCTTAAAATAGGGCAGTCAATCCAAAAATAGTCTCTCATCTAATGTGTTATTTTCTAGTAAAAAACTTTTAAGGTAATTTAGACAAGAATAGAAGACAAGGGTGTTTGGGGGCCTTATTTCTTTTACTTCACCTGAAAATGCCTTTGGGAGGGCTCTCCGGTTTCCTTTTGTACAGCACCTTAATTAATATGGCACTGGGAGTGATGCTTCTCGAATTTGTTTTGGTGGCAGAGCACCTGAAAGCCATGGTGCTTTCCCCCAACTTTGAGCCCAGTAGAATCTCAATACTCACATATCATTTAATTACACTATACAAACTAGGAATACCTTAAAAGAGAAAATAGGACCACCTTATATAGCAAAGACATAAACCCACCACTATTAGCACATATAAACCATTAATAGGGGGGCAGTTAATCACAATAGGACATGCTGAGATGTTCAGAGGATGTTAATTTCCAACTTGGATGTTCAAGGTGGGCAACCAAAAGTTAAGGGAAAAAAAAAAGAAACAAAAAATGCTAAAATGTATTTGAGACCACCCTATAACCGTTATTTTATGTGAATTAGGAAAAGTCACCGTAAAAAAGAAAAAGAAAGTAAAAGTCACTGTGATTCCATTTCAGTAGCAAGACACTGTCGTCTAGCTGGCTGTGCAAAAGTATTCTAGAGCCTCCGTTTAAGAATTACTAATTCAGAATTTTTAACTACAGAACTTCAAATTGCTTACCTGTAGAAATTCTCTGACATTAGATCCCAGGACACGCAAGATTGTATCATAACCAGACTCTTGGCAAAAGACAAAAAACATCTTCCCGAACATTTGGAGGATTTCCCCAGCATTGAGATCTATTTATAGATTTGAGAGAACAACAACAGAACATATTATAGCTAGAATATTGTTAATGGGAAGAATGAAAATAGGTGCATAATTTAAAAAATTAAAATATCCCCAGCTTTTGCGCAAGTGGACATAGATCCACAAGAAAAAATTCACAGGGAAATCTGTGAAGACAACATAGTGACAATGTCAGCAGCATAGACTGGTACTTATATGCAAAACAATCAGTTTCTCAGCTTTCACAGCAAAGTACTTAATTAATTTTGAAACCTGTATTTAATGTACTAACTTACTTTTTCGGGAAAACACAGAAAAAATCATCAAGAATGCACATGACCATATTTTCATGAAAAATTGTTTTCTCCATGTAAATATCCATATTTAACAAGTTGGTTACATATAACGTGTACCCCAATCATGCTTTTTTACTTACTGTTCAATTATCAATATTTCCTAAAATCTTTATATTTTTTCTGTAATATCAATTTTAATAACCTCATTAACATAGGGACACAATAATTTATTTAACCAATCCACTCCTTTCAAAAATGTAGACTTTTCCAATTTTTGATAGTACAAGTAATCTTGAGATAAAAATATACATAAATCAAAAACATATATATTCAGAAATCTTAACCTAAGTAGATCTAATAATTCTTTTAGGAAAAATTCCTAAAGGTTTTGTACATTTTTTTAAGAGACTTTGATTAATGATGCAAAATTATTCTCTACAATGTTGTCTTTATTTAGCATCAGATTAACAATATTTGTGATTTCCTCTTTAACTCTACTTTTGACAACACTAGACATTTAAAAATTCGTACATTTCTATGAAAAAAATGCATATTTGTTTCAGTTTTGATTACTAATGAGGCTAAATATTTTTATTATTAACAATTTACCATTCTTTCTTTGTAATCCTTGTATTCTATCATAGATATTTAACTCATCTAATTATACTTGGCAAAGCTAAAAAGCTGCTTTCTGTTCTACCCAAACTGTAGTCTAGCTGCAAATTAAGCACATGAGATTAACTTTGAGAACAACTTTTTTTTTCCATGAAGTTGGTTTTGAACCTTGCCTACTTTGCACGAGCTCTCCCTAATGTAGACCTCCATTTCTTGTTCCTTTCACCAATAGTTAACAGAATTCGTGATTGCAAGAGAGATTCAAAAACAATAGTTTCTGCACACTACACTTTCATAATTACCGTATTGGACATCACAACTGAAGTTATTATCACATTAAGTGTCAACCATTTTTTCCCACCCTGACACATGGTTTTCTGTGAAGGAATGCTGAGAGCCTCTCCACTCTCTAAAGAGCTTGTAAAGGAAAACTAGGCCTCAGGACAGCCTGAGCCTTCCCTCCACCATCGTGCAGCGTGCACCCTGCATGACGATACAATGGGATCTTGGTTTATTATTCCTCTGGGCTTCTCTGTGTAACTTAGCCAAAGAAGGAAAGTCACATTCAACTTACTGAGGACTTTGCTTGCAGCAGCCACCAAATCATAAGTTTTGGAATCATCATATATTATTCTGACAAGAAATTGTCCTTCTTCATCTAACTGTGCCTCTTTTCTGGAAAACAAAAAACAAGAAACAGGGGGAAAATGCTGAAATAAAAGAATAGCTAGTATGGTTAAAACTACTGTATAAACAATGGTTTTACACCTGAAATGGGATGTTTTTTAAATCAATGCCATGTGCCTAAAAGTCTAATGATTAAGGAAATTTAAATCATTTCACTTTCCCCTCCTCAAGTTAAAATGATATGTTTAAGCATATTTTAGCAAGACTGACATTTATAGAGTACTCTAATGCCCAATGCAATGCCTGATATTAAATATAATCAAGAAATAACTTTGGGTTTAACAAATAATCAGCAAACATTGGTTGAGTCCCTATATGTGCCAGTCGTTGTTCCGGGCATTAGGGATGGAGCCTTTAGCAAGATAAACAAAAATACTTGACCTCTTCCAACATCCACGTTCTAGGAGGGGAGATATATCGGGAATAAAACTAATAAGTAACATATAATGGTAAGTAGTTTGAAGAAAAATAAGGACAGGTAGTGAGGTAGAGAGCTTGAGTACAAAAGCCAGGAAGCCTCCTTGAGATATGGGCATTGAATAGAATCTAAAGGAAGCTCTGGGAGTGAGCCATGAGCAGTGTGGGGAAGAGGGCTAGGCAGGAGAGGCCTGGGGCCCTGGGGCACCAGCAGAAGTCAGAGCGGAACAGAGAGGGGGCAGCGTAGCCGTAAAGGAATGGGTAAGAGTGGTAACAAGGGTCAGGTGGACTTTAGGATGAGTGTGGCATTTACTTGAAAGAGATGGATAGCTTTGGCCTTTGTGATATGAGCAGCGAGAGGAACTGACCTGGGTTAAAGGAATCAATCCTGCTGTTGCATTAAGGCTGATCTCAGGCAGAGCAAAGAGACCAGTTAGGAGGCTACCATCAACTCTCAGGTGAGGAAGCCTGGTAACTTGATTCAGAGGGAGAACTGGTCCAAAAGGAATATATTCTGCAGGCAAATTCAACATGATTTGCTGATAGATTGAATAAAGGATGTCAGAGAAGGAGAGGACACAGAGTTGGCACTGAGGTTTTGGCCTTAGAAACTGGAAGGATGTTGTCACCAATGGCTGAACTAGGAGAGGCTGTTTGAAGTGGACTGAAGCAGGGGGGTAGGGGTTGGGAGGTGGGTTAGATCAAGGGTTATGTTTTAGGAGCATCTGGGTGACTCAGTTGGGTAAGTGGCCAACTCTTGGTTTCAGCTCAGGTCTTGATCTCAGGGACGTGACTTCAGGCCCTGCATTGGGCTCCACACCCAGCATGGAGCCTACTTAAAAAAAAAAAAGTTTATGTTTTAAACATACTACGTTTGAGTTTCCAAGTGGACTGATTAAACCTCCTAATATATCATTAGCTTATTAAATACAGTAGGTCAAAATATTTACAGTATTCATAAAAGGAAATTATAGTTACCATTTTTAATAGTTGTCATGATCATATAAATATATTAATTTTGATAGGATTTGGATTATTTCTCTCAAACAAGTGTCCAAAGGAGAAATCTACTATTCAAAATATTGCCAGTTGTAGAAAAAAAAAACTGACAAGTTTGCAGAGATCTTTTCCAATGTTAAATTCACAAAAATACTTGGAGCTTGGAAATCAATCTGACTCAGTCCAATTCATCTAAATCCCCGTAGGGTGCCAGGAGAATGCAAGACAAACTAGCCACTGTCATCAGGTGAACTTGGAACACAGTAGCTGGAATAGCTACTTGTGAAATGCTGCCAAGGCAGGTCATGATCCCTTTCTCTCTCTCTGAAGCTGTGTATCACAGCTGCTGTCCATGGCTGGAATACCAGTGTCTGCTCAAGGGAAAAACTCCAAATGGTGGTATGTATTAGGTCCGGGTGGGATGAGATATTCTTAAAAAAATACCCTGTGTTCTTAAGAACATACTATTTGCCTGCAGTTACGCATAACAGTGCATTAAAAAAAAAAAAGCCTGATTATGGTAGGCACAGAGATCTGAATTTCAGAGCCCAGAATTTATCGGTTGAATGAACTTGGACAACTCACACAAAGCCCATGAGAATTAAAGCTCTACTTTTTAAAAACAAGAGCAATAATATAACCCAGCTTCCACACTGTAAGAGATACAGTGTGCCAAAGTATGTTCTAAGTTGTTGAGGAGTGTGTATATATATATATATATATATATATATATATATGAATTAATTACAAATGACTAATATATATGGATTAATTATATATATATGAATTAATTACTAATGGCCATAGTGCTTCTCATGTCTACATATTCAAAAAATTAAAGAGCTGTATATATACAGATGTGGAAGTCTCCCTTTTGGTGAACATACACAACTATTAAATGAAGGGAACACATGTTCCAGACCTCAAGTCTTTTTAATACAAGAGGTCAATGAAATATTACCAAATTATGCAGAAATAATGTACAAACACTGACTTATCTCTTGATAAATGTTGTTATGTGTCTCACACATTCTAATTTCTAATTGCATAAAAATGTAAAATATAGGAAGGGAAAACATTGAAAGAATCCTCCACTACCTTGATAACCACTGCTAATACTACAGTCAAGTATATTTAAGTAGTTCATGGTTAAATATACTCGTATGTATGACATACACCAGATTATATTGCCTTAAAAGCCTCCTTTTTTGACTTAGCATTTGAGGGGGATCTCTTCATGTCAATAAATACATTTCTATACTTTGCATAAAACTGCACTGTTATAAACATATTGAAGGTTTAGTGGATATTTAGATTGCTTTTATTTTTTTCACGTATAAACAATGTTGTGATGAGTACCTTTGTAGCTAATAATTGTATTTCTATGTAAAGACAGAATAAATTCCTAGAAATGGGATTGCTGATTTGAAGGATACGGATAGCCTATTTTTTTTTCTCATTTTGCTGCTAACATTTTATTACAAAATAGCATAGGTCAACAATTAGAATTTTGAAGCTTCTAATTTAGGGCATTCTAATAAAATATAGATACATTTTAATTAAATATATAATAAAGTGTAAATTAACTTATGTTCTCACCATACCCTATCCTCTCTCTTCTAACTGGAAGAAATCAAGTGACATAAATTCTTATAATAAACTCAGTTCCTCAGAAACACTCACCAAACCGTAACAATAGTTAAACGAGTGAAGTAGAGAGTACTCAGTCCTTCTGCATAAAATAGAAGAATGGCCATTTCCCTAGAAATCCCCTAACCATGAGTCAATGCATTCCTTCTTTCCTTTCTGCTTTAATAAAATAAGCTCCCTTATCGTTTAAGCTTTACTTCCTGAAATTATCAGCCGAACACGCTCCCTGGAGGGAGGCTGAAATATAAATTAAACAGTAGTACATGGAAGGAAATAATCATCTTCTTTGAAAAATGTCACATTAAATTCTAATGAATTATTTAAAATACTTAGGATTCCTTATTTACATTTATCTTAGAAATCTTTCGGAATTTCGAGTGGTCCTTTAATTACTCCCCCCCAACTCACCCTGGAAAGGTGGTAGTTTGCCATCAATATTTGCGTACCTTTTACGCCCCAGGCACCTTTCTAAGTACTTTTAATATATCAGTGAAGGAAATAAAGATCTCTGCCCTCAAAGAGCTTACATTTTAACTAGAAGAAACAATGAGCAATAAATATATGATCAGTTTTATAATCATTCATGAGGCGATGAATGCTACAGAACAAGGTAGATGAGGCTAAGGGATGAGATTAGGGATGTAGGCAGAAGGAGAAGGATGCAATCTTAAATATACTGATTATAGACACTGCCTTGGAGAAGTTAATTAATTTCCCAGCGAGATTTTAAGGGATACAATTGATCTCCATGACCTAATCTTTCTGGACCCATTTTCCTTTCTTCTGTAAATCATTTATCTTCTCTTTTCAAGGGAAAAGTGAACTGGAGAGATTACAGACACTTTAGTAGGAGATGGTTTAATACATTCAACTGAGCAGGGTATTTACAGTGCAAAAGGAATAGTATGCTAAAGAATTAATTTCATGAAATATGCTCAATGAAGCTACTAGAAGTGCTTTTTTACATGTGTCTCAAATCTCAATCAATACAACTCTTCTAACTTCTGGACAAATTTCTATTTGTTCAGACTTCATGCTGTCAAATAGTTTGGCCTCCAGGTGGTGCAGAGACATGATAATAATCTTTCAGATAGACCTTCAAGATATATCTGCCACTATTTTTTTGAGGGAAACTTCAGTGACATCCCTTCTGACATTACATTCTTCTTTTTCTCCATTTGGAGATTTTTTTTCACTAGTTACTTAAAAGCACAGAGGGTGATCAGCAAAGAAAAGCTGGGAAGTAAGCTGATATTCAGATTAAATAAATGATTTATATAATTCAGGCAATAGTAGCTTACTTCATAATTCTCTGTAAGCTTGTAGAGTTTTCTTTTCTTTTTTTTTTTTAAAGATTGTATTTATTCATTCATGAGAGACAGAGAGAGAGGCAGAGACATAGGCAGAGGGAGAAGCAGGCTCCCTGCGGGGAGTCTGATGCGGGACTCGATCCCAGGACCCCGGGATCACAACCTGAGCCAAAGGCAGATGCTCGACCACTGAGGCACCCTCACGTCCCTCTAGCTTTTTTCTCAAAAGCAAAAGTAAAGGATGCATCAAATGCATAGATATAACATTTCTAACAATATTTAAGGTTTATATTCTTGATAGTTTCTTTTGTGCTTAGATTATCGAATTCAGCCAAGTACACTAACCAAATTTTCCAGACTCACTCATCTTTCAGAATATATTTTCTAAGTATTAACTTTGTTTAAATTGTTGCACACACAAAGCAAGTATGTAATTCCCTATTATTGAAATCATATTTAGTTTACATGTAAAAAAAAGCCACAGGTTCCTCTAGGAAACAATTTTAAATTTTCTCAAAAATGAAAGACTTTGGACATACTTTGTTTTCCAAAAATTTCAGATGACAGCAAATATCATATGACACCAGAGGTAAATTGGATTAAAATATATTCAGTAGTGCTCAGTCTTCCATCCTTCCCAAATAGTATCCCTTGCAGTAGTCTGTGTTAGCTTTACATATACTCAAAAACTGTATTTTGGGTTAAGCATTACATTTTTCTACTTGGTGCATTACTCAATAAAAGAAGTCAGCAGACGGTAAGACATATTGAGAGATTTATTTTAAAGTGGCTTAAATGACACTGGATGAAGTGGGAAAAAAAGGCACTTTTTTGGTTAACAAGTAAACCTAGATAGAGAAAAACCCATCTGGTTTCATCTGTATCACAAGTCATAGTGTTTTCCCCCTCACTATGCCAAAGAAGCAGCTAGGCTACTTCCATATGGAGTCGCACTAAGCTTGGGCAAGTTCATCTCTAAGTGTTTCAGTTTCTTTGTCTGTAAAATAGAGGAACAGCAGTATTACCTGGAGCTATGTTGGTTGGCAGAGTGAGTCTACGTGAAGGGGTCAGAATAGTGTTCCCCACCCACTTACTGCTCAGTACATCCAACTGGCAATAGTCTAGTTGTTGAAGAAGATGAAGGAGGAGGGGCGGGCAAGAGGAGGAAGACAAAATGGCAAGTGGAAGAAGAGAAGGAAAGAAATGGCAATCAAATATTGGGAATTTTTATTCAGCATCACAAGAGTCAAACTAAAGGTGCACTTAATTTGTTGATTAAATGGTAAGTGTTCTATGTTCAAATAGCCAAAAACAAATAAAGCCTATCTCCCCTAAGGGCTTCAAGAAAACAGACCAAGCTCTCACATTCCATGTATTTGTAGCCACAATAAGTGTCTAAAAATTAAGTGGGCATACAGGAAAAATTTTCCTAGTAGCAATTCCCTACCTTCTTACTTTTAAAGACTGGCTATTTGTTAGAATTTGAATTGATCATTTAATTACACCAATTGCTTTTCCCCAAAAGAGTAGCAGGTATTTATTTATATTGTGGTAGTTTGTGGTTTTGGTTTTTGCCTTTTGCTTTTTCAGTCACTGATGCCTAACTCAAGAGCTGGAATAGAACATGTGCTCGCTCAATCAATGTATCTATGTTTTTAAAAGAAGGGAATGTATTAATTAAACATATTTCCCTCACATGTTTCTAAACTGCCTACTAAAAATCGAACAATCCAACATTGTTGTAAAAGTGGGCAGCTTGTTTTCAAACTACTATTTAATTTTTAAGGATTAGGTACATAATTTGTCACAAATATCCAGGCTACATTTCTCATAACTCCATACTTAAGGAGATATTTATTCCTTAGCTGTGAAATGTGAATGTACTGGAATGCCTGGGTGGCTCAGTGGTTGAGCATCTGCCTTCGGCCCAGGTCATGATCCTGGATCCTGAAGATTGAGTCCCTGCATCGGGCTCCCCGCAGGGAGCCTGCTTCTCCCCCACCCCCCAGCCTGTGTCTCTACCTCTCTCTGTGTGTCTCGCATGAATAAAAAAATGAAATCTTAAAAAAAAAGAAATGTGAATGCACAAAAACTGAATTCATATTCTGACACTGAATCCCTGTCATTATACAATTTTCAAAAGTTTAGTATACTAGAAGGACTTGGCTTTTAGGTAAAGAGGTTTCTTATCGAGGTATGAAAACAGGTGCTCTGTGATGCTAGATCCTGAATATAGGAATCTTAAAAATAAAGTCTCAAAATGGGGTCTGATCTCAGAAAGAAAAAGTCGGCACACGTCAAAAAAATCAACCTGACGAATTATCTTTAAAAACCATGTTTAATTAAAAGACAGAATGGTCTATTTTAGTGTACTGTAAGGACATCATAAATGCTGAGTTGTGCCCAACCAGTACTAAAATTAAAAGCCCCCACTTATAAACCACAGATAACTATATATAATATTAAAACGTTAAAAATTCCTATTTTTTTTTTCTGTGTGGTCGTGAAGTATTAATGACATCTCAATTGTCAGTAGTGGATTCCCACTAAAGTCTGAATCTGCAAAGGAGAAACTCTGCTTTGAGGCAGCTGTGGAGGGGAGAGAGGAGAGGAGACAGGCCTTTGAAATGCAGCGACAGCTTCCTGCTTGGAGTCTCCTTGGGTTACTAAAGTCCCTCCTTAAGTCAATGTGTTCACTCATCCAAGTACTGTAAACAGTAACAGTAAATGCTGTCAAGAGTGACACAGATTGAGGCAAAGTGACATCACTCTTGATTTATAATGATTTTTTTTTCCCCTTTGTACAGGTTGCCACAAGAGTCTCATCAGTAACTGCCCAAATTCTGAGGACACATCCATAAACATCTCACACGGACCATTTTCAGTAGCTTCATCAGACAAATGCATTCACTTAGACCTTTGTGGGTGCACTTCATCATGAAGTCACCTTGTGAGTGTGCCGAGTCACAGCTCTTCTAAAAATAAATAGGTTGCTCAAAATTTCTGGGGCTCTGGTTTTCTTTAGTAGATGTCTTAGTTGGTGAATATAAAACTACCTCTAAAAATGTCATAGCCAAAATCACCTGTATCAGTGCTTGAAAAGTCCAGGAAAACAAAAACAAAAAATGAGTAGTAACAATGCACACCCACGTTGCCCCAGGTCCACGCTAACCTGGCCGCCTTCGGAAGGAAGGTCATAAGTCCTTCTCTTTGAAGAAAAGCACATAATATGATCATTTGAAATCCCCACTGTTCAAATCCCTACTGTGATGATTAACAGCTGAGTGATTTGAGACAAGGTTTTAAAATCTTGAAGCCTCGGTTCTCTCACTTATAGAATGAGGACAATGAACAACCCTATTTTCAAAGGTGGCTGTGAGGACTGGGGAGACGATGGGTACAGAGCACTTAGGACTGGGACTGAGCAACCTTAAGGTCAGCGTGCAGCAGAGATGAGCTGTAACATTCAAACTGAATGACATGATGAGCATTCTCATCTGGTTTTTACATTTAATTTCAATATTACAAACACTTATCCACAGTTTATAACACTGACTTTAAGCAGTACCATATCGACCCGACTTTTAGACACTTGCTAAGGGATTTGATCTTGTCCTGAATCCAATCCAGTAACTGGCTTTTGGTATATGCAACTGGTAATCCAACAGTAGGGTTTTTTAATCCTTTTATATATCCGTCCACATACGGAGATGACGTAAATGAACTGGGGCTCCTCTAAAAGGAGATGCTATAATACAGTGCTCTATCTTCTGCCTTTGGTGATTAAAAAAAAAAAGAGAGAGAGAGAGAGGCCATCTCAACAGATCTTATAATGTGTTATATAGTGGTCGTAAATGTCATCATTCTTTTACCTGGGATAGAAACTTCTTTAACCTCAATATCTTTTGACATAAAAAAAGGTGCTCCCTTTCACTAGACACATGTCATGTCAAATGGTGACATTTTTTTTTCTGTCCTGGTTACAGAAAAAAAAAATCTGTGAATATGCATGTGTTCTACTCCCTGGAAATTAAAAATGTGAAGGATTTTACACACACACACACACACGGGAAAAAGAGAAGAAAAAGACAACAATCTAGCAGACCCTTTCCTAGGTAAGTGTTACAAAGGCTAGAATCTACTAAGACAAAACATACATTAATCAATAGTAGAAAAACATAATTATAAACTCTGGTATGGACTTTGAAGAAAAATCAGTTTTGGAGGTTTTCTTCCCTGAAGAAGTCACATTTGTTTTTCCATCTCGAAGCTGAGACCCATTTCCATTTCTGGGTAAGGGATGGGGAGAATGGAGAGAAGGAGAATGCTAAGCACAGGTGTTATCCTGACACATAAAATTCGAAGCCTTAGGGGACTGAGCATGGCCCACGAGGCTGGAGTGCAAAGAGAAAGCGGCGCAGGTGGACTGAAAGGGTCCCAGGTTGTTTGAGTGAATCTGAAAACTGATCCCAAGGAATTTCAGTAAAGTAACAATTTAATATTTCATGATTCGACAATGAATGGCAAATAGATCAGAGTATGAGATGGTGGCGCCCCTGGGTGGTTCAGGGGTTTTGAGTGTCTGCTTTTGGCTCAGGTCGTGATCCCGGGGTCCTGGGATCGAGTCCCATGTTGGGTTCCCTGCATGGAACCTGCTTCTCCCTCTGCCTGTGTCTCTGCCTCTCTTTCTCTCTGTGTCTCTCAGGAATAAAATCTTAAAAAAAAAAAAAAGAATATGAATTGGATCCAAAGTCATGGTATCAAAGAGGTACAAAAAATACTACAGAATATTTGCCTTTTACCTGGGATAGAAACTTCTTTAACCTCAATATCTTTTGACATAAAAAAAAAAAGGTGCTCCCTTTCACTAGACACAAAAACATCATTTTCCCACTGTTAATGAAAGAAGAGGCAAAGAAACAGATGGAAAAGCTGCTAGTACTCATGTCTTCTAAGTTGTCACCCTCTGAACTGGGCCAGTTATACAGATTTCTCGAAGTGTGTTTTCCCATTAATGTCTACACACTATCGGCCCATAACTATCACTTTCCAACACACTGAGGAGAAACATGTGCTCAAGCCCCTCATCCAGCAGAGAGGTGAGAGAGTCAGAAGGACATTTTTCCTTGTGAACAGTAGCAACGTCTAGTGAACATCTGCCACAGATATGTCTGAGGAGGTCAAAGGGGAGAAAACAGATTTTCGAATTTCTCCTCTGGCTCTGATTTTAATGTGCAAAGCTCCTTTGCTGAAATGGCTAATTAAATAATATGTTTCTATGATTTTTGCTTCATTCTCAAAAAGTGCAGAAAGTATTTGCAAGTACAAAGACCTAGCTTAGTTTCAGGGGGATACTTCAAAACATCAAAGAAAAACCTTGAGGTCGAGCTATGACCTGGTCTATCACCTACACATCATGCTGCTCACCAGACTTGGTTCCAGTTCCAGGACAGCCTATGTGAAGACCTCCCTGGGGGGCATGTGAAGGGGTTTACATACAGACACCTGCTTCCACCTGCAAGAATAATTTCAAATGCTGGTGAGCTTATCAGCTAACATGCTGTGCCTGCCTCCTATCTGTCAGGCTAACTGGCAGGTCTTTCTACAGGAAAAGGTCTCAATCCTAACAATTATCTAATTTACCTGATTTTTATCTTACATATTTTTTTTTAATTTTTGCTGAAGAAGTTTGTATGACAATGAATACGGTTTCATTTTTTTCAAGATCTTATTTATTTATGAGAGAGACAGGGAAAGCACATACACAAGTGATGGGGGAGGGACAAAGGGAGAAGCAGACTCTCCACCAAGCAGGCAGCCCAACGTGGGGCTCGATCCCAGGACCCTGGGATCATGACCTGAACGGAAGGCAGATGCTAAACCTACTGAGCCACCTAGGTGTCCAATACGGTTTCATTTTAATTTTTATTTTTTTTCGGTTTCATTTTTGTATGTATATTACATTAGCTCCTACTTCTATCTTAAGCATTTAACCTGGCACCAGAAGAGAAGGGTTGGAGTCCTGACCTTTCAGTTTCCTGTATATAATCCCCTAGGACAGTCATTTAATGTCTTGGAAACTGAGCTTTATCACTAAAAACAACAAACATTGTGTTCAGTTACGTGTGGAATCCACCGACGACAACCTCTGAGAAATGAGTAGAGGGGTGGTACCAGGGGGTGGGGTAGGAGGAAATGGGGAGCTGTTGTGCAAAGGGTAAGACAGCCAGTTAGAAGATTAACAAGTTGAGTATAACTAATAACAATGTATCATATACTTGAACTGTTGCTAAGTGGGTAGATCTTAAATGTGCTTACCCCCCCACACACACAAAAATGCTAACTATGTGTTAGAAGTGGTAGCCAATACTATGGTGGCAACTATTACGACAACTTAATAAATGCATCTGATCAACACATTGTACACCTTAAACTTACACAATGCTATGTGCCTATTATATCTCAATAAAGCAGAAAAAAAAAATTGAGCTGGAAGGGCCTTTTCCATTTCAAATGGGTATTGTTGCACTCAACTGAAATTGCACAGAGGAAAGGATTTTTAAAATTTTAAATAGTGTTTATAATACAGTGTACCAGTAACCTATAAAAATCTACTTGAACAAGTGTATGGAAAAGTATAGAAATTTAATTCTATAACCTCATGAATATGAAAATCTGATGAAAACATGGCCAACCATGGTGCATTACTTTGTCTTAATTTGTTTTGATAAAATGAATATGAGGAGCATATGCTACATTTTCAAATAATAAACAGGGATTAGGGGATGGGGAGCTAGAAAAATGTAAGATTGATTCCAAAGCAGAACCAGCATCAGGAGAGTAACAATCTTCCCATAATCTGCAGAATGGAGAGGGAGGAACAAGTCAGACACAGAGAAGCCAGCCACAGTGTTGTCAGATTAGCACAAAGGAAAGTGCTAGGAGCCAGAACGGAAGAAGAGGAGAATCTAAGGGGCACTTCAAATTCAAAGAACTGGTACTAGTTGCATAGAACGGACCAAAGAAAAAAAAAAGGTGAAAATGAAAAGGAAGTTACTACTTATTGTAGAGTGATGGGAGGACATTTAGTCTATGTAGACTTGAATGAGCTACTGCTGCTTAAAGCAGAATTTCGTACCTCTTAGGTGAGCTGGGGAAGAGAAAAGTAAAAAAAAAAAAATGGGATCTAGGGTAAAATTAATAATAGCTACCATTTATTAAGAGTTTCTTTAAAAAAACCTGTGTTAAACATTTTCAGACATTTTCCAACGTATTACGACAACTCTACATAATAGGTATTATGTATTCCTTACACAGGGAGGCTTAGAAAGCTTAGGCAACTTGGGGAAGTCACACAGCCAGCTTGTAGCAAAGCATTCGCCTTTTTGAACCATTAATGAGCGATTAATTTGTGACTAGCAAATTCATTTACTTCAAAACTGGATGATCAGCATATTTCCATGCTTGAGTTACAGGCAGAAATGTTTTCATGTATGAGCTACAGGGAGAAAAATCAAAGAACAATAGGACTAAAAAAAATCCTGATAACTCTGGTAACAGTAGCACGATAAGATTTTATTTGAAGGCGGAGTATATATTACTTTTCTACCCTCCGATGCCTAAAGCACTACACTATGCTCATTAAAAATAAGCTTCTAGGGACATCTGGGTGGCTCAGTCCGTTAACTCTCTTGTCTGGCTTTTCGCTACTCCTGATGTTCCCCTGCTTGTGCTAGCACACTCTCTTTCCCTCTGTCAAACAAATAAATAAAATATAATAATAACAATAATAATCATAAGCTTAACCAGAGTATGAAAAAAGGACTAAATCAATGAATGAAAAAATATGCTACCCTACTAAATAAATATGAATTCTTTATTCAAGGAAGATGATTGAATAACCTTTTAGAGGAAGGTTATGTATCAACTACCAGTGTGATTATATCATTTTCAAATCACATACTAATATTTTGATCCAAGTGTTTATCTCATACCTTTTAGTAAGACAGAGAAGGGCTAAGCCATGTACTGTATAGCACTAGGGAGTGTTAAATCTATTTTTAATCTATTCCTTGGCCTGTTCAACTCTAGGCAAAATAATTAGGTTTTAGAAAAGTATTTTGTTTCTTTTTTTATATACAATTTTAACCATCGAGGTTTCTTTTTTAGTTTTTTGAATCCATCTTTATGTTTTAGTGAAGTTAAACCAATCTAAAATTAAACCCATTATTTTGATGCAATGATTAGTTTCACCAAGGATGATAGAAGAATAATAGAGATGATTAAGTAGCAGTTAGGTGCTTTTCTAATATGTAGATCCTGACTTCATGCTTTCTCTAAAATGATGATTGATTTTGATCATCACCTTGGGACCACGGTGATGATCCCAAGAAAGGACTGTACTATCTGAAAATTGAAAAGAAGCCAACAAAACCAAGATTTAAAGTAGATTCAGAGGTCTCTTTTGCTTGTTCATATGTATTTATGGCCTAGATCAGAGGTGTTAGCAAACTACAGCCCATGGGTTAGATCCAGCCCACTGGCAGGATTGTTTGGTCTGAGAGCAAAGAATCATTTTCATTTTAGATAGTTACGTTTTAAGTTATGAGTGATTCTCCACAATATCCTCACTATTGACTTTCTGCCTGCAGCACCTGGATTATTTACTATCTAGCCCTTTAAGAGAATGTTTGCAGAGCCTCAGTCTAGACGATTTTTTTTTCTTAAAAAGAGGAATTTAAGGCTTGTGTGAAATGGTTATATGATTGGTAAGAGTGTAAGTGGATACAAAGTTTACAATGAAGCATTTTTGGCTCCTACCACTTAGAATTTTCTGTCTGGAATCTGTTACTTACGGTTTTATTTGTCATTAAATGTTTGGCATCCTTTCTCAGGAAGAATGGATGGCCATTTCCTACTAAACCGAAAAAAGCATTATATAAAGTTTTATAAACATCAATTTATATAGTTTCTCACAGATGTTTGATACTCACTAAAACTTCTGCACCCTTGCCCCTGCACTCCCCCCCCCCAAATCACACATTTGTTTTTTCATAAAAAGTTAAAACAGAAAGTATACTGTATGTTGAACCATCGGTTGCAGTGACTTTCCCTGGAGCAGAGGATGAAGTCGAGAGGAGGTATCAGAATCTTCCAAGGAACATTTTAAAATGAAGCTCCTCCAAATTCTCCTCTCCTTCCCATAGCCAGTGAGAACTGCTTGGCTGTGCTAAGCAAATGATCCTCCAGGGAGTGCGAAGTAACCCCTCAAGGGTTCTGACTGGGTTTGGAAACTAATGAATTGCATTCATCCCTCTCAACACAGAAAACTGAACAGTGTCCTCTATTCCAGATACTAAGTGGTGCCCAAGACAATACGGGCTCCGCCAAAAAGGATGCTCAGACAAAAAAAGGATCAAAGTTAACACCTACATTACAACACTAGTTTAACTAACGGTATTCCTTCTGCAGGGCTACATAATTGTTTCAGGGGTACCTTTAAAAAAGACCCATATGATTTGTTTCCTTTATCAGAAAAAAATGATTTTGAATGATTTATTAACACTTGATTAAGAACACTGTTCAGAAAAAAAAAAGAACACTGTTCAGAAATACTTAAAGATAAAATTAATGAGTTAAAAGATATTGGTGTTTAATTAAAAATTAATATATTGTTTTTAAAAATGTAACAATATTCTTAGCTTACTTCAACAGAATTAAGTTCTCATACCACTGGAATTTGAATATTTTTGTATAGTCTGACCTTCTCTGGGGAAAATATGGCCAATACAAACAGATCACTTGATGATTTAATTTTTGAAGATTTCTGATACATTTCTCTGTAAAGCATAATTTTTCATCTTTCTATTTAACTGGTTTAAGATGGTAATGCGCAGGACATACACTCTACATCTGGTCAAAACATGTATTTAGCCATCATAGGTATCTTTTGTTGTGCTCTCAAAATTTTAAACATATTGTCATAGCATATTCACCCAGAAATTTGAGGATTTCTACATTACAGATGAGAAAACATGTGGGGGGTATGCATGATGCTTTTATAAATTCTCAAAGTGGCTTAAGAATAATCCTATACTTAAATTACACTGTCTAAAATCGTGCTTTTGATGCCCGCCTTCTCTGTAACTCTAACAAGCAAAATACAAATTATGAAGGTATTAACAGATTCATGTCCTAAAGTAAGTTTTAGCGCCTCAACACTCATTTGATTCAATCCATAATTTCCAAATCCCTTCTTCCCTGTATAATATGTAGATATGCCCTGTGGGTAGCATAAATCGCTCCTGGAACATGAAATCATGCTCAACCATACCGACCCTAGGAAGGGAAAAGTCACATCCTAGTGCTTAATATTTAACCCAGGCCATCTCCATGGAAACAGATGTTTAAAAGAAATCATTATCCTGGAACTGCAGAATAAGACCAGTTAGAATTGATTGCTAATAACTGCAATATATCTGGGGGAAAAAATAGCATGAAAACATCACCCACTTGTTACAACAAAATGGAATCGGTGAGGTCAGGAAATGAAAGTAAAAAATACCAGTGTGCTCTCCTCTGCCCACCCAGGTCATCCCTCTAACTCCCTCTACCCCCATTTCAGTGTGACAGCTTGTTGTTCCAGCCTGAAAACCCATATACGTCGTTCTGGTGTAGCTAGCTGGTTGTGCTCACGTTAAATGCAAATTTCAGCATAGTAACAGGGAAGAAAAAGGGAATTTTGTTCCATCGAAATGTTCAACGCGCCGGCAGAGAGGACCCATCCATCAGTGCAGCGGCCTTAAGGTCTCAAATGACTGTGCTTATCTCCCCCTGCGTGCAAAGGACGTGGCCCCAGCGCGGGGTTGGAGCTAGGATGCTCCCCTGCGAGGCAGCCTTCGCCCCAGGGGAAGCCAAAAAAAAGGGGGGGAGGGGATAGGTTTTGAGAAAACGAAAGGGAAAAAAAAAGATAATAAACATTCCCATTTTACTATTTCACATGAGTAAATGCACTTGATCCAGATGCTCAAGGACTC
Source organism: Nyctereutes procyonoides (assembly GCF_905146905.1). NCBI lineage: Eukaryota > Metazoa > Chordata > Mammalia > Carnivora > Canidae > Nyctereutes > Nyctereutes procyonoides. The sequence continues at coordinate 10,913,631 of NW_026575122.1, forward strand.
CCCTCCCGAGCAGTGAGCCTGGGCACACGGACCGGCTCCAGGCTCCACTATTTTCTGCGTCCCGAGGTGCGTGGCTGACCGAGGAGCCGAGGCTTCCTGCTGGTCTCTGGGGCTGCGGCTCTTTGAACGTCGCGGAGGCCTTAGCGGTCCCCCCGGCCCCTCCGCGTGGGAGCCGCCCGGGCGGGCAGAGCGTTCCCACGCCCGGGCCGGGGCGCCAGGCCGCCGTGACCCCCGGGGATCCTGCCCCTGCCGTTCGCCCCGGCGGCCCCGCCCCGGCCCGCCCCCCCCGCCCCCCGGGCCCGCTCCGGAGCGTGGGAGCGCAGCTGCGGGGAGCGGCGGGGGGAGGCATCTCCGGGGATGCGCGCCCGGGCAGGGCGCCCCGGCAGGAAGCGGGGGAAGCGGCGCGGCGCGGGGGGCAGCGCCGGGGCCGCCCCGGGACCCCCCCACCCCCGCGTGCACACACACACACGCACTCACATGCACACACACGCGCGCACACACGCACATGCACACACACACACACGCACACACACGCGCACTCACATGCACACACGCACATGCACACACACACACACGCGCGCGCGCACTTACTTGATGTCTTCCCACACCTCGGGGCCGTAGTTGCGGATCACCAGCAGCTCCAGCGCGTGATTCACAAATCCGTACTGCAGGGACAGGGGACACCCGGGCGTCAGGGGCCGGCGGGCTGCAGCATCAGCCGCCCCTGCCCCCTGGCTCCGCTCCGTCCAGAGGGGCCTCGGGGGCGCCCCCCCCCCCCGGTAAAGGACAGACCCTCCCGGTCGCCGTCCGCCCCCTCGCCGGGCCGCCGCCTTCCCCTCCGCTCACCTGTCGCCGCTCCGAGGCAGGCCCGGCGCCCGGGAAAGTGGGGCGACCCCGCACCCCCCGCACCCCCGCGCCCCCGGGCCCCCCTCGCCTCCCACATCCCCCGGGGTCAAGCCCGCGCGCCCCCGCCGCACGTCCCCTCCCCGAGCCCGGGCGCTCGCGGGTCGGTGCAGGGCGCGGACCCCCCCCCCCACCGGGGCGCGGAGGCACCGATCGGCCCCGCGGCGCCCCCCGCGCCCCCCGGCCCGCCGGGACTCGGGCAGGCCGGCTCGGCGGCGCGGCCGGGGCCTCGGGCGGGGGCTCACCATGGTGCGTGGCCCCCACGCGAGCGCGGCCGAGGGACCGGGCGGCGGCTGCGGCGGCGGCGGCGACAGCGCCTGGGGCCGGGGGGCGGGGGCGGGGAGCGGCGCGGCGGCCCGGCCCCTGATTGCCACCTCGGCTCAGCCAATGAAGGCTCGCGCCGCCGGAGGCTGGTCGCGGCCTCGGGATTTTGAACCGGGGAATTCGGGGGCTCGCGGCGCCGCGGCGCTCCGGGCCTCCCCGCCCCCGCCCGCGCCCCCGCCCCGGGGCCGGGCTTGCACCTGAGGCCGGGGCGGGGTGCACCCCGAGCCGCGGTCCGCGGGAGGGAGACCGCAGCTGTCGCGGCCCTAACCGAATGCACTGCGGCCCGGGGGGCTGGCTGCAGGGGGAGCCGAAGCTACGAGGAGTGTGCGCGCGCGTGTGCATGTGCGTGTGTGCATGTGCGTGTGTGCATATGTGTGCGCGCGTGTTGCAACCGGACAAGTCCTAAAAAGGCGCACGCCCTCGTGGCCCGCATCCTCCTGCTCCTCGTCGCCTTCCTCCGTGGCTTGACCCTCAACAGCTCCGGGAAACTGCAAGCCAGTAGTTCCGAGCTTCACACTTAGGCCCCGCAGTTCGTGGCTGCGCGAGGGAGGCCCCTGAATCGGTGGCTACCGAGCCTCCGGCCCACCCCGACTGTCCCCGTCGCTACACTTCCCTGCAAGGTCCAGCTGGAGCCTGCTCGCCTGACCCCGCCCCATAGCCGCGAGCCGTGACTCCAGGGGGGGCTTGCACCCCGCTTCCCCGAGGTAACAGCCCACCTGGGAGGCGCCCAGCTCAAAATGAGCAACCTTTTAACTAACCTGCCTCCCAGCCTGCATCCTCCAGGCACTTGAGTTAGTGCTCTGAGCCCCACCACCTGGAGAAGGTGAGGGGAACTGGAACTTTCTGTGGATTAAGACTCTGCCCTGAGGGACATGATTAACGAAGGTTAGGTCGAAAGTGAGGAAGGAAACGCAAGCGTTGCTTCTAAGTCTCAAGTGGGCGGAGAAGCCCGGATTCTCTTCTGTAATATGAATAGTTTACTGTGACAACAATTGGCAGAGAAAACGTCAAAGCCAGAAAACTGTACTGAGGCCTAATTGTTAAAGAAATAATGGTCTAGAAAATAAAACAACGTATAACTTCTAAAAACACTGATTTTGGCAATGACAAAATGATCGAATAAATTAGATCCGTACAATGGAACGCTTTGTACAATGTATGAAAGGCTAAACCGTTATATAGTATTAACTATTAATTTTTAACCATCAAAATAGCCTGTTGCTCTATGCAGCTCTGTAAAGATAGATGCGTAACGGTACAGAAAAATTTGTTATTAAATAAGCAAATGGCACATGAATGTAATTATCCTTGATTTTTTAATGTTTTTTTTAAATGGTTTTTAATGGTTTCATAGGATAAAATGCTATATGGATGCTAAGAAGACACACACACATTGCTGTAAGCATGACCTTTGGGGAGATGCACAGGACGTCTCGATATGCCTATTGTCTCTAATTCGAACCGGTGGCTGGAGAGACCAAGACTTTTACGTTTTGAATTATGACCTTCCATACCTTTTGATATTTTTCTATGAGGATGTGATAATTCTCTGACTTGTTAAAAAGAATGTTTATCATATCTCAACCTATCTTCTTTTGACCAGCAGTAGATCCTTGCGGTGCCTCAGTCTAGGGTGCACTGTGGTGTCCTCTACTTTAGACTTTTCGTAGGAAAAGATAAGGAGAGGAAACTGCTCTCTGATGATGAAAAATGAGAAAAGTTTACCTGGAGAGAGATATGAGAGGAAGTGGAGGATGAGCGACCCTGTCAAATTGTGTTCACTCTCTCTCTCTCTCCAAAATTCAAAATGCCCCCATCACTGCTCTTTATGTCTGGTAACTTTGTGCACTGGTTCCCCTTCCGTCCAACACTTCTATTTGCAGTTGCAAGTATATTTTATTGTTCTGTTTTCTAATTGTTCCCTATTCGCTTGGAGTCCAAAAGAAGACCTCTTCACTCCATCTTTGCCAGCTTTTGTTTGGCCCAGAAGATACTACTACAAAGGATACAGATGTTTAGGGAGACAGTGGGTGCCCGCCAGCCAGGGAGGATCCCAAAAGGGGGTCACTCTGTTTCTGCAACCCCCTACCCATTGTTGCTACTGCTGTTCCTTGACCAAGTCGCATAGGAATACAGTCACAAGGAGTCTATGCAGGATTCTTAGCAGCACTGTATTACCCTGGTAGCTACCAGGGGCAGGCCAGCTCCAGATGACCCCCATTGTAAAGTGGTTTTCTTTTAAATTTTTATTTTATTCATTTTTTTCAGTAAACTCCACCCCCAACATGAGCTCAAACTCACAACCCTGAGCTTAAGAGTCTCATGCTTTTGAAAAAATAAATTAGGGATCCCTGGGTGGCGCAGCGGTTTGGCGCCCGCCTTTGGCCCGGGGCGCGATCCTGGAGACCCGGGATCGAATCCCACGTCGGGCTCCCGGTGCATGGAGCCTGCTTCTCCCTCTGCCTGTGTCTCTGCCTCTCTCTGTGTGTGTGACTATCATAAATAAACAAAAAATTAAAAAAAAAAAGAAACACACTTAAAAAAAAAAAAGAAAAAGAAAAAATAAATTAATTAATTAATTAAAAAAAAAAAAAGAGTCTCATGCTTTGCTGACTGAGCCAGCCCGGTGCCCCTGGTATGCAGGCTGTTTCAAGCCTAAGGCAGTTGAGACCCTACAAGCTCAAGAGAAATTTTCCCCTTCCCTTAACTACATAGAAGAATCTAAACTGAGAGTCTTTTTTTCAGAATAAGGGTCACCAACAGAGATAAATTGTATCTGAGTGACCCATCTGTATGGCAGGATGGACACATAGTTATGAAATATCTGCCCTTCTTCTTGTCCTGCGAATTGCATTTCTTCTGTTAAAAAACAAACTTAAACCAAGTAAATTTGAAGATCTAACTGACTTTATTAAATAATTCATGAATCAAGCAGCACCCAATCTAATAAGCAGAGAGGCTGTCCGAGAAATGTTCAAAATGGAAGGTTTTTATAGAAAAACGGTGGAGCGGGGCAGGGGGGAGGGCAAGAAGGTTATCATTAGCGAAAGAACCAATTGTTCCACGTGAGGGTGGTTTCTGGGGGGTTGGGGGGAGGGAACCAAGATGTCTCATGTCTATCACCTCATCTTTCTTTGGGAGAGAGCGAGGACCCAGGTGACATCTTCAGTGGTACAGATGGAAAAATTCTACATTTCTGAAATATACTATAGCTGCAATTATATTATGTTTTGAGCACCAGTTTGGGGACTCCAGGTAAGTAACACCATTTGGGGCCCGTGTCCATCTTTTAAGACTTTCCTCTGAAGTCTCAGACCCCTACCGCCTTCTCCTTGGCTCAGGATGCCACATGTACCTCATTTTGCCTGATAGTCTTTGTAATTTCTCTGTCGGTGTGGATTGCCTGTACATACACAATTGAATTGTATTATCTCCTGTTAATCTGTCAATCCAGGTAGAAGAGCATTTGAAGGAGACAGGAATTCTTGCTCTGGGACAGGTGGCATGATGGGAAGGATACTTGGGCTCACCAGACACCGCTTGCCCTGGACATAGGCTGCAGCTGAGAGGTCCTGGGAAATCTGACGGTCAGCCGGCAGAGGGTGAGATTTCTTACCATGTCAGACTCCCAGAATCTATCTGCGGAGTCCCAGGGAGCAAGAGTGGTGAGGATCCTTTTTGTCTCTTCCTACATTTAGATTAGCAGGAGGACATATGGGTGGAAGTCCCTCCCTGGGCTTAGCAACTCTTTGGTTACTGATCCCTTTCCGCCCAGAGATCATCTTTGTTTCCTTTTGTCTGAGTCTTTCATGTCGTTTGTCAAACAGACTGGAATATGCATGTGAGGTAAAGGCTGTTGCCAATGGACACCATGGAAGCCAAGGCTGCAGAATCGGTGGGCAGGATCGAGCTGTTAGAGCAAGTGCCACTGAACTCAGGGATTCCCATGATAGGATAAGTTGGTCACAGATGGGTTCCATGGACACTAGGCCATCCACCACCTTCAGGAAAACTTCCATGCCATCAGTTACGCTTTAAAACAGTCCCCAGCCCCATCTCTTCTAGATATTAGTGTGGCTCCAAGAGACCCAGGTCTTAGATCAAGCTGTTAATGTGCGTATTCCAGATATGAGTTTTTCTTTCATCCTGTTCTATGTCCTAAGAATTTGGTTTTTTGACCAGTGAGAATATTCTCTTTGGTCTCCACCATTCCAAGGGTGCTCTTACCAGGGTGCACTTTGATGGCCTGTTGAATGGATTGGTTGGGGTTTTGAGTCTCTCTGTCCTGCCTTGCCAGCTTTTCGGGAAGTGTTTCGTGAGAGATACAAACCCAAAGGAACCTTTGTCATCTCAACCTTCACTGTTTGTTTGTCCTGGAAAGTTTCACCTCAATAGCTCCAGCCTGATGTCACAGATTAATGGGCCTGTGACTGGAGACGTCTCATGTTTCCACCGGAGACCAGAGACACACACCAGCCTTACTACCTATGCAATGAAAGTCTTTGCTTTCTTGGACTAATTTCAAAAGTAAACTTTTGGATCGTGGGGGTTGCATCATGTAGGTCCTCTCTGGGCACTTCTTGTGGCTTTTGTTAAAAGACTAAAAAGTTTATTGGTTTCAGTTGCTATTACTAGATCTTACTTATAAACGGTCACATAGCAGATCCTTTAAATCGGTTATATTTAATATATATATGTATTTACATACAGCCAGCAGAAAATAAGATTTCTTACCATGTCAGCCTCCTGGAATCTATCTATCTGTGGAGTCCAATGAAGCAAGAGTGTATGTGTATATATACATCTATATGTATATGTATAAAATATATATATTTTATGTATAAAATACATATATATGTGTAATATACATATGTATATGCATAAAACACATACACATATATTTTATATAAATAAAATTATAATATTTTATTAAAATACTATTAAATTATCAATTAATATCATATTAAATTAAAATATTAAATTAATAATTCAAATATTAAATTAGTAATGTTATATTAAATTATATTTTACTAAAATCTTATAAAATATTTTATTTATATGAAATATATAGGTATTTTTATATATGAAATACTTATATAAATTTTATATATATTATATATTATATTACATATTTTATATATATAAAATAAAGAACTCTCAATTGTCTTATTAGTATAATGGCTAGCGTTTAAAGACTCCCTTGACAAAATAAAAAGCAGAAATTAGACTTAAGACAAAAATAAATGTCCACATCCAATGTAAAACCCCCTTCTTAAAATCCAGGCTCATTTCCCTACAAGGTTTACAGAGATCACTCAGGCCTAATCGCTAGGTACAAAGTATACATGTTGCTCATGTAAATACCGAAAGCCAGGAATGACTTTAACAAAAGCACCCAGGTTGGCAATAGGCTTGCTTTGTGGTGACCTGCCAGGGCCCTTGTAATCAGGCTCTGCCAATTTCAGACATTATTAGTACGCAATATCCTTTACAGGTGTTTCCTAGACCCCTACTACAAAAGAACTGGTGTCCCCTGGACAGCAGCAGATCTTTTCAATTATAAAGGCCTTTTACCTCTACTTTCAAAAGATTCTACCAAATTTAGAAAGACTATCTGGCTATATTCATAACCTTCCTTCACAGAGGATAGAAGGCCAAAATTTTTCATAGGCCCTCTACAAATGATCAGTGAAAGGCCAATATTCAGGAGCTGATGGAAACCAAGATTGAATAGTGTACCCAGGGAAAAAAAGGCTTCTGTTAAAATGCATTACACAGACTTTACAAAGGAGTAGATCTTTTGGTTCCTCTCTTATTTAAAAATTATCCCTGATATAAAGAAAATAATTTAGTTAAAAAGGCTAGCCTGTCCCTTGATATTTAGGCTGTAATCCAGTTATTTGGGATAGAAACAACTGTTTCTGTCTTACAAATTTCTGCAAAACCTGAAATGCAACTCTAGAAGCAAGTTAAGATCATGTATCACTAAACCTCACCTATTCCTATCAAAATGTTTGTAGATATTATAAAAGATCAGGATATTGGTACAAAGTTGTTCTATACTTAAAAGGTAAACAAGGTAAATTTTAAATAGCAATTACCTTGAAAACTCTAGGGAAAAAATTATTACATTCTTTCTCTGTCCCTTTAAATGACAAATCTTACTGTATCTTTGAAATGTAAACATAGCCCACAGTTGCCTGACTCTGAAGAAAGAAAGAAAAAAAAAAACTACAGAGTCTAGCACCTCTAATAATGGGCAGATATGTTTCAAATATCCACCTTGCAAAAATCTTGGATAGTCACCCTGTGCCTTTGTGATACGAATTCTCTACCCCCACATTCTCTAGGAACTAAGAGGCATTCTTTGAAATGCAAACTTAAGGGAGAAATTTTTCATCAGGAAAAAAAAAAGAAAATATTTGAAAATTGAGGCTATAATTTCCTCTCCACAAATATTAGTAAAAACAAAAGCTGTAAGGTTTTGTTTGCTTCCTGTTATTTCTAAAATGTATGTCCATGTATATTGTAAACTAAACGTGAGATATTTTTTTCTACCTCCAGAAGGTGTTGCTAAAATTAATTGAAAAAGGGCTCTATTTCATGGATTTGAAAGCAAAAACTTGTAAGGATTGGTATTCCAAAATTCAGAAAGATAAGAGTAACCCAGATGTTTTCAGGTTCACATGATCTGAGAAAGCATTGGTATTAAAGCTAATTTAACATTGTTGGCTTAATTAAGATCTATGTGTCTGTCTTTAGAATTATCAGCATTAAACATAAAACTTTTATTCTGCTTGTGTTGACTGGAAGTCAAATATGTCCATGATATTCCTATTGCAAATTTTGTTAGGAAGAAAAGCTTAGAATGGTTGACTGTGTGTAGGGCCTCATGAAGTTTTATTGGCAGTCTAAATATAATTGTTAAGAACAAATAAACTAGGGGATCCCTGGGTGGCGCAGCGGTTTGGCGCCTGCCTTTGGCCCAGGGCGCGATCCTGGAGACCCGGGATCGAATCCCACGTCGGGCTCCCGGTGCATGGAGCCTGCTTCTCCCTCTGCCTGTGTCTCTGCCTCTCTCTCTCTCTGTGACTATCATAAATAAAATGAAAAAAAATGTATTAAAAAAAAGAACAAATAAACTAAATAGATGTAAATAAATGAAAAGATGGGTAAGCTTTGACCAGTGAGAAATAGTTTCCAAAATATTTGGTAATCTAAAACTTTAAAGTTCTGATAAGTTAAATGATGAGTCAAGTTAAATTTATTGAATATCTAGGTCATTTCCAAATAAGATAAAATAATGACGCATTAAGTACTAAACCTGCATTTATCTACTTTTGTCTTATTACAGGAAAACTAAAGTTAAATTTGGATCTTTTCATAAGCAGGCTTTATGCTTTATTGAAAGATTGTACTGTGAAAAGTTTCTAAAAAATTTGAAATGTATTAATAGATTTGCCAGGCTAAAGAACTCTGTGTAACAGTTCACAGTTGCTCACTACTTAACTCTCACAAGACATTGAGGTTTCTAAGTATTACAAAACCTACTCAATGTAATGAAGACTACTGGAAATAATAAGGGAAACAACTTTCTATGCAAGGAAAGTATGATTTGTGATTTCAGTAAGAGAAAGTATGAAGAATAAGAGTATGGTTTTGTTTGGAGAAAAGAAAGTGGTTTTGTCTCAAAGTGAAGCTGGTTATTTGGGCAGGGAGGAGTAAGGACAAAGTCTGAATGTAAATGGGTTGCAGGTTTGTAGAAAGGGAATCTTTTTTTAAGATTTTTTAATTTAAATTCAATTAATTAACATGTAATGGAGTATTGGTTTCAGAGGTAGAGGTCAGTGATTCATCAGTCTTCTTAATACCCAGTGCTCAGTACATCAAGTGCCCTCCTTAATGCCCATCTACTCTGTTACCTCTTCCCCCCACCTACTTGCTCTCCAGCAACCCTCACTTTGTTTCCTATGGTTAAGAGTCTCATCCTTTGTGTCCCTCTGTGATTTCGTCTTGTTTTGTTTTTTTCAAGAGGGAATCTCTAGAGAGGAGTTACATGTGTGGTCAATGCTTGCTAAGATTAAGATAAATTTAAGTAAGCAAATGAGTTTTACTATCAAAAGTACACTAGTGCAGGGGCACCTGGGTGACACAGTCATTTAAGCATCTCATTCTTGGTTTTGGCCTAGTCATGATCTCAGGGTTGCAAGCTCGAGCCTCACAAGCTCTGCCTTCAGCCCTGTGTCTGCTTGGGTTTCTCTCTCCCTCTCCCTCTGCCCCCACCTCTGTAATATAAACAAATACATCGCTTAAAAAAAAAAAAGGACACTAGTGCAAAATATTTGTATTTTCTTTGTTAAAAGGACAAACATTTCTTGAATATTGGCTTGCTCTTAATAAAAAAAATAAAAGTTTTTCTTTACCTTTTAAGTTATCTACCTACCTTAAAAAAATCCATGTTTTGCCGAAATAATTTGCTGTGTTTATTATATATAATTTATTATTTGTATGCCCTTGATTACATACAAAAACTGTGTTAATATTAAAAGAGCTAAAAAAATAAAAAAATAAAAAATAAAAAAAATAAAAGAGCTAAATTTTGCTCACAATTATGTAACCTTCTGTATTTGCCTTTGATATCTTTTATTTTCACTTTGATTAAATGTATAATTCAATATTGTTTTATAATGTTTCATGTTCATATCTAATCAAATATTCAATCCTTTTGATATTTTTTGACATACTTGCCAAAATGAAATTCTAATGAAGACTTTAGATCACAATCTAACCGAAATTTTCCAGTGGGCCCCTGAAACATTTCCAAACAATAACATTGTGAGAAATTAAGCTGATTAAGCTTATTTCGTATGTTAAATTACATGGGAAGCATTGTCAAATAAGTGATATCAGACTCTCTTAGATTCTATTTCTTTTTTAAAAATATTTTATTTATTTATTCATGAGAGACACGGAGAGAGAGAGAGAGGCAGAGACATAGGCAGAGGGAGAAGCAGGCTCCATGCAGGGAGCCCAACGTGGGACTCCATCCCGGGTCTCCAGGATCAGGCCCTGGGCTGAAGGTGGTGCTAAACCACTGAGCCGCCTGGGAGGCCCTTAGATTCTATTTCTAGAGATATGTAATTAAAATAAGTGTTTTGGGACTCCTGGGTAGCTCAGCAGTTGAGTACCTACCCCTGGCATGATCCTGGAGACCCAGGATCGAGTCCCACATCAGGCTCCCTGCCTGGAGCCTGCTTCTCCCTCTGCCTACGTCTCTGCCTCTCTCTCTCTCTCTGTGTGTCTTTCATGAATAAATAAATAAAATCTTAAAAAAATAAAATAAAATAAGTGTTCTAAAAATTGTGTAAAACTCCTAGAAAGCAGGGGCGCCCGGGCGGTTCAGTTGGTTAAACATGTGCCTCCAGCTGAGGTCATGAGTTCAGGGTCCTGGGATGAAGCTTCATGCCTGGCTCCCTACTGGAATCTACTTCTCCCTCTCCCTCTCCCCCTCTCTCTTCCACTAGTCCTCTTGCCTGCTCTCTCTCTCTCAAATGAATAAATAAAATACTTAAAAAAAAAAAACCTAGAAAGCTGATGATAATAACCAGGTATGTTATTATCTTGAAGTGATATGTGTGTGTCATAAAATAATCAGATTTTCTTATCAATTGCATTGTAATGAACTCGAATCAGCTCTTTAAGCATAGCCATTTTTAAGTCTTTTCTCATTTATGGACAGTTACACTGTTACTCAGACGTTCTTATTAAAAGCTTCCTATGGACCTATTTCATCTTCAGTGAGACTCATGGGAAGAACTCTGAGTACACGTTTCTGATAGCCTTAAGATCATAAAATTGAACTAGGTTACATTTCTCATTTTACTAGAAAAACTGAATTCAAGAGGAATAAGAATTATTATCATGGGACTTGAATAAACTAAGGAAGATAATTATAAATTTTATAACTTTTTGTTTGTAACATTGTTGACTTTTCAAAAATGCTTTAGTTTTCTTGATTTAAGAAAACTTTTTGTCTTAAGCAAACTGACAGTGATTTGATAAAATATGCTTTTGTGAACAAATTGAAACATTTATGTTGCTTCCTATCTGCCCCCTCCAGAACTCAGAAATTGTTAATATTCTTACAATTTTAACGGCAAAATATTTATTTGCATAAGTTCAATAGGAATCTGTATCTCTTAGCATACAACTGAATGCATTAGTTTTGCTACCAAAGCTTGGACTGGAATGTGATATTTGAGAGAGAGAGATTAGTACAATCAGATACAATCAGATTTAGCTTTATGGAGCCAATAAAGCCCTTCAGAATTATCAGCCTGGTACCTTGCTTTTAGAGTTCCCAGAGCCTTGCCAAGTGAGTAAGAAGGTCAATTCCTGGCAAGTGTAAGAAACAATACTTTGAGGACCTTGAGAAGAAAAGAATTCACCCAAATCCATAGGTATTGCAGACATAGTCTGATGGCAAGTATTTGGCTTGGCTTCTGGCCTTGAGAGGCAGTTAAAAGTTCAGTCTAGAGGATCCTAATGAAAAGTTCCAGTAAAGAAGTTTTTAAAGAATCTATATGGTTCTTGCAGGACTTAGGGAAATAGGCCAAGTTTTGTTTTTGTTTTTGTTTTTTGAAACTAGACTTATCTTGCAAATTAGTGTTAATGTGGCTATCTTTGATAGAAATGAGAATGATTATAGAGCAAAAATTTGTTTCAGTAGCCCATTTTTGTAGATACTAGATTTTGATACTATTCATTATAAACTGAACTCCTGATTTATTCTAGTGTCCTCCAATACCTGGCTACACCTCTCTAACCTAATATTTGATTTTCCCCCCTCTTTTTGACTTGAAATCATTTGAGAGCTAAAACTACCCTTTTTCCTAAAGCTCTGCAAACTGAGTATAAACAACTAAATGTAAATTTCAGAGAAATTGCTACCATAATACATGTATAGACAATCTTTGTGTCTCTTGCTCTGTGGGCCATGCAACAAGATCCCCAGAGATATTTAAACTACAAATTGGGATAATTGGTCAGATTGCCACTGCCCGCCCTTACTCTATCTGAAGATGCTTGGAGCCTGACATCTGAAAATCTTGACTGGCTACCTTTGAGAACTCAGAAACTGGTTTATAATTTGATCTAATCATTAACTGTTGTTTTCCTTTCTTTCCATTGAAATACCTCTCATTTAATATCTGACTATTTGAACCACAGGCCTAACTTTGAGAACACAACTGCATCACTGCCTCCTGAAATGAACTTACCTGAACTGACCTATTGTCAGGAATAAAGGACTAGTTCAAGGACATGAAACAGTATACCAGGTCATCTTTCCTAAAGTTTCAGAAGAGGGAACCATAGGGGCCAAGGGCAGGCTGCCTCCAGATGAGCCACTTGGCATGCAGACTATTCCAGCTGAAGGAATTGAGACTCTAGAGATACCTGAGAAATTTTTACCCTTTCCTTAACTACATAGAAGAATCTAAATTGGGGATTTTTTTAAATTTTTTTATTTATTTATGATAGTCATACAGAGAGAGAGAGAGAGAGAGAGGCAGAGACACAGGCAGAGGGAGAAGCAGGCTCCATGCAGGAAGCCCAATGTGGGACGCGATCCCGGTCTCCAGGATCACACTAAATTGGGGATTTTTTTCCCAGATTAAGGGTTAATAGCAGACATAAATGTTATCTGTGTGATACATCTGTATGCCAGGGCAAACGTCTAATTATGAAACATCTGCTTTTCTTGTTACCCTGTCAATCACATTCCTTTCCTTTCAAGTTCCAGACCAATAACCCCCTCTCTTTAGTTTAGGATGACAAATATGCCTCATTTTCCCCACTATATTTGGGATTCCTATGTCTGTGTAGATTCCCTATATGTAAGCTATTAAATTTGATCATCTCCTGTTAATCTGTCTCCTGTCAATTTGACTCTTGGTCCAGCTAGAAGGATTCTGGAAGGGGACAGGAATACCCTCCTCTCTGTATACCCCTTGCTGAGAAGAAGAATTAGTACTGCAGGAATAGGAGGAGCTTAAGGAATCTCTTAGCCAGCCCTTAAGACAACACTATTTGAAGCTTAGTTCAATTCATGAAAGATGAATAAATAAAAAGGCAATATATGGCCTTCAGAAATATCAGCTAACATGACTTACATTTTCAGCTAATAACAATAAATTAGTCACGTAAGTTAAATATTAAATGTATTGTAACTGTTGTTTTCAAGGCTTTTCCAGAGATACAAAAATAATAAACCTTAAGTTAGTGGCAAAAAGGAACACATTTTGGAGGGTGTTTTCAGGTCTGCGCATGTGTTTTTCAAGGTTTTGATGTTTTGCCAGTTTTTTCTACCATGGAATCGGGGCTTCTATTTTTGGATCATTTCATGGAGCAACATGTTCCTTAATTTCAACAATTCTGATTTGATTTATATTTGTATGCTTCTTAACCTGCGTGGTTCAGAGCCCAATTAATATTTCTTCGTGGAGCCTTTGGTACTTGAGCTATATATGTCTATTCCAAAACAGTTCACAATTCTTAAACACCTCTAGATATTACATTAAAGTGTTGATCTTTTCTAGTCTATGTTCAGCTACATGACTGAGTATTACTGATACAAAAGGAAATAGGAGAGAATGAACCGCTGATTCATTTGTTTGAATACTTACCTTTTTATCTTTATTGAAAAAAATCAACAAAGAACAGAGCCAGCTCTGAGGACAACATGGTGTAGTAGTTAACTAGATTCTTTAGTCAGACTGCCCCCTCCCCGTGATTTAGTAGTGGTATTAACATTGGACAAGTCACTTTAGTTCTATAAATACAGTTTCATCACTTATAAAATGGGAAAAATAGTAGGTCAATACACTCCAGTGTTGAGAAGATTAAAAATAGTACCTACTTCACAAGTTTATTGTGAATAGCAAATTGTTAATACAAATGTGCTGCTTAAAACAAGAGTGGCAACCATTATGCACTGAGAAACTATCAGCAAATATTATTTTTGAGGTTTGCTGTTATTGCTGTTTTTGCAATCAACCATTAACGTGTCTAAACCCCTTAGGCCCCCCTATGGAAATGTAGGCTTAACGCGCCCTGGAGTTAACTGGCATCGACTGGCAATGAATGCATAGCAAAAAGAGCTGAAACATGGCAATTAGAAGATCTAGATCAGCCTTGTCAGTTACTACTTGGCAAGTTAACCTGAGTCCTAATTTCTCCGTTTTACAATGGTGAGAATATTGCTTGGCCCACTTTCCTAAACTAGGGTACCAGGAGAATCAAATGCGACATGTTTGAAGGCTTCTCATAAACCTTAAAGAGCGACACTGTTCTGCTACTGATTATATGGCATTAGTAATTGAATAAACCAAAGACTCACGTAAGAAGAACTGAGTGACAAGTGACAACTAGACAATCCCTTGTCTGTGTAGGGGCCAAGGGAGGCTGCCTCAAGATGGGCCACCTGGATGTAAATCTTGTTTTGAGTTAAAAGCAAATAAAACCCAGCAGATTCAGAAAAAAACATTTTAGCTTCACCCCACATACCCCCCACCAACTGCTTGCAGGTACCAGGAGGAGAACTATTAACAGAGATTTCTTGTTTAAATAAGCTACTTATCTGTATCATAGTAGGCAAACTATTTGTTTTGCCTTCCAAACATCTCCTTTCACCTTTCTCCTAATGATCTTTCTCTTCTGTATCCTCAGATTCCTACCCCTTTCCTTAGCTCTTATAAGCCTCATGTTGCCTCACAGTCTTGGAATTTCATATGTGGATTCCCTATGTGTATGAAATTCAGTTTGATTTTTTCCTGTTAATCTGTCTCATGTCAATTTGATTCTTGTCTAGCTAGAAGGATCTTGGGGGCATAGGAAATTCTTTCTTCCCAACAGTTGTGTCTGTTGACATTCATATTGGTATTCTTTTCTTTTTTGTTGAAAATGAAATGGAAATATAACTAAAAGATCCAATAACGTTATGCATTTTCTAACAAATACAACATGAATAAAAACAATGAAAAGGAAGTAGACTGTCCATTGATCCACTTATGTGAGGCATGAACTTTTTTTTCTAAATGGGAACTTTATCAGTATCATACGAAGTTAAAATAGCCCATGACAGCACTGGGTGTTATACTATATCTTGGGAAATCAAACTCCAATAAAAAATATACAAAAAAAAAACTTAGCCCATGACATTATGATAAAATATTACTCATTTCCATTGGCATTTATAGTAAAACAGTTTCATTGAATGTAATCATGAGTATGTTCACAAAACAGAGGTATTTAATAGAATGTCATTTAGAATGCATTTTGAAGGATCTTTATGATTTCTGGTGTACCTATATGATGGCTCCCCGCATGACAAAGAACATCAAACTGGAATACAGAAACAAAAAGTTCTAAACTGGTTTAACCAGATTCATAAAGCTGGTAATGATGTTTCACTTGAGAAGCATCTATACCCTATTGAAAAGATTAGAGTGTGAAACAACATTTGCTCTACTAGAATGATTTTAACACTGTTTAGTTAAAAAAAAATCTTGCCTCTAAATAACCTTTGCAGTTTACCAAGTACTTTCACACATATTTTGCCCTTGTCCATGAAGGAGATGGTTTTGATCATTTTAGATGTTGGGACCAAGGCACAGAGGAGTAAGGGACTCGTACAATGATAAAGACCATGGCTCTACTCATTGACCCCATGGTAGATCATTAGATTCCAAACCTATAGCTCTTTCCTTATGACATCATTCTTTTCCCTTAGCTATCTGGAGAAATCAACAGTTTGTGTTTGTTTATTATGATGCTTGATAGAGTAAAGAGAAATCAAAAGACAAACTATCTGCAATGAGCTATGTAAATTAGAGGGAATTGACATAAACCTCACTTTTCTTATCTTTAAAACAAAGATATTACAGATAGTAACTTTTATATCTTCTATAGCATTTTGGCAAGGATCAAATGAGTAGATACATATGAATGCTTTTTATATATAGTACAACTTAATGCACACTGGATTTGCTATTCTTATTATATGATTTTCTGTCTGAATTATATGAATTATGAATATTCTTGTGAGAAAACACCACAAAGAAGATATGAGAGTGGGCTACATAGGACTTCTGGCCTTTAGCCCTACTATGGACAAGCTACTGAACTGTCTAAACCTGTGAAGTAAGGCACTTGTGGAGATGAAATATGATAATGTATGTAAAGGAAATACTACAGCGCTTGACACACAGTAAATACCCACCAAATGTGAATTTACAATTCATTTAAGAAATGTATTCATTAAAATGTAAATAGTCCATTTTGACATGAGGTAAGATAACACTTGAATCTTAAATGACATTATATAGAGACTAGAAGCCAGGATTTCCTGATCCCTGCCTCTATCACTCCAGCCCTACAGACAGAAGCCAAAGTCAGCAGAATAAAGCAGTCTAGAGTCATTCCATTTTGTTATCCTAAGGGAATGAAAATCAAGCCAGCCAGGGCTCTGTGTTTAAATTTTATCTGCCAAAATAATGTATATTCACTTAACTGAACCCTTCCTTCCTTCCTTCCTTCCTTCCTTCCTTCCTTCCTTCCTTCCTTCCTTCCTCCCTCCCTCCCTCCCTCCCTCCCTCCTTCTCTCTCTTTCTTTCCTTCCTTTTCTTTCTTCCTTTCTTTTTCTTTCTTTCATTGTTTTCATTTTCAACTCTGCCAAAAGTCTCATTAAAAAAAAAAAAGACCACTAATAAATACCTATAATTTCCAAGACCACTCAGACCTACTCTCTTAGCCTGCTATGGAAATCTGTGGTTTCTCCAGAGTAACTTGGGTAAAGGTGATTTTAGTGAAGTCAAGAGTTGTCCCATATGAAAAGACATGGTACCATAGAGGGAACTGTGAACTGAAAAGGGAGTCCTGAGCTGTGATGTGGCCCTTCCCACATATGTAATATTTGATATGTATAGTGGGCAGAATCATACCCTCCCCTCCCCACCCTCTCCCTCTCCATAAAATGTCCATGTCCTAATCCCCAGAACCTGTGAATATGTTACCCTATATGACAAAAGGGACTTTGTACACATAATTAAGGATCTTGATATGTGGAGAGTATCTTGGATTCTCTGAATGAGCCTAATATAGTCATAAAGGTTCTTATAAGAGAGAGACAAAAGTATCAAAGTCAGAGAAGATGTGGTGATAGAGGCAGAGGTGAGAGTGATTTGAAGAAGTTGCCATGAACCAAGGAATGCAGGTGGCCTCTAGATACTGGAATAGGCAAGAAAATGGCTTTTCTTTAGAACCACTAGAAGGAATGCTGCCTTGCTGACACCTTGACTTTAGGACTTCTGACCTACAGAACTGCTAGGTAACAACCTTTTGTTTTAAGCCACTAAATTTTTGGTCATTTGTTATAGCAGCAATAAGATACTAATACAGTTTTCTCAGTATCTCTTCTGAACCAAATTCTGAGATCTCTTGAAGACTTTGTTAAGGACCGAATATTTATGTCCCTAAAATCCATATGTTGAAGCCTTTTCTAATTCTTAATGTGACAGTATTAGGGCTCTTGATAGGTGATTAGGTTTAGAGGAGGTCATAAGGGTGGGGATCCTAAAAGGGGTTAATGTCCTTATAAAAAGAGGAAGTGGCCAGCCATGTGAGGACACAACAAGGAAACAATCATCTGCTAGTCAAGAAGAGGGCCCTTTTCAGCAACTCAGTATGTCAGCAACTTAAGCTTAGACTTCCTAGCCTCTAGAGCTGTGAGAATTAAGCGTCTGATATTGAAGCCACCAGTTTATGGTATTTGTTACAATAGCCCAAGCTGACTAAGGCAGACCTATAAGTTATATTTATTTTTCTTTCTTTTTAAGTTTTTATTTAAATTCCAGCTAGTTAACATATGGTGTAATATTGGTTTCAGGGGTAGAATTTAGTGATTTATCATTTCTATACAACACCCAGTGGTCAGCATAACAAGCGCCCTCTTTAATACCATCACCCATCTAGCCCATCCCCCACTCATCTCCCTCCATCAACTCTGTTTGTTCTCTGTTGTTAAGAGTCTCATACGAGTTTGTTTCCCTCTATCTTTTTTTATGTTATATTTCTATGTTAATCCTTCAGAGGTGTCAGTAATTGTAGCAAATTTCCCACTTTATTCTATGCATCCTATTACTATATGTATCAATCTCTTCTTATCTTGTTGGCTATGTTGTGTTTCACCGAGAAAAGGAATATACTGATGTAGCTTATATATAATATAGGACCTGGGTGCCCCTCCCACGGTTAGCTGCAGCCTTATTTGAAGGAACAATATTTCCCCAGAAATAATTGACACAGGAATTGTTGGCTTGTCCATCAAAGTTCTGCACTGCAAGCAAAAGAAACTAGCTGTGACTGACTTAAACACAAGAGGAAACATATGACCCCTGAGAAATTCACAGAATCACAAAGAAGACTGGAAAAATTGTGGGAAAAACATAAGTTACATGGAATTCTATTCATTTCCTGCATGAAAAGTGATCCAAAAGATATTGATTTGAGGGCAGCCCTGGTGGCTCAGCGGCTTAGCGCCGCCTTCAGCCCAGGGCCTGATCCTGGGATCTGGGGTCGAGTCCCACGTCGAGCTCCCTGCATGGAGCCTGCTTCTCCCTCTGCCTGCATCTGTGTCTCCCATGAATAAATAAATAAAATCTTAAAAAAAAAGATATTGATTTGAGTGTACATATGACATAAGTAGGTAGATTTTGGGAAGTTTCCTTTTTACAAGATAGATCGCATTATTTAATAGTTTTTGACTTGGGGAACTAAAATTTATCTTTGCTCTTTGTGCTGGTAGGTGCCTTACAGAATCTACAGTTTCTTTCCCCGCCAGTCTTCTCAGAGCCAGAAACCTTCCTTCCACCATTACCAAAATATGTGGTCTGTTTCCCAACACTAGTTAATTTTTCTATTTTTTAACTTGCATTTGAATATCAGGGATATATAGAGGGAGATAGTTCATCCTGAGAGTTGAGAGTGGGATTTGAGAAAAAGCCAGCACTGAAACTAGAAGGCTGGGAAAAGAAAAGGGGAGCAACATATGAAACTAATTATCTTGAGGGTAGGGAGAAATTCTGGAGGAGAAGATGAGTCACATTTCAGGGATGAGTATGTGCATGAAAATCAAAAGATTATTTATCATGGATTACACTAAAGATACTGATTATGCATTTAAGAATAAATGCACTGAAACCCCTGTAAACCAATTGATTGGCTTTTCTTGGTCTAATTTTCCATTTTATCTTCTGGTTCATGGCATCCTTATTACTCCTTGGCACAGATTCTTAGTAACTGTCATTTAGTCTTGGTCCCAGATATAACCGAAGGTGTATCATCTGGCATTTTAGAGTCTCTTATCATATCCCTAACCTTGAGCCTTGGAGAGCTAGGAACAAGGAAGGTAGAAGGAATCCAAAGAAGCTGCATGTTCCCTGCCTCTAGGAATATCATTAATGGTCCAGGAAATAGGGGAACTGTGGATTGAAATGCTTACCAAGAAATCCATATGGAATCCAATCATTCTAAAGCAAGTGGTCCACATTTAGAGATCCACTGTCTGGTTCCCAGGTAAAGCCTGATGCGTGGCACTTTTGATCTCCTCCAACTTGGTATCAGGGTTGAAAAATGAATGACACCCAAGGAGCAGGGAACACCCCGTAAAAAACTACAAGAGATTCTTATGCGGGTTGTGTCAGTTGCAAGAAGGTTCTGTACAGACTATTTCCAGCTCTGGTAGTGATGAGCTCCCATTAGCAGTTGTTCTGTAAGATTCCTGCTCTTAGGGTAAAACTTGTCCTGAAAAAAAAAATTGCCCTCAGTGTGCAATTTGTTGGGTGGGAGGGAACCAGCATGCAAGGACTGATTGGCCAGAGCATCTGATTAAAGGACACTGAGCCCGTCCCAAATCCCTTCATAGCCCAAACAATAGCCAAAGTGTAGTGACACCCACTATTCACATAAACAGTCTGTGAGGAAGAGACATTTCCTTGCATTTGCCAGATTATAACAAGACCCATTATTTGGGTTTCTTTTTAGAGGTGTCCTACCTCCCTCACTTGGGAACCACCCGAGTTTATAATAGGGAGGGGTTTGTTTTTGTTTGTTTGTTTGTTTGTTTTTGCTCTTCACTCGAATGTGTTTCATCTTTCCCTAGGGATAAAGGGTTCTGGGCCCTGGTCCAGTGGGATCAGCAGATGATGGACAAAATCCAGAGAGCATCATCAATGATTGTCCTGTTCTGGGAGAGGGAAGAGAGGACATCACAGTCTTCCCTTGGAGGCTTAGATGCGCTGCCACATTAAGGTTCTACCTTCATTATCACCTACTCTCAGTCCTGCGTTGCTCCCAGACCTGAAGTTGGGTATGATTTGTCCAAAAACATTCACTTTCCTGACTATGTGGAACTGCCAGATGACGTGTGGCGCAAAGTACAGAACACGGCCTGGTACTGAGTACATCCTCAATAAATCCTTGTGCCAGGAACTGTGCCCATCACCAAGTGATCAATGTCTTCCCCTTCCTTGCAGTGAGGCTGGCCACGTCACTTAGCTTAAACTCACACCGTGAGCAGAAGGGGCATGTGTTACCCCCAGGCCTGAACATAACAACTCGCCACACAAACATTCCCATTTCCTTTTCCCATTTGCCCAATGGGTAGCTATGCTCAGGGTATAGCTGAAGATTAGAGGGTCTGTTTGGATCCTGGATGACTAGTGAAGCATCACCCCCCATTATGTAAGAGATAACGGGTTCATGTGGGCTACTAACCTTCTGGGTTTTGTTTATTTGCGGGTTAGCCTACCTTAAATAACACAGGAGTAGCTGAGGGCTTGCAGACTGGATTGCTCACCCTTGTAATATTTCTGCCTCCTGTACCACATACAGCCTTTACAGGACAGGAAGCTGAGGAAATTCTTTCCCCTATACTCTATCCATCCCAATGGGTGTGGGCCTGTGCCTTGCCCTTCTGTTAAGAATCCAGACTCCAGTTAATAGGACTACTTCTTCTGTAAACAGGAAGCAAAGGTGTAATCTGGGACTTTATCTGGTCTCAAAATCATCAGGCAAGTTTGACATGAGTCATAATATTCAAGTTATTGACACAACAACTCTCTGGGGACTGAACCCAAAACTATGTCTGTAACTACTGGACCAGCTCCAGAGTGCAAACTCACCGCCCTGTGCCACCTACAATTTGAATAAATACACACAGCTCTCTCGTATCAGAACTATGAGAGAGCAGCACTAATGTAAATCTCACGTTATAGAAACTGTATTTGTGACAGCTACATAGTTCTGAAGACCATAAATCAAATAACGTTTAAATGTATCAAGGGTAGCTATTTAATGAAATCCTAATATGAGTTATGAGTTATAAAGGAAAGACTCCTTTGACACGATGAATATTCCATTTTATCATCATTTTCATAAAGCAGGTTTGCTCTTCTAGTAAAATATGCAAGAGCCACAATCTCTAAAGCCCACTGGATTGGGTAAGTAATATAAAGTGATGAGACCGTTTGGGAACATTTAAGACAAAAGGTGATATTGGGGACTGCAGTGAGCTAGATATTTTTCCAGCCCAAATGAGGCAGCTTCCACTCAGGAACAGCCTTTCATCGAAAGGATAAATTGTGAGTCAATAATGCTAACTACACTGAGATTCCTTAGTGAGATCTATGATCTAGATTTCTATGGAGAATCATCTAATTTTTAAATTTTGGCACTCTGTCCTAACCTTTTCCTACTTGCAAGCTACCCAGTTAGCCTGAGGCAGTTCCAAGGTTACTGGCAGAAAACATCAGACTCCTGGGACAGTGACTAAGGACTGTATTACTCACAGCAATAGCAATAGCCAGTTTCTAGAGTCCCAGTTCCCACAGGATGATGCAAAATGGGCCAGGAGGCACCTGGGTTATATTATAGCATAGGAACCTTGACCTTGGGGAATGCTGAGTCTTTTATCCTGGACTGTAGGCATGCCTCCCTTTGTTCCAGAGGGAGATACTATCTGTAGCTTACAAGGGAGTTAGCTATACAAACATCCTTGAAAAAGATAGTGTGGGAAAAAGGTAGTCAGAGCCTCTGGTCATAAAAGATGCATAAATATGAAGGGCCCATGGAAAATTATCTCCCAACATTATTCATTCCTAGTTTCTATGCCATCTTGGCTTTCGGTGAATTTTATAAGTATCGCACTCTGATTTTTTTTTTTTTGATTGAAAGAACTGAGTCCAAATATGTTCAATTTGGCTCATATAACATTTAATTATAGCTAGTATCAACAATACCGTGCAGCAGAATGAGGCCACGCTGAAGTACTGACCTCAATCTTGCCCTGGAATCCTAGACCCAAACTGCTGAAAAAGCCCCATGAACCACCAGGTCTAATTTAGAAGGCCAGGTGGCTTTCTCCTTAAGTTTTTTGGTCATGTTAGAAATTGCATAGACTCCACCTTGACCTACAGGGGGAAAGGCTAGGACAATTTTATCATCATCCATAATCCTCAGCTCACTGGTCTGGGTGTGAAGCCTTCGAGGGCCTACGTGGCAACTTTGACTTCAGCTAAAGCTGGGGGAAATTTTATTGCACCATTCTACCCGTATGACTTCCATCACAGGGACAACTGCTTGCAGCGTATGCGTGAATAGTTAGTCTGTTATCCCTCCAGGAAGTTTCCCTGAGTAATCAAGAGTGGTCCTACTCTGGGGAGACCTCTGTAGTCCTCTGCAGGTGCCTACTCTTGGCACTGCATTGAACGTTTGAAAGTGTCATATTCCTTCCTTATTACTCCATACCCCTACCCCTACAGTACAATTCACTGTGTTTTCAGAATTAATGCATGAGGAGGACAGTCCCAAATCGCATGTGGTGGCCCTAGAAAGAAGATAGTGGTGTTTACCATTCTCGAGATCTCTCAAGTGGAACCTACTTTAGTCAGGGGGCACAGGTTGATAATGCCTCCTCTGTTGCTTCCCAGAAAGCTCGTAGACAGTGGGGTTCCCAGTTCAGTTTGAATACATAAGTCTAGTCTTTGTTAATGGAAGCACCGAGTGCAGTTGGCCCAACCTGTCCCATGGATCCATGCCGCCAGCCAGTGGTATTCATTCGATCCACTAAATAACTGAGCAGCAGCTACAGGAATGGAGTGGAAAAGATGGTTTATGTAGGATATGCATGTGCTGGAGCCATCCCCTGCTGTGTCTGATAGATTCAGTAAGGTTAAGGGGATGGTAATTAATTCATGTCCAGAGTTGTCTCATAGGAAATGGCAAGCCATTAGTCAGCACAATTTAAGGCATTTAAAACAGCTTGGAACCAAATGAAAGCATTTTCTTTTATGAGAAAGGATCCAGGGATGGCTCTGGATGATAAAGATCATTAATATTCCTCCCTCTGCCACATTTCCTGGGGGTCAATGTGTTCACTCACCAGGGGCCAGGGTTATAGCTTCTCCTTCATCATCATGAATCTGGGTCCTATTTTAGTAGCTATAACTTCACCTTTTAAAAACCTTCCCCTAATTTCACCTAGACCACTCATTTGGAAAGGCTAGATGGTGAATGACAAGGGCATTTTTATTTTATTTTCATTTTTTAAAAGATTTTATTTATTTATTCATGTGAGAGACACAGAGAGAGAGAGAGTGAGAGAGGGTGGCATAGACACAGGCAGAGGGAGAAGCAGGCTCCATTCAGGGAGCCCGACGTGGGACTCGATCCCAGGACTCCAGGATCAGACCCTGGGCTGAAGGTGGTGCTAAACCGTTCTGCCACCTGGGCTGCACCAACAAGGGCATTTTAAAATAAAATTTAGAGAAATTGATTGAAATCCCCCCTCTCTGGCCTACGCGAGGACTCAGTAAAAATTATACTTAATCAAGAAATCATCCTATGATTTAGAACTATGCTAACCCAACAAGGGAATCCAAGTGGCTAAACCCAAATTAAGTCTGAATTTCTAGGTCCCATGGTATCTGGGCTGCCAACCCAGAGGCTGGATAGCCATGCTGGCCTCGAATTTCTGTTAGGAACAGAAAGAAAATCATTCCCAAGAAAAGCCAGAGCAAAGTCTTGAATTTTTAAATAAGGTCTATTTAGCAGCTCCTTATACCTTTCATTCTGTTCATTACCCAAGAAGCAGCCTAGAAGAGATGATTCTTTCCTTTAGCCTACTGCATTCAGTAATCAAGCTTCCTTATTCCAAGGTGTGTAAATCAAGAGGAGGTGACGAGAGTAGAGTCAAAAAAGTTTTAGGCAATTTTTGAGAAATTCGTTCTAGTGATCAATGATACAAGTACCAGAGGGTGGTAGGAAGCATGGAGTTGAATAATTTGAGTATCAGCACATTGTTGAGTAGCTCTGGCAATAAAAAGTACACCATTGTTAGACTCTAAATGTTCCAAGAATGTTAAAACAATACAGAGCTTATTTTCAAGGGCTATAATAATATAACTGCCGCAAGCTGATCCAGCTGGAATGCTGCACTGTGGTCCAAAAAAGGTGTCAACATTGGTGATGCACCACTGATAGCTTCAAGAAGGGGTCAAAGGGCTGACGCATATTGTTGTGCCTGACCTATGATGGTGAACGCGTTGCTATGTTCACTACTGTGATGGATCCAGGGTAGGGATGGGAGAAATCTGAATGGTGCAGTTTCATTTAGTCTCTGGGTTCTATTCCATATCTTTACAGAACAGGTCCTTATCACAGGCAATTACATGAATGATTCAGCAATTATAATTTGTTTTGACTGTTCATGGCCCCAGGGAGGGGTATCTTTAGTCTGCTGATACGTAGCAGTCCAAAGAGCTAGGATGTTAGCAACTACCCAAGAATAAGTAAAAAATATACTAGGGCACCAGTGGGTTTTAGTTTAGCTGAACCATCAGTGAACCAGGCCCAGACATGTAGGAAACCTCTGTGAATCAAGGGATCCATTGAAGCAGTAGCTTTGCTGTGGGCAGCCGAATAGCTCCCCCCACAGTGACAGCTGCCACTTTTCCATGTGAGGCTGAGATGGCCCTGGGGTCAGGCCAGCTGCGTGCTGGATCATCCTGTTTCTACTTACCAAGGGAAGCTTGTGAGCCATTCCCACCTCGTTAATGATTGAGTCTGAGTCAACCTACTCTGAAGTGGAATATCAGGCTGGACACTCTCAGGATCCTGAGGGCTAAGGCTTCCGGTTTTGACAAGAGCCTAGTGGCAAACTAATAGGGGCTTGATAGTAAGAGTCATTTAGTAGCTCTTCTGGGGAGGCGACAAGTCTAAACCTCAAGGAGGGCTTCTGAGGAAGGCCTGTAATCACCAGAACTATCAGAGGAGAGCCTTGTAGCTCCGAGATGTGGTTAAAGTTGCGGGGCACCGAAGTTACTAACATTTACCTACATGCTGCTCTTACTGATCAGGAATTCTTCTGGAATTTAGGAAACAAAGACTTCCCAGCTGCTGCCGTCCTTTCTTAACAAAGCATGGTGCATCTAGCATGCTCATTCCCCAAGTGAACTAGCTGAAATTTTAATAATTCACCTGGTTTATGCTCACTGGGCATGCAGATTTTCTTCCTTTGCTCTGAATATAAATGTACCTCCCAGTAACCATTGTCTAGAGAGGGCTGGAAACATCCTTTAAGCCAGGACTGATCTTTGCCTCAGTTATGATAATGAGGTAGACTAGAGGCCAGCCCCCTGGCTGGGGAGGAAGTCTTCTCACTTTGAGGACTACAACCAACAACCAAGCCACAGTTTAGGCAACTGGCTTTGAACCTCCTTTCTGATGCTTGACATGCAAATTCCTTCCAAATTCTTCCTCACTAGCAGGCAACACAATGGAGGACCATGTATAATCCTCCATATGATCTGGTCACCATACTTGTCACTGGTTCCCATAGACTCTTCCCTCAAAACCTGTTCATCAGCCCGCAACATCTTTATACTCCCTCTTCCAGGAAACCATCTCTCTGTCAGCATCCCATCCTCATTGCTAAAACTGTCAAAAACTATGAGGAGTGAGCTTTTAGTTCAATTGCAAATTAACAATTTCAACTGCCACAGTTTCATGGAGGCTGGCAGCAGGTTCCTGGGCCAGAGATTAAAGACTTCATTTCTCACAACTATGATAGCAGACGGAGAGCCTCAGCTGTAATTTGCACTGGTTCCCTGGGCCCCAATTCCACAGGACACTGTGAAGAGAACCAAGCGCCCCTGCACACACAATGGGTTGCATTATAGGAAAGAAGCCCTGAGCTTAGGAACACAAATTTTTTTATAGTGGTCACTAAATATGCCTGCCCTTTTGCTCAAGGGAGACATCATCTTGATTTTCAAAGGCGGTTTCCTAGACAAACATCCTGAAAAGATAATGTAGACCAAAGGCAATCTGTGCTTCTGTTTCCCTACCAAATCAAAGGCAGTGATGGAAAGTTGTTTTTCAGCAGAATGTAGCTGAGACAAATTGCCCCCCAGAGCTTGTGCCACTAACCACCATTACACTTGGATAGCCAGAGTACAGTTTTATTCTTCAGTTTAGTTTTTTTTTATTTGATTTTATAGTTATTTGAAAAACTTGGATAGGAGTCTTGTTGAAAATAGGAACATTACATATCTAAGGAAATTCATTTTGGTTATGTTAGTGCCATATTTGACAGTAACTTTTTGAAAAGGGATAATAGTTGTTGGTCCTGTTTTTCCACACTGTTGTGTTGGAAGTTTCTTACATCTGTAGCAACAAGACCTACATCAGAACAAATGTGTTTGCATGGCTTGGAACAACATTGCTTTTATGTGACTCGACAGTTCACTTTTCTTTTTAAACAGCACTCATTTTTAATTTTAAAAAGTTTTTTTTTTTATTTAACACTTACATTACAATAGTTACGTGGCAGCAATATCTAACAAGCTTTTGAGATACAGGATAACTTTTTGAAAGACTTTGCAACTCGGCCAAAAGCAGAACTCAAAATAAGTGTGTTACTTAAAAAGACTGTGAAAGTAATAATAAAAGGAGTGTTGTTAGTATCAAGAAGGTTTTCAATGCAAGGTCCAACGGGGGTTCTATTTTACATAGAAGAAAAATGAAAAGTAGTACTTAAATTAGAAAAAGAAATGTATGTTTACCAAAAACTGGAGGAAAATAGGTTGATATGCTGAAAAGAAAATTTTAGTTGCCTATATGTGAAGCTCCATGAATCATTCCACAGAATAGAACCAAATAAACTAATTCTCTTTATCCCTCAAAAATCAAAAGTGGTTTCACCTAAAGCAAAAGTCACCAATTTCTCCTAGTTATACATTTATTTCAAATATTATTTACATTTTTTCCTCTCTTGATAAAAAGCTCTTAAGTCTGAGGGTTATGTTACCTTCCTGGGGTGTTCTAGGAGTAGAATGCTGGGAACCTCCAAACCTCTGGAGATACAGATAAGTCTTAGGGTACAGGTCATATGCACATTTTAGGAAGGGTGATGGTCTGTGTCTCTCCTCTTTTATCCAGTTTTCATAGTGGTATGTAACTCGGTGAAAATGAAGACCCACTAGGCTATTGCAGCAGTTTCCACTGGGGCTAAATAAAAAAACAAAAACAAAAACAAAACAAATAACAAAAAAAAAAAAAACCCTAGAATTTTAAATTGTATTCATGCTCATTTAAAAAATAAAATAAGCTTTACCACTATATCATAGTATATCAGATTGGGGACAGCATATTATATTTTTAAATCATAAATCTTAGTAATATTACATTTATGCTTATGTGTTTATAATATATTGTCAGCGTACTAAAATATTTTACTAGTAGTGTGCAGGAATCCAAAGATTGACGAACATTGCTTTAGATGAGTGAATATCAAGTTGTCATAAGATTTTGCAAGGCATCTTTAATTAACATGTGGGAGGAGGTGAAAGAACAGCACATTCTCAAATACTAATATATTTTTATTCACTTCAACTTTCCAAGACAATTTATTTGGGGAAGAACGCAGCCTACTGTGACTGAACACTGCCGAGGTGCTGCATATCCCTGCTCCACTGGGCAACAGTACTCCTGAGGGCATAGAATTCCATGACCACTGTCACTATAGCTTTCCAGAAGGCTTCAATTTTACCCTCTTATTCCCGCTGTGTAATACCTTGGATTGTCCAACTTCTGTAGCAACATTTTTTTTGTTTCGCTTTGTTTTAATTTTCTCTGAGCCTACCTCAGAGTTCTTTCCTCAATACAAATGGCTTTGGCAACATTTCAGACTAAACAACCATCTTAGCAGATACCTTACTTAAGGTTTGGACGTTATGCATAGTCACTTTTTTCTGCCAAGCACATTTCATCACAATCTGTAAGGTTTATTTGCAATGTAATATTTTGACATTAAATACTAAAAAAATTGAAAGGAAGCACAACCTTATCCAAAATCTTTTACCAGAATATCTGAGATATCCAAATCTGCCATTTAAATTTTGTCCTGATTTCTGTCCCAGTGTTTAAATCTAAAACATTAACATTTTCCTGAAATAAAGTTCATTATGATGGAGAGGAGTGTGTACTGATATTGATAAAAGAAGCCTGGCTTTCAGAATATCACTTTTTTTTCTTTTTGTTTAGTTTATTTCTATTTTTTAAAATGGGGATCTATGCATTTATGAAGCCTCTGCTATTTTTTTGAAAAAATTGTTTTATTTATTTATCTATTTATTTTTGCAGATACCATTTGAGTAGAAGAAATGGGCATAGGTAGAGGAATAATGGCTTTGGATGAAAAAGTATGTCGATTTTGTGAGCCGGTTAAAACAGATGCAGGTACAAAAGGTTAAGAGCAAAGCTGCTTCAACAAGAAATATATAGATGGCAACAAAATGTAAAACGTTTGAAGTGACTGAAAGTAAGAACACCAAATGAGTGCACATCATCAACCTACTAAAAGAAGCACTTAAAAGGAAGTTGCACTTTGTCTAGAATCTGGAAGCAAACGTGCTAACAGCAGAAGGAAACTGAGTGCAACGAAAACTATGAAGGACTAATTACTTCCACAAGCTTAGGCTTTTCAGGACAGGAGTGATTCTTCCTCTGCTCGCGAGAGAACACAAAGATGTCCCAGGCTTTGAGAAGAATCCTAACCACAAATGTACATTTTAAAACTGTAAACTTTGATTAAAGTACATTTTGGTGTTCTCGGCTCAGTACAGCAGGCAGTCCTTGCTTTTAGCTTGCATTTAAACGAGGAGGTTGCACTTCTCTATGGTCTCTGCAGCACTGAGTTCTTGCTTTGTAGAGGATGGCAAGTCCTTCAACACAGGAATTGTTAACACCCCGGCCTAGCTCTTTCCAGGATCTGCCCTCCCATCTCTCTCACCCATCATATTCCCAATCCTTCCACCCTTCAAATCTGCCTTCATTTAACTTTCCAGGGACCACCATCTAAAGAGTGCACTGACGTGCACAATCAGGCAAAATGTACTTTAAGTTTTATTGTTCAGTAAAGGTTAATGATCTCTCCAGCCATCCCGATGAGTGCGTGTGAGAGATTCCTTTTCACTCTTTAATAATGATTTATCCAGGAAAAAATATCCATGCACTTGTAACTACTATAAGAATTCATTAACCCATTCTTTTTGGGACCATTGACTGTCGTTTTAACAGGGACTTGCAAGCTGCTTAAGAGCATTATATAGACCTAGACTTCATTGGGGCTTTGCATGAAAAGCTCCAGTTGGGCATTTTCCAGCCGGGGAATCTCAGGGAGCCATGTCTATCTCCCAGACACTATGTGGAGTAGACTCTCCCCTTTGTTCACTTCTTTCACTTGCTAGACCCACCACAGAACACCCTGTTCCATCCTGTGACTGCTTCTAACATAACCATAGGACATGCTTGGAAGGGTCTGCCTTGGCATGATTGGCAAATGAGCGAGAAGTCATTTGGCAGAGAGGTTGGTGAAATGTTAAAGCAATTTTTCTTTCCTTCTGACCAAAGGATCTGAAGGACTAATGACATTTAGAGTAGTATGAAATTCCAGTACCAGACGTGCCATCTTTATGTTCACACCTGTGTGTTCATACTCAGGGAATAGCATGAATCATTTTCTTTTGAGATATAGAAGGAACAAGAAGCCACAGATGGAAACAGTAAGACTAGAACAAGGGCAGCCCAGATGGTTCAGCAGTTTAGTGCCGCCTTCAGCCCAGGGTGTGATCCTGAGGTCCCGAGATTGAGTCCTGCATTGGGCTCCCTGCATGGGGCCTGCTTCTCCCTCTGCCTGTGTCTCTGCCTCTCTCGTGCTCTGTGTCTCTCATGAATAAATTAAATAAAATCTTAAAAAAAAAAAAGGCTAGAACAAAAAGAACAGTTCCTGGAATTCGGAGACACAGGCTGATTGGGAAGCAAGCACTCTTGGGACCCACATTACTTCTTAGAATAGTTAAACTGGCAACAATATTCAAAACTCTCAGCCCCCAAACCTGTCATAGACCCTCTGTCCATTCTACCCACCATCCTTAATTCTACTCCTAACTTCAGAGCTGCTAATTTGATCCCTTACTTTTCCTGAAATCTTACCCTTTAGGGTAAGTAGTCCCTGGCTACTATCAATGGTCTGGATTTAAAAATGTCTTCATAACTGCTACCCTGCATCATGGATAAGAGAAAAAAAGGGCTCCTTAATTGTTTTTAGCATCCATGCTGTGAATTTTGAATATATCCTATCATGGAAATGTATGTTCATCTTACTTAAGATCCATAAAGTATTCCATAATTAGTGACCCTTTGTAGGCTGGCCCAGGGCATCTATCACAGAAAATTTAAATTCTTTGTGAAATTACATTTTTGGTAACTTATTATTTAAATAAATTGTCAAACTTATGGAATATTTATAAGAAAAGTACAAGGAATTCCTGTAGATCTTTTACTCACGTTGTTCACATTTTCTTCCATTGGGTGTGTGTGTGTGTGTATACAGAGAAAATATTCCTTGAATTTTATTTTATTTATTTATTTTTAATATATATATTTTTATTGGAGTTCAAGTTGCCAACATTTAATTAACTTACAAACTTGGAACACAAATTCGTACCCAGTTGGGGTCTGTTTAAAAATTTGATAAACACATTTCATTTTATGCTTTCCAATTCCCTTTAATTTGTATCATTTTTGTTGTAATAAGGGCTCAGTTCTAGAAAGAAATATGTATAGAAGTCTTTATTTTTCTTTGAAATGCTTTTATTAACTTCATATAATTGTGAGACTATAACTCTATTTTCCCATGGCCTATAATACTTTCCGATAATAGGATTGGTATTTAACAAGATCAGTCAGTGCTTTAAGATGTTGGGATATCATTTAGTAAATAAATTGTCGTTGTATCTGTTGTAGTAAATTTCGGATACTAGAGGTCAATCAGTAATGACTTTTCATTCCTGAGATCACCAGGCTAGTGTGTCTATGGCTCTGCTAATACTGATTTAAAAATTATAATGTTCATCTTTCTCCTGCCTTGAAATTGAACTCTTTTTAAAATCAGATCCTTATCCCAAACCAAACTCTGTATGTTATTTAGGTCTTCAGAGAGCTTAGACTAATATCATTAAAAATAAAAGTTCCAGCTCCAGAAAAATGTTTAAGAATTTCCATAATGAAATCACAGCATCGTTTTCTTCACTGATATTAACATTCTTTTTAAAAAAGATCATTGAGATAATTCAACTAGAATAAAAAAATTCACAGATGTGTACTTAATTAGACAAAAAAAAACTTGATGATTCTTAGGACATATATACACACCAAAGTGTCCAACACAAATATTTAAAAATAAGCTACTAGCGAAAAGAACAAATCTCATTTCCCACTTCTGAACTTAGATTTTCTCATTGGAACTTTGTACAGCTCGGCAAGGCAATGCAGGGTGTCTGCTGAAATAGATCCAAATTTCTGTGTGTTTGCGTGTGTTTTAATGTCTTATTTCTGTGCTTTACGGTATATCCCCTGGACTCTTACTTTACTCTCATGTTGCTTCTAATTAAATTAGAATGATGTTATTGCATTTTAATACAGGCTATAAGTCTCTTTTATCCCGAATGTTATGATACAGAAACAAATGAATATGAATTAAATTGCTAATATGAATTAAAATAGCCTTTAAAAGTACAGAATAGAAAAATGTCAAACAAAAGACAGCATTTATTGATATGACACGTCATGTTATGGCAGATATTTTTATAAAACAATCTTGATATTTATAGAAGAACTATTTTATATTCATATTGCATCTAACCCATAATTGCTCATTTTCTTAAAAAAAAAGGAAAAGTGCAACAGAAAAAAAATACTCAACCTATTTCATTACATATGCCACCAGTTAAATGAAGAAATGTAATAAAATGCAGAGCTGAAAGGTGCAAAGAGCTTATGGTATCAAAGACTATCATTTCTATTTGGAAAGGTTTTTCTAAGGCAACACAATCACAAATACACTTTGACAACCATGGCATTCCACCAGGACACAAGACTGCAGGTTACTCCATCAGGTTGCACAGATCAGGTCACTACAATTACCTGATATATGTACAATGTGTTGAATTTCGAGTACAGGTAATAAGTGATAGTTACAGTAAGAGAAATATCCCCCTAATTTGACTTTTCTTTCCTTCTTTTTTCCTCTGAAGACTTGAAGTGAATACATTTTTGTCATGTTAAGTGGAAGAAAAGTAGATCGTGACTTAGTTCCTGAAATTTTAATACTATTCTTAGTCATTTCAATCTTAAAGTGCTTTCAGAGATTCCACACATGCTCATAGGAGTCAAAACCCAAAGACTAATAATCAGATACATATTTTGTTAATCTATTCCTGAGGCTTTGCCTAAAAAATTGGCATTGCCATCTTCAACATCTTTCTTCTGGAACCATGGTTTTGAATTTGTTGCTGGTTCATAAGCTTCCAGAAAATGACAGATTCCAGGAATTTCACTGGGGAAGTTTGGTGGAAGTTCCTCCCTTGAACGAGGGGTAAACACAAAGCCAGGGCAGTCTTTGAGTAATCTGAAATGATTAAAATCAAAACATTAATATTAAAATCTAATACTGATATAACTGTCTACACAAGACAAAACCTAACTAAATGAATATTCCTGAGAGTACAGACCTTCCTTGACCTATGATGGGGTTGCATCTTAATATGCTGAAAATATCATAAATTGAACATACTGTAAGTTGAAAATGCATTTAATACACCTAACCTACAGAACGTTGGCCTAGCCTGCCTTAATGTGCTCAGAACACTTACAGTAGCCTGCAGTTGGCAAAATCCTGTAACACACAGCCAACACATATTTATTATAACACATTTATAATAAAATATTTAATATTTCATGTGATTTCTTCAATGTTTTATTTAAAGTGAAAGAATGGTTGTATGGGTACAGAATGGTTGTAAATGTATCTGTTGTTTAGCCCCTGACTGGGAACAGAAATGTCATGTGGCATATCACTAGCCAGGGAAAAGATCGATATTCAAAGAAAGATCAAAATTCAAACTATGGTTTCTACCAAATGCATAGTTTTTGCACCATTTTAAAGTTGAAAAATCATTAAGTTGAACCATCAAAAGCTGGAGACCATCTGTAATAAACCAACCATTTTCAGGGTGATTGACAGAAAGATCCTAATTATTTTAATAAGCATCTTCACAGAAGAACAATGAAAAATCAATTCACAATAACAAAAAAAATTCTACCAAATAATGTATTTCACTCATATTAGGAAAAGTAATCATAGATATAATCAATAACTCATATAACAGTAAATTCACGGTAGTGGGAAAAATGGAAAATAATCTAAAAGTCTAATTATAGCAAAAAAAAAAAAACCCAAACCCATGAAAAGCATAGTGTTATAGAATAAGGCTTCCTAAGTTGAAAAAGAAGACACTGTCCATTTACTGATTCATTTATTTTGTAAATATTTTGAAAAAGTAATCAAGGGCAAGAAGTTGTGAAAGAAAAGTTCTATATAAGATAGATATAGATAAAAAAAGATAGATATAGATATAGAAATAAATAATTAATAATGAGAATAACATTTGAATCTCTCAATAGAATTTTTATGAATTCCAAGTAGGTAAGAGTAAAAGAAGATTTAATTGTACAAATTGACACTTTTCTTACTATCTGGTATTGGAAATATTTCTTCTAAATTTATCTGTTTATCATATTTTACTATTTGCTACTAACTACTTGTCCATTATGGTAAACTCATTTTTTTGTGCTTGTTTATTTTTGATTTTTAAAAAAGTTTTTGTTTATATCCCAGCTAGTTAACATACAGTGTTATATTAGGTTCAGGATAATATGGTGATTCAACACTTCCATATAACATCTGGGGCCCTCCTTAATCCCCATCACCTGTTTCACCCATCCCCCACCCACCTCCCCTCTGGTGACCATCAGTGTGTCCTCTATGATTAAGGGTCTATGTCTTGGTTTGACTGTCTCTCTATTTTTTCTCCCCTTTGCTTGTTTGTTTTGTACCTTAAATTCCACATATGAGTTAAATTCATTTTAAATTCCAATCCTACTGATGAAGTTACTGGCTCCTCTTTCTATTTGCTTCCCTAGCTTTCTGTCAAATGCATACTTAATAAGCATCTTTCTAACTTATTATTCAGGCACATGCATTCAAAATGGAAAATGTTGACAGTTCTGGGCCCTACACCAAGTTCCACAGAAAACCACTTATTGTATCTGCCCAACCAGATCATGGCCTCCTACTCCTCAGTTTGTGATATCATGTCTAAATGTAATAGACTGATGGTGTCACATTAGATTTGGTACCGTGACATCCTTCTATGTACTCAAGAAAACAACTGAATAGAAATCTAGGTCTCAAAAATGGGAGGCCTTCAGTAAAAAAGAACAGGTGAGCATTCAATGAGCTAATTTTTAAAAACTCATCAATAAATATGTAATCTGCAAAATAACTTATGAAATAATGCTTTGGTCATGATCCGTAAATATTTGAGAGCCTCTTATTTATAAAGCATACCATTTGTTAATGTATAATGAAAAGTTACAGAATGCCATAGTATTAAAAGTATAAACTTCAAAGTCTGGTAGATCTAGGTTGGAATAGCAGCAAGGATATCAGTTTTCTAGCCTTTAAGATGGAGTCATAACAGTTCAGGTCCCTTAGGACACTTGTAAAGATTAAATAAATAGATTAAACATGACTGGTTAAGCATCAATTAGCTATTAGTTAACACTCAGCGTATCGGTAACATTTAGGGAGCAGAAGCCTTCATCTACTATTGGTGGGATATAAGTTGGTAAGACCAATTTGGACATCTGATTGATGCTTAGGTAAAGCTGAACTGGATATAGCCTATGATCTGGGAATACCATTTGTAGGTATATTATAGAGATACATGCTTATTCATACTCTAGAATACATATTATATGACATGCACATATAGTGACATGCTAGACCTGGCTTTTGACTGGCTTATGAGAGCCAAACATTCAGAAATTTTATGAGCCAATTAAAACCATCTGTAGCCTGAAACCGACTGTGGTGGGAGGATGTACACCATAGAAACTGGTAGATGCTAAAAATCAAAGATTCTCCACCTTACTCCCAATGTTGGTTTATCAGCTGCGTTAGGAATAGTTTTTTTTTTTTAAAGGATTTTATTTATTCATGAGAGACATGGAGAGACAGAGAGGGAGAGACACAGGCAGAGGGAGAAGCAGGCTCCATGCAGGGAGCCCAACGTGGGACTTGATCCTGGGACTCCAGGATCATGCCCTGGGCCTAAGGCAGACACTTAACCGCTGAGCCACCCAGGCGTCCCAGGAATAATTTAAATAAATGAACTGGGTTTACATTTCATAAAAAAAAAAAATCTGAAAAACATAATATTCAGGAGATTAAAGGCAAATCATGAAAGGACAGGGACAGGTTGAATGAGAATCTATTTTTCTCTGGTTTTGTTTTACTACCTGGAGGAACCTAAATGAGAGTTACACTCTTGGCCTCTTTCTGCCCACTTTCTTTCCTGGTAAACCGAAGCAGCAAATCTTATTGGTGAGTTTGGGAGAAGCTGCTGAGCGTGCCTTTCTCTTCTCAGTGCCTTTCTGCCTCTCTCTTTGGGAGCCTGCCTGTCTGCAGGAAATGTATGTTGTCAGCTGCCCCCACAAACCCTATGGGGCACAGAGTCCAGCATGTCAGACAACGGGGTGGGGGGACTAGAATATTTCATTTTTGTTTTTTAAAATAGGGATCTGAAACAAAAATGACAAAATACTGACATTTATTAAATACTAGTATTGGCCGTATGGATGTCATGTTTTCTTTTATGTTCTTTAATCATTTAAATTAATTTATAAAATGCATTTGTAAAATGCATAAAAATAATAAAGGTTTGATAAATGGCAACACATAAAATGATAGGTAATTAAGGACTTTTTTCTGTTCACATCAACCCAACATTTCCTATATAAATACGGTATTTACAATCATAACCTTATATTTAAATTTATATAAAATATTCAGTACCTAGAAGTGGCCTTAAAGTATACCATTCGATTTTATTAAGGGGTTTACTCAGGATGACACATCCGGAAAGCTCTATGTTTAGGACTGTACGGCATGCTTTCTGAATACAAATTCTATGCTTTTTAAAGAAACTTACAGATAAACACAATTAGAGTGTCATGGAGTTAGAAATGTTCATGATATCATCTTTAAGCAAAGATCAGAATGTTTTTTTAAAGATTTATTTACTTAATTTGAGAGAGAGAGAGCACGAGCAGAGGGGAGGGGCAAAGGGAGAAGAGAATCTTAAGCAGGATCTGTGCTGAGCAAGGAGCCCAACTCCGGGCTCAATCTCATGACCTTGAGATCACCACCTGGAGAGCATAACCTAAACCGAAAGCAAGAGTCAGACACTTATGCACCACCCAGGTGCTCCCAAAAGATCAGAATCTTTAAGGAAAACAGGTTGCAAAAATAAAACCATTTAGATGAGAGGCTGAAGGAGATAAGACCCAAAAAAAGCAGCAATGGTCTCAGGCAAAGGAGATAAGACCCAAGCAGCAATGGTCTCGGGCAGATGTCCACATATGGTGGGGTTTTTCTTTACTGTCCCTCGACCAGACAGCTTTCTCCCCAGATTGCTGCAACAACTTTCCTATTTTCTGTCATCTTTCTCCTATTCTCTTTCTTCTCTTTGTCCTTCCCCATATAAAATTCAAGTCCTTCTTCTCCGTTATTATTAGATTCTCAGATCTCTCTTGCAACCAGGGGTTCCTGGGTCTACTTCCCCACACACTCTGCATAGAATCCATTTTTATCTCCCACCTGCCATTTTTGTCTTTAATGATCCCTGAATCACCACATAAACTTGACTTATTAATCCACTGACCTGAAACTTGGATAATATTTAGTCTTGTCTCAGCTTTCTGCAATTCAGTACGATCAAACAAGAATGAAGAAAATTGTCCCCCAAAATAAAACTCCTCATGACATTGAGAATAAAGGAATGTATAACTGTCATGACATAGAAGCATTCTAAATTACTGATTAAAATTGGAAGTGAAAGGTTAAGATCTGAAGTTAAGGATTTTTGTGCATGTTGGGTATGTATTCTGTGTCCTAAATTTACAACTATTTCATAAATATATCAAGGAAGCTACAATTGATGTTATTTTACTTTTTGAGAAATGTCACCCCAGAATTCAATGTATTAGCAATAAAATTCTTCAAGGAAATAATTCTGTTTTATATTTGTACAATGTCTAATGGAGTCTATTGTTTGTCCCAAACTTTGATAGAGCTGAAATTATGTCTTTATTTTACAACCCAATTATTAAATTTCACAGAGCATGGACTTTTGATTGAAATTTAAATTATCTATTCTACTTTAAATTTCCCTATCATTTGGAAAAAATAGTTTTTAGAAAAAAGCATTTTAAAATGTGGTTAAATGTATTTCATATTAAGTGCTTATTTCTTACCTAAATAAAGTATTTTAATTACCACTTGCCCTTTAGATAAGACATAAATATTTCCTATATGAAAAGGTAAGTAAATTGAAAAGGGAAAAAAAAACATACCATATTTGTCTACAAAAGACTGAAATAAATTTAGCCAGAGCACTGATCTTCAACATCGATCAATAAGCATATAGAACTATTATAATCAAAAGATAATTTATTAAAAATGGTGACACTATTGTATGGTGTAAAATCCTGTATGTGTATGTCTCATAACATTGCCACTATGTCAACTCTAAGGATTTAAGCTATGAGCCTTCTTCTGTTGCTGAAAATCTGTATTAAAGTGTTACGATCCTCTGCTGGAAGATTTGGACAATATTTAGTCTCATCTCAGCTTTCTGCAATTCTGCACGATTGAGATCATCAATTACATTTTGAGAGTAAAATGAGTAGCTGTTATCAATGTCTTCTATTAAGATTCAAGGCAACCAGACTTCGAGATGTGAAACAAAGGAAGATTTTGGTGGGTTTTTTTAAGATTTTATTTATTTATTCATGAGAGATACGGAGAGAGAAGCAGAGACACAGGTAGAGGGAGAAGTAGGCTCCACACAGGGGAGCCTGACGTGGGACTCGATCCTGATCCTGGGACTCCAGGATGATGCCCTGGGCTGAAGGTGGTGCTTTAGGGTTAGCCACCCAGGCTGCCCCAAAGGAAGATCTTGAAAGAGTTTCTTTTGTGTTATACTGGTTAAAAACAAAATAGAAGAAACAGAAAATGCACTTTTTCGATGCAAAGGTGTGGTTTTAAGGATAGACATACACCCAAGGATTCCTCAAAGTGCCCATGCGTATACATTGAACACCTGACAAGAACCACTCTTCTGTTGTCACAGGATCATTACTCTCAAATCCTCCAGAGAAGAGAGTCCTATCCTCTAAGGATGTGAGTTCTTATCCCTCCCTGGTGCATCTAAGAAGACTCTAGGTCTATTAAGAGTCACCGAGGACTTTTCCAATTCTCATGCTATCGTGACTCATTTTTATATCAAAGAGTGGACTGTCAATCAATAAATACTTATAGCTTTCTTACTGTGTTCTGGGCACTGATCTGGGAACTGAGGATATAAAACGTATACCACAGGAGGCTGACACTCTACAAGGGGAGGCAGGCAATAAACACATAAAGAAAACACCATTTCAGACACGGGTACAAGCTAAGAAGATGAAAAAATAAAATAATGTGAGGTGTGAGAGGTGACAGTTGTTGTTCCTCTAGCTATGGCGGCTAACGGTTTCTCTTTGAAGAGGTGACATTTGACTTAAGGTCTAATTATGAGAAAGAGGAAGACGTAGGATGATCCAGGAAAGAAGTGGAAAGCAGAAGAAGAGCCAATATCCTTGATCCAAGAATGGGTTTAGCAAGTCAAATGAAAAAAAGCAAGTCCAAGGTGGCGGGGTGTCAGTGAGTGAAGGAGAAAGTGGAAGAAAATAAAGTGACACAGGCTGGCAGGACATGGATCAAAGAGGACATTTTAGTCTGTGGTAACGTATTTAAATTTTGTTCTGGCTGTATTGGGAAGCCACTGGAGGGGTTTTAATGTAGGAGTGATGAGATCAGATTCATACTTTATTTTTTTAAAGACTTTACTTATTTACTTGAGACAGACAGAGAGAGAGAGAGAGAGAGAGAGAGAGAGAGAGAGAGAAAAGCAGGGGAAGTGACAGGCAGAGGGAGAAGCAGGTTCTCCATTGAGCAGGGAGCCTGATGGGTTCCATCCCAGGACCCTCGGATCATGACCTGAGCTGAAGGCGGATGCTAAACCACCTGAGCCATCCGAAGCCCCGGATTCATACTTTAGAGAGACAATCTGGCTAGTGTGTGGTGGATGGACTGTGGGGAGGAGGTGCACAAGACAGCAAGCAGAAGGGTGAGGGTGATCCTGGGTTGGCTCAGGTGGGACAGAGGTAGGAGGCTTGCCTTGGGGTGTAACACTGAAGGAAGTAAAAAAAGATGTATTCGGGATATAATTTGTAGGTGGATGTGGTAAGCTGTGAAGGGAGAAAGAAGCAATGATCATTCTGAGGTTTACAGTCTAAGTCACTCGGTAGACGGTGGTGCCATTTCAAGGAGATTGATGAAGTTAGGTTTGGGGGGAGTGGATTTCCTCAAGCTGCCGTATGTGGGAAATCACTTGTTCTAAGACGATCACGTTAATTTTAATTTGTCAATTAGTCATCTGAGTAAAAATACAGAACAGGATACATGGGTCATTAGCTCAGAGGAGAATTGTGGGATGGGCTAGAGATTAAAAAAAAAAAAAGTGAGTTCAGACTCAGAAGACCATAGGGACAGAGCTCTGGGCACTTGGAAAGTTTGATAGGGAAAGAGTAACAACACAAGAACTAAGAAGGTGAAGCCCTGGGGTAATGAGAAAAGCAGGTTAGGGGGGTGTCACAAACGTCTAAGGAATAAAATGCTCCAAGGAGGGTGTGCTCAGGCTACTCAGCTGCCATCGAAATGTTGAGGAAGATGAGAAAACTGACCCATGAGTTTAGCAAGAGACACCGATGAGCCTAATAAGAACCGTTTCGGTGGACTGCAAAGGACACATGTCGATCGGTGTGAGTCAAATGGCCAAGTGGAGGTTAAAGAAAAAAAAAAAAGGTAGAGATGGTCAGCATAAGCAACTCCTGCAAGGAGTTTTGCTGGAAAAAGGAACAGAAACATGGGGGTAGCTGAGATACACTTGGCAACAAGGACGATCCTATTTTAAGAGGTTTGATAGTAAGATATGTCTGTATTTTGATGGGAGTAATCGTTTCACTAGAGAAATTAATCGTAGAGAGCAAGCAAGAATTTTCAGGAAACAAGTTTTTGAGAAAGCAAGAAGCAGCAGCCCTCCGAGCAAACCTGGAGGGATCGCCTGGAAGGGGAGCGGGGCATCTGGGGCTTTGCCACGGAATAAGTGCCTAAGACAAGGGCCCTGGGGTGGCTAGGCTGATGGGATCTGCCCCCGGAAGGTGGTGTAGTGCTTATCTGGTTGCATTTTTTTTTTTTTTTATTCTTCTTCTGTGAAACATGAAGTGAGGTTATCAATTTAGACTCAGGGCTGGAAAGGAGAGGTTGTGGAGCTTTAAGGGAAAAGAAGATGCTGTAAAACACTGGTCTCGGAGAATAGGCAAGATAACCTGCTGGGGATAGTTAGCTTGGTAAGTGAGTTACCCCACATATCTGGAAAACCTTTTGTCATTCAAGAGTTTCCATTATAACTGGATTCTTAAAATGAGATCAAATGTATTCCTGTCTGGCATCTGAGGTAAGGGCATCCTGGGGACCTGTAGCCCGTGGGGACCGTACCAAGTCCGGGTGACTAGTGCCTGGACTGTACTGCTGTCAGAAGAGCCATCGAAGCAGGAGAGCATTATAGGTGCTTTGACAAGAATCAGCGGGGGGGAAGACAGGACATGTCAGGGATCACGCCGGGGCCCCCAGTGTCCCCGGAGAGCTGTTCTTATGAAGCAGAGTCATGTTTAAGAAGGCGAGGGTCATGAAATTCTTGCTTTCTTCTTGGTAGGGTTATCTAAGCCAGAGACTGTTAGGGAGGAAAAATCCATGGGAGAAAATGCCAACTACAGATAAACAAAAGTAATAGATTTCAGGCATTCAGTGCAAACCGTACCTGTACGTCGTTGGGCTGACGTTAATCTTCCGTGGTACGCTGCAGGACTCGAATTTGTTGGCCAAGGTGACATTGTTTCCAAAAAGACAGTAGCGAGGCATTTTAACGCCAACGACTCCAGCAAACACGGACCCGGAATGCAGTCCAATCCTCATCTGGAAGCCAAAGGTGACACAAGGTCCCCATCAGGGATAAAAGGCTTCCCGCTCAGCAGGACTATACAGACGCCCTTTAAGTGCTTTTACCCTTTGTTCCCCTCTTCTGCAAAACCTCCTGCCAACCTCCCTTCACTCGCATCGCATCGGGCTGAAAATTCCTAATGCAAGATCAGTCCCCCCTCAGCTCCTCTCCACTCTGCATGCACTTGGGTCTGGAACACAGAGCATCTTTGTTTCAGCCCCCTTCGGGGCACCCCCTTCCGGGCACACCTCGCACGGTCACCAGGGGTACACGACAAAGGGTGGATGGCTGTGGACGTGGACCTGCTCTGTCCATCAAGTCAGACAGACAGATGGAAATTCCTGGCCCCCAGGTGGGGTTTCCAATGCACTGTCAGGCAGGGGCGAGAGAAGCCAGTTCTTAGAATATACAGAATAAAAAGATCTACGGCAAACACTTGGTCACTGCTCAATGACTAACGTGAAAGGAGAAAGGAGTTGTAAGGTTTAAGCAGACGGTGACAGAGGAAGCAGAGATGGAGCTGCTTGGAGTTACATCGTGATGACTTTTGTCATTATGTAATACACTTTTTTTTTAATTTGTAAAGATTTTATTTATTTATTCATGAGAGACACACACAGAAAGAGAGGCAGAGACACAGGCAGAGGGAGAAGCAGGCTCCTGCAGGGAGCCTGACGTGGGACTCGATCCTGGGACCCCAGGATTACGTCCTGGGCGGAAGGCAGGTGCTCAACCGCTTGACCACCCAGGGATCCCCATAATATACTTTTGTTAAACACTCCTGGATGTATGGAAAAACCAGAGCTGGGCCACATCTAGATGCGGCCTCTGATATGCTGGGGTGAAAGTTTAGGAATTCTGAGGATTAAAAAAAAAAGGGCATTCTGAAGATTGTCAGTGATTTGGAGAACAATTAAAACAATATTTTAAACAGGCATCTTCTATAAAGGTCTGAATTCTTGCTGTTCTTATGGGATGCCCAAATTCTTAAATTTCCACTACAATACAGTAAGTTAAAGTGGGGATATTTTATATGACGATCGGACATCGTGTGCATTCTTTTCATGTCCTCTGTTCAGTGGACCATTAAAAAAAAAAGTTGCATTAGATATATGCATTTTAAACAAAGGCCAAGTACTCAACGATTTAATGTTATTCACAATTCAGAAGACTCTAGCTTTGCCTAGTTTTACAACTAATTTTAAATATTTGCTAACAACGTTCTGGAATCATTTGCTTGTAAGATGTCAAATCATGAATTCTGCACAAACAAAAACACGCGAGTAAGAACCAGGAGCCCTGCATCCCCAACCAAACTCTACTAACAATGGACAGTCTGACTTTCTGTGAGTCTCTTTATGTCCCTCTCGTTCTTTCTTCATCTATAAAACACAGGATTGGATTAGTTTTAGAGTCCTTTCTTTGTCACAATTTCATTTTAATCAGCAAAGCTTAGATACCTGTTACATCTGGTATTTTCTTCTGTAGGACAATACGGTTTTGCCCATGTACCAACCAATCAGTATGAACAAAAAGCTATCTTCTGTGTCTAAATATCAAACACAGGTTTAGCACATAATTTATATCAGAAAGTTTCTGCTCCTTTTGGGCCCTCTTCTGGTTAAACCAGGTTCTCTCTCTGTACTTAGTTATTTTAGCTTTGTCCATGATAAACTTATCATAAAACTTTTCTCTATTTCATGATCAATCATCAGTTAATCACTCAATCCAAACAGCCCAGACAATGAAAATGCCCCTTGGTTCCTCCCATGCTGCTCTCCCTCCCTCCGTCCCCTTCTCGGGTTCTGAATTTCGCTCTGAACAGCCACAGCTTTCTTTTCAGGGAATTTTTCAAATTCACATGCAAATTCACAAATTTCATTTCCATTTCACAAGACAATGATCCAAAGTTTAAGATGCACAATGCGTCCTGAGTGGAAACCTGCTGGGGTGTCTTCCCTTTGGGGACCCCGTTTGACACAGCACATGTCTCGTCATAGACATCTTGGGAAGAGGAAGGAGAATAATAGGAATCTTTTTTTAAAAATTTATTTATTTATTTATTTTTGAGTAACAGGAATCTGATTCCAAATTCACTTTGCACTTACTCTCCCTGCCTCTGGTTTCTATCAATACTCCACCTGCACCTTTCTAAGCCGAAGTGGGTAGATGTCAGTAAGGAAATCAGCAGTGGTAGATGATTTATACATATGGCATGTTGGAAAAACATGTAGAGTTTGGCGGGGGGGAATAATTTT
Source organism: Nyctereutes procyonoides (assembly GCF_905146905.1). Taxonomy (NCBI): domain Eukaryota; kingdom Metazoa; phylum Chordata; class Mammalia; order Carnivora; family Canidae; genus Nyctereutes; species Nyctereutes procyonoides. Next base: position 10,958,017 of record NW_026575122.1, read on the forward strand.
TATTCTTTCACTCTGATTCCATTCCATCGGGTAGCAGGGTAAGGAGGAAAAGACTGGGCTCAACATATGGCTTCCATTATGAACAGAGCCAAGCCTACACTTCTGAGTAGTATAGTTTTGTATTTTACATTTTTTTCTTTTTTTCTATGATTTTAGAGCATGCCAGATAGGATTCTCTAGGACTTCAAAGTCCCTTTTCTGAAAATCATCAATAGAGGATGTCCTATAAAAATGAAGCAGCAGATTCACTATGTGTAGGACGAGTCAAGGTGATCTTCTTGTATTCTAGGAAACTAATGCCTGGCATGGTAATTTTATCTTCTCGGCTGCAGTAAGACATTATTCTGAGATAACCTAGAAATGTTAGAGTGTTATGTGCTTTGGAAAATGCTGGGTTGGATTAGCAGTCAATTTTCATTATAGTGTCATGACATCCACTGCAGGGGTTGGAAAACTAAAAATTACATTTTCCAAACTCGCTTGCATTTTCCAGATGCATTCTTGGTTTGGTGAATCAGATACGCTCGCAAGCGATCTGGAAGCTGGGATTTTTGCCGGGACCGCACTTCTGCTGCTTCCAAGTGCAAGCACAACTGTGGAAGCCTTTGGGTGTCCTATGGCATGCTTAGCAGAGGGCCCAAGTTTCCAGTCCCTGATTTTGTGAGGGTCACGATGCAGGATTTCCACGAACCTGATTCAAATTATAAGAAGTGCCAATAACAGAGGCAGCAGGTTTCTGAACACAGAAGTTTGCCGACTGCAGCTGAGGTGATAGAGTTCCAGAACCAGCTTCTTGATCTTGGAAAAAGCAATGGCTCTCAAGAGCTTTGGGAGCCCCCCCTTTTTTTAATTGGCGTTCAATTTGCCAACATTTAGCATAACACCCAGTGGAGCCCTTCTTTGAAGGTTTCACTTATAGATGGCTTCTTTTGTCCTCTCAGTGATTCTGTAAGCCACTGGATACTCTATCAAAAATTTCTCCCAGCCTCAGTAACTTACAGATTTTGCTCTCCGCAACTAAACCCCGACTGATGCTCTATTCTTTGGATAACGAATTAATAAGCATTTACTCTCTTCCCATGACATTTGCTGGACAATACACGGTCTGCCTCACCTTGATAGGTTCTCCATGGGGAGACATGACTTCATCAGAGAGCTCCATCATCTTGAGGGCCATCAGTGCTATCTGGACGGCATGGGTGTCACTTTCTTTGTGCAATCCCCCAGCCACACAATATGCATCACCAATGGTCTCCACCTACACATAATAGATATTTTCCATATTACAAATACAAGTTTGGAAAAAATTATAGTACACATCATATAGCAGAAGTCTCAGTGTTTGGGCCCTGTGGCAAATCAGAGTCAATCAGATACTCTCAGAAATGGCTTTCCCTTTTAGGAAAGTCATAAAGTTTGGGAGCCTTGCATCAGGCATCTGCTCTGGAGGGCAGTGTGGTTCTGTGAGCACAACATCGGGGAGTGGCTTCTACTCCCAGACTTGCTGCTGACTCAACACATCATTTTACCTTTTTTTTTTCCTTCTCCCATCATCTAAATGGCTCTGTAGAGGCAAATGATGTAATGCAAATGATATTTTGTGTTTATAACAAATTTCTTAACGCTTTTGGAATCACCTGCCGATGTTATATCCTCTTAGCATACAGTGTTTTGTTTTTTGTTTTGTTTTTTTAAGATTTTATTTATTTATTCATGAGAGAGACAGAGAGAGAGAAGGGCAGAGACACAGGCAGAGGGAGAAGCAGGCTCCATGCAGGGAGCCTGACGTGGGACTCGATCCCGGGTCTCCAGGATCACACCCTGGGCTGAAGGCGGCGCTAAACCGCTGAGCCACCCGGGCTGCCCGCATACAGTGTTTTGAACAGTCACTAGACAATCAATGTCATACGAATTTACTAAGAATGTGTGATACAAAACTAAGACATAGTTTTTCAAAAGGGTTTGAGGATTGTCAGAGGAACTATAAGTGGGTCTACATGAATATCAATAATAAAGGACAGAAATGAAGATGTCAAACAATGGTCCTATTGGAAGGCTATTGAAAATCAAGCTGTTATATAAATTCCAAGTGTCATCATTGTCATTACTGATGTTGTAACAGGGGATTTTTATCCGTCTGTGATGCTGATGACAAAGCTACTGGTTAATTTCAATCCACAAATCATCCACCAAATCGTAACCACTGCGTTTCTCTTCTCCACTAAATATTTACTGTAACTTATTAAATCATATCACTCCTCTTGTCCAAACCTATTAGTCTGGAGGGATGGAGATGAGAAGGGAAAAAAGAAAGGGAGACAAACCTTCAGTGATTCTCCATTTCCCTCAGAATAAATTCTGAAACTCTTACAATGCCCCTCAAATTCTGACCTTTCTGCTAATCTCAGATTTTATTTCTTCATCCTCTCTCTTGCTCACCTTGTCCCAGTGCCACTGGCCTCCTATTATTCCTCAAACATACGAAACATGTTCCCACTTTGCTATTCCATTGCCTGGAACAATCTCCTACAGACAGCCACTTGGTATGTCCCTCCTTTCCTAAAACATCACCACATGAGAAATGCCTGCCGCAACTGTCCTCTATAAATAGCAATCACTCCTTATCTTCTGCACTTCTCCTGTTTAGCTCTATCCGGAATATCACACCAACTGGAATACTATATACTTGCTCATTTGTTCATTTTCCCTTTTTCCCCCAGTAAAATGTGAGCCATCTCAGTTTGTCTGTTTTATTAACTCCTAAATTACCAGTGCCCAAAATATTTGCTAAGGAGTGAACCAGGCAGCAGTGCCTCTCTATGACTTTCCCCAGCGATATATGAAGTACCTAAAATAATGGCTAACATGTCTCAGGTACCCAATAAGTGTTACTGAATCAGAAGTGATGCCTCACTCCTACTTGGTGTTAGGTGACTATTCTCTATGCTGTCATAGCACCTCGTGGGCATGTGTTCAGAATCGAGCATTCACCATGTCATATGGAAATCTGGCATTGGTCAGCCCGCCCTTCTCTCCCCCGACATGAGATCTTTTCACTCATGCTGGCCAATCCTGGATGACAGTAAATATCTGCTAAAACAATCAAAAAATGAATACTGAATAAATTGAAAAATGAAGCAAAGACTAAAGACAACAAGAAAATGAAGTTAAATAAAGTCCTGGTACAAACTGGTCCTGGGGAAAACAAAAAAGCTAGACTGTTTCTTGGAAGCCACCACACTCACAGGCGAGCTTATGATTTCACAATCCGTATATCTTACATTTATCTCATGGTTAAGAAGCTTCCTGATTTGTCTCCAGGTATTTTCATGCAAAATCAGAAGGGAAGGGAAGGTGGAAATACAGAGCAGATGATTCACTAGCTAGCTTGGGTTGTGGTTGGATTAACCATGGAGCTCTCTGGCTACTATCCACGTGGTAAACAGCACGGATTCTGAATACTTGATTGGAAAAACTGAATTGTTTTAGTTTCAACAAGTTGAAATTTGTAGAAGAGGGCTACTGCCCCTGTTAGCAGTGACAGCAGCAGCAAGGGAGAGCGAGCCTTTCTTCTTACAATTCGGAGAGGAGACAGTGTCAAGATAGAAACTATCTACTAATAAATATAATAAATTCCACAAGAGGCCATCAAGCTTAACCTAACTGAAGCCAATTATTTTATCAGTAAGTATACATGGACCTCTTTTTTTTCCCAAGGGAATTATGACTCTGTCTGGAATTTCCTGCTGGAAATTTTTTAGAGGAAGGTTTTATTTCTAGAATATAGATTGGAACAAAGCAGAAGCTTATGTATTCCCATAAAAAAATATTTGTTTCCTCCTCAATAAGGTATTTATTTCATGTTGAGTGAAAACTTTAAAATACCAGATTGCACATGGCAAACTAAAAGGTGATTCAAGTCACATAAATGAGAAGGGTGCCCTATTCTTAATGTCAATGGCTAAAACAATGCAAAAGACTTTAAGTTAGTAAAAAAAAAAAATGTTTTAATTCTAGGAACACAGAACACAAAACCACCTCATCGTTCTCTCATGGCTAATAAAATTACATTAAAATAAGGCTAGTACATGTTAGGGATAATTACTGTGCCTCCTTGTGCCTGGAATGATGCTTGATACATGGTAGGCACTCAATAAATCCTGCGGTATCTTGAATAACAGATATTATTTGCCATAATCTTTGGAACAGTCATGTTCATGAAGCTTATGGGACATAATGTATGTTATTCGTGCATATAAACTCTGTAGGTGGATATTACTTTCTCTGTTTTAGAAATGAGAAAGGCTATTTCACTTTCTCAGCTTCCAAAGCCAAGTAGAGAACAAGATTTGAAGACAGGTCTCTCTTTGCACAGATGTCTCTGTCCTTGGCCTTTCTTCAATACCGCCTTAAGTCAGTGTTTTTTTCCTCTTAATCAGCATGCAAAGTATCACGTTACCTCTGTATTGAGTTAACCTATTTGAAGACAGTTTGTATAACACCATGTTTCTTCTGTACTTTTACTTTTACAAAGGATAACTTTACCCCATGCAGGTCATACTTAAAATTATCTCATGATTAATAATTCAACTCGGTTGCCACAGCCAAGGGTCCTGTTCACTGACTTTTAAATTGAACCCGTTAATGGGTCCTACACCCTATCCTCCACTCAGGCTAGCATCCCCGCATTATAGGCTTATTCTTTGAGAAGACAATGGGGCAGTCCTCTCATAGAATGATTATCTCTCTTTCTGAGCAGATTCAGAGCTATTTCTGGCTAGAGAACACCCACATGATTAATGCACAATGCCTGCTCCCAGGATGCGGCTTGCAGAGAAAGCCTTTCTTCGGCATTGTAACTCAGGTCCTAGTGATGATGCTTTTTCCCAGCAACTTTTGCCTGTAAAATGGGCCTTGCTCTCCTCTCCCCTACCTTGTAGACATCCAGCTCCCCACACTGCTGGTCAAAGCGAGTGTAGAGTGCATTGAGCATGGTGATGACCTGCAGCGGCGAGCACTGCGAGCAGATGGCAGTGAACCCCACGATATCTGAGAAAAGCATGGTGACATTACTGAACTTCTTGGCTTGCACAACCTGCCCTTGCCACAGCTGCTGGGCAACCTCGGAGGGAAATATGGAGCACAGGAGATCCACCGTCTTCTTCTTCTCCTCTTCCAGGGCTTGGTGGGCTTGCTCAAGGGTGGCCTTCAGCTTGCCCAGCCTCTTCTTCAGGCCATCTTGCGCTCTGGCCTGTTCCCCTATCAAGACTACATCCCTCAGTGCATTGTGAATCGGGATATCTGAGAGGTAGAGCCCTCGTCCCGTAAAATCTTCTAATCTGTCCACGCAGGGTGACCCCAAGAACAAGATTGCGCTGGATTCAACAATGTAGATCATTTGGCCTTTGAGGTCCATGACCTGTGAAGCAAAGGCAAATCAACTGTAAGTTTCCGATACCTTTTTGAGACAAACAGAAAGGCAGACAGTGACAATCCCTTTGTATTTAAACTCTATTTTTTTCCTACTTGCTGAAAAGGAAGAGGACGCTTTCTTGTGGTTTGAATTCCTTGTGCATTCTAAGATGCACGTGGACGTTTGAAGAGCGGATAGATAGGAGTAACTCTACACAGAGATCACGATTTTCAGTAAACAATGCAAAAAATCCTTGCTTCAAGGCTTTCTCACTAAGGGGAACGCTGATGCTTCTGCTATTGTATTCTTTGAATAGTAGCAGGCAGCGTAAAGGATCCTGCCAAGGATGCCTCAAGAGACGTGAGGCGGTAGGTGATCATCCTGCTTTACTGAACGAGTGTGAGCAAACATGTGTACGTGTGTTCCCTGCAGCAAAGAGTAGAAATCAACCCAAATGTCCTTCAACAGGGGACTGGCGAAATAGAGGACAACCAAACATTAGCATTCTATGCAGTCATTGTAAAAGGGAAATCAACCTATAACTCATGACTTGCAAGAATGCCCAAAACGTGTTGTTTAGTGAAAAAAAGGGAGTTGCAAGTAGCATTTTGTTTTGTTTCACACAGAAAAATGTATCTCACTGTTTTTTATTTTTTTGGCTGTAATGAACATCTTTCCATATTACCTATTTTGAACCGTTAGCTCCACTGCTTTTATGATAAAAAGTGGTAAAACTGTTTTCATTGTGGGAACAACCTGCAAATCTCCTGGAATCATGCATGTTCCAAAGTTATATGCATCATAAGCTTCAATGTTAGCTTTACTCATACCATCAACTATGATTTTGCAAACTCTTTCCTTGGACTAAACGATTACCCAGATTCTCTACCATGAGAACAACCCCTCTCCCCAACATTCTCTAACAGTTAAAAAAGTTACTGATTTTCCATGTCTACTAAATATATTGATTTAAAAATCCATCTAGTGGTCTCCTATAAGAAACAAGTAGTTTTTGTATGTTTGTTGCAAGATAATGCCTCTTGTTACTCCCAACTGCCAGCTATTTGATGATGACCGAAAACATATTTTTATATAAATATTTACCTAATTCCATTTATAAAAATGCTCTGAAAGAATGTTAAAAGGTAGATCGCATTCGGTAAATATTTGGGAAGTAATGAATCAAGTAAGCAAGCAAATGAATGCAGAAAGGAATTTGCTTTTAATTGATTTTCGCCTTAAAATGATGCCAGAGTTGTTTTAAACATGTTTTATCAAAAGGTCTCAAGAGATGCATGTATTTTTACCTTTTCATTTCTATACTTAACCAAGAAATGATTTATTTCCTGTTCAAAGTGCCATGACATTTTCCTTACCCTGGAAGATTTCTTCACAGAGTTGTCCCATCTCCTCACTCGGACAACAAACTGCATGTTCAGCATAGTCATGATTCCACTAAACGTTTGGTTGATCTTCGGAGTCAGAACTTCAAAGTACTCTTCAAAATGAGGCTTTCCTTGAAAGTCTCTCCTGTTCATCAGCCTTCGAATGCCATTGCCAAACTGCAGAATCGTCATGTCTTTGTCAAACATGAAATGAAAAGGAAAAGTCTTACAGAAGAGGGAAGCCGGAATCACCAGCGAGGACTGGGGTTTGCCTGGGGACAGGGATGGTTTGGTGCTTTTGACATGAAGGGAGTACAACAAATAGGGTTGATTGACGAACTCGCTGCAATCATTTCGGAAGCAGGGGGGCAGTAGTGACACTTCCACTTCGGTTTCGTACAACATGTGAGCAGCTGCCTTAATGATGCCGGGAAGAATCAGGGACGTGATTCTCTTAGGGAAAAAATAGTAAACATTTAAGAAATCATGATCTTTATCCAGGCACAGAATGGAAGCATCTTCAAACCGGCCTCTCTTTTCTGCTTCTTGGCAGTGGCTGCTCTGTTTCAAAAGGGTGCTGAAGCTATTTAAAAAATCTTTGAGGGTTCCTCCAACCACACCCAAGATGTGTTCATCTTCCTCATAACATATTTTAAAAAGTTCTTCACCGAGAGATTCTTTGACGATTTCCACTGGAACTCCTGAAAGCAAATAATACATTTTCCGCATTATCAAATACATCGTTCTGGAGGGCTGTACTGTTACTACTATTTTTAACACTGAGTTGATGATTTAGTTCCCTTTACGTCTGGTGACAAGAGTTCCAACTACAACAGACCATCTACGTTCAAATTATCTACACAGACTAGTTCATACAATTCTCGTAACCCCAAATAAAAATTCCCAATCACTTAATCACGAAAGAATGATACATTAAGCATAGCACACAATTTTTAATCTTCCTTAGGAGATTCTTCTTACAAAAGAACAATCAGTATTACAGAATCAAGTTAATTTCAGAAAAAAAAGCTCTCCCATCATTCTGCTAATGACAAACCAGTACATCTTGATAAAGGAGTTCTGTCTCACTTGGAGGTCCTCCATCAGTAGGAATATCAGACAGGGATGAATTTAAAGTCACTGGTCATTAAACTCCATTTTGTCATTTTTCTCTAGAGTTGGTATAAAGCGATTTTTAATTTTTTTAAAGCAACACAGCATTCTTGTTGTTTAATGTTACCTAAATGAATATTTGTTTGGAATATATTTACTTCCTGTAACTTCTCCTTCCCTAATCTCCTTTATTCTTTAAATTCTGTGTATCATTTCTTTTATCCTCATCTGTAATTTGGAAAAACAACAGTGCCCTTTTCATAGCACTGTGGTGATGTGTAGAGGCTATATTTAGAACAGTGCCTGGCTCCAAGGAAAGGCTCAGCATGTCAGCCATCGCCATCATCATCATCATTAAATTCTTAATATTGAAAAAAAAATTCTTAATATTGTGCACTTTTAGAAAGATTTAACCCATTGGGCCATGTCCTCCAACTTTGAAAAGGATAGTACGACAAAGTTACCCATCCACTTGCCTCTCTCAAATTAGTAATATGAGAACACTGTTAGTCCTTTTTCCCAGGATTGTTACCAATCTTTAAAAAAATTATTTATTTTACATTGTTGAATAAAATTTTTCATGCATAAATGAGGAATAATTAGTTACGTTCAAGACCAAAGCATGTAAATGTCTATGAGTCAGCTTCCCATGCAGCCTTATCTATGTGTCAGCAAATAAACATTATAAAGAAGAGGAAATGTTTTCGGTCAAACAAAAATACACAGCATGAAAAGAATTATTCTTTATGTTAACACAATACATAATGCTGAATACTTCACACTGGAAGTCACCAAAAAATAAATATGAATATTTTAGGAGAAAAGATTAGTTCTACTGAAAATATTAGTTCTATTAGTTCTGCTATTTTCTATTAGTAGAAAATATTTACTGTTCTATTAGTAGAAAATTAATTTTTACTTTTCTATTAGTAGAAAGTATCAGTTTACAGGTAAAATATTAGTTCTGTAAATATAATTACTCCCTAATTAGATATTCTTAAAAGAATTCTATTACCTGCTGCAATTGCTTGGTCTGTAATTATTTTTTCCAAGTCTTCTCTTTCCAAAGATTTCCTGAAAACATGTCAACATCTTAAATTATAAACTGACAAATGAATGCTACAACTTCAGATCAGAACATATAGACATGATGACAAAATAATTTGACCTACCTTTTCTGTGGGGGCAAACCTTGATTTATCAAGTTTACAGGAGAGGAACAAGGACACATGCAACCCAAAACAATGTTGGAAAACCTCAAAACATACCTGATTTGGAGTGTTTCATCATTTTTTGAAGCATATTTACCTTTTCAGTTAACTTTTCCTAGGCTAGTAATATAGAGGTTTACACTGGCAGAGAACCAGAAGTATGAAATGGCCAAGTAGGGGGATGGGAAGAAATCTGCCCCGGATTTTTCTGATAAATAACACAATCAAGAAGAAAATTTTACATACTGATGGATTTCACTTTTTAAGTTTCATTATCTTCTTTCCTAAAGCACATATGTAGTATATCTTGCTTCTGAGTTTAAGGCTCTATATATTTAACTTTCAGGCACTATTACATTGAACTATGTTTATAAAAATTAGTAACTAAAGAAATCTATTATTTATTCAATCACACTGCATTGGTTTTTACAGAAGTTGATAATATAATAGCATACATTTTGATTAATGAAAAGTCTTAGTAATTTCGACTGGATGACTCATTTATTGATTTACATTTGCTTAATTGTTTTTTGATGGTTTCGGATAGTGACGACTTCTTATGACCAAACTGGCCAAATCACTAATCCACGTGAAAACACACCTAAGCTTCTATTTGTAGGTCAGTTTGCCATTAGATAAACCAATTTTACAAAAAGGCAAAAATCTAAATTTTAAACAAATTTCAGTAAAACACAATACATATAGAGAAGTTTCAAATTAAGTATTTTTAAGAAGGAAAACTGCTCAGTCCACTATTTTATCACATAAAGGCATGCTGCTTATAATTGTACAAAATGCTACGTAGAAATACTTTCTTATCTAAATTGGTTGAGGATCACTACATAATTTTATATCGAATTTGAATCTAGATATCCCCATACCTCTTGTTATATATTACTTTATATTAATCATCTTCAGATTTGCTTAATTTATAAGCAATTTCTGTTTTATTTTCTTTTTTTTCCCCTAAAGAATGAGAGAATTCCTGCTCAGAGAACCCAGTTCTGCCAATTTTTTGCACCCATGATATGAGATGTGAACAAAACTTCATCCAAACAGCACATAATACTACTACTGTCAACTGCTGTTGTACATACTGTTATGTGTAAGGGTGTAAATATATTTATTATGTTTGTAAAATTCATTCTGTACAATTGCAGATCAAGGTTGCTCTTCTGTGATATACAGGATATTATGTTTTAAAGACCATCTTGGAATACAATTAGAGAGTTTAGTATTTTGATGTACTAAGACCCATTTTAAGTTTAATATTTTACCTTTGCAAAAACTTTAATTAAAGATGTTATTTTAAAAAGAAAAAATAACAAAAAGCACATAATACAATTAAAAATAAGTCTCCTATCTTTATCTTTTTTTTTAAAAAAGGACTAAGCTTGCATATATGCCAGCAAATGTGTGTGTGCTTGTACACACACACATCAGCCATGCACAAATATGATGATGTGATCCAAAGATCCCAGGAAAAGAAACAAAGCAAAAGCTCTCTGTGAAGCCAACCCAGAGAGATATCACAATGGCTGCATTAAAATTCATTGACTTAAAAGGTGGGGAGCAAGGGGCTCCAGTCTTCAGTTAAGGACAGTTTATTGTTTTAATACATGGATTTTTTGCTTCTCAAATATAAGATAATAAACAGTCCAAAAAAAAAGAGTTATGGTCAGTGGTTGGTAAGCTGAGAGCCGTAGAAATGGCAGCTGACCTTCCAAAATGAGATGGGGAAAAAAGGAAACAAAAAAATTATATCCAAGAAACTAAAAAAGCAAAGCAGAGGGAAGCCATTTAGCATATCAGCAGGCAGTCATGAGAAGAAGGTTTGTCATCTTATTTCAACAACTGAATAATTATCATTAAGACAATTTAAAAGTATGATCAGCTCTTTAAGAAATCAAGGAAGTGGTAAAAAAAAAAGTTTCAGATTTCCAAATAAAATGATTTATTTTTTATTTTTTATTTTTTTAGTTTGAGGTATTTTTAAAGAGATACCCCACTGGGAATACATCCTAACTGAACCCGTGCAACTAGTTTAGGAACATTTCAGAACACAAAGCCCTGAGAATAAATTTGGAGCCAACTGGCTGCCAGGGACTTAAGCAGACAGACACAGTAGCATAGCTAGGGTGACTTGTGGCTATCTTATCAGCTTCGCTGAGAATTAAGGTCAGAGGCATTCTGGAATGCTTTCTGTATCACTCATGTAAATAAAGCTTCTGTCAGACGCATAGATTCACACTTTCTCCTTCTGGATCCCTGCTGACCCCTTCTTGGCTTGCCTGCTGCCTGGAGTCTGGGACCAGTTAGTCAACCGGGAAAATTAAGGACAGATAATCAGCTCATGAGAAATAGACTGATGAATGGATTTATAAAATATTCCCACAATGGTACTGGTTTGCAAAGCTGCAATGTTCATTTCTGTAAATTTGAACACAGGTATTTATCCTACTATTTACACATGAAATAATCCTTGCAACTTCAAGGAATCAAAACCAAGGCCAATCACATTATCTGCCAGCAGTAAATGTGCCAAGATATATTTGAAAAACTATATAAAGCAGATTTTTAAACAAAAACTTCTATATTAACCGTTTGCAGAAAGCTTTCTTTAAAAAATGTTCAAAAGACAGGGTGCAAGAATAAAAGTCTAACTGGAACTGATACTCAGCTAGTGCCCACAAATATAACCAAACTGGTTATGAAAATACGGAAACACTTCCCTTGGGATTGATAAACAGCTGTTGCCTCAAGGTTTCTGAGTCAACCCCTCCCTTTTAGCCACCCCCCAACTTTGATTCTTCAATTTCCTCCCGTCGCAGCAACTGGAAGTTTAAGCTGTGGGAGGTGGGGGTAGGGGTGGGCACTGGGACCCTGCTCCACTTTAGGAAGTATCCTGTAGGCAGGGAGCCTGTGCCTATCATCTGGGGTCCCTGCCTTACCTGTTAAGTATTGACAGTACCTCTTAGTTGGAAAGACTAGGCCTGATGGCTTGTTAAAAGCAGCAGTACATGGTGACATGGTTAAAATCATGGGCTCCGAGAAACCCAGGCTTGCAACTCAGTTGTGTCTTTGCATAAACAGCTGTCAAATCCTAAATATTTTACATGAACCTGGGCTTAGTGATGTATTCAATGTGAAAAATAAATGCACCTACTTTCAGATTAGTAGCAGTTAAAGCACTCAGTCCAGTTTCTCGCATACCACAGTGATTCGAAACATGTCGATGCAGTCACTAAGTGGTGGCTATTTGCAGGGGTGTCAGTAAGTGTAATGGGAGGTTCACACAACTAAAGTGGTTCAATTTACCTGCTTTCTTTTATTTTGTGTTTTGCCAATGTTCTCTGAAGTGCAAGGTTCAGCCGCTCCAACTAAAAAATGAAAAGAAATGTTTTAAACGTTCCCTTAAATCATAATTCATTTGAAGATACATACTTTTAAAATTTGTCCTGAAACTTTCTATCAAGCAGAAACATGATTACTTTACTGGTGAGCGTGGTGAATTTATGCTTCGGAAACGGAGACTGATTTTCTAGACGTTTCTCCAATCTGGGAAGAAACAATGAGCTTTGGCTAATTTGAGTTTGGATGTGGGCTGTGGCTCACAGGCTTTTTGCCCTTTGTGGGTGGTCTCGCTGACAGCCACAAAACAAGCTGAGTTGGGATCCAAATAGAAGACTCCAGTTTGGTAGTGCCAGGTCTTCCACGAAGGAATGGTGGGCACCACTTCCTCTGGGTCAGGAAATCCTCTTGGATGTGTTGCCAATACTTCAGTGTGAGCGGGGCTCAAGCCAAGCAAATTCCTGTTCTCACACCCAGCCCCCCACTGACTTTCTCAACTACAAATGCGGATTTATGTTTCATATTTCATTTACATGTCCTGGCCTAGAAAAGTCTGGAGCTATCTGTCTTTCCCTTTTCCCTAATCCCTTAAATCCAAGCTTTCACCAATGTCAGTTGATCACTGATTTCAAACAAATCTTGCATTTACCTTAACTTGTACTAACTTCCTTTCTTTAAACCAATTGTTTTCATCAAATCCTTACACTTTTACTCTCTTCTATTGATTTCTGAGTATTTCATGAGTTTTTCCACATTCTAAGTTATTTGTATGTAATCCTTGATGCTTCAGAAATACTTGACTATCTATTAATCTCTCTTAATCGCTTGTTTTCTCTAGTTGGTAAGTAGGATGTAGAGCGTTGGTTAGCAGTGCTTTGCATTCCATATAAAAACCATATGTATCTATACGTGTATTTATGTAATTGTTGATTCTTTCTGTAGTTTGTCCAGGGGAAGGGAAGAATTTTCTGGTTATGCTCCAAGTTGGGAAATTCCTTTTTCCCTAACAACTATTTATATCCCTCTTACAGTTTCCACTGGTCAAGTGAGGCAGCAGAGTTAAGCAAAATAGAACAAGCTTCTGTTTTAATAAAATGAGTTATGGGAAGGACTTTCAGTTTTAAAGTGCATATAGAGCTCAGGGGGAAAAATCTAGAATTTATTGGAAAAAAAAACAGAAATGAAAAGTTTGCATCGGATGAGCAATAACATTACACCTTTTCAGGCCCTTCTATTCTGCTACTCTGGAATGACAGCTCCCTATTCTAAATCTGCTAAGGATATTTATCCCCTCCTCTGCCAGAAAAAAAACAAACAAACCCAAAATACCACGATTGCATAGTTAAATTTAATTATCTAAAACAAGAACTATAATGTTGTCAAATGCTGTTTTGAGCCTCTCCTTTAGGTTGCTGATAGGATTAAAACTAAACAGTGGGCTAAGCATTAAATCTGTCTACATAAAAAAGAATCAATTAAAAAAAAGCTGTATTTAATCAAAGACACGCTGATGTTTGGACAGTTGATTAAATAATCTACACTGAATACCATACAGTCCAAAAACATCTGGTAGTGGGACATTTACTGTTATGAGGCAAATGGCCTCAGTTGTCAGAGTTCTACCTTTTATCCCTAGAGGTCCTATAGCTTTGCCTTCCCTGCTACGTGACGCTGTAGTCAAATTTTGATGGTTATTCCTGTGAGTTCACAAACAACACAGATTATTCTAAATAAAGAACCAGAGAAAAGGTAAAATGTCATTTAGAGTTGGTATTCAGAATGTTTTAAAAAGAGATTCCAACATGTGTCTGACTTCAATGGCAGGAATTCAAAATTTATCAAACAAAATAATGAAGCCAACATGGTAATGACAGGACCCAGGGAAAATATGGAAGCTCTCCAGCCTCCCCATCCTCACCATCTGTTCATCTCTGTGCATCTCACTCTGTTCTTGGAAATGAGAGTCCCAACCACTTCCCAGACGATGATGCCAACCAACTCCCTGAGAAGGATGACATCGCTCATCCTAGCCAAAGCTGGCTGTCTAGTAACTTGGGTGGGGTGTGAATAAGGAAATATTTCCATTTCAAAGACCATTAACCAAAGTACTATTGTGCTAATACTGTATTTGAAGTAAGTTCCTCCAACTTTCTGCTGATTCTAATTTCTCCATCTTCAAGATTCAATGCTAGTCTCTTCTTTCTCAGTCGCTCTAGTCATTCTGTTGACAGCAGTACTTGCTCTTCCCTTCGAAAGCTGTGCGACTGTAAAAGTCAAGTCGTTTAACCTCCCAGGTCCTTCCTGGGAATGAAACAAGATGACCTCTGAAGTTCCTTTAAGTTTCAAAACTCAGTAGCCTGTGGTTCTTCAGCGCTCCACACAAAGCAAAGGGGTGGTGTTGGGTTAACAGAAAATTTTCAGTGGATTATTATAGCTGGAGTCGGATTAGATCAATGTGCAATCTCCCAGATTAAGTGAGTTCATATAAAACTGTGAACACTGCCAGAGGGTGGAAGACATCATGAAGACTTTTCAGTTGCTCTTCTCTTTAGCCCTGCAGGAGGAGAGGAACTCTCCACATATCCCTGCATTCCTAAGATATGTGACCTCATTAGGGACGTGTCCTGTCCCCAGGGATGTCTTATAGGTGGATTAACAGAAGGTGCTCCAGATTTTGAAGTGGCAGGAGGCTAGGCAGTTCACAGAGCTGTATCAAGAAGTGCCCAAGCTAGGGGCACCTGGGTGGCTAAGTGGTTGAGTGTCTGCCTTTGGCTTAGGTTGTGAACCCGGGGTCCTGGGATCGAGTCTGACATCAGGCTCCCAGCAGGGAGCCTGCTTCTTCCTCTGCCTAAGTCTTTGCCTCTCTCTGTCTCTCATGAATAAATAAATAAAATCTTTAAAAAAAATGAAGAAGAAGAAGTGTCCGGAGCTAATTTGCAAGCACTGGGCCATGACCTTGACTCAAGGAAGCAGGTCAAGCCTGGCTTGTGCAGAGACTTCAGACACAGAGCCGGAGGTGGAAACGGAGATTTTCCCACCTCCACAAATGGGCAGGGAACGTATAACGCTCTTTGGAATTAGAAGAAAATGGATAGAAAAGAAGTCATTCTTCAAGGAATTTAATTTTAAGATAATAGCTAACAACTACCTAAGGCACTTAAGGGATGGCAAGGGCCATGGATTATTTCAGACCATGCTCATTAAAACTCTAGGGAGTAGGTACCGTTATTACTACCATTTTACAATAAGGAAGTTGAGGATAAGAGGGGCTAAGCAGTTGCTCAAAGTCATAAAGTTCATCAGAGTGCAGGACCCTTTAAAAGAATTCAAGATCTTAAACGTTTTAAGATTAAACACAATTTAAGAACATGATCATTTTCAAGGAGTGTGTTTATATGTTTCCAGGAAACAGTCTACATCTATTATAGCCTTGAAAGTGAGAAAGCACGCGTTTACATTTTCCTTTAAAAATACTCGTTTACAATTTTCAAAATATCAGTAAAATCTCAAAAGGGCAAGCACTCACCTCAGGAAAAATCAGTTTGCAAATACTCTCTGCTAAAGTGTGAAGATAGACTCGGCTCCTACTGGTCTTTCTTTGAGGAAGACTTCTTTGTACATTCTTCTCAGGGACATCCTGACAGATGGGCAGAGTTGCTTTGCCACTTTCTGAGGTTCCCGCTACCTCTTCTCCTGGCTCTTTGGGAACCTGCCCAGGTGCCAGTAAGGACAAAGGGCACTCCCCTGTGATCTTGAGATCCTTCAGCTTCGTGCAGAACATGGTGTTAGTGGCCTCTCACCCTGCTGTGGATCACCTCCGGAAAGCTGTTCTTTTTTTTTTTTTCTTTTTTTCTTTTTTTTGAAAGCTGTTCTTCTTATGCGGAGTGACAAACGGAAGCCACTAGCAGATCAAGAATACAGGTGACTGGAGTGTCTATGGGTAGTAGGAAGTCAGAACAGAAAGAGAAGTGATTTTGTGTACTTACGAAAACAGAAAAAGACAGGTGTCAAAAGGCAAAGACCTCATATTCATATATCATTTCCAAGTAGACAGAAAATTCTGGTGGACATGTCAGTTACAGAATGGATGAAATATTTGGTAAAGATCTTTAATGTGTGTATACTAGTAAAATACTTGGTTTTAGTATTTTTCAAATGGAACAGAGCTGTATTCCACATGTCCCTACCACAAACTACTGATTTCCATTTTTATAGCCCACTTGGTCTAGTTTGATTCCAAAAGAGTGAAACTTTATGGTTTTATGATAAGAGCCAAGTATAGGGCAGCCCCAGTGGCACAGCGGTTTAGTGCCGCCTGCAGCTCGGGGAGTGATCCTGGAGACCCGGGATCGAGTCCCACATCAGGCTCCCTGCATGGAGCTTCTCCCTCTGCCTGTGTCTCTGCCTCTCTCTTTCTGTGTCTCTATGAATAAATAAAATAAAAAATCTTTAAAAAAAATAAAAGCCAAGTATAAATCTATGTCTTAGTGCTAGTCCTACTATATTCTCATTATGCTCCCCTTTCCAAAAAATCAGGAGAGCAGAAACCAGTGTCTCCCAATATGGAAAAAAATATATATGTAGTGATGCTCAAGTATATGTTTATGGATCTGAAATGCTGAATTTTAGATGAAAAAAGATTAATTGAAATGTTAATTCAAAAGAAGATGCTTGTTTCTATAAATAGCAAAGGAATTTTGAAATATCATCAAAATGAAAAACAAATAATATTTTTTCAAAGAACTGATCCCTAATATCATGCCATTGGATTTGCAGGGGTCTCTGGATCTGAGGCTAGATGAAGTCTCTCTCCCAGAGGCCCACTGAAAACATATGTGCGGCTATTCCAGCATGTTTCCCTTGTAATTTTGTTTGTATTGATGTTGTGACTGTGAATCTCCACACACAATCCGCAACCAGGTAATTAGTTATCTGTCACTGAAACCGTCTGGTTAGGAATCCAGCTTGTCAGCCATACTAATGGTCTTGATTAACTGGGTTCACCAACTGCTTCCATTCTTTGAAACACACACACACACACAGTGAAAAGGAGTGCAAAAGGAGCCCAAGGTTACTTACTTCCTATGATGTAAGGTGCTGGGGAGTCTGTGTTTACAGTTAAGCCTCACACAAACCATATGACACATTATTGTTATTCTCACGGCGCCAGAGGCTCAACAGTTGAGGTTATTTTCTTTCATTTGACATGCCAGAAAGTGACAGCTAGGCTTCAAATCTAGGTCCATGTCACACCAGGGCCAATGTATTTTCTATGAACCCAAACTCCTAGACCAGTTTCTACGTAATCAGGCTTAGGTCATAAACTAGGATTCATTTAAAGATATGGTTTACATGTTTATATTAAAAAACAAACAAGAACATAATTCTCCTGCTCACAGGCTGGTAGCAGTTGAATCATCCAGGATAAAGCCTTGTATTTCAGTCTTTAGAACTGGAGATCAATTATTCCTTTTCTGTGTGCCTCAATACTCTTAATATGTTCTTAATGTGTGTAAGTAACAGCTTGTAATTTGTCACAGATAAGTTCTCTAATAAGTTTAGGACAATGGACAATTCATTTGCTGAACTGGGACAAATAAGGAAGCTACATTTGTCATCTGATGGCCCTTGGGCGTGTCGTCGGTTATTAGGTATGGGGGAAAGATTATGGATGCTGACAGGCCAGTAGAAGCTGCCAGTACTCTCTGTGAAAGCCCTACCCCAAATCTGTGATCATATGTAATTTATGAATCTTCAAGAAGATACAAGGAAGAGCCTATCTACTCACGAACAGAAAACACTTTCTGCCAGAATAGAATAGGGAGCTCTCTCAGCAGGCTACTGAGTGACCCAAAGTAATCTGGTGATAGAGAAAATGGTTACTTGGAGTCTGAAAGACCTAAAAATCCAAGGCTCTCAACCACCTTTAAGATTCAATTCTGGGGTGGGGGGGATCCCTGGTTGGCTCAGCGGTGAGCGCCTGCCTTCAGCCCAGGGCGTGATCCTGGAGTCCCGGGATCAAGTCCCATGTCGGGCTCCCTGCATGGAGCCTGCTTCTCCCTCTGCCTGTGTCTCTGCCTCTCTCTCTCTCTCTCTCTGTGTGTCTCTCATGAATAAATAAATAAAATCTTTAAAAAAAAAAGATTCAATTCTGAGAAAATATATGTTTCTCATTCTTTACTACATCCGAATGTAGCTATTACTATGCACTAACTCCTGTCCTCATACATGCTTTAGATCAGTGGACAGTGGGCCTTTCTGTAAAGGGCCGGAGAGAGATAATTTCAGTTTTGTGGGTTTCTATCAATGACTTAACGCCTGCCATTCCAGCATGAAAGCAACCACAGCTGATATACGAAGGAATGGTATGGATGTGTTCCAATACAACTGAATTTGCAAAAACAGGCTGTGGACTTGGCCCTCAGATGGGCCCTATCCATTTGGATCAAGCCATAGCTTGCTGACCTCTGGTTATAGAAAGCTGAGCAGGTTAACTGAAGCATTTTAAGCCAAATATAATTCTGCTTATAGGACCAGAGCTACTTCCTCATCTCCTCTACCCACCCCACCCTCAAAATATAGCAGCCTTTGTGCATCTGTTTTGTTCAACTTGAAAGTAAAAAAAAAAAAAAAAGACAGCATAGTAGATAATATTAAATAACCATAAAAATTATAATGCCATTATTGTACATAATTTTTAGGAAGAAAAAGCTATAATAACTGAATGCCATGATTTCAATTATATCAAGATATGACCACAATAACTAGAAGAAGAAAGTATTCGAAAAAAAAGGAAAGCAAAAAAATAAATTAGAAGATTCTAGATTGGGGATCCCTGGGTGGCGCAGCGGTTTGGCGCCTGCCTTTGGCCCAGGGCGCGATCCTGGAGACCCGGGATCAAATCCCACATCGGGCTCCCGGTGCATGGAGCCTGCTTCTCCCTCTGCCTGTGTCTCTGCCTCTCTCTCTCTCTCTCTGTGACTATCATAAATAAATAAAAATTAAAAAAAAAAAAGAAGATTCTAGATTGGATCTGATGAAGGTATAGAACTGCTCCCTGAAATAAATTACTCTGGTACATATCAGAATTTTATTTTGGGACTTCGGAGTTTGACATAATACAGTTTATGATAACATCTCCCATTAACTTTAGGCTTTTCATTAATGTTGGATTTCAACCCTTGTCCCTAAACCCAATACTTTGATTCTCTGCCTCCTATGCAATCTCAGAAGGATAAAACGGACCAGTCAACCTTGAAATTCTCTCTTCTCTGGGTTGCACAGCACTGTAATTTCCAGAAAATGTGTCTAACACTGTTTTTTACTAAGTAAAAACAGCAACGGGAAACAACTTGTACTTAGTTTAAGATCAGCTAAGTGTTTAATCTCATTAAATCACATATATATAAACAAGCTAATTAGCATTCTTCATCTGCTCAACCGATGAAATTACATTACGAAACAGATGTACTCAACGCAGATACCTTGGAAACCTATGTTTGCCTTGTGTTTGCCTGCTAGGAAGACAGAAAATGTTCTTCAACTAAACCAGTGATGATTTTTAGGTGTAACCTTAGCAGTGACTCTGGAAATGGTTTGGTCAGTGGCTGAACACAGTAGATAGCTGGTTGTAAAAATGAGAGTAACACAGTAAAGGAAAAACAAATTAATTAATGAACTTGGTGACAAGGCCTTGGCGAGCAGTGGGATATATGTTCTCAGAAACTCAGAGAGGTATTTGCCATCTTCAAGGTTGATGATTAAACAGCTTCCAGATATACTGAATGCTCTCTCCCTTTTACTGGTAAGTGATTAACTCCGTTATGGTGGGAATAATGACCCAGCTTTTGACCTCATATTAATAACCAGGATGCATGATTGTTCAGGTAAAGAGGCTATCCATCATTTAAACTCTAGAGTTACACACAAAAATCTTGTTTCCTACTTATAAAAAGACCAGAGAGAGGGACGCCTGGGTGGCTCAGCGGTTGAGTGTCTGCCTTTGACCCAGGCCCTGATCCTGGAGTTGTGGGATCAAGTCCCACATCAGGCTCCCTGCAGGGAGCCTGCTTCTCTCTCTGCCTGTGTCTCTGCCTCTCTCTCTGTGTCTCTCATGAATAAATAAATAAAATCTTTAAAAAATAAAATAAAAATAAAAAAATAAGAAGACCAGAGAGAAAATAACCCATAAGGACTCTGCCACAGAAAGCCTCTTTTACAACAGCAAGTCTTAAAGAGCAGATTTCAAATTAGAAATTGGGGTGTGTGGGAGGAGCCTAAGAACGAAGTCTCCATAGTAAAAGCAAACAGTTACATCCACTGTCCAATATCGGGCCTAGGACCTAGCCCTGCCAAAATCTGTGGTTAAAGAGATATATGTGTTTTAAGATCAAATTCCAAAGTCTAAAATTTTAAGAGTAGCTGAAAGGAGAAGAGAATTTGGAAACACAAATGCCTTAGTGTGGACAAAGTTTGCATACAGTAGCACAAACTCATCACCATTTTCATAAACTGGTGTCAAGCTTAATTTTCAGGCAGACCAGAAACCTAAAGCTTTTATTCTTCAAAAATTGAAAAAAAATCAAATAAAACTCCATAAACCAGCCTTTTACGGTGTGTTTCTTTTCCTTTTGCAGTGGGAAATATTTATAGAACTTTCCTCTGTGATATATCAGGAAAGCAGGACAAAGTACTAGAAAAACTGGTATGAATGTCCAAGTCACTCCAGTACTAAGTTAAAAAATAAAAGCAAGCAAATATCAGATTATTTTATCTCCTCATGCTTCCCGAGCTTTAGCATTATCTCTGCTAGGTATGGGGGATGATTATGGATGCGGACAGGCCAGTAGAAGCTGCCACTACTCTCTGTTACTTACAGTCCTACCCCAAATCTGTGATATGTAATTTATGAATCATACATCTTGAAAGATCAAGCCTTGGGTGCTGTGTTCATTTCCTTAAGAAATATTTATTCCTAAGTCTACAACTCCCCGGCTTTTGCTTCCACTGTGTTACTGACACTTTCCTTGTTCAATTCAATGACAATTTCTGAAAAGTTAAAGCTCATGAACCTTTTGGGTTTTAACATACTTGATGAATTCACCATGCCATTTGCATTTTCTTTTTCAAAATCTCCACACCCACTGATTCTTTGATACTTCTACTGCATTTACTCCTCATTCTGCTCAATAGGTATTTGTGGATGGTCTACTATGTGTTAGGCATTCTTTTAGATGCAGAATAAAGGACATTGCCTGGCCTCTTGGAGTTTACATCTGGCAGGGGAACTATTTCAGACACTTCAGTGCTATATGCGATGCATGCTACAGAAAGGGGAAGTGCACAGCGAGTCTGAGAGCGCAAACCAGGGATCCAGACCCTGTCCCAGGAGGAAGAGACATCTGAGCTGAGCTGTGACCCTGAACTGGGTCAAGAAAGTTCCAAACAGAACAGCATTGCTTGGAGGCCAAGACAGATCTGGTCATGTTCTAGGAACCAAGATAATTCCAGCATGGCTAGAGCATGGGTCAGGGAGAGCAAGGTGGTAGGGAAGGGAGCTGAGACAGGCAGAGGCCAGGATTGTGGAGGGCTCTCTAAACCTTGTTAAACAAAGAAAACTATTCTAAGAGCAACCACCTAAATAAAAGACTAATAAGGAAGAATGTGAATAGATTGGGTTGTATTTTTAAAAGATTATTTGGAGTGGAGAATGAGGAATGTGTCAGAGTTGGACAGGTGGCTGATCTGGGATGGACTAAAATAATGACCTTAGGATGAAAAAGTGGATCAATTCCAGAAGTATTTCAGCTAGAGAATCTATAGCCCTTGGCTACTGACTGGATATGAGGGCTGAAGGAGAGCAAGGACATATTCCTCCAACTGTACTTCTCGATACCATAGCCAAGAAAGGAGTCCAGGGCCTGTGGAGAGCAACCAAGAGTCCATAATCCATTTCCCATGACTTTGGTTATTCAACTGAGCCCAGATTTTGGGTTTTCACTATTACATAACACCTTGTGGGAGTCAGAGTGCTCCAACTTTCTTGCTAAAATCTCCTTTTGGAAAGTAATTTCTCCTTCTTCAAAAGCCCAGACGTGGGAAAGCTGACTCCAGTTTATGTTACAAAACAGAGCATTCACCTTCCAACACTGCATGTGCACATACGCATAAGGTGTCTCCAGCGATCTGTGAGAGTGAAGGCTACTTACCTTGAATTTTTGTAACTGGAGAGCCCATACTGTCAACCTTTCCGAAACAAAGAAGTGAGCTCTAAGGGCAACAGCAACCTCAGTTATGTGACCAAAATACTAGAAATTCCCCCTCACCTGATGTCAACTGCCTCACCAAAGCTACAGTAGCCATGCAACTTATGTTTTATAATAATTATAATAATAGTTATATCTAGTACTGATAATTATAATTTAATAAACTGTATTCTCTCTCTTTACAATTTATTTATTTGAGAGAGAGAGAGAGTGTGTGTGTGTATATGTGAGGGTGGGTCAGAGAGAGAGAGAGAGAGAGAGAAGTATACTCTACTGAGCATGGAGTCCCACATGGGGCTTGATTCCAGGACCCCGAGATTACAACCTGAGCCAAAATCAACAGTCGACACTCAATTGACTGAGCCACCCAGGTGCCCCAAATTGTATTACTGCTTTATTAAAAATAAGGTGGGTGTGATTCACAATCTGTTTTCACTGGAATTGGGAGCAATTCTCTAATATCTGTAAAGTAACACCAGAGTTTAGTATAGTCTATAGTAGGGAGATTTTAACTCTAACAATTAGCATTATGTGATTCTCAATTTTTATATCCAAATGTTTACATCCAAATGTTTTATACCTAAAGAACAAAACCTTTGGGAGGATAAATCCTAAATCTCTATGTTCAGGACTTTCTAGTGTGATTATCACTGAAATTTGAATATATGCACTTAGTATGTCTTCAAGTTAAATACCATTACCACTTACAGTAGGTCATGTAGGTCATGTGGAAATCAGATAAATATTTCAATATTTTGTCCCTGAAATACATAAAACAATTTCCTGCAGCTATTTCTGTAATTCCCATCATTGTTCTATGACTAAAATAGTTCCTTAGAGACTTAGTCATTTAAAAATATATTTACTGAAAATATAACAATTATTATGGAAGAAGCTAAATGAGAAATGGAGTTCCCTTTTACATCATAAAAATTCTTTTTGTTTCTATCAATTTTCATATAAATACTGTGTATTTCTGTGATGTGAACTGGTTCATACGCAGTCCTAAAGAGGGAATAATGTCCGTATAAAGTAGCAGCCATGCTGGATTTCCAACCACCTCGTGGTCTTCCTCCTACCTCACTCTGACCACTGTCCCATCTTGGAAGTACTTATTAGACCTTTCCTCTATTTTTCTCCTTGTCTCCATAACTCAGCAGGCTCAGCACTTTCTTATAATTTATTCAGCTTTCCCCCTAATATCAGGCCTATCATTAATTGCAGTATTCCTTAGAATGCAATCAGTCTTTTTACCTAAATTTGTATGATTTTTATGATTGTTGTTGCTTTTGTTGGCGCTCATAGGGTTTACTGGTTTCACTCTAACACATTTTCTTCCCACAAGCCCTTTTATTTTTAGTGCAGTTTTGCAGCATATGAGGTTTTTCAGGAACACATATATCGTATTATTCTAGAAATGCCTGTATGCTCAACAATGTTTGATTTAACTTTGCAAGGAAGATGAAAAGCTAACTTAATTACCTAGAAAAAAACACTCAATAAGTTCACATTCTTGAAGAGTCTACAGATTCCATTATGATATGATACAGGTAGTATAGCCTGATGAAACTTTTAAAATGAAAACAGGTCCATGATGATTAAACAGTTGGGCTGATTGACAAATTTAATTTAAGTGGCACAATAAAATTACTGACCATCCAACATCTAGACTTCTCCATTTTCTCTCTCTCTTTTTTTTAGTTTTGGCCAGTCAGGAAGACCTGGAAACACATCTTTGATTTCACATACATGCATACATACACATACACACTTACTTCCCCTCTTGTCTCTTGTGCAATGATGACTTTTTTTAAGTGTCTGAGATTATATATTAATATCCATATACCTGAAGATGATGATCATGAGAGAGACTTCATGATTGGAGAGGTGAGTTCACACAGATGTCAGTGCCATGCACAGTTGTGCCCTAAAGTGGTAGACTGAGTGTAGAAGCGACTGAGCTCAGGCTCTAGGACCAGGTGGTCTGTGTCTGCTTCTTGCCTCTACCATGGACCAGTTCTGTGACCTTAAGTTCTGAACTTCACTGCCACTTTCTCGATCTGGAAAATAGGGATGCTGACAGCAACTATCTCATAAATGTGTTGTGAAAGTAAACAAATTTATTAAAGTAAACAAATTGACAAATGCAAAGCACTTACAAAAGTACCTGGCGCCCAACATGTAATGATTAATGTTGACTATCACAATTCCTACTTGGCAGGAGCACAATGCTACACAAGTTTGTTAATGTCACTGAGTTCCTGTTATCTCAACTGTGAAATGGTAAAATGGTGATGAAACAAGGATATATGAAGGATTAGAGAAAAATCTATGCAAAGGTATTGTGCAAGAGAATCATGCTCAATGAAGTCACAAAATCAAAGATTGACAAATTTATTCCATTTCCGCCGAAAGATCCACTAACATTGACACCTTTGGCACCTTTCCTATTAGCGCTCAAAACCAGTTTAAGGGAACTTGTAATTCTCAATTTTTATACCTAAAGATTGGTATACTCTCCAAATTTGGAAAACATTCTCTACCTGAAGAACATTAATGCATACCAAGAAAATAGTATCTATGTCAATAATTAGTGTTTATTTTATTGAATTACAAAATAATAGAGTTTACAGCATGGCCCAGAAGAGTAATATTCTAATATGGTTTTATTTTATATAATTCCACTAGCTAATAAGTTGCATGCCAAATTTCTTTAATAGAATATTAGAATAAAAATTGGACTGTGCTAGATTTTAAACCCGTTTTTCCACTCATGAAACCAAACTTGTGATATAAATCAAGCAAATCTTACATCGCTGAAGTACATACTATATTCTACAAACCCACATTATTCCCAATGCGGAAAACGTTTTAAACAAAATAAACCTGTAATGACCAAACTGACATAGAAATTCTGCGGTATTTGATTTTCTTTTCCTAGAATGCTAGGTTGACAAATGATTAGTATTGTTATACAAACAATCTTGCCTCCAATCACTGCTTTCATAAACTATCTCAATATTGATTCAGGGCTAACTCTTTTATGTGCTTACCTTCTCAATGTGTACTTATTTTGTAGAAAGGTTTAAGAGATGGGTAGGATGTTAATTTTAGGTTATTTGTGAAATCAAGTGAAGTCAGCCAGAGTCTTATTAAAATAGGAGACACCATGGTTTCTAAGAAGAGTAAAATGGATTCTGGTTTAGATTGTCACACCTGTGGAGAACTTGAATTAACATTTTAATAATGAGGAGATATCAAAGTGGTCTCATCTTTTATTTTTATTTTAAGATTTTATTTATTTACTCATGAGAGACACAGAGAGAGGCAGAGGAATAGACAGAGGGAGAAGCAGGCTCCCTGTGGGGAGCCTGATGTGGGACTGGATCCCAGGACCCCAGGATCACAACCTGAGCTGAAAGCAGACACTCAACCACTGAGCCACCCAGGCCTCCCGACCATTAGTGATTAACTAACTCAACCTTCAAACTCTCTCCTCTCTCTAGAGGTCACGCAGGGACACAGAATTCTAATCCTCTCCTCATGTGGTTGGTTCCCCTGGCAACCAGGCCCCATCCCAAAGCTACCCAGGAGCCTTATCACTTTGGAGATTCCTTAGGTTTTAGCAGTTGTGTGCCAGGAAACAACAGGCAGAAGCCAAATATATATTTCTTATTCTGTCACAGTATGGCTGTGTTCCAATGAAACTTTATTTATGGACACTGAAATTTGAATCTCATAGAGTGTACATGTATTGTGAAGTTTTCTTTTTTGGATTTAGTCAACCATTTACTAAGATAAAGACCATTCTTAGCTCTAGGGCAGAACAAGAACAGGCATCAGGTTGGATTTCACCACCGTTCGTCAACCCCTGTTTTAAAAGGTCCTAAGACGGGCACCTGGGTGGCTCAGTCAGTTGAGCATCTGACTCTTGATTTCAGCTCAGGTCATGATCTCAGGGTTATGAGACTGAGTCCCCATCAGGCTCCGAGTGGCATGGAGCCTGCTTAAAGTTTTCTCTGTCCACCCTGCCCCGACCCACTCATCCACACTCTCTTTCTCTGAAGAAAGCAGAGTGGGGAGGGTTCCTGAGAGTCCAATGTTTTCCTGAGTGGTAGTTTAGCTTTATCTGACCTTCCCATTCCTGGCCCAGTCTAGGCATCTCCTTCACTGCCTGCACCTGTACTATTGGTATATTTGTTTCTGTTCTCTTTTTTTCTCTTTGTTGACAGAAAGTATTTACAAGTCTTAAGTTTTCATGGCTTTAAAGTTTGGAGCCCATTTTCTCAACATCTTGAGAAAAGTTTCAAGGACTGGGTTAGAAGACTCATGAAGGTCACTATTGTGTCTTCTTCCAGAATCTTCTTTCAAATATGACACGTTAAAGCCCAGATAATTCTATTTTCCTCTACTACTGGGTGAGTTTTGTTCCAGTCAGATCACCCCTTCCTTCCCATCAAAGTTGAGGCCACTTCGGGGCACCTGGGTGGCTCAGTGGTTGAGTGTCTACCTTCAGCTCAGGTCGTGATCTAGGTTCGCATCAGGCTTCCCACAGAGAGCCTGCTTCTCCCTCTGCCTATGTTTCTGCCTCTCTCTCAGTGTCTCCCATGAATAAATAAATAAAATCTTTTAAAGAAATCACTAATGGTCAATGATTTCATCAATCACGCCTACCTAATGAAGCCTCCATAAAAAATCCTAACCAAAGGGGTTTTGGCGAGCTTTTGGTATGTTGAACACATGGAGGTGCTAGGTGGGTAACACACCTGGGGAAGGCAAGTGAAAGTTGTATTTTGAAAAAGACCTTCCTCTTCTACATTTCACCCTGAGATCCCACCCTGGACACTCTAGGAACGATGTTTCTCTGGAAGTTCCTGGGGATATGATGGGCAGTCAGGGGCCTTCTTGAGTTTTCAGTTCAACAGCAGAGCTTTTCTGACTCGTGAGACAGAAAATGACCTTTTGTCACCAACAGTGGGATCCAGATCCCCGATGGTCATGCTGGAACCGGGCCAGCAAAAGAAACGCAGCAGAGTCCAGCACAAATTCCATTCCTTCTGAACTTTTACATAATGATTAAATTAAAAGAAATCATTACCAGAAGTAAATTCTGGCTTCTGAACACGTCCTTTGCAGGTATATATTTGGATACGGACAAAGCTACATGTTGAGAAAGGCTGAGTTCATTCCCATTAAATCCCAAACCACAACCATATTATTTTAATGCCTTTTTACAACTAATTGATTCAAAATGGGAAAAGTTAAAAGAAACTTTCCTGATCGTACTAAACTCCAGGCAATTTTTCTTCTCCATTTCAGTATCTCTTATATGAAAGTGAACATAAAGATGGCATTTACATAATAGAGGCTTAGAACTAGAAAAGATGTTAGAGACCATGTATTGTAGCCCTTCCTGCTTACAGATGATAGAACAGAGGTCAGATTTCAATGACTTGGCCCAGACCTCAAAGTTATTGAGGTGTAGAGGTCAGTTGGGAACTCAGGCAGATGGACTACAAGCCCAGAATTTACTCCACTATCCAGCTGACCTTTGATAAACATGAATTTGAACTGCACTGGTCCACTCACACACTGATTTTTCCCCCCAATAAATACAGTACAGTACTGTCCATATATTTTCCTTATGATTTCCTCAATAACATTTTCTTTTCTGTAACTTATGCTATTGTAAAAATGCGCTATATAATACATATGCTGCAGAGAATATATGTTAATTGGCTTGATGCTATTGGTAAGGCTTCCAGTCAACAGTAGGCTACGAGTACCTAAGTTTAAGGTCAAAAATCATGTGGATTTTCAACTGTGCAGGGGTCAGTGTCCTTAGCCCCCACATTGTTCAAGTATCAACTATACTTTTATCACCCCTTCAAATGAAATGCAGAAAAGCTCCCCTTTTGTGAATCCCCAAGAATTGCAAGGACTGCTTTGAGAAAAATTTAACACTTAGTAATATTAGTTTTCAATTTTTAAAATTTATTTTTAACAGTAAT
The DNA here is from genome assembly GCF_905146905.1 of Nyctereutes procyonoides. Lineage (NCBI taxonomy): Eukaryota > Metazoa > Chordata > Mammalia > Carnivora > Canidae > Nyctereutes > Nyctereutes procyonoides. Next base: position 10,986,766 of record NW_026575122.1, read on the forward strand.
TTTAATTCAAATTCCACCCTTAATAATTTGAGAGTTAAAAATACTTCAGCTCAGTCCAATCAGGAGTTTGCATTTCATCCATACATCATATTATTATTAATAATATTAATTGATTAATATTAATATGTGTCATAAGATTGCTTTGGCTGTCTTAGTTTCTACAATATTTCCCCAGACTCTTTTACATGATTTTCTTATCACCACTTGAACTTTGTCAGGAAGCTATCTTAAGTCCTTTTTCAATTCTCTAAAAATATTTTCTGAATAACGTTATTTATGATCCAATCCTTGCCACTTAATTGAAAGTAGGTATGGGGGCACCTGGGTGGCTCAGTGGGTTGAGCATCTGACTTTTATTTTCAGCTCAGGTCCTAATCTCTGGGTTGTGATATCAAGCCCCACTTCAGCTCCTCACTCAGCACAGAGCCTGCTTGAGGCTCCCTCCTCCCCCCACTGCTTTCTTGCTCTCTAAAATAAATAAATAGGGATCCCTGGGTGGCGCAGCGGTTTGGCGCCTGCCTTTGGCCCAGGGCGCGATCCTGGAGACCCGGGATTGAATCCCACATCGGGCTCCCGGTGCATGGAGCCTGCTTCTCCCTCTGCCTATGTCTCTGCCTCTCTCTCTCTCTCTCTCTGTGGGACTATCATAAATAAATAAAAATTAAAAATTCAAAATAAAAATAAATAAATAAATAAATAAATAAATAAATAAATAAATAAATAAAATCTTAAAAAAAAGTCAGTATCTTTCCAGGCTTAATCTAACCAGCCAATGTAGATCACAATATATTTAACTTTGGACTTCCAATGAGTTATTTTATGCTGTAATTAAATGACAGAGTAACTGAGTGGAAGTCATCTTTATAAACATGGAAGGAGTTAGATAGCTTAAATCTTTATTATCAAATTCACTCATTTTTTAATTTTTATTTTCATTGGATCCTGTGTATGCATAGACACAAATACATATATACATATATGTATATTATATATATTATATATATATGGCATACAACTTGAGAAGAAAAATGTCTCAAAAAGTTTTCCTATATGTTTGCCTTTTCTATTTTATTATTCTGTATTTACCATCTGATTTATTTTTATTACTTTTCTTTTTTTATTTATTGTTTACCTTTTTTGAAAGGGAGAAATCTTGTTATAGATGGAAATTTATGAAGTTTACTGAGGTACAAGAAAGAACCCAATAATGCTTAGGTAATTACCTATGCTCTTTTCTACTTCTCTGTTAAATCAGCTAAATGAAAAAATATACATGTTTCCTATAGTTCATTGCTTTATCAGAAGCACTGAGTACAAAACATCATATATTATTTGGTATTCAATAAATACGAACTAATGTCAATAAAACATACTAATATAGGGCCATTCTTATAAATAACACAAAAGACAAAACTCAGGCAAAAAAAGTATATAAAATAGAAGTAAAATGAGGCCTATAAAATTTATTGTTTCTTGAAAACAAGTTTTATAATCAAGTATTAATAAATCAACATAATTCGATCAATACTAAGTTTCTGAAAAAAAGAGAAAATTTTCTTTAATTTTCTTCAAAGTCTAGAATGGGTGATATATTTTTTCTTAAATGGCTAATAGAAAGTGGAGAACAGATAGAGATAGAAAAATAATGATGTTTATAAGAAACATTGCTTTTAGGCAGTGGCAGCACAAAGATAATCAGGGAAAGCTTCTTGGAATGCATGGAATTGGAGCTTGCATTTAAAAATGAGTAGGGTTTGGCCATAAAGTCATTAGCAAAAACTCCTGCCAGAGAAGGAGAGCAGTTAGTGAACATGAGGACTGAAGGAAGTTGTGGGAAGGGGCAGGAAAGCATGGGTGCTAGAGATATTATAAAACTAAAGTTGGCATCACATGGCAAATGACTAGATCTGAGGAACAAGAGGACATTGAGGTTTTTGTCTGGAAAGATAATGGTGCCATTAATAGAAAGAGGTAACAGAAGTCAGCTTGAGAGAAGGGATGTTGAATTTAATTTTATACACATGGGTCTTGAACTGTTAGCCAAGAGTCTAGGTAGAGATGTACTTGAAAATTGGAATTTTTAATTAAGGATAAGAGACATGAGTGTGTGGTCCTCCACAGTGAGGAAGCTCTGAAAATTGACTTTAATTCAAACTGTTTCATGGCAAAGGGCCGCAAGTGAAGAGAGAAAATAGCCAAAATCATTACTCTGGGGGAATATTCGTATTTAAGGGTTAGAGAAGGATTTTTAATGACTCAAATGGAGAAGCAGCAATCAGAAAACTATAATGAGAATGAAAACAGAAGAGGACACATGTTCAAAAAGAAGTGTATTTTACAAGTCTGTAGAGGGTAAGGGGGTCTCAATCTGACATAACAAAATACCATAGACTGGGTAGCTTAGACTATAAACATTCATTTTTTTCCACAGTTGTAGAAGGTGAAAGTCCAAGAGCAGGTGCCAGCATGGTTGGGTTTGGTAAAAGCTCTCTTCCTGGTTTCTAGATGGCTACTTTCTCACCATATCTTAACATGGTGTAAAGAGAGAGAGACAGAGGAAGTCCTCTGCTGTCTCTTCTTTTAAGGGCACTAATAGCATCATGAGGGTCTCACCTTTATGACCTCATCTATACCCAATTATATCCCAAGGGCCCTCACCTCCGAATATGTTGGGGATGTTTAGAGCTTCAACATGTGAATTTTGGTGGGGACACAATTCAGTCCATAGAAGGAGGGCTGAGAAAATATCATCTGACTTTTAGATTAAAAAGACATTTATTGGGCCACCTGGGTGGCTCAGTGGTTGAGTGTCTGCCTTCACCTCAGGTCGTGATCTTGGAGTCCTGGGATAGAGTTCCACATCAGGCTCCCTGTAGGGAAGCCTGCTTTTCCTTCTGCCTATGTGTGTGTCTCTCATGAATAAATAAATAACATCTTTAAAAAATGTATAACTTTAATGAGACAAATTTCAATAAGAATAGTAGAGCAAAAGTGAAAAATAAGGAACTATGGTGAGAAAATACTACAATGTGATTGATTACAGATTACACTGAGAAACAGCAAGTTTGAAAAAAGGATTTTGAGAATGAGAAATCTCTTGTTCTTTCTTTATTTACAGTGGTAGTTTTCTGTAAATAGAAATGCTTAGCCACATCTATATCAAGTTAGCCTAAAGTAAAAGTACAGAGTCTTCACTTCTAATTAGGTGGTAGAAAATCACAAGAGACTCCTACTCCAGCCCCAATAATGAGAACTAGATAAATAAACTACATAATCAAGTTTAAAAAAAACCTATCAGGGGGTGTTTATAAAAAAAAAAACACAGTTCAAGTCACACCCAAAATTAAAGACTTAACACTTCCTACTATGGTCAGAAACAAAGCAAAGATGCCTCTCCTCAACACATTTAATCAATGGTACTGAAGTTATCCTAGTCACTGCGATAAGAAAGAGAAATAAAACACATATTAGAATAAGAAATGAGACCATGCCTATGTGTTGTATGTATACATAATTGTTCATGTAGAAATTCCTAAGGGATCTACCAAATAAGCATATTGCAAGTCTAGTTCCAGACAATGGCAAGTGAATTTTTTGGCTTCCCAGTGCACATAAAAGTTATGTTTACACCATTACTATAATCTATTAAGTGTACAATAGCATTATGTCCAAAAATATGTACATACCTTAATGAAAAGTACTTTATTTTTATTTTTTTTAAGATTTTATTTGTTTATTCATAGATATGCAGAGAGAGAGAGAAATAGCAGAGACACAGGCAGAGGGAGAAGCAGGCTCCATGCAGGGAGCCCGACGTGGGACTTGATCCAGGGTCTCCAGGATCACACCTGGGCTGCAGGCGGCGCTAAACCGCTGCGCCACCGGGGCAGCTCTATTTTCCAAAAAGATTTATTTATTTATTTTAAAGGAAGGGGGAGGGCAAGGATGAGAAGGGGCAGAAGGAAAGGGAGATAGAGAATCCCGAACAGACTCCCTGCTGAGTGCAGAGCCAAATCCAGCGCCCCATCCCACCACCATGAGGGTCATAGCCTGAGGCGAAATCAAAGGTGCCCCTGAAAAGTACTTTTTGCTAAAAAATGCTGACCATCATCTGAGCTTTCAGTGACTTAAAAATCACTAATCACAGATCACCGTAACAAATTTAATAATGAAAAACTTGAAATATGGTGATCATTACCAAAATGTGACACAGAGACACAAAGTGAGCAAATGCTGTTGGAAAAATGACACTGGGAGACTTGCTGGCTTCAGAGTTGTGACAAACTTTCAATTTGTAAAAACACAGTATCTGTGAAGCACAATAAAATGAATGGTGCCAGTAACAACTAGAAGTGAATTAAGCAAGGTTGCAGATACAACCATGGACGTATGTATGTATGCCAACCTACAAAAATCTATTGTAATTTCTGTACTAATAGTAAACTCCTGGGAAATAATATTTTTAAAAATCCATATATAATAAAAATCAATAAATATGAAATACTTAGGAATAAATCTAACCAAGGGTTTGTAAGACTTCTGTACTGAAAACTACAAACACTGGTAAGATAAAATAAGGAAGGCCAAAGAAATGCAGAGGTATATCATGCTTAATATTGTTAATGTACCAATTTTTTCCTAAATAATCTATAGATTCAAAGCAATTCGAATTAAAATTCCAGCTGTCACGTTAGTAGATATTGATAAAATGATACTAAGATTTAGGGGAAGAGAGAATATCAATACTAAAGAGGAAAAACAACACCAAAAGATTTATACACCTTATTTTAAAAATTATTGTAAAGATAAAGTAATCGAAAGAGTTTGATATTGGTCTGAAAGGAGTAACACAGGGATCAGTGGACTAGCGAGTCCCAAAACAGATCCAGAGTTGTGTGTTCAATTATACAAACAACATTATCAAGGTAATTCAGTGAGGGAAAAAAAAAAGTTTTTTCAATATATGATGTTGGAACCACTGGATATGCATATGGAAAAAAATGGAACATTGATCCATATCTCACACTATATACAAAAGTTAATTCTATATGGATCACAGCCATAAATGTAGATGTTGAAATGATAATACTTGTAGAAGAAAACAGGAGAAAATCCTTATGATCTTGTATGAAGCAAAGATGTTTAAATAGAAAAAACAAATCAAGAAACATCAAAGAAAATGACAAATTAGACTTCATTAAAATTCCGAATCTTTTACTCTTCAAAAGATGCCATTAAATAAACAGAAAGATAAGTCACACACTGGGAGAAAACATTTGCCACACATATATCAGCAAAAGTAATTAAATCCAGAATATATGATGTTTTACTGCTAAATAAGAAAGCAAACAATTTAATTAAAAAATGGGCAAGAGATCTGAACAGATGCTTCACTAAAAAAGATATATAAATACTCCATTAATAGCTCTTCCTATAGTCAATAATATTAATTATGAGGCAAAAACCCACTGGAAAGTCTAAGATTTAAGTCTGACAGCGCCAAGACTTAGCAATGATGTGGGATAATTGGAATTTTTTATATGCAGCTGGTGGGAATCCAAAAAGGAACAAGCACTTTGTAAAACAGTTTGGTCATTTCTTAAAATGTTAAACATGCCTTTTCATACCACCCAGTGATTCCAATTCTAAGCATTTACCCAAAAAGAAAGGTAAACATGTATTCAAATAAAGACTTGAATGCAAATGTTCACAGCAGGGTTTTTTTCATGATAGTCAACACCTGGAAACAATTCAAATGTCTCTGATCATGTGAACAAATAAAAAAAGATGTTGCATAGCCACACATGTAAAGGACTATCACTCAGCTGATACATGCAACAAGGAAGATAAATCTCAAACCGTGTGAATGAGACTCCACATACAGGATTACATTACTTCCACATAAAATCTAGATATTGCAAACAAATCTGTAAGTAGAGAAAAAAGCAGATCATGATTGTCTGGGGGACAAAGGAAGAGGGAGGAATTGATCAGCAAAAGACACAAGAAAACTTTTAAGGGGTGATGGGAATCTTTTTTTATGTTGATTATGGTGGTGGTTTCACAGGTATATACATCTGTCAAATCATATCCAGCTGTGTATTTTATATATGTGAGATTTATTGTACATGAGTTGCACACTAAGTTGTTCTTAAAAACAAAACAAAACTCAGTGGATAACTCAAAGAAACTTAAATGAAATAGATTCCAAAAGGAAAAAAAAAAAAAAAAACAACAGACCTTAGGAGAGATGAGAGTCATGGCTCTTTTCATCCCAGATGAAGTGGTGGAAGGTTAGAGTCTCCCCCAGGTAGGTATTAAGAAAACTGGATAAATCTTTATCAACCTTTTAACTGCTGCAAGATAGATTAGAATCCAGAGATGCCTCACAATTTATATTGACTCAGTCTTCCACACTTGCAGCTTAATATGTATGTGTGGATGTGTAAACAGAGAGTATCCATTGAGAAATGGAAAGCAAAGAAAATGCAACAATTGGAAATCCTAAAAATGAAAAATACAATGCCACCAATAAAGAATTCCATTTAGTTGACCTAACATCAGAGGAAAGGATCGATGAACTTCAAGTCAGGTTAATAGAAATAACCCCAAGAGAATCACAAAGAGAATAAACAGCAAAGATGTAGAAGGGCACCTGAAATCTATAGAACAATATCGAAAGGTCTAACATACACGTTCTTAGAGTCCCAGAAAGAAAAATAAGAGAGAGGATACAAGAAGAAGAAATATTTGAAATGTCTGGGAATAGTCCATATTTGACAGTAGCATTAACTCACAGATCCATGAAGTTCAGCAAATCCTCATGTATGATAAACCCAAAGAAAATCACACCTAAGCATTTTGTTACGAAATTTCTGGAATTCAAAGATAAAAAGAAAAAGAATAGCCAGGGAGTCATGGAAACTAGCAAATAATGAAATTTAAAAAAAAAAAAAATTAAGGACCGAAGAAACAAATTAATGTTTCCCTTAAATTATATATCCAACAAAATATTCTTCAAGAGTTAGTACATATGAAGAAAAGAGGTGCCTACCCATAACAATCATAACAACTTTAGACTGGTGGAAAATTTAAAGATATTTTGTTTTAATTTAACTGAATTTCTATCATAATTCTTTCAAAGACATTAATTATCTCCTGTTTCATGCATTCTATTTGGAAGTTCACAGGTCTTTGAAACCTAACCCCTGACTTTAAGCTGACTAATGTGTAAGCAAGTATGATATCGATGTATGCAAAATCACTTGCGAACCACAAGAAAAACTTTTATATGGCCAGGAAAGGTGCTAAGACAGTATTTAAGAGGATGGATGTTGCCTAGCTACGAACACTGGGTCCACCACTAAATGAAGATATGACTCTAAGGCAAATAACTTTAATGGTCTGGACTCCATTTCCTCATCTATACATTAAGTGATAGACTAGAACATTTCTCAAGGGGCTCAAGAAAGCTTTAATTTTAATTGTTTTAACGATGCTTGGAATATAATATGTGCTTAATAAATGCTGACTCCTAGTTTCTGAAATCAGATATAAAGTCATTCTAGCACCTGTATGCTACAGCGTTCATGGCTTGGTTGAACTAAAAGCAGTAATACTCAAAGTGCCATCTGCAATTTCTGGGGGATGCCCCGGGGCCCTTTAAAGGATATGTAACTTCACAATTTTCATAACACTACTGAGCTACTGTGTGCCCCTTCCATTCCCAGTCTCTCAAAGGTATAAGCGCGACACCTAACAATGTCATCATTTTATCAGCTAATGGGATGTGTGCTTGCATAGAACTTCCTAAGGTCGGAGATTTGTGTATAAACATATGCATGTTCAGGGATTAATTCAGTTCAGAACTTCTGAGCTTTTCCCAGAAATCACTGGTTTTACTTGCTGTCATCTCTGAAACCCCATCATTGTTCAATCAATCATAATTTTGAAATTCCCCGGTTCTTCTTACACCTCTATGTAAATACAAAAAGCAACTACACTTTGCTGTTTTATTTTGCAGGAGTATTAGTGTATGTTTTCTAAATTGTAAATTTTTACCTAAGCTGCTATTTTAGTAAATTCTAAAATATTTATTCCAATTTAAAGAAAAATGTATTTGTATTTTTCATATATTTAAGGATGTATTCTTAGCTTGGCTCAGAATCTTGAGACTGGAAGACTTTCTCAGCCTGCAGCTGGACCATCTACATCTGCCGTGGTGAACTCGGCAGCTTCCCAATACTTACAAATCTTTCCAGATGAGATTTATGGTGATGATAAATTGTAAAAGTGTGTCAATGCTTGTGAGACCTGGCAAAGCTCAGTGAACCAGTATTTTCTAAAGACTATGATGTTACAAAATCATGCATTAATAAAGGATCCATCCATTCATTGAATATCGATTGTAATGGTTTCACGTCCCATTTTGCAAGTAACCTTTAAGTTATGATCATGTTTCAAATTTGGAAATTTTTGTATCCACAAAATTTAGCATTTAACACTATTAAATCACTCCTCCCTTTTCAACTGCATATCAGAGTAAGGCTCGAATATTTTTCATATATTTCTACTAAAACAACCTGAATATGTTAAATGTTAAAAAAAAAAAAACAATATTACTTTTGAGGCACCTGGGTGGCTCAGTTGGTTAAGTTCCTGACTCTTGCTTTCCACTCAGGTCATGATCTGCAGGGAAGGATCCCTGTGTTGGTCTCACGCTCAAGGAAGAACCTGCTTAAGATTCTCTCTCTCCCTATCCCTCTACCCCTTCCCTCACTTGCATTCTTCCCCTCTCTCTAAAATAAATAAAATATTTAAAAGAAAGATAAAAATATCACTTTTGTGTTTCAAACAATTACATAATGATTGTGGGTTCTTTTACCAAATGCATGGGTAGTACTATAAATAATATGCTTTAGGTTTGTATCTCACAAATCATTTGGGTAGTGCCACTTTGCTCTTCCACAGCACTTACCTTAATGTCACACTAATTCTGTATCCACCAATGTATCCTTGTCTCTGATACTGGACAAGACTATGTATTTCCTTTTCAGAGTCTGTATTCTGCTCTAGACCCCGTCACAACATGCTTTTTCCAGGACCTTTCTTTATAATTACTCTACCTAACCTTGCCTTAAAATCTTCCCTCTTTCTTCTACCTGAATTCCTCAATTTATCCATCTAACCAGTCATTCATTCATTCATTTGTTCATACATCCTAGAGATATTTATTAATCACCTATTACCACTTTCTAAGAGATGAGGATTCAGGAACCTAAAAACCAAAAGAAATGAAAACAAACCAGCACTAGACCCTTAGGGAATGCTTCATGTAGGGAATGGGGTGTGGACAGACTAGAAGCACAAAAATTCAGTTAAAGTGTGGTTTCATACACATCTGATGGGAACACAGGAAATCTGCATCGAAACCTGACATGGTACATTGGCAAAAGCTTCCTCAAAAACAGACTTTAAGCTGCATCTTCTCGAATAAGTAAGAAATCACAAGGCATAGAAAACAAGAAAGGTATTCCAAGGAGCAGAAAAATACGTGCAAAAGACAATGAGAGGAACAAAAAAAGAGCTTGGTGATCCATTACAGTACAGACAATATGTCCACAACACAGGAATCCAAGTAGGAGCATGATCAAGACCTTGAACTGCAGAGGTAGACAGTAAAGTAAGGCCAGCAGAACACCCGCTTGAAATTACGAACACTGCATGATCTCTACACCACTTACACTGGTTTTTAGCACATGGCATGCAGCACATCATGTGCTCATACAATGACCAGTGATTATTTATCAAGGACAGTTAATGTAAAGAAACATAGCCAAACACCATTTTACGGCGTGCAAAATAGACTATGACAACATACAGCTACCAATCTCCACTACCTACTGAAACAGTTCCAACATGAAGATAAAAATAATTAAGCCAGTGTTACTCTGGTTTGATTTAGATAGATCATCGAGGCCACAACAGGCTGGTGAGGAAAATGTTCTAACCACCCCCAGTGAAGATAGGGAACAAAAGTATGAAGAAACAACTTTTTTTCAGGACCTTCTTTACTGTGTTTAACCTTCTTCTTCCTGTGTGAGCACCATAGTGTCACCCAATGTACCCTACTTGTATCTACCTTTCTCATTTATGGCCCACACACTAGGTCTTTCAGTTTTCTTTTTCTCTTAACTTTTAAAAGTCTGCAGTCCAGGAAACCATGCTCTTGCCTGAAGGTAGAAGTCAATATAATCAATGTGACTTTTGCTACTGGGTGAACAAGATTATCCTACTCTTCTCAGTTAAACAGTTATTCCAGGGCCCCTAGAGATAAAATCCAAAGGACTGCATCAATCCCCAGGATAGGACCAGTGGGGGGAAAAATAAACTTTTGTGGTAGATGGCCTATGATACCTGTCATATATAACCTTCTTGCCCTTGGCTAAACCATCAGATGAGTTGCAAGTCTAAATCGGGATAAATTCATATAGCTTCAAAGGGTGGCAAAGAAAGAAAAAATGAAGAAAAATAGCAAATTCACTTAGGCTAATTTGCTAGCTACCCAAGGAACAGATTCTCTCAAGAAATATCACAGCTCTCCTATATACCACTGCTGATTTTTTTTTTTAAGTTTAAGACAACACAACAAGAGCTTAAGAATTACTCGAAGCCAGTCTCTACAGAAGAGAACCAAAGATAGATGCATGGCGTATTAAATTGTTATTTGGGTTAAAGATGGACAAAGAGGAATGTTACTTAACAATCAGTGACTGTGAATATTTTAAAACATTTAAAAAAAGGAATTTTACCTGAAGAATCTTCACTGGGAAAGGGGCCTGTTGCTAATCACATTTACAAATGAATGCTAATCCACTGTAAGAATATCTTGTTTAAATACTGACACATCAAGTATTGACAATGTTAATGTGTTTATCCAAACCTCTTCCATGTTACAGTTGTCATCCCCTACATACTCCACTTTTTGTGCTATCTTTTTTTTTTTAAGATTTTATTCATGAGCGACACACACACACACACACACACACAGAGAGAGAGAGAGAGAGAGGGAGGCAGACACATAGGCAGAGGGAGAAGCAGGCTCCATGCAGGGACCCCGATGTGGACTTGATCTCGGGGTCTCCAGGGTCACGCCCTGGGCCAAAGGCAGGCGCTAAACCGCTGAGCCACCCAGGGATCCCCTCTTTGTGCTATCTTGATTAAACTGTATGCTCACAAATATACGACATAAAAGATTATATGATACCAATGGAACATTGAAATCACTTGCCCCATGTGTTATTAACTTAATTATATAAACCATGGAACATTCAAATACTTATAAAAGAGAGTATCTGAAATTGCAAAATGACTGAAACTTGAGAACAGTTAGCAGCTAATAACCTCAATATCCTACATAAAAAATTAGGCTAGTAAAATAACAAAACTTCTCTAATAAAACACACAGCATTAAAGTTACAGGGGCTTCTCAAGCTCACAGAGGGAAGCACCTGATCCACGGTAAGGAGCCAAATCACTCCCTCATTAAATTTAGAAATGCGTATCAAGTTTTGAATAGTTTGAATTGATTTACGAAGGTCTAATTAAAAGTCACGCATGTGCCGTATCCTGTCCCCAAACTCAAACATCAAGATGGTTCTTCATTACCTAATAAAGCCAAAACTCAGCCTGGCATCCCAGTCCTTTGTAATCCAACCTCACTTTACCTTAAATCTTTTTATAAATATGCCCCATTATAGCCTCATCACTCCAAGCAGGCCCGTATCACAGCACACATTTTTACTGAGTGCTTGGGATCCATGGGACACTTCTACTAGGTGTCAGTGAATGGAATGAGCACTGGACAGATACGGTACCTCCTGCCACCGAACAGGAGTGTAATGGATGCTGAAAACAGACAACTGAGCAAGCAATGATAGGGTAACATAAGAATATGACGGGCAAGCACAGGGCATTGAATGGAATCATAACAAAGCACTCAACCAGACTGGGAAGGCCAGAAGTTTCTGAAAAGTAGAGTCTAGTTTGAGATTTAAAGGTTGAGAAGTTATTGGTCTCTCAAAAATTGAGCAAAGGGAAAAGAAATGTAGAAATGGAGGGAGAGGCCATAGTATTTTCCACAAAGGAATACTTCAAGGTTGTGCTTGGGAAGACCTGGTGTTGCTCCTTCTCCCTCCACAGCCCAGTTCCACATGGGCATGCAAGTACATGGACCCACACACGCACCCCCCCACGCTTACCCCACTCAGCCGCTTCCTGCTCTGTGCCTTTCCTATCTTCTGCCCAGAACACTCTTCCCACTCTTCTCTATATTTAAATCCTACAGGTCCTGCAAAGTCCCACATCAGTCCTCTTTTAAAATCTCAGCGAAGAGTCAGGTCTTCCCCAGAGAGCCTTCAGGATGGATGTCCATCCTGCAAAGCTCTCTCCTTTAGGTTCTTCGGCCCTTACTAGAAAGGCACCACTCATGTTAAGCTCATTGTTAAGTGCTGATGTGTGTAATGCTGAGACTATTTCTGGGCTCTGTTATCTCTACACGCAGACTGTAAACTCCCTCGAGTCAGGGACTGTGTCATAAATTTTGCTTGTATGTCACTCAGCGACAAGCATAATCCATAATAAAGCTTACTGGGAGAACTACAAAAAGTTGAGCCTCTGAGAAGAGTGCCGTAAAATATAAAAGAAGCCGAAGCTTTCAAAAATTACAAATTAAAAAAAAAGTTCTTTTAATTCTTCTAGTTTATCTTTGAGATAAAGTGGAGACAATGGCATTTATATTGGGTATAGGAACTTGCAGGGGAGGTGACGAAATGCAGATGATGGCACGGGACTGGTCAAGCAGAATTATTCTATTTTTGTTTTGTTTCACATCTGTTCCTCAAGAAAATAATATTCATACTGCCACAAGTAAGACCAAAGTCAAAGTAACAAATTTAAGGCCCAAGGTACAAAATGGTGTTGAGTATTCTAAATGAGTTTAAATCCATTCATATAAAGAAACTGCATTACAAAGTACTGGAAGCAATTGTAGATGAAATAAGGGAATAGTTAAAATCATCTTTAAAAATATTATAATGAAGAGAAGGGTTGATAGAGAACAAAGAGCGTGATGATAGTCATTCCAGGCATGATTCCCAAGAGATTCTTAAAACTATGGTATGTGAGTATTCAAAAATGTGAGGCGTTACCTATAAGCTAGTGAAGGGTGTCAAGGAGCATATCATTATCTAAAAGTAATAACTTGGTATCTATTCTGCAGAAAGTGGAAATGCATTTTAGCAAGGAATCTGAGCAGTCTGTCACGGTATACCCCTGGGCCACACAAGGGATGTAAACTCCAAAGAAAGAGAGTTACTTGATGTTATTTATAACCGATTGGACATCCCCAATAAAGAGGGCTAGTAATTCGTAGAGTCATGTAAAGCAAGAGGAAGGTGTCTAGGATCATGCCAGACGTCTTTCCAGTTCAGCATTTTACAGTTACTTGGATAAAGATATTAATTGTATCCTAACCAAATTTATTAATGCTGCCAAATCGGGAAGAATGGCTAATCTTTATCAAGGAATCAGAATCCAAAAATACCTTGACCTTCTGGAACAAATAGGCTAACTAAAGGTAAAGATCAAATTTAACTGCAATATTTTTAAAAACCCCTACTTAAGCAGTCAAATGTACAACTGGGGAGAAGTATACCTGCAGAAGAGTGTGGATAAAAGGATGCATGATTAAACAGTATAGTGTGGATGCACAGAAAAGGTGGGGGAAAGCCGGGTTAGATTTTAGGATGATTTACTATGCAGTATCCAGAGGAGATAACCAATGGCATCAGTCCACTCATCTATGCTCTAGGCAGCACACCTTAAGAAAAACAGGAATGCACCCGAAAGAGAAATTCCCTCATGATAGTGGGACTTTCAAGGCATGCCAACTAAGGATGAGTTGAAGGAACTGGATAGTACCAATAGAGACACAGAGTTGTCATATATAAAAGCATTTTGTATAAGTACCCCAAGAGGTAATAATCAGGGTACGGATATTACAGAGGTAAATAATATCGTTCAATCTAAGAAAAGAATACTTATGCTCAGGATGGGTCAGATAAAGAAACGCCTCCTAAGTTCCAGATGAATCTTGATAAATGGTTTGCCTAAACTGATCTTAATATTCTCTGTGAATATGGAAGTAAGGTCATCTGCTAAGAACGAAAAGAGTAGAGATAATATGGACGGGCTGAAAAACCTGGATAAATCTGGAACAAGGGCTATGGAGATTTGGATATGGAATTATCCAAGAGAGGATAAAATAACTTCCTAGTGCTATCAACCATCTCTTATGCTGAACTCAGAATGAATCTGATTCTGGTAGGTCTAATGGCAAGAGATCCAAAGTCTAGAGCAGATCCAAAGTCTAGAACAGCATTGCTGTTCAAAATGAGTGTGGTAAGTAAAGAGAGGAAAAAATGAGAAAATTGAGGGTGGTCAATGAACAATAATGAGATAGAAGGATGTTGGGTAGTGAGTGGAACTAGCAGAGGGATAAGAGGCTGTGGAAAGAAAGAGTATAAAATTCACAGCGTTTTGTTCTGCTGGGGCAATCCTGAGAGATGAGAAGGCCCAAGTGGGTAAATACCAGCAGATTCCCAAAGGGAGGTCAAGCAGGTTAGGGTCCTGTGACCGCCAAACCCACAGATGTTGAATGAAGCCCTGAACAATGACAGCTGATGAAAAACCTCCATTATTTTAGATTCCCAAGGAAAGTAGAATGGCCAGGAGGTCAAAAAGCACTGGTAACAGGGACAGGGTAACCCAAGTGAAGGTTGTAAATTTTAAAAGACAAAGGGAAATTGGACAACAGTGAAAGAAATAACAGTTTACAAGCAGTTCTGAACGGCATATGAGAGAAGAGCACAGCAGTGTCTCTGGGTGATCCAGATCGTAATATTCCATAAAGCATCAGTACAAAACAAATATTTTTTTTAAAAAAATGTATTCTTGAACAGACCAACTTACAGCATCAAAGCATTAAAAAACCCCAAAGTTCAATAATTACAAAGACTGCACAATTAACCTTATTAGACACCTACTATGTGCCAGGCACTGTGACTCCAGTGACAACTATCCTGAAACAAATCTGAGTTTGGTAGACAACACAGACAGCGGTACGGGTATTTTTAATGCGATGCCACACAGAGAAAGGAGATATGTAGATAGGTCAGACCTGGAAAATAATCCAAGATTAAGGTTTTGTTTTGTTTTTTTGTTTTGTTTTGTTTTTGTTTTTGTTTTTTGTTTTTTTGGTCTGCCCAACTACCTTTCCCCAGGGTGTTCACTCTCAAAGCCATTGTCTTTGGTTGGCTTTTTGCAAATTCCTACTGTGGTGAGTAGGAGGAGATGGTATGTGAGTTAATTAAACTGAGTTGCCTTTGATTTTCTGAAAGGGAGGGTTCATTTTATAAAACAAGCATTAATTGCCAGAAAGCATTTCGGGTGTGATATGAGTCACTACAAGCAGTGAAAATCACATTTTTGTGGCAAGGGGTATCATGCCCCAGAGACCCGTAAGTTAAGGGCCCATAAGTTTTAAATGGTAATCATTCTTTCTTACTCTGGGCTGAGGAGGGAGTTTACCTACAGCTCTTCACTCCTTGCAAATAATTCTGTTCATGCTCTAGAGCCCTCATGACTATAGGAAGATAAAATCTGTTGTCTTGAACCCAGGAGAGAGAGAGAGAGAGAGAGAGAGAGAGAGAGAGAAAAGAAATAGGTCAGACACTTCTAAACTGTTTGAGAGAAATAAAATAAGCAAATGTGATTCAGGACAGCCAAAATATTATTCTGACCCCGAGTAAGTCCACTAGTCTATGGGCAACCAAATTTGTTCATAAAAAGACCTAAAAATTGTCAAAAGCGCTTCTTGTATCGGGTCAAGGTAGAGATACTCAAAAGTATTGCATAGGCACCTAGTAAATACTTACTGAATAAATCCAGATGGTCTAGACACTAAAACTGTAATTATTGATATTTTACAAAGAATAGTATCTCTTTCTACAAATTTGCAGAAAAGTAATTAGTAGTATGTAAGACAAGCAGCTTCAGTGAATACCTATAATTAAATGGTATACAAATCAATGCCATAAAAGTTATGTATCGCAGCAAAGAAAAACTAAGCAACTTGCTGGCAAATTTGACAAATAGAAAATATTCTGATTAATTTCCTCTAAAAAACGTTCCCATCAGTAACATACATTTTGGTTTATTCAAATACTGCTTTAGCTTTCTACTTCTCTTTACCTGGAGAAATTAATTCTTAAGGCTAATTTGATTTTTAGCTAGAAATTTTGGGGGGTATCAATATTATTATTTAGAAAATCCATATTCTCCCTCTTACTATTATTAATTCTTAGCAAACGTAATCTACAAATGTAAATACAGGATTTAATTTCCCTGATATGGTTCCTGACAAAATTCAAGGTTATCCAGGCTTAATTTATTTTAAAAAAAGTGATATTAACTGAAGATTTAAGTCTTTTTGTTTGAAAAATATCTATGAAAAAAACAGTTGACATTTAGCCACAAGAATATTTTATTGGCATATTCATAATAGAAATAACTTAATTTTAGTTATGACTCCTTTAGTTTTTAGTGCGACCTTAAAAGTTTTTCAAAAGAAATGCCTTAAAATAAGATTGTTTTATAAACCATAGTTATAAGAGATACAAGGAATAAAGGTTATGAGGTCTACTACTTTTTTCCCCCTTCAGCGTTGCCAGATGTAAGTCAAATACATTTGCATCTTCTACATTCTTTCTTTCTTTATTTTTTAAAAATCTTTAATTTTTTTCTTCTACATTCTTTAAATGACAGAAAACTATCTTAGATATATTATACCTGGACATCTAAAAGGAGAGCCTTTAAGGGATCATTTATATCCATATACTCTGAAACACCACCACAAGTATAAGTACTTTATATTTCTATCAGGTGTCAAGTAGAGAAAAATACAATTTTTTTAAAAATTTTCTGTGTCCTGCCAGAAAGAGATCTCACAGTACAAGAAGAAACAGAATGTACCTACCCATTCATGACAAATTTTTACTAACTAAAGTTCACCTACCTAAGTTTCCTGATACATTCAAAACCATTCAAGCGGACCTATTTTATAGGAAATGTTTAATTATTGTAACATGAGTTACTCTAGAATCTTGCCTACTATTTTAAGCCTGCAGGCTTTAGGTGGAAAGCCTATTGTTTTGACCAGAAAAATTGTTTTGACCAGAAAAAGTAAAGCTTAAGTATTTTAACTCTGGTTATTTTCCTTTCGGGTCAAACGTCCCTTTGGATAGCTGAGGACTCTGGACCACAGCCCTAAAAATGCAGGGACTCGAATGTTCAAATGCAGCATCAGGGGCTTCAGGGCCCCTTGCAGCAGATTCACACTCACTTGTCCAGTAACTGAGCAGAACACAGACAATCTCACGCGGAGAGTAATAAAGCTTACTCAGCTTTTCGACAACTTAAAACCTGCGTTGGAATCTTAGATTCTCATGTTGTGCTATTTTTACTGCGGCTGATTTTTAACGCTCTTCCTAACACCTGAAGTGACCACTCCCGAGGGGAAAACAGAGCCGTTTTAGGAAGAGCAACAGATTTCTTCCACACTGTGGACCGGGATCTAAAACTCTCCACCACCAAGAGCCTCCCCAACCCTTGCGTCCCTTACCCGAGGGTGAGCGAGGCCCCAAGACCGGGTCGGCAAGGCCGTGCGCACCCGGGGCCCCCGGCGGAGGGCACCGCTCCTGACAAATACTGAAGATACGGACGCGCGTGGCCTGTGGTATCTAAGACTCAGACGGGTTTTCAATAACCAGGTGCCTCTGGCCGGTGACCCCTGAGGGACAGGGTCAGCCTGGCCTCCTTCAACGGTGCAAACTGCACCGACTGCAAATGCAGCCTCGGGGAAGAAGCGTGAGCAGCAGCCAGACGCGCGCAGCCTGCGGTCGCGGGGGCACGAGGCCGCGGCGGCCACCGGGGTGACCCCGGACCCCGACACCCTCCCCGGCCTCCCCGGCCCCCCCCCCCCGGCCTCCCCAACCCCTCCCCGGTCTCCCCTGGCCCCCGATCACCCCCCCCAGTCCCCCCGAACCCCCCCGGCATCCCGGCCGCCCCTCTGCACACCCCGGGTCTCCCCGGACCCCCGGACCCCTGTCCCCCGGCATCCCGGGCAGGAATTCGGCGGCCAGATCAGGCCAGGCGCGCACTCGCACTCGCACTCGCACTCGCACTCGCACACGCGCGCACACTTACTCTTCGCCCCAGCGCCGAGCAGCCCCGCTGGAACTCAGCTCGCTGCCCCCGGCCGCCGCCCCCCCCCCCCGGCCGCCGCCCCGGCTGTGCGCTCCCTCCGAGCCGAGCGGCTCCCCGCGCAGCAGCCCGCGGGGGAAGCGGCCGCAACGCCGCCGCGCGGCCTGGAGCCCCCGCCGCCCCGCCGCCCCGCCGCCCCGGCCGTGGGACAGCAGCGCCCCACCCCCTGCACCCCGAGGCCCCGGCGCCCCGGCCGTGGGAGAGCAGCGCCCCCCCCCGTACGCCCCGAGGCCCCGGCCGGGGAGAGCAGCCCCCCCCGTGCACCCCGAGGTCCAGGCCGTGGGAGAGCAGCGCCCCCCCGCGTGTCCCCCCCGCGTGCGCCCCGAGGCCCCGGCGCCCGGCCGTGGGAGAGCAGCGCCCCCCCGCGTGCTCCCCCCCCGTGCACCCCGAGGTCCAGGCCGTGGGAGAGCAGCGCCCCCCCGCGTGCTCCCCCCCGTGCACCCCGAGGTCCAGGCCGTGGGAGAGCAGCGACCCCCCGCGTGCGCCCCCCGAGTGCACCCCGAGGCCCCGGCGCCCGGCCGTGGGAGAGCAGCGGCCCCCCCCCGCGTGCTCCCCCCCCCGTGCACCCCGAGGTCCAGGCCGTGGGAGAGCAGCGCCCCCCCCCCCGCGTGCTCCCCTCCCCGTGCACCCCGAGGTCCAGGCCGTGGGAGAGCAGCGCCCCCCCCGCGTGCGTCCCGAGGCCCCGGCGCCCCGCGGTGGGAGAGCAGCGCCCCCCGTCGGCGCCCCCCTCGGGCCCCGCGCTCCCCTGCGCCCTGAGTCGGCCCCGGGCGCCGTGTCCTGCGCTCCGCCGGCCCTCCGCGGCGTGGGCACCGGGCCGGGCCCCGGGGGCAGAGCAGCCGCGGCGCCGCAGCCCCCCCGCGAGGGGAAGGGGACGAGCCCAGGCCGGGCGCCCGGGGAGAGGGGCGGCCCCTCGGGGCGCGCAGGGTCCGCTCCCTCGCCGGCCTCCCGCACCCCGCGGCGGCGTTTCCGGACCTGGGGGCGCCCCGAGCCCTCCGCTGGGAACGCGGGAGAGCGGGCGCCGGGGACGCCCGGGACGCGGGGGGGGGGGCGCACCTGTCGGGCCCCGGCGCCGCGGCACCGCCCCGGGCTCGCTCGCGTCCACCGCTCCACAGGCGGCCCGGGCCGCGACGTGCCCAGGGCAGCGGGCTCCCCGCTCCGCTCGCTCGCCCCGAGAGCCGGGGCCCGGGCCCCTCTGCGGCTCCCTCCCCGAGGCCCCCGAGGCCCTGGAGCCCCTTCCCCTGCCCTGCACCGAAGGACGGAGAAAGAAAGTGGAGACTAGAACGCACCATGGTGAGGTCCCTCGGGTCCGGTCCCGCCGACGCTGGCCGCGCTCCCCGCCCCCGGTCCCCCCGCAGGTGGCGGCGGCCGGCGGCGGCTCCCGCTCTGCTCTTCGGCCTTTTGCCTCCGGTTCGGCGCAGCCCAAGTGTCGGGAAACCGCGAGAAACCTGCTGCGGAAAATCAGCTCAGTGTTGGAGTCTCACCCACCACGCCCAGATAGGGCAGGGCACGGAGTCCGGTCCTCCCCAGCCGCCCCGTCGCCATCCCAGCAGTTACTGTGCGGAGACCGAGACGAAGGGACAGGGACAAAGGAAGAGAAACCAAAAAAAAAAAGGGAGGGAACTCAGGGAAAATTTGGCTCACTTAAAAAAAAAAAAAAAAAAAAAAAAAAAACTCCGCTATGCACTGGTCCAGAAAAACTGTCGTTTTCAGTAGTTAAAACCTCCAACATTTCTGCTGAGAAGTTAACACCGCACAGCCGGGTTTTTTGTCCTGGTTTATAGGTTTAAAACCAATCTAAGGCTTTGCAAATGCAATTATTCGGTTGCAGAGCTTATACTGTCTTCCCAGTAAAGTCCCCACTCTGCTTGGTTCAGTGCATTTAATTATATTGGTTGAGTGTGTGTGTGTGTGTGTGTGTGTGTGTGTGTGTGTGAGAGAGAGAGAGAGAGTATTCTAGCACAAAAAAATAAGTTCTGATTTGAGTCAGTTTTCCGATTAAAAAAAAAAACCATTAGGCTATTTCATTTTGAATTCATAATTAATCCTGATTATTCTGTGACCCTTCTTCAAACCCCGGAACTCAAGCCAAGCATTCATGATTATCTGCAGTTCTTGTATTTCTCCCCAACCCAGCATATAATTTGGTCCCATGTTAGACTCACCACATATGCAGAATTTTCTCCCAGTCTTGCCTACTGCGTTCTGTTCTCCTCTTGACAAACATTGTGCAAATAAGCAAAGGACGTGGGGGGGGGGTGGATACATTTAAATGTAAAAAGGTATATTTAAGTGAACTTGGCCTTAGTTATCAGGCAAAAGTTCAGAGCTATACATATGCATTTTTTTTGGTTCCACCTTCTCTGAAACCTTCTCCTCTACTCCCAGTCCATGATAATGTCTTAATCAGGAGGGCTTTTGTCCTCAGAGCTCTAAGAACTTAAGACATAGAATAAAAAATAAAAATACTTACCCAGTGTTGCACTGTGCAGTCAAATTGCAGTAGGTGACTATGTCAGCCTTGTGTGATTGTCTCAAGTGACCTCGAGGAGGAATCAAGAACAGGAAACACTGGAAAACCAGGTAAGTAGAGTCACGCAAGCAATATTTTTAAACAATCAGATATGATAGGAACATAATGTGTTAAGATGACCCAAGGGCCTTTCTTGTGTTTCTGTAGGAAGCAGAAAACCTTAATTTTTACAACGTACTATATTTACAACTATATTACATTTTACACCTGTGTGGTATATATATATCTCACAACTGAATTGTACCTTGTGATGGCAAGTATTTAGGGAAATACTTGTAAGCACATATGTGGGTACTCTTTCCCTTTTGTATCTATAATCCCCTGTAGCTCACAAGCTTCGAAACAGTTCTGTGGAGCAATGTGAAATACTATGTCCCAGTCCTCAGGGAGACCATGAATAAAGGCGTTGACTAACCTACCAGGAGGCTGGCCTTCTTTCAGTACACATCACAATTGAAAGAGGATCTCCTACTATTTTTTTTTAAAGTAAATTCAATGATGTGAAAGCTCAGAGGAAGAAGAGATACATTCTGATAGGGGAAATACTTCATAATGAAGCAGCAATAGAGTTAGGCCTTAAAAATGTGGTCATTATGAAAAGATGAAATAGAGGAGATTTTTCTTTGTTTGGTTTTGTTTTCAGGCAGAGGGAAATGTGTGAGCAAGAGCATGGCGTTGAGAAGGCATGAAGACCAATATTCAAGAAACAGACTGATGCCATGAATTAGAAATATGAACTAAATGAGAAACAAAGAAAGTCTAGGAAGATGAAGTGGAAAGATTAGTTGGGGCCAAGTGGCCCCATTGACCTATCTTCCAGTTGCATGCACTATAGGCTTATATGAAAGCTGTTTTTTTTTTTTTTTTTTTTTTTTTTTTTTTTTTTTTTTTTTTTTTTACTAGCGTTACTCTTGGTATTCCTTTCATCCTGGAACATGACTTGCTTAACCTTTCTGCCTTCACCATCCTCATTGCCCATATCACACCCAAATCCTTCACAAGTACTACATTTAACCTCAGGAATCTCTGCCAGGGGCTACTGGGTAAACTCTCAGCTAAAGAGTGTGTGTAATCTCCTTCTCCCATCCTTTGTGTTGGTCAGGCAATGCGGTATGTGGGAAAAGCAACCAATCTCAGGTACTAGTGATCGTGAAACACGTGTTCTGAGGCACGTGGATGTTTGTTACACCCTGAAAAAGTGCTAAGAGTTCCTGATGTTAGGGAAGTAATCTTTGCAGCCTAAGTGGGATTCAGTAAAATTACTGTTGAGTGGATTAATGAGTAGATGAGTATTTCGTCATCTGCTGGATCCATATCCTGTCTTATAGATAATGTGTATGTTAATTTTTTTTTTTTTTAATTTATGATAGTCACACAGAGAGAGAGAGAGGCAGAGACACAGGCAGAGGGAGAAGCAGGCTCCATGCACCAGGAGCCCGACGTGGGATTCGATCCCGGGTCTCCAGGATCACGTCCCAGGCCAAAGGCAGGCCCCAAACCGCTGCGCCACCCAGGGATCCCGATAATGTGTATGTTAAAACCCACTTGACTCCACTTTATTGAGAACAGGAAAGTTGTCATGACAACTCAATAAAAAATGTTAACATGGACTAGTATTTGGTTTAAAGCGATCCTTGGTGATCTTGTCAGCTTTGGCAGAAAAGTTTAAATTTTGCTTCTCAAAACGCTTGTCTTGTTCTGCGTCTACAACTGACAAGTAGCACAAAAGCATTCAAATGCGTATTCTTCTCACGTTCAGAAATGACAGTGGCAACCCGTGAAGTGATCTGACTCTTAGCTACTCAGAGTGTGGTCCGCTTATCAGCAGGATCATCGTGACCTGTCTTCCTGCTGGAAATAAAGAGTTATGAACCTCACTCCAAACCTACACAATCAGAATATTCATTTAATAAAATCTTCAGTTGGTTCCTAGGTATGTTAAAGTTTGAGAAGCCCTGATCTAATATCAATGCATTAAGTATGCTAGATGTGGAAACGGGTTGTACGAATCTGTCTAAACCTAGGGATTTTTAGAACCAGCATATCCTTTTTTTTTCTGTGATATTACCACCAAATCAGTTTATATAAAGTCATGGGACTAACTGATTCATTTCTCCTGGCTTCTTGGTCTAGTTCATAAACCAAACATGAATTCATAAACCAAAGGGAATGGAGAGAGAATTGAGGATGGGGGCAATGCAGCAGGAGGAAAGACATGAGAAACAGTGACCATTATTGTGTACTCTCTTAATATGTCGGGGACAGAACGTCACTTTATTTTTTAGCAAATGGACAAACCACTTGACTCTACTGTTTATCAAAGCAGGGTAACTTGTCAAACACAAGAAAGATGACTTCATTATCTTTTTCCTCTTTATGACTCCTTTTCCCTCCTTTCCTTCTTAAGATGATTTTACTTTCAATTTGTTTTAAATACAGCTGGTTAGATAAACTTTACATTGCTAACTTGTCCTTCCTGGGACCGTGTTTAGTGGTCCAAACTGTCTCTTTTAGAGTGTGAAATTTCAGTTAGGAAGGGCAGACCATGTAAGGTTGGAGTCCTTAAATTTCAGGTAGCAGTTTGGACTCTAAGAGATTCTAATGATGACAGAAATGTTCACTCTGTTTTCTCAAACCAGTGGTGTTTGTTATCAGTAAATAGAGCAGTGTGCAGAATAATGTGCCCTCCCTGCCTTCAGATGCCCTGAAAAAATATGACTATGTTATGCTCCGAGGCACATGGCTAGGGGAAATTAAGGTCGCACCGAGAATGAAGATTGGTAATCAACTGACCTTGAGATAGGGAGGTTATCCCCGATAATACACGTGGGCACACTGTAATCCAAAGGGTGGTTATAAATGAAAACTGGAGGCAAGAGAGTCAGGGTCAGAGTCAGAGTGATGCAACGTGAGAAAGACTTGACCAGCAGTTGCTGGCTTGGACGATGCAAAGGGGTTATTACCAAGGCATGAGTGCAGCCTCTAGAAACTGGGTAAGGCTACAAAACTTAGGCTCCCTGAGAGCCTCCAGAAAAGAAGCAGCTCTGCCAAGGCTTTGGTTTTAATCTGGTGAGACTCACTTCAGAGCCTCAGTTTGTGTTAAGTAGCTAGGTTTGTGGTTGTTTGTAACAGCAGCAATGGGAAAGGAATGCAGATTTTGGTACTGGAGCCTGAGGTCCTAGTGTAATAAATACCTAGAAATGTGAAAGTAGCTTTGAAATGGGGCAATGGCAAAGCCTGGAAGAATTTTGTGGGGCATGATTTTTCAAAAGCCTTGGTTGCTTTGAATGTGCTGTTAGTGAGCAGATGTATGTTAACTCCGCAGGCGAGAACTCCACAATGTGATAGAGAAGTGGAAGCATGGTAGACAGATCCTGTATCATTCTAGAGAATACGGAACACGTCATAATCTGACTGCTGGTCGAATTAGGAAGTTGAAGATGCTGCCAGTGAGGACATAGCTGGAAATGAGGAATATGTTACAGGAAACTGGAGGAAAGCCTATGTGGAAGGAAATTCGGCTGAATTACAGTCTGCAGGTACCAGAAAGGAGGCATTTGGATGGTTAGTGGAAGAGATTTCTAAGCAAAGTGTTGGAAGGCATGGCTTGGGTTTTCCTTCTGCTTATTATAAAATGTGAAAGGAAAGAGAAATGGAAAGAACCATTAAACAAAGTGGAACCAGGATTGGCGATTTAGGAAATCTTCAGTTTATCTAGACTTTGAAAGATGCTGTGCCACCCTTTTCCAGGTAGACATAATGTCCCTATACTTGGATGACATGGAGAGAGGTTTTCTTTATTGATTCTCATATTTGAAAAATCTGCTGAACATACCGATAAGGGAGATCCCCCTATTTTAATTTCATGTCCTAAAGTCCTAGTCGTATTGACTCTTTTACCTCTATATCATTACACAATACCAGTAGTATTCTATGAATTGTGTTTCAAAAGGAGGCCAGAGTGATAGTGGTAGACCTCGATATGTTTACTGCTGTCGACTTCAGAAAATTGAAAAGAAAACATAGGGTGGAGACATTGACGTGGAAGTCCCTAAGATGAATGGGTTACTGGATACTGCAAAAAAGAGACTCGCAAAACGTACTCAAAGATATTTATTGAGTATAACTCTACCCAATAAAAAAATATTTCCTATGAGTAAAAACTGACACATTGAAAAGGAACAGCTCAGGCACACAAAGATATGATGTCTATAAAAACAACAGGAAAAGCCCACAGCTAAGGTTAATCTCTCATTCCAACTTAGTTCAAAACACACTTAGTTTTCAATATTGCTACTTCCACTGTAGCTTAGTCCCTACCCTCTACCCTGCTTTTACAAGATTTTTAAAGATTTATTTACAAGATTTATTTACAAGATTTATTTTTAAATTCCAAAATAATTGACCATATAAAGCCAGATTCTGTTTTCTGAGT
Source organism: Nyctereutes procyonoides (assembly GCF_905146905.1). Lineage (NCBI taxonomy): Eukaryota > Metazoa > Chordata > Mammalia > Carnivora > Canidae > Nyctereutes > Nyctereutes procyonoides. The sequence continues at coordinate 11,012,112 of NW_026575122.1, forward strand.
ATTTTATCTTTCTATTTTTTTTTTTAAATAGGAAAACTAATGCCAGCTTGCAACAAAGGTTATTTGGAGTTTGTAATAGCCCCAAATTGGAAACAACTCAAACATCCAGCAACAGATGGGTGGATGAGCAAATCATGGTATATTTGTATAATGGAATACCACTCAGCAATAGAAAAGAAGAAGCTGCTAATACATGAAATCACAAGGACGAATCTCAAAAACATTGTGCTGGGGGGGGGGGAGAAAGAAGGCATAAAATTGTACATATTGCATGATTCCATTTATATGCAATTCAAGAAAGGGCAAAGCTCATCTGTAATGACTGAGAGAAGCTTTGCAGTTGCCTGGAGCCAGGGTGGGAGCACGCCAGCAAAAGGGGCGCAAGTAAAGTTTTGGTGATAAAAATGTTCTATATCGTGATTGTGGTGGTGGTTATGAGGGTATATACAAGTATCAAAACTCCTCGAACTACACACTTAAAATGAGTGTGTTTTATTGTATCTAAATTTATCTCAATGAAGTTGATTTGAAAACAACATCGGCCACAACCAAAGTCATTGAAACAAGGATGAATGACTTCCAGGATTCTAACATTTTAATCGTCAAGAAGAATCATAATAGTTGGCATGGTAGGATGTTAAATATGTGCCAAACACAGTTCTAACCACTACGTGCATTAGGTCATCCTTTCCTTCCAGTAATCCTTTGAGGTAAGCATTATTATTATATTTACCTAACACAGGAAAAAATTGAGGCATAGGAAGATTAAATAACTTTCCTAAAAGCACACAGTTAACAAGTTGCAAAAGCAGGTTTCAGACTCGGGCCATCTGGCTCATAATCCTGAGGTATGAATCACTCTGGTTATCCTGAAAAGAGCTTCTTAATTATGTGAAATAAAGAGTCCTAGTTCAGACACATTAAATCAGACTGTTTGAGTACTGGTAGGTCCCAGAAACCTGCATTTTAACAAGCACCTGTAGTCCATTCTGATGGTTGAGTATGAAAACCAAATATTTCAAGGTAGTAAAGTTGTCTTACTGTGAATTCCTTGGACGGGTACCTATTCCTGACACAATTATGTAATAGGTTTGGGTTTTCAACACTTGCACTTCAAGCTGTTTATATATTCTCTTAAATTCTTTGCTTGACATTAGTTTAAGCTGCCAAGTAAGGAACGGAGAACATGAGTTTTGATAGCTTTATTTTTAATAGAATGGTTAACTAAATAGTAGTATGTAATTATGTATTTATAGAAAGGAAAAGAGAGATGAGAGGGAAGGAAGGAAGGAAGGAAGGAAGGAAGGAAGGAAGGAAGGAAGGAAGGAAGGGAAGGACAAAGCTAGGCAGATTACTGAAGAGGTAGGCAAAACATTGGAAGTATATTCAATAAAGCACTTTACAGAAGAAACTATTAAGGAAGATACACTCAAGTCATTTTCTACCAATTCTTCAAACGTCATAAAGGTTGAGTTGTTCCTGCTTCCTTTCATGGCAGGTCATGTTGAAAAGTAATCACTGATTAAACAAATGCCTTATACAAAGGGTTGGAAATTCTTTAACACTTTTTATCTCTAGGTATCAAATGTATAAGAGACCCCAGGGCTCCCTCCTTGGGAGCTTCCACCACAGGAGGACAATATTTCAGGGGGTTACTGGAGCTGGGTTAAAATAGAGTGTGCAAATATCACAGTTTAAATAGAATATTACTTGTAAAGGAAAGCATTTAGTCAAAATGATAATTTTTATATGCAAATATAAATATAAAAATATCTAAGCTACCCTTACATTTTAAGAGGAGCATTCCCAGGCAACATGACCTACCCATCTGTAGAGAAGAGAGCCTTCTGCACGCAAAGACATGTTTGTAATTTTTCAAATAATGGTCAAGGAAATGAAGAGGATTCTTTAGTCAGTAAAGCATCCTCTCTCCTTTTAAATATCATAACACAGAAAACCTTGTCTGCTTCCTCTGTTACTCTTTCATAACTTAAAGGTGCAAAATATGGTGTGAGAATAATCATGTGCCTCTCACTAAGCAGCCCAGCGGGAGCATGGCCTGGTGGTTTTCCCTAGTCTAACACAGGACACTCACCAACTGGTGATGTGTGCCTACTAATGAGCTAATGAGTGTGCAGCAGAAACATCTAATGAATGAGTATCAATTTTGCTTTTCATTTTCGATTTATTTCCGAAGCCAAGATATTTTCTTTAAGCTCTGCTTTTAAGAGTGTTTCACGTATGCTTCTCCTTCTGGGAGAACTGAAGCACATAGATTTCAAAACTGGGAAAAGCAGCCAGAGAGACTGAGATGCTCTTAAATGATAATCTCTCCAGACAGGGCCAAAAGGTATATCCTGTGCCATACGTTAAAAAAAAAAAAAAAAAAAAAAAGAAACTGATTTAAGTTTCAAAGTAAAGAGAGTTCTGTTTTGACATTTAAAAAATAGGCAAACTATGCATAGGCAGACTGGTTGAAGTCTCGTTTTGTGAACGTGACAGTTATGGCAGCTTTTATGATTATAAAATAATTTGTTTAAATGATTGGTGATATTACCGAAGGGCGATCGTGCCTTACCAAATCTCTTTCTTCTCACTTTTTAAAATATTCTATTTTGGTCTGATTATACAAGTAATGCAAGTAATAAAAGAGGCCTCCCCTTTCCAACACCATAGCAGATGTACAGAGAAACCCTTCCCGTGACAGCACACTTGACGATGCCCAAGAAAAAGTTAAACATGATTTTAAGGCTTAACTAGGCTGGATGTCTGGAAAGGGTAACACAAGCTGAAACCAGATGCAGTGAGAAAGAAAGACTTCCCAAGTAGGCAAGCACAGTAGTTGGCAATTGCTTTGAGGTCATGTGCCTACTCACGGTGGGGCCAGAGCTTGGGTTATTGGGCAACATGTTTGGGGGACCTAGACCCCAAAATGAAACACAACTAGGAAATGATAACACATGAAATAGAAATCTTGGAGGCGGTGTTTTCACAGGGTAAATTCTCTCATTAGATACTGACTCAGATTGAAGTATGGGGTAGAAACCAGATCTCCCCTAAGTATTCCTGGTGTCAGGAACTTCTATAGTTTGGGATTGGAAATTAATACAAACTCAATGGCTTGAAAATCTGCAGGCAGACCATTTATTTTAAAGTGGACGTACAATGGGAATGCTGCAGGAGCCTGGCAGGAGCAAGTGTCGATCCTCACTGGTGGAATTCCCTTAAAGAGAGTCTTCGGATAATTTCTACAGATAAAGTCCCAGGAAAAATGAGCCCATAATAAGGAAGTCCCCAAATACGTGAAGAATGCAACCACATACAGAATGGGAGAAGATATTTGCAAATGACGTATCAGATAAAGGGCTAGTTTCCAAAATCTATAAAGAACTTATTAAACTCAACACCAAAGAAACAAACAATCCAATCATGAAACGGGCAAAAGACATGAAGAGAAATCTCACAGAGGGAGACATAGACATGGCCAACGTGCACATGAGAAAATGCTCCGCATCACTGGCCATCAGGGAAATACAAATCAAAACCACAATGAGATACCACCTCACCCCAGTGAGAATGGGGAAAATTAATAAGGCAGGAAACCACAAATGTTGGAGAGGATGCGGAGAAAAGGGAACCCTCCTGCACTGTTGGTGGGAATGTGACCTGGTGCAGCCACTCTGGAAAACTGTGTGGAGGTTCCTCAAAGAGTTAAAAATAGACCTGCCCTACGACCCAGCAATTGCACTGCTGGGGATTTACCCCAAAGATTCAGATGCAATGAAACGCCGGGACACCTGCACCCCGATGTTTCTAGCAGCAATGTCCACAATAGCCAAACTGTGGAAGGAGCCTCGGTGTCCATCGAAAGATGAATGGATAAAGAAGATGTGGTCTATGTACACAATGGAATATTCCTCAGCCATTAGAAACGACAAATACCCACCATTTGCTTCAACGTGGATGGAACTGGAGGGTATTATGCTGAGTGAAGTAAGTCAATCGGAGAAGGACAAACAGTGTATGTTCTCATTCATTTGGGGAATATGAATAATAGTGAAAGGGAATATAAGGGAAGGGAGAAGAAATGTGTGGGAAATATCAGAAAGGGAGACAGAACATAAAGACTCCTAACTCTGGGAAACGAACTAGGGGTGGTGGAAGGGGAGGAGGGCGGGGGGTGGGGGTGGGTGGGTGACGATGAGGGGGATACTTGACGGGATGAGCACTGGGTGTTATTCGGTATGTTGGTAAATTGAACACCAATAAAAAATTAATTTATTAAAAAAAAAGAATGGAACCACAAATGACAGAAAAAACTCAAAAACTTAGAAGCCAGACAGACCTACAAGGACTACAACAATAGAAATTATTCAAAGAAGAATATAAAATAAGTATGTTTAATATATTTTGTAAAATAAAATACATTCATTGCATAAGAAAGGAACCAGAATATAAAACTTGACCAGTTTGAAATTAGAACCGAAAGGGACTTCCAGAAATAAAACTCTAATGATTGAAAATAACTATTCTGTTGGAAGAGTTAAATAGCACATTAGATAAAAATGAAGAGAATATTAATAAGCTAAAAAAATGGATCTAAAGAAATAACCACAATTTATAAAAGGAGTTGGATGAAAATATGAAAGACAGGTGAAGATTTATGAAGGATATTACCAAGAAGGAGTAGAGAATTAGTACGAAGAGGATTTTTTTAAAGATTTTATTTATTTATTCATGAGAGACACAGAGAGAAAGAGAGAGAGAGAGAGAGAGGCAGAGACACAGGCAGAGGGAGAAGCAGGCTCCACGCTGGGAGCCGGATGCGGGACTTGATGCTGGGACCCCAGGACCATGCCCTGGGCCAAAGGCAGGCACCAAACCACTGAGCCACTCAGGGATCCGGAGGGGGATATAAAAAGGGACACCTGCTAAGGTTTTCCAGAATGTAATCCAATCACCCACACTCTTCTTAGTACAATTCAAAAAGGATAAATGCAATTTTTAAAAAATCTGCTCATAAAACATCGATGAAATAACCAAACCAAAGGTAAAGAGATCTCCAAAGTGACCAGAAAAATTCAGATCACCTACAATGGAATGACAATTAGTTTGACTCTCAATTTTGCTAGCTTCTTAATAGAAACAATTGAAGGTAGAAGAAAATAGACTCTTACTTTCAAGGCACTAGAACTGTATATTCGATAAAATTGTCTTGGGAGAACTGGCAGGCAGGGTGAAAAGAGGGTGATTTTTACAACCATCATCTTATAAATGAAAGAATTTATAAAGGTGTACTCCATTTAAAAACTTTATTTGTTTGCTTTTAAATAGACTCTATGGTAGGCATGGAACCCAACAGGGGCCTTGAAATCACCACCCTGAGATCAAGACCTGAGCTGAGATCTAGACTATAATCGACTGAGTCTCTCAGGTGCCCCAGTTATACCCCGTTTTTAATAGAAATTTTTTTTTTTTTGGAAAACACAGTATTTCCAGTCAGATGATCTTAAAGGAAGACAGAAGAAAGAGCAAAAGAAAAATAGTAAACATGAAATATGTTTAAGGTATATGAACAAAGGAATTGATTGCTAAATTCTATTTTATTTTAAGAACTTCCTTTTATTAAAGACACTTTAAAGAGAGTAAAGAGACAAGATATAAAGAAACTGAAGTTATTTGCAACACATACTTAAAAATGGATGAATAGTTTTATAAATAGATGGATTTGTTCACATACCTTATATCTTTCTGTATTCATTCTCAGGAATTTGGGTCCTAGAAAATGAGTTACTGGGATGCCTGAGTGGCTCAGCGGTTGAGCATCTGCCTTTGGCTCAGGGCGTGATCCTGGGATCCAGGATCGAATCCCACATCAGGCTCCCTGCATGGAGCCTGCTTCTCTCTCTGCCTATGTCTCTTCCTCTCTTTGTGTCTCTTGTGAATAAATAAATAAAAAATCTTTTAAAAAAATGAGTTACTTTATACTTAGCAATGTCACTTGCCAGATCATTTCATAAGTTTTAATAAATTTATAATATGAATTTTGTATAAAGGATATTCCTCTGCTTGCTTTTATTTAATTTTATTTTAATATTTTAAATTTTTTTGCTATTAATTTAATTAGAGATTTATGTTAAACATTTTCATGAAAAGCGAATTTCAAACTATATTAGCTTTATAAATGATTTTTAAATATCTTATCTATCTGATATTAAATATCTATCTTATTTGGTCATTATCACTACCACTATCTCTTATTTTTTGAAATGTCAGTTTATACTCTTTGCCCTTGGTTAAAGTATTAGTGCTTTTTTCCCCCTGGTTCACTTGAAGGAGTTGCTTATATATTTAAAATATTCATCTGAGGGATACCTGGGTGGCTCAGTGGTTTAGCACCGCCTTCGGCCCAGGGTGTGATCCTGGAGATCCTGGATGGAGTCTCACATCGGACTCCCTGCATGGAGCCTGCTTCTCCCTCTGCCTGTGTCTCTGCCTCTCTCTGTGTCTCTTATGAATAAATAAATAAAATCTTTAAAAATTAAAATATTCTTCTGAAATGTCAGAATTACCAACCCTTAAATTGAATTCTTCTTGATTATAATTACAGGCAACTATGGGGGATTTAATGATAAGTCAAGAGACAGAATGCTGTCCAGGACTGGGCTGATTTTTTTTACCCCTTTCAACTTAGTTATAGAACTTCTGGTGACTATAGTAGGATAATGAAGAACACAGCTGGAAGACTAGTCAAAAAGGACAAGGACTTATTTAAAATTAAATATGCATGCTCTGTTTCTTCTTACTGCAATTAGAGCCAGCCTTTTTTTTCTCTGTTAACTGACACTCAGGAAAAATGAAAAACATTTTCTCAGATTCATTCATTCATTAAAATATTTTTATTGAGTAGCAATCACACAACAGGTACCGCTCTAAAAACTGGAGATTCGACAGTGTGATAAAGAAGGATCCTTGTTGTCATGGAACTTTTACCATGATGGGCAATTTAAAAAGATTAACTAAGGCATGGGGGTGGCTCAGTTGGTTAAGTGCCCAATTCTTGTTTTCACCCTAGGCCATGATCTCAGGGTTGTGAGATGGAGTGGGCTCCTCACTGGGGATGGAGCCTGCTTAGGATTCTCTCTCTCTCCCTCTCCCACTGCCCCTCCCCGCCCAAGAAAGGGAGAGAGGAAAAGAAAAAAAAATATTTAGGGTGTTAGATGGTGATTTGTATAATAAAGCAGAGAAGGATGATGGAGGTGAGGTGGTGAAGAGGAGGTTCAACTGTTTATTCAACCACTAAGATTTTTTTTCCTTTCATATCTCAGCTATCAGATATTTAAGTTCTATTATGACCACCATATCCAAATCTTTGTCTTCAGGAAGACAGAAATCACTTTTTGCATTTCGAGCAGAGAGAGGTGCTAAGAGAAATATTGGAAGATCTCAAGGAGGAATGTACAGATCAGAGGAAGATAACACTGATGATGTTAACTGCCTTTAGTGTGCGGGTGGCTGAGCCAAATCTCATGAGTCACTTTGTCAGTTCAGGTGCCAGCTGTTGCCAGAGGGAAATAGCACTTCTCTTTTTCTCTGCTATCTAAAGCTCACAAATTCAAACTAAATCCTATTGGTGAGGGATTCTGGGAACTATAGTTTCCATGTTCCCACTTGCATTCCAAGAATACATGAAGGGGCAGGGCTGATGCTCAATTGATAAGACTCTGGTATAACAACAGAGTTTGAAATAAATTCTTGCAAATATTGTATAAGTGTATTTTTGTCCAATTAGCCCATACAATATATTTGCTGTAGGATATTGAATCTACTTTGCTAAGGTGTAAATAAACCCACCAATTTTGAGTTAATTAGCCATAATTTCAGAGCACAGAGATAGTATTAGAAAAAGAGCCTGTGACTCATGTCCCTGGGCCTGAGAGGCATAGGAAATGCTTCCTGGAGCACAGAGGAGATGCAAATCATGTGAGATTGGCTTTCAGAGGAGACTATCTTTGAAAATGTCCCTGGATTTACAGGTTAGAGAACATGACAGCTCAGAAAACCAGGTGTGGAAACTGAACCTGGGGAGAAAGGGGATCATCATGGCAAATGACCTAAATTGATTCCTGTATAAAGTGTTGCCAAGGATTGAAGGGCTCCACACTGTTGTGTCAGATAAAGGCAGAGTGCCTAGTATTAAAGTGGTCAATGATAATGCTCCAGAGCACACCTTGCAACCTGGTTTCTTATCAGCTTTGCGTTTGCATCAGACCAGGGGAGCAAACTTGAATTTTCAAAAAAATAAAAATAATATCTGCTACTATAACACCTATCAGGTGATTCAGTTCGATTGTTTACCTTTGGTGGGGAGTTTCATAGCTAACGGCAATGCCAGTACAGGACTGTCAGTCTAGAAAAGGAACTTGCTCCATTATTTGAAGAATTGAGACAAGTTGTGGAAGTTTCTTAATCTGACAGTGATTTTGATGTACACCCTATTGTCAGTATAACAGACACAATATCAATCCAATAATCTTTAGATCACAATAATATTTGTATCCATGTATTCAAGAACGGGCTCCTTTTCCACCTTACACTAAAGAATCTATAGATATAATTTGCAGACAGATTGTTATTTTTTTCTTGTATAGAGTCTTTCCTTATTTAGAGAGCTGAGGATACCACAGAAATGGTACATTACGGATCCCATGAAGTTAGCCCAAATATGCATGAGATTCTATTCAGTGGGTCAGAATCAAAATAGTGCCTGATCCACTCGAGCCTTTAAGTGCTCCTTATTATATAATATCCCCTGGAGTGCAGAATGGAAGCAGATCCTTCTTATTGCAAATAACAATAATGAGGGCATATTTTTCTTTATATTGTTTTATCTCTCTATATTGAATGTAAGGAAGATAAAATGGCTTAGTAAAAGTAATAGAATCAGTACAACCATGGAAGGAAGGAAGGAAGGAAGGAAGAGAAGAAGAAGAAGAAGAAAGAAGAAGAAGAAGAAGAAGAAGAAGAAGAAGAAGGAAAGAAGAAGGAGAGAAAGAAAGAAAGAAGAAAGAAAGAAAGAAAGAAAGAAAGAAGAAAGAAAGAAAGAAAGAAAGAAAGAAAGAAAGAAAGAAAGAAAGAAAGAAAGAAAGAAAGAAATGAACGAGCAGCTCAGAGAACATTGTAGAGATGAGGAGTTGAGACTGAGAGGAAAGATAGCTGTATTGCCATGTCCTTTATGAAATGTTTGGTGTATCAAGAAAGTTTAAAGCATCAAGGGCAATATTCATTAATTTCACATATTGAAATATTCTACCATTTCAAGAGATAAACTAATGCCATTAAAGATAATTCTTTAATTAATTAAGTCTTTCACTTGATTCAACAATATGTCAATAGTTGTCTATTAACCTAACTTGGGAATTATTATTTTTTTAAAGATTCTATTTATTTATTCATGAGAGAGAGAGAGAGAGAGAGAGGCAGAGACACAGGCAGAGGGAGAAATAGGCTCCACACAGGGAGCCCAACGTGGGACTCGATCCCGGGTCTCCAGGATCACGCCCTGGACCGAAGGCAGGCTCTAAACCACTGAGCAACCTGACCTGCCCCGGGAATTATTATTATTATTTTTTAAAGGGATCTAATTACGGCCCTCCAGGAGTTCACAGATTAAAAATGGAAAGGAAAATTAAAAAATAATCGCACTACAGGAATACAAATGCTATTATAGAAATGCTCAGAGAGTACTTTAAGAACCCATGAAGGGTCATGAACCATTTCAAAGAGTCGATTATGTTTGAATTAGAATTTGGGGCTGTCCAGTAATTTTCTTAGTGGAAGTGTAAATTATTATTCCAATTTTACCGACTAGAAATTGAAGCTCAGAGAGATTAAGTAATTTGTAAAGTCATACAGTATCTAACATGGTGTCTGACACAGAATAGGGACTCCTAATATCAATATTCATTGAATGGATGGAAGGATGAAGGGTGATTTAGTGTCCAGCAAAATGAGGATGCAGATATTATTGTATTTACTGAAGATTTCTAGGGTTTATATTTTCAAATTTCAGAAAATGCTTAGAGCTTGATTCAGACCAATCTTTTTTAAAGATTCATGATGGGGATGGATGCCTGGGTGGCTCAGAGGTTGAGCATCTGCCTTTGGCTCAGGTCATGATCCTTAGGTCCTGGGATCATGTCCCACATCCCTCTCCCTGTGGGGAGCCTGCTTCTCCCTCTGCCTGTGTCTCTGCCTCTTTCTCTGTGTCCCTCATGAATAAATAAATACAATCTTTAAAAAAAAGATTCATGATGTATTTTTTAAAAAAAGACAAAATTCTTAATGTGACAATTACCTAGCAAATGATACCAACAATAAGATAAAGAACAAAGAAATTGAACTTGCTTAAAGGGCATATGTAATTATGTTAAATGATCATAACAAAGGAAATCAAGATGTCAAGGGAAAAATCTTTCAAGAAAATTCACAACCATATTCATATACATTTTAATTATGGTTTTATATAATTCAACAAATACTATTAAGAATCCCAGATGCATTCTATCTACTTTCCCCATAAATTTGTAATCTAAGATAGAGATCGAATAGGTAGGAACCAACTTAGACTATTGCTTTTACAGAATCATTATTTTAGCCTAGTGGTCATGGAAAGGAAATAGCTGGTGCTGGGCACTTTGATGAGTTATCAAGTAAAATTAATTATTTTAATCATAGTGGAACAGCAAGAGCATTTTTTTATCCTATTGCCTATATCTTTTTCTTCTACAAATAATGAGTATTTTTTTATGATTTATTTATTTATTCATGAGAGAGAAAGAGGCAGAGACATAGGCAGAGGGAAAAGCAGGTCCCTCGAGGGGAGCCCGATGTGGGGCTCCATCCCCAGACCTGGGATCATGCCCTGAGCCAAAAGCAGATGCTCAACTGCTGAGCTACCCAAGTATCCCAATAATGACTATTTTCTTTTTGGTGTTAAAAATGGGTAAGTTAAAGTAACTAGAAATTTTATATGTTAAAGAACAATTGTTGCTAGATAGAAAAACATAATAGTAGTAGTAAAATTGTTATGTCTTAATTTTCCCTTCTTAATGCAAAGTGAAATTGATGCATTTAATAGAATTATTTTTAAGATCATTAAAACCATCAGCGGGAATGTGGAAATAACTTATAATGCAAGATAATTTGACATACTTGGTAATAAACTTCGACTGACATTTCTGTATGGAAAATGAGTAAAATAGGTGGTTATAATTAGCAAATAAAAAATCTTGGCTATATTAAATTATTCAAAAATCAGAACTGATGATGGGCCTTAGGTTGGCAGGATGACTTGTCTAAATAGAGGCATATATGAGAATGAAAAGAGTACTAACAATTATTATGTTGGGATGGTAGACATAAAACAAGAATTTTCCTGGGCCAATTATCCCTATCTCCTTCCTCCATCAATAGGATGTGCCCTATTGATGTGCACCCCCCCCACCTCCCATCCCCTTCAACATGATGGGATTGTCCAAGGATACATTTTACTGAACACAAACCCTCTGCTCACTCAACTCATATGCTCTTCTAGACTTTCAAATATTGCAAATTTGGAACATTGTTTTAATTTTCCATCTCTCCGGTCTTATTATGGAGGGTTCTCTCATCTCCCATCCCACTCAGATGTCTTCCTCCATCTCGACAATGTCAAAGTCCTCATGTACCAGTTAGCCATATTATTCTTGCCTATGGTTTTAGCTGTCAGATGAAGTAAGGAAATTAGCAGCAGCTACATGTACTGCATAAATGTGGCTCATAGAGATTTGGGGCATTGTGGTAAATGGATCTGAGGAAAAGGAAGACAGAGGAACAATGGTCTCTGGAGAATGGGATTTTCTGTGTTTGAAGTCACAGTTGTGGGTCACGGAGAGTGAGAAAAATTGAAAGGAGTTTGGAATATTTTTTGTAATATTAAGGAAGAAAAGGTATCAATATTAGTTACTTTTATAGATACCAGAAAAACAATAAAGGAGGAAGTGAAAACTAATATGGCTTTGTGGTTATGCAAATGAAACAGGTGATCTAATCTGATGCCAGGACTTCCTTTCAGTTTTGGTAAATCACAATGCAGTAGATTAACTGTTGACATATTATTAATATCATTACTTTACTAATTTGATTGTAATTTTTATCTTCTGTTACTTCAGTAAAAAGAATACTGTAATTTGGAATGCTGCTGGCTATTAACTCTTCTCAGATTTTCATTAATTTCCAGTAAGTTATTGGTGTTTTACATTGAGCCACTCAGTTAACTTTTCAAAGATTTAAAATTATCCTTGTGAGCTCTTATTTATAACTATTTCATGGTTAGCGACTTGACATAGGGCAGGCACATCAATTTTTTTCATGAGACTATTAGCAAAGTATAAGCTTTTCAGCACATAGTGTTTTTTCATTTTCCTTCGGGGTGAGATGAGGGTGTGGTTGAGTCATCTCTGTAGCTTCTGGTTACAAGGTTTTTGTCGTATGAGTATTGTGAAGACATTTGAAGAGTTGGGATAAAAATCAGAAAAACTATATTCTTTCTCATTTCTCTCATATGTGTTAGAAATAGGCGTGCAAAAATCTAAAGAAGACATCTTCCATTAAGCAGAAAATAAACATCAGAACTTCAAGTGCATGTAATTTAATCTTGGGTAAAATTAGGTTGGCAAGAGAGGGTAAAGCTTCAAAAACAGACATCTTTAACAGAAGTAAAATAGTAACTGATGCTAATTCTATGAGAACATGTAAAGCAAAGTGCTGGATGAATATTGTCTAGAAAATATTTTTGGCTAGAAAATATTTGTATACCCGTGTTTTGGCCTTTTTTGGCTAGAAAATATTTATATACCTGTGTTCATATAACAAGTATAATTTATGTCTACCTGAATTTTCTGTCCAAAAGCTGTTTTATTTTAATTGTATTCCCTAAAAGAGGCAAAGAATAGTGCTATTATATGAACTATCTGTTTTAATACTTTCAAGAAAATTGAGAAATAATTTTGAGAATATGATTTTTTTCTGTAGAAAACTTTACTTGTTCACTTAGCTATAAACTATGTTTGTCTTAAGAAGGGCACTTCACTCACCAACTCTATGACACTTATATAATGATTATTAACTCATCACTCCTTTTAATTAACTCAACCACCATAAAAAGGTGGTGCAGTGTCCTTTACAAATAGGAAATACTTAACAGTAATTCTCCTTGTGAAAAGTGAGTTTTGGAAGAAAATAAATGTGATGCTATTTGATGAATATTATAACAGAGTATGGGATCTCAAATTCCCATGACGCTTTGGAACCATGATTTGGGGACAGTTAAGGGTGATGGAATAAAACTTGCTTTGTAATTCAATCTTTTTTTCAAGCGTAGATAATTCTTCCTCCACCAGGTTTTCTTTCAATAGGGCAGGATAACACTTTGAGGTTTTGGCGGGGAGTTTTTCTGTGGTTGTCTTTAAGATTTCATTTATTTATTTGACAGAGAGCACAAGCAGGGGGAGCAGCAGAGGGAGACTGGAGAAGCAGGCTCCCTGCTGAGCCTTTTTCCTGATCAATGTGGGGCTTGATCTCAGGACTCTGGGCACCTGACCGGAGCTGAAGGCAGACGCTTAACCAACTGGCTGGCACCCCAGGATAACACTTTGTACACCTTCTCTGTTCTCTTTCAGAGAGGAAGGAGCAGTTCAAATAACAGTGATTATTATGACCATTAGATAATTCAAGAAGAGGCATGTTTTAAACTTTCTATAACAATGCAAAACTGCAGTAAACATCACCCTGAATTAGTAAAACATTAGCATCAGATTCTTAGTCAAAATTTTCTGATGTCTTCCACTATAAACTTTATTTTTAGAACTTTCTTTATTTAATCTTGGTTTTATTCCATAACTAAGTGGAATGAAACATTCTAAGGCAATACAATTTCCTATGCCTGATTCTCTAAAAAATTATTTAAATTTCCTGGTAAATTGAATAGTTGTACAAAGCACTAAGGTGCCCCCTTCCCCTGTCTTAACAGAAATTCAGTGAAAGAATAAAAGTATTTGTATAAATGTCTATTTTTATTGTGGGCATTTTGAGTGCGTGCTTGGAAGAGTGTATTTTTGTGACAATAAAACAATTATCGGGATGCTTTAACTCTTTTCTTAGGTCATAAGCCATGAATTTCACCATATTGAGAGGCAAAGTTTATTCATCATAACACAAGAAGGAAGGTATCACAATTATCCAGAAGCTTAGACTGTCTAGAGAACAAAATTAATTCACTCCAATCCCCAACATTAATCTTCTTAATCAACTAAGCAGTGTTGAATCACTATATTGTACACACAAAACTAACATAACACTCCATATTAACTATACCAGAATTAAAATTCATAAAAATTTTTAAAAATGAAAATAAATAAATTTCAGCAAATGAGCACAAATGAGCATTCGCCTGAAGATAATTTGAAATCTCCTTTAGAACTGGAGGGTAGGGGATCCCTGGGTGGCGCAGCGGTTTGGCGCCTGCCTTTGGCCCAGGGCGCGATCCTGGAGACCCGGGATCGAATCCCACGTTGGGCTCCCGGTGCATGGAGCCTGCTTCTCTCTCTGCCTGTGTCTCTGCCTCTCTCTCTCTGTGTGTGTGACTATCATAAATAAATAAAAAAATAAAAAAATAAAATAATAATAAAAAAAGAACTGGAGGGTATTATGCTGAGTGAAATAAGTCAATCAGAGAAGGACAAACATTATATGGTCTTATTCATTTGGGGAATATAAAAAGTAGTGAAAGGGAATAAAGTAGAAAGGAGAAAAAATGTGTGGGAAATATCAGAGAGGGAGACAGAACATGAGAGACTCCTAACTCTGGAAAACGAACTAGGGGTGATGGAAGGGGAGGTGGGCTGGGGGTGGGGGTGACTGGGTGACAGGCACTGAGGGGGGCACTTGACGGGATGAGCACTGGGTGTTATTCTATATGTTGGCAAATTGAACACCAATAAAAAATAAATTTATTAAAGAACTTACTCCTCTTTTATATATTAAAAAGAGAACAAGGTAAATATCATTGATGTTAGTTCTTTTATTGTTCATTTTTATTATTATTCAACTACATTCATACTCCTGCAACCTAAAGATGGGGCTATAGAATCCTAAATCTGTAGACCATCTTTTCCCGCATCCATCTTCTGAGAATCACCACATGAATTAGTTTCTTGAGCTACTATAACACAGGATCACAAACCTGGAAGCTTATAACAACAGAAATGTCTTCTCCCACTGTTCAAGAGGCCAAGAGTTTGAAGTCAAGGTGTTGGTGGGCAGGCTTTGAGGGAAAACCCCTTCCATGCCTCTGAGTTTCTCCTTACTGAGAAGGAGCAATGCTTGACTTTCCTTGGCTTGCTGCTGCATCCCTTCGACCTCCGTCTGCATCTTCATGACTTCTCCCTCTGTGTCTCCATGTCTTCTTTTCCGTCACTGATAACGATATTTGTCTTTGGATCTAGGGCTCATCCTACTCCAGGAAGTTTTTTTTTTTTAATAATAAATTTATTTTTTATTGGTGTTCAATTTGCCAACATACAGAATAACACCCAGTGCTCATCCTGTCAAGTGCCCCCCTCAGTGCCCGCCACCCAGTCACCCCCACCCCCTGCCCTCCTCCCCTTCCACCACCCCTAGTTCTTTTCCCAGAGTTAGGAGTCTTCCATGTTCTGTCTCCCTTTCTGATATTTCCCACTTATTTTTTCTTACTCCAGGAAGTTCTTATATTGAGATCCATATCTTATTTACATCTGCAAAGACCCTGATTCCAAATAAGGTCACATTCTGTGGTTGCAGGTAGACCTGTCTTTGGGGGTCTATGATTCAACCCACTACGCCAGAGTTATCAACAATTGGACAGTTTTCATGTAAACTCTAGTTTGCATGAAGTTTCGGTTGAGGGATTTTGGAACTGTCTTGTCATAAATACAAGAAACCAGGAACTAAGAAAACGTGACATCTAACTCTACCCCATTCATCTCTAAGATTCTGTAATTGTGGTAATAGTTACATTATGCCATTTGCAGTATTGATGGTCTTATGAAATTATCACTTCATTTTGTGCTGTACACAAACAATAGAAATAAAATCTACTCTTTATCTTTTCCTTTTCGGTGGATTTAGTTTATTATTCTACTGGAAAGATCAACGTCATTCTAAGAGATACTCTCACAGAATACCATAATTTTAAAGAAATTAATCAGCTTTGAATAAACAAGGGTCATAACATTTAAAATGCGGAAAGACCAATATTTACCAAAAATCAATATGCTAATTATTACAATATATTTCATATAAAATATATACTCAAAGTGAAAAATGGGTAATAACTTTAAAGAAATTATATTAAAATGTAAAAAAAATAATTATGGTGATGTCAAATCTCAGGCCTGAGCTTTATTTTGCAGCATATTTTGGTTTTTGGATTATTTAAAAATAGATAATTTTCTTATAGATTTCTTTGGGAATAAAATTATTACTTTAAAAATCCCTAAAATTCTAATTAACCAGGGAAATCTTGGCAAAGGAATTTATCTGGAGCAAAGTTGAGTTTATTCTAAAGCTTCCATTTATATTGATATGATTCCTCATGTGTCAGCAGAGGTCCATATCTATCTCTATTTATAATATGTATTAATATATATTTTTGCCACATTTGCTGATCTTTAAATAGTATAAACAAATCAACTACTGATGCTGTGCTCACCATAGAGTGATTGATATTTCTTATTCAAACCACTTGTTATACAAAACAAACAAACAAACAAAAAAATCTCCTTTCTGGACTCACAGCTCACTCTTGTGTGTGTGTCTCTGTGTACTATGTACATATGTATACATATATATGTTTGTATGACTATTTAATTAACATTTTCTCCAATAAAATATTAAACTTCACCAAAGCTTTGCCAGAATGGTTTTTAGCCACTTTTTTCTTAAACTGTATTTCTGCAATTATCTTTGAAGTAACCTTTTAATTTTTTCCCCGGTTACAGTAGTTTTCTTAATCGTTCTTGTTTAAAAGCATATTCCCTTAATGTATTACCAGAGAGTCAGATTAATGATTTATTTCTTTCACATTGTTTTTTCTTAGGCTGCTAGCATTTTTCTGTGCACTTTAAATAGCAGTCATGGTCAAATAGTTGATTTTATAATCTGAGTTGTGGTAAAGTGGTCATTTGTGTTAAAATGAATTTTTGAACCTTCTCTTGGTCAACTTTTAAGTACTTATATTAACCCTTTTAAATATTGGGCAACTTTATATGCTAATGAAAGATTAAATTTGATGAAAAAGTCAAAAGCTGGTTACAAATTGCTTTTGATTGTTTTAATATCTTTTGTTATATATGAAAGCATTCCAACTTAAATTCTAATTATCTTTATTGGGATAATTAGTTTTCAAAGGCATCTCTAGACAAAGTGGTTTCCACTAAAGTGAAAAATCTATCATACAGTAAACCATAATCCAAAAATCATCATCCAAGAGCACAGAGCCTGTGAACTTTTTTATTGGAAGTAATACCAATAGATGCTGGCTCGCCCTCTGTCGGGGTGCTGGGTTGTGCTGGGAAGGTACTTAGGAAAGGTGACATCTAACTGTACCCCATCCATCTCTGAGATTCTGTAGCTGTGATAATATATTTTGGCTATGTAAGCGTTTCAATATCATCTTGAGATTCAATAGAACATTCATTTATTTATTATTTAATAATAATGCAACATAAATTTATTGGAGAAAAAACGATCAACATAGAGAAACTTGAAAATTAAAATCTCATGTAACATTCACCATTCAGAACAAACCTGTGTAATATTTTGGCAGATATATTCTCACTATGTTATTCATTCATATGCCTACCATAAAACTTCAAATAATGTGGAAATCAAACCATATTTTCCTTCTTAAAATGAGATTATATTCTTCTTACTATTAATTTCTCTAAATATTTCTAAACATTCATGAGTAATTCCTGTGGATAAATTCCCAGAAATATAACTGTTAGATCAAAGATTGTTACTGTTTTTAGCCACAGTTGTTTTTTAAACAACTTACACATTTTGAAAGAACGATTTTTTTTTGTAGCATCAGCAATAGTCTTCATAGGGCATTTGAAGCACAATTATCATGTATACTTAATGTTGCCATTATAAGTATATAATTTATTATTGAGACAAAATTTTGGAATAAAACCAAAGCAAGAAGTCTCTGGACAACTCTTGTTCAGGACCCATGCTGTGTAAAGTGCCACAATATGTTTCTGCGTATGCCATCAGAAGGCACAGGGAATGGAACAAGTTCAAGGCCTATGGGGTTTCAGTATTCTTGGAACAAAATATAGTCTGTGCAATGCTCTTGGAACACTTATAAAATGACATATGATAACTAAAAAGGAAATAAAGCAGATTTGGAAAACTCTCTGGACATACTAATTTCCTTAATCTGAATCGTGCCATTTTAAAACCATGTCTAGTTTTCTAAAAATTTGTAATCTTTATTTCGTTTTGCCTTTCCTGACATGTACAAATCAAAAAAAAAAAAAAAAGTAAAAGATAAGCCCAGGGTTGTCTTGACACCATTTTGCCTAAAGAACAGTGAATCTACACTGGCTTTTGTCAGTTGGAGCTAGGACAGAATTAAGCTGTAAGGCCTTAAATTTTCCATTGTATGTAATGCATGATCTCTCCTAGGCATCTAGAATGATACTAGTTATATAACATTCATTGGAGAATTGGGCTTACTTACACGGAATACTGGTGAGGAAAGGCTGTCCTACGAGATTCGAGTGCCTGCGTGATCCAAGCACAGGACTAAGGCACTAGAACAGCATGGCCACATGGAGATGATGAGGTCACGATGTCAGCACTGCTGGATGCCATACATCGAGGGTGAGTAGGGAGCAAGCAGGCTCTGGAAGCCTGGCCTGATTTTCACCAAAGGAACTGGTATTATTTCTACTTGCACAATGGCTTGCCCCTGTGCTTGCCCCAGCCCAGTATAAAGAATATCCTTAATTATGGGATGGAGAGACATGATCTGTGAAAAGGTCAAGTAGCATGTCTTGTTTATCCCTAGGGCTGGGGCACAGCAAGGGTGCACCATCAGAACTCAGTAAATCTGGTGCAGAGGACAATAAACTGTCAGATAACTTAATTCTGCAGTTTCCACGAACTGAGCCTCTGTTTCTCCATATATAAACTAGAGAACATGATTCAAAAGATTGCCTCAAGGATAAAATCAAATAATGCTGGTAAAGATATTTTTGTGAACTTTAGAACTCTGAATAAGGAATGTATTAGAAAACAGCTTCCAGTGGGGCCACTTCTCAAAAAAGAGAGTAAGTTAACATTTTATTAGACTGGCTAAATTGCAGTACACATTTCCACACTGACATGCTATTGTATAATCAAGGACAAGTAATCTGTACCATTAAAATGTAATTTTTCCCATGAGATTCAAAAATATTATTTTAATTTTAAATGGAAAAAAATGAATCCCATAAAAACCTTATTTTCCAAGAATAGCTTTGTTCCAAATAGGTTGTCCTCAGTTGGCTTAAGCAATCTAAAGTTGACCGGTTTTATGCTATTGGAAGAATTTTGAATTGGATTTATGACAAATTGGTAGGCATATTGATATATGAAAGCTGGCATTTTGGATGTAAAGGGAATATCACTATTGCAAAAGAAAAACTTCAGAGATTATATATATTACTAGATCCAAAAAGTGTCTTCCACAGACCCTCTCAAATTCAGTTTTTAAAAAGCAAATAATTTTGTTTTCAGAGTAATAAATGCCTTTATCTCATATATTTAATTTTTACTGAAGACTTAAACAAAGAAGACGTTTATGTTTAGCAACATTATCTAATCCATACTTGTTTAGCTAAGCATTGTGATCTTTTATGAAAATTTTAACATTTTAGAATTTGAATGTGATAATTTTTTAAAGAATTTTTTCAGAACAGGTTTAAGCTCACAGAAAAGTTGAAAAGAAGGTACAGAGATTTTATCTTTAAAAAAAAAAGATTTATTTATTTATCTGAGAGAGAGAGCGAGCACGGGGAGGGACAGAGGAAGAGGAAGAGAATCTCAAGCATACTCCCCACTGAGTGCAGAACCTGACCTGGGGCTTGATTCAGGACCCTGAGATCATGACCTGAGCCAAAATCAAGAGTCTGATGCTTAGCTGACTGAAGCGCCCGGGCACCCCCAGAGATTTTCATATACCCTTGTGCCTACAGATGCATAGCCTCCCCATTATCAGCATCCCCCACCACGGTGGTACATTTGTTATAACTGATCAACCAACATTGACACATAATCTGCAAAGTCCACAGTTTTACTGGGGTTCACTCTTGGTGTTGCATATTCCATGGGTTTGGACACATGTGTAACGACATGTTTTTGTTATTATGGTATCATACAGGGTATTTTCACTGCCTCTTTGCTATGCCTTGATAGATAATTTAAATTATTGGACAGTTATTTTAAAGAGATACATCAGGGGTGCCTGGGTGGCTCAGTCAGTTGGGTGTCAGATTACTGATTTCAGCTTAGGTCATAATCTTGGGGTCCTGAGTTTGAGCCCGGTATTAGGCTGGGTGTGGAACCTGTTTGAGAGTCTCTCTCTTTCTCCTTCTGCCTCTCCTTCCCTCTCTATTTCTAAAAAAAAAAAAAAAAAAAAAAAAAAGAGGCCGATCAGTACCATTCTTTTGTCTGACATCTGAAAATGCATCATGTCAGTTTTCAACAGCTATTGTTGAGAATGGAATAATAGAATTTTGAAGCAAGAAGAACTAAAATTTTAAGCACTTAAAAATTCTATACCCTTTTGCACTTTTTTTTTCTTTTTTAAATTTATTTATGATAGTCACAGAGAGAGAGAGAGAGAGAGAGAGAGAGGCAGAGACATGGGCAGAGGGAGAAGCAGGCTCCATGCACCAGGAGCCTGACGTGGGATTCGATCCCGGGTCTCCAGCATCGCGCCCTGGGCCAAAGGCAGGCGCCAAACCGCTGCGCCACCCAGGGATCCCCCTTTTGCACTTTTCATATACCTGTTCATATTTGGAAAGTGTAAAAATTGGTTCATAACAGCTCTCACTAAAAATCCAAGAATATCCAAGTATATTCTACTAGGTTAATGTAAAAAATAAGTTGCGCACATATGTTGTAAATAGATCATAAGGGTTTTACTGAGCTTAATTATACACAAGATTTGAGGCACTGCATTATGCGTAGGTGAGATTTTATTCCAATGATATTTTAAATTCTATTCCTGAAACTCTGTATGAGGCATTTTAACAGCACAATCTCTAAGGTTAAACTGGATGAATAAATCCTATATTCAAATTTATTGTTATGTTATTTATTCAAATGGGAAATATAATTAAACATCATTGTTGCAAATGGTAAAAGGTATCTTGATCATGCACAACTTGCAGACTCTTTTTTTTTTTTTTTTTGCAGTAGGTGGAGATTAGCCATTTTTCCACAACCATATCACAGGTCATAATGAAAACAAATCTCAGGCCACCTGGGTGGCTCAGTGGTTGACCATCTGCCTTCCGCTTAGGTTGTGATCCCCTGGGGTCCTGGGATCTATCGCCACCACCCCCATCAGGCTCCCCACAGGAAGTCTACTTCTCCTTCTGCCTATGTCTCCACCTCTCTCTCTCCTTGTCTCTCATGAATAAATAAATAAAAAATCTTTAAAGAAATATCATAAAAATTCTGCTACACACAAATATTTATTTAAAAACATCTATTAGCTAATAAGCACAAAAACAATTATCATCAACTGGCATATAAGCTTGACTGATCCCAATATTCTTTTTTCCTAGCATATACTACCTTGCATGATAGTTTCATTAATTTTACAAATGCTTCCCTAGAGGCATTTGGAGAAATATTCTATACGTAGAATTCTCTTACTCTTATAGTTGGCATCAGGCAACCAGAACACTACTCAGACATAAAGTTATTTAGAAATCAAGCCTAGGAGAATCCAGGGTTTGCTCAGACAAGAGTGGAAAATGTCTATATAATATTTCAGGCAGTTCACTTATCTTGCATATTACTGACTTTGACAATGAAAATCCACTTCAAGCATTACTTCCTACCTGAAAAGCAGGACATAGGAAGTAGGAAGACCACAAGTACAAGTTTATTCAGGAGTGTCCCACTTGACTTGTGGCTGATTTTGTTTATACTTATAATCCCTTTGTCACAACTGGATTAGCATCAGTATAGATTTCTCATTTTTAAAAGTGCGGTACTATTATTAATAGTTGCATTACAATAATCAGGAATAGATTTTACCGACTTTCTTTTGTGCTTACAACTCCTGCTATGCTGCCCTATATAGTATTGAGTGCTCTGCTGCAATAGAAAGACTTTTAACTTTAACAGGTGGTAATCAAAAAGACAGTGATAATCCATCTTCCTTTTCAGATGCAATATAACTGGCATTTTTGTATTAAAGAACACATAAAGGGCACCAGCTGGTAAAGCCTCATGCCCAGACTAGAAATTGCTACTTTGAAAAGGATTGAAGGTAATTTTATAAGGAACTAAATATAGTAATTTTGTAAGGAACTGAATGTAGTATTCATATATTGAATAGCTAAATTCTTTAAAAATTACCCAGGAACACGATAATAGAAGCAGAGTTGGACACGGAATTGACTAAACTTTGTGAATATATAACAATTATATATATAAATATAAAATATAACAATTATATTTATATCTTATATTGATTATGCTTTTCTTTATGTAAACTTTTTATTTGAGAGCAGTTTTAGATTTATAAGAAAAATAGCAAAAATAGTATAGAGTCCTGATATACTCACATCAAATTTTCCCTATTATTAAATCCCATATCAATATGATACATTTGATATAGTTAATATTGATACATTCTTGGGGCATCTGGGTGGTTCAATAAGTAAAATGTCCAACTCTTGATTTGGACTCAGTCATGATCTCAGGGTTGTCAGATGGAGTCCTGTGTGGGACTCTATAAGGGCCATGGAGCCTGCTTAAGATTCTCTCCCTCTCCCTCTGCCTCCACTCACCTCCTCCGTCCCTCTTAAAAAAGTATATATATATATATATATCATCTATCATCTATGATTCATAGATTCTTGTTATCTAAGACTTGTAAATTATTAGACGTTTCTTGGCTTTTAGCTGTCTTTTTTTTTCCTGTTCCAGCATACTACATTATATTTAGTAATGTCTCCTTAGGTTCTTCTTGGCTGTGACCATTTCTCACTTTCTTTTCTTTTTTTTTTTTTTTAATGACCTTGACAGTTTTGACAAGTACTGGCTGGGTAATTTGTAGGATGTTCCTCAGGTGGGATTTGTCTGATGTGTTTCTCATGGTTAGATTGGGGTTATATGTTTTTGGAAGGAAAAATCCCAGGGGCAAAGTGCCTTTGTCATCACATTATACCAAGTGTACAAACTGTCAACATGACGTCACTGTTGATAATAATCTTGATCACCTGGCTGAGGTAGAGTTTGTCAGGTTTCTCCATTTGAAGTTACTCATTTTACACCCTCTCTTGCCATAGAGTATGGAAGGAAGATTGCTGCTCACACTTAAGGTAGTGGAGAATTATGCTGAAATTTTTGAGGCTGGAGTGTCCATATAGGTTACTTGAAATTTTTCTATAGGACAGATTTATCTCTTCTCCATGTATTCATTCATTCAGTCGATTGTGAATATCAATGTGGACTCAGATATCTAAGTTATATTTAGAGTTGTAATCCAATGCTGCTTTATTTAAATTCTCAAGTTTTTCTGGCTTTGGCCATCGGGAACTCTTTCAGAAGACTCCTTTGTCTTCTGACATACATCTATTGTTTTGTTTTCTGAGTTCCTTTTTTAAATTTTCTGACAGTACAAGATGCTACACGCTAATGCTGTAATGCTATATATTTCATGCCCCAGTCCTAGATTTGGTCATCCCCAAGGAAATTTGATTTCTTTTATGATATGATTTTAATGATATTAAGAACCAAGATCTGGTATTAGGTCTGCTCATTGATCATAGGGTGTTAACTGTTTTTAGGCTTCTCAGCTTACATAGCATGGAAATATGTGTGTGCATACTAACCACTGTCTGTATTCATATTTATTAATATTTCCATATGTAACCATCTGTATCCATATTAAGCTAAACGTAAATTCATACTGATATCTCTGACTCTTATCAGTTACCATGTGGATTGTCTCTTGCCCTGGCTTAGCTGTAACTTTCCACTTAATAGTGAGAAAGCTGGCTTCCGGCATCTGCCCATCCATTTGGTTTATTGCTTAGTTCCACCATAGGTATATAGCAGAATCAGAATTCTTAAACTTCATCCCAATAGCAAACAACTTTTCCAACTAGAATATAATGTGTGTAGTTTCTTTTGCCTCTTCTTACAGTCTCCACTCGTTTCCAGATTTACTTAGGTCAGTGGCTGTTTCCCTGAGTCCATTCAGTGAGGTCTTTTCATACATTTGTAACATGGTTAAATTATTTAGTCACTTTGTGCAGTCCATCCTGGGATTCCTCATCCTCCTAAATGAATTTGTTATACTTTTCATGCATTAAGGTTCACTTTTTTGCTGTACATTTCCAAATACACGGGAAAATTTGAAATGCAAATTTGAAAATGCATAATGTCACGTATTTATCATTACCATATCATGCAGAATAACTCTAAAAAATTCCCCTATGCTTTACCTATTCAACCCTCCCCTGGAAACTACTGTGTTTTTTATCATTTCTAGAATTTTACTTTGTGTAGAATGTCATGTAATTAGAATTGTACAATATGTAGCCTTTTCAGACTGACTTGTTTAATTTAGCTGTATGCACTTAAGATTTATCCATTCCTTTTTTTGGCTTGATAATCATTAATTTTATTTCTGAATAACGTTCCATTATATGAATGGACAGTCTGTCCATTTTGATTGTTTCCAGTTTTTAGTGATCATAAAAGTAGCTATGAACATTCATATGAAGTTCTTTGGGAGGGGATAAGTTTTCATTTCAGTTGAGTAAAAACCTAGGAAGACAATTACTAAAGCTCATGGTAAGACTGCTTAGCTCTGTAAGACACTGCTCAACTGCCTTCTAAAGAGGCTGTCCCATTAGGAATTCCAACTATCTCTTCATTCTCACCAGCAACTGATATTGTCAGATTTTTGGATTTTAGTCATCATAATGTGTTTCATAGTATCCTGTTGATTTAACTTTGCAATTCCCTCATAACAAATAATTCCATAGTATATGCATATTCCCTCAGTTTTTATGTGATAGTCTGCTTTTGTTCCCTACCTCCTCCCCCGCTTCCGGAATCCCCTCCAGCATGCTCCCTTTTCATACTATACACTACTATGTCTTTTTCTCTCTTGTAATATCTATCTAGCTTTTTTAAAAAAGATTTTATTTATTTATTTATTCATGAGAGACACACAGAGAGAGGCAGAGGCACAGGCAGAGGGAGAAGCAGGCTCCATGCAGGGACCCCGATGCGGGACTCGATCCTGGATCCCAGGATCACACCCTGAGGCAAAGGCAGAATCTCAGCCGCTGAGCCGCCCTGGCATCTCTATCTGGCTTTGATATTAGGGTAACACTGGCCTCATAGAATGAGTTAGGGGCTATTTCTTCTGCTTTTTTTTTCCCCAAAAGAGTTGAAAATTGTTATCATTTATTACTTTAAGGTTTGCTCAAATTCACCAGTGAAACTGTCTGGACCTGGTGAATTCTTTTCCGGAAGGTTATTAATATTTTACTCAATTTCTTTAGTAGATATAGGGCTGTTCATTTTTCTTTGTGTGAGTTTTGGTGTTTTGTGTCTTTCAAGGAATTGGTCCATTTCATCTAAGTTATCAGATCTGTGAGCATAGAGTTGTTCATAATATTCCTTTTTCATTCTTTAATGTCCATGTGATCAGTGACAATAATCTTTCTCTTATTTCTGGTATTATTCATTTGTGTCTTCTCTATTTTTTCCTTCATTTGCCTGGCTGAGAGAGATATATATCCATTTTACTTATCTTTATTTTTTTAAAGATTTTATTTCTTTATTCACACACAGAGAGGGGCAGAGACACAGGCAGAGGGAGAAGCCGACTCTATGCAGGGAGCCCAAGGTGGGACTCGATCCGATCCGGGCTCTCCAGGATCACGCCCTGGGCTGAAGGCAGTGCTAAACCGCTGAGCCACCTGGGCTGCCCTGTTACCTACTTTCAAGTTCATTGCTATCTGCACTAATTTTTTATATTTTTTCCCTCAACTTGATTTAGACTAAAATTGCCCTTCTTTCACTAGTTTCTAAGGTAGAGAGTTAGAATTATTTTACATCATTCTTCTTTTCTAATATATGAATCTTGTACTTTAATTTTCCCCTCTAAGTATGTTTTCATTGCTTCTACAAATTTTGACAGTTGAATTTTCACTTTCATTTAACTCAAAATATTTTCAAATGTTACTTGAGACTTCTTTGACCCATCCTGTTCAGAAATGTGTTGTTTAATTTCCAAACATTGGGGAATCTCCAGCTATCTGTCCGTTAATGACTTTTAGTTCAATTTTTTTGTGATCTGAGAAAATATATCATATGACTTGTATTCTTTTAAATTTGTTAATATGTGTTCTGTGGCCAAGAATGTGGTTTATCTTGGCAAATGGTCCACATGGGCTTAAGAAGAATGTGTCATCTGTTATTGTTGGATGAATTATTCACAAATGTCAATAAGATCAAATTAGTTAGTGGTACTACTCAGGTCAGTCTTATCCTTATTGATTTTCTGCCTGCTTAATCTATTGATTAATAGGTGAGAGATGTCAAACTCTCTAACAATAGTAGTGGACTAGTCCATTTATCTTTTTGGTTCCATCAGTTTTACCTATTTTGATGCTCTGTATTTTTGTACATTCACCTTTAGGATTGCTATGCTTTCTTGGATAATTATTGTCAAAAACCACTCTAAGATCCCTGATAATTTTTCTTATGCTGAAATCCACCTGGTCTGAGATTCACGCAGCTACTATAGCTTCCTTTTGATTAGTGTTAATATGCCATATTTTTCTCCATTGCTATAGTTTTAGCTTTTCTGTTTATATTTAAAGTGGGTTTCTTGTAGAGAACATAAAATTGAGTTTTTTTAAAGAGATCTATTCATGGGATCCCTGGGTGGCGCAGCGGTTTGGCGCCTGCCTTTGGCCCAGGGCGCGATCCTGGAGACCCGGGATTGAATCCCACGTCGGGCTCCCGGTGCATGGAGCCTGCTTCTCCCTCTGCCTGTGTCTCTGCCTCTCTCTCTCTCTCTCTCTGTGACTATCATAAATAAATAAAATTAAAAAAAGAGATCTATTCATAAAATTACTGTCTTTTAATTAATGTATTTATACAATTTGACATGTTTATTGGTATAGTTGCCATCCATCCATCATGTCTGCAGTTGTTTTCTATTCATTACATTTGTTCATTGTTTCTCTTCCCTTCCTGCTTTCTGTGTTCTCTGTTTTTAAAGAGCATTTTACATGATTCTGTTTTATCTACCTTAGCATATCAGTTACACTCATTTAAAAAAAAATTAAGGATTGCTCTAGACTTTCCAATATATATATTTTAACTACTCTAAGTCATCCTTCAGCTAATACTGGACTGCTCCACATGTAGTGTAGGTAATTTATAACAGGATATTCCCAATTCCTGCTCCCATCCCTATGACGTTGATGTCATTCATGGCATTTGTCCGTGTGCTATAACCACTCAATATACTTTTACAATTGTTACTTTATTTTTTTTTTAGATTTTATTTATTTATGCGACACACACGGAGAGAGAGAGAGAGAGAGAGAGAGAGAGAGAGAGAGAGAGAGAGAGGCAGAGACACAGGCAGAGGGAGAAGCAGGCTCCATGCAGGGAGCCTGATGTGGGACTCGATCCTGGATCTCCAGGATCACGCCCTGGGATGAAGGTGGCTCTAAACCGCTGAGCCACCTGGGCTGCCCTTACAATTGTTACTTTAAAGAAACCATCATTTTTAAATAAATTGAACTAAGAAAAAGAAAAAAATACCATTATTCTTTTCCCAACACTTTATTTGTGTGCATCCGGGTTTCTGACCTGTATCATTCTCTTTCTCTCTGAAGAACTTTACACATTTCTTATACAGGTCTGTTGACAAGAAGTGTCTTCAGTTTTTGTTTGTTTGAGAAAGTCTTTATTTCTCTTTCACTTATAATTTTGCTGGATATATAATTCCAGGTGGGTGAATATTTTTCACTTAATACTGTAAATATTTGACTCTACTTTCTTCTTGTGTGTTTCTGATGAGAAGTCCAGTATGATTCTTATCTTTATTCTTTTACAGTTAATATCCCCCTCCCAACCTCTCTCTGGTTTCTTTAAAGATTTTCTCTCTGTCTTTGTGTTTTGTAGCTTGAATATTGTATGCACAGGTGTCAGTATTTTGGTATTTACCCTGCTTGATGTTCTCTAAAATTTCTGCATCCATGGTTTGCTGTCCTTAGTTTTAGAAAGTTCTCAACCATTATTATTTCAAATGTTTCTCCTGTTCTCTCTTTCTTCCCCTTCTAGTATTCCAATTATGTTGTACCTTTGGAAGTTTTTCCATTGTCCTGAATTGTCTGTTCACATTTTCATTCTTTTTTATTTTTGCATTTCAGTTTGTAAAGATTCCATTAACCTATCTTCAAGTTCCCTGATTCTTTCTTGTCTCAGTCCTATTCTATAATCAGTGCAAGTCATTCTTCATTTGTGTTATCCTATTTTTTATTTCTATTATTTTCTTTTGATTTTTTTCTTAAGAGTTTCCATCTCTCTGTTTATATTACCCATCTATTTTTGCATATTGTCCACTTTTTCTATCAGGGCCCCTAACATACTAATTTTGGTTATTTTAAATTCCTGTTCTAATGATTCCAACATCGGTGTCACATCTAAGTCTACTTCTGATGCTTGACTTGTTTTTTTAGACTGTAGGGTTTTTCATTGGTTTGCTTTTATTGTTGTTGTTTTCTTTGCCTTTTGACATGACTTGTAATTCTTGGAAAAATCTGTACATAATATATTGGGTAATAGTAATTGAAGAAAATAGGTCTTTAGTGTGAAAATTTATGTTATGATAGGCACTGGACTCTGATTGATGTTTGCTTTAGCTCTGGATTCCAGAGACTTCAAATTCCTTTAGTTTAATTGTTTTTGATCTTCCCTCTTGACTCTGGGCTTCCCTAAGTATACCTCGTTAGCAATTTCAGCTATGAACCACTATTGTACAAAAGCTCTGTCAGTTTGGTGGTGAGATATGGAAAATGGAAAATATCTATAATCTTATGATTGAATCCCTGTGTTTAGGAAGTTTCTCCAGAGGGTTGCATGTGCTCCTTCCTTAGGTAATGCAGAAGGTTGGGATGCGAAGAATTCCCTTCTCCCAGTTAAGACATGGTTTTGGTAAAACCTTTTCCTTAGAGAATGGGCTTTTTTAATGGAAAAGGCAGTGGGCATATTTTACAATGACTGCTGTCTTTTCCTCCTACCATTTTTCTTCAATCTTCACTATGAGAACCTAGAGAGATTTATGGAGGTAAAATCCACAAGTAAGGGACCCTTCTAAGACTGTGGCCTCCAGGCTTTTCTCATTCTCATGCCAGACTATTCTCAACCTTCAGTAATTAATCAAAAAATCATTTTGATATTCCTCCCAGTTATATCTCTAGTGTCTTCTGCTGTTGGTAAGCAGATCTGAGCTGTGGTCCTCTTGATTTTCCTATCTCTTCAGATTTTGGGATTGTGGTTTGACTTACCACCTCAGTGCTCTGGTAGGTCTAAAAAAGTACTTGATGTTCAGTTTGTTCAAGTTTTTTTTTTTTGTAAAAATGAAAGTGACAACTTCCTAGCTCTACATGTCAGAGCTGAAACTGAAATTTTAGCTTATATTATATTCAAAGTAATCAATAATTTTGAAAATGGACATAATTAAAATTATATATATCCACAATATACTAACACTGCCCTAAAGCTAAAGAGTAAACATTTCAAAAGTTATATAATGTTAATTACTTTTAGCATCTTCTTGCACTCTCAAAAATATTTGATTTGGAGTATAAATTATGTGGGGATGTTCGAGCACCTACAGTTATAAAGTCCTGTACAAGTGTTTGACTACGAAGACTCATTACCAGATTTAAATATTTGGTAAACATAAAATCGCCCTGCATTAGCAGAACATGGTGTAGACTTGTCAATAACTAAAATATCTATATTATGTACAAACAGCAAATACTCTCATCGAGTTGCTAAGAATGTTTAACATCTATTTCTTTAGATGGAGCAAATTTATTTCTGTGATGAGGTATTTTCTTGGACTTGTTATTAAGTTACTTTTATTCAGAGTTGGGAATAGATGTTAGCAATAATAACTTTCTTAGAAGTTATGGAAAAGGAAACATCCGACTTCCTCTGTTTATAACAGAAATTTCCTATGCCTCACATTAGAAGAGCCTGTGGCTCGGAGGTTTTTTTCTTTCTCAGAAGAAAATTTTTATAATTGCCAAGTTAGATGCATCAAAAGAAAAGCAAAGATGAAAAAGTGGACACTAAAGATTTTTCCCTTAAGCCTTACTCCTGAAAAAGCAAAGATAATTTTCCTTTCGATATTCAAAACTATGCTAGAAGTACTATAGAATATAACTAAAACATCTGATTTGAGTAGTCTATGTGGACATCCAGAAATGAAGGATACCACAGAAGCAGCCACAACAAAGGAGTGTATCAAAGATAACATTTTCAAATTGGTTTAAGGATATATTCTTATTTATTAAATAAAGCCTAGACTAAATACACATTAACAAAGTACAGTGGTGAGCAAAGCAGTTTAATATTTTTCTACTGCTCCATACTTAGTGAGGGAAACAATAGCCAAATATATCATTAAAAACAACCTAAAAGCTATGAAAAAAAAAAAAAAAGAACACAGGGAAGTATGAGAACTTGTAAAGGGGGAATCTGATTTTCTCAGATGGAAAGTAGAGATACGGTCAGGGAACCTCCCAGAGGGAGTGTAGTTGAAGATGAGATATAAAGTGTGTTTGGGAATATAGTCGAGTGTTGGCGAAGGAAGAGTGTTCCCAACAGAAGGAGCAGGATATGCAAGAGCCCTTAGGATAGGAAATGTAACTCTTGGAAGAATGAAAGGGAGATGAGTGTAGCTGGCATGGAAACAGCAGAAGAAAGAAATCATGGCTTTGGCTATGTGTAAGAACAACTTCTGACTTTGATTTGAGTTTAAAAGCACAGTGGTCCAGGGGTGCCTGGGTGGCTCAGTGGGTTAAGGGTCTGACATTGGTTTTGGCTCAGGTCATGATCTCAAGGTCAAGACATCAAGCCCTTGTCAGGCTCTGTGCTCAGCAGGGCGTCTGCTGGAAATTCTCTCTCTCCCCCCTCCATCACTCTCTCTTTTACACATAAAGAAACAAATCTTTAAAAAATATAAAAGTAAATAAATAAAAATGCAGTGTTCCAGGGAAGAGTTAGAGATCACATTCCCTTATCTCCATATCCACTTTGGACCCATGCTGCTCTCTAGTCTTTTATAAATTTGTATTTCTTCCCAGAAGGTATCACCACCTGCAGGTAAATTTGACTCTGTTGCAAGGAAGCTCCAACCTCAGCCCCTTGTAGACTGTTCCACGGAGATTTCTCCTTATATTCCAGAGATGAGAGAAGCCAAGAGTGGTATTGGCAATCTTATGGGTCTTTTTTTTTTTAACTTTTTTTTATTTATGATAGTCAGAGAGAGAGAGTCAGAGAGAGAGAGACAGAGAGAGAGAGAGACAGAGAGAGAGAGAGACAGAGAGAGAGAGAGAGACAGAGAGAGAAACACAGGCAGAGAGAGAGACACAGGCAGAGGGAGAAGCAGGCTCCGGGAGCCCGACGTGGGATTCAATCCCGGGTCTCCAGGATCGCGCCCTGGGCCAAAGGCAGGCGCCAAACCGCTGCGCCACCCAGGGATCCCCTCTTATGGGTCTTTCCTCTGCCCCTTTGCGTTCTAACTTCCTCTCATGTGTGAAGTCTCCCTTTCTATGTCCAAACTATAAATAAAAGTTGAGCATGCTTCTTTTCTGTTTTGCTCATTTATGTATTTAGGATTTAGGATACCATAGTGCAGTATTTTGTTTACATTTGACTGCATTACTTGACTCTGAACTGTTTGAAAGAGGACTATGTCATATTTATTAAAAACTAATATATATTAATTCAAGAGATGAGTAAAATAAAGCTTATGTAGTTACTAAAGAATTAGAATTTTGACATTGAATTAATTCGCTTTAAAGCTCTACTTAGGATGAATGGCCTAGTTAGCAGGGAGTCTTCCCTTGCAATAATCATGGAAAGGTGGCCAAAAGGGGCATTGAGTCAGGTCAGAAACAACTGCCAATGCAAATCTGATGCTCTTGACTCTGGATCTTAACTTTTTTTTTTTTTTTTTTTTTTTTTTTTTAGGTTTTGTTCTGTGTGTTTTTTTTTTTTTTTAACTTTCTTATTCTCAAACAAAAGTCCGAACTTCCCTTGACTAGTCTGTATTTGTGAGTCCAATTCATTTTTCAGAGTGGACCTCCTCTTTCTTAGTCTCCCCAACACAAACAATGACATGCACCGTGCCCCACATTCCCATGAGTCAGCCTCTATTAAGGACTATTTTATAGACAGGAGGGGGCACTGGTTAGATGGAGTGTAGGGGTGCTTACTATGATGTCATTCCTCACCTGCTACTCAAGAAAACACTTTGAGATGCAAATGACAGTGCCATTGTTGTAGGGATAAACTTGAATCTATTTTTCAAGCAAATCTTGCACATAACTTGAGGATTTTGCTGAAATTGGTAAAATTTTGAATACAATTCACTACTGATCTTAATAAACCATAATTTAGAACTTCTAATTCATTTAATTCAGATGCTCTGAATGGAACAGAGTGAATTTCCTCTTAGCAAACTTAAGACTAATCTTGACATAAATGTGAGAATCATAACAACAAAACCATTAATCAAAACATTACTTTTGCAGGCTCACAGGGCTGCCGAAGACTGTATAAGTTGTATACTGCAGAGCTTTGGGAGCACCAGTCACACATACCATTCAAATGTGCAGTTTAACTCATAGCTGTACATATAGTCTCTGTAGGCCTTCCCAGGGTGTTATGTGATATGTCATTCCCAAATTCCTGATCTGCCAATATTGGATTCCAGAAGGTTCCAAGCCCATTTATTAGATTAGTTTCCTATAATTTATCCATAAGAATATCATTTGAGAAGAAATCAGATTATTGACTATGATCTACTCAAATATATCTGTGAACATATTAAACTCTTGACTTAAATTTCAAATAGTTCTTTGTTCAAATGATTGCCATATACTGACATTTTGCTAGTTCTACTGTTATCTAATAAAATCTTTACAGCATGTCACGGTTAGTTTAGAATATCTCAAATTATTGTTTTCTGGTTCTGAGAGAGGGAATATACATTTTCTCTGGCCAGTATATTTGAATCATGGAAATTGGACCTGTTAGGTTTTCTGGGCTTATCAATGTCACACAAGTTTAGCGTATGTCATTTAATTTTTTATTTTTATTTTATTTATTTAATTTTTTTACGTATGTCATTTTAATTCTCATTTGAGGTATGTGGTTATTCAAGAGACATTGAAAATGCTATGATCCAGCCCATGAATTGTGAATTTTCTAGGGTGGCAAAATCTTTTCTCTAATAGAATCTATAAGATTCTTTCTACTCAATTGCTTTATAACAGGTGACCTATTCAACTAATTTTGTCAACAAACAAGTGGATGGATCAATCCTGCTCAAGTTTTTTTTGAACAGTCTGATTATTTGACTTGCAGTTCCACAAAACTATTTGCTCCTTGAAAACAGGAACTGTATCTTACTATCTTTGTATCTCTAAATCTGGTGGAAGAAGAGATATGTGTTAGGTGTTTGAAGTTTTGAGTATATGTGAGAATAGGCATGCATATTTTCAAGAAATATTGCTAATAAAAATTACTTAATATTGAGTGAGTTGATATATCAGTCCAACTATTCACGATACTTAAGTCATGATTTACATAAATAATCTAAATGTACTTTAATGACTATACTACCACAATTATACCATATGCATGATAAAAAATCAAGTATCAATTTATAATAATTATATAATAATAATAATTTTATATAACTATTCTTTGATAAGCAGCCATAAAAGGTTTTTATAGCAGTATTTATTAAGTAGATTCAAAGTGAATTTTAAATGAGGACTCTCTACGAAGAGATATATCAAGTCTGGTACAAAGCTGATATATTAAGATGTGAACTACATTTCTAAGATTTCACATCATAATGCTGTATTATATGAGACATTATTGTATTTTTTTCTCATACCAGTTGGAAATGTGTTTCATGCTGTCAACCAAGAACTGTGCATTATAATAAAGTACCCAAAGGCTTTGGCCAAGAGCAATATAACACCAAATGGCTTGTTGCATATATCAAAACTACAAATATCAGACATCTGTTGTTAAATAAATAATAACTAAAAGATGAATCTGTTGAAGATTTGAATTAAAAGGGGGACAGATATAAAATGTAGTCCAACAGGTGGGATATTTAAAACAGAAACAGCTGCTTACCTTCAGTCAACTCATTTTCTTTAACAAGTGTTGTTTCCCATCATTAAAACATTTTTTCAGGCAATGTACAAAGTTTGAAATAGCTATTTTGTCAACACACATCTGCATGATCTCCAAAGCTACCTAGTATGACTTTACAATGCAATTAGTGGAGTTTCATTTGGAAGCATCCAAAAGAATGTAAAAAAGAGGGAAACGCCTTTCAGTAAGAGGCAAAAGGATGTATTCCAGAAGAATAATGATAACTTTCCACATTAGTGTATAATAAATGTCCATTTTGTTATTGCTTTACAAATGGTAGTGAAAAGATTAGCTGAAATATGAAAAAATAGTCTGTAGTCATGGAAGTGACAAAGAAAAGTCTGCATAAGATTTAAAATCAACATGTTCTCCCTTTCCTAAATTAACAGTTTATTTGAAATGAGTGTATTGATAATTGCTACACAAGCATTTAGGGATTAACAATTAGCAAACACTTTATTATTTTTGGATGGTATGAGGGTGACAGAGGGGGTACTGGTAAAAGAGTAGTAATTGATTATACCATAGATACTGTTAATACATGTAAAAAATAGTCATAGAAAAGTTTCATGTTTATAGCAGAATTTAAATTACAAAACAAATTTTTTTTACACCAAAGATCATATCTACATACAAGATATAGCTACTCTAAAGTAGGATGAAAAACGTTTGGGTATTGGTATTTATCACCTTTCTAGACTGCTGCTCTCAGAATGGCAAATAATTTCCGCCTTCTAGGGATCCCTGGGTGGCGCAGCGGTTTGGCGCCTTCCTTTGGCCCAGGGTGCGATCCTGGAGACCCGGGATCGAATCCCACATCGGGCTCCCGGTGCATGGAGCCTGCTTGTGTCTCTGCCTCTCTCTCTCTCTGTGTGACTATCATAAATAATTTTTTTTTTTTTAAAAAGAAACTTTCTGGGATCCCTGGGTGGTGCAGCGGTTTAGCGCCTGCCTTTGGCCCAGGGCGCAATCCTGGAGACCCAGGATCGAATCCCACGTCGGGCTCCCGGTGCATGGAGCCTGCTTCTCCCTCTGCCTATGTCTCTGCCTCTCTCTCTCTGTGTGTGACTATCATAAATAAATAAAAATTTAAAAAAAAAATTTCCGCCTTCTTTGCCAGTCCTGATTGGAAGTGGTTGCTTGGGACATTGTGTTGAGAAAGATTCTGAGGACTCATTGAGAAAATATATAATGACAAGTTAGTGATTTTGGAGGTGGGGTGGTGAATGATGGCCCATATACCTAATATGCATTATTTCTAGAGCTAATATAGCTTAGAAAATAACCGCAAAGCTTGCCTAGGTGGCTCAGTCGGGTAAGCATCTGCCTTTGGCTCAGGCCATGATCCCAGAATCCTGGGATGGAGTCCTGATCTGACTCCCTGCTCAGCACCTCTGCCCCTCCTCACCCCCTGCCCCTCCCCGCTGCTCATGCTCTCGCCCTCTCTGTCAAGTAAACAAAAACTTAAAAAAAAAAAAAAAGAAATTAACTGCAAAGACGAAAATTTTTATCAATATATCCCTGAATAGATAGATAGATAGATAGATAGATAACATTTTATTCCACAAAACTCAAATTTAATGAGATCTATAGTGTCTATTTCTTTCTTTCTCTAAATCAGTATTTTCTGAGGTATATACTGGCTTTCATTTGCTTTCATGTTTGGGGCAATTTTCGCTTGAAAGTGTAAGTCCTTCTCTTGACAGGGTATTTAAATAATGCTTGGGACACTTGGGTGACTCAGTGGTTGAGCATCTGCCTTCGGCTCAGGTCCTGGGATTGAGTCCTGCATCAGGCTCCCCACAGGGAATCTGCTCCCATAAGTAAATAAATAAATTAATAAATCAATAAATAAATTAATTAATTAATAAAATCTTAAAAAATTAAAAATTAATAAAATAGTGCTTTAAAAATAATGACATGCAACCAAGACTCTAAACTTTCTTATAAACTGCTTGGATAGTGGGTATTAAAGAGTTTTTACATTGGTATTTACAAGAACAAAACACATAAACAATGACAGTGAAAGCTGGCTCAAATCTAAATAAATAAAAATTGTTGAAAAAAAAGTTGTAATTACTGTCTGAAAATGTAAGTTTTAGAAAACACATTCACCAATGGGCCATTGGTGGTTCAAACCCTCAAATTCTGGTTTCTTATCTCTAGACAAGCCTTCTGGAATTAATCTTTTATAAATATCATGATGTTCCAAGTTTTTGGTTAATACTGAGATCTCCACAGGAAAGATTGCTGAAGATTTGGTAACATAATTGGAAAATCTAACTATTTTATTACCATTCAAATGCATCTGCCTGAGGTGGGGGAAAAAAAGACAAAGATTGGAGCTGGGGTTAGGGCCAGAGGTCAACTCATATATAAATGATAGGCACCTCCAAAATGAGCAATGTGAAAAACAACAGCCTTCACACAGAAAAGACTTCTTGAAAGTTTTGTTTTCCTTAAGTTTCTATTTAAAAGGAGCTGACCCTTATCTGATAGTTAGTTTTCAAAGGAAGAATGAGTCATGTCAGAAATGTTGTCAATTTTTCTTTTATGAGGACTGGCAAAGAACTTTCTATTTTCTTCGTATTTTATTAGACCTCGAAATAGGTTTAGGCATTTCCCCTAAAAGAGTGCACATTAGAATACCAACTCGCACTTGGAAAATACAGTTCAGCTTCCAAAAAGCTTTTGCCTATATTATTCAGCTTTGCCAGTCCTGACAACGTAACTCAGTGTGGAGTAGACGTGTCAGCACCCCTGTGTTGCGAATGAGGGAATTAAGACAGGGCCGATTAAAGGGTTTCCCAAGGACACATGGTTGCCATGAGCAAAGCAGGGAAATAAAACCCAAACTGTGTGACTCACTACTGAATTGTTCTTCTGATCACTGTATGTTGAGTGCTGTGGGCGATCCTAAGGAAGCACCTATGGCCTTTCTTCAAGAGCGAAGACCCTTCCTCTACCAGCAGGCTGATAAAGGGATGGGGAGCATGTTTTTAATGAAGGCCATAGAAAATCTCTCCAGGAGAGAAATGTTTGTGTTGTGCTGCATTCACTTTTAATCCTCTCTTCTCTCATACCATGAGCCTGTATGACACCAGTCATTCCCTAGCTTACATGGTAGTCCTGATGACTACCATGTTTATCTCTCTGGCTTGGCTTTCCTTCCTGCATAACTTTAGATCTAAATGTGTACCTGCCTACTGGATATTTCCAGTGGAATGTCTTCTAGGAGACCCACAGTCAAAATATTCCAAACAGATTTTCCCATCTTGTTCCCACACCCGATCCCTCTCTGTATTTTCTGTGCTAGGACTGTTACTACTCCATCAAATGAAAAAAACTTGGACTGCATCTTTACTTCTTTCCTTGATAATGTCTCATATCCAAGTGTTCTCCAACCATTGCTGAGGTAGTTTTTCAAACATCCCCATAAATCTTAGTGGCTTTTTCCATCCTTTCTGCCTTTATTCAGGTCTCATGATTTTTCACATGGATTAAGGCCCACACTTTCATCATCTAAGCTCAAGCTAATTGAAATTGATTTAAGTCTTAAGCTATACCAAATTCTGTATCGGATCTATCACCTTGTATATACCATCAGTAAATGTTTTAATTCTTCTGTCATTAAGTCTATCTCAATGTGGTTTTCCTCCTTGCCCATTGGGAGATTACACATCGTTGCCCTGTGGATTTGGCCATACAATTTGCTTTTTCCAGTGAAATGTAAGCAGAAGTGGTATGTGTCACTTTTGGATGATAACTCTAAGAGCCATTGTGTGCTTAAAAAGGACATCTGTCTTCTGCCACAGACAGGCAGTGTCTCAGCTGGAGGATGATTCATCAACTTGTGTCCTAGAGAAAAGACGTGGAGCAAAAGCTGCAAACAACCTATGATGGACACATAGAATGAAAGCAAAATAAACCTTCATAGTTGTAAACCTGTAAGTGTTGGAGATCTTTTTTTTTTTCTCAGCATAACTTGGAGTACTTTTAGCGATACATCTGCCTGGAAGAGTCTTCTCCTTCTTCGTCCATCTAACACCTCTTGTTTCAGCTGAAATTATTTTCTTCTCATAATTCATTTCTAAGTTATTTTCATAATTCGTTTCTAAATTTGTGACTGGGTGCAAACTCTTGCATTTCTATAGCACTCTTCTCATAATAATAATGCTCATTGCATTACACTGTAATTATTTGGTTATTGTTCATGTCAGTCCTATAAGGACATGGCATTCTTTCTTCTTCACCATTTTATTCCTCTCTTTTAGTACCTACTGCATGAATGATATGCAATAGTGATGTTGTAGGAATGAATTATGCATAAATCAATGAAGGAAAAGAAGTCAAAGCAGTTCTCACATCCCTAAGTATTGTAGAAAGTTGTGTGAGTGACAGTGATACAGGGACATTTTCTTTGCTGTGGTGACAGATGGAATTCTAAAAAGAAAAGGTGTTATCACTGACCTCTAGCATGTATCAACCTTACTTTCTGTTTTTCACACAATTTCAAACTACAGAACTCTGTGAAAAGTTTTAGTCATAAACTGTAGCCTAGAGGACATTTTTGTCTGGTGAGTTCCCTGAATGTGTTTAGTTTCATTGGGTAGTCATGCCTCCTAACAACTCCAGAAGCCATGAAGGACAATTTATCCTTGGGTCACAAATGTGAGATAGCAAGGCCATCCTATTTCATGCAGACCTATAGAAGTTTTACAAGAAGATTGACAAATCACTGTCTTCCTCAATCTGCTTTCTTCTTTATGATGTATGTTTTCATCAAAAATGTTTAGCAGTCTAATTTTGGTCTGTAATTATGATAATTTAGTTTTCCATTAAAGTCACAGTACAGTTTTAGGTCCAAGTTTGTGATATGTGTTACTGACCCTCTTCAATAGTACCTTACATACAATAGGTTTTTAATAAGTACTTGTTTCTCCTAATCTACTTCTTGCTAGTACTGATATTTTTTTCCCTTCACTATCAAATGTCTTGAAAGGATTAAAAGAATACTTTATGCATTTCACCTTCGTTTTCTTACATTTCATTCACTTTTTAGCCCATTGCTCTTTATACCTTTATACTTTTAATACCCTCTTCTCATACTAACACACACACACACACACACACACACACACGCACACACACACACACACCAGCCAGGTCAAAGATTTTAGCTTGAGATCATGAAGAGCCTGTGATAAAATTCTCCTAAGAGAAATGTCCTTCAATCTTTCTCCAACACATATGTATTTTTATCCCTTCTGCCTAATTCTTTTAGATTGTTGATTTGTTCGGGTGGTATAATCGACATCTGATTCAGATTATTCCTAAAATGATGTCTCAGATTATCCTTCAGTGCTACACATTGTAGCCCATGGAGAGAGACACCTATCCTATAATTGACCAGGCTCACAGATACTGCACCCCAACTCTGGCTCAGCATTTCAGATCCTTATTTCTTAGAAAGTGGACATTGGAGAATTGTAGGCTCTTGGACTCGCCCCTCAGCAATCTTAAACACCACTTGAGGAGTTTGTTGAGAACTCTACTTAAATCTAGGAGAGGCCTCTGATAATCCAGCTTTAATACTGCCATCTGGAAAACAGGGTCATCTGAAGAAAAGTCATAAAGTGTTAAGACTAGAAAAGATTTTATCCCACACAGCTTAATGCCTCATCTCATAGATGCAGGTACTGAAAGTCAGGGGATGTTTAATGGTTTGCTAGAGCTAATTAATGAGAAGAATGGAAACAGAACCTGAATCTCCTAAAGTTTTATTAGGTATTCTTTGATTTGCAGCATCTTTTATTTTATCTTTCTTTCTTTCTTTCTTTCTTTCCTTCTTTCTTTCTTTTCTTTTCTTCTTTTCTTTCTTAACAATTTTCTTATACTAAACACAAAAATAAATTCAAAATGGATTACAAACCTAAATGTGAGACTTGAAACCATAAAAATCCTAGAGAACACAGGCAGTAAGTAATTCCTTTGACATTAGCCATAGAAATTTCTTTCTAGATATGTCTCCTGAAGCAGGGGAAACAAAAAGCAAAAACAAACTATTGAGACTTCATCAAAATAAAAGTCTTCTTCAAGGTAAAAGATTCAACAAAACTAAAAGGCAACCTATGGAATGGGAGAAGATATTACAAATGATGTTTCTAATAAAGGATTAGTGTCAAACTATATAAAGAACTTATACAGGCAGCTGGATGGCTTAGTCAGTTAAGTGGACAACTCTTGATTATGGCTCAGGTTCTAGGATTCAGCTTTGCATCACGTTCCATCATCAATGGGGAATCTGCTTGAAGATTCTCTCTCCCTCTCCTCTGCCCCTCTCCTAGTTCTCTCTCTCTAAAATAAATAAATAAATCTTTTTTTTTTTACAAAAGAACGTATGCAACAAACAAACAAACAAAAAGAACTTATGCAACTCAACACCCCAAAAATGAATAATCTAATTAAAACCAGACCGAAGACACCAACAGACATTTCTCCAAAGAAGACGTACAGATGGCCAATAGACACATGAAAAGATGCTCAACATAATTCATCATAAGGGAACTACAAATCAAAAATACATTGAGTTATCACTTCACACCTGTCAGAATGGTCAACACAAGAAATAATAAGTGCTGGTGACAATGTGGAGAAAAAGGAATCCTCATGCACAGTGCATTGGTTGGTGGGAATGCAAAATGGTGCAGCCACTGTGGGAGACAGTAGGGAGATTATACACAAAAAAAGAATAGAACAACATATGATCCAGTAATCTCACTACTGAGTATTTACCCAAAGAATAGAACACTATTTTGAAAAGATATATGCACCCCTGTGTTTATTGGAGCATTTAATTTGAAAGGATATATGCACCCCTGTGTTTATTGGAGCATTTATTGGAACAAATTGGAAGGGAACATAGGAACTAAAGCAGTGGTTTATTAACAATTGAGAATAACTCAAGGTAGAAGGCTGACTTTATATATATGCTTGGGATAATGCGGTACAAAGGTTTTGTAGAAGAGAGGAGAGAGAAGATTGAAAGTTTAGGTTTAAATATATTGAATTTGAAAAGACAGTAATTTATCCAAGTAGAAATATCCAGCAGGCTGTGGAGATTAAGGAAGAGGAAGAAGAAGAAGTAGAAAAGAAGAAGAAAGAAAGAAAGAAAGAAGAAAGAAGAAGAAGAAGAAGAAGAAGAAGAAGAAGAAGAAGAAGAAGAAGGAGGAGGAGGAGGAGGAGGAGAAGAGGTGGAGGTGGAGGAGGAGAAGGAGAAGAAGAAGAAGAAGAAAAAGAGGAGGAGGATGAGGAGAAAGGGGGAGGGAGGAGAAGGAGAGAGGAGAAAAGGAGAGAGGAGGGAGGAGGAGGAGAGAAATTGAGGCTGATGAAAGATGTAGACTCAGAGAGGTATTCTTTGAGTGTGACTGAAGCGAAAATTTAGAGACAAGCAAGAGAAGGGAGGCTCTGCCTACAATTAGCACTTCTAGCAAAGGAAGAAGAGAAGATGCAGCCAGAGGCGTTCTGCTTCTCTCTCTTTTTTTAAAAGATTTTATTTATTTATTCATGAGACACACGCACACACACACACATAGAGAGAAAGAGAGAGAGAGAGAGAGAGAGAGAGAGAGAGAGAGAGAGAGAGAGGCAGAGACACAGGCAGAGGGAGAAGCAGGCTCCATGCAGGGAGCTAACAAGAGACTTGATCCCCGGTCTCCAGGCTCAGGCCCTGGGCCAAAGGCGGCGCTAAACCGCTGAACCACCCGGGCTGCCCTCTCCTTCTCTAAATAATAGTGAAATCATTTCCTGGAAGCCAAGTGTGGAAAGATTCTGTGGAAATAGTGAAGCCTGCAGGTAGGAGGAAGCATGGTGATGTAGTTGGCTTACCCCTCGGCTCTCTCTAGGACTTTTGACTCTTGAAGACTGACACTTTGCCTCCTACACAAAGCTTGGAAATGGAAATAAGGAAGGTGTCTGGAATGTGAGACTAACACTGCTTTAGCACTGGGAACTCAGCAGCCAGTGAATCCTGCTGCCAAGACCTCTTTGTTCTTGCCAGGTTTCCTGGGCAGGTCTGCTGCTTCCCATTGATCATGAGGTGCCAGATTCTGCTAAAATTTCTTTCTTATTTCAGATGGTCTGCACCAGTTTCTGTTTCTCTTTACAAAGCACCATGTCTGACACACAGTGTGACTTCATATTATTTCTGGGAGCCTAGAGGAGTACTGAGTTCTGCAAGTAGTCCTGGGGTTGGCAAGGAGGAAGGAGGGGCTCTATTTAAAGTCAAAGAAGTCATTAGTGATCCTAAAGGGGTCACGTTTAATAGCCTGTGGAAGGTTAGATGTTACCCTGTAGGGGATCGGGGAATGGGTAATTGGTGAATTTAAGGAGGCCGTAGGTACATGCAAGTTTGGGCAATTTGAAATTACTACGAATCTTCAAATGTATTTATAGGTAGGATGTACATGTATGACAGGTGGGGTACAAATGTCTTGAGGAGAAATGTGAGGAAATCAAACATGGCACACTTAGGATAAATCAACCAAACATGTTTGTAACCAAGTGGGTTGGTGAGGGTGGGGTGGCAGGGTGGAAAAGGAAAGCATTATAGCCACGGAAGTGAATAGAATTATTTCCAAATATTAACCGGTAATGTGATAGGGTTTCACTATTATATGCCTCATTTATATCAATATCACAATTGAGATAAATTATATTACGCTAGAAACAAAAGTCAATAAATTGCTACAGTTAACCTATTTGATCACCATTATTGTTGACATAAACACAAACATCAATGAAAGTAGGCCCATGATTATTGCTTAAGACCAGTTTTTCCAGATATCCTAAATTGTGAAACACTTTTGACATCTGTTACCTGGAATTAGGGAAATATGCCCATCTACGAAAATCATTGTTGATGTGCTGATTAGTTTTCTCAACATATTTTGGTCAGTATCATTTATTCTTCCATCAGAAATCATGTTTTGGTCATTTAGAGCTTTAGAGGAAATCTTATTAAACATAGAATAGCTTTATTCTGTTTTCCTTTGCCATTACGACTGATAGGTTAGCCATTGTGTGTGTGTGTGTGTGTGTGTGTGTGTGTGTGTAGGTGATTAACAAATTTCACAGTTGTCAACAAGTTTATAAACATTGCTTTTAGTAATTTCATAAAAAGATTTGTTTCTTTTATGTTTCAAATATATTTTGAATTAATTTGAAGTAAAGAAATTCTAAAGACCAAAGAAGATTTTTTTAAA
This sequence comes from Nyctereutes procyonoides, assembly GCF_905146905.1. Classification (NCBI taxonomy): domain Eukaryota; kingdom Metazoa; phylum Chordata; class Mammalia; order Carnivora; family Canidae; genus Nyctereutes; species Nyctereutes procyonoides. The sequence goes on from NW_026575122.1 coordinate 11,056,199, forward strand.
TGTTATTAAATTATGGATCTCAAAAAAAGCAAACACTGAAAGGACACATTGATTCTTTTGGCTAGTTTTTTTGACAGAAAACATCAACATATGTGGCTCTGTAGATAGTAGGCTCCAAAGAGCCCCTACTGTCTGTTCAACATTCTTTTCTTAGTACCTGGCGCTGAGCTCCACACATGGTAAGCACTCAATGGTGAGTTAGTGAATGAATGGGTGGATGAATGGTATCTCTGAAAAACACCTTGATTATATGACTTATTTGTAATTAGTTTCTATAATTTCACTCACTACACAAAAATACAAGGATAGGAACAAGTAATAATCTCTGTATCTTTACAAAATTGTGAAATTTGAAGTATACCAAACAAAATAACACTAAGAATCCCTGTATCCGGCATGGAATGCTAACCTTTCAGTGGGAGGCCTTTGGCATTAGATTAGCTTTAATTGATAGATCTATATCTATATTTATATCTATATCTGTAACATATCCACATGTCTACATTTATAAAATATATATTATATTTAATATATAGATAACATATATGCAGTCTCACACAATTTAAAAAAATAAACTTGTTAAAGGATTTTATAGATGCTCTAGGATAAGTTAATAAAACTAAACATATTTTTTCTTGCTAGCTTAGGAATAGTACAATTTCTGTAATAGTAAATTTCATTGTGCATGACAATTATTATTTCATGATCCAGGACTCTACGTATATAGGAACAAGTTTGAAAACTTTTGAGACTGAATAAATTCTTTGCTTTTTTGAAAAGCATTTGCTTCTATTTGAATTGAATATTCCTGAAATTGTGCTATTATTTGATCAAACTGAGTCAAGGAGATAAAATGAGGAGGAAAAGAAAAAGTGCTATTTGGTATTGTTCTAAGTTTTTTGAAGACCTATGATTTGATACTATCTTAAAGACACATGGCAACTTGCATTTTCCAAGATGTGGTTCGTCATGATGAAATTTCCACAAAACTACATGTCATAAGAGGAAAGATATTATCTCTAATCTAGAAATAAAATATCAGACTAATACTCAGGACTTCTGTCTATTACATAAATACCTGTTATATGCATTCTATTTTCTTATATACATCTTATTTCCATGCCGTGTAGCCTCCTACTATCTCCAGTAATGGCAGTGAGGACTCTTCTGACCAAAGTCAGATATGACATAAGTGACATTTTAACAGCATCATTAAATGACTGCCATATCCAGGTCATGATCTTAAATGTAGAACAACATTTAAATATGGTCCTCCTGCCTTCTCCAACAGGAAAAAAAAAAAAAGATGGTTTTGTTACTAGTATTGAGTTTGCTCATTTCCCACCCAGGCACACTGAGGATCTTTAGAGTTTAAGGATAACATAGAAAGTTAAATAACCACAAACAATGGCTTATAATTATTATTTCATAACTCTTTTGGAACTTACAGAATTGGGCAACAAAATATTTAATTGCAAGAAAGAGGAGTTCTTTTTTTTTTTTTTTTTTTAGAAAGAGGATTTCTTTAAAGAATTTCATGGGTTACATTCTTTCTGACATCCTAATACCTTCAATATCCTCCATATCCTCAATCTCCTTCCAATTCTGCATTCTCCAAACATTTATCCCATCCCATAGTCTATAGGAAGAGGCAGTGCTTAACAAATAAATTTGCCTAAGGACTGGTTTTCATTTTTATATATTACATTAAACAGAACTGACACAATATCGATTGCATTTAAGAATATTCATGACTGAACTAAGAGTCAGACTTTGCTATTATGATCCTATCTAAATTGGGAAAATTAGTTTTTTATGGGAAAGAAGAGGGACTATAGTTATAGAAAATACATGATTACCTAGAGGAGATCTTAAAGTCAATTAACTAGATAAACAAAGAAAAAAATCTTTAAATACCAGTCCCTACAATAATTCAAATGAGATAGTAACCTCACACCTGTCAAAATGTCTAAAATCAACAGTATAAGAAACAACACATGTTGGGAAGGATGTTGAGAAAAAGGAATCCTTGTGCATTGTTGGTGGGAATGCAAAATGGTGCAGCCACTGTGGAAGACAATAAGCAGAGCGGTTTCTCAAAAAATTAAAAATAGAACTACCATACGATGCGGTAATCTCATTGCTGAGTATTTACCCAAGGAGAGCACTAATTTGAAAGGATACATGCACCACTATGTTTATAGCAGTATTAGTTACAATACCCAAGCTATTGAAACAGCCCAGGTGTCCATTAGTAGATAAATGGATAAAAATGTGAGATATCTATGTCTATCTATATCTATATCTATATCATCTATATCTATAGATATGTATCACATATATAATGGAATATTAGTCATAAAAAGAATGATACCTTGCCATTTACAATGACATGGATAGAACTAGAAAGTATACTGTAGAGTGAAAGAAACCAGTCAGAAAGGAAAATACCATATGATTTCATTCACATGTGGAGGTTAAGAAGCAGACTCTTAGGTCAAGAAACAGACTCTTAACTATAGTGAACAAACAGATCGTTACCATAGTTGATGGGTAGGGGGTAGGCATAGTAGGTGAATAGGTGAAGGGGATCAAAAGTATACTTACCATGAACATCAAGTAATGTAGGGAAGTCACTATGTTCTACAACTGCAACTAATATAAGACTGTATGCTAGCTATACTGGAATTTACATTAAAAAATTTAAAATAGGGGATCCCTGGGTGGCTCAGTGATTTAGCGCCTGACATTGGCTCGGGGCGTGATCCTGGAGTACCGGGATTGAGTCCCCCATCAGGCTCTCCGCGTGGAGCCTGTTTTTCTCTCTGCCACTCTCTCCCTCTCTCATGAATAAATAAAATCTTAAAAAAAATTAAAATAAAGGAATGTCCACACCTGCTCTGGATATAGAGAAAAATGGAAAAGATGCCATTTTTTTCCATTAGTCAACATACACTAAATAATTGAATGTTAAGTTTCTACATGATGAATTTTAAGATCCTAAAAAAGGAATTTAGCTTTAGAGCTTTTTTTTTTTTTTCTTCATTAATAGTATTAGACCACCGAATAGATCCTGGGGGTTCCAAAATCCTTAATATTTTCCTCCTTCTTTATCAAGACACTGAATCCTTGGTTCAGATGACTGGCAATGATGAAGACAATTGAATATCATTTATGAAAAAATAAGTTTGCAGGATACTTATGTCCTGAACATTTCTGGGAACATCAGTGTTTCACTCAATTCCTACCTGGAAAATGCTAACACAGAGACTAGCCAGCTGCTTGCCCAGCGTTGTATCTAGCCGACCTGCCATCCCAGAAGTCCCCTTGCCCCATAAATGAGACTTTTGACATATCTTCTGGTTACTGCTACTGTATTAAATGAAGAAGGCGAGCTTGGAGCAATGCTGAAATAATCCATCCATGGGTGGTGTCTTGTTCAATTCCCTTATGCAGGATTAGACTGTCTTGCTTCTTCAACCCCTAGCTATTCTCTACCGTCTAACAAAAACATCACAGATTAAGGTAATTCTGATTTAGGAAATATAATCACTTCTGATTTAGGAAATATAATTCTCTTCTGATTTCTATTCTCTTCTGATTTAGGAAATATAATTACTTCTTAAATTCCTCAATTTTCTCTTTGAGGTCTACAAAAAATCAACAAGAAATTTGGCCCTTCCAAATTTACTCTGGAAAAATTACAATTTCAAAGGTTTGTCTATGGTCCATTTTCTAGTATTCTATTACTTATTGGTTACTCATGAAAGAAAAAGGTGTATTTTTCATGATCGCTTGATATTATCTCCCACATGTTTTTTGGTTAGGATCTTCCCATGACTAGGATTTTTTTGCTCAAGTGCAGTGGTGGGGGGCGGGGGACAGGGAAGGACTAATAAGAATACAAGTCAATCATAGGTTGTAATTTCTAATTACTTTCTCACCTAAAAAGGAAATGATATCTAAAGTTGGCCTTTCATCAAGCTAACTGACAAAATGACTGAATTAACCATGGTAAGCGTATTGTTAAAATTACAATTTGTTCGAAATTAGGCTGTGGGAAAGAGAATTTTCTACAGTAAGTTAAGCCAAGTTAAACAGAGAAGGAAAAACATAACTGTTATTCCCTTTACTCCAAGTCTGGGTTAAAGGGTTGATTATGTGGGAACATGCCAAAGGGTCAGATATTCCAAACCCATGGAATCTGGCTTCTTGACAAATATCTAAATATAACTTATGGCTTTAAGTACTTTTTTTCTATTTTGTTCCATTAATTTAGAAATTCTGATATAGATCATTATCAAACCCCAAGAAATTAGTTTATTCTTCTTACAAATTATTTAGATATTTACAAATTAGGTAAAAAGTTACTGTAATACATTTCTGCCTACATGTGTGTATGGTATTGTAGGTATCATAATTTTCAGATGAAATATAACATGCTCATTATGTAATTAACCTTAATACATTTTTATATATGGATAATTTCATGGTTTCATTCAGTCTTACAGATGATTCTTAGTGGAATATACCATCATTTCATATAAAATTCTGTAGTACTTTCTTTAGTTTAAACATGAAGCTACATTAATTTGATATTCTTGTGTATTAGGAAATTGACTTGAAGTGGAATCATTTAATCATGCAAATTATCGAAACCAAACTGCGGGAGGAATTGCTCCATCTTAAATCTGGAGTAGTTTTGATGATATGTATCTATCTTGTTACTAATGGAAACTTACAATGTAAAATAAGTTTTCTGTGGTTAACCATATGCTGTGTTGTTTTATTTTAGCATGACTTTGGTCCAATATATATACTCCTCAATTGCAACATCAATATAAATATTATAGGATTGTTACTATAGTAGATCCCTCATGTGTACTGATTATTTTATTGAAAAAAAAATACTTGATTCTTTTCCAAGAATCATAGTGCTGTTATTTTTGGTTAAGCTTTATGTTCCTTTGGTTGGGATTTTTAGGCTTGAAAGAAATCCCTTAAACCATCTTGAAACTCAAAACATTTTTTTCTTTTCCTTTTCCTCTTTCCAATCCAATGTCTTATGGTTTCCCTGATTTAAATCTGTTTTGAATTAATTGTTCCTTTGACCAAGAGCTAATAATTTTTCCCCAAAGTCCATTCACCCTCCTTTAGCAAGTTCAAGATGTTTCTGGAAAGGATTGAGTATTTTTTTCTTTCCTTGGTAAGCAAGGATTGAGGTTATTTATTCTCTGATGATAAACAGACAAAAATGTCAGTGAATGTGGATTTATGATCACACCCTAGGTTAACAATTTAATGAGAACGAACAGGCCATACACATTGTCTTACTGAAAAATCTTCTTTCAAATATATTTTAGGCTTCACATGTTGCTACTCTGGAAAAGGTGAAAAAGGATCTGGTGTTTTATAATATATGTTAGCTTCATTGAAATAATGCAATTTCAGGAACGACTCTATTATAAAGATATTTTTAGATAAAAGTAATAACTTCAGTTAAAAGAAATGGAAAAAATTTTAAATTTTAGTTGGGTGGAGAAATGACAATTAACAAGTAGTTAGCTGTCTAGAATCAGTTTTTTTGTTATGAAATAGAAAGGAAGTTGGAACTGTCTCCATTCTAAAAGTAGTTTCTTCTAGCAGATATGAAGCTCACATGAGAATTTGACATGCAATTTTTGTGATGATTTTGTATAATTTATTTGTACACACGTAATACATGGTGTTTAAGAGATAATTGACTTCTAATTTTGTCAATTTTGAAATATTAGAAAATAATCTCTTTTTTTAAGAAAATAATCTTTAATCAATATAGGAACTTAAACCTCAGGAGACAAAATGTACTTTGAATGATAGTAAAAAATAAGTTTATATGGTTTAATTTTTACTTCCTTCTTGTGAAAAATATAATTTAGAAAGAAACATAAACTACTCTTTGTCACCAGAGTAATGTCTATCCTTCATTAAAATTCTTGTCATTAAAAACGTTAATAAACATTTAAGCTTAATTTAAAAACATTTAGATAAAACAAAGTAGAAAGAGGCAATGGTGAAATAGAAAATTCCTTAGATGTTGGGATGCCTGGGTGGCCCAGCAGTTTAGTGCCTGCCTTCGGCTCAGGGCCCGGGATCGAGTCCCACATCGGGCTCCCTGCATGGAGCCTGCTTCTCCCTCTGCCTGTGTCTCTGCTTCTCTCTGTGTGTTTGTCATGAATAAATGAATAAAATCTTTAAGAAAGAAAATTCCTTAGATGGAAAATTTCAGACTAGTGTGAAGTTATTTTCTTGCCCTTCTTAAATATACAAAAGCAGATCAAAGAAACTATTCAGTTAGTGGTTTTGAGCTGGTAGGCTCTGTATCTCATTTCTGACCTTGCACACCAATCCTCCTTTTTATTTTTATCTTTAGTTCATGTATATACATACACACACACACACACACATATATGTAATTTATTTTGTTTTGTGAGTAGAGTTGACATGCAATGTTACAATTGTTTCAAGGGTACGACTTAGTGAATTGACAAGTTCGTCAACATTATGCTATGTGCACTACTGGTATAGCTACCATCTGTCTCATTACATTGCTATTATAATATCATTGACTGTAATCCTTATTCTGTGCCTTTTATTCCCATGACCTATTCATACCATAATTGGAAGCCTGTATCTCCCACTCTCCTACAACCATTTTGCACAACCTCCAACCCCCCTCCCCTCTGGCAACCATCAGTTTGTCTTCTGTATTTATAGATCTGATTCAGCTTTTTGTTTATCCAGTTTTTTATCCCATTAATGAGTAATCCTATGGTCCCATGACCAAACAAGATGGAACTACCATTGTTTATTTATTGAGTACATTGTTGTCAGAAATACGCTCACATTGTCGAGCCAAGGTATCAATGACAATGTTAACAAATATTTAAATATTTAAATTCAACAAATATTATCACTTCTTCCTCTGACTAGGCAAGTCTCTGGAATTTCTCTACTAGTGGAAAGCCTCAAATCTGTCATAAATAATTAAGGCTAATGTTTTTCAGGTTTGCTTGTAGCTTAAGGTTCCGTAACATGGAGAAAAATCTAATTACTTTACTGGATTAAGAAGAAGTAAGCCGGGGCACCTGGGTGGCTAAGTGGTTGAACGTCTTCCTTTGGGTCAGGCCATGATCCCAGGGTCCTAGGATGGAGTCCCACATCAGGCTCCCCACAGGGAACCTGCTTCTCCCTCTGCCTATGTCTCTGCCTCTCTCTTTATGTATCTCATGAATAAATAAATAAAATCTTTTTAAAAAGGTCAAGTTAAAAAAAAGAAGCCAATTTCTGTTAGAACACAGCATTTATGATCAATCCTTTATATTCTCTGATACACCTTTAAAATTTTATTTATTTATTCTTAGACAGAGTTAGCAGAGGGTTGGTGAGCAGCAGGGGTAGAGGGTGAGAAACAGTCTCTGCTGAGTGGAGAATCTCCTGACCTCTTATCCGGATGCAGGACTCAGTCCCAGGACCTTGAAATCATGACCCGAACCTATACCAAGAGACCATACTTAATTGACTGACTACCCATGCTCCCTATCTGATATACCTTTAATATTTAGTAGTAACCACTACTGAAGAAGTGGAATTAGAGAAGGTATCCTCTCTAGATATTGGAATTTCCATTCTTGCTGAATGACCCCAGTCTTTTGAGTGATGTAGGTTTTCCAGTAATGGTTGAAAAGAGAAGGAAAAGAAAAAGAAAAAGGAAGTTGGAAGTGACAAAGACAAGATGGAGAGTAGAAGGAATAAAAAAAAGAAAGGTAAAGTCAAGATATGTGGTGAGAAGAGAAAAGACGAGAAAGGGAGTGTGTAGTGAGGAGAGGAAAAACAAAAGAAGAAACTAAAGGAGAGAATAATTTGTATGAAGACATTTACTGGTGAAGTGACCACAGAAGATTGAAACTATAACTCCATTGCCATTGAGAATGGTGCCACTCTGTGACTCTGACCTGAGAAGGGAAAGGAAAAGTTGGATCCAGATAAATTGGATCCTTCAGACCTCTGTGATTGGGGTGACTTTTTGTGGTGTCTTCTGTCCTGGGTTTTGGGGTCTGGGCACCTACCTCATAGCTATGTTTCCAAACTAAATAGCACTACAAACAGACTAGCTCAACTGCCAGAAATCTTGCTCAGTGGGGAAATAAAATTCTTTATTGCTAAGGAGAAACATGAACTGAAATCTGAGCCATCTGATTTGCCTTCATACAAATACAATACCCTAGGCAAAAAAAAAAAAAAAAAAACAAGTAGAGAAGTAGGCAACTATAAACAAACAGCAAAGGCAGTTCATTTTTTCCATGGCTTGGGATAATATACATAATCCTCTTAAATGGATTTAATAATAAGCAATTAAAGACAGTTATTAATATCCATAGTGTCTGTACTTCCATGTTATAGCCATTACAATGTTCATAAAAGGTCTTTCCAAATCTAGGAAAACATTTGAATTAGATCCAAAATCGTCAGCAGCAAATTGCCTTCATCCTTGTAGGAAGAACTTTGTCTTGATGAGTCGTAGCCAAAAAATAGACAAAATATTTTCAAATGCTGGCATAAAAGTATAACAGTTGTCTATATCTATGACCAAGCACTTTGGCACTGGCAAAAAAAAAAAAAAAAAAAAAGACATTTTCTTCCAATCGGATTTACTCATAAGCATTAACAAAATCTTTCTTACACTAGGCCTTATCAGGAGACAAGGGAAATAATAGCAGCAAATTACAGTCATCAAATAGATCTTTTTAAAACTAATAATCCTTAAGCAAATAATTTGTTGAAAAATTAAACAATGTGTACATGTAAAAGAAAGAAAAATAATAGCTGGCATATCATAATAGCTGTTGGAATTGTTCTGTGACAGTGTTTAAGGTTCAGTGAGCCAGTGAGGACTAGCTCATTAAGCATAGCTATCTAGGAGCCATGGGCATCTCAGATTAGAACGGACGCCATTTGTGTCTTCCAAACTATGTCTTGATCCAGCCTTATAAATCTTCCAAAACTCATGTCCTTTCAAATCATCTTCCTGACAAGTTTTGATTTGCCTCCCTGTCCCTCCAAGCACTCCCATCAACATACTATCTACTTCGAGAGTTTTAGTGTCTGTGCGCATAACCATAGGCACAGAGAAGTGAGATGAAATGTACCTTCTTCCCTTTCCAACTGATAGGGTTAATGCATTCCCCCTTCAGGCTTCCTCTTTAGTTTTGAGAACAGACCATTTAACATACACGTCACTTTTCTACTGTGGTCGTAATCCAAAGCTGGTTCCAAAATGCAGGTTCTGAGAAACTTCATAGGATCAGACTGCTCACACACTCACACTTACCTAAGATAGTATGGGTTCTCATTTGTCATCTTACACATGAGGAATCTGAGAACTAAAGAGGTTAAGCAACTTAAACTTCTGTGAACCACAATTGCTCCATGATTTTGGACTAAGTTCTCAAGTTTTGCATGGAAGTATTAAAAGCTCAGATAGACTGATAACCAAAAATGTATGTCTGTAGATTCTTTGGGTTACTGGTAAGATTCCACATCTGAAATTCATAATAAAATGAAAAGCTCAATATTATATTTAATACTATAAATTGTTTATTTTTTTATTAGTGAAGACGCAGAAGCTATGTTCAAAACCATCTCTTACCAGAAGTATCACTTCTGAGAATGAATTTCACTGCATTAATTTCATTATTTCCAAATGGCTTCTGATGGACACGGAGATGGACAATGGGAGAGGTGCGGAGGAGAACCTGCCTTAAGAATCCTTATGTCATTAGTAAGATGTTAGATTTATGTTCTTTCCTGTCACATGCACGAATCAAAAAAAAGTTTCCTTAATCACTTGCTCACCAGTGTTGCAGGTACATATTAATTGGTGATTATGAATAAGGGAGACTGCTGCTGATTAGTCTAGTTAAAATGTCATCACCAGAAGAAGACAATGGGCCCTATTAGAAAAGAGAGAAGCCTTACTTTTCCTGATACTTGGAGCCAAGTCATAATGAAAGCATTTCCACAGATGGGATACCACCATTTCCCATCTTTGCCTGTGTGGGATTTTTGAGAAGGGGATCTAGTTTACAGGGAAGAAGACAAATTGGGATCTAAGACAGGAACACTCTGGGAAGCCATCTCATTCTTAGCTCCTCCAATGTATATTTCCCCTCTCTTCTCTGAGAACAGAATCCTGAATTTATTTATTGAAGCATTGTATCTCAATACATTTCATTTATCAGCTTCTCTTGTAGCTACATTTAGAAAGATAGAAAAAAAGAAATGAAGAAAAGAGAAAAAAAAAGAGAAAGGGAAAAAGAAAGAGAAGCTCTTTAAAACCAGCAGAGACACCTGGCACCTTCACTTCTCTCTTTGGAAGTTTAGTTTTCTTTGTTGTATAATGATTATCAAAAACAGTGTCTTAAAACAATACGCATTTATTATTTCACAGTTTTTGTGGATCAGAAGTGCAGGCTGGATTCTCAGCTGTGGGGTCTCACCAGGCTTCAATCCAACTGGGGCCACAGTCTCACTAGAGGCTCCCAAGGGAACGATTTTCTTTCATGTTCCTCCAGGTTGTTGGGAGAATTCATTTTGTTGCAATGCAGGATTGAGGGATTCAGTTTCTTGCTGGAGGCCACCTGCCCACAGCTTCTTTCCACCTGGGTTTCTCCAACATGGCTGCTTACTTCATAGCTGTTTGCCACAATGGAGATGAGGGGAAGATTTTAGAGTTAGTCTGCTAGCCGGATGGAGTATCATGTAATGTATTGTGAGAGCGACAACCCCTCACCTTTGCATGTTCTACTGGTTAGAAGCAAGTCACAGGTCCTGCCCACACGCAAAGGGAGAGGGGTGTATGAGGGTGTGGATCCCAGAACACAGAGATCACGTGGGTCACACTAAGCTCCATCTCCTACAATGTGTGTGATGGTCACAACTTTCATAACCATCTTGTGATCTTGAAGATGAGAGTTGAGGGATACGGATCACAAACTTGAGTCCTTGAGGATGTCATAGAGGTGCTGAGCCAAGTTTTAGAATGCCTATCTCTGGTCTTCCTATTTCTTGAGAAAATTAATCTCTATAATATGTATAGACCCCTGTATTTCTATCTCTGTCATTAGTTGTCAAACACAAGTCTTTACTGATTCAGGAATTAATTTATTTAAATCACTTTTTCACTTACATATTAGACATATAATTACGTACAGCATCTCCTTCCTTTTCTGCAAAAACATGGGAGGCAGGTGTTCTCCTTACTGCCGATGATCACATCCATTATAACAGCCACCATTCCCATCTATAAGCTGATTAGACCCAAAATGATATTTCCGATATCTTCACTTCAGATCTCTGGATTTCTTAACTGTAGTAGGCTAAGACACTTCAAATTCAAAGGCACTATCTGTCCAGTTGCCCAAGTCAGAAACTTGGGGATGCCTCGTCAGTGTAATTGGGCATAGTTCCTCCAAGGTTCAAGTGAATAGTGTTCTGTGATGTAATTCAAAATTGAGAAGGAGGTAGTGTTTCAGCACAATAAATGCCAAAATTTATGCTTGCAGGGGCATGAAGTTGTCCTCTGTACAACCTATATAGATCATTAACCAGAGAATATCCTTTGCAGTGGAAGACCTTTGTTATTTCTAGATGCTTAGGCAAGACTAAAGAAAAGTAGAAGTCAAAAGAAAAAGAAATCTGTGGCTCCAAGAGTAAGTAAGCATATTCCAGGATTTGAAATACACTTCCTGCAACCATCAGCATAAATGAGAGCAGAAGAATAGTCGCGATATATCCTACTACTGGAGCAGCACTGTCCAGTATGGCAGCTACTAGTGATGTGAGACTACTGAGTGCTTGAAATGGGGCTCGTGTGAGTGAGGAACTGAATTTTAAATTTTATTTAATGTTAATTGACTTAGATTTAAATATTCATGAATGGAGACACCTGGGTGGCTCAGTGGTTGAGTGTCTGCCTTTGGCTCAGGTTGTGATCCCAGGGGTCCTGGGATTGAGTTCCACATCAGGCTTCTCCTGGACAGCCTGCTTCTCCCTCTGCCTGTGTCTCTACCTCTCTCTGTGTGTCTCTTATGAATGAATGAATGAATGAATGAATAAATAAATAAATAAATAAATAATCTTTTAAAAAAATCTATGAATGGTTAAGAGTTAACATATTGGAAGACATAGTTCTGGAGACTAAGTGGTTTCCTTTAACATGACAGGGGGTGAAAAGCTTGCTAACTGCTAGAGAAAGGGCCATGAAGCAAGCACAACAGAAGTCTCAGATGAACAGAAATGAAATGTCCAAGGCATTTGATGAAACTTAGAAGGGAATAGCACTGAAGAGAGAAGAATTCTACACTGGACTCTTCAGGGAGGAAATTAAGTTTGATGGCTATTATGTGTTTATTATTTTATTTGCTTATTTTTTGAATTAATTTAAATTCAATTTAATTAACATATACTCTGTTATTAGTTTCAGAGGTAGAAATCAGTGGTTCATCAGTTCTTTATGTGTGTATTATTTTAATGACACACAATCAAACATCTAAAATTCAAAACCAAAATAGTTTGTGGTTCCTCCATGAAAGGTTTTCTTTTTAAATAACATTTTAAGAAATTAGAAAATTAACATGTTTATGATAAAAGATTTGGAAAATATAGAACAATACAAGAAAGAAAATAATCACTGGTAATCACATCACCAGAAGTTAACTTCTGTTAAATACTGGTATAATCTTCCAACTTTTTTCTTTTACTATCTATGTAGGTGTACGCATGTGGGTGTATGTGTGCATGTGTGTATACGTATTTACACAAATATGTGTAAGTATATAGAGGCATATATATGACATTTCACACATATATGTTTGCATTTAATCTAGTTGATAGAATACTGGATGTAAACTGCTCTGCTCCTTTAACAAGGATCTAACAAGAGATCAATGAATACATTTATATGATTTCTCATTTGTCTGCAATATGATTGTAAATGGAGAGCAACATGTTGTAGTTCTTGACCACCTAGACTTTGGAGCCAAACTACCTGGTTTCAAATACAAATGCATGATTTATTTCTTGTGTGATTTGGGGAAGTTTCTTAACCTTTCTGCATCTCAGCTTTCTCACTTTAGAAGGTTACTATGATGAGTAAATAAGTTACTATATGTAAAGCATATGTTATAATACCTGGCACAGAGTAAGGGGTCTATTTATTAGCTGTTATTTTTATTACTATTTATGGCTGAGCACTATCTCATAAAGGTATTATAATCTGACCAAATGACCTCAAAATATTTCACATCTATTAAGACCTTTCATATACTTAAAAAAACATCTTTTAATACTTATAAAACATAATAGAACATACCAGCACTTCTCAGAGTATAGCTATTTTTTGACACATTAAAGTAGGGGTTTATGGCACAAATAACCAGAAAAAAATTGTAAATGAGGTTAGTTTGAAAGTTCATTTGTTTAAAGCAGATATTTCTTTATTTTCATTTACTTATTTATTTATTTTTAGAGAAAGAGAGAGAGAGAGAGTGAGCATGAGCCTGGAGAGACAGAGGGAGAAAGAGAGGGAATATCTTAACAGATTCCATATCCAGCACAGAGCCCTACACAGGACTAGATCTCATGACCCTGAGATTATGGCCTGAGCTGAAAGCAAGACTTGAACCCTTAACTGACTGAGCCACTCAGGTATCCTGAAAGCAGATATTTCTTTAAAATAAAGCATAAATACACGACAATTATTTTAGTGCATATAGAATTCATTTATTAAGTTGACATTTTTTCATTATCACAGCTTGTATAGAAAATATGAAACAAAAAAATCTTAGTGTATATGTTTGTATAGGTGTAAGACTGAGTATTTCACTGAATCTTTTCAGTTAATTTAATTTTTCTGCTTTTATTGAGATACAATTGAGATATAATATTGTGTTAAGTATTAGATCTATAAGATCACATCATTGATGTGATATATGAATATAGTATAAAATAATTACCAGGATAAATTTAGTTACATCCAATATTAAATATTTATATATTCAAGATGGATGACTTATCTTCGAATTCACATGGTATTCAAAGCACTGTTGTGTTCAGGAGAAATACTATCAACCACACACACAATAGCAACTCAACTGGAAAAATTTCCATGAGAAAAATTAGTTTCTGGAGCAGATATTTCAAAGAGCATGTTAATTCTGCTTAATCAAGCAACTCTGAGTAATCAATTCAAAAGCATGTCTCCATTGGCAAAGTGCTGACACTGATTTGCTTTGGCCACAAATGGAAATGTTGCTAAGAACAACAATCTGACAAGTCATGTGAGCAAACACATTGCTTTACAGGAAACCGGAAATGACTGTTCAGTGGGTCTCCCTTATTGGGGAGACCTGGAATATGGGAGACTCTCACAGGGTTGAGTGTAGGGGTGGAATGGAGAAATCCTATCCGATTACTAACTCTGATTTATGTCTTTCATAAATGGACTGTGAAGGAGAAAATGCTCGCCTCGCTAGATGTGTCTGTCCTGCTAAGTGGTCATGAAAGTGTGAGTCTTCTTTGTACAAATATACTGCAGACTGTGAGGCTGCTCCCTATCACGGAGTAAGCATATTTAAAACCCTTTCTATTTACTTATCTCTCCTATTAGCCTTTGCCAAATTCATGCTTATATAGTTTCTATAAATTATGTGAAACGATATGGCATATCTGGTAATGCCTTAAAACTCCAGACATACTTAGGAAAATGCTCCGGTTTCTGTGCTTTGTGTCTTAAGAATACAAAGGCTTCAAAGTCAGAGACATGAGTGCCTAGACATGAGTGCCCCACAGTGCCTGTGGGGCAGGCTGTGACTGGCTCATTTGTAGAGGTGGTGGTCATTCTAGTCTGCTTATTCAAAACATCGGGAAGGCACAAAGGTTTCTGAGTCCAATCACCTTGAATTCATGATAATTCTAAGCTTTTTCCTTTCTTTTTTTTAAGATATAATTTATTTATTCATGAGAGACACACAGAGAGAAGGAGAGGCAGGCTCCTAGGGGGACTCTGGGATCACACCCTGAGCCAAATGCAGATGCTCATCCCCTGAGCCACCCAGACATCCCCTGCTTTTCCCTTTCTTTCTTTCTTTTTTTTTTTTTGTTTAAATATTTTATTTATTTATTCATGAGAGACACACAGAGAGAGGCAGAGCCACAGGTAGAGAGAGAAGCAGGCTTCATGCAAGGAGCCCGATGTGGGACTCGATCCCGGGACTCCAGGATCACACCCCGGGCCGAAGGCAAATGCTAAACCACTGAGCCACCCAGGGATCCTCTGCTTTTCCCTTTCAAAAAGAGTTTCCTAGTAACCAAGTAGTGCTAGTTGATGACAGAAAGTATTTTCTTTTAAGGATTCCAACTAATAAAAATGAATAGCTATGAAAGAAAGAAGATAATTAGAAAATAATGATTTTGCAACTTCTAATGAAATGAACATTAGAAGCAACAATGAAAATCTGTCAAGCTAAAGCCCAGAGGAGATGAAACCCAGTTGGACTTTTGTGTGGCTCTGCCTTTGGTTGTAGATGGCCTAATGGGGTTTTTGCTCTCTTCTAAATTCTCTTCACTGCATATCCTTGTGCCTCTTTCCCTCCCTCCCTCCTTTCCTCCCTCCCTCCTTCCTTCCTTCCTTCCTTCCTTCCTTCCTTCCTTCCTTCCTCCTTCCTTCTTTCCTCCTCCAGTAACTGCGTATCAAGCTCATGTTACAGTTGGCGTCAAGGATATGAAAAGCTAACATCCATTCATAGTTTTGTCCGCAAGGGACAGTATTGATAGAGAAAAGTGCAAGGGCCAGGCACAACTAGATTTGCATACCAGTTGTATCACTTTCAAACTGTGGTATGTCATGTATAAAACATAATCCTTGGGTTTTCTAAGCTTGGGTTTTCCACTTCTTAGAGTTATTGTGGGGATAAATGAGAGAGCAGTTTGTAAGGCACCTAACGTGACCACCGGCATGTAATAAAGCCTTGAGGATGGTAAGTTCACAACCTTACCTGGCCCGCTTCCCCGCACACTGGGGAGTGAGACCACAGAGTGCTTTCGCACCGCTTCCTATGTCTAGACTGCACTCTTCTCCTCTGCTTGGATGTGGGACCTGGACACTTCTGCTGTGCCCCTGCCTTAGCGATTTCTTTTTGATCACCCAGTGCTCCATAAGTCACCTGTCTGTTCACCCTGGGTCTAGCCATCACCCAAATAAAGAAAGTACAAGAGTGGAAGAAAAGGAAAAAGGAACTTTGGCCTAATTAAGCCTAATTAGCCAGATAAGTATTGAATGAGGATGCAGCATGCCTATTTATACGCATGTACACTCTTCCTGAGTTTCATTTTTATTTTCATTAAAGGTTGATACTATGGAAGTGATTATGATACATAACAAATGCCTGTAAACATATTTCTGAAAATATATGTTCTTCATGACATGATAACTCTATTGATTAAAAAAATAACATTTGGTTCATCGTTGACAAAGAAGGAACATTCTCGCTCCTCTTGGTCCCACCTCTTTTCTTCCTCCTTGAGCCAGACATTGAGAGATCTCTGTGACTCTTAAAATCTTGATTATCTGTGAACCTCAATCTGGAGCAGCTGGTTGATTTATATTCCTCATATTCTCTTTACTCTCAGTATCATTTGCATCATCTCTAACCTTTAATGCCTTTGAAGGTTTTAGGTTTTCCACTTCTCCTTACTGCTCCTGGGTTGGATGATATCTAACAAGGGCAAGATGGTCTAAGTGCCCTTTAGGTGAGTGTTCTAAATGAATGACAAACCACCACAGAAGAAGCAGAATTTACATCAAAGGCTGTCTCTTCACCATTCTCCTAGGACATGCCTGCAGACATTGACTACTTGGGTTCCCTTTAGGTGGAAAAATGTAGTTTCTTTGACTCTTTCTGTATACGAAGATGAGGCACAGATCAGTTGCTGGACTGAGTGACTCTGAACTAACCAACTGACTGACGTTGGACGATCCACTTCTATTCCCAGGCCTTTCTATTTACTGATTTGAATAGAGGTCTTTGATTTAGATAATGTCTTGCAATTCTTATATTCCTTGACATTAGTATGACTTTTTACTGCTTCTGGGGATTCTTCTTATAGATAATTGCTGTAGGCAACAACAACAACAAAAAAAGGGGTCAGGTGTAATGAAAGAAAAAAAACAACAACAGGGCAATGTCACAAAATTAATGGTGAGATTCTCTAGGTTGAATGGTGAGGGATGGCTCTGTTGAGGAGATAAATTAAGTTGAAAATGATAAGAAGGAGCCTGTCCTACCAAAATCTGGAAAAGATCTAGAGGCAGAGAAAACACTCTGTGAAAAGGCTCTGAAGCAAGTAGGGAGTTAACAGGTTGAAGAATAGAAAACTCTGGCTGACACATGGTAACAGTGGAGGGAATGATAGGACATGAGGGTCCAGAGGGTCCAGTGTTATGCTGGGCCAGGGCAGATATGGTTGGGATTGTTTTCTCAAACAGTTCAAGGAGTTGTGAGCTGAGGCAGTGGTTGAGATTGTTCCTTTAAATTGGGAAGAAAGTTCACCAGCAATATCTCCAAAAATGGGCCTAATATTCTAACAGTGATATTCCACTAGGCTAATTTTTCAAAACACTCACATACAACATTCACCCTAATGACTTTTAGATAAGAGGAGTTCATTTTTAAAAATTACAGTTGGGGGCCTGAGTGGCTAAGTTGATTAAGCATCTGACTTTGGCTCAGGTCATGATCTCGGGGTCCTGGATGAAGCCCCACATCACATTCCCCGCTCAGTGCGGAGTCTGCTTGTCCCTCTGCACCTCCCACCATGGGTATGCTCTCTCTCTCTCGCTTTCAAATAAATAAAATAAAATCTTCTAAAAAATAAACAAAATTAAAATCATTTTAAAACCTGGAATTTTTTTTTTAACCTAGATGCTTCTTACTGCGTAGAACTTCCTAATAGAAATAAATTATGGAGAAACTTCAAGATAACTTACAAAGTTCAAAATTTAATGTACTTCTATCATGCCATTAAATATGAATATCCTTTAGATAACGATGCAGGTTTTGCATATAGAAGTGACTATAATCATCTTATTAATTTCTTTTTTTTATTTAAAAAATGACAGGAACATAAACATTCGCTACCTAGGACTTCAAACCCAGATTTCACTTGTGGTCTTATAATTGATGGTATAATAGAACTAAGTCACTTTCATAGTTAAGAAAAGTACTGAATAGCATTGTAGCAGCCCTATTCATCGTGTAGACTGAGAAACAGTAATTACTGTGACTTCATAAGGAAACAGTATTTCCTACGTGTGATCTAATAAAATAAGTAAGTGCTTGGCAGTTGGCTGGCTTTCCAATCCCCACTCTCTCACGTGGTACTTACCTAAACTGCTCTAAGTCCTTTGACATCACACCCTCAGTAATTTGATCAGTAAAATGACAATGATAATAGCTATCTCTCAGGATTACTTTTCCTTAATAAATGCGATAGTGTTTAGCAAGACTCTACTAAAGGGAATTCATACTAACTAGTGCTTCTACAATTCATCCTGTGGGAGTTTGTCACCATCCCCTCCTCCTCACACTCCTGCTCCTGCATTAAGTCACACTTGCAGAAGGTGTACTAAGAACTGATATGGTTCAATAATGTGGTTAGTTTCATTTAGGTGTAGTAAGTGACTCCTTTGAGTGCTTTGTGATAGATATTATTGCAAAATAGTTTTGTGGAAACAATGAATTAGATGCCTGTACCATGCTTCCCTGACAAAAGCTACCCATCGCAATACTTCATAAGAGTTTAAGATGATGAAATAAGAATTCCTTGAAAACTTACCACAACTTAATACATACCCCAAAGTAATTGAAAAGAACACACTGATATTTATGCTATGTACCAGGATAACACGTGCCAATAGCTACCCAGGTCATCGGTGCTATTCTGCTTAAAGAATTAGTAAGGTGAACAGATTGTGAAAATTTCTAAGATTTTATTTATTCATTTGACAGAGGAAGAGAGCACAAGCAGTGGGAGTGGCAGGTAGAGGGAGAGGGAGAAGCAGGTGCCCCTGATGTCAGGCTCCATCCCAGGACCCCAGGACCATGACTTAAGCCGAAGGCAGTTGCTTAACCAACTGAGCCACCCAGGTGCCCCAGATTGTGAAAATATTGGGAATAGGGATGAGTTAGGGGTCATAGAGAAGCTCTGACTGTTTAAGGCTCCTCAAACCAAGAGCAGGACTGATGTCATACTTCATGAAAACAGGAACTTTATCATCTGCATGCCAGACTGAAAGAAACGACATATAATGGATTTGTCGTCCTCATTCTTTCGTAATGCTTAAAGCATGTACCTTATCTCAAGTAAAATATATGCAGCTTGCTTTTAGTCAGTTCACTGATTGAAAAAAGGAAAGTCAGAGACAAATGCCCTAATTGGGCAACTACTTTTGCATTACACACCCCATACTCTGCCCTGCTTCCCACGGACACTGTTACCCACGGTGCTACTTCTTTCCTGGAAGAAGAAACAGTTTCATAAGCTGTGCTCTTCTCTGTCAGTGTTATGAAGTAAAATGTACTTTAAAAGATAAACAGAAAAACAAATAAAAAAATAAAAAAGATAAATAAGCAAATTTTAAAAGACACTTAACTAATCCTTTATCGATTATGGCGTCACAAATTGACTTCTATAATTATTGAAGGGATCAGAATGGAAAACAATCTTATGAAAGGACTAAAGTGTAGGAATGGACAAGGTTATCAGAAGCAAAAAAAAAGAAGAAAGAAAGAGAAAGAAGGAAGGAAAAGAAAGAAAGAAAGAAAGAGAAAAAAAGAAAGAAGGAGAAAGAAGAAAAAGAAAGAAAGAAAGAAAGAAAGAAAGAAAGAAAGAAAGAAAGAAAGAAGAAAGAAAGAATCCAAATAGGAAAAGTAGTGCATTGTAATTGGTAATTGCTGCACTTGCCTGATTGTTAGTAACCAAGCAAAATAGCAACAAGCTGGTTCAGATTTATGGCTGCCAGTGCATGCTATTTCCAAGCCACCACTTGCGATCCTAGAAGAAGGCTAATTCCTCATGAAAGATAACTTCTTCCCCTAGTTCTTATTTACATGTCCTCTGATATGAGGCATTTATCTCACTCAGAGGACCCATCACAGCAGGTACTTCTGTACCTTTCCCTTACAGTGATGAATAAATCTTATTTGCTTCTAACTCCACTCTTCTCATCCCGTGGTAAACCTGATTATGGTACTCCATTCAGGAGGTTGCTTATTTGATAAAGAAACTGGTTTTTCCCTGAAGGAGTTTTGGCTCAAGTTAGCAGGACAGTAATGAGTTACTTTATAAGAAATGGCATGGATCATTGAAATGGTGAAACAAAATAATGATTCACATCATTGCTACAAATAGGTTTATACACAGTCACTTAGAGTTTGATAACAACTGTGTTTTGTTCATCAACGTTAAGCTGAGTGTGAACGGTATGGAACACTGAAATGACCTGAATGTCAACAGTGCATGAAAGCTCTATTAAAAATCATCTGTTAAATAGGACCCTCTCATTACTTAGAACCTACACGATTCCAGTATAATGTATATTCCTTGTTTTTCAGTGTGGCAAAAACCGAAAAACAAAATGTGTCACGTAAAACTCACTCTCCCAACAGTTTCTATAATGTGTGTTCTTATGCTACTCATAGGATCCAATAAGGTGGTGAAATGCCTTTTCTGACTCAGCAGAGATGCATGCATTCGATGTACTTCTAGGACCACATTATTTGCTGAAGTTTAATACTTTGAGAAAAAGCGCATTCATATAAAGAGTTCTTTCCCTCAAACATGCCGTATTTTTAGAATTGCCTGGGGGAGGGAAATTCGTTAAAAGTGGAATCTTTCCTGGAGATTTTGATTCAGTGGTTCTTGGAGAAAGAGTTCTAGATTTCTTTTTCTTTTTTTTAAAAAAAGATTTTATTTATTTATTCATGAGAGACACAGAGAGAGGCAGAGGGAGAAGCAGGCTCCCTGTGGGTAGCTCGATGTGGGACTCGATCCCAGGACCCCAGGACCCCAGGACATGACCTGAGCCAAAAGCAGATGCTCAACCACTGAGCCACCCAAGCACCAGAAGGGTTCTAGGTTTCTAACAAGAGCCCCTGGCGGTTGTTTCGGGCAGTGTGACTGAGAAACACAGAAGTAAAGGTGCGTATCTATGTTGGAATATCTCATTCCCCTTCCATGAAAAAGCATAATGTTAATTCTGTCCCTTTTACACATTGACCAATGAAAGTTTTCTGAAAAGTTTTTTATAAGCTTCGTACAGTGATGGGCTCTTTCAGGTTGTTGGTGCCACCTTGATTCCGTCTCTGCCATTGTGACATCTCCTACTTAGCACCTACTGTGACAGTAATGAGCCAGTGGGCTGTCATTACATGACTAATATCTCTTGGGGTCTTGGCAAGCCCAACATTTTTCTACAGATCCCTTTTGAAAAATCCAAACAGGGAAGTTGCTGAAATAAATCTTTAGAAAAATTACCCAAAAGGAGAACTGGTTCAACAAATAGTTGATTAACAAAAAGTAAATGTTCATCTGAAATGTTTTATTTGGAATCAGACTAAATGTCTGGACATGGAGCATAAGTCTTGTTTTTACTTTATAAATTACAATGACTTTTCTATTTACTAAATTTTTGCCTCGCTCCTTTTAGTGTCAGGTTTAGTCATATTCCCAAGTGATAAACATCAGGCTTTTAACTGAAGAGATGTTTATGCAAGCATAACGTAAGT
The DNA here is from genome assembly GCF_905146905.1 of Nyctereutes procyonoides. Classification (NCBI taxonomy): domain Eukaryota; kingdom Metazoa; phylum Chordata; class Mammalia; order Carnivora; family Canidae; genus Nyctereutes; species Nyctereutes procyonoides. The sequence goes on from NW_026575122.1 coordinate 11,078,083, forward strand.
ATTAAATCATGAACAGGGAAAACTGAACTTATTAGAAGCCTATAAGCTGATATGAAGGGGAAAAAAGCAAATTTACAAAATATGGACAATTTAATTCCACTATTTTCTAATAAAAATGAACATATAAATAGAAACCTATATGAATGGAGAAAAATAAAGCCCGGCAGGAAATGTGCATAATGCTAGTAGCAGTTATTTTTTTCTGAAATTATAGGTATTTTAGTTTCCTTATCCTTTTTAGCTTCTATTTTAAAACTTTATAGTAATTAAGGTGCATTGTATTTATAATAAAAATTGCTGAAAATTATGTTGAAAAAGTCACATTACTTTTCTGAAACATTACTGAGGATTTATTTTTGCAAACTTGCTTTTCAGTTCTCCTTTAAAATCGACCTTGGAGATTTTGTCTGTGATTTGTACGTCAAATTTAGCAGTAAATTTATGCACCAAAAATCAGCTGCAGAAAGTTCAAACTGAAAGATGTGTTTGATAAGATGACATTAATAATATATTGTCAATTCTATATTTATGTATCTTCCAACTCATTTGGAAATTTTTAGCTTCAGATAAAAACAATTTAATCTTTGATGTGAAAAGAAAATGGGAACAGTGTTTAGAAGAAATAATTTCAGGCAAGCATCAGGGAGAAGGTAATGCATGTAATCACCTCTTATAAAAATAATTTTTAAGGTCCCAAACTATCTTTCAAAGTAAAATAATCAGGACGTTATTTTGCAGAAACCGATAAGCTCATTTTAAAATTTACATGAATGTACAAAGCACCTAGAATATCTGACACAACTTTGAAATAAAGAACAAAGTTCTTGGACATATACTATGTGATACCAAAACTTATAAGCATCCAGGAATCCAGACAGTGTGGTATTAGTGTAAGTAGATTGACGTGACAAAATAGAGAAACAAGAAATAGACTTGAATGTGAGAGTTAATACTATAAAATTTCTAGAATAGGGCAGCCCCGGTGGCTCAGCGGTATAGCGCCGCCGCCTTCAGCCCAGGGAGTTATCCTGGGGACCCAGAATCGAGTCCCACGTTGGGCTCCCTACATGGAGCCTGCTTCTCCCTCTGCCTGTGTCTCTGCCTCTCTCCTCTCTCTCTCTCTCTCTCTCTCTGTGTGTGTCTCATGAGTAAATAAATAAAATCTTTTAAAAAATAAAAAAATAAAATTTCTAGAATAAAAGATGAGGGAAAAACTTTGGGACTCAGGTTTAGCCATGGTTTCTTTAACAATACATAAAATGCACAAAGTATAAAAGGAAAAATCAATAAGATTCTTAAAGTTATTAGGAAGTGCAAGTCAAAATCACAATGATATCCGACTGCACAAAAACTACAATGTTTAAAGTTAGACACAAACTATACCAAGTATTGATGAGGGTGTAGAGTAATTGGAACTGTCACATATTACTGGTGGTAACATAAAGAGGTATGATTACTTTTGAACATAATTTAGACATTTAAAGGATAAAATATTGTTCAGCCCCTAGATATTTAGCAGGGAGAAATGACAGCATATATCCACACAGACTTTTGTAACTGTAACATCCCCCAAATAGAAGCAACCCAAATGTTCAACAAGTTATGAATAAAAACAAATAATAAGAATTAAGGTTCAAAAATTAATGACTCCCTTTAAGGATCATATACAATTGCAGCTATCTTGGTTATGCCCATTGGTATGTAACCTATAATCAGATTGAATAAATGACCTTTAAATATTATAAGGTTTGCCTCCTTATTTTCATCTTATTTTATTGAAAAAACGTTTTTAAGGATTTTATCTATTTATTCATGAGAAACACAGAGAGAGGCAGAGACACAGGCAGAGAGAGAAGCAGGTTCCCTTTGGGGAACCCGATGAGGGACTCAATCCCAGGACGCTGGGATCATGCCCTGAGCCAAAGGCAGATGCTCAACCACTGAACCACCCAGGCGTCCCGATTTTTAAATTTTTTAAATTTATTTTTTATTTTATTATTTTTATTTTAGCAAATCAGAAGAGCGGAACTCAAAAACTGAAGGTTGCTGGAGGGGTGGTGAGTGAGGGATTGGTGACTGGGTGAAGGACATTAAGGAGGGCACTCGATGGAATAAGCTCTGAGTGTTATATGCAACTGATGATGAATCACTACCCCTGAAAAATCCTACCCCTGAAACTAATAATATGCTCTATGTTAACTAAGTTGAATTTAAATAAAGAATTTAAAATCAATCACTCAATCAATATTATGAGGAAAACACAAATCTTAGTCCTGGTTGCAAGTTTCAAGAATCTAATTTTCCGACTATTTCTATAAACAATAGAATTTCTCCCTTGAGGTCTCATTCTGTTGTGTTGAAAGGAACTGAATTTCAGAAAATTGGCTATTCCTCCTTTACTTTCTCTGGGACTCTAAGTACTACTGGACGTGTCAAGCATAGTCCTAAACATGTGATTATGTAGTCTGCCGCTGTTTGGGCAAACACAGCAAATACAAACAAATACCAGATCATCATTAGAATCCACATATACCTAAATATTTCTTCTAAGACTTAAAAAGCAGCAACAATGGTATCTACTCTCCAAATGTTTCTAAAGTCCTCCTATCTTTCAGATAACATTTAAAAAAGGAAAACACATATAGTAGGAAGGCCTGCACTTTCCCTCTTGACAATATCTTCAAGAAATTCATTTATGTTTGTACATATTTATTGTTTAATTTAATATATTCAGTTATCTTGGGTTTGTACTTTTTTACCTATATAGTATGACCAAAAAATGTATTTAGAGAAAAAAAAATGTTTGACAATAGGGACTTAGAAAAGTGTAAGTCTTAAACCTGAATTTGGTTTCTATTCTTGAGCCTACTGTTGGAAATACTATTGTAAGGGGAAAAACGATAATGTTCCTTCACACAGACCTTTGTTATTAGGAAAGTGACTAAGTTCCCCAGTTCCCATAACTTTTTGTTTCTATATTCTCATGTGGAATAAAGAAAACTACCTAAGTAAAATGTACAAGAATCTCCACAAGGCAACTGTTATTGAAACTTCTCCCTCATTTTGTCTATCAGATATAAGTTTAGTTTTATAGATGCCATATTTTTCACCATAGAACCTGCATCTCCTTCCATGGAAGTTTTAGCTTCAATATGTGCAAATGTCTCTTCCATATGGCCTGGCTGCCTGTCCCCCTGATTGCAATGCTGACCAATAGATCTTCAGTACTAACCAGTCCAAGCTTGAATCTTTGTAAAGAAAGTTTGGCCTTTTCTTGTTGCCAGTTGAAAACTGCTCAATGGTGAGAATCATTCCATCTCGAGTGGAGTCCTGCCTTAACGACATGTACACATCTGTCCGCAGAAGGAGCCCTGCCCCTCCTCAGCTCATTACTGCAGAGATGCATATCATTACACCTTCTGTCCAAAAGTGGCCTCCCCTCTTCTCTGGGATAAAAAGAGAGGAATCAATGGGCTGCTTTTCTGCCCCAGATTGAGTTAATTCTGGAAGAAATAAAAAATATCTTTGAAGAACTTACAACTTTCTGGAAACAGGTGTGTCATCCTTACAGCACATACACAGTCAATATTTCTTTACTCAGTTTGCTAGAAGATAGCACAGTCGAAATTATTTTTAAACATATGTCGTTCAACCACTGACATGTTTGTTATACTGGAAAAGAGCTTTTATTCATTTTATTCAAGTAAGGCCTTTCTTTTGTTACTTAGAATTGACCTATTGTTAATTGGAAGCAGAATTCCTTGAAATCCACCCCCCAAATGTCCCCACGCCCCCCCCCACTCTCCCGCCCCCAGAAAATGCAGAAGCACAGCCAGTATTGGAGAAGGGATTCATACCAGGGATCCAAGAAATTGAAAAAATCATGCAAACATGAAAGAAAAAAGATACTATGAGGATACAGTCCAGAATATAATCTATAGCTTTGGCACGAAAAAGCCAAGAAAATTCTAACAACTTAACTTTCTTAGAAGAGGAATCAATTTTAATGAGAATTGTGTTTTACCCTAGAGTGTTTGTGTTATTTTTTATAAGTCAAAATAGGAATGAATATTTCCTTTGGAAGCTTAAGCATCTTGGTAAAATAAGATGAACCAATCTACTCCAGGCAATTCATTAAGAAGTAGGTATCTCAGGTGCCATTTAAAAGAACTCACCACACAATTAGAACATTAAACATCTATTCAGCTAAGCTACATCACAAAATAAAATGAAAAAAAAATCCTAAAATGTTAATACAGCAAAAATAGTTAATAAGTTGGACTGTATTAGTTCTTATGGCTGAGACAGATTTTATGACTGGAACCCAGATCAGATTGCTCTAAATCCAATATTAAAATTTAGATCAGAAAAGAGTAATGATGCTTTTTAGCTGAGGATGAGTTCCTTCTCATCCTTATTTGTATACAAGGCCGGAACTTTGTCTCTTAACATAGACCAGGGGTTTATGATGCCAGTTCGGTAACAGACTACATTAAATTTGAGAACCTATAATATACCCAAAGACACTCTAGTTAAAAACAAGCCCAAAACATTGTACAGTCACACCAAACACCTGCCTGCAATCAAGTGTTCTCAAGTCTTGGAACAAACTTAAACAAACTTTAATCCCTTAAAACAATGGCTACCTCCGTGCCTAGATCTTTATCTGGCTCAGAATGGCACTGGCGAAATATTTGGTGTGGAAAGTTGACTCTCTTCTGGTGAACCATAGAACCTCCTGACATTGTTGGACGCTTCCTTGAACGACTTCATTTTTAGAAAGCACGAATTGAGGTTTGTTCCAAAGAGAATTAATAAAGTACCTCAAAGTGATCTTAAAATTTAATGGCATTCTGAAGTCAATTCTTTTGTTGAATAGGATCAAGTTTGAATAATGCCAGCAGCTACTATCCAAAGCTTATTTATTTGCATTAATTCCTTTCAATCTCATGTTTTGAACCTCTATCAATGCTAAGTAGTTCAACTAAATTAAGGATAGGTGCCAATTAGTCACTTAAAATTTTTAAAAGCTCATTAATGAATGACAGCATGCCAATCACAGATATATTGGAAGGGTTGACCACAGAAATTGATTACACATTCCATGATTCTTACCTTAGCCTCTCAAGGGGCCCTTCTGTAAGAACATAAGTGGATTCAGCTACGACAGTGATTTCAGTAAGAATCTTCCCTCGTCATGCTCAGTGACCCATCTAGCTCCCTGAATGCTTCTGTCCAATATGCAGGTGAACAGTGAATCTGATTTGGAAACTATGCTAGAAGTGCCTTGTTTGCTTCTTGAGATCCACTTTATCTTCTCCACTTTGCCCTGTATCCTCGGGGCAAGAACTATGAAGAATGCATCAAAGGTCTCCCTTGCTCTGTGGTTTCTGGTTGGCTTCTGAGGGATACTGGGAAGAGATCAAAGAGATGGAGGAGCACAATGTCTTGGCATTTATTTCCTTGGCACCCCCCCTACTAATAGTTGCCTTAAATATCCCTTTAGATATTTAAGGGTCACATCCTTTCACTAAAAGACACTACTACTCACAAGAGACCTCTCTTTTCTGCACTGCTCTCCCACTCCTGGATCCCAGTAATGGCTCTCTCTCCTTTCCTCTTCAGAGTCAGAGTAGTAGTGGCTCCCACTCTTACCAGCCCTGGAATGGTCATCATCTCTGTTGTTTTCCTAAGCCCTACCGTATCTCTTAAAGTAGCCCCTATGAAATACCTGCTTCTCAGTTGACTACTTTAAGGATGCCATCTATTTTTTACTGGGAGTCCAAATAATACACATGTGGAGGGAGGATAAGAAGTATCTCGCTGAGTACATGGAGTAAGGAGAGAGGAGGCCTGATACTAAGGACAAACTGTCTGATCTGATCTGTACCACACAAGAGGTATGTGTGGTGGGTGGTCCACATTACCAAAGAGAAACCCTGCCTTAAAATATCTCTAATAGTTCACTGAAGCTTTTAGTTAAACTTAGGTTGATAGGATTCTGAAACAACACAGTGAAGTCACAGCTTAGTTTGATTACTAAGACAGACTCAGTGAAATTTCTGGAATGTATTTTTAACCTCAAGTGAAATATTTAGTGAAAGTTTTAAAAGAAATTTTATTTTAAAGTGCTTTATCATTTATATTATCCAATACAGTAATGGAAGATGAATTACCAGAAAAAGAAAAGATGGTGAGAATGTGGATAAATATGAAAAAGAAGAGAATATTGGAGAAGAGGGCTGGCATTGAATTAGTCATGAAGCCATATACTGTCTTTGTTTTCTTTATTTTTTTCTCAAAGATTTTATTTATTTATTTATTTATTATTTATTTATTTATTTATTTGAGAGTGAGAGACAGAAAGAGTCCAGAGGGAGGGGCAGATGGAGAGGGAGAGAGAAAATCTCAAGCAGACTTCAGGCTGAGCCAGACAAGGGGATCCATCTCATGACTCTGAGATAGTTACCTGAGCCAAAAGATTCTGACGCTCAACCGACTGAGCCACCCAGGGACCCCTGCTTATGGCTTTCTTACTGAACATGATTTTGCTGAAACTTCTAACAAAAACAAAGCCTTAACAAATGCCTTTTTGAAGATTCTATACAGGAATCATTATAGTTCTGTCCCAGTGTATATCTACTGAGGTGGCAAACAGAAATGATAATGTTGTAGATTTTCTGTAAAATATGTGTTAGGGGAATTACACCAAGTGAAGGTTCTTATGTGCCAGCTTCAAATGACCTTCTGCCCACTAGCAGGCCTGAAGTGTGCTTGGGCTGTGTGATAGTTAACCATGATTATGTAAATTAGATGTGCTTGAAGTCAGTTTGTATTTTAGAGTGTTTCATTTTTGGAGTAATGTTTTCCTGGTTGGGTTCTTCCAATCTGTTGGTTTTGCAATACTTCTTCCATCCTAGCAGCTTCATTTGATCAGAGAAATGTTAATAGCTAGGCAATGCAGCTGATCAATTCCCTAATAAGCAGAAGAATTTTCTTGATATCAACTTCTCAGCAGAGGATTGCATGGATATTTGCATACCACTGACTTCATGTTTCATTAAGCTTGAATTTTTCTTTCCGATAAATATATAATGCTTAGAAATCTGAAATGAGCTCAAGAAGATGAACATGTCTTACCAGTGTAACCAGCTGTACTCTCTCACCACTCAAAATGTGGTTTCCATTATGAATGAGCTGGCCTTCAGGGGAGAATTTTCATAAGAATATAAACTCTGATTACTTAATATTACCAGTAAGCACAAATTAAATAAAGTAATCTACGTAAATGAAGGCTGTGAGTGCTGAAATTTGCTACTGAACACAGTTCACAAACATATCTCTGTGTGTGTTTTAAAAATGTGTATCTGGGATTACTCAGACGGAGATGTGGTAAGTCATCAGGAGCTTTTTTTTCCTCACAGTTAGGTCTGCTATGAAAAGATAAGGAAAAAACATTTTATTTTCTTGCCACAAAACTATCTTCCCATGAAAAGGTGGAGTGCTCTTTCCCAGAGGTTCTGAGACATAGGTAAGTATATTTCTGGGGGAAAAAAGCTAGCATAGACTTCTTCAATCCAAAGAGTAGAATATGAGTGTGTTATGATATCTGGAGTTTCTTGAGCTCCTGTAATACTGTCTGTCACTCTCAACATGTAGTCATCATATTTTACTTCCAGTCTAGGGCCTGAAGTCATAAAAGCGAAGTAGTCCCTCTGGGGATATAAAGTGGCTTATGTAACTCTTCTTAAAATCTTTCGGAGGTACCTCATTTCTTTCAAAGCAAAAGTGAAGTTTTTGCAATGGTTCTCTTTTGCCACTCTGATTTAATTCCTTACCACTGTCTTCCATCTGCCCTCCTCACTCTCTACTCACTCCGTTCCAGACACACTGTTATCCCGTCTGTCCAGAGAACATGTGGGCACAGGCCTTTGTACTAGCCTCTCCTCCAGGGGGATGTTCTTCCCAGATATCTACATGGCCAACTCCTGACTCTTCCACTCTATTCCAATTCACCTACAATACCATGTCTACTTTGACCACAACCTATTTGGTAAAGCACACTGCCATCCATCCTCCACTGCACCCTCTTTGTCCCCTGTGTCGTGTTCTACTTTTATTCTATCTCAAAGACATGCATAAATGCTCTATAATTTATTTATATATCTTGCTTATTTTATATATCTTCCACTGGGGTGTAGGTAGCACGAGGCAGACATATTTGATTATTATATTCACTGGGGTATCATCAGCGCTTAGAGCAGTGACTCAACTATACTGAGTGGCGAATATTTGACTAATTTTGAAGACTGAATGTAAAAATAGAAACATTCAAGTTAAGGTAGAGACCATATTGAACATTCAAAACTCATTTAAAAAAATCTAAAACCTAAAAAATCTTAAGACACATGAATTCTACTGAGAAATGGGTAAGAGCACGAAAAGAATTAGCCATATGGCTTTAAAGTATACCATTTGCATTTAGAAGAGTGACCAGCAAACTATGACCTGGACCAAGCGTGGCCAGCCATCGTTTTTTGGAACAGAGTTTTATTGGAACACAGCCACACCTGTTCACTTCAGTACTGTCCATAGCTGGTTTCATCTCTGTCATATAGCAGAGTTGAGCAGTTGTGACAGAAACCTGGTGGCAAGAAAAGTTTCCATTATTATCTGGCCCTTTAGTTTGCTGACCCCTGATTAAGATCAAAATCATTGACATTTCACAAACAAATTAGTTCCCAAATTCCAGCATTTATGCAAATAAATGTTTTTGCGTATAGGTGAAGAGAGTGAAAGGATTTGAACAAGAGAGACTGCTGGGGTGTCACTAGTTGTTCACTGCACCCACCTTTCTCTCTCTCTCTCTTGCATACCTTAAGTGTTTGAATTCTCTAGTCAGTGGCTTATGGACTTAAACTGACATCAAAATATGTCAGGATTCTCTTTATTCCATAGTATTATGTGGTATTTTATTCACATAATATACTAGATTATTTGATATATATGTCCTCAGTCACCTCTTTCTATTTTAAAAAATAGTGCCCTTGACATTTTCTGAAAGGTATTGGCAGACACTATTATATTCTATTTATACTTCAATAATTTTCTTGAAGGAAGATATAATTTTCCTTAACATTTAATCCTAATGTAAAATTAGTGTACTTTATTTAGCAACATCATTGTTAACCTAATAGCTGCATTATAATTAATGATAGAGAAAGGCAGATTAAGATGACAGATTTATCATTATGCTTAGCAAAACATATGATACTAGTGCTTTTAAGGGAATGCATTTAGGTGCTATTTTAAATACACTTAATTGGATATATTCAAAGATCTTCTCTTAATAGAAATTGGAATCAACCTGAGTCAAGTCTCTGGATAATTCTTTCCTTAATTCTCTAGCTATTTTTAGATGACTTTTTACATGTGTGATGTATGAATATCTATAGAAGGATTAAATAGATGGTTATAGATGATAGATGATAGATAGATAGATAGATGATAGATAAATGATAGATAGAGTTTTGCCTGCAAGTATTTGACAGACATTATTGTTCTTTTCCTATACATTCTTTCCCTTCTCATCAATAGATAGCAGAAATTGAGAAGACCTTTAGAACATTCTCATTAACAGAATTCATGGAAATAGCTAAATTGAGCAATCATCACCTTCTAGTTGTCTTGTTAGACCTGAATTATCCAATAAAACTTTTTATATGAATCATCTGACCAGAAATTTGTTTCATTTGGAACTCTTGAAATACAGGCCAGAAAAAACATGTTTGGGGAGCAATTAAACCGGGAAGGACTGTTGTCCTACCACCCTCAATACCATTCTCTGTGTCATTATAACGTTAAAGGTTATGTATGCACGTCAGATTCACAAGTAACCATTCAGAGCCTACCGAGGTCAGGAAATAATTGTGGAAAAAATATGAGAGCTGCTAGATGATTTGCCGTAACACCGTTACTTACATGGCTGGATATTACCAAGTTGTGTACTTGGGAAGATAGCACCATGGTGTAAGTCATGGAGGTCTATGATCGTACAATCACGGCATGTGCAGAAGGGAGAAGAGAAAACTGACAAAGGGGAGGCTCAAATAAGACATTTATTCCAATTACTTTACCTGGGAAAAAGAAGTGGTTCCAGGGAGCAATTTTGACACATGTCCTTCAGGAACTCTGTCATATTGAACTTACAAGCATCCTGTGGGCTCTTTCAGCCCATACTCAGCTCCCACTAGTTGCCCAAACAAACCATGTGCTTTCTGAGTCTGCTTCGTAGGCTTTTCTCCTTGTTTTCCTGCTCTCCTAGCGAATTCTCACATTGTCTTCAGGTCTCAGTTTAAAACACTCTTCAGAGTGACCATCCCCAATTCTTAGAATTTATTGATGCCCCAATGTTCTGCCATAGAATTCTTTTGTCATGACATTCATAGTATTTATTTAATATATCCTTTCCTCAACAAAGTCAAATCGATATCTAACTATGTGTTTGCTGTTAGCATAACGTCTGTATCTCCAAGGATGAGCTCAGGGCCTGGCACTTTCATCCTTCATAAACACCTGTTGAATGGACAAAAGAGACTCCTGGTAAGATGGCTCCATAAGTTTCAAGCCTGCATTCATTTAGGTCTGCTGAGAAGCAGACACCAGGATATGATTAGTCACCCAGAGATTTTTTTGTGAAGGGAGAAAAAGAAAGAGAGGAGAGCCTTCAGATTGCAATGCAGGCCTGGCATCTGTGGGAGGGGAGAAGGGGGGGAGGAGTAAATAGCATATGGTAGAAAGAATGTTGGATGACAGTGCAGCTCTGACCAACAAGGGAGTCCTAGAGCCAGAGGTTCCCACTGGAAGTCTTGGATCTTATCAGGATGCATCTGCCTCCGGATGCCCACCATGCTCGGTCACAAGCTAGGAGCAATCATGGCAGCAGATCCAGAGAGACGGTGGCTGGGCTGTCACCCAATTATGTTCCCTGCAGCAGGAGAGCAGGGCAGCACATTTAGATGGCTGCCACCCAGTAACAGAGAGATTTTCAACCAGAGAGCTTTTGGGGATGCTCATTTACCCCAAACCTCTAAAATTATATAAGCACAGTCCAGTTAGTTTAAGGACAATTTGCCGTGCTAAGGGGAAACGTTGATTATTGTATTTTATTTGGCATGGGTATTTTTCTCTAGTTGTGATATAATGTTGCTTCTTGTTTTTACTCTTCCCAAATCAAAATAAAATATCAAACCTTCGCAAGATGTGAAAGAAAAGTTTGAAATGGTCTTTAAATGTCAGCTGAACTGGATGAACTACTTACTTATGCTACCAGTGGAATAGGCATTTTTTCCTCATTAATCATGTCTGATGTACAGCTGGTAGACTGCCATGAAAGACTAACCAGGGCAGAAAATCCCACATGATGCGTTTAGTTAGTGTTCAGTGAGTGGTCAGGCAGTGTGCCCCTGGCATCTGGAATACCCCTTAATTTCTGGGTTTGGTTGTCGGTTGTATTTCAATAAATTAGGCCTCCAAACAGGAGGATGTATTCCCTGTGTTACTAGATTTACGCAGCGGGCAAATTAGAGATGATTTGACTGACCTAACCTTTCCCAGGAACAAACATCAAAAATAAATAAATAGATGAATAAATACTCTGCCTTTAAGATATTTAAGATTTGCAAGATGTGGGGGCTATAGGCTGACAATGTTTCTGTCAAGATGTTTCATAATGCTCCATGCAAAAGTCCTAAATCTTGGCAGTTAGGAGTTAGCTTTAGGAAGCTATTTTGTTCAGTGTCACATAACATCAAACTCTGTAGGCCTCTATGGACTTGGGTCAAACCACAAAGTCTGTGTTCACTGAAGATACCCCAACTCACTTTTGCATGATTTGAAACTACTGGGGGCTTCTTTTTTTGGTTGTTGTACTTCAAGAACTGATTTTTAAATAGTCACTAAGGAGCTCAGTTTCATCTAGATGCCCTTGCAGTAGCCTAGAATTTATTCAAGATGTCACAAAATCAGGCCTAACATGACTAGTGTCTGTGAAATGAGGTAAAAAGTATTAATTTTGAATATTTTCTTTCTTTCTTCCTTTAGAATACTGACATTTACAAAAGTGGATGATATGTGAATAGGGTTCTCATGGATAAGGTAAAAAAAAAAGCACATTCCCAGCACCACTAAAGAACATTTTCAAATTATTACAAAATTAAACTGGGCTATAAAGCAAGAAAGACCCAAAATATGTTTTTATGAGTGAAACTAATGATTCTCTGGTGGCCTTTTTTGCCATTCCAGTCAGTAATGAAGTTTCCATGACTCTATTCACCACTTTTTTTCTTTACCTGAACACAGTTATTGAATGCCAACCATGTGCCAACCCCTTTCAAGAAGCTGGGGATACAGGCAGGGAAAAACATCCCTGGCATCCTGGAGCCCATCTTATCAAAAGAGAAAATAGTTAATAATCAGACACACAAGTAAAAATATCGTATGCCAAAAATTACTAAAATCTGTGAGAAAAAATAAGCACAATGAGGGTGTAGATAGTGCTCAGGAAGGGGAGGGGGCAGTGGAGTTGAATGTGACTTATTGAATATAAAATTCCTAGGTACCTTGAGGTGACTGCAACAAAATGCATTGGCCTGGCTGACTTGAACAACAGTTTCTCACAGTTCTGGAGGCTGGTAGTCCAAGATCAGGGTGGCAGTCCCACTGGTTTCTGGTCAAAGCCCTCTTCCTGGTGTACAGACAGCCACCTTCTCCTTGTATCTGTACGTGGCAAGAGCAGAGAGAGGCAGAGCCTTTGTGTCTCCTCTTATTAGGGCACTAACCCTTCTCATGGACGTCTCAGCATCACGACTCAAGCCTATCCAAAGGCCTCCTTCCTTAAGACTCCCACATTTGGCACTAGGATTTCAATGTGTGAATTTGGTGAGGACACAACCATTCAATCCACAATGCTAGGCATGTCCTGTTCTTATTAAACTTATGGTGCCTGGTGTAAAATCCATCCATGATATTTTGGAAGAATCTGAGGCACGATCTACACCGCAGCCTAGGCGGGTGAAGATTTGCAAGTCAGAGGAGAAGAGCAGATCCAACTCCAGGTTACGTATGTGGTGCTTCCACGTACTCCAGGCTTGACTGACATACATATTTCTTATTCACTCGTTGTTGCCCACACCGTTCACTACTAGAATAGAATCCTTATTGCACAATCCTACCTGGTCGTTTTAAATTTTTAAGGCTGATGATGTAATTTATCAATTCATCAAAATGGGACCCTCTTAAGAGTGAGAGGGGAACACCTAAAAATTATACCGGAATAGCACAAACTAAACCAGGGCTGTCCCAGGAAAACTGGCATCCGTAGTCATTCCACTTTAAATCTAGAAACTCAGCATCTTTGACCCCAGCCCCGGGCACTGGCTTCTGCTGAAGCTGGGTACTCAGAGCTGAATGTCAAGGCTTGTGAGATGCACCCAGCAGTCATTTCTCCCAGTCTTGTTAATCTACCAGGGTGCTGCAAGGGAGCTGAACAGATCTGCCTCGTCTCAGACGTAGCAAACCTCATCATCACCTTCTGGGCTTGAGCCTCGCCTTCTTCAAAGTGGTGGGATTCTCTCCTCCTTACTTGTAAAATATCCTCTAGAGGCTAGGCTTTCAGAAAACAAAAGCCTGAAAGAAGGTCTTTAGGTATTTTATTTTATTTTACTTTTTGCCCCACATCAAAATCTAGCTCTGTTATGGGAAGGGGCAAACAGTTCCTCTCTTCCTCTCATTATTTCAGGACCATTTGAGAGGTAGTCAGAGATTACCAATAGAGATCAAAGGCCTGCCTCATTACTCATACAGCTGACTGGGGAGTGTGGTTTTAGATGTGTGGCCAAATGGGCTTATAAATACTTTATCTCCTGAGAATTAGATGCATTCACTTAGTCATGGGCATAGTTGGACCACTCTGGGTCTTCTCAGCGGGGGCAGATCCCTCTCAGAAAGGTCACAATATGAATGAGTAGAGGATGTGGTAGGCTGTTTCAAAAAAAAAAAAAAAAAAAAAAAAAAAACCAAAAAACCAAAAAACCAGAGCCTAGAAAAAGTTCCAGTTCCACCCTGCAGATGAATTACTTCTCTCATGGTGAGCTGTTAGTTCTCAGGAGGGAGGAAAACCAGAAGCGATTCTGTTGCCCAAGTTCCTGATTATGGGAACATATGAGAAGGGAAGAGTGGCTTCCCCACAGGAACTCTCATTCTCTGATTTGTCTACAGCAGCAGAACCAAAGGGAAGTTAATAACAGTGAGTATTTCTGCCCAAAGTGTAGGCTTTATGAGTACAGATACTTTTTTTTAAGATATTATTTTTAAGTAACCCCCTACACCCAACATGAGGCTCAGACTCACAACCCTGAGATCCAGAGTCGCGTGCCCTACTGACCGAGGCAACCAGGCACACCATGTACAAATACTTTTAAAAAGAATCTAAATTTCTTTCCTAATGTGTAGTTCACAGTAGGTCTTCAAGCATATTTATTATGCATACCTGCGTGAGCAGATGAATGGTGACTTTTGTTTTATTTCCCTGCAGAAAAATCCTTAAATGACAATTTAATGTATAAATCAAAGTGGAATGTCTTGTTTTGTTTTGTTTTGTTGTTAATCCAGTCCAATGCTTTCCTATTTGGTCCTAACAAATCTTTCCACATTATGTTCTACACTTGCCTAACAGAATCTTCCAGTTCTAATTCAAGGGGCCTAGTGAAAAGTAATTATGACATGCTCATTTTCATTTCTGATTGTTTGGATCTTCTTGCTTTTCTTCCTGTCTCAATCCTACCCATTCTACAATATCCAGTTCAAATTTCCCTTTTTCCCATGAATTCAGAGGGATGGGTAAAATAGGTGATGGGGTTTAAAGAGTGCACTTATCTTGATGAGCATCAAGCAATGTCTAAAGTTGCTGAATCACTATTGTGTGTTCTTAAACTAATATAACACTGTATGTTAACTATCCTGGAAATAAAATAAAAAAATAAAAAAAAACATAAATAAATAAATAAATAAATAAATAAATAAATAAATTCTTAATTCAACTACACCAGATTTTCCTTTTTCCCTGCAGACTGCTATTACTTCTACTGACTTGTACAAATCAGTTGTTATTTTACAAATATTTCCTTGTATGGATATGGAATTTTTCAGTTATATACATGTCTCCTATTAAATGAATAAGATTCTGGAACATTAAAACATACCTACAGTTGTGGGGTTATTTTGTGTGTGTTTTGTTTTGTTTTGTTTTTACTTGCTCTCGTGCCTAGAAGAACACAGAGCTGACAATAGTGGCTCAGTACATCTCCTGAGCGTGTGCTACATAAACAAAAACCTGATGTGCTGTGTCATTTCCTGCCTGTGCTCTGCTGTTCAATGGCCAGCTGAACATCCTTCACAGCAATTTATGCTTCTGAGTCAAGCCACATTGTAATCAAACATCCTCCAAACTAAGTCAAAATTTAAACTCCTGTCAGTGTTGTCCCCATCCAAGCAGAGATGGCTATTTTTCCTAAGGCATAATGCGTCATCAAAATTAGTGCATAGTTATTATTATTAGCTCATGAGTTAAAAATAACACGTAATTTTATATCAGTCCAGTTTTCACATTACAGGATACCTTCTCCTTGCTTTAGTTTTAGAATATGACTATGTCTTACAGTGAAGGTGGGAGCAGAAATTTTTACCTTTTTGGAGGGCCATTTGCAATGATATCTTTTGTCTAAGATTGTATAAAATCTTGGTTAATAAATTCCATTTCTAGGGACGCCTGGGTGGCTCAGTGGTTGGGTGGTCTGCCTTCGGCTTGGGGCGTGATCCTGGAGTCCCAGGTTCAAGTCCCACATTGGGCTTCTTGCATGGAGCCTGCTTCTCCCTCTGCCTGTGTCTCTACCTCTCTCTGTGTCTCTCATGAGTAAGTAAATAAAATCTTTTTAAAATGTTTAAAAATAAATCCCATTTCTATATCCTAAGGAAGTAGAAGTATGTGCAAAATTTAGTCAAAGATGTTGTTTATTGGCACATTACTTATAAGGAGGAAAATTTGAAAACTAGTTCTATATCAAGAAATAATAATTGGGGATCCCTGGGTGGCGCAGCGGTTTGGCGCCTGCCTTTGGCCCAGGGCGCAATCCTGGAGACCCAGGATCGAATCCCACATCGGGCTCCCGGTGCATGGAGCCTGCTTCTCCCTCTGCCTGTGTCTCTGTCTCTGTCTCTCTCTCTCTGTGACTATCATAAATAAATAAAAAAAAATTAAAAAAAGAAATAATTGGTAAAAAAATTCTGACATGTGTATTGTATGTGTGTGCATGTGTATTATATATAAATGTATATGGTTACTAAAATCAAGTAAAATACTCTTATCTACATATGGATAAGCTATGGTAATAAATAGTTGATGAACACCATGGATGATATATCATATTAAAAATATGAAATATGTAAATACACAATAAATTTAAAAATGGAAGCAGGTGTAAAACATTCGCACAAAGGTAGCACTGTTATATGGTGAATAAGGTAGTACCTGCTTTTCTTTTCTTTTTATTCAATTACTATTGTCCTATCATTATTTTGGTTGACCTGGGTGGCTTTGGAAACTATTAAAATTGGAAGTAATTTTAAATTTAAAACAGAAGTAATAAAGTACGTTATTGTCAAGAGAATTTCAAAAATACACATTCAATAAATTTAACTATGGTTGTGAATATTCAATTAAAGCTGGTGGTAGGGATGTGGGATGGGGCTGACATATTTCTGTGGTAATGGCTTCCAGGTCATAAGAAAATAAAAGGTCACCAAGGTTTGAAAAATATTCTCTACCTGTGACCCCTGGGAAAAGTCCATCATTTTCTAGAAGTGAATGGACTCTGCACAGTAATCCACTACAGCAGTCTGTACAATTTTATTTGCCTCCTTCAAATGATGCGCATACTAATTTGTCATGAGAATTCCCTTGAGTGCTTTAGAGGTCACCGAGTCAATGACAGAGGCAAGGGTTACAGGCAGTCTTTCTTTTCTACAAACAATGATAAACTGACATATTCTGCTTATCATAAATAAGTTTGAAAATAGCAATGAAAAAATAAATATTTTCATAAAGAGAATTAAGGCAATAAGAGGAAAAAGACTGGATGTGTGTTTATGGAAGATGTCTGTAGACTTTATAACAACACTAGTTATTATCGTCATAGTACCTTTGTCCTGTCTTTATGAGAACATTTTAAACAATAATCAATTAAGATTTGTGAGTGGGTTTACTGTTAAACCATTCTTCAGCGCCTGAGCCTTTCATTTATTCATGTCCTCCACATTTTTACATGTCTTTATTGAGTGCCTTCTGCGCGTTTCCAACGCTGTGCCGAGGTTCAGCGTTGAACAGCCTCTGCCCTTAAGAAATTGAGGATTCCAATCTGTATTCATGTATCTTTTACAATAAGCTGACATTCTTGGTGCCTACTGTGATTTACACAGGTTGCTTTGGAAAGAAATAGAACAGTACAGGCTTTTCTCTCGTTTGCACAACACCATCACAGGAAGGTCTCCAGACCAGGCCTTTATAAATCTGAAATGCTGAGCGCCACACCCAGATGGAACCTTGGAGAGTCAGCATTCTGGGGAATCCTCAGTCAGCTAAACCCTCTAGGTCTTACTGCTTTTACCACACTCTGCCCAGTATCCGAATCCTTTAAGGCATCTGCCAGTCTTGCCTCAATATCTTTGGTCCTTCCTACCTTCTTTCCCAACTCAAGTCCTCTTCTTGGCAGGCTCCTTAGGGGTCTCATCTGAAATGTCCCTTGTTCAATAAAACTCCTCTAATCTCGCCACCTAAGTTAGGTCCCCTCTGCTTATCTCTTACCTAACCACCTCCCTCTCTCTGTTCCTCTCCTGGCCATCATCGCAGCCTGTAAATATCTTGTTTACTTCCTGTTTACTCATGTACTGTGGTCACACTCATTAGACGGTCAGTGGCATGAGGGCAGTGATCATGCCCACCTGCATTACTGAATCCCTACTGCCTGGCACAATTCAAAGAACATAGAAGAGGCCCTTTGTAACTATTATTTGGATTAAAAATTGATTCAATGAATTGGCCGACTACCATCATCTTCTTTCTGAAGAAGGTTTCCCAGAACTTCTTTCTGGAATGTAGACAGAACTTTGGTCTGTCCCTCTTGCAGCACAACATTACCAACCGCCCTCCTTCTATGCGTGATTGCCTCCATGCAGAGAGTGTGTTAAGGTGCCGCCTTCCTGGGCAGTGTACTGTGAGTAAGACAGTTCCATTTCAAACGCTTGGGCATGTGACAGAAATGTTCTGTCCAGTTTTAAAGCAAACTCAGAGAGGTTAATTATCTTTTCCAAGGTCAATGTTTGAATCTGGATTTGTCTGACATTAAAACCCAGGCTGTGTCCATGCCAAACAAGCTCCGGCTGAGGTAATGCGATTGAGTTTCTTATCTGCAGACTTCAATCCCGAGTGACATAGTATTGTGCACCTCTGGAGGAGAAAAAAAAAAAAGGGAGGAGAATGGTTGCTGGGCAACTAAGGCACCAGGATGTCCTGGTTGCCGCATAATCAGTTGGAATCTGGCAAAGCTCCCAGGATTAGAGTAGCAGGAATAATTATTTATCTGTCCTCTAATATCCTCTCAGGGTTGCCTTGAATTCCAGTCTCTTGTACTGAGATTGTAAACATTATTTTCAATTTCACATCATCCAAAACGTAATTATGTTTGCTGGGATAATTTAAAACTCTATTGGCTAATGATTTATTCTATTGATGAATTTCTCCTAAATTACAGAATCAGCCCTGGGAGAGTTTCTGCCCAAGCCATGATTCTTAAAAAGGAAGTTTTCCTGATTGTAAGACAGTTTTATTTCACTTGCCTGAAATCACACAGCTGGACAATTCCATAAATATTAAATTCTATAAATATAACTAATACTCCCGATTTGTTTTAGCAGTAGATATAAACTTAGAGTCATTCATCAGTCTCACATCCCCCAGGAAGGTCCTAGGCCAGCCAGCAGAACCCGCAAAGAGGGGCTCCAAAGCTATCGTGTACAGCCGAGAATGCATAAAAGGTCCCAAATTGAAGTGGTTAGGAAAGTCGGAGACTGGTGAGTCCTTCCTTGGACCCATCTGTGCTGCATGCCCACCCCCTCCACACCCCACGGCCACCAGGAAGGAATGAGAGCTGTTTATTTACCTCGGGACCAGTGAGATGGCTTCAGTGACCCACCAGAAACACCTGTCATGGGCCCCCTGCCTTCCAAGACAAAGCCAACGGATGGCTCTGACCTGAAAAGTCTCTGTTGTCCTAAGCTGCCTTAAGCGACCCTTAAAGCAGAGTTAGGAGAAACCACACTGGCCCTGATGACAGTTTTAAGGTATGTGTGTCCCATGGATCTGTGGGCCAGGCCTGAGAAGGATGAGAGCAGTGTGTGACGCCTTGTGCTGGAGGGCCCCTGGGGGCAGAAAGCCCTCCTGAGCAAGATGCCAGAGGTGTTCAGAATTGGGTAGCTGGGGACTACAGGAGGAGCCATGAATGGGCCAATGTCTGTAGGGCTCTAAGAGAGAAAAGGCCTCAATATGTGGCTGAGTAGACAGAGAAGGCACCTGCAGTCGCCCCTACTGTGGGCTTCCTGTTGGACAGAGGCCTTTAACTATTAATCAATGTTCCAGGTGAGATTCCTACACTAGGTAGACATTTTAATTACTACATAGAGTCTGTTTCAGAGTACAAAGGAGCTGAAGGTCTTTTTGCTATGAGTGTGTCCAGAAAAAGGTATGGAGCCTTAGACTGCATGAAGAAGAAGCAGCTCCAGAGTGGCATTCCTGAACAATCAGGGGAAATGACCCAATGATTTTCTTCCCTTCTTTTGATCCGGCTCCTTAATGCCCCTGGTTGCTTATATACTCCTAATGGGAGAGCTCCACTCAGCTTTCCTGGCCCTTTTGACATAATTTCAAGCACTTGATAATTGAATTTCTTAGCCCACAGGAAAAACAAACAAACAAAACCCAACAAACGTGAATGGTAGGGAGTGGGGTAAAGGGTCATGGTGGAATGAAACACACTGACACAAATTAAACATGGTAGACACCGTGTGTGTCATATTCGTGACTTCTCAAATACAGGAAAGTCTCATTAATTTGAAGTAGCCAAGTGGAACTAACATGGTACCAGGTGCTCTGGCATCCGCTGACATTGCTTGCAATTCTCTAGACCAGAGCTTCCTCATGGGGTGCTGAGAATGGGGTACAGGTGGGTCAAGATACTGAGAGTCAGAGGGGACCGAGCTTGAGACACCCTTGCCTCGTCACTCTCGTAAATTGCTCAAATATGATTAGTTTCTACACTTGTCCTGATTTGTAAAAGATTGAGAGGGAGTCCTCTAGGCAATTCTGTGAGCTAAGTATGAATATACCCATTTTATGAAGCAGGAAATGAAAGCTCATAGAGATGCTAAATAAATTTGCACTAAAGAACTAATATTCAACCTAACTTAAACTCTCCACCACCGATTTTCTTCCAAATTAATAGCACATTAAGAGGCTAGATCTTTTCACTATGACTTAAAAAGCGTCAGTTTGCAAGTAGCATTTCCAGTGTGTTGGAGAGAAGTGCATTGACCAAATCAGGCAGGGAATGCTACTTATTTTAACTCGATTTATATTCACTCAGCCCTTATAATATATCTGGTCGTGAGACTCTTCCATTCTGTTACTGTTATTATTATTTGTAATTTCTACCCAAGACCAGTTCCCATATCCAACTCTTTCCACTATAATGATAATATTGGAACTGTTGAAACAAGAAGGCAGAGGGTACGGCTAGAATCTGGGGGATTCCTGTTGAGTGGCTTATTCACTATGCATGTAGCATCACTTGGGAGATGGGGTCCCTGTGGGAGTGAATAGTGGTGGGTGGGTGTCCAAGTTTACAGGATCAGGGCAATGGTGTGCTGGCAAATCTTTAACCATAGACTCTGCAGAAGGGCAGATTTGAGTATTTGCCAATTTCTGTTGTGAATGTTCCCCCACCTTGGCTGATTTCAAGCTACGAATGTAATGTAATTATACAGGAAGTTGGGAGTCAGTGAGAGTAATTGGCTTTTTGGAATCAGTGTAGTCCAGGCTTCAAAACAACACCCGACCTGGGACATGATACTTAGGAAGAAAAATCACTATTCTTGTCCTGCCCAAAAAAGAACCACTAGCAAGATTTGCTTTTTAGAAAGAGATGATAATAACCAAACCACATTTGTTATCTTTCCATTCCAAATCTAGAGAATTTCTGAAAACAATACTTTGAAGCTTTATTTTCACAGTTTCACCACCTTATTTAAGAAAATCACAGTTATATAAAGTCTCCTCTCCCTCTTACAGGAAATGTCCTCCTTGTGATTTGGCAATAATGAACTTTGTTTTGATTGTCTATTTTTTTTTAGCTAGGAATTTCTTTTCTACTTTTCATTTTTTAACAAGGGTGTAATTGTGGCAATTGTTACATTTACTTCTTTTTCTGGATGAAAGTAGTTATTTTGCTGGATGTAACATGTTTCTTTGACTTTTTAAGTATGAAGGGAGTCAAGCAATTTAGAATTGTGGCTGAAGTAATTTTTTCTAAATATAAGATTGTTATTCTTGTATAGTATGTGTCTCACAAAACCATTGAGTTTACTCGTAGCGTTGTGACACACATTTTCATAGGACATCCTGGCCACGTCGGGGAGTCTTGGCAGTAGAAAGGAGACCCAAAACCATTAGGTCATTCCAATCTAGGAGGAAAGATCAAAAGATTAATACCATATAATGCCTAAGACACAATACACGAAAGACGTAGTTGATAAACTTGGCTTTATGAAAATCAAAAGCTTCTGCTCTGTGAAAGATAGTATCAAGAGAATTAAAACTATTGAGCAGAAGAAAATATTTGCAAAGACACATCTAATAGAGGGCTGTTTTCTGAAATATACAGAGAACTCTTAAAAGTCAACAAGAAAACAAGCAACCCAACTGAAAAAATGGGCCAAAGATTTTAACAGACACCTCACCAAAGAACATATACAGATGGCAGAGTGAGCATGAAAAGATGCTTCATATCATATGTCATCAGGGAAATGTTAAAACAAAAATGAGATAGATACCACTACCTACCTGTTAAAATGGTCGAAATCCAGCATGCTGACAACACTAAAAGCAAATGAGGACATGGAGAAAAAGAACTCACACATTATTGGTGGAAATGCAAAATGGTACAGACACTTTGGAGGACAGTTTCACAGTATCTTACAAAACTAAACATGCTCTTAACACGTGACCCAGTAACTGCACTTCTTGGTATTTGTCCAAAGGAATTGAGAACTGATGTCCACATAAAAACCTCCACACTGATGTTTATAGTGTAAACATTTAAAATTATTTCTAGGGGCCGGGTGAAGCTCAGTCAGTTAGGCGTCTGACTCTTGATGTTGGCTCTGGTCAGGATCTCTAGGTGGTGGGATCAAGACCTGCATCTGTCTCTGCACTCAGTGGGGAGTCTTCTGGAGATTCTCTCTCTCCCTCTGCGCCTCCCCACGCCCACTCCCCATATTTTGTATCTCTCTCTCTCTCTCAAATAAACAAATAAATCTAAAAAAAGTTTCTAGAATAAACATTTATTTATAATTGCCAAAAGTTGGAAGCAATCAAGATGTTGTTTAGTAGGTGAACGGACAAACTGGTACAGCCAGACAATGGAATATTATTCCGCACTAAGAAGAAATGAGCTTTCAAGCCATGGAAAGACATGAAGGAACCCTAAATGCACATTACAAAGTGAAAGAAGTCAGTCTGAGATGACTATATACTGAATAACTTCACCTATACGACATTCTGGAAAAGACAAAGCTGTAGAGACAATGAAAAAAAATCAATGGTTGCCAGGGGTGGAGGAGGGAGGGGATACATAGACAGAATACAGAGGATTTTTAGGGCAGTAGAAATACCCTGTATGATATTTTAATGATGAATACATGTCATTGTACATTTGTCCAGACTCATAGAATATACAACGGCATGGTGAACCCTAAAGTAAACAGTGGACTTTAGGTGATTGTGATGTGTCAATGTCGGTCTGTCCTTGGTATGTAAATGTACCATATTGATGAGTGATGTTGATAATGTGAGAGGTTCTACATGATTGGGGTTGGGAGGTATATGGGAAGTCTCTGTACCTCCCCCTTAATTTTGTCATAACCCTAAAAGTGCTCTAAAAATATTTTTTAAGAGAGGGAAAAAATAATGCCACAGAAGATTCTAGAACATGTAATCCCTTAAGGTTGCCACTCATAAATCCAATGGAATCACACAGTAGCACCTTTAGAGACCTAATTGATAAAAACAGCATTCTCCTCCAATGATAAAGTGTCTTTGCAGTTAGTGGCAGAGTTACGGTCCCCTGACTCACAGTCCAGTGCTGCTCATCTATGGCACAGGCTTCCACTTCAGGCACAGATGCAGATTCTGTTTTTGAAAGTTGTGCCAATTAAGAACAACTAGGCCTATTCCAGAAGCTGGCACCTGGATCTCATAAGTACACCAGGTTAGCTAGCTAATCATGGATCTCTTGCTCTAAACAAGGGATTATTTAGAAGTGCCTGATACCTCAGCAAGGTGCAGCATGACTTCTCTTGATGGCCTGTGTGTTTCTTATGACCTGCTGCTCTTGCAGATTGCGTGCTACTGACCGAGCTGCTGAGATACAGTAGGCATTGGAGAGGATTTGGATTTCTTCTCAGGACAGCATTTTGTGTGAGGGAGAATAGTGCCATGCTCAGAAGTAGAGCTAAGACATGGTTTGGGCTGGGGTAATGGAAAATAGCTTTGTTTTCCATCCTGATACCTATAAAATTTTAAGACATGTAAAATGATTAAATAACTAGTACAGGTTAAAATGAACAGACAATGCTTCCTTGAAGGATTTGAGAATGACTTCCATGGTTCTTAGAGGAGGCACAATGCATCGTCCTTATGAAGCACCAGGTAAAAAAATTGTTACGTAGAAAAATGCTGCAAGAGAGCAAGAGGTGACCTTATATGAAGTCTCGAAGATTCTTATATTTCTCCCTTAACGAATCAGGTTTCTTCTCCAGTCTCCAGGGTTTCTAAGAGAAAGAGACCCAGTTTCCTACTACGTGATCAATTAGTCAATCAACATGTATTTATTTCTTTTAGATGAGTATTTCAAATCTTCCACCATTTATGAGACTGTCAAATACAATCTTTACAGATTGAAAAAGTTTTGCTGCAGAATTATCTCCTTGACAGGACGAACTTAGGGATAAAACAGTTCACATTCTGCATTAAAGCAATTACGTGACAATACTCGCTGTGACACACACGTGCATAAAGAATTAGAAGGGAGGTGCACCCTTTGGTAGTTAAGAGAAAAGAAAGTGACAATAAAATCAAAGCCTCACCTCATATCCTGAGTCACAATGGGCCACACCTGCAGAAATGACAGGATTTTGACATTTGAAAGAACTGCAGTGATTTTCTCCTGACAGCAAGATAAAAATTTTTAAAGACAGCCTGGCAAGATTGCAGGAAAGAACAAAAAGTCACAGATTTGGAAATCTCAAGGTCAAAAGCCAGCAGAATTTCAGCTAATGAAATCATTAAATGCCACTCCGACTTTGGTTGATGGAAATGAAATAAATTGACAGCGTCCGCAACATAGCTGTCCTCTCAAGGGTCATGGCAGGCAGCATACAGGGTTGCCCAACACCCTCTTGACCAGACCTCTCTTCCCAAGGCTCACTGTGCTCACAGTGTGAAAAACATCTTAACAAAGCTTTCATTTCTTTCATGTGCAGTTTCCTCATGTAGGATTCAATGGAAAGAATACACTTTGAGCAAAGGAAACCCTGTAAGATTTTAAATTTAAAGGTACAGTGTTTTTCCCCTTAATAATTTTCTGTGAAACAGGAGCATTTGCTAATCCCCTCTCATATCTCATACAAATTGGTCAGAGATTCCTTTTGTTTCTTCCCTCAGAATATATCCCAGATCCATCCACTTCAGACCACCCGCACTGTTACAATGCTCATTGGAGTCCCAGGATCTCTCCTCTGGCTAATCAGCTCCTAACCGGTCTCTCTGCTTTTACCCTTGGTCTTCCTAAAGTACCTTCTCCACACGGCACACAGGCCTATCCTGTGAGCCTTTTAAAATCTAAAGTGTAGGGTGCCTGGGTGGCTCAGTTTGTCAAGGGTCTGCCTTCAGCTCAGGTCAGGATCCTAGGGTGCTGGGTTTGAGTCTGAGTCCTGCACTGGGATCCCTGCTCAGTGGGGAGTCTGCTTCTCCCTCTGCTTCTCCTATGCTTTCTGATCTTTCTCATGCTCTCTCTCTTTCTCTCTCTCAATCTCTCTCAAATAAATAAATAAAATCTAAAGTGCATGAAACTAACTAACTAACTAACTAACTAACTAACTAACTAACTAACTCAGCATGAAAAAAAGAAAAAAGCTCCGCATGGTACTCCTGTGCTTAAATACTACATTCCACTAGGATTGTAGGTCATCCTCCCAGTGACCTACAGTCCAGCTCCCCTCTACCACAATCTTTCTTGCTCACTATGCCCCAGCCCCCTGAGCCTCCTTCAGCCTTTGGCGTTTGCATGGGTCATGCCCTTGGTTTGCAATGTTCTGCCCCAGGTAATGGCATGACTAACTCCCTGCATCAAGAGTCAAATGCCACTTTCTCAACAATCACTACCCCTCCCACTCCAAATCTCCCCTCCCCTACTCTATTTTTATTTCTTACAGCACATATCACCTACTACTATACTAAACAATTTGTTTTTTAGTTATTATTAATTGTGTGCCTTCTTGTTATAATATAAGCTCCTTGAGGAAAGGAGTCTCTGAGTTGATTACTACAGTATTATATTCTGGGCACCTCGAATGACGTGGCATACAGTGATTTCTCAAGAAAATATCCATTGGATGAATTAATTCTAGACAATGACATAAAAGCTCAAATCACTGTAGTGCTGGGTTAAAAGTTACTTTCAAAAGAACTATGCTTGCTTGGAAGACATAAGGAAGAAGGGCCACATAATAATGACATATTAAATAAATAGTTTGCACATTTAGACCAGTGATTAAAAGCCATGTCAACAACATTTTGAATTATCACCCAGATTAGGATGGGATGAAGCAATTTTAGATTAGGAAATAAGAAATAATTCATGAATAAGAGTTAAAATGTTTGGTCTTCCTCAGAACAGTTTCTTAATCCATTTAGATGAAATAAGGATGATAACATTTGAACAGCAATTACATTTTGCCAAAAACTTCTCTACGCATCCCATGGTGCTCCTCTTCCTGGTAGTGCTGTTAGCTTACAGCACTCTCTGCCAGGTTCATTATATACTTTCTCTAATCTTAAAAAATTAAAAGGTTACTAGAAGGTCCCCATTCAACAGTCAAGAAAATTGAAGCTCAGGGAATATTTGAAGTTTTGTCCAAGTTTATTCAGTTCATTTAGGACTCTACTCACGCGGCATCTTTCATGACAATGCCCAAGCCCAGTGGATGATTCCATCTTCCATGTTCAAGAAGCTCAGTGTACTGGGACTCAGTGTTAAAGAAGCTCAATGCGCGGTTCTCTCAGTGCTTCTTTGACAATTGGCTTATGTTTGCTTCTCCCACTCCTTGAAGAGATGTCTTCAATTCATATTTGCTTCAGCCCTGTCTAAAGCATTTTGAGCATACTAAGTTAACACAACTAAAACCATCGTACAGATGCTAACAGCTTCTGTCATTTTGATGGCCCACAATATGATTATTTCATTCACATTTAGTAATTTCACACTGGAAAGGAAAAATGATGAGTTCTAAGATTATGGCCAACCTAGTTAGATGAGCCATGCCAAGTTCAGAGATATTTAAATATGATTTGTTGAAATATATTCTAATGAATTGCTCCCATGATCTAAGCACAGGCATTCTTTTAGTGTTTGTGAGATTTTCCCCCAAATACCCAAGGCTTATATCTAAGAAAGTTGTATTAATTACAAAACACTTTGGCTTTGTGATAATAAAAATAGAGTATATAAAATGAGTGGGCTTTTTTCATTAGTTTTAACAAAAATGATCTTTAAGAAAGCATTCAACTGCGAACAGAACAAAAAGTTAATTTCCGTAGAACCTGAAGCAATGTTAATGTGAGTCTCATTGTAGGAAACCTGTGACACAGAAGCATAGAGCTCACTGAATTTTTACAAACTGAACACCTGTGTAGCTGACAGTCAGACAAAGAAATAGAAGCTGCCTTGCACTCCACTCCCTTCGCTTCCAGCCACTATAATACTACCCTCCACCCCTACTACAAAGAAATTCTTTACTTCTTTCCTCAAATTAGTATTATTTTTCAGCTTTCTTGAGTGATTGACAAATAAAAATTACATAGGCTTAGGTTGTACAAAGTGATTTTTCTAGGTTTATATCATGATGATTAACATGTGCACAGTCAAATTAATGAAGACATCTATCACCTGACAGAGTTACCTTTTGTGCATGTATGTATGGTGAGAACAGCTAAGGTCTCCTAGCAAATGTACAGTATACAATATAGTATTGTTTACTATGGTCACCATGTTGTTCATTGCCCTGTGAGCAATATTTTTCCACTCCCCCTATGCCCAGCCCCTGGCAACCACCATTCTACGCTCTGGTTCTATGAGCTTGACTTTTTTAAATTGCACATATAAGTGAGATCATGAAGTATTTGCCTTTTGGTGTCTGGTTTATTTCACTTAGCATAATGTTCTCCAGGTTCATCCACGTTGTCACAAATGGATTCTTCACTTTTATTATGGCATTTCTAAACATTTGGAAATGAAATTCATCTTGGAGCAGCTGTGGAGGTTGCCACTCTAAAATAGAAAGACACAAGTTTCAAGCTGGCACGTCATGAGTTGTCTGGAAAGCGAGGCAAAGCAACACACCTTTTTCTCTTTTTTTAAAGATTTATTTATTGATTGATGAGACACAGAGAGAGAGAGAGGCACAAACACAGGCAGAGGGAGAAGCGGGCTCCATGCAGGGAGCCTGATGCGGGACTCGATCCCGGGTCTCCAGGATCACACCCTGGACTGAAGGCGGTGCTAAACCATTGAGCCACCTGGGCTGCCCACACCTTTTTCTTCATTAGCTTCTTATCCTAATAAGTAGATTCAAGTTTGATAGTTTATGTCTTCATGTTCATCTGAATTTTGTGAAGTGTGTATATTACAAAAAAGAAAAGAGGGAGAATCTGAAGAACTCTGCCTTTATAATCTCCAAAATATCCAAAAAAAAAATACTTTAGACATATAAACATGGTCTTAATCTAGGGAAAGCTTTAGAAGAGAATCTTAAGTCAACAAAGAATATAATACCAAATATTCAGTGATCTCATTTTTTAGTATTAAACGTCTTACCAATAACAACTTTGTAACTTCATTTTTATACCTAACGAACTGACCTTTTACACAATTTCTTTGGTGATGCTAGTATGAGTAATGTAAAAAATCTCCAAATGAGGTTAATATTTTGTTCAAGGAGGATATAGTAGTGCATATGGCCATGGTTAGAGTTTTCCTAAGGGAGAATAATGCTGGGAAAGTAGTTACGTTGAATGTTGAAACTAATCTGCTTAGTGTCATGAAGAGGAATTTTTTAAGTAGCGACATCTGTTTGACCTATCACATGGAAAATGCAAACATTCCGCCTGTGTAAATTTACAACAGATTCTATTTGCTACCAAAACTTCAATTGTTTTGTCCTAGGTTTAACCAGGAAATAAAGGGTACTTATTTTGTACTTTTTCTTAAATATTAATTAGAATTACCTTAATGATAAAACTTGATAAAGTAGAAAAACAAAAACTAATCCATAATCTCACCTTTCAGAAATAACTCTTAAAATGGTACTCTATACATTGCCTTTTTTTTCTCGTTGTATATGTACCCATATTTGTTAACAAGATAGGACAGTACTGTATGTATTGTTTTGTAATATGATTTTTGTTATTTATTAATGCATTTTAAACATATTGCCACATTGTTATTTGTTGTCAAATGTATTTTATTTCCAAGATGTATTTCAATAAACATACAGATGAAATTGCTTTTATAAGTATTTCATGTTTTACATACAAATATGCACACATATAAGTGTAAAACATAAATATGCACATTTATATGAGTGTGTACATGTGTATGCAGATTATTTGTATTATTTGCCTGTTTCCATTGGTATGTTTGGTATTTCCATTGGTGTATTATTTTCTAAGGAATCAATGTATGAAGGATTTGTCAGACATTTATGACTCAAACAATTCCCACTTTAAAATCTGTCCTTCAAGTTTGTTCAGTTTTTAGGGCACCTGGGTGGCTTATGGTTAAGCGTCAGCCTCTGGGTTCAGGTCGTGACCCCAGGGTCCTGGGATTGAGTCCTTCCTGTAAGAGGCTCCCTGCAGGGAGCCTGCCTCTCTCTATGTGTCTCTCATGAATAAAGAAATAAAATCTTTTTTTTTTAAAGTTTGTTCAGTTTTTAAATTTACATTTAGCAATCTCTTTTATTTTTATCAAATTCTTTCTTTAGTGTGAGCTTTGGTAATATATTGCCTATAATACATTTATATAACTCTTTACACAGGTTTTCCTTTCCTCAATGCATGATTTTTTTTTTTTAGATATTTAGTCTTCTTGATCCTTATCTGTAATAATATAACTTCAGAAAAGCAGCAGAAATATCACTTTATTTCAAAATTACTACCTAGTTGTAAACACATTTGATGGATAATTCATTCTTTCTCTACCGATTTAGTATGAATTATCATTTACTAAATCCTTATAGGTACTTTGATCTATTTGTAAATTTCTACTCTTGTTCCATTTATTTAATATTTTATCAATTTTATACTAGTTTTTTTTACCTTATCTTGATAACACATTTTGATTTCAAATAAGGCATACCTTTTTTGTTTAAATCACAATAACAATAATAATATTCCATTATATTAATAGTAAAAGAACCTTACATCAGTATGCATCCCTTTATTTCCTCCAAGATTTTGGCTTTTGTTGCCAAGCATTTTACTTCTACATATGTTGTAAAACAACCTTGCAGTATATTGTTATTTTTGCTCTAAGCAAGTACCTTTAAAGAGACATATATATATAATATGTATTTTTATATTTTCTCACACATTTACCATTTCTGCAGTTTTTCATCCCTTTGTGTAGATCTAATTCCATCTGGTCTTGTTTTCCTTGTGGCTGAAGGAGTTCCATAATATATCTCAGAAGTCCACTAGTTAAAATTTGTTCAGCTTTTTTGATGTATTAAAAAGTCTTTATTTTACCTTCAATTTTTAAAAGAGGTTTGTTTTTTTCCTGTGCATAGAATTCTAAATTGACATTTTTTTTCTTCACGGTGTTTCAGTGGTTTAAATGTTGCTCCATTATTTTCCAGATTGCATTGTTTTCAACAGAAAATATCCTGTCGTTGTTTTTCTATGCTTCTGGGTCTTTTTTCTCTGACTTCTTTGAAGAGTTTTCTCTTCATCTCTCTCTCACTTTTTTAAAGATTTTATTTATTTAACAGAGAGAGAGAGAGCGCACAAGCAGAGAGGGTGGCAGGTAGAGGCAGAGGGAGAAGCAGGAATCCCCCTGAGCAGAGAGCCTGACACGGGGCTCAATTCCAGGACCCAGAGATCATGACCTGAGCTGAAGGCTGATGCTTAACAGCCTGTCAAGCAGGTGCCCCTCTTCATCTCTGTTTTTAGCATTTTGATTATGATCCTTGTTCTCTTTTTCTCATTTTATTAGATCAACTGGAATTCCCATATCAAAATTAATGCATAGTTTTGGTAGAAGACATTATTATCAACTTCTTCAGTTTAATGAGTGTGCCAATGAAAATGGGAAGAATGGTTATCATTATGGTGAAGGCAATGCTACCTCACAACATCGCACTAATCAAACCAAATATAATATAATATATAATATAATATAATATAATATAATATAATATAATAAAAAGAACTGTTTTTCAAAGTGAAAATAACATAGACCTTTACCCTAGTTTTGGTAATATGTTGAGGAGTAAATGAGATGTAGTTCTTTACCTCTTTGCTCTGGGCTGTGTTGTGTGACTTATTTATATGACCTGAAATAACCATAACCTCCAAAGTGCTTTGTGATGGGCTTGATGTCATGGATGTCTGCCACTATCACAGAACATGCCCCGGTAGCCCTCTCATTTAACGAGGCTGAGAGATATGTGTAACAGAGCTGGACCCACAGATCCTCAGTGTGAGTAGAGCTATCCCAGCCACTGCATCCTGAAACAAACCTGCGCCAGCCAACCTAGATTTGTGAGAATAAATGCTTGTTGTTTTATATTACTGAGTTTTAGGATCATTTCTTACACAGTACAGTAGTAGGAACAGCTAGTGAATGAAAGTAACTTCTTCTAAGACTTTGTTGTTCTTTTCTCCATTCATATATCCAAAAAAATTCTTTTTTAAAAGAGGATATTCTTTTTTTTTCTTTTAGATTTTATTATTTATTATTCATGAGAGACAGAGAGAGGCAGAGACACAGGCTCCCTGTAGAGAGCCTGATGTGGGACTCAATCCCCGGACCTGGGATCACAACCTGAGCCGAAGGCAGACGCCCAACCGCTGAGCCACCCAGGCGTCCCCCCAAAAAAAATTCTAAGTATCTGTTCTATAGCATAACGATGATCACTACTACCGCGGCAGGAGCAAACAAGATAGAAGCAGTACCTATTCTTATGATGCTTATATCATTTGGGAGTGTGAAGAGAAACAGTAAAACAAAACAAAATAATTTCAAATGGTGAGTTTCGACAAGAAAACAAAGAACGAGCTATAAATCATAGCATGCAGTGGCTTACTTTGAATAAGATAGGAAAGTATTCTGTGAGCTTTAAAGGATGAGAAAGAGTTGACTATATGTTATTATATATTAATTTAGATCTTATTGTAAGTGTAATGAAAAGTCATGGAAAGATCGATTAGAATTAGGAAAAGTGACATGATATACCTTTCATTTTGAGAAACTTAGTTTCCCTCTAAAGAATAGATCAAGGAAGGGCAAGAATGATTAAATAGCACTCTGGTACTCTAGGAAAACTTCAGGAGCTCTACCTTGGAATTCCCTTTATCTCATCTTTCCAGAAAAAGTGAGTTCTTCCCCCCTCAAAAAAAATGAATCCCTATAAAGCCTCCTGTGATTGTGAAACAAAGTGGAGAGATGTCAAGAGCAGAAATGTAGCCCGACATACACCCACCGCCCTGCCAAGGGATCAGTAGTCCATTAAGGGTTGGTAGCCTAGGTGGTGATAAGAGGCAGACCCAAGAGCAGCTTATATAGATAGAAGTCAGAAGGTGCAGAGAGATGCCAAGTATATAACTCAGGGGAGAAACTAAGATATCTTTCCTTCCCCTTCCACTCAAAAAATTATTTCACCACCATATTTAAGATAGGAAAAAGTGACTGAATGGAGGTGTCTGTTGCTTTGGCTTATAGGTGAAATGTGGAAGGGGAAGTATGAATGCGGTGTCCAGTGTCTCTCAGCCTAGCCTCCTTTAACATCTCCATTCTACTAAAAGGCAAATATTTGCTTATTTTGAGAATCTAATCTTAAATTAGACTGAATATGTGTGTGGCATAGATGCTTCTATGCGTGGATGTCCACAGACCTGTTTTATTGTGAACTCACTGGGATCAAGGAGTCAATCTGGGTTTATCCTTTGTCTTTATATACTGTTGACTAGTGGTAGATAGTTGACATATAATCATAATAGATCACACAGGGGAGTATTAGTTAGCTACTGCTTTATAATTAACTATCCCAATATAATGCCTTAAAACAATAAGCTACAATTGTGTAAGTTGACTGGGCAGTTTTGCTGATCTGGGCTGGGTTGGGCTCAGCTCAGAAGCTTTGTGTATGTGTCTGTCTGTGGTCAGAGGCTGGTCCAAGATAGCTTGAGCTAAAATGACTCATCTGTATTCCCAGAGGCTCTCTTCTACCAGCAGAAGAGCTTGGCCACGCTTAAAAGTTAGGAGCAGTCTTCTGAGAGAGCAAGCAAAAGTATGCAGGAGACCTCTAGAGCTCTAGGTTCGGAATAGGCACAATGCTATATACTCATTATGGCCAAAATTTTTCACAAGCCAGTCCTGATTCACGGAGAAGAAAAATAGATGCCATTTCCTAGAAGGAAGAGTAGCAAGGCCACATAGTAGAGGATACGGTTATGGGGAGGAGTGAAGATGTGTGGACATTTTTATAATTAATTTATAGCAGGTGTTTCATAAGTAAAATATTGATTGCACTTGACAATCATATGATATACTATAGAACTACTTGAGCAAGACCTAAGATTATCCTGCAGATGTGGGTGGGATGCAAATAGGATCCACAATTTTTTAAAAATATAATTTAAACATTAAGGGAAACAGCAAAGTTTATATAGGAATATTACCCTGGCAGCAGTGTGGGACTTCACAATGGAATTGGACATTTCTATAACTTAAATATGCAATAAACTTAAAGAAATAAAAGTACTCAGAGAGTGGAAAGCTGTTTGAAAGGGAATAGAAATCAATTCCCTAAGAAAATTTGAGTATTTTTTTTAACTTAAGTGACATTAGTTTTAATTAGAGAAAGATGCAAATAGATAATATTCATAGGTGGTAGTTTCTACAGGAGCCTTGCGTAGAGGTATACAAATCAATATGAATAAATACATATAAAACACATGTATGTATAGAAATGCATATACCATATCATTTTATAAATATAATGGAAAAATAATAATACATATTAGGGAAAACATATTGAGAAAAAGGACTTGATGAAAATGAGTAGCTCTCCGCAGAATATCTATTCCCTTGTAATTTCTTATAAAATCATTTCCACAGTCTTGCAATGTTCTATTTATTAATGATTGTCTTTGGAATAATAGTGGAAGTTTGCCAAAGTAGGAGCTAAATATATTTAAAGAGAATTATTTATCTCCTGTGATACGAATCTTCTGTAGAACTCTATTGGTTGTTGCATAATAACATTCTTCATTCTGTGAAGAGTATCAAATCGTGAGGACCCTCTAGATGTATAGGACAAGCTTACCTTCCCATTCTCCTTGCTGGGGTACCAGACAATGATTTTGATGACATTTTCTGCAAATGATCTTTTTCTGTGACTTGAAACCATGTTCCAGCTGCCCAGAACCATCGGTGCAAAGTGCAAATGTTGGGCCTCTTGTTTAATAGCGGGAAGAAAGCTTTTCTTCTGTGATCCATATGTCTCTCTCTAGCTGTTCTGGTATTTTTGATTTGCTATATAATGTCAAGCTCCCCTGGGCACAGGGATACTCTTGGTAAGTGCAGGCTATTATAGATTCCTAGGGCTCTTGCACACCTGACTTTTACTGTGCTCAGGCTCAGTCCCCTGTTGGGGGTGGAAAGCAATACCAGTTGCTGGGAAGCAGGTTCCCAAAAACCCTCCCACGGGGACAGGGAGGCAGCAATGGGGTAGGGTAAGCATGGTAGTAGAGGCTAGGACCATGTATGCACTGAGGTTTTAAGAGCATTAAAACCAAGAGAAACCCTACTTCTGAGTGTGGTGCCTTGGAGAGAGCTCCAGTCACAGCCCCTGTGAAGGCGGCCCTATTGCTATAATTGTCACATTGTAAAGACAAACCTGGAGCTTCTGTCTCTGTCCAAGCTGTGGAGATTGATGTCCCAGCCCCGTAGCATGACAATGCACTCTACCCTTCAATTCATGACTACAGCTGCTAGAAATGAGGACACTCTTACCCTCCTCCCAATTTCCCCACACTGGTATTCCATAACTATGGGTTCCTGAGCTTTTTGTCTGCAGATGGAGAAGACTGAAGCTCTGTGTCCTGAATTCCTAGGCATCATGACCTTTCTCAGCTGCTTCTCCATCACTGACCAGAATAAAATTCAGAGGCCAGATGGCTCCAATGTCATGCTGTCTCCTTCAGAGTAGCTGTACCTTCAATTTCCATGCTCCCTGGGACACATATCCTCTCTATAGCTGCATTGAATGAATTGGAACAAATTCATGGAACAAATAATACCGACTTGTCAAGCAAGCTAATTTTAGCAGAGATCAATTTCCCCATTTTTCATTGAAAGCTTTCCATCATCAAGGCTACCTATGTAGCTTATTCTTTCTCTAGGGAAGGCCTTGAAATGAATGACTCTTTAAAATAGTTACATCCTGAAACAGCTGAGATGGTCCTGGAAACTTAGTTCAGGCTGGGCTGCTTTATTTGAGTACATCTATTCTGCAATTTCTCATGCGATCCGCCATAGCGTTGTGTCTACCCATGATAGCAGAGTTTCAGGGGACAGAGGACACCCTGAAAATCCCTCTATCTCATGAACACTGAGACTTTCCAGCTCTGGAGAGCTGTGGGCAGATGCAGGAACCGAGATTCAGTCAAAGTCATGGAGTCCTAGAGACACGGGATTACAGATGTCCTGTCTATGGCAGGAGCTTAGTAGAAACTTATCTTTGTTGAAAGGGTCTTTAACTTCAAGGTATTTTGATATGTCCAACCCTCCATCATAGCCAGCTGTTCTCCCCCTTTAAAACACTGAATCACTTAATCGAGATTTTTGGTGATGGTATTCCAAGTTTTATAGCTTTACCTTTCAAAGTACAGCGCCATTTTCCATCTTTAGGATCAATCCAAGGGGCACTGTTCCCCCAAAACAAGTTATATTTCTCTTATTTTGAGTATTGTAAAGTTCTTAACCTAAACACACAGGTTATTCAATGCTTTGAATTTACAAATTTTATATCTTAAGTCTTGAAAACAGAACTAATCAATTAGAATTATTTTTTTTTAGAATTATTTTTTTTAATGTAAGCTCTACACCCAATGTGGGGCTTAAACTCATAACCCAGAGATCAAGAGTGGCATGTTCATCAACTATCAGTGGAACATGCAACTCCTGATTTCCGGGTTGGAATTTAAGTCCCACATTAGGTGCAGAGATTACTTTAAAAAATTAAAAATCTTAAAAAAAAAAGAACTCTTTAGTTAGAAGTGGAATACGTGGCCTTCTCCTGATTATTCTAAGATTTCACAGATTTCACAGATTTTATCTCGTCTTTTATATGAAATGGGAACAACTTATATGCATAATACTATTCTTTAATACAGTATGAATGAAATGTAAAGTAAATCTTTCTCTAATATGTATTCTTTTATAATATGAAAATTGACCTTTTATGGCTTTGAGAACCAAAGAAATAATTTGGCAAAATAAAATGGACAAAGTTTGCTTGAGATTATCTCTGCATCTCTCTCTCTCTGCCCCTCCCCCCACTCCCATGCCCTGTGCTCTCTCTTTCTCTCTCTTTCTCAAATAAATAAATAAATCTTAAAAAAAAATAACTTGCAATTTTGAGATTTTAAGCATTAGGAGAAATGTATTTCATAAGTAAGAATGTCATTACGTATCACATGCCAATCAATTACTTTTCACCTTGCTCCTGAAATGACTGTCAATGAGATTCCATACTCACTTTTGAAAAGTAAGATTGATGGGTCAGTTACTGAAATATGTGGGAAGAGGGGCTGGAAGAAGCAAGAGATTGATGCACTGTCAGAATTTTAGCAGTTATATACCAAAAATGACAAGTCAGGACAGGTGTGAGGCAGTGACTAGAAAATGCCCAGAGAAGTAGGTGCAGACCTCACCCCAAGGAAAGGGCTGCCAGGCTAAATACCAAGTCTGTGTGTAGCAAGGCAAGTTCAGGTACTCTCTGGAAAGTTGTTAATATTCAACTGAGCTTTCTGGGAGGCTCAGAACACATAAGGTTTGTGTTTTATGAGAAGACCAGTTCTCTAATGCAGGGAATATTCTTTGAGAAATTGTAAGGGGACACCAAGAACAGAGTCCAGACCCTCAGATTTTGGGAAGCAGCAGACATGAGTCAAAGCCTTCAGTCCTCCAGATGGCTCCCTACATAACAAAGGGTTAGTTCTGGATTCCCAGATCTCAGTGAAAGATGAGGTAGAAACCAGAAAGTCTTAGGAAGCACTTACAGGAGTAGGAGATGGAGAAAATCATTTATCAGTGACTCCGACATAAGGAGCATATCAAGGCCAATGATTTACTGCTTATAGCTTTTTACAGCTGCTTATAGGACTCCATTCACAATTTGTGGGACCTGAAGTTTATACAATTTGGAGAGGTGATTCTCTTAAAAAAATTATAAATAAAAAATAAGGTATGACTGCTAATATTAACCAATTTTATTGTTTTTGTTTGTGTGTGTGTTTGTAAATATTTAGAATAACAAAGGAAAACACAGCAATTCCTGGAGTCTTAGAGATTCATCTTTTTTTTTCTGAAATATTTTAAGTCAATTTACCAAAACTGTTTTCCTAGTTATGCTTCCTGATGACAGCCTTGCTTTTCCTCCCATCTGGAATACATTACACCTCCCAGCAACTCCTAGATTTT
The DNA here is from genome assembly GCF_905146905.1 of Nyctereutes procyonoides. NCBI lineage: Eukaryota > Metazoa > Chordata > Mammalia > Carnivora > Canidae > Nyctereutes > Nyctereutes procyonoides. The sequence goes on from NW_026575122.1 coordinate 11,115,726, forward strand.
AACGGTTCCATGCAAGGAAGGAGACCTGAAGCTTAATCTTCCTTATATTCACTAGAAATCCATCTTGTTCTGATTCAACAAATACAGATCTTGATGACCAGACCTGCACTTAAAAATGACAGTCAATAAAGTACTGGGTCCTACTAACATTATGGAATTCTAAATTTTAAAAACCAGGGGTGCCTGGGCTGTGCAGTCAGTTAAGTGTCCAATTCTTGGTTTCAGCTCAGGTCATGATCAGGGTCGTGAGATCGAGCCCGCGTCAAGTTCTCTGCTCAGCTCAGAGTCTGCTTGAGATTCTCTCTCCTTCTTCCCCTTCCTCTGTATGCATGCATCCTCTCTCTCTCTCGCTCTCTCTCTCTCTCTCTCTCTGTCTCTCTCTCTCTCTCTAACAAATAAATAAAATATTTAAAAAAGAGTAAAAATAAATACATCTCAGAAACTAGAAACTTATGGACCATCTAGAATAAACCTAGTATTTTTCGTATCAGTAAACTGAATCTCAGAGAGTTAGGGAACTACCAAGGAAGCCAAGCCAGGCTCTTTGCATCCTGCCTTTTCTAGTAAAGCACACTCACTATCCACTACTAGCTTTCCTTTTCTCCTATCAGAACTAGGGTATTAGCTTCAAGAAGAATATGTGATTTATTCCATTGAGATTACTTAGTTAAATGGCATTTGCTATGGGATAGCTAAATCTATATCCATATGTCAGGAATACATGAAAGGATTTTGCACTTCCTTCTTCCTGAACATAGTAGTTCAGCTGAGCAGGACAACAAGCATTAATGACAAATGATTCCAAGTCTGTAAGTCTAGCACACAACAACTGAACAATATCCATTATTCATTCATAAGCTAATTAGTGTTATATACAACCTTATAAAGTGCTAAGATGTTACTTCTATTATACTAATTCCTACAAATACAAATATATCTGGGTTAGTTGCATACTATCTTCGATATAAGTATTATCCAAAAGATGTGCTCACCAGCCCTGTTCTGTGTTTCTTTCTAGACAGCCTGATCCAGCTCTCTGCCCTTATGGTATCATCTCTCTGTTGCTGTTTGATTTTCAGTTAGCCTGACACTACCAAACCCCATCTTCAGGTTTAGTAAACTGGATTTATTTTCAAAGCTCTCCAAGCAAAGTGGTTTCACCTCAGACTTGGTTCTGAAAGACTTATGTCTCATCACTCTCTTCACATCTGCCTTCTATTCACTGTAACAAAGTTGTCTGCTGAGTCATTTCTCATTTGGCTCACAAATCATGGCCTCTGAAGCTACTTCCTTACACATATTGTCTCAGAAAGAAAGAATTTGACTAAAGGGCCTTATTTTGTGATACCCTGTGCCTTTGGAGTATAAGTGGGTAACACTACTGATTTCTGGGCAAGGATCAAATGGTCCATGGTGGGTGTCAGCAGAGCTGCCCCCCCCCTTTTTAACTTTGCCTTCTCCAGCTTCTATGGATGTGAACCTCTAAAGGGCATCTTTTACAAGCCTGAGTCTTTATTCTCAAGTCCATTATCCAGGGCTCAGGAATGGATATCCATATCCCAACACTTCTTACCTTGACACAAGCTCTGCTAATTCTTGGATCTTACTCTAAACTCCAGTTCCATATTGATGCCATAAATCTGCGTAGTTTCTTCATTTGATAATGGTGATGGATTTCAATAGGGAGTTTGTGGTGGTCTTCTTCTGTGTGTGCTATTGTATCATATGCCTATTATATTTTAATGTGTGTTTTAGTATATGTCTAAATTATCTACCTATATTCATTTAACAAATATTAAGTACCTCCTAGATGTGAGACACTGTATTAGATAGACACAATGATAACGTTAGGCATGCATTGTGTACATGAGATTAAAGTCTAGACTTTCTTCCTCTTTGTCAATTATCAGTATGAACTATGAACTAATAACACACTTGAGGAAGCATAATATGTTTATATTTCCTATTTTCACAAACATTATATATTTAGTTGCTTTAATTCTGACTGGTTTAGGGTTGACAGATAACCTCTTTCATTTAAACTTCCGTATTCTCCAAAAAAATTAAAAAAAAACCTTCCATACTTGAATACTCTGGATCTCTGTAAATTAATTTAAGAATGTACTGTACATCTGTTCTTGTCTCCACGTGAAGCATATGAATCAAAAGTGAATCGCTGTTTCATAACCCGAGTTGATTACTTTAGGTGATTTCAAGGACACAACAGTTCAATCAAGTGAAACATTTTTCTAAAGGAGTCGTCACAAATCCTTTTATAGTTTTGAGATTGAGTTTGATAATGGCAATATAGAGAAAAATTAATAGGGGTCAAACTAGTTTATAACAGAGGTCAGTTTTCTAAAAGGACTAGGTTGCATTTTCTCAGGAACTGTAAAGTAATTTGTGGATTTTTGACTCTTCTAGAGACAAGACCAGGAAAATTCTATACCAGAAGAATCTTCATACTCAAGCATCATAAGAATTTCTTTATGTATTTTTACAGAGAAAATACCGTCTACCAGCATATCAGCTACCAAGTGAAATCACACAAAAGAAAACAGTGGTCTACTCACTGATTTATAAATCAGTACATAATATAATTTTTTTTCAAGTATTAGAAAGTGTTGTCAGAATTGTCAGAAAGCAATTCAGATAAACTAAATGGTATGCTCAAAGCAGCGTGCAGAATATATTCACAACACTTCACAACCAGAAAGTGATATCTGGTTTTGTTATATATTTTTGGAGCCCTTTTGAAGTTTGTTTCAGATGCCTCCTCTGCTTTCAGTTTGCTGCTCCTCCACAGGTCAAGGACAGCCCAGGGTCTCAGCCATCTTGTTGGCCTGTTTGGACGTGTGCACATCTGGTGCATGAGCTGAGCTATTCAGAATGACTCTCCCAGGAACTGGACTAAGATACACAGAAGCATAGCATTAGTCAGTGGTGATGCTTGGAAATAGAAAAGTCCATAGACTTGAGAATAGGGGAGGTCATTTGGGGCTGTCAACACAGAGAAATGCAGGATGGCAGGAATGAGGAGCAGAGAGAGGAGGTACTTTGGCTCTTTATGGATTACTTCCGTCCCCTGACCTTGAGTTCTGGGAGGCTCAGCCAGCCTTATCCCATGACCCACTAACTCTTGATGGTAAATCCCCTTCTATATAACAAGCATGAGTGTGTTTCTGTTTCTTGCAAATATTCCTAAGTTAGTTTTTGATAACTGAAATGATCATATCTTTCTAAGCTCATCATGTATTTACAAAGAATTCAAAGTTAACGTGATAGGAATATAAAATTGCTGTTTAATTTCCCTTAGTACCAGCATTTTTGGGTGGGTTATTAAAGGATTATTAAATAAACAGGTACTTAATGCATAATTTATGGCATATGAGGATACTTAAAAAAAAATGTTCTCCTGCTATGTGAGGAGCTATGAACAAATCAGGAGCAATGTGTGGTTCTTCATACTCTCAACTGCCTGTCTCCAGCATACCCTCATAAATGTATTTTCCAGAGCAGCTGGAGGAGCAACTGGGACACAAGGAGATTAGTGAATATTCATGCATTTTAGCTGCTGCCAAGGTGAATCTTCCTAAATCCTGATTATGTTTATTTAAGTGAAACATCTGCCAATAAAAAGGAGACATGTTTATGGTAATGGCAGCACTATGGCTTCTGTTTTCTGCATAATGATAATACTGACACTTGCTGGATGGCCTTGTCCTTGGGAATTTTCTCTTGTTTTTATTATTATTAGTAGGTAATAAACTCTTTAAAGTGAATTTCTTGTGCAACTGAGATTGCTAGCAGCTATAGCAATAAAAGACTTGTTTGTTGCCTTTCCGGTTGAAAAATGGCTAATGCGGGCAAGGGAAGCACTCAGGAAGCAACTGAGCTTGTGAACATAAACAAAATGGAATATTTCTTTCCAGAGCTTAGACACTAACCAGTGATGAACCAGCTGAGAACTGTGAGAACACGGTATGTTCTCACAGATACGAGTGGCCCAAGTGTGAATTGTTCTATTTTTTTCAATATTCTGAGAAGAGTAATAAATATGAATTTGTCTCCTATCTGAGGATAGGATTACAGAAAATACATAAATAGACTTAAGCACTATTTTCTGGGTGTAAATATTTCCATTACCCTACCATAACTTTATTTGGGAAAAAAGGGGATTATAATAAAAACATAAAACTTGAGACCCTTCATGTTTCCACTGAACAAATAAATCCTTTAGGATGAAGTGAAGAACACTTTCTTTAGGGGTGAGTAAGAGGAATCAGTCATAGTCCCCAGCCTCAGGGAAATTCAATCTAGTAGAAGTGAAAAGAAGGCAGGCACATATGTGTTTGCTTGGACTATGTACCCACTAGATAGGAATTGTGGGGCCAGGAAAGGGGGTACAATAGCAAATGTAACAACATATTCCCTGCTTTTATGGACTGCATTCATTTCCTAGGACTGCCATAACAACAAAGTTCCACAAACTACCTGACTTAGAATGACCCGTGTTCATTCTCACACACTCTGGAGGCTATGAGCAGGAAGTCAAGGTGTGGGCAAGGCCATGCTGTCTCTGAAGGATCCAGTGGGGGAACCTTGCCTAAGCAAGTTTTGGTGGCCCCCAGTGTTCCTTGATTTGTGGAAGTAACTCCAATTTCTAATTTCAGTGGCTGTCTCCTCTCTGTGCCTGTCTTCACCTCATCTTCTTCTAAGGACCCCAGCCATGTTGAATTAGGGGCCTGCCCAACTCCAGTATAACCTCATCTTAACTAATTATATCAGCAATGACCCTATTTCCAAATAAGGTTACATTTTGAGATACTGAGTATTAAATCTTCAATGCATCTTTTTTGGAGACAAGATTCAACCCATAACATACACTTAGAGAAATACACTATCAGAAAAGTGGAGCAATCATATTTCCACAGAAAATAGTGAGATAGGGGGTACGTGGTTTGGCTCAGTCAGTTAAGCATCTGCCTTCTGCTCAGGTCATGATCCCAGGGGTGTGAGATCTAGCCCCAAATCGTCCTCCCTGCTCACTGGGGAGCCTGCTTCTCTCACTCTCCCTCTTCCTGCTGCTTCCCTGCTTGTGCTCTTTCTCTGTCTCTGTCTTTGTCTCTCTCTCTCTGACAAATAAATAAATAATCCTTAAAAAAAAAAGAAAATAAAAAAAATGAGATTGAAAGATAAAGGAAGAATTGATGAAGAATGGTTCAGTAATTTGAGCCTGAGATGGACAAAGATGATGAAGACACTTAGTATCCTGGTTCTCTGGTTCATCACTGGTGGCCATCCTCAAACCAGCCTCATTCTGAACTTCGAATGCTGCTCTCACCTCCCTCACCTAGCACTTCTGCAAACTAAATACACTTACTGTGATTTCTCATCTGCAATCTACTGTAAAAGGGCCTGGATCCCCAAGACCTGTTATCAGACCTCCCAGATCAGAGAGTTTGCCTGGGTGGACCTCTGCCAAACTTCTGTCACCAGGATTCCCTAGTCCTTACTTCGGTAAGGACAGAACTAAAGTCCCAGTCATAACTATGCTCAGATCTCAGCTTAAAATATCGAACTCAAGTTAGTCCAGATTCATATCTTGGTCCTCTCTGTCCCTATGTGAAAGTCCTTTGGAAATCTTTCTGAATGGTTCAGCAGTTGAGCGTCTGCCTTCGGCTCAGGTCGTGATCCCGGGGTCCTGGGATTGAGTCCTGCATCAGGGTCCTTGCATGGCACTTACTTTGAGGAGAAGGACATTTTCTTGGGCATAGGAATGAATTAAGCTTCTGGGGTGCTGATAAATTTTCCTTTCCTTTTTTTTTTTTTTTATCTAGGTGGTGTTTACATGGATGTGATCATTTTGTGACAATTCATGGAGCTATTAACACAGGATGGCATGCTTCTGTGTTGTATGCTACAATATATAATAAGCAAACAGCAAAATCTATGTTAAATTTTATCAAAAGACACAAAAAAATTCCTAAATGAACATAAATACTGTTCATGCTTGCTTGGCATATCTAACATCGTAAAGATGCCATTGTCCTTAAATCAGGTTATAAATTCAGACATTTTTTGGAAACATGTCAGCTGAATGTTTTAAAGGACTGACCAAACTAATTAAAAAATCAAATAGACAAGAGTGCATGAAAAATAAAGATTAAGAATAAGAAAAACAAAGGAGACTCACCCTAAAGGATATGAAGGCATTTCATAATTCCATTGTAATGAAATAAAATTATTTATTTAAAATAAAATATGGGATCCCTGGGTGGTGCAGCAGTTTGGCGCCTGCCTTTGGCCTAGGGCGCGATCCTGGAGACCTGGGATCGAATCCCACGTTGGGCTCCCAGTGCATGGAGTCTGCTTCTCCCTCTGCCTGTGTCTCTGCCTCTCTCTCTCTCTCTCTCTCTCTCTCTCTCTCTGTGTGTGTGTGACTATCATAAATAAATAAAAAATTAAAATAAAATAAAATAAAATAAAATAAAATAAAATAAAATAAAATAAAAAACAACATGTTTCTGGTCTGGGAACCAAAAGACCTATGAAATGCAAACAGACTCCAGAGTCTAATTTGTTTGGAAATTTGCTACATAAAAAAAGGTGGAATCAATCTCTATTGTCATCAACAGCAATAACAATAAAAGAGTATGTAGTAAATAATTTCATGAGATTTCATTATATGGAAAAAATAGCATTGTGGAAACTATAAACAAAAATAATATCCAAATGAATTAATGAGCAGATACTAGAAGAAAATAAAGGAGAATATATTTATGACGTCAGAGTTGGGCAAGGTAAAAGGAATGGGGTCAACCCAGTGATGGATTCTGTCAGAAAACAATTTCATACATCTTGTCAGGATTTGTCTAGAACCTGAGATGGTATTGAACACATTTGCGGTAGAATGGGAGTGAGATTGGGGATGAAGAGAAAAACAGAAAAAGGGCTTTACAAAAACCACTGGTGTCAGAGTGCCCTGAGCTGTACCATTAACTCCACTTTCTTCACATTAGGCGCAGGTGAAAGAGAGGAAAACATGGAAAGAAAAAGAAATCCTATTTATAAGCTTTCTTAATTGTCATTTATCATCTTAAAGGGACAATGTATATGTAGAGACAAATCAAATAATGATCATTGTATTCAATTGTGTTACCTCAGAGTCTCTCCATGGGAAAATAAACTATCAATAGCTGTGTGGACTGGTAAATTTCCCAACACACCCAAAGGTGCAAAAGTTTTAAATAGTGTTATAGCTCTTCTGATCTGACTCTAGATCTCCTTTTGCCGCCTGGCCCTGTGGCACAGGGGTCCACAGGTGGCCGTAGAGCCTTGGTTTCTAAGTTATGGTCATTGAGGTAAATTATTCAACTTAGTAATTGTGAAATAAGCTCAATGATACTCAATAATAGTGTCCATTAAAAAAAATTGGAGAGACACTAAATCAAATAATTCAGGCACAAGACTTGGCATGTCGAGATCCCTGAGTAAATGTCAGCTACTACCTTTAGGCTCTGTTAAGAATATCCTTACTTCTGAGATTTGTCTTAATTCTCTACTTATATCTTAGGTGTATTTATTTATCGTTGCCTTCATGAATCATGCAGACCTCTAAGCTTTTCCTCATAGTAGGAAGAATTTTTCCGAACTACTCTCCAAAGGTATTTGTATGTTTGTTTGTTTGTGTTTTGTTTTGTTTTATTTATTCTATCTCTCATAGTTCTTGAAATTTTTTTCCAGGAAGACTTTTTGAAAACCAACATTAAGGGAAACTTCATGTATTTGGTCAATTTTCAGGAAAAATTTTTTCTTTTCTTTTTTTTTCTTAAAGATTTTATTTATTTATTCATGAGAGACAGAAAGAGAGAGAGAGGCAGAGACACAGGCAGAGGGGGAAGCAGGCTCCATGCAGGGAGCCCGATGTGGGACTTGATCCCTGGTCTCCAGATCCGACCCTGGGCCAAAGGCAGGCACTAAACTGCTGAGCCATCCAGGGATCCCCAAAATGTTTTCTGATCCTAGTGTATTTTTATTAGTAGTAAAAAAAATATGGAAATGGTTAAATACACCTCTTACTAGGAAGTGCAATTGCAGATGATGCATTTTATTACAAAACCGCCATAAATATTCTTTAATCTGGAAGGTTATCCACATAAAACAATGGACCAGATTCTATCTGTCATTCTATACAGTTACTTTATGTTTCAAAATTAAAGTACAGGGGAAAAAACCTTATAAATAAGCTGAATCAAAGAGAACTAATTCTATTAAGTATTTTCCTTTATTTATGAAGATAAACTTAATTGATGTTCTGGAGTGGGGGAGACTGTACTATTTTCACAAACAAAAAAAGCTGAACATTTTTAGAAAAATGTAATAAGGCAAGTGGTGGGTTTTTTAATCTTTCAAAATAAGAATCAGAAGTTTGATGAGTAAACACCTGAGGGCATATTCACAAGCTGCTTAACCAAACCACACGGAGATGGCTTTGCGAAGACTATTCTTTCTACCTTGTAATGTCACAGTGACTTTGAACTCCTTTGGTGCTATTGAAATCTCTGTTCACACAACTGTCATTCCTGCAAGCTCTGTATATCAGTTGGCATTGTGTTTATTCATGGAGGAACACCACTGGAAATACCTGTTCTGGGACATGGTTTGTATTGAATGGGCCATTGTGTTTATATACACTCATTTCCCTGAAAATGCTGTCTAGATAAAGCGTATCCTGGAAAATCAATAATGTGCTTCATTTTCAAAATAAGCCTAGCTTGTTGTTCTGAAAAATGGCAAAAAAAAAAAAAAAATCTTTTGTGTTAGGGTATTTCCCTTTAAAAATGAGAAAGATAGGAGGATACTTGATGGGGATGAACACTGTGTCTTACACTATATGTTGGCAAATTGAATTTAAATAAAATATTAAAAAATAAATAAAAATGGGAAAGATAAAATTGTGCTTCTATATTCTGCAAATCGTTTTCTTTGGTAGTGTTGACTACATATTTGGCTTCTATAACTTTGCAAGTAGCCCTGACTATTAGACTGATTCATTGTGATAATATGAATCTCTTGCAACATCTTTAAATCCCAGGTTATTCTTTAGCATGCTTCCTTCAGTCCAATCTGTGCTCAGTATAATATCATTCTAGAGACTCATCACTGCTCTTGTATTCTAGAGACCACTCATTGTTCTCTATGTAGCAGTAACATGTAGCCGCCTGCTGCTCCTGCCCCATCTGCTGTTTCTTTCCATCCACCAAAATGTTGTAATTGGAGTTTAGGAGTAGGATGCAAGGCCCAGCATTGGCTGACCCACTGTCACTGGAAGATTTTCTTTTTCTTTTTTTTATTTTTAAGATTTTATTTATTTCTTCATGAGAGACATACAGAGAGAGGCAGAGACACAGGCAGAGGGAGAAGCAGGCTCCTTTGCAGGGAGCCCAATGTGGAACTCAATCCCGGGATGCTGGAATCATGACCTGAGCCAAAGGCAGATACTCAGCCACTGAACTACCCAGGCATTCCTCTTTTTTTTTTTTTAATTAAGTTTTTTTTTTTTAAACCCTAGTATAGTTGACATACAGTGTTGTATTAGTTTCAGGTGTACAGTATAGTGATTCAACAATTCCATATATTCCTCACTGATCATCATGACACATGTGTTCTTTAGCCCCTTCACCTATTTCACCCATTCCCTCCACCTCTCGTATGATATGCTTTATTTAAAATGAGTATACTCAGTTAAAAAATATTTTTCAACAAGAACATTTTTTGCTTCATGTATACTTTAGAATACATAGTTCTTAAAGCTATATATAAAACATTCCATCCAAGAAAAATAGAATACACATTTTCTTAAAGTACACCCAGAAGAATCCCCTGGTTAAATCACATAAAAAGAGACATGACAAATATTACAAATTTAAGAAGACTGAAATCATACCAAGTATATGTTCCAACCACAGTGCTACAAAACTGAAGATTAACAATAAAATAAAGCTGGAAAAATCTACAATGTAAATATTAACTATTTAATACATAAAAATTAAACAACACATCACTGCACCAGCAATGGGCCAATTAAGAAATGGAACAGCAAGTTAAAATATATCTCAAAACAAAAGAAAAAGAAAACACAATATTCCAAAACCTATGGGATGCAGCAAAAGCAGATGTTAGAGAAAAACTTATGGCTTAAATGCTTGAATTAAGAAAAAGAGTTCAAGTAAGCAACTTGGTATTAGACCACAAGGAATTAGAAAAAGAAAAAACTTAGCTGAAATTTAGTAGGGGAGGGAAATAACAAAGAAATATCAGAAATAAATAAAATAGAGATCTGAATAAATAAAATAGAGATCGTAATAAACAATATTAATGGCCATTTTTTCAAAAAAAATTGGCAATGCCTTAACTACATTAACTAATAAAATAAAAAAAAAGAAAGAAAGAGAGAGAGAGAGAGAGAGAGAGAGAAGACCCAAACGCCAAAATGAGAAATGGAAGAGAAAACAATTCAATAGATAACCACAGAAATACATAGAGTGATAATAGATTACTAAGCAACAATATACTAACAAATCAAATAAGTTAGGGGGAAAAAAGCCAAATAATTCCTAAAAACATGTAAGTTACCAAGGTTGAATCATGAATCTTGAAGCCAAAAATTAGAAAATCTTCTTATACCAATAATAAGAATGAAAGTTGAATTAGGAATGAAAACAATTTTGTATAAATTTATTTCTCCACTTTGAAATTTGGGTTATTTCTAGTGTGGGCTACTATGGGAAAAAAAAAATCTACCATGTACATACCTTTTAGCAGATATGTACTAGGAGTGAAATTGCTCAGATGTAAGTGCTCATATGTTCAGCATTAGTCAATAGTCATTAGTCAATGTAATTGTAACAATTTACTCTATACCACGGGCAAAGAATTCCATTTGCTCCACCTTCTTATCAACTCATGCTATGGCCTGGCCTGTCTCTTTTTGCTGTATCCTTAGTGCATCACAATGAAAGGAACATGGTGCCGTTTTGCCCCTTTATTCGTTTTGCCCCTTTATTCGAACATGTTAACTGGTGACTTCATTAATGCAATAACTGCTAAACTCCACCACTTAGTTTTCTTTTGTAATTAATAAGTAATTTGGGGGAGATCATTGGAAGCTATGTAAATACCTTGTTCCCCATCTACCTTTACCTGATATATGTATATATCATCATATAGGTCGTGTTATATTTATCATCAGGCTTTATGTTTTAAAGCAAGTAACTGTCCTTTTAGAACATATCTCAAGGGCAGCCCGGGTGGCTCGGTGGTTTGGTGCTGCCTTCGGCCCAGGGCCTGATCCTGGAGACCGGGGATCGAGTCCCACGTTGGGCTCCCTGCATGGAGCCTGCTTCTCCCTCTGCCTGTGTCTGTGTGTTTCTCATGAATAAATAAATAAAATCTTAAAAAAAAAAAAGAACATATCTTAAAAATTCGGTCATCTGAAATGTGCCGTGACTGGTTTCATGGTCCAGCATATGATCTATCTTGGTGAACACTATGTGCACTTGAATTTTACACAGTAAGTATTTATGTTTCAATAGAGTAGTACTTTAAAGATTTCATTTATAATTTTTAAATCTGAATACAAAGAAGGCCTAAATTCATATTTGAAAGGTAATTTACACTCTTCAAAGGATATAATTTAGTTATCAGAAATGTTTTTTAAAATAAAGTGAAATTAAAACACTGAAAAAAAAATCAAAACACTGAAAAAAAAATAAAATAAAGTGAAATTCTCCTGAAAGCCTAAGTGAGTAAAATATTTTTCTTTCATCTTCTAGCACATTAAAGACTTATATTAAAACCACCACCCAGAGGCTGCTGGGTCCCTTTTGTGATCCTTCACTCACCAGAAACATCTTCCATGTCAGTGCAGGTATGAAAGTACCTCCATAGTCATGGACTGTCTCATACTTGCCTTTCTGCCTTTTCACCTTACGGTGGTATTCCTCACTTTTTTGTCTATAAAATTCCTGTGGTGTTTTTGTTTAAATTACATATTCTTGGTACTTTCACATATTCTGATTTTACAGATTTTTGGATAGGGTCCGAGAATTAGCATGAAAAATAAATGAAAACCAAGGAGATTTGAATGCAGGTGGTTGGGGGACCACATCTGAGAGAGCATTACCTACCTAATGTCTTCTTCACTCATTCTGGTGTTTAGACAGATATTGATAAGTCTATCCTTCTTTGATCCTTTGTCTTTTGGCACCAAAGGGCATAGGAAATGGGATGCTAGAATATAAATAAGTACATTGACTCATGATAGCACTGACAACTGTTTTTATTACAGTCCCAAATCTTAAAGTTTGAATATAAATTCACAAAGGAATTTTTCTTGATTTGGGCTTAAACACAGTAAATGGCTAAATTATCTAACAGTCAGAACTTCCAAAGCATATGGTTCACAAATTAATAAATTGTTCAAGTGAAAGGAAGATCTACTAGATCAAGAAGTAAAGAGTATTCTCAATCTAGTTACCCTATAGTACGGTGCTAATCTTTCCTATTTCTGACTATAAGATCTAAATAACCAGAAGACAGGACTCTGGGTTTTCCTTATGAACCATCTTTTCTGTGATGAAAAGTTTGTAGAGCCAATGTGAAGGCATCTATTCCTCTCTGCCAGGGAAGTTAATATTCTCATATGTGCCAACTAAAGAGCTCTAAATCACTGCTTTTTTAAATTCTTCACCCAATTCTTTCAGTTGCTGTGAAAATTTGTGTTTCTGTGATAAATTGCACAAGTCTTTGAAGAGCAGACTTTTCCTTTCCAGCAGAGCATAGTATTAATAGCTCTATTTTAATTGGATAGAACTTTCATTTTCATTTTTTCTTTTGAGAAAACCAATCTGTGCTAGTCGTGGAAACAATTATCCAACATTCAGCTTAAAAATCTATTAGAACAATCTCTTGGGAAAGTCAAAAGCCAGGCAGGATTAGCTTTCCAAGAGGGAGGACAGTTGTTTACTCTCAAATGTCATGCAATCCAACAAATCTGTAAGGTTTATTTTTAGCATAAATTCAGCTATTTCATTTTCCCCTACAACTGAGTGAGAACATTAAAATGATTAACGTGGTCCTAAATCACTGCACAACTTCATGTCAGAAAGACAAGAATTAGACAATGTACATAAGGAAACCAAGAAAGGCTGTGAAATTCTAATTTTCACCTCATTTTTCTTGTAATATTTTCCCAAATGTGTTTTCTGTAATATTTTATGTGATGCAATAGCAAAAAATAGAATGGACAGTTTCAGAGAAGGCTAAAATCCAGGCTGCCTTTGGAGACATTAACCTGAAGGCTTTGTTGTCTCTTTAAATTCCTTATTATAAGTAATAATTGTAAATTTAATGATAATAATAATAATAATAATTATAATTATAACAGTAAGCACCTGCTTAAGTTCCAAGATCATTGAAACATGAAGGCAAAATAGTAAATGAGATTCCCTTTGAAAGTATTCCCCTCTAGGTAACTAACTTGCAGGGTTAGTTAACCTCTGGGGATATGTTTTTCTTAGCTGTATTGAATTTATATCATTATGGATGTATTTGTCAATAAAGAAGCAGAAATAACATTCAAACATATTTTAAACAGAAAAACACAATTTATTATATAGTAAGAATATTATTTTTCTGTTACTAGCATGATTTCTAGGCTTAAATAATTAGAATCTCAAGTAGATCAATTAGCTTCTATGAGCATCCGTTTCTTTGTCATCAAAAATGAAAATAATTGGACTAAATCAGGTGTTCTTTATTTGGGTTATGACTTGTGGTCTTAGAGGAAGAAACCAAACCTGACACAATATGAAAACATTTGAATGCATATACATTTGTAGGAAAGAGGGTCCATAGCTTTCTGTTTGAATTCTCAAAGCAGTCCAAGGCTAGGAACACACTAGAAAATCCTCATGTTCCAGTTTCTCTGACATCCTAACCATCATATGACTTTCAAGTTCACTTGGGTTCTGATGAAGGAATATTCCCTTTTTTGCTGAACTTATCATCTGAATGATTATATTTTGTAAAATCTAAATTCCACTTTGTCCACCAGAAATATTCCCTTATAAATAAAAATATAGAATGATTAGGCTTTATAAGCATAATATTCTGTAAATTAATTGTCATCAAGTTCCTGAAACATTTCTGTTGTCTGAAAAGATGACCCAAGTTGATTACAAATTCCATTTACATGGAGACATAATGTCCATAAAAAGAAAAAAAAACTGTTTTTATATGTAATAGGGTTTGTCTTGAAGAACAGATGGAAAGTAACCCAGAAGCAGGTGGGTTGTGTACACATTTGTTATGTAAGAAGAAGCAAAAGTCTTGGCTTAATGAGAAAGTCATCTTCAGTTAAGAGCGTGGGAAGACATTTTTCCATTGAAACAAAAGCATAATGATGAAATACTAAAGCTGTCAAAATAAAAGTTGCTTTAGCAACTATGTTGAGTTTTTGTCTTAGTGTCTAATGAAGGGAAGACTGCAGAGATGGAGCAGATACAAATTAATGCAAAACCGAGCTGGATATTGACAGAATGGGGTGACGCGCTGACATCTGGTGGAACATATTTCTGGCTTAGTTAGTTTTATTCTCCTATATCTCTCTTCTCCTTGTGAATTGTTTCACGGGACAAGATGCAGACCTTAGGCATATAATAAATTCAACCACTGATTTTTAATTCTCAGAGTATAAAGATTTTTGTTTGGACATCCTGGGGCTAATTTGTCGAGAGATTCCTAGGAAATTGCTCCAGTTCTTTAGATTTTTAAAAAGATAATTTTTTTATGTGGTTTTTTTTTTCCCCCTAGTCTGTTTAAATGTTTTTTTTTACTTTGGAACTGTAGGCACATTAAAGTAGAAGTAGTATAAGAGAAAGGAAGGGAAGGATATTCCTTCTGGCTGGATCCAAATGATTTGAATTTTGAATGAATTAAAGGTATGTTGGTGAAAGTGGTTCACATCAAACCAATGAAACATAGTCTATTGACTACCGATATGAATGCATATGCATTAATATGAATGCAAGTGCTTTCCAAAAAAAAAAAAAAAAAAGGAAAGAATCCCTAAAGTGATGTTGGAAGAGGATACTAATGCTAGAAGGTGCAGATCCTGAAGTAGAAGTGATTGAGAGCTTTATAAGTGCATTCATTTGCTTTCTCCCTGTGCTGTGCATTGCAAATTCAGATAACAAAGCAAAATCGCTGCCACAAGGAACTAAGAGTTTTGTGATTAAGAAAGGTGGAAAGAACAAAATAAAATACGGGACTGAACATTTTCAGAATGTAATGACTGATATTAAAAGTAGCCCACACAAGATTGATTACTATGTTATGTTTTTTTTTTTTTCCTTTCTTTCTTTTTTAAAGAGAGAAGAGTAATACTAAAATTATCAATGGAAAGATCCCAGGGACTCTTTCCTTGATGACTACTTAGGTGAACGTGGAGAGTGGTTTTGCTTTGAACTCAAGGGGTGCCCTGAGTTTCAAGCCTGTGATAGAACTCTACTCTTCCAGAGACTCAAAGAAAGCAAGAGAAATTAAGTCTTGTACTACAGAGTGGAAAGTTCAAATGAACTAGGAAGAAAATGAAATCAAAGTTTCAACAACTGGAGGTAGAAGGGAAGGCAGGACTAGAAGAGATACTTTAACATACATAAACCTTTTAAGCTAAAGGAGTAACCAGAGGCTGTGTGACTATCACTCCACTCTTGTGTATAAACTGTGTCCTGAGGATCCCTCCCTCTTGAGGTAAAAATAGTCATGCGTGTGAAAGGCCAGGACCTGTGCCATAGCTCAGTGAGTCCCGTGAGGGAGGGACACCATCTGAGAAGAGAAAGGAGAGAGACTACCAACATCTGGGCCCTAATACCAAAGGGACAAATAGACCATAAGGTCGACATTTTAGCACTCAATAAATGTCACAGTAATGGAATAAGAGAAGAGAGGTACAAATGTCTGATTTTCCAAAGGAAAAATATCCAAGAGCTATGTTTACAGAACTTAGACAGAGAAATTTGTTTGGGAGTTTGCTTGGGACCCTGGTCAGAGACAATTGAAGTTCAACGTTTTAAGGCTCCAAACTCTAGGTAACAGAAAAGCTAAACTGTTTTGTTTTTTTTTTTAATTTTTTTCCAAGTAAGAGAGTAGATTTTGACAATACCACAAATTACCTTTAGGAAGATTTAGAGTCCTGTGTTTCTCATTTCACCCTCCAACAATTCTTGGAAAACTTTCTTCTTTCAGAGGTAATAGTCTTATTCATTCCTTCATCCTCAGTGGAAAATAAATGGCACTAGTAGAGTGAAGACACAAATGGCTTCTTGATCACTACACAATGACCTACTGATCTTGCAGTAGTTGCTTGTTCTTGATTATCTAGCTTTATCCCTTATCTCCTCAAATCCCTGCCTTTATGCCCTGATGATCTGATCCTCATTATGAATTTAACCCCTCCATACGTAACCAGATGGCCAGATGACCAGCATGTGGACAGGGATTTATTCTATGTAATCTAAAATGCAGAATTAGAAGCATTTAATAGAGGTTTCCAGGAGGCAATTTAATTTAAGATAAATAAAAGGAAGGAGTCTCTAGGAAGTCTTAGAGTTTTATGAAGTTGTAATGGCTTGGCTGGTGAGATAGTGAATTCCATAGCACCAATGTTATTAACAAAGATGCAGGATGGCCCTTTGCAGGAAGTGACAGAAATTTCTTGCATCAAATGGGAAGGTTGTTAAACATCTGAAGCTTTACTTCCTCACAAAGGAGCTGGGTGGTAGAGCCTGAGTAGGACAGAGGGAAAGAAGCATAGCTCTTAACGCTATGGTGTAGATGGATTGCTCACACCAACTATGTAAACAAGCCCACACAATGTTTATAAACAAAATAATTTGGAATTCAAGAAAGTTGTCCAAATTTCATGAACCAGACAGTTAAGCTCAGGAGCTCAATTTACAAAGCCAAGAAAGATTTTAAAAATCAAACAAATCCAAATACAGGAAAAAGAAAAAAAAGAAAAAGGAAAGCTCGTGTTGTCATTTGCAGAATTCTAAGAAAGGAGCAGTCCACAAAAGAAATTAAAAAACATTTTTTTTAAAGCAAGTCTCTGGCTTGCCTCTAATCTATATGAGAAAGGAAAAATAGGGATGAGGGGTAGGATCGGTGATTACTCTTCCTATAGTGGTGAAGGAAGCTAAAAGCTGGGATCTGAAGAGGCAGCCTCACAAAAGTCTAAAAATGTAGTTATTTCTAGGAGACACAGTGAGCGTAGAATGCTAATGTTGAGAACAAGCTTGACGGGTTCCAGCAACAGAAAAGAAGGTCAGAGGGGCTGGATATAGTGAATAAAGGGGAGAGGAGAGGCAGACAAGCTGAAGAGACAGGCGGGGACCTCTTTATATAGGGTTTTGTTGAGTTTATTTAAAAATCTGGATTTTATTTTGTATCTGAGGAAAGCCACAAAATTTTGGTCTAAGCAACTAGCAGTGAGGGAAAAAAACAATATAAATGGTATGAGATATATACACTTTTTACCTCAAACCATCATGGAAGAGAGGTAGGGCAAGTTGAAACAAGGGCCTTAATCATATTTCTAGGAATGAAAGCCAGTAGGGTTTTGAATTATGTGATGTGCATTCTTTTCTGGATGGGAACAGGGCTCCACAGTCTTTTGTTATGGGAACAGGGCTCCACAGTCTTTAGGAAGGCCCAGCCATGAATATAATGGAGCAATGAAATCTTTAGTCCAAGGAAGTCAGAGAAGGACTTCAAATCCAAAGGGGTCAATGTAAATTTGGGATTTAGGAGGAATAGGAGCTACTGATGATATGTAATCCTATAAATAAGTCAATATGTGGGAGGACAGAATGAGCCAAAGGCAAACAATATGGTTCTTTGAGGGTAACTCTGAAATCCAGGATCATAGGTCAGATTGGTAGTGAAAGAGAAAAAATAAGGAGAGGAAAGTTGACTAACCAATGGAATTTTGAAGCCCACAAAGTTGGTGGTGCTGATGGTTCTTTTCTTGTTTTTTTTTTTTTTTTTTTATGATTGTATTTATTCATGAGAGACATGGAGAGGCAGAAACATAAGCAGAGAAAGAAGCAGGCTCCATGCAGGGAACCCGACGTGGAACTCTATCCCAGAACTCCAGGATCATGCCCTGGCCCAAAGGCAGGTGCTCAACTGCTGAGCCACCCAAGTGTCCCCATGGGGCTGATGGTTCTTATGTAACTGACTGTGTTAGCCAGTAAGTGGGACAGCATGAAGACTACGCATAGAAAAGTCTTCGAAGCTTGGGAAGCTATAAATGAAGATGATAAAATAAGGCAGAGAAGAAAGCTGCACTATAAAGTATCGCTTTAAGGAAATGGAACTTACTCAAACCACTCTATTTGTAAGTTGTACAACCAAACAACTGTTTCTCCAAAAGAACCATCTTGGGAGCCAGCACTAATTCCAAAAACACCTTTATTTCTCATGGCAACTTCAGAGCTCTTTGACAAAACATGTCCATGTGTATACCTACATGAACAGGCATGTCTTTCTTCAGGAACATTTCTCTTTCTTTGATCTCTGACCAAGGACTGATTCTCAAGCCAAACCTACATAAAAGAATAAATATTTGACAGCACTCGTGATTTTTCAAAAAAAAAAAGTTGTTTTAAGGCATTTTTGAAATTGTTTTGATCATGACTGTCATAAAACATGGTATTCCAAAGTAACTACAGGATTATTTTGCTTTTATTCATAACGGATTCTTAAAAGTTCATCTGGAAAATGCAGTATGGAAAAGTTCATCCTTATAAGCTGGCTTGAAAATGACATTGAAAATATATTTAAGTACTGTGTGCAGTTTTATATTCACATATTTATACACATTTCTTTTTTTTTTAATTTTATAAATTAATTTTTATTGGTGTTCAATTTACCAACATACAGAATAACACCCAGTGCTCATCCAGTCAAGTGTACCCCTCAGTGCCCGTCACCCATTCACCCCCACCCCCCGCCCTCCTCCCCCTCCACCACCCCTAGTTCATTTCCCAGAGTTAGAAGTCTTTATGTTCTGTCTCCCTTTCTGATATTTCTCACACATTTCTTCTCCCTTCCCTTATATTCCCTTTCACTGCTCCCCCAAGTGCTAACACCTGAGAATCAGCACAGCAGGCCCCTCCCCCAGAAGACCAGCTGGACGGACCAGTGATACTCCCCCGTGTTCCAATACAACTTGTTTCTGGCCACTCTGCACTGAGCAAAATGACTAGAAGGAAAACCTCAACTCAAAAGAAAGAATCAGAAACAGCCCTCTCTCCCACAGGGTTACACATTTCTTTTCTTTCATGATGAAGCAGACAGTTGAATGGCATTAATCTAATAGGTAGACGATTAAAGCAGAAGATTTGCTCATTTCTAGAATTGTCTCAATTGTATTAAGTTGCATCATTTTTATCACACTTTCATTTATCCAGTTTTTGGTCTTTCCTAACCAAGGAAGGCAAAAAACAATCAAATGTTTAATAATTGCATAAATGTTGCTGTACAAGATGCAGATAGTAGCACAGGAAAGCTTGGAAAGAGGTTATCTAGAGTTAGTCCATTAGTGCCAACCATTGTTCTCACCCTCAAATCCCCTCACGATCCAAAATAACTGCTGACACTTGAGCTACCATGTCTGAGTTACAGACCTGATAGAAGAGGTAAGAGAACTAAAGAAGCTTCCTTTCTAGAAGTAGATCCTCTATAAGTAGATTTTCCAGGAATCTTATATGTGTCTACTTATATCTTGTTGGCTAGAACTTAGATTATCACAGTCTGGCAAGGAGCCCAGTTAAAAGTTGATTTCTAAAAGTAAGGAGAAAGACTGGGGGCCGGGGCATGGATATTGGAAAGGCAACCAGAAGTCTCTGCCAAGATTGATTTCATTTCCTTAAGATCCTGCTTGGGCCCAATTCTTCATCTTCAGCTTCCTCCCATCATCTAGACAAGACCAGTAGTTTCCTCCATTACATGATTAGTTCTTTTCTCACTTTTGAATGAAACCTGAGTACAGTTTAAGACACTGACATTCAATTTGCAAAATTATTATTTTGAAGCTTGATGCTTCAATCAATAACAGTTCTTTGAATAATTTTTTTAATAAAGGACTTCTTTGTATAATATAGCCCAACATCTAGCTCCCTAGAAAGAATACCATAGAGAATGCAATTGAAAATTATACTTTGAAGTTAAAATTGGTCAAATCCCAACCAAATTAATTTGCTGTTATAGTTCTGTGTAATATATGTTTGCACTGGAGATATTCCAAAATGTCTATACTAGTAAAATTTTAAATTAAATTAAATTAAATTAAAATAACTTGAGAAACACAAACTCTCTTTCTCTGTATCTTTGTATTTACCTCACAAAGATGCTTTTTGGAGAATTTGTCTGACCAATAGCTCTACAAACACACATCTTGGTTATTGAGAATAATGTTATAAGGAACATGGAGCATGTATGTCTCTTCAATATCCTGATTTCAGTTCTTTTGAATAAATACTGAGGAATGGAATAGCTTGATCATATGGTGGTTTTATTTTTTAGGTTTTTTTTTAGAAAGCTCTATACTGTTTTCAATAGTGGCTGCACTGTTTCACATTCCCACCAATAGTAATACAGTGTACAATGATATTCCAATTTTTTCACAACCTTACCAAGGTTTGTTAGCTTTTGTTTGTTTGGTAATGGCCATTTAAACAGATGTAGGATGATGTCATTGCGGTTTTATTCTTTTTTTTTTAAGATTTTATTTATTCATGAAAGACACACACACACAGAGAGAGAGAGAGAGAGAGAGAGAGAGAGAGAGAGAGAGGCGGAAGCCCAGGCAGAGGGAGAAGCAGGCTCCATGCAGGGAGCCTGATGTGGGGCTCGATCCCAGGACTCCAGGATCACGCCCTGGGCTGAAGGCGGCGCTAAACCGCTGAGCTACCTGGGCTGCCCATCCTTGTGGTTTTAAATTGCATTTTCTTGATAATTGATGATGTTGAGCATCTTTCATATAGTTATTGATCATTTGTATGTCTCTTTGAAGAAATACCTATTCAAGGTCTTAGTGTAATTTTAAAATTGGGTTATTTGGCCTTTGTTTGTTTGTTTTTTGACTATAGGGTTATAGAAGTTCTTTATAGATTTTGGAGGTTGACCTTTTTATCAAATATATTGTTTGGAGATATTTTGTCCCATTTTATAGATTTCTTTTGCTGTGTGGAGGCTTTTTAATTTGTATAGTCCCATGGATCTATTTTTGCTTTTTTGCCTGTTCTTTTGGTGTCCTATCCATGAAATCACAGCCAAGAATAATGTCATAAAGCTTTGTCCCTATATTTTATTCTGAGTTCTATAATTTCAGCTCTTACAATTAAGTCTATATTTAGAGTTTATTTTTGTTTATGAATTAAGATAAAGGTCCAGTCTTACTTTTTTGCATGTGGATATTTAGCTTTCCTAACACCATTTGTTGAAGAGATCATCCTATTCCCACTGAATATTTTTGTCAAAGATCAATTAACCACATATGCTTGGTTTATTTCCAGGATGCCTATTCTATTTTTTTGCAGAGTTATTCACAATAGCTGTGATGTGGAGATAATATAAATGTCCATCAACAGATGAAAGGATAAAGAAAATATCACACACACACACTCACACACACACACACACACACACACACACAAATACTATTTGGCCATGAAAAAGAAAGAAATCCTACATATGCAACTATATGGAGGAACCTTGAGAACATTATGCTAAACAAAATAGACCAGTCACAGAAGAACAAACACTGCATGATTCCATTTATATGAGGTATCCAGAATAGCCAAACTCCTAGAAGCAAAAAGCCAAACACTGGGGAAAGAGGGAAATGAGGACTTGCTTTTTGATGGGTATAGTGTTTTAGTTAAGATAAGTTTTAGAGATCTGCTATATGATATTGTGATTATGTTAACAATACTGTCCTGTGTACTTAAAAATTTAAGAGGGTAGATTTTATGTTATTTATTCTTCCGACGAGAAAAAAAAGAAATACCAAAATACATATGTTAATATTTGATTTCGAACTTACTAAGATTAATTTCCAATCATTGTATATTACTTCCAAAAAGCCAATTACCTATAAATACGAGGAGTTGCTGTGTTACGAATTTAAGCTACCTTCAGAAATCACACCCTCAAAAGTCTCTTTCTAAATAGACAGTCATAAAAATTTAATATAATAACAGAAAACATCAAACAAAAATGGTATTAGAACAATTAGAAATTAATGAAATAATCTTGTTTTTAAAGTTAAACATTTAGGAAAAGAAAACACAAACTTACATTAAAGTTTCATTCACTTTCTGAGTATTAAAATAATGCTGTTTGCTAAGAACTACACAAACTATGATACGGTAAAGGAATCTTTTTTTTTTTTAAGATTTATTTATTTATGTATTCATGAGAGATAAAGAGAGAAAGAAGGACGCTCCATGCAGGGATCCTGATGTGGGACTGGATCCCAGGAGCCCAGGATCACGGCTTGGGCTGAAGACAGGCGCTTAACCGCTGAGCCACAGAGGGGTTCCTGGTAAAGGAATCTTAACTAAAACTTTAGTCTCCTGAAACTGGGACCTAGGTCTCTATTCCTGCAGTTTCCCCTTGATTTAGGTTTTAAGACTCCTTGTACCTAAAGCGAGGTAGCTAAAGGGACAGTATATGGGGTTGAGGACTGAATTGTGTTTTCAGTGGACTTCTAATGCCAGTGTGAATCAAAAATGCTAACATATAATGTCTGACAATAAATGAAATTAGTGAAACTCCCATGAGAAAAATAACCTAACCCACAAAATATCATGCGTTGTAAGATGTCATTAGAAAATAATTAGTGGGGCGGCCCTGGTGGCTCAGCGGTTTAGCGCCGCCTCCAGCCCAGGGCCTGATCCTGGAGACCCAGAATGGAGTCCCACGTCGGGCTCCCTGCAGGGAGCCTGCTTCTCTCTCTCTCTCTCTCTCTGTGTGTGTGTGTGTGTGTCTGTCTTTCATGAATAAATAAACAAAATCTTAAAAAAATTAATGTACTTGCCTCAAGAATTTTTCTTTAATCATATAAAAGGACATAGAAATGTACAACTGTTGGGTCACATGCAACTGCAAATTATGTCTAGCAGCAATAAATAGCATTTCTAATAATCAAAAAATGATAGAATAAAAATAATGGAATAGAAATATGATTTGATTTGAGTGATTTCTCAATTATCTTCTTTTTTTATTTGACAGAGAGAGAGAAAACATAAGCAAGGGGAGCAGGTGAGGGAGAAGCAGGCTCCCTGCAGGAACCTGGGATCATGACTTGAGCTGAAGGCAGCTGCTTAACAGACTGAGCCACCTAGGCGCCCAATTAATATCCTCTTTGACATCCCAAGCTGTGCTTTTGGTAAAGTTGTTGAACCTATTTCCCCATCCATAAAATGCAGGAAACAAGAACCTAGCTGGCAGGACCTTTGGGAGGACTGTGTTGATGGGCTAAAAGAACCTAGAGCAATACATGGCTCATGCTAAGTGCTTAACGAGTGTTAACTATTGTTATTATTCAAAGGAACCAAATAGTTTTTGGTAGGTGTGATCATACTGAATTTATGAATATTCTTTTATTTTCCAAAGAACTTTCCCTGACATTATACAGTAATTGCCTCACAGACCTCCTGTATTTGACTATCTTTTACTAAAAGATTTCTCACAAGGATACAGCTTTCCTGGTAGCAATTATTAGTATGCAAATAAGACATCTCTCTACCAGGTCATTTTCAATCTTTTTGTGTGTGTTTAGATTTTTTTAAATTGAGGTGTAATTAACATACAATGTTCTATTAATTGCAAGTATATAACACAGTGATTCAACGATTCTGTACATTACTTAATACTCACCACAAGTGTAGTTGCCCTCTGACACTGTTCAATGTTATTACAATATTGATTATATTTCCTAGGCTATACTTTTCATCTCCATGACTTATTCATTTTATAACTGCAAGTTTGTGCCTCTTGATCCTGTTTTTCTATTTCATCCATCTCCCCACCCACCTCCCCTCTGCCAACCATCAGTTTGTTGTCTGTATTTAAGAGTATTTGCTTTGTGTGTGTGTGTGTGTGTGTGTGTGTGTGTGTGTGTTTTAGATAGAGTGTCCCACTGTAATTCTATCACTAGTACAGAGTTCTGGTGAGGAGACAGCTGAAACAAAACAAAACAAAACAAAACTCTGAGGAGCATTCTCTAATAGAATTGAATGATTTCTCCGCAGTGAGTGGGGATTAAAACTCTGGATTAAATGAAGAAAAATACCAAAGTTTTCTTTTCTTGATTAGCCTTTTCTGTAGCATTTGTTTCACTCTCTTATATAAATTGTTCTAATATTTAACTTGTGTAGGGTATGTTGGAGTCATTTTTAATTCATACAGGAAGTAATTTGTAAGGTCATATTCTCTGAACCCAGATGGTTTAAATTCAAATCTTTGCCACTCAGCAGTTTTTTAACTTTGGGTAAAATACTTAAAATCTCTGGGTGTTGGTTTTCTCATCTGTAAAATGATGATAATAACAGTTCCTACCCCACAAGACTGTAATGAGGATTAAATAAGTTAATATATGTAAAGCATTTTAAAATAGGGCCCAGGCCTGATAACGCTCAGCAAACATTATTGCTACTGTCTGTGTTATAGTTTTTCCCATTACCTGGCTTATCTATAGAAAATGGCTTTCTAATTATGAACCATTTTACTTCATTTTCTGGTCAACACATTTTTTTTAATTGTCTTCACAGCACTTAAATTTGTTCTTTACATAAGCAACCATTTAATATCATTTTGCAGAAGTTTTACACTACAGAAGCTACTGTTTCATTCTGGAAGCTGCTTAACTCTGTGCCCTCTCCAGCCTGCAAGGAGCTTGAGCAGATCTCTGCTCCCCTTCCAGAGCCCCACACTCCATTCAGAATCCAGAATAAAGGGGAGAATGGGCTGACACTTAACTGCAGAAAAGAGGATCTAATGGTAGGTTGTACTAGATAGGGGAATAATTACATATGATTTTGATTCTAATTTTGTCCCCACAGATAAGCCCTGCTCAATGTAGCTGTTGAGCCGTGATCATGATCTTTCTCAGGTGGCATCAGGCAAGTTCATTCTTTAAGGGTTGCCTAGACCATTCCTCTAAGTTTTGCATTTATATATTTAAATCTCAGATGGCGATCTCCATGTAGGTGTCCAACAAACACTTCACATTTGATGTGTCTCAGAGTAACTCATTATCTTCTCACCGAAAATACCTCATCAGTGTGCAGCTAAGTTTGAAGACTATAAATTTGCAACAAGCCATTAAGAAGAGCTGTGGACTTTTCTTTAACTTTTCTCTGCTCAGAGAATACAGATTCTGATATTCAGCCACGAGTTTTACATATTTTATGATATGATGCAGAAATCGATCAATTAATGAACAGAAAAATATAATGTGGAAATCTAAATGGTAAGAAACCTAGTACCCAGAAATCAATAGTTTATAGTTAAAGTGAAATCAAATTTACATGTCAATAACATCTGGTGAATTATTTTACTGGTCTGTTTGTTCAATAAGAAAGGGTAGATGAGGGAAGCCTGGGTGGTTCAGTGGTTGGGTGCATCTGCCTTCAGCTCAGGGCATGATCTTGGGGTGCCAGGATCGAGTCCCAAACCAGACTCCCTGCATGGAGCCCCCTTCTCCCTCTGTGTCTCTCATGAATAAATAAATAGAAATCTCTTTTTTTTTAATATTAAAAAAAAGGGGGGGGTGCAGCCTGGGTGGCTCAGCGGTATAGCGCCGCCTTCGACCCAGGGCCTGATCCTGGAGACCGGGGATCGAGTCCCATGTCGGGCTCCTTGCATGGAGCCTGCTTCTCCCTCTGCCTCTCTCTCTTTCTCTCTCCCTCTCTCTGTGTCTCTCATGAATAAATAAATAAAATCTTAAAAAAAAAAGGTATATGAAAAAGGTGTTTACGAAGACAGTGAGTTTATCCAGACTAAAAACGTCATGTACTCTTTTGCATATCCTTTATTCTCTCCTTCATACTTTGGTAGTGTAAAGTACCAAGAAGCTAAACAAATTAAAAACTCAGAATTTTTAAATAACGTTTTTAAATTTCAATTAATTACCATGTAAAAGACCAAAAACTCTGACATTTTCTAGCAATGCATGGCAGTTAGTTCAAAGAGCCATAGCAAAAAATAGTAATGCCCTGCCCGAAGTCCATATTGCAGTTGAGAAATTTGGGCCACAAGTAGCCTTTTACTTTCCAGAACTCAGACGAAACTTACTGTGATGATTAATTTTACATGTCAACTTGAGAGGACTGCAGGATGCCCAGATTCGTGGTAAAACATTGTTTCTGGTTATGTCTGTGAGGATATATCCAGAAGAAATTAGCATTTGAAGCAGTAGACTGAGTAAAGAAGATCTCCCTAACCAATGTAGGTGGGCATCATCCAATCCATTGAGGGCTTGCATAAAGAGGAAGGGCAAATCTGCTGTCTGTGTTTGAGCCAAGTTATGTGTCTTCCTCTACTCTCGGACATTGGAGCCCATCTCAGGCCTCTGTACTTTGGCTTAAATCGTACCATTGGTTTTCCTGCTTCTCCATCTTTCAGACAGCAAATTTTGTGACTTCTCTGCTTCCATAATCATGCAGGCTAATATTTATAATAAATCTCATACTCATTCTCTCTCTCTCTCTCTCTTACTCTCTCTCTCCATATATATAACCTATTGCTTTTGTTTCTCTGGAAAACTTTGACTATTACACATAGTGAGCCCAGTTTATTGCTGTTGCTTTCATGTTAACCATTTATAACTAGAGGCAAAGCATATGTTAACATATTATCTGTGCCATTTTAAAGTTTGTTAATGAGCTTTTTTATACATTTAAGAAGTTTACAACAGTAATAAACCAAGTCCTTCTTTTCTTTTTTTTTTTTTTTTAAATATTAGTAGTGGCTGTGAGGTGCAGCTTTGATGGGCATAGATATTCCCAGTGTTCTTATCTTATATATCTTATATGGAAGGACAGAAGGAAACTCCAAGTCCTTCATGTTTCTAGTCATGTTCTCATATATACAAAAGAATACGTAGTAAAACTAAAGTAAAATAAATGTAATTTAAAAATGAATGTAGATGTGTTTAGTGGTAAGTAGAGTTTTGTCTGTGTGTTGTACATTTAACATCTCTACTAACGTGAAAGCTGGAGAGTCAATCCAGCTATCCTGTGCCATTTCTTTTGCAGATAGAAAAACAAACAAAAACAAAACCAAGCAAATTCAAGAGAAATTAGCATTACTGGTTAGAGAGAAACAGAACTCAAAGTTTTTAGTAGTGTTTTTTTATCATGACTCCTTACGTGAGGCAATCAAATCATCACCAATAAAATGTCTCCAATGAGAAAATGAGATAAAAAAAGTCAAATAATACTTACTCAATCACATAATTCTGAGGCAGAGCATTGGATCAAAGATCAGAAAACCTGGCTGTAAGTCTTTCTGTATCTTCTACCCAAGAGTCTTGTGTTTTGGAAGCAACAACATTTGACCTCATATGATTCATGACCAAAGTGCTTAAAACCTGGAGGAAGATAAGAGTCAGTAAAATTTAAATAAATCACAGCCCAGAAAAATAGCCACAACTTTGTCAAACTATCAAATAGTTAGCAGTTCTTTCTCTCCTTTCAAGGTTTATCTTGCTAGAGTTCACTCTTGGGTTAAGAGTAAAGATTGTAAAGAGGTTGTGTTTATAAAACCTTGTTCCTATTCAAAACTACTCATAATAGAATCATCCCAAAAATGCTAGTTAGTGCAATCTAGTTAAGAATAGAGGATACCTAAAGGTGTGAATTGTACCCATCAGTCTCAGCGCTACAGGGTTGAGGTAAATTAGAATCTTAGTTCCACCAGATGACCTGCTCATAAAGAAAAAAAAAAGAACTAGTTATACTCCCTCATTACATTCTCAGGCCTAATGCAATTCCTGATGATCGTTTTGAGTGAATGGTCTGCTGAAGCGTGCCAAGTTTAAGAGTGCAGTTCTTGGGGAAGTACTCCCTACTTTCCATATCACATCCTGACATCAAGACTTAAGGGAAAGTTAAGCCCATTTTAAGATCTTCTTGGTGTTTAGATCCATATCCAACCAACCTGGATGTATGAGTTATCTAACTGTGTAATGATGCTGTAGAACAAGCAACCAGCAAACTTCACAGATATGTCACAACAAACATTTGTTTTGGTAATATGTCTATAGGTTGTCTGGGTGGTTCTAAGGATTTAAACTAGATTTACCCAAGTTCATTCATTTATCTGTGGTTTACTGCAGTGGTGTTCTTATCTATTGAGGATCTGGGATATCTGACCAGTTCTCATCTCACAGCAGGCTAGTCTGAGGATATTTTCTTGGCAAGAACAGAGAAGAGAACGAGAGAAGGGGAAGATGGAGGGATATTCATGAAGCTTAGTCACAACACTGGCTCCCTGTTACTACTGCCATATCCAACTGTCCAAAGCAAATCATAAGTGCAAATTCAAGAAGTATAGAAATATTCTTCTTTTATTATTGGAAAAGCTGCAAAATCACATTGCAAAGAATAGGGATACAATGGGGGGTATGGGAGGAGTGAGGAATTGGGGCCATTTTTATAATCAATATAGGACATCTGGGAATCTGAAGCCTAGCATAGGATACATGTTCCTTACAAGAGTGAGTCACAGTGACAAGGCTAGATCTCCATGCTATTCCCCAGTAGACCAAGGGTAGAGATATGCTCTCTAATTTCCTCTCTCTTCCATGGTGCCCACCGTGTTCTCTCATCCTTGGCCTTGCTCCCCAGCATATTCATCCAAAGATGTTTCCTGAATGCAAGGGAAAAAGTTAACACCCATAGCAAGAAAGAGGCACAGGTACCATTTTATCAGAATAGATGCCCAGGAACTAAAACAGGCACTGATGCTGAACCACCAGTGCTCCTTTGTGATTGAACATCAGCCCTCCATTTTCCATGAGAAAAACTTCTCCAAACTGCCTGTCTTGAACTCAAATTCACCATGCTTCTGTAATATCTGACACAGAGTTTCTTTTGAACTTCAGGGATATACTCTAGCTAGTCCATTGATAATGTGAAATTCAGTACAAAATCCTCAATGCATGTGTACATTTTTCTGGAGAAAAGATCTATAATTTCCATCCGAGCCTTTAAAAAGAGACTATGGCTTAGAAAGGTTAAGAACTACTACTTATTTGGGTTAAACTGATTAAAAAAAATCAGTACACTAACCAGCCACAGAGCAGAGTAGACTTCTCTCTCCAACAGAGCATTTTCAAAACCCCTAACAGGATATATAATTGATGTTATTTAGAGATATTTTAAGGACCAAATGGAGCAGCCTTGAGGCAGGTAAATTTGTAGAAATGAATCTCATACTTCTGAAGAGCTGCTTTTTCAGGAGAGTTCCATTAGCCTTAAAAATATTCCCAGCCTGGTAATATTTTAATTTAACAGTAATTTTATGATATATAAAAGCAACTCAACACCCAAAGAATGAATAATCCAATCAATAAATGGGCAGAAGACATGAATAGACATCTTTCCAAAGAAGACATCCAGATGGCCACCAGACATATGAAAAGATGCTCAACATTACTCATCACCAGGGAAATGCAAATCAAAACCACAATAAGATACCACCTCATGCTGGTCAGAGTGCCTAAAATTGACAAGTCAGGAAATGACAGATGTTGGCAAGGATGCAGAAAAAAGGGAACCCTCTTAAACTGCTGGTGGGAATGCAAGCTGGTGCAGCCACTCTGGAAAACAGTATGGAGGTTCCTCAAAAAGTTGAAAATAGAGCTACCCTTACAACCCAGCAATTGCATTACTAGGTATTTACCCCAAAGATACAAATGTAGTGACCTGAAGGGGTACCTGCACTCCAATGTTTATAGCACCAATGCTTATAATAACAAAACTATGGAAAGAGTCCAAATATCCATTGACAGGTGAATGGATAAAGATGTGGTATAAATAGACAATGGAATATTACTCAGCCATCAAAAAATGAAATATTGCCATTTGCAATGACATGGATAGAACTAGAGGGTATTATGCTAAGTGAAATAAGAGAAAGACAATTATATGATCTCATTCATGGAATGAATTTAAGAAATAAAACAGGATCATAGGGGAAGGGAGAAAAATATAAAACAAGATGAAATCAGAAGGCGAGACAAACCATAAGACAAACCTTAATCATAGGAAATAAATTGAGTATTGTTGGAGGGGATGAGGGTGGAGGGATAGGGCAACTGGGTGATGGACATTAAGGAAGGCACGTGATGTAATGAGCACTGGATATTATATACAACTGATGAATCTCTGACCTCTACCTCTGAAACTAATAATATACTATATGTTAATTAATTCAATTTAAATTTAAAAACTTTTTAAAAAGCAACTCCATCATCCCAGAGCTTTATTTATCACTGAGAACTATCATAGAGAAGAGAAAGAATGCAGAAGAAACTTAAATCTACTAATCAGGTTACCACCATCATTTCTGTTCCATATGGAGAACTTCAACAATGATTAAGATTGTATTCACCATCATCACATGCATTCACGGTCCTCCTGTCTTTTATTAATCATATAAGAACAAAGGAAACGATTGGGATTTTATAAAGAATGTTATTTACTTCTTTGTCAGGGATGAATACTTTCTTCTGGCAACCTGGAGTAGACAAAAGCCTGTTTGGGTTGAGATCAGAGCACACGATACTGCTGCCTGGTCCTGCTTTTGGAAGAAAGACAGAAAACACAGTGAGGGAAGAAGCATTTTTGGTGTGATGAAACACATTAGGGGAAGGAAGGAGCAGCCCTGGAAATTAGTCTTAGAACTTACACAGTCATAATTAAGTATCGTTGACAAAATGTCACTTGGCCTCAGTGGGTAATTTATCGCTCAAGATTCAGAAAGAAGTAACTATTAGCGGATTCTCAACCTTTTGTTAGAAACCTCATGCTGAAGGCAATCAATTGCTGGGTCTACCATTTCTGAACTTTAGCTCAACAGTATAAAACCCTGGTGGACAACACTTCTCTCTTCTTTGCTCCCCTGAACCGAGTCAGAAAGCCATGGTCATTTCTATTTCCCAAGGGGAGTTGCAACAATGATTGGCTCATACCCACCATCACCACGCACAGGCAGCTCTCATTAATAATCCCTTTGGTTAATCCTGTTGTTTTGGTTAATCCTGCTGCTTTCTTCCCTCCAAGTAGAGGGTCTTTTCCTTCTATCAGATACTTTAAAATAATGTCTAAGTCATTTCAATATTAGTAGAACTCTGGGTCGGTCAAAATACATTTTTTTAATCTTTAAAAGAATTACGTTTTCAATTTCCTTCATGCGACCAGAAACAAAATGAAACGAATGAACAGCAATAACAAAGTAAACAAAGACTTCCAACAAAAATGGACCAGATGCAATTGTGATCTTAAACTGAGTCCCCACTAATATTATAGTTAAGACGGAGAATATTTTTCTACAAATAAACAAATCTGTGTTCATCTGTTTGGGGGGAAAATAGCAGGAGAGAGCACTGAGAAAATGCTTGAACCAAGATAGACCTAAATTTGCAAATACTGCGACACACGGGACCCTTTGTCAGGTGCTTTCCATATGTGATTTTATTTTATGCTTACAGAAAAGCTATTTTACAGAGAGAAAATATAAGTTCCAGGAATAACTTTAAACAACACCCCCCCCCCCCCGCCACAAACTCTCTGTTGATGGGTTTTAAGGAAAGGATTTCAACGTGGAGATGCTTCAATACACAGTGTGCAAAACCTCTGCACTCACACGGAAGCTTTTGAATTCTCAGGCAAATCGGAGGAAACTAAATCAAGACTATAGGTAAGATCCTTTAATTAGCATGACTAAAATTAGCACCATACAACCTTTAAAAAATGCTTGAGAGTGCAATATGAAAACCAAACACAAAACCTGCAGCCTTTCCCTGGGTCTGCCTGAATCCCAGAGGAGGTTTTTCCATACTTTTCCCCATGAAGGACAAATTGACTGTAGGACAGCATTTACATCTTATTTTAAAACTATCAGCAACAGCTTGTCTTTTTACACTTCTGTCCTTGAGAATGTTCTTCAAGCCCCAGCATCTTTTTCAAAGTCTGTCTCTTAATTTGTAGCTCAAATGCAGAAACAGAACTTACCCTTGAGAAAACATTTGGAGCCATCTCTTAATTTAGGGGATGAGTCAGAATCCAGCAGGGCCATCCCATGATTCTATAGCATACAATTCACTTTTTTGGCATAAGATCAGCAAGACAGATCCATGAAAATAATAAGAAATAATAATTCCTCTAAAATCCCATAAAAGTGAAAAAGACTGCTTAAGAATTCTTATTATGTTTATAGGCATCAAAGGATTCAATTACAGTATTGTACAAGGAACTTTTAGTATTTATCCAAACATTTTCAATAATTAAATCATATTTTTTCATGTTGCCTAACATTTGCTGGCACCAACAGTGCACTAATCTTCATAGAGGGCCCAAGAAATCAAGGATAATGATCTCCTACTGCCAATCCACAGGAAGGTTTGCAAATTTTACTGTAATGCATTGTAGGAAGTAAATTGCAGATTCGCCATCACTGAACAAACAGCTTGAAATGATAAGTGAAACAAGACGGTGAAATTACGAAGACATGAGCGGATGAGTATATAGCCCTAAATTTAGGTCATGAAAACTTCTGCATAAACAGAGAGTGAGGAAAAGTAGTCTAAGAGTAGAGCTTGTGACAAAGACATTTTATTTTAGGTTTAAAATAAATTACAATAATGAGGAAATCTTCAAAAAAGCAAAAGCTATTTGGGGCTTTATTAATAAATGTATTGGCTTAAAATAAGTGACAGTTCCACCTGTTGTTGAGTGACCCACCCGCTAAATTGCTTGTTCTCTGGAAGGAGACAACAACAATCTGGAAAATTCCCATGTGGGGAATGATGAAGAGAAATAAGAATGCTTAATTTAATTTCTGTGAATGGACTTAACATGAAAATAAAGGACCACTGTCTTCAAATGTTTGACAGGCAGTAATGTAGAAAAGGGATTTAAATGCTTTTCCCTGGCTTTGACAAGCAAAATCAAGCCCTAAATGTAGAAATTATAGCCAGGGTCATTTTGACTTAAAATATGGAAAAGTTTCTAATCCTTGTTCTACAAGTGACCAAACTGCCCCCAAAGTACTGCCTTGGATTTCTGGTGCTGAAGGAGGAGATATGGGAAGACAGATCCTATGTCTAGTAGGAAACTTCTTCTAAATGACTCCCGTATTCCTAGACTGTTTAAGGGGCTGAACGAGGTATCTTTACAAGAATAAGCGAAAGGGAGAAAAATGATACTTTTTTTTCTTACTAATGTAACTTAAAATGAGAATCTGTATGGGAATAAATCCTCAATCAAAATACAAATATCTTACGACAGATGTCTTCACAGTATTCCAAAAGTTCTCTTTGTTTCCATGTTTGTTTGCTTGTCTTTTAATGCAATTTGATCTTTTTTTGAAGATCATTCTGAAACTAAAAAGGGAAGTTTCTGCTTAATTCTCTTCTCTTTGCCTTGGGAAATTTCTCTAGTAGTAATGGGTAGGGCTAATTGTACAACCATGATCTTCTTGGGACACATACAGTGGCACCCAACACTTTATAACTGGTTAATCCCAAATCGTTAGGGATTTTTCTCTCCGACTAGACTGCAAAATGTCTACAAGTCAACTTCCTCAAATCCTCCTGAGTCTAGGTGATGGGGCTGACTCTCCGGGGATAGAAATTAGGGGTGTCCTTTCCTCATCCTGCAAAAGCTAATTAATACCAACAGAATGCCATCAAAATGTCCTTTGGAGGAATTTTAATGGAGTTCTAAAGTAAATCATGTATTTCTGGATTACCTAAAAGTTTACTGTAGGTATCTACTTTGTGAGCTAAAAATAATAATGAACTTCTATTTTGAGGAGTGTCAGACTTGCTGTTACAGAGCCACAGGTGTATTCCTGAAAGAGACATGGTTATAAACATTAGTTGAAGAATATACCTGAGAATGCTATGAGCTGCTTATACATAAAGGTAGAGGAAATTCCAGAAAATGGTGGTTTTCCACAATTACCTTCTGCACTAATCTTCATTAAGGGTGAAGAGTATAATTCTATGCCTGCCCATTATTGAGACTTCCACAATGTATTCATTTCCCTAGGACTATGTCCTCCTTGCACCATTCTTAATATATATGCTTAAATATTATCAATCTCTCTTTTCTTTCCTTTTACCCTCTACCTGTCCTTCCTTCACTCATCTTTCCTCTCAGTGACAATCAAGGGCTATTTCTCTACTTGTCTTTGAGCAATCTATGTAGAAAAATAAGAGAACTAGGTCCATTTATCTCTAGAAAACAAGTGACATTCGAAGGTCCTGAAATATATATATTCATATTTCATTCATATGTATTCATATTTCATATGTATATGATATATACTATCCTCTGTATAACTCCGTGTGATGATATTTTAAAATAGGAAACTAATTATTCCAATATTCACATACATTAACTAAAACTAGTATGAAAATCAGAGAATACTGTTTCTGCAAAACAGTATTTGCTTTCATCAAACTAGAAAGCATTGTTTATTTTTTTCATCCTGAAACGAAAAGCCTGAGAGCAGCTTCCAGCTCTCCACACCCTCCAGCTGCAGGGCTCGGCTGCACTGCTTATCACCATGCTAGCTGGAAACATTAGATCACCAGCTGAAGGAGCATGGCCTATGGATCACAGCTTTCTCCCTGTCAATTTGAGTATTGAAACAACCACTTAAGACACTGATTTTCAAAAATGAAGTCAGTGATAAAAGAAAGGAACTGCTTCCATCTGAAATATTAAATTCCCCTGGGAAAAGTTAGAGAACTCTTTCCCAAGATTAAAATAATAATAATAATAATAATAATAATAATAATAATAATAAAGAAGGAACAAACAAATTGATTTCAAGGCAACTGACACTTATTCATACTTAAAGGTTTCACAATGCTGGGCTTAGAATAAAAGCTTATAATTTTGGTACCAGTTCTCCACAGGAAAGACTAAACACCATTACAAATGATAAAAAACTATATACACAGAATCCATTTCTTTGTTTAAAATTGTGTGTATTCAAAGCAGTGGGAAAGCTAGCAAGAGAGAAATAGTCTGTCCAGAAAGCCTCCCAGAAGAATGTAAGCAGTGCAGAAAGAGAGCTACTTACAAATCAAATTTAGAACTCAAAGGTACCTTAAAACTATTTGATCCACACTTTTATTTTTCAGATGTAGAATTAAGGAGAGGTTGTGAATAAAATCGATTCACAAAATTCACATAGGGAGAAATCACCCTGAAACTCGCATCTCCTGAGGACTGACTTATTCAGAATTCCTTCTATCCAACAAACATTCTATTTTGTAAGCACTTACTCAGGCCCTACCACATGTATGGCAGTTGCCGACTGGGGGAATCACATAAAGATAAATATTCGCCCAAATAGTTTATGTTGTAGGAGGAGGGATACAATATAAAAAGATTTTCTAACACACAATATAAAGAAGTATGTGTCACTAAGGAAAAACAACATGACTTCTACTTTATTAAACACAGCCGTTGAGAACTGGCAAATACTCAGCATGTTTATAAACAAAGCTCATGACCTGACAATTTTATTTTGTTGTTGATGATGCTGTTAAAATATAAAAAATCAGCATTCTATGGTTCTATGAAAGCTACTTTTGGTTACAAATTACTGGGCCATATTGTTTCCTTTACCTTTTAAAAATTGTTTTTATTTTATTTTATTTATTAACCTAATAATACATTACTTATTCTGATTTTGAATAAATTTGTAGATTTTTTTAAAAAGTTTTTTCTTGGTATTGTTCTGATACCTTTCCATTGAAAAGTGATTCTGGTAGAACAATTATGAGAGACTTGTAAAATGCTGCACTGCTATTTAACCCCTAGCATAGTGCAGTACATTGCTTCCAACTAAAAATCAGTTAAGCTTGTAATAAAATACACTCTAAGCTTATTTAGTAGATCACAGAGAATTAAGTCAACACTCATTCAACGAGAATATAAAGATTATATTAACCACATATTGCCTTTGAAATGAATCTATTCATGTTACACTCTGCATGTAAATTTTACGCTAATTGGCTCTTATGCTGTCCATGAAAATCTCTTCTGGAAAGTAATCTGGGGAGAAAAGCCAAAATGTGAACTTGTCAAAGACAATGAAGACAGTCAAGTGTATGCCAAGAAGTTCAGAGATTATTTGGAGCTATTATTTATGTTAAATTTTTTCCTTTGTTACAGAAAGAAATGATGTCTCAAGATAGGAAAATTCTATAGTTTCATCACAAAATAAATTACTTTGCCAGTAAATCTCAGCTTTAATTTTATGAATATTTTAAAAAATACAAGAGAAAATTATGTCTTCATTTCTTTCAATTCCTGTTGTTAACAACGTTTCTTCCCCTTTTTCTTTCCAGGTGTCATGAATTATCACCATCAGCTTTCCTAAAAGCTCAGGGCCCTAGAAAATCCTGGCAGCTGTTGATTTGTAAAGTATTTTCCTACAATATGTCCTTTTCACATTGGAGTTTTATAGAGGAAAATAGTTCTTGATTAAATAAGTGGAAGACAGCTGTTATGTCCCCATCATATACTAAATCCAGGATATTTAGAATATCAAAAATATCTAAAATCTGAAAACTACACAAATAACAACAATAAAAAAGAAGACAAGTTCCGAAGAAAACAACAAAAATAACTGAAAAACACAATTTAAATATAAATACCTATGAAAGATCTTTCTTTTAAATTGAGTCTCCTCACCTCCCTTCCTCAAACCTAACTGAATTAGAAAAAAAAGAAACAATCAATCTAATTTTTCAAAGTAAGATTGAAACCACGGAAAACTTTCTGAGTTGCTGTCTGTAGGTTAAAGGCCAAAAGCTTCTTTTAAGACTCTAAATTTTGTAGTTTCTGTGAAACTATCTAGGATTCTGCAGTCCACATTGATAAGACTAGATAAAATGCAAATATAAAACAGGTGCTTCCAAAATATGTCTGAAAAAAGTTTAATGGTATATTTTCCAGTTTTATTGAGACATAGTTGACATACATCATTGTATAAATTTAAGGTGTAGAGCAGGTTAGTTTGGATGGTTTGATTTACATATTACTGTGAAATGCTTGCCACAGTGGGTTCAGCTAACATCCATCTTTTTTTTTTTAATTTTTTTATTTATTCATGAGAGACGCAGAGAGAGGCAGAGACACAGGCAGAGGAAGAAGCAGGCTTCTCGCAGGGAGCCCAATGTGGGACTCTATCCCAGGATCCCGGGATCACGCCTTGAGCCAAAGGCAAATGCTCAACCCCTGAGCCACCCAGGCATCCCTAACACCCATCTTCTCATATAGGTACAATAAAAAGAAGAAAGACAAAAAGGAACAAATGTTCTTCTTGAGAACTCATAGGATTTACTGTCTTAACCACTTTCCTATGCCTTATTCCAGTTTTTAAAAATATTTTATTTATTTATTCATGAGAGACACAGAGAGAGAAGCAGAGACATAGGCAGAGGGAGAAGCAGGCTCCTCGCAGGGAACCTGATGCGAGGCTCGATCCCAGATCCCAGGATCATGCCCTGATCCAAAGGCAGAAGCTCAATCGCTGAGCCATCCAGGCGTCCTGCTTTATTCCAGGTTTCACTTTTCATGGTTTCAGTTACCCACAGTCAACTGCGGTACAGGTGATCCTGCTTCTGACATATAATCAGAAGGTGAGTAATAGCCTACTGCTATGTCACAATGTCTACATCATTCACCTCACCTCATCATGTGTGCATTTTATCATCATTATGTTGCCATCTTGGTGACATTACTCCCTTATGGCACTTTTTAAATGGTACTGGTTAATGGTATTTACCCTGTCCCATTAACATCCTGAATGTTAATAATCATTAAATATGGAGAAACAATTTGATCTCCCTTACTTCCTGTGTTACTATTCTAGGGAGGCCATAACAAGGTACCAAAAAGGGGATGGCTTAAGCTACAGAAATTTATTGTCTCAGAGTTCTGGAGGCTGGAAGTTCAAGATCAGACATCAGCAGGATTGGTCCTTTCTAAGAGAAAATTTGTTCTCTTTCCTAAATTTGGTGGTTTGCTGGTCTCTTTGACTTTCTTTGGTTTGTAGAGGCATCACCCAGATTTCTGCCTTCATCTTCACATGAACTTTTTCCTGTGTGCATGTCTGTGTCCAAATTTATCTTTTATATAAGGACAGTCATATTGGATCAGGGGCCCATGGTACTCAAGTATGACTTCATTTTAACTTTACTAATTACTTCTATAAATATCTGCCTATGTCCAATATGCATACCAACTAAATACACTTTGAAATATCCTTCCTAAAGAAGGATGGATTGATACTATAGGATTGTTTATAATAACAAAACTCAGAAACTCTGAACTGTCCTTAAAAAAGGAGTCCTTAAGCAAAGATATATTTACCCTATCTAATATTACACAGGTATTACAGATATTTATATCCACATTAATTGATCAGGAGCAATCCTCAATATATGTTTAAAAGTTAAAAAAGAAAGAAAAGAAAATTTCCAAGAAATGTACATCATTTGAGGTTTTTATTTAAAAATGTAAATACTCATATGTGCTTAGATTCTTATTTTATTCAAAGGCTTAAAATTCATTCTTCTCAATAGGGTCAAAATGGTTAGCAGTGGTGTTCAGATCTCTTATATCCTTGGTGATTTCCTATTGATTTTTTTTGGTATAATTTTATTTTATTAATTAGTGACAAAGGGGCATAAAATATTCAAATATATTTGTAGATTTCTCTATTTCCCCCTTTATTTGGTCTCTTTTGCTTTTGTATTTTGAAGCACTTTTATTAGAGGCATACAGATTTATATAATGGTTATGTCTTTCTGAGAGATTATCCTTTTGCACTGTGAAATTTTCTTATTTATCTATTATAGTAATCTTTGTCCTGATTTTTCTGGTATTAATAGAAAGATTCCAGCTTTCTATGGTTACTGTTTCATGGCATGTATTTTTCTACTCCTTTCTTTTAAATTTTTTTATATGAAGTTTGTCATTTGTGATAACATAAAGTTGAGTATTACTTTGTAACTGTCGGATAATCTTGCTTTTTAATTGTAGTATCTATTCTATTTACATTTAATGTAACTATTCATAAGTTGGAATTTGGTTTACCATTTTGCTATCTATGGTCTATGTGTCCTGGTTTTTGTTGTTGTTGTTGTTTCAGTGTCTTCCTTTCCAGCTGGTTTTGAGCTAGCCAAATATTTCTGTATTCTAATTTAAGTTTTCCAAAGGCCTTTTAGCAAAAATTCATAGTATTTTTAATAGCTAACATTATACTACTTCACAAAAAATATAAAAATATAGAACCAGTGTAGTTCCATTTACACATTTCCTTTTTATGTGCTATTTTTGTCATACGTGAATTATCTACATATTATAAACCCCATTATACAATGTTCTACATTTTTATTTTTATAGTAAGTTGAATTTTTTAAAAGTAAGAAAGTATAAAAGAAAAATAAAATTAGATGAAATCAGAGAGGGAGACACGCCATAAGAGATTCTTAACCATAGGATACAAACTGAGGGTTGCCGGAAGACAGGTGGCTGGGGGGATGTGGTAACTGGGAGAAAGTCATTAAGGAGGTCACTTGATGTAATGAGCACTGGGTGTTATATGCAACTGATGAATCACTGAAATCTACATCTGAAACTAATGATACACTATATGGTAACTAACTGAATTTGAATAAAATAAGATACAAAAAAGAGAAAAAAGATTATATATATTTATATATTTATAAAATTATATAATGTTACATATTTAATTTACATATAATTTTATTATATTTACATATAATTATATACTATTTATATATAATTTATATATTTATAAATTTATATAATTATATATATTATTATTATTATTATAAACATATATATTATTTAGCCATGCTTTTAATTTCTTCCTGTCAATTTAAGTATCCCAGGAGTATCATACTTTCTTTTATTTTTTTTCATACTTTCTTTTCAGTGTGAAAAACTTCCTGTAGATTTCTTGTGTTTTCACTCCTTTGAAAATGTCCATAGGTCACAATATGTTCATAGTTTTTATCTTTTTCCTTTCTTTTTTTAACAGACTGAATTAATCACTTATCTTCAAGTTCACTAGTCCTTTTTTATACTGTCCTTAATCTGCTGCTAATCTTATCAAGTGAGTGTTTTATTTGAAAACTGCAATATTCATTTTTGAGTTGCCATTAGATCATTCTTTATATGCCCATTCACTCATTATAATCATATTCTTTTTTGTGCTTGATCATATTTGCAATAGCTATAGTGTTTTTTTTTTTCCTGCTAATTCAACATCTGAATTATCTCAATGTTTGATTTTAGCTCCTCTTGATTATGGTTCTTGTTTTCCTGTTTCTTTATATGTCTGGTAATATTTTATTTTACACTAGATATTTTGAATGACACACAATAGTGAATCTGGGTTCTTTTTTCTTCTGATAAAGATTGATTTTTGTTATAAAAAATTTTAGTAATTTAGTATTATATATATATATATAAAACTCACCTAGTCTCCTTTTTTCAAAGTATGAATCATTTGGTCCAGTTTATATCTGCATTAAGTTCTGTTCCAGTGCTTATAGATTGTTATTGTCTTTTAAATATATTTTGTTAAATACATAAATAAATCTTTTAAAAAAATAAATATATTTTGTTGATAGTTTATAATTATGACTTTAGAAGATTAATCTTACATAATCTATCATTTAGAGAACTTGAATTTCATGTATTAATTTTAAAGAAATTAAATTTTAAGAAACAGATAAAATACAATCTTTAACAAAATTTGAAAAATATTTAGTTTAAAAATATATTAATGGAGTCAGACTATTTTGGGGTTTTTTTAAAGTATAATTGACATATGGCATTATGTTAGTTTCAGGCCGTGTCCTTATATATATAGATGTGTGCATGTAATTATAGCTGCATCTCCCTTGCCCCTGGCAAAGCAGGGGTTTAAATCAATCTAAGCATTCTAATTAATCTTACAGAGCTAGAATTCCTTAAGTAACAACAAATCTTTTCTTCATTTTATGTAGGCAACAGATTCAATATAAATGTCATTCTCTACTCCCCTAAACAAAATCATAAAACAACAGAATATCAAAACATATCCCTCTGGGAAACAGGAACTCAGTCGTTTTGTGTGTATTGTAAACTGGCGAAACTGTTCTTAAAAGCAATC
Organism: Nyctereutes procyonoides; assembly: GCF_905146905.1. Taxonomy (NCBI): domain Eukaryota; kingdom Metazoa; phylum Chordata; class Mammalia; order Carnivora; family Canidae; genus Nyctereutes; species Nyctereutes procyonoides. The sequence continues at coordinate 11,157,303 of NW_026575122.1, forward strand.
TGGGAGTGCTTAGTCAAATTAAGAGTACATGTACCCAGTGATCTAGCCTACTGATTCACAGATGTAGAAGTCCATAGAAATCCTCAAAGAGACTCATGACTGTTGTAACCACTGATATAGTAGTTGAAAAATAAAACATTGCTGAGAATACACAAGCACTGTTTTTGGTGGTAAGGTTCTAGAGGTAAACACAAGGCTCATTACTAAATGAATTAAGATAAAGGGTAGATACACATTATGATATATAGACAGCAGTTAGAATCAATAAGCCTGATGTACAGAAAAAACGCAGATATTAAAAACATAGAATTGCGGGATCCCTGGGTGGCGCAGCGGTTTAGCGCCTGCCTTTGGCCAAGGGCGCGATCCTGGAGACTCGGGATCGAAATCGAATCCCACGTTGGGCTCCCTGCATGGAGCCTGCTTCTCCCTCTGCCTGTGTCGCTGCCTCTCTCTCTCTCTCTCTCTCTCTCTCTCTCTCTATCATAAATAAATTAAAAAAATTAAATAAAAAACATAGAATTGAATGAACAGCAGATGAAAGTGAAGTAGATACTTTTATTTTTTTAAATATTTTATTTATTTATTCATGAGACACACAGAGACAGGCAGAGACACAGGCAGAGGGAGAAGCAGGCTCCCTGCAGGGAGCCCAATGCGGGACTCGATCCCAGGACCCCAGGATCACGCCCTGAGCCAAAGGTAGACGCTCAAATACGAGCCACCCAGGAGTCCTAAATTCTTAGTATTATCTTATAGTTACTTAATGTTCAATTTTCTTGACTGACTCATAAAATGTATTTTGAAGATATTTGTACAAATTAAAATCTCAGTAAGTTATACAAATTGTACTTGGTTATTTCTTTTTTTGTGGTTATTTCTTAAGATTCTCCTTTTTCTATGTCTCATAAGACTCCTTTAATCCTAATAACTTTTTAAACATGTAAATATGGTTGAAAAAACTAGATCATTTGCTATGTAGACTATTCTGCATTCTAGACTTAGCAGATTGATTTTTTATGATATCGTTTGTTTCTCTCTTTTTTGCATTTCCTGTAAACTCTTTTCATAATATTGATCTCAATTTCTAACCACCTTCTACTAAGAGTATCACTGAACCTTTAATTATATTTGAAGAAAGTGTTCTCATGAGTATTCAAAGAAAGCACAGCTGTTTCTTCATATTCTCTAGACTTTTTCTCAGCTAAACATTCCATGAATATCTTTCTAGAACATATTATATTTAAAAAGATAACTTGAGAGTGACCTCCAATTGTGGGAAATCATGTTTTAAAAATAAATTGCCTTATCACTTCAACTAGAATGCCCTATTTACATTGACCAAGAATGCCTTTGATTACATTCACTAAAACAGAAAAAAAACTCTACTGAGGAAAGGAAAGTAAAAATCACTATATTGCAGTGAGATTTTTGACAATATGGATCTATATTTACTTTTGCTGAATTACTGTCAAAGATGTTAGCCCGAAGTTAAAATGTGACTACTATATAAAATCAAACCATTTCATTTATTTTATAAATTAAATTCTTCCTTTCCAAAAATCTATAAAAATTTAGAAGATTTTCATTAGATGATAGATTTCCATACAGTTATTTGAGGACTTGGTAGAAGAGAATGGAGCTCTTTTTATAGATGGAGCTCTAATTTTATAATCGTATATCATATTTTGCCAGAGTAAAAATTATACAGGACGACGAATTGAAGTGGACCAAAGTCACATTTTGTTGCTGTTATTCTGGTCTGAATCATCCCGGAATAAAGGAAGTATAGTCACTTTGTGATAAACATTTGTGTAGTTTCTGACATTGAAAACCAAAAAAATGGTATAGAAACCAGGAGATAAGTTCCGTCTGGCCAGTGCTGATGTGGGTGCTTAAATCCACGCATATCCTCACAAATATTCATGCATAGAACACACACGCACACACTCACTACTCTTTGATTCTTTGCTTTCAGACAACATTGCTAAGTAGATATGCTTTGTAATGAATATACTAAATGATTGTTAGGTAGTTAGTATTGCTCTTTTCATACTCATCTTGAAATACACTAAATCTCAGGCATATATGATTTTAACAAGTTTCAGCATCTCTCTTTTGTAGTCCAGGATGCTGAACTGCAGATGTGTTTGTTTTTCAAGGGAGAGCGAGAGTGCATGCACATGTTGGTGAGCAGAGAGGGGAGGGGCAGACGGAGAGGGAGAGAGAATCCTAAACAGGCTCCTCACCCAGCATGGAGCCGGACTCGGGCCTTGATCTCACAACCCTGAGATCATGATCTGAACTGAAATCAAGAGTCAGACACTTAACCAACCGAGTCACTCAGGCACCCCAAGCAGAGGTATTTTTATTCTGAAAAGAATGATGCTTGCCCATAAATTCTCCATACTGCACACAGGAAAGGAACATATGGAAATTGAGCATTTCCACTAGCTTTTCTCAGAAACTATAGACCTTAACACTTCTGTAATCCAATTATTTTATCAGCTTTTCTTAGTACTACTATAGGCATTTATTTTTAAAAGAAAGACAATGGAGAAAAGTTTGATACATTTAGTGGAAATTTAAAAATATAAGAAACTTGTGATTTTTATACTTCTCACCCATCTTGTGACAGTACTTACCTGGCTTTATTTTCTGCTTTTATTTTTTTAAACTTTTTTTTTTTAAGATTTTATTTATTTATTCATGAGAGACATAGAGAGAGAGATTAGCAGAGACACAGGCAGATGGACAAGCAGGCTCCATGCGGGGAGCCTGATGTGGAACTTGATCCTGGGTCCCCAGGATCATACCCTGGGCTGAAGGCGGTGCTAAACCGCTGCACTACCTGGGATGCCCTATTATCTGCTTTTAAATGATAACATAAACAGATATCAAATTGATTCATGAAAAGAATTTTAGTAAAATGACATCCTCAAGTCATTATGAAAGTAAGTTTTGCAAGGGAAAATTACTGATTTTATTCCAAGTTCATATGGAAATGTAAGACAATACAATAATTTCTTACAAATACCCTTCTGTAGATATATCTACCACCACAACTTAGAAATTATGTGTTTTGGAGGGTAGGAAAAATACAAAATTTCATGTGGTAAAAAAGTAATAAAATAATTATGCAAAATGTTTATTTTTATTACAGCAAATATGTTGCTTTGAAGATTATAGAAACTGCCAGGTGAATAAAAATTAAACTTATTTTAATAGCCTAAACTTTTGTCAGAATCAAGCAATCTGAAAGCACTGAATCGCTATTCATTATTCTTGTGCATGGATGGTAGGCCGTGACACTAATCCACTAACAGGATTCTCTTTGTATTCAGGAAGTAGTGCATGAAAAGTAGTCAGATGCACTGTATAGTTCCATTAGCTTGAAAAAAGGTACTGTAGATTAGGGCACCAAGAATGTTTTTTTTTTCCTTTTGTTTTCTTCTGACTGGCAACATGAAAAAGGGGGTTAAAAGTCAAATGTCCACATTGGATTCACCATTGCTACTTCCTTGTTGTGGAAATGTGGGCAGGTTGCTTCACTTCTCTGAACTCCATTTCTTCATCGGTAAGTTTAAGGGGCAACCAACCAATTTACCTATATTATTAATCTTTTATGATTCTAAGAAATGACTGGGTTAAGGGACATCTTTCTTTTTTGTGTGAAAAGTTGTTATATCTGAGATTATCTAGGAGAAAGAATTACACCCTTCTCCACAATTAATCTTCACATATTGAGTAAATATTTTCCAAAATATTGTCCTGGCCATCCTTAAAAATAAAGCTACAACTCTGAGAGAACATTTTCTTATTTATTATTATCATTATTATTTTAGTTCAGCAAAAACCATTTCATTAGATGAGTTTATTTTTTATAGGTATTTAAAAGTTGACTAAAAATTTCACCTTTCAATGAATCGTGTTAGTATATACCATAAATAACCATATGTAAGTAACTGACACAGTTAAAAAAAAAGGAGAAAGAGAAAAACTTCAATTAAACAGAACAAGATCTCTCATGTAGGAATAGGATAGAGATTTTTAAGGTTACTACAAATGGACTAAACACCAAATGTCTTTTCATTTCAGTTGGTAAATTATTTTAGCATATTATGTTTGCTTTTAGCCCTTTAAAATACATGTAAGCAAAACTTATGGCAAAAAGTGAAAGCAAAATAAATCAAGGATATATAAAATTAAAATATATACCTCTCAAAATAAACCAAGTGCACCCTTGACTCTTTTAAACTTCCAGTAGTAACTTATAGCATAATATCAGATTACTCTAGGTATGTATATTCTGGCATATAAAAATGTACACATCGCTATATTAATTTTTATGATTCTGTAAGTTTCTAAAATAATTATTAAGGTGATGCATGCATCTAATCTTAAAGTTAAGCTGCTCAGAATGTGGCAAAAGACATACAAATTCTATGCATTAATTGGTATACAGCACTAGAATAAATTGCCAAAACTGAAATTGTTAAAGAGTATGTGAATCTCGTCAGATTGCTCTCCCACCAACTTGTACATACACTTGTACTCCCACCAACAGAAGAAAGTCCTAATTTTATCACACTCCCACCAACACTGTGCATTATGTATCTTATTCTAATTTGGTTATTCAAATCAGATGTTGCATCTTTAATTCTTATAATACACTTGAAAAAATTCCTAATAGCCTTCTATCCTCTTAGACAATTAAAAAAGTTAATTAATTTCCTCAGCCAGTTGGATCAGTGCTATAAACCATAAAATGCATAAATTCATTATACTTTAAACATAAGCCTTAAATCTTATAATTCTTTTTTGTATTTATCTCATAAATGTGTTATTTACCATAATAAAAAAGTTGTTTTTATTCTATGCTTTGTCATAATTTACATAATCATATGAATTAGGAATTTGGCATTGTGGGTTTCCATTTTTAATATATTAATAGTGTCTTTTGGTAAAACAATTTAAGTTAAATTACAATTTCTAACTTGGATATAAATATTATAGACCATATTGGGGATCCCTGGGTGGCTCAGCGGTTTGGCACCTGCCTTCAACCCAGGGTGTGATCCTGGAGACCTGGGATCGAGTCCCACGTGGGGCTTCTCCTGCAGGGAGCCTGCTTCTCCCTCTGCCTGTGTCTCTGCCTCAATCTCTCTCTCTCTCTCTCTGTCTCTCTCTGTCTCTCTCTCATGAATAAATAAATAAATAATTTAAAAAATATCATAGACCATATTGATTATTTCATGGGATATGTATTTAATTTATCTCATTAATGGAAAAAAGTAAGTCAATTTTTTAATACTTTTCATTTTTTTATTTTTCTTACTTATTGCTTTTTACACACACATGTAAACACACACTTTACAGATGATCAAGAATGCAAAATGAACATTATCGTGAGTATAACTTTATTTGTAATTTTTTCCTTATGATAGATCTCCAGAAGTAGTATTATTATGTCAATTATTTTCTTCTTTATTGTATTTGTGTACTACAATGTTGATTTCCCCAAAGCAGTTAAACCAACTAGTTACCATTAATTTTAGAAAATAAAACTGTCATTAATAACTAGTATTGGTTATTATTTATTCTATATTTGATTTGTGTAAGTAGAGAAAATACTTCCACATTTATGTTTTTATTTGTATGGCTATGAAAACTAGAACCATGGCATTAGTAAATAATGTATCTTTACTAGTTTTATGTATCCTTAATGAAATCATAAATGTGATTATATATTCATACTTTAAAATTTCCTTCTATGTTTCTATATTTAAGTATATTAACTCTTCATTATATAATATTTTCCTATTCCTTTGTTTTCATTTTTTTGTCTTAGGTATGTCTGATTATGGGATTTTTGACACATAGCTTTTCAATTTTGAAAGAATCAAATCTTTTCTTTTGTGATCACAACAGTTATGTCTAAGCTTATACAGGTAAGGTTGGCAATTAATTAGTTCTAGTATCTTCTGGATTTTCCTGGCACGATATTTGCCTCCAAAATCTATTTTAAAAAACAAATTATAAAAGCAATCAGTTTAATAAGAAGACTATTTGGAATTCTTGGTCTAAATCCCAACGTGTGTGTATGGGGACGGGGGGAATGGAAGGAGGGTTCCACACAACACCAAGGCTTTCTTGGGCACTAGGAAGTTGTCTGAGAAGTCAATTCAATTCTGACACTGTCTACCTGGAGATAGCATCAGATTCCACGGATTGACGGCTTAGTCCCACAAAACTGCCCCCATCCACTTTAGACTAGACAAGCCTAGCCTGTTACCTGTGCTTTTGATGACCAGCTACAAATTGGAGTTCCCAATGACACGCCTCTAACTCTGGATGGCAATTCCAAGTCCAGGTTGCTACCTATATATTCCAATATAACCAGCTATTGCTTAGCTATTATAATAAACAGTAGTGCAGTAAAATGAAACCTAGTCATCAAAGATTCCCATCAAAGATGGTGGGAGAAAGATATGTACACTCTGTCCCATTTTATGAGTTAACATTTTCAGTGAGGATAGCAATTATACATGTATTTTTGCTCTTAAGTATTCTCCCCTGAGGAAGCTGATTCCTCTGAGGCCCTTTTGAGGCATGAGGGGTTTTGTTTTATTCCTCAAGCCATCCATTTGCTCCTCATTGTGACTCTCAGATGATTCTCTTCCCTCCTCTGGACAAGATACCAGTTTTGTTTTGTTTTGTCTTTGAAGATTTTATCTATTTATGAGAGACACAGAGAGAGAGAGGCAGAGGGAGATGCAGGCTCCATGCAGGGAGCCCGACATGGGACTCGATCCCAGGACTCCAGCATCATGCTCTGGGCTGAAGGCAGGCACCAAACCACTGAGCCACCCAGGGGTCCCCCAACATACCAGTTTTAAATCTCATCCCTCACTGAGGCTGTTATCTGTGGAAACCCTATGGAAGTCCGTATGTCTCAAATGTTTGTTCCTGGTTTCCCAGTCCTGTATGATTCTTAGCTATTGCTTTACACATAGATCCCTCTTCCAATTCCCTGCACGCTCAGGTCTTTAAACTCCTGTCCTTTAAAGACTTTGTCTTCCACCTGTCTCAACCACTCTACCTGTATGGATATTAATAAACACAGCCCTTCTATAATTTCAATTCCCTTTACTCTTTCAGCACCACCTTCTTTCCTTCCTGCACATTCTCTTTGGTTCTCTGGCTTCAGTGTTCTTTTAAATCTACTGAAATGTCCAATCCTATGATCCTATCCCTTTGTACTCACTTCCATCTTTTTTTATTTCTTTTTTGCTTCTTATCTGGCTTAAACTTTACTGTCTTTACAATGCCCATGAAATCATCCTCAGCTTTTATGCTTTTGTCTTACTTGGCAAACTACAGTCTGATTAATCCAACTCTCCCCTTACCCTATGCCTATACTTCCACACCTACACCACAGCAGTTGAACATGGTGGTTGAAAAGCATGAAACCTGCTGTGGATCTGAAAGGAGTGGTCTTGTGCATTAGTTGTCTGGTGCTTACCTCTGCGATTCACCCCGTACCTCTTCTCTTCTAACTTCCAACGTCACCTCGTTCCACTGCTGCTTTCAGGTGAGAAATTTCTTCCTGTATAACTGAGAACATTGAAGCTATTGAAAACAACTTACAGATTTTCTATATGTATCTCCAACTTACTGGCATTTACACCCATGAACTCTGCTTTTAGTGAGCTGTTTTTTATGTAAAGCTAATTCCTCCATGTGTACCAGCAGATCTTATTCACTATTTCCTATGTCTGCAAATTTTCTCCCTTTACTGGATTTCCTACACCATACAAGCATGCAGTCATCTAACTCATCTTAAAGAAACAAACAACAGTAGAACCTTCTTTTGATCCCACTTTCCCAAACAACCACCATTCATTTTTCTATTACCTTTTGTGTCAAAACATCCCCCCAAATCATTTATATTGGACGTTTGTGTCTAGTTTCTTTCCCCAAATTTTTTAAATAAAAAAAAAGTGTTTTTCTTTTAAATAACTTGAAGTCATTCATATAATATTCAAATGCATGTAGATCTAAACATTGAAAAAAAAAGTGGGAACATTGATAGCAATTCCTGAATTATCAAGTTGATGAAATTGTGACTTCTATAAAGATAGAAGAAAAATTATGAGTATTATTTCTGTGAAATATTTAAAATGAAAATACAGATAGGACTAAGAGGCACTGATGCTTTCATGCATTAACAATAATTGCATTTATCTTATTTTTTTATTTTGTACTTATACAGGGCTATACCTGGTCAGGTCTCTCAACATTCATAAAGACATAAATCTACATTTTAGGGAGATACTTTTATTAATGTAGCAATAAAGATGAACAATTAATCCAATAGAAAATTCTGCTTCTTATAATTAAATTTAAATTTGTTGAATTTTAAACTGGGTTTTAGATTTGTATGGAGAATAAGCAAGTTATTCTCCTGAGATAAATATTTCATAACCAGTGTCTAGCCTCAGGTTATATGCTTTTTAATACAAAACATGAGAAGGTCCAGTTGTGAGAACATTTCCTGCAATGTTTGATTTCACTTCAAGGTAAATGAGAAGTGAGGTTTCAAGCCACATTCTGAAACCATTTAGCCCTTCCAGTCATGCCCAGTGACGCCAAACTTGGATGTTTTGAAAAAAGTTAAGTGCTCACGATGCCAACTCTAGGGAAATATTTGCACAGTTTTCCTTTGGTGCATATCAATCTGAGTGCTGCTTTTATTTCATCTTCATAAAGCATTAGATTAAAAAATTAGTTCCAGAATGGATGGCATTTCTAAATACTTAGTTAAACTATAAACCAGCTAGTCTCCAGTCATAATGCCTAGGTCAGTTTACTTCCCTTAACTCTAAATCCAGAACTGCTGATTTCATGGAAATAAATTCTGAAAGAAGTGCATTCACATAAACAAGGAATTAAATGCTAGATATAGAGATTGTACACTCCTTTGTCTTTATATTTACCAAGTAAAAGATTAACCAGTAAAAGGAGTACCATCTGGATTATTTCTATATCAAAAAATATTCAATTATACTGCTTCGAATTATTTAGTGTTTAATAAAACTGTAGTTCTGCTCTTGGGTGGTCAGCTCATGGTGGATAAAGAAAGTAATTATGTTAACATATTTGAGTAGCACCATATGCTTTTTCTTAATTTGCTTCTGCCCTATACAACATGCACACAAAACCTGATTAGGGCTTTTACTAAAGAATGTCATTGGGCAGCCCAGGTGGCTCAGTGATTGAGCATCTGCCTTCGGCTCAGGTCGTGATCCCGGGGTCCTGGGATCGAGTCCCACGTCGAGCTCCCTGCATGGAGACTGCTTCTCCCTCTGCCTGTGTCTCTGCCTCTCTCTCTCTCTCTCCTCTCTGTGTATTCTCATGAATAAATAAATAAAATCTTTAAAAAATATATTGTAAAAAAAAAAAAGAATGTCATTAGTGAGAGACAGTGGAGGAGAGTGAATGAGAACAGTGATGTTTCCAAAGCTAATTAATCTGTTCTATGAAGGCAGGGGCAGACTGAAATGCTGTATCAATTAAAAAGAAGAGGAGAGATTCAAGATGATGTCTTAGTTTCTAGCTTGGGTGACTGAATAGATGGTAAAGCCATCAAAATAGATAGTAAAGAAAGAAAAACTGGTTTTGGGGAAAGACCATGAATTCACCTTTGGATATGTTTTGTTTAAAGTGCCCCCCTAATATAGACTGACATTGATTTTTTTTTAAGATTTTTTTTTTATTTATATATTTAAGAGCAGGAAAGCAGAGCTAGAGAGAACCCAAGCGAGGGGAGGGGCAGAGGCAGAAGAAGCAGACCATCCCCCAGCTAAGCAGGAAGCCTGATGCGAGGCTTGATGCGGGGCTTGATCTCAGGACCCTGGGATAGTGACCCAGGCCAAAAGCAGCCGCTTAACTGACTGAGCCACCCAAATGCCCCAGGTGCCCCAGGTTGACACTGATATTTTTTTAAGAAGTGGTCAAAATGAAAATTCTCAAGTCCTAAGAGTATGGCTGATCGGTGAAGCCCTGTGGTGATACCTGTAGGAGCGAGCAAAAGAAATCTACCTGCAGAGAGCATATTGGAACAAGGGAACCTTCAAGAAATAGGCAGAGGAAAACCAGCCAGGGTGAGGGAGAATCTGAAGACCAGAGAGGTAGAGGGGTTTGAGTCATAAAATCATGCGTTTCTTGAGAAGTTCTTCAAATGAGGTTAGGTTTGTGTGGACTCACCTCTAAGACCTTGCACAAACCTTTCAGATGGCCTCCCCATCCTCTCTTTCTGCTCACGAATCCTCCCTCTCCTGTCAGATGCCAGCCTCCCTTCTCCCAACCTCAGAGTGCAGCGTTCTATACACCTAAAAGCATTTTATCCAGAAGTATCCTTCTAGCAGCTAACCTTCTTAAGTATTGATTAAAATTGCAATCTTAAAAGAGTGGCAATCTTACCCTCGCTTCAGGTTTCTCTTTATTCTGTGCTACTGTTTTCAATGATACTTACCATGCTCTGGGATACCAGAAATTTTATATTCATGTCTTCTTGCTATTTATTAAGTGTTTCCCCCCCAAAAAAAAAACACACTCACAAAGGCAGGGGTTTTAATCCTCTTTTTTTTTTCATTGATGTATTGCAAATGTCCAGAGCAGTGCTAAGTATGTATCAGATACTCAATAAATCCCTGTTGAATTCATTACTAAAGGCACACTTCTTCTACAGCTCTTTCTCATAGTGGTTGTTTTTCCCTCTGACCAGAGGGCTCCTTTTTCCTCACTGTTGCTTCCAGACCATTCTCTCTGCTTGACTATGAAATCACCAGTGTTGGATTCCACATAATCAAACTCCAGTCCCCCCATATCTTCCTGTTACCACCGTGTATTTCCCACAGTCTCAGGACATCCACCCCTCCCCACCTTCCTGTAAATCTCTGGGATTTCAGTTACTAGATCACTGTCAATCTCCTTAACCCTATATTCTAGATAACTTGTGTTTGCTCCCCCAGATCCACTCCCATTCTTCTCCACTCTGCTCTGTGTCCCTCATGGGTTGCATCAAAAATCTCCCTTGACTTCTGGCTTCTTCATGGGTCAGGCCAATGGGAGGGATTGTAGGAAGTCAGTTCACGTTAATCTCACAGTCCCCTCCCACCCAGTCATGGGGGCTTGGCTAGCAATCCTTTCACATGACCATCTCCATGAAACTTCCTTCTAACTAGGTTCCAGCTTCCTCTTCTTCAGCCTTAAGGTTTAACATGCTTAACCCATTGGTAATCACAGGGTACTACACAACTCTTCCATGAGGGATCCTTAAACTTGGATCCCCATCTGTTTATCAAGCTTTTTCTCAAGTTGCCCAGTTTATTTTTATTTTTATTTTTATTTTATTTTTTTTATTTATTTGAAAGAGAGACAGACAGAGCATGAGTGGGGGGAGGAGGCAGAGGGAGAAAGAGAAGCAGACTCTCTGCTGAGTGGGGAGCCCGATGCCAGACTTGATCCCAGGACCTCAGGATCACAACCAGAGCTGAAGACTGACGCATAACCAACTGAGCCACCCAGGCACCCCTGCCCAATTTAAATACATCGTTGGTTTTCTGCTAGATCCCTTACTGATATAACCTTCTATTTTCTCCTTTTTCCTTCCTAGTGTTCGTAGTATTCACCTTTGGAAAATTTTTACCTGATTGCAACCTTTAGTCCATTGCTCTTATTATCCTGCACTGTCCTTCATTCACCATATGTCCTTTCTTCCCTCCTTACTCAGCTCACGTTTCCTCATCAATCCTTGTAATCACACTCTTGCTTCCAACCTCAGCCTCGCTGCCCCACTCTAGGTGGGTTATACTGGCATCGTGAAAATCCACCTCATTAAATCAGCTTTCTCCCTATCCTGTGCCTGCTCACAAGCAGTGATTACTGCAGGAAAAAAAAAACAAAAACAAAAACAAAAACGCATTATCATGCTGAATTCATGATGACTAACCGAAACTTCACCCTTAACAGCACCTGGCATTCGTACCATCCTTCCCCATTCATTCACTCCCTCTTATCTCCTCTAGATAAGATTTTATGCTTCTCCTTTTTCTTTTCAAACTGCTGATATCTCCTCTCTAATCTCCATTCTCAACTGATGGCTGTTTCTTTTTTCACTAAGGAATTTGTAGCAATCAGAAGAGCTCTTATCATTAGATGTATCCCTCTACTATAATTTGTGTCACATTTTCTAACTTCTCTCTGGTTCCTATGGAGGAATTATCTGGGTAAAGCTGACCCTTCCATTTGTCCATTTGTCCATTACATCCCTTTCTCTATTTCTTATTCTCTCCATTCTTTGTGTATTATTCTTTCCTATGCTACTAAATTATTCTTGTTAATCTACAAAGATGTGGTTATTTCTCCCTTCTTAAAACAGATAAAATCTCATTTGAACCCATTTCCCCATCCAGCTACCAACCCATTTCTCACTTTTTCTTACAGCAAAATTCCCTATAAGGTTTGCAATAGTTACTAGCTCCAATTCCTCTCTCCCTATTGTGTCTTGAACCCATGCCAATTAGATTTCATCAATGATCTCCACATTGCTAAGTCCAATGGTCAACTCCCAGTCCTTATCATACCACAGCATGTGGCACAGTGAATATTTCTCCTCTTTGGGCTGCCTTTTCACTTGGCTTCCAGGACATCAAACACTCTTGGCTTTGCAGCTACATTTCTGACTATTCCTTCTCATGATCCTTTGCTAGGTACTCCTCATACTTCCAACCTTAAAATTTGGGAGTTCTCTTAAATCTGGTTCTTTTTTTCTAGTAATGTATTTTCCCATTGTTTTATTTGTACATTATGAGGTGTTGTAATATTTATTGTAATTCTACATTAAGTTTAATTAATTTTAATAATAATTAAATTCAATTATATAATTAATATACCAATTTAATATGCATTAGATAATTATAACATTACATATGTTATATTGTATACCACTGTTTTTAATATTAGTATTTGGCAATAACTGCAGTTGAAAACATTTGATTATTTTCTTTGAACATTTTAGATGTTCAATTTTTAACTGTTTTACTTTTTTCTGCTTTGTTGAGGTATAAATGACATAAAATTGCAATATAATTTTGTTGAGGTATAATTGACAAATACAGTTGCAGTATATTTAAAGCATGCAGCATGAAGGTCTGATATACACATACATTATAAAAGGATTTCCACAATTGAGGTAACTGACATGTCCATCATCTCACGTACTATTCGAGTTTTTTTGTAAGAGCAGTTAAGTTTTTCAATAATACCATAAAGTATTATCAACTATGGTCAGCACGTTATAAACCAAACCCTTAGACCTTATTAATCTTATAACTGAAAGTCTGTCTGTATTTACCAGTATCCCAGTTTTCCCCCACCCCATACGCACTGGCAACCATCCTTCTACTCTGTGTTAAATTTCATATTTTTTATTTCAAAGACTGCATATAACTCATGCCATGCAGTATTTTTCGTTCTCTCTCTGACTTACTAACTTTGCATAATGTCATCCAGTTAGAGCCATACTGTTGCAAATGATAAGATTTCCTTATTCCATACTGTGACTGTTATGAATAATGATGTAATGAACATTGTAATATGGATAACTCTATGAGATAGTAATTTCATTTTCTTCTGATGAATATCTAGAAGTAGAATTGCTGGATCATCTGGTAGTATTATTTTTAGTTTTTTGAGAAACCTCCACATTGTTTTCCATAGTGGCCACACCACTTTACAATCCTACCTATAGTGCACGAGGGTTCTCTTTTCTCTATACCCTCATTGGCATTTGTTATCTCTTACCTTTTTATAAGAAACATCCTAACAGCTATGCAGTGGTATCTCATTATGATTTTGATTTGCATTTCCTAGATGACCAGTCATGTTGAACACTTTTTTTATGTATCTGTGGGCTATTGGGTTGTCTTCTGTAAAAAGGAAAAAAAATCTAGTCAAGTCCTCTGCCCATTTTTTAATTGGATTATTTTGGGGTTTTTGCTCATAAATTGTATGAGTTCCTTGAATATCTTAACCTCTTATTAGATATGTGTTTTGCAAATATTATCTCCCATTGCCAGCTTGCCTCTTTATTTCATTAATTGTTTCCTTTGCTGTGTAGATGCTTTCCTTTTTTTTTAATAAATTTATTTTTTATTGGTGTTCAATTCGTCAACATACAGAAAAACACCCAGTGTGTGTAGATGCTTTCAAATTTGATGTAGTCTCACTTATTTATTTTTGCTTTTGTTGTCTTTGCTTCTGTCAACTATTTTTTAAAATTATTGCCAAGAGCAATGTCAAAATGATTATGCCCCATAATGTTTTCTTCTAGGAATTTTATGACTCGGGTCTTATATCCAAGTCCTTATGTTGAGCTGGTTTCTATGTCTGGTGTAAGATAGGAATCCAGTTTCATTCTTTTGCATGTGCCTGTCCAGTTTTCCCAGTATTATTTACTGAAGAGACTATTCATGTTCATTGTACATTCTGGGATTCTTTGTCAAAAATAAATTAATTGTATATACATGAATTTATTTTGAGCTCTCTATTTGATTCCATTAATATACATGTCTGTGTATATGCCAAACAACCATATTGTTTTTCATTACTATAGCTTTGTAATACAGTTCAAAATCAGGTAGTGTGATATCTCCACCTTTTTTCTTTCTCAAGACTGTTTTGGCTATCTGGGTCTTTTGTGGTTCCTTATGATTTTAAGCATTGTTTAGTTTATTTCTGTGAGAAATACCACTGGAATTTTTTTTCCCATTGGAATATTGGTAGCACTTGCATTGAATATGCAGATCAGTTTGTGTAGTACAGAGACTTTAACAATATTATTTCTTCCAGTCCACGAGTATGATATTTCTTTTCATTTATTCATATCTTCTTCAATAACTTTCATTAATGTTTTATAGGTTTCAGTGCAGAGTTCTTTTATTTCCCTGTTTAAATTTATCCCTAGGTATTTAATTCATTTTGATGCCATTGTAAATGGGATTATTTTTTAACTCCTCTTCAAATATTTAGTGTTCATGTACAGAAACGCAACTGATTTTTGTAGTTCTGTATGTACTCATTGCCCATACTCACCTAGTCTCATAGCTTTAAATATCATTCATATAGTGATTATTATCAAACATATATTTCCAATCTGGACTTCTTCCTTGAAATCCAGGCCTATTTATCAATTTCCTACTCTTCCTTTTTCCTGTAGTGTTTAATAGACCCCCGAATCATCATGGGAAGAACACTAGATAAAGCAGATAGAGAGTTAAAAAATAAATATTTAGTTTCTTTTTAAAATGATTTATTTATTTATTCATTCATTCATTCATTTAGAGAGAGTGTGCATGGTGGGGGAGGGGCTAAAGGAGAACAAGAGAATCTCAAGCAGACTCCTCACTGAGCTCAGAGCCCTGTGTGGGGCTTGATCCCAGGACGCTGAGATCATGACGTGAGCCAAAATCAAGAATTGGATGCTTAACTGACTGAGCCACCCAGGATCCCCAATAAATCTTTAGTTTGCAACTGGGATTTTCTATTGCAACATCATGCCAAAAAAAAAATCTACCCACCTCCTAAGAAATAGATACTTTACATTTAGTCTTCAAACAATCTCCTAAAATGGGTTAAATCAATTCTGTGTGACTCATGAGAACCAAGGCTAAGAACAGCTAAACAGACTGAGATCACAAAGCTAATGAGCAGCGGAGCTGGGATTGAACCCAAATAATCAGAATCCGCTCCACCAAGCTGTGCCAGTGTGTAGATTTCTAAATCAATTCAGATAATATACTCTAATCAAGATCTTGATGCTGAAGAGAAGCAAAGGTTTCCAGGATGAAGTTAAAACAGCTGTAATAAAATTTTTTAAGTATCTTAAAAATGTGTTATTTGAGCTTTTTTTCGTCATCCACATCCCAAGGAAATACTTGATTCATTAATTTTGGAATTTATCTCTGAAAAACTTTACTTTTAGTGTTGTTTAAAATTTATCGCTTATAAATCCCTTCCATTAAAAATTGCTTTCCTTGGATATTTACTGATGGCCTTAATTTTGCTTCAATTTTAGGTCTTGATTCAATCACAGAAAAATAACAAAAGTCTATCCATCCATGGAAGTTTTTAATAATATATCATCAAGGACCTAATCAAAAAAAGAAAGATTTTGTGGCAATCTTTTCTCTAATTTCCACAAATACAATTAGCAAATATCATGAAAAATAAGAGACAGTTATTGAGAAATAAGTAACACTGAAAAAATAATAACATGATGGAATTTTTGATGCAGGGATCTTTCCACAATTTAATCATTTTTATTTTATCATTTAACTTAAATATGAGCAAATATTTCTAACTGTATCATGAATTGATTCCAAGCTGCCATCAGTTCTCACCTGTCAAGGTCCAGCAAGCTGGAAAAACAGAGGCTTTGCACATGCACTTTATGTTTCCTGTGTCATAGAAGACCTGAGAAGCCAAACAAGAAAAAGTGAGACAACCCCAAGTGATTAGCAGCCTCAGGGAGCATCCCCCATCCCTGAAAGGTGAGTGGTGAGAAGTGGGTTATCAGAGTCCCAGAGCCAGGGATCTCTGCTGAGATCTGACACCATGATGAAGTCTACATGTCAGGAATTCTGCCGGGTGGGGATGTCTGACTGGAGCTGCAGCCATAGCTGGATGAGTGTTGGGGAGCACATGGCAGGCAGAGTAATGTCCCCCTCTAAATGTCCACAACCCAATCCTCAGAAACTGTGCATATGTTACTTGATATACCAAAAAGAACTCTGCAGAAGTGATTAAATTAAGGATCTTGAGATGGAGAGATTATCTTGAATTATCTGGACCTGCTGGATGTAATCACAAGGGTCCTTATAAGCAAAAGAGAGAGACAAAAGAGCCAGAGATGTGAGGACCGAATCAGAGTCGGAAAGACACATTTAGAGATGCTACATTTCTGCTTTGAAGATGAGGAAGGGGTCATAATCCAAAGAACGAAGGTGATCTTTTCCAGCTGAAAAGGCAAAAACCCAACTTCTTCCCCTTACTTTCCAGAAGGAATACAGCCTTGCTAACATCTGATTTTAGCCCAGCA
Organism: Nyctereutes procyonoides; assembly: GCF_905146905.1. Taxonomy (NCBI): domain Eukaryota; kingdom Metazoa; phylum Chordata; class Mammalia; order Carnivora; family Canidae; genus Nyctereutes; species Nyctereutes procyonoides. The sequence continues at coordinate 11,174,467 of NW_026575122.1, forward strand.
AGACCTTCTTCAGATTCCCATAAGATAAGAAAAATATGTTGTTTTAAACAATTAAATACAAGCTAGTGTATTATAGCAACAATAGAAAACTAATTGGACAGGATGATATATATCCAGATTTCTTCTTATCTCCTACTCTCCAATCTTCCACCAGTGGCTCAAAATAGTAAATGTTACCAAAAAGGCAGAGAAGCAATAGTTCTCTGCTAGACAGGGGAGAGATGAGAGAAAAGCAGGGATCTTCCCTCATTCATTCTTGATTCTTACAAGCTATTTTCTTCCATCTGGTCATTATATTTTAAAGTATGGTGTTTACTTAGTTCCAAAGCATCCTACATTCTTACTCTACACTCTCCCTATTTCTTCAATTTCCGTTAAGCAGCAAAGGACCACAAATATAAATCTTTTTCCCGGACCTCTCCTCTCAGCTCTAGACCAGTACAGTGTGTTTGAATTCATCATTTAACTGTTTCACGGTTATCTCAAAATCAACATGTCAAAAAACAACGTGGAATGTTATCCCCAATCTACTTCTGTATTTGGCCTGTAAGGGATTATACCCAGGGATCTAGATAAGGCAAGTTTAGAGGTTTATATGAATTCAACAGTGCAAGGAAGAAACATGGGAACTCTCCCTGGCTCTTATCCAATTCCTCGCTGTCCCCATCTCATGTCCCCAGTCTGCATAAGGGCCAGACTGATCTTTTCAGGTTGCAAATGTGTCCAGTCAGGAGCTCTTTGACGATCACCCAATGCTTTCAGGATAAAGAGCCATATTCCTAAAGCCAGTCCCAAGACTGCATGACCTGACTCTACCTCAGCCTCACTCCAAACCACATTCCCTCTTGAGCCCCACTGGCCTTCTATCACTTCAAACAAGCCAAGTCATCTTCTTGTACAGGATGTACATGCATATGTACATGCATATGCCCATCTAGTCAGCTCAGGCTGCAGTATAAACAGGATTGTTGTAACTAACATAGATTGTAGTGTAAACAACAGAAATTCATTTTCTTACGGTTTTGGAGGCTAACAAGATCAAGATTAAGATGCCAGCATGGAGGGTTTCTGGTGGGGTCCCTCTTCAGACTAAAGGCTGCTACCATCTCATTGTTGCTCTTATAACTTCTTTTTGTGTGTGTACATATGGGAAAAGAAGAAAGAACACTCTTCCATGTTTCTTCTCCTAAGGGCACTAATCCTATCATGGGAACTCCACCCACAACCCACAAGACTTCACCTAAACCTGATTATCTCCCAAAAGCCTTATCTCCAAATACCATCAGGTTAGAAGTTAGGGTGTCAACATATGAACTGGGGAGGAGAGGGGGGGGGCACACAACTCAGTTTGTAGCAAAGCCTGTGACTTGGACACACTGCACACACACCCCATTCTCATAATGAATGATTTCCAAGGCAACCTTGTGGGGTCCCTCCCTAAGAAAACAACCAATCTGCCTATAACACAAAATATCATGTCACTTTCTTCATAACAAATATCAAAGATGAAATTGTACATTTATTCATGTAGTTATCTAAATGATATTTCATATCCCATATTCTGTTGTTGCCTCTGTGGCAGAAGATAAATTATCTTTTTCTGTTCACCCTTACATCCTTATTGTCCAAAACAGTGCCTGATACAGAGTAAGTGAAGGATAGTTGGAAGAAAGGCAGGCAGGGACAAGAGGCCTCTGCCCTAAGAGGAAACCAACCTTAAAAGGATTTTATACCACTGTGGAAGGAGCCTTCCACCCCTTACCACATGACAGGTAGATGACGAAAACCTGATTTGGAGACAGACGCAAGACAGATTAATCAGATTAAAACAGCCTTCCAACAAGCCCCTAAAAACCCCTAGATTTAAACCCCAAATCAGCGACCCTTTCAGGTCCCCTCCCTCTTCAGGAGCTTTGTACTATCACTCAATAAACTTTGCTGCCCATAACTCTTCATTGGTCTATCTCTTCACTCTTTAAGCAGCAGGAGTAAGAACCACCATGACCTAGAACAGCGAGCAATAAAGGAAAAGAAATCCTGTAACATAAGTATTCGATGTATATATGCCAGATGAAATAATAACTAGGAAAACTAGTTTCGGATTCCATCACTTCCTAGCTATAACGACCTTGCACAGATTACTTAATTTCTCTGATGCTCAATATTCTCATCTTTAACATAAGAATAACAACTACTTCCTGCCGTGGATCTAAACCATCTAGAGCAGCGTGTGGCCAACAGTAAGTGTCAATAAGTGTTGTTGATGAAAGGTTTTACCAGATAGTTTAAATGCCCTCATCTGTGTTCTAAAACAAGAAAGATTCTCCCTCTGATTAAACTTTAGTCAACGGGGGTCCTGGGTGGCTTAGTTAGTTAAACATCCGCCTTTGGCTCAGGTCATGATCCCAGGGTCCTGGGATCAAGCCCCACATGGAGCTCCCTACTCAGTGAGGAATCTGCCTCTCCCTCTCCCTCTGCAGCAACTCCTGCTTGTGCTTTCTCTCTTCCTCTCTCTCTCTGTCAAATAAATAAATACAATTTTTAAACTTTAGTCAGCCTCTCCTGGAGTCCTCTGCCCAATGAGGCCCTACCTTTCAATCTCCATACTTGTGGAGTCCAGTTTTAGCAAGAATCCTGCTAAGTCATTTTAGCCAGAATCCTACATCTTTGGTAGCTGATCTGATTGAATTCCTCATCCCCTACCCTGGATACTTGTCACCCTTGTCTGCCCTTGGCAAGAATCCTATCAAGTCCCTTTAGCCAGAATCCCCTAAGCCTTGATATTTCTTCTTAGTAATTGTTCATCCACTGACTCCCACCTTGCTCCTTGGCTATACGATTCTGCTTTTCCTTATTCGGAATCGATCCTGACTTTTCTCCCCTACTGCAAAACCCCTATCATGGTAATCCTCTTGAATAAAGTCTTCCTTACTATCTTCAATAAATGTCATGGCAAAATGTGTCTCTAACAAAAATATTTGAAACAAAATTTGTTTATTGTATTCATTGCTATCTAGACCCAAGTGAGAACCTTGTCATTGAGAAACAAGGAGAATACACTATCTCTTGAAGAGAAGGGAAAAGAAGTATCATAAAATCTGGAAAAAATCAAGATGTAATGATTCTAGTAAGATTGAGAGATTTTTATTTATGAGAGAGAGAGAAAGAGCATGGAAAAAGGAGCAGAGGGGATGCCTGGATGGCTCAGTGGTTGGGCACCTGCCTTTGGCCCAGGGTGTGATCCTGGAGTCCCAGGATCAAGTCTCCCACATCAGGCTCCCTGCGTGGAGCCTGCTTCTCCTTCTGCCTGTGTCTCTGCCTCTCTCTCTCTCTCTCTCTTTCTCTGTGTGTGTGTGTGTCTCATGAATAAATAAATTTAGAAAAAGAAGAAAGAAAAAGGAGCAGAGGGAGAGATACAAGCAGACTGGGTGCCAAGAGCAAATATGGGACTCATGACCTGAGCCAAAACCAAAAGTTGAATACTTAACCCACTGAGCCACATCAGTGCCCCAAGATTAATAAAATCTTACAGATAAAAAGATTACATTGAGAATAAATTATTGAGAGACAAAATTGTCATATATAAAAATATAGTAGGAACCAGACTATAATTCCCATAGCTCTGTGATGCCTCTGAGCTCAATTCAATGCCCTGTAAGTCCCAGGAGAAAAAATTCTGGAAAGCCTATCATGAAAAGAAAATTGCTGCTATTGGCCCATATCAGAAAAATTATTACTAGAGGGTCAGAATAAAAGAGATCAAAGCTATTTCTGCCACTTGCAGGTTCAGGAGATAGAGCAGAAATTGTGCCCTCCTTTGAGGGCATAACTATTTTTTTTTTAGAAGGGGGAATTAAAGAAGTCAATAAACCAAGATACAGGATGCTTGCTTATCATCTCAGAAAAACAAACAAACAAACGAACAAAACACAAACAGTAAAATGAAGTCAAATTATTCTTTAAAAGAAAGTATGGATGACTTTATTCTGCATAATATATCAAAGAGCTAAGATCAAGGTTACTAAAATTTTAAGTCTTAATTATACATCACATGCAGTTCAGATTAATAATATTCAAAGTCTATCAATCAAGATTTCAGCATTTAGTGATCAGAAATATACAAATTGAATATTGCTCTATAATAGAAGCAATTTTAGCTCTACCATGTTCAGAGGTAATATCTGACTCCCAAGACAATGTCTCTCCCTGTTTTCCCTTTGTGTATTTAGCATCCTTGCATTTGTTTGTAGTTATTTCTTATTGTTCATCTCTCCAACTAAGCTATGAAGCTTTTGCATATAAGAGCAAAGTATTATTTTGGAAACCTTAAGATCCAGCACTTGAATAAAATAAAAGAACAGATTTACTATACATTGAAAAATGAGAACTCTTAGTATTTTTAATAGTAGCAGTCACCATAAGTAATGTGTAATCATAAAACTTATTAAATTATTTTAACAGAAGTTGATAGTCATGTTCAAGTTAATGAACTTGTTGCTACAGAGGATAAAAAAAGATACAGAAAAACCCATATCTTTTTATTTTTAATTAATCTACAGTGTAATAGGTCATTACATATGTGAGACCAAAAAAAAATGAGATTAGTGCCATTAGAAAAATATGAAAAAATTTGTAGATTCACAGGACAGATCATTTATGTAGTAGTCTGAATAATAGTCACCCAAAGATGTCAGATACTTATTCCTAGAATATATAAATCTTGCTTTATAAGGAGAAAGGGCCTTTATAGATGTGATTAATGATTGATTTGGGGAGATTATCCTGGACTGAATAAATGGGTTTTCAATCCAATCACAAGTGCTACCAGAGAGAAACAAAAGGAAGTTACACAGAAGAAGAGAAGGTGATATGAAGACCAACAGGGAGAGATTTAAAAATGGCAGCCCTCCAGGACCAGCCAACGTCTTACTTTGAGCCTAACTCCTTGTTATGGATCAACCATGAGCTCTCAGAATCCTCACAATTATTCCACCAAGGTGGAGGCTGCTATCAACCGGCTGGCCAACATGCATGTGTGGGCCTCCTACTCCCACCTCTCTGAGCTTCTATCTCAAACTTGATGAGGTAGCTCTGGAGGGCTAGGCCACTTGTTCCATGAGCCGGCTGAGGAGAAGCATTGAGGGTGCTGAGAATCTAGAAAATGCAAAACCAGGATGCGGGGAGGGGTGCCCCGTTCAGGGACCTGCAGTAGCCTTCCCAAAATTAGTAAGTTAAAATCCTGGATGTAAAAAAAACAAAACAAAAAAAACAAAACAAAAAACAAAACAAAACAAAAACCCTGGATGCTATGAAAGCTGCCCTGGTTCTGGAGAAGAACCTGAATTAGGCCCTTTTGGATCTGCAAGCCATGGGTGCCCCCCTGGGGTAGACTCTTATCTCTCTCTCTATGCCTTCCTGGAGAGCCACTTCCTAGATGAGGAGGTAAAACTAATCAAGAACATGGGTGACCACCTAACTAACCTCTGCAGGCTGACTGGCCCCCAGGCTGAGTGAGTATCTCTTCAAAATGCTCATCCTCAAGCATGACTAGGAGTTTCTGAAGCCCAGCAGCCTTGGAGGGGTCCCTCTGGGATCTCTAGTGCCATGGCTCATGCATGAGACCCTCCCTGCAGCCACTGGACAGCTTTTAACCAAAGTGGAGTCCTCTCCCAAGCCATGAACCAAATGGAAGCAGTAAAGCTTTTTGCAGCAAACAAAGCAAAACAAAGATGGAGGCCTTGAAGATTGAGGTGATGCTACCACAAGCCAAAAAAATGCCAGGAGCCACCTGGAAGAAATAAGGGGCAGGTTCTATCCTTACCCTTTGGAAGGAGTGTGTCTCTGATGACACTGGTTTCATCCCTCTCACCAGAACTGTGCAAAGATACTTTTCTGTTGTTTTAAGCCCACCAAGTTTGTGGTAACTTGTCAAAGCAGCCACAGGAAACTAAGACAGCCTTTAAATGAGCAATAGGGAAAACCACACAGTAATGCAATATTCACATGGAAATGGAGGCTGACAGGGGAACCTGGAGGAGGGTAGAGGAGAGTGTTGCAGACAGAGTCAGTAACAGGAGCAGAATTCAGTCAGTCAAATTTCATATTTATTAGGTCAGTTAATTACATGAAAGTGATCTGGGTTTTGTTGTTGTTGTTGTTGTTTTAGAAAGACAGCAAGCACATGAGGGGAATGAATGCTCCATTCCCAGCAAGGAGCCCAACTCAGGGCTTGATCTCATGACCCTGAGATCATGACCCGAGCCAAAATCAAGAATCAGATGTTTAGCCAACTGACCCACCCAGGTGGCCTTCCAGGAAAGTGATGTTAATAGACAAACTAAGATCAGAGAGAAATGTTGTACTATTCCCAGTGAAGTAAAGCCACCAAGGCAAAAATCTCATATTTAGTGGCACACTTTTTTGTGTGTCAAGCCCTGTTCTAGATACATTATAAGTATTTGTCTTGGCTAGTTTGGGGCTTCTTTGACAAAGTACCCCATATACTATGTGACTTATAAACAACTGCTATTTTTTTCTTGAAGTCATAGAGCTGTCATGGTCCAATTCTTGTAAAATCCCTCTTTTGTGTTGCAGATTGCCAACTTCTTGTATCCTCACTTGCCAAAGAACAGCTGGAGGAAGCAAACCCTTAGGACTCTAATATAAGCACTAATCCTATTCATGAAACCTCCATTCCCATTACCTCAGCTAATCTCATCATGTCCCAAAGGCCCTGTCTCCTAATACCATAACATTGGGGGATATAATTTCAACAGTTTTGTAGAGACACAGACATTGAGTCCACAATATTTATTTTTATGAAAATCACAACATCTCTAGTATTATTCCTATTGACATATAAGGAAACTAAGGCAGAGAGATGTTGAAAGCAACATGGCCAAGATGACATTGAGAATTGTGGGCTCTACATCTCCATATGTCACTGCTACTCCTGCCTAGTAGCTTAGTTTGGTTTTAAGGGAATAGGGGAAATAAGGCAGATCAGGGTAAAAATAATTTGACAGTTCGTTTTAAGGATAGTAATACTAATAAACTTTATTCTACTCTTAATCTAATTTGTCCTCTATTATATCATTTGAAATTAAAGTGGACAAGCATATTGTACTCAATTATTTTTCCTTACTGTTTTCTTTCCAGTATTAGGAAAAAAATACATGTAAATTACTATAATTTATTTATAATTGGAGAATGAAAAGTAAACCAGTGCTAGGCATCATTAGCCTCATTTAAGAAAAATTGTCTTCAATGTCATCCTGAGCTTTATTTTCATTGGGGAATTTTTTGTCTACCAGAGGAATTTTGATAAACAAAAGTGGTTTTTTTTTTAACTTTAATTCAATTAATTAGCATACAGTGTATTGTTAGTTTCAGAGGTAGAGATCAGTGATTCATCAGGTGTATATAACATCCAGTATCCATACATCATGTGCCCTCATTAATCCCTGTCACCCAGTTACCCCATCTGCCCACCCACCTCCTCTCCAGAAACCCTCAGTCTGTTTCCTAGATTAAGAGTCTCTTATGGTTTGTCTCCTTCTCTGATTTCATCTTGTTTTATTTTTCCTTCTCTTCCTCTATGCTTCTTTGTTTTTAAATAAGTAGTTAATAGTTAAACGAAATTTCTCAATTTTCAACAAGAACTTAAATTACCATTTTTAAAGGAGGCTTTGCTCCTATAATAGCACATTTAGATATGTTATCACCAAGGAACTTCTCAGGATGTTGTGAGAAATTCCAGTTTGGAGGAGCTGATGATTCATAATTGGATCTGAAGAGACCTAGGACTTTTACACTGGTTTTTGCTTTTCTGGCCAAGCATAATCCTTAATGCTCTTTCTTTCTCACATACTTTTCATCTTTGACTAACAAAAATGACTATTTTCAATTACTATTTGTGTGAACTGTTGAGTTGACAAAGAATTTAAATGTGGAAAGGTCAATGTAGGTCAGCTTTCACAGGGCAACTTGTTGGCCATGATGGTTCAGAAGATGGCTCTTAGAAACATACTGCCATCAAACATAGAGGTGATCAGGCAAAGGAACAGTGACACATTATCCAAATTTATAAAACACTGTTACATAAAGCTAATCCCAATTTTACTCATGTATACGGTTCACGCATTCCTCTAATGGAGTGAACATGAAATTACCATCTAAAGGTTGTTTTGTGAATAGAGAACTGGGGTGACATAAATGACAGTATCATCAAGCTCATCAGAAACTATGCATACTCTTTTGTTTATTATTGAAGTATAGTTGACACACAATGTATTCATGTATGTATTCTTTCATTCATTCATTCATTCATTCACATTATGTATTCATTCTTAATGTGACAAGGATAAGGCTGCTAAGCAAATTAGAATACTTTTAAAAGACAGCACTAAAGATAACAATAAAAAATGTTTATTGACAAATGTTCCTTTTATATGATCCACAAAAGGTGGTATAGATATAGGGCCATGAGCAAAAGCTTTAGAGTCAAACTCTGCTATTGCTATCTTGAGTAAACTCTATTCCAATTTCAATTTCCTCACCTAAAATGGAAGCAATAATATTTTGTTAGCAGAGTTTTGAGAATATTAAATTCAACAGCAAAGGTATCCTTTTGAAGACATTATTTCTGACAGTGATATTCCCATGCATTCCTGTCAGAAGGGCAAAAACCATATATCATCTTATTTTTTTCTATATATCCAAATCATAACCAGCAATGTAGCTATAAGTCCTAGATTATTGTTGAGTATTTTTGTATTGATAAACTGCATATACCAAATGTTATTTCTTACTTGTGTCCCTTTCAGAAAGCCAATTTTCTCTTAAAGATATTAGGACTCCACTCTAAAGACTTCACCATGACAGTGACATTGACAAGATAATAGCTGTTTTTGACTTTTGACTCTCATGTGCAATTTCCTAATCTTTGACCATGTGTCTTAGAAATAAAAGGCAAACATAAGTGACACATCTAACTAAATATCAACTAAGCTTTTACGAAATGTGAAAGAGCATAGCTTTAAATTATTATTTACACTTACAGTTATTTTTCCCAAAGAAAGATTGATGGTATAATTTGGTGCAGACACACGTAAACAAGGCTTTGCTTATCTAATACCATAGATTATGACATTCAAATATATCCAGATTGGGAAATGGGATACATTTTCTTTGCTTAATTAATTGCAATCAATCTTATAAGCTCTTTTGAGAACAATTTAAAAAGAATGATTGATTGTATGTTTAAAGCCTGGACTGTAGGGTCATCTCTGGCCCTCATATGCCTAATAGTGTATGGCTTTGAGAGATGCATTACTTCGGAGTCTTAGCTTCCACATCAATAAAGTTGAATGTTGGAGTTATTTTGAGGACTAAATTCCATCATATGTTGCTTACCTTACACTATAACTGACACAGAAAAGCTTATTAACTGCTCAATTATTTTTATCAATTGCTATAATTTGTTGACGTTAGATACTTGCCTACTTACATATATACACATATGTATGTTCACAGTATGCTTAGAAACACACAAAACACTAAGCAGCCATATCACAAATGTAAATAGACCCTCATGTAATCAGTAAGAACGTAAGGAATAATCAGCTTCCACACATAGCTAAAGCTACAAGAAACATCCCTATCCTGCCCCTTACTCACAAAGCGGGGTCAAGAGAATACATGTCAACATAATTAACAATACGTGTCATCATCTATTAAAATCACCGTACAACCCTGTGGCTATTGGCATCAGAAGCAACACAGAAAAGGCAGCTAGTGGCAAAGACATGTCACTCTCTGTTATTAGTAAGAGAACAAAATAGAATCTCTCTCTGATTATAAAGTTTAAATTTCCCAGTTTAAATTTAGCACCATGTTCTTTTTGATTATGAAGTTTTGCATTCTGATGATTTTAAATCACACCGAGTGATTTTGTATCATGAGCAGTAGATTAAGAAAGCCAAGAGAAGAATTTTCTAGTAGATATGTATTCCCTCTGGTACTTTGTCCTTTCCTGAGAGCAAAATGAAGCTAAATAAAACCCATGACATGTGAAAAGTGAAAATATGTTATCACCATTTCGAGTTCAAGAACTTAGGTTGTTTTCATAGGAAGGCAAACCAACACATCAGGATGGAATTAGCTGTCATCTTTTGGAAGAGCTGTTAGGCAGATAAACGTTAGTTTAGGGCAGTACTGGATGCCCCGCTAAAAGAATGCAGTAAAATACATTGGCAATCCCTCTCTATTTTTTCTTTTTTTCTTTTTGGCAATCCATTTGTATTTTGAATACAGTTTTGTGGACTATAAGTCAGTCATTAAAGCATGCTTTTATTTTTATCCCTCTGGTACTGAATTTTCACACTGTGTGCCAACATATTATTTCCACACTACATGTAACACAATCTAAAGCAATTTTTTTGGCTAAAATTAAGCACGTCCATCTGAGACATTTTAGCAGGGATCCCACTCATCATGGCTTACTGCTTTTTGCTGCCTTGTTTATTGCAGACTTAAAAAAAAACCCTTCAAGCCTCAAGCCTGAATTGAGCCTATTGTCTGAGTGTTCTGCTGCAAGGCTGGAGAAAATCATGCAAGAGTAGGGATGGGTACCTCTGCAGAGTCATGGGCTCCCACCCCATCCGGGGCCTTGGGGTAACCCAGCAACACTCCGTGTCCTGGTCAGTGTGATTTCCCATTGTCTTCAGCAGCCTTCTTCAAACTCTGACTTCAGTGTCTAAATAGAATTACCCTATCACGTTCTCTGTCACTTATATTTATATTATATATTTGCCATTATCATTTCATTATCACTTGATTCATTTCATTTCACTTCATTCATTTCTTTATCACAGAAAAAGAACCCTTCCCAGGAGGTCTCCCTTGAATGTTTTGCTACATAGTCTGCATAAACTTCAGTTCTTCTGACTTTCCCTTCTCTCCGTAGAGGAAGAGGCATCACTTCCTGTCCAAATTAAATCTATCCACCCTTCTCCTCCCATGTCTTTAGGACTTCAGTTCACCATATATTATCTCTCCCTCCATATCTTTAGAATTGCTCTTATCTTTCATAGTTTAATTATGATAAAATATTCTTAATTCACAACAACAACAAAATTAATCTCTTTCTTGACTCAACAGCCCAGTGTAGTAGTCATGGCTCTATCGGCAGCTGTTGGAACAGCTGTCCCTGTGGTGTCCTTTCCCATCCATCCACTGCTCAGTTCACTGCCATCAGGCTTCTGTCCCTGCCATATCTTTCCAATTGCTCTCTGTAAAGTCACCAATGACACCCTTGATGTATTATCTAATGAGTTATTTTCAGTTCTTATCTTAATTTTTGTGAAATTTTGAGCTTTGAAATGTTTTCTTCAGCTTTGATGATTCTTCTCTATCTCTCTGGCTACTCCTTCTCATTCTCTTTCTCTCCTGTCCATCTCCAAATCATATTTCTCATCACTACCCTGAGGGGCTGTGACATCCCCTCATATAGTTTTGTTTTGTTTGGTTTCTGCTTCAGACAAAAATGACAGTGCAAAGTTGTTAACAGCCCAGACCTTTTGCCTTAATTCCAAATTGACTTATCCTGTAGATGTGTCTTCCTCAGTGGTGTATAGCCAAATCAAAGCCAACATGCTTCATATTAAATTTATTTACTGTTCCTCCTATTCATGTTCCTTCTCTAAATTCCCCACAAACATTTAACCACTGGGAGGTGGTGGGAGGTGGGAGTGACTGGGTGACGGGCACTGAGGGGGGCACTTGAGGGGATGAGCACTGGGTGTTATGCTATATGTTGGCAAATTGAACTCCAATAAAAAAATAAAAATTAAAAAAAATTAAAAAAAAAGAAAAACATCTAACCACTTACCCAAGCCATGCACGTGTGGGTGTGGGTCATTGTAGAACTTTTGTGTCATTCATCCTCCTCATCTAAACAATCACCAGTTCATAGAGATTTACCTTCTAAAGGTCCTGGGTAAATTTCTTATTTATGCTATTTGCCATTGCCTATTTATTTGATGTATATATATAATCACATCTCTCAGACTTAAAAAGAAGAGAAAGAAGAAAGAAGGGAGAGGGGGAAGAAAGGAAGGAGAGAAGGAGGGGGAAAGAAATTTCCCTTTACCAGTTATAATCCTCTATCTTCCTTAGTCCAGGTCCTTATCAAATCTGATATTTAATAGACTTCTAAATGATTCCCTCCCATCCTTATCATTGCTGCCAAAGATGATTATAAAATAGAAACGTGATTATAAAATAAAAAACGGATTAAAATATTTCAAAGTGTTGCCATCTAGTTAGGGTCTTCCAAACTACATTAACAGCTAGGGGTTATGTTGTAATGACCCAAAAATCTGTAATGTAATAGTTTAGATCAAGTGTTAACCTCTAGGCTGACAGAGCCTCTGGCACCTTCAATACATGGCATCCAAGGTTATACAGAATCTCACCACTCCAGGGACCCGAACTAAAAACGAGAATGGAAATATCCATAGAGGAAGCCTATCACTGCTCACTTTTCACTCTGGAGCTCAATCACATTGGCTACACTCTGATCTGAGAGAGGCTGAAATACAATCAAGCTATAACCCAGGAAGAAAAAAGAGATTTTGGTTGAGAACTATCAGTTTTTGCTTTATTTCTCCGTGGATTCAAAATAAATTCAAATTCCTTTTCTTACCATACTAATCTCTCTACTTTTTATGTCACCTAGCACTGACTGCTCTACATTGATCCATCTATGCTTTTGCTATAATCAACTTACCTTCTGCAAACTTATGCTCACTTAGACCTTCATGGCATCCATGATGGTATTTCCGTGTCTAATCACCAGTCTCTCTACTCCTCCTTCTTTTCTTTGGTTAAATCCTCACCTTTATTGACCAGTTCAGACCACTTTCCATGATATCTGATCAGATGTGCATAACCTCTGGCTGTGTTCCCGCAGCCCCTTGTACAAAATGATATATAGAAATTTCCCTATACCCCACTGAATAAAATGATATACAGACTTAGATTTACTTGTCCATTTCCTCATTGACTGTAAACTCTGACAGTCTTTTCATTGCAATGATTATGTAAGATAATGCTTCTTTTAATATATTCAAAATTATCCCTCTGCTTATTCTAAAACTAATTAACTTAGGCCCCGTTTTTAGCTCAAAATAATTCAATATTAAAGACGAGTTTGATATTAGTAAGAATTTTAGATTTTTGCATTTGTCATTTAGGTGTTTCAGAAATTATCCTCTGGCAATGTCTCTGAAAATGTGTTTCTTAACAGAAAGAAATATAACGTATATACACACAACCACACTTGCAGGTATTTATACACTTGATTATGAGTATCTTATTTTCACATCTGCATAAACAAAGACAAATCCCAAATTATTTTGGGGCATCTGCAATTTGATAGATCTCACAGGTTGGGCAAATAAAACTTTGATTAGAATTTAAATATAATTGATTCTAAAATAGTTTTCCCTTGGTTCTACATAAGTCAAAAAAATTAGGTAAATTTTAAACACCGATCTATATTAAGAGATAATAGTATTTTAATTGAAGGTAATTTACTGTGTATGAAAACTTACTCAAATAAAAATTTATTATAGTTATAATAAAGTATTAGATTCAGAAGACCTGGATAACATTTCTATTTACTAACTAGTTTACAAACTATGATACTGGGAAAATTAGAAAGCATAATTTTTGATATTCTTATCCATTAATTGGAGATTTACCTTACTCGCAGACTTAAGAGATCAAGTCAATGGGGAGACTCTGTGAAAAAAAGAAAGTATTATTTTAAAAAATCATCTTTTCAAAATCATATCCAATGACATAATAAACAGAATTTTGTGGCAAAGTAGCACTGAGTCCTAGGCCAGTTAATACTTGAAATTCAAAAGGCCGTTTTACCAATTTACAAGTGAATAAATTTCTCAATAAAGGAAGATTTTGATGTATCTGGAGCTTGTATGTGAGAGTGCGTGGCAGCTTTTTGTGTATATGTACATACGTATACACACTGTGGTGTGGGGAAGCCAATGGAGGAAGGGGCTCTTTCTGGCAGGGAAGAAGATGAACATTGCTGATAATGCTCATAATTGCCAGCACATAGTGATAAATGTCAGCTTGACTTCTATTGACTTTATTGTTTTTAATTCTCTAATGACAACATGTCCCTAAATAGCCTGCACTTATGGGTGAACAGATCTCACTGCCCCCATCATTAGTTACATCCCTGTATTGTGTATTTATTCACCAATAAGCAGTATCAACAACACAGTGTTCTCACACCAAAGCACCAGTATAAAAGAGATATTTATCTCATTAGCTTTCAGTGAGGCAGGGTAACAATTTTTATGTCAAGCTATCTAAAACTTTGAGATATACATCTAATATGCCTTCTCGTACTTTATCAAAGAAAGTTGTCTGCTGGGGGACCTGGTGGCTCAGTTGGTTAAGCATCTGCCTTTGGCTCAGGTCATGATCCAAGGATCCTGGGATGGTGTCCCCTTGTCTGTTTCCCTGCTTAGCAGGGAGTCTGCTTCTCCCTCTCCCTATCTCCATTGCCTCCTCATGCTCTCTCTCTATTCTCTCTCTCTTTCAAATGAATAAATAAACTCTTTAATTTTTTTAAAATAATAAAAAAGAAGAAAGAAAGTTGTCTCCTGGTTAGGGGCTCAATTAAAACTATTTTTTTAAGTTAAAAATATTCACAAACACTACATTCCCATGTCCTCTCTGCCTACAAATAGACTCCTGTTTCCCTTAACATCATTCTTTCTCTCCATAATAATTGTAGAAACAGCTACATGAAAAATGTCTGACAATTTCTCATTCCTTTTAGGAACTATGTTTACTATCATGATGACAACAAATGCTGGTTCTGTTTTCATCGCTTGGTGTTCTGTTCTGTGCCAAGAGTGGAGAGCGCCGTCATCACAAACAGTATCTCTTGAGGCTCTGCTCCATCTACTTTTGCTGTAAGAAGCCAAGTGTTAAGGCTTGGCTTTTTTGCCTATTTGCACATATGCTTCTCTCTCTTCCTCCTGTGGAGAGGTTAAGCCCCTTGATCTCTATCCTTTCTCAGCAGGATCACTTTTTATCTGCTCTGCTCTCCTATGAGGACAGTGGCTGCCTTTTCTGCCACTGATAAATAAATTAACAGCCTTGGAAGCCCACCTGGTTTGGAAGGATTCAAAAGCCCTCTCACTTGATGACTTTCACTAAATAGAATATGTTTATCCATTTCACAGGACCTATATTTTTAGATCAATGACCTTTGGGGTGTGTGATTCATTCTGATTTCATTTTTTCCCAGCGGGTGCAGTTTCACATATGCCTATTTAAAAACAATAAAACAAGCAGTGTTTTAAATGGAATATAATCTATTCTACACCTGTTTCCTTAGACTATTTTGATGGATGTGAATGGTTTCTATGATACATTTTACTTTCACAAATAATAAACAACTAAAATATTTATGTATTTCCCATTAAGGTTTCACATGAATATTTTAATTTTAAAACCTGTTAATTGAATGCAATTTTTTTTTTGCAAAACAGCCGTACATCCCAAATAAGATATTTTTAGACAGAAATATTTTCTAAGAATAATTTATTTGGGCAAGAATTTATCTGGTAGTTTTCTCTGGTTTTCTTGCCTCTTATGTAATGAGAAATGCACCCAGATAGAAATAACTTTTTTAGATAAAAATTGCATAACACAATCTGCTTACATGATTATGTCCATTTTGGTCACCAGAATCTTGGTTGTAATAGTCACGTAGGTTCCATATACATCTTGATATCTATATGTAACAATTTTTAAAAAAGGTAACATTTACCTGGAGACATGATCAAAAATTTAAAAACAATCTCTGAAGTATGATGCATTTACAACCCACAAGTATAATTGTAGAGTTTACTGTAAATATTTTCATGCAATGTACAGGAACATATTTCTTCTTTGTTCTCATTCAGTTTCCCATTATATTTACTCTCCATAGAAGAAACAAACAACCCTTTCTCCTCTTTGTACCTAAAAGATTCACTTGCTCTTCTCATCTGTAGATGAAACTTCCAACCTAGGTACTGTATATTTTTGGGTCACTCTTGGATTGGGAGACAACATAGATTATCATTCAAAATATGTCATTGTTGAAAGAGAGAAGGATGGCTATTATCTACACAAAGACACAAGGTAAAAATCAGGCTGTCCTATGCAAATAATTATGTATAGTCATATTACTTTTATATAATATAAAAGTCCAATCCAGAGGTCACCTGAATGGTCCAGTCAGTTAAGCAGCAGACTCTTGGTTTTGGCTCAGGTCATAATCTCAGGGTCATGGGATTGAGCTCTATGTTGGGCTCTGTGCTCAGTGTGGAGTCCATTTGAGATTCTCTGTCTTCCTCTCCCTCTGTAACTTTGCTTGCTCACACAGGTTCAATCTCTCTCTCAAAATAAATAAATAAAATCCCTTTTAAAAAAATTCCAGTTACATTCACCATAATAGCAAAATTTCAATTATTGCCCAATTACTTTTCTCCACTCCACCAACACAAACTTCCTTCAGGAAATCTACAGAGGAGAGAGCATGGGTACCCTCATCTTCTTTTTTTTCCCCCTTGGTTTACCTTCTTCTCAACTTGCATAATGTGGCTTTGGTGTATTCTAAGGATACAAATCACTCTCTCCATCACCTCTTTCCCACATACAACACTACTCACCATATTATAAAATATAATACCACAATACTTCCCCCCCTCTTACCCACTCCTTCAAACATCAACCCACATTTTAAACATCAATACTAAACTCTATTAACTTCCCTATAAACAACAAATTTCAAAAATCCACCCAACTTCAATCTAAATTATAACAACATATATATAAAACACAATTCCCTAAATATTTCATTTACACAACCCCCAAACATCCCTTACAAATACAAAACCATCCTACCACATTATACATCTCCCCCTCCCAAACAATCCCACTCAATTAAAATACCCATTACATAATACAAAACAATAAAACCATCACATCCCCACATAATAAAACAAAATACACTATCCCCCTCCCTAAATCACACCCAATTCTTTCTTAAATCAACACCACACCTCACCCTCATTACAATCCCAACATACCCATTTACAAATTATATTAAATCAAAACCACCCTCTTATATGTGACAGATATTATTCAATAAATACATCTTCCTCTACCAGACATCTACCAAAATTTACATCAGAACCTCATTTCATCCTTACACTTATATATATGTATATTATTAGTTATGTCTACTATAGCCATGATTTTTTCCAAATTTTATAATCATTACTAAAAAATATCTCATCCTATTTTTTTTTATTTTTCAATTTACTTTGTTACCAATTACTCTTTTAACATTTTTTTTCATATTATTCCAACATACAACACAAATAAAAAACTCTATATCTCTCCTCAACGAAATACTTAAATATTCCCACAACATCCTTTCACCAACTTTAACCACTCCCCCACACCCCACTCCTCTCCCAAATCCACATAAATACACACATCCCCCTCATATAACCCAAACATAAAAAAAACCATACACTTAACTTCCATCAATACTTAATCCCTACCAATTCCCATCCCTTCCTTCCATATCTACCTTTCCAATCAATTTTACCTATTCCCCCTCCCCTCAATTAGCCCCCCCTCCCCCCCCCCCCTTTGATCATCTTTTATCTAACATTCTAGGTCCCAAATACCCTGACTCTCATGCCTAGCGCTCATCTGTAACTACTTCCTGCTTTGGAGCTCTTCACATGAACTCTGACGAGTTGTGTATGTAGTGTTCAAAGGGCAGCGTCTAGGCAATTACTCTTTATGCAAACATTTCTGTCAAAATTATATTCTGATCTGGTTAGGTGATATCGTAATACTCTTGATCTATAGTAAATCTTTTGTTTTATATCGGTGTTCTCTGATAACAGTGGTTTATCAGCAAGAGTGTTTTAAACATTTTGAAGTCAGAGGATTCCATGAGAAGGTAATTAAACCTGTAAATTTTTTCAATAGAAGATGCACATTTACACACACAATATTTTGGCTATCTTTTCAAAGGATTCTATATTGGGGTGCCTGGGTGACTCATTTAGTTAAGTGTCTCCTTTAGGCTCAGGCCCCAGGATCCTGGGATTGAGCCTTGCATCCAGCTCCCTGCAAAGTGGGGAGTCTGCTTCTCCCTCTGCCTGCTGCTCCGCATGCTTGTACTCACTTTCAATCTCTCACAAATAAATAAATAAAATCTTTAAAACCAACCAAAACAAAGGATTCTGTATTTCCTGAAGCTCAATAGTTGGAAGATCACAGGTTACAAACTCCCCAGCTCCCTAAGAATTGAGTTTCTACATTGGGTAGAGTATAAGAATGGGGAGGTTTGGGGTTATTCCACAGTCTTTAGGAGGGATAAGAAATTTCTTGCTTGCAATCTAAACTAAAAACTGGTTCTTCTTTGAAAAAACACATGTTCTCCATGAAACTTCTTTTCTTTTTTAAACATTGCCTGATCCTTCCTCTTTTCCTGTTGTCTTAGCTACCACCACCACCACTACGATTACCCTTTTCATTTTAAACAGGCACTAGAAGCTTAATAGGAGTCTTGGTGTTTATTTGCTTCATACTGAGATTTCAGCACGTGGACGTGCTGGATTTCCCCTCAGAAGTCTACCGTTTACTTCAAGATTACCAATGTCTATCAAAACACACACTACAACATCTATGACCGTTGCCCCTTTCAGATCAGAAAGAGCTGTGAACACTAATACACAGAGCCTAAGAGTAGCTCATTTTACCTAAACAATTGCATTAAGAATGACTTGTAAGAGGTGACAAGGGAACACATATGCTCTGGTTCTAGAGGCTACCGTGCACCAGAGGGCTCACAGCAAGACTATGTTCTGTGAATTGTATTCACACACCTCTCTTCCCCTACTTTTGGGGCTGTTTAGGACTGTCTGGGACTGATATGATAGCTTTCAAGCAGTATACAAAATATCAGAGAACTTCAAACTTTTATCAGGACTTAATGTTGTTCTCATGTCAAAGACCTTTAACGGGTGTGTTGTTTTGCTTTTCTGAACAGAATAATTTAGGACTGGAATTATATCCTCTCATAATTGTGTCCCAAGCAGTGTATATACATCTTTCTGACAGCTATATAGAAGAAGAAGAAGAAGAAGAAGAAGAAGAAGAAGAAGAAGAAGAAGAAGAAGGAGGAGGAGGAGGAGGAGGAGGAGGAGGAGGAGGAGGAGGAGGAGGAGGAGGAGGAGGAGGAAGAGGAAGAGGAGGAGGAAGAGGAAGAGGAGGAAAAGAAATTTCTGTTCTCTGGCTTTTGGTTTCTTCTGACCAACTTTAGGCCAAAGATGGCAGAGAATATTTCTAGGGCTAGGTCTTGGTAAAATTGATAAATAAATGAACTCTATTTAGTCCTCATTACTCTTCTTTTAAGCTTCTTCTAATTAAGCCTTGGCACATTCATTCCCAGTAACATAAACCAAGAAGCAGCCTGGCAAGTTAATTCCTTAGCTCTTGTGGTCTCTGGATTTTATTCAGCTGTAAGCTGCTTGAGGGCACCGACCATATCTTTTAAAAAAAATCTATATTTGATCTCCATTGTCTAAAGGAGTAATTATCCCAAAGTAAGTGGGCAGCAAATGCTCAAATGAATGAATAAAACACGACAAACATTTTATAGTTCATTTTTATATTGTTTTTCTTCAAGATTAGTAAAATGTTTGAGAATTCTGAAAACCCTAAACAATCGTACTATTAATTGAAAAACATTGCCTTGAACATAGCAACCCAGTGGAGCATCTACATCATACTCTGATTCTTGTAGAAAACACACACCTTCATTAATATTGAATATAGACATACATAATTATTGGCAATGCTGTTGAGGTGTTTAGGTAACTAAACTTGAAAAGAACCTATAGTCAGAGTAGGCTTTTCTATTTATCATCCTTGTCCTTAACAATAAAGCAAATGTGTTCACCTGGATCTTCATAGCTTTAAAAATCTGATTTTAAAGGACAGAAATAAACACATTAATAATGTGTGCTCAAAGCCTCTCTATAATTCTAGCAATAACTCTATGGAGGGAGATTTCCTTATAAAAAGCCTTTATTTGTCATTTGGATAATTGATTCCTCTACGGTGAAGTCCAAATATACTTTGTCACTCTCCACTTTGAGGGAAAAGTATTACTGCCCTCTTCCAATGTGTGAGAAATCCATTGGAGATCGCAGAGGTCTGAAGAGAACTTTCTTGTAGGGAACAGAATGAGCCTGCTGATCACTAAAAATAACTAAGAATATTTACTAAAAAATAAATAAGTGTTGACCATATAAGTAAAACAAATAATCTTAGAGAAAATGTGTTGGTTTTCATCCCATGATAATATTGAGTTTCTATGGGTATTTGTGTGTTGGCAAGGGAAGGTAGGAGGAGTGCCAGTTATTTTTATATAGTTATGCCCACAATAGCTCCAAGTGATTTATTTATCAGATGCAATATAAGAAGATCATTCAGCTATCTGAAGGTTCCAGAATTTTTTTTTCAGTTTTTCAAAATAACTGAGTTTTGAGGACATATGGTGAAATGCTGGCAATTTTTTAGTATACACGCCACATATACCACCTCCCTACCATCACACACACACACACACACACACACACACACACACAACACGATACAGAATTTTTAGTTTTCAAAGTAGATCTGTCTTCTGAATTAAATTACTGAATAATCAACACGAATGAAATCAAAAGATGATTGTCAAAGATTCACATTGTGTAGTGCTACATACTCCTTTCCCTGATGGTCACACTCCGTAGCATGTGTGAAGAGGTGCTGCATGGCCACATAAATACTGGGAAATCTATTAGTGAGGTGTTTTGTTTTGTTTTGTTTTGCCATGTGTGGCATTATATGTTTTCTATTTTGTTCCCATTTTCCTGGTTTACTCACTTAATGATCAATTACAGGCCTCTGTGAGAATTTGTTCTAGGGTAAGGGCCTAATATATGGCCACAAGCCAACAAAAATAAGAATGATTCATATAAGAAGAACTCTACAACTGAAGTGATTGGCCTTATTTTAATTAAATGAGTTTATTTTTTGGCACACTAAACATTCAGGGATAAAGACTGCATAACTTTGAACTAGGAACATGCTTTATGTGACATAGCCTCTGCAAAGACATTTTAGTCTCGCTCATATCATGGAAGAAAAATATGGAAAGAAATAAAAAGTGAAGAGTCAGACCAAAGGCTGCATGACTTAGCCATTGATATGAACTCACAGTGACTTCCAGAGTTTGTGAAGTTCATGGGTAGCAGTAGACCTGCACACACGTTAGAGATGCCTGAAAACATTGAGCAATTTCTCGCTCTCATGATCTGGGGGGCCTCTTCTGTGTCTATATTTGATCAGCAAAGGTCATTCTGCACTTACTCATCATTTCAAATTAACAATAGCTCTGGAGCTTGTGCTGTACTACCAGTAATTGTGTATAATTCTACCCACAAGAAATCATGTGAAAGATGAAGTCATTAAGATGAGATGAGATTAAGGTCAACCCTATCATACTGTTACACAACAAAAATGTGATTTTAAAACAGAAGTTCTGTTCAAGCTTTACAGAACAATAGGAACAAACAAAGGGTCAGGGAAACTGGTTTCTAGTTTGAGAGGTGCCAACTTGTCACCAACTTTAAAGGAGTCACGCAGCATTTCTGGGCCTTAGTCTCCTCACTTACATAGCAAATGAGTGGGATTGCGTATTTGCTAAGTCTCTTTCCATATGTAGCATTTTTTTTTTTGTAAATATAAGTCCAGTGTTCTAGCTGTATGTCATCTCTTTTTTGGAAACTCTAGAGAGGGACAGGTAAATCCTGCTAGTCCTGTACCCACCTGAGCCTTAGTTCAGAGAGGAGGGGCTTTCTGCTACAAAGAATCATTTCAAGCTTGGGCAGAAAAAGGTGTTTCTGAGAGGCATCAAAATTTTCTTTAGTGAAAACAATTTCCCTCATATCCCCAGTGATGACATTTGAAAGACCACTACACCTCTCTACTCCGGGTTAAAAAAATTGTGAAGGTGGTAAACTGCAAACATTATCTTGGAGAATAAATATGCTAGACCAATTATTTTTTAATGATTTTGATCTTAGGACTCTTTTATACTCTAAAAATTTTTGAGGACCCCAAAAAGACTTTTTTTTAAGTGTAGGATATAAATATATAGTGTTAGAAATTAAAACTGAGATCATTTAAAAATACTTCTTAATGTGTTTTAGAATAGGAATAACAAACTTGTTAAATATTAACACAAATCACATACTTTATGCAAAGTAACTGTATTTTTCCAAATAAAAAATTTGTGAGAAGAGTGGCATTTTACATTTTGTAAGTGTCTCTCGTGTCTGGTTGAATAAATTGTAGCTGCGTTCTCTGATTTCCTGTTACATTTAATTTGTTTTGATGTGATGTTTTGATTGAAGAAAATTGAGGTCTCCCAGATACAGTTGGAAAAGGGAGGAGTATTTTAGTAGTCTTTTCAGATAATTGTGGATATAATTTTTGATATGACACTGAAACTCAACAACTTGTATTTTTTTGAAGAGTGGCCAAAATAAGGAATCTGAAGCCATACCAACAACTTCTTGCATTCTGATGCATTGCAATCCATTGTTCTCTCTTGCATTTTGAATAGGTCTTCTCCCATGTTTTATTTCGTAACACCATACAATGATCATTTGACCAATATCGGTTTGCTAAGTTGTAAAGAACTTCCGAATTGAATAGACAATATCAGAGCATGCTATTCACTAATATCACCATCAATCTCATCAGGAAGGTCTTTTAAGTATTCGGAAGCTAATTGCCTCTCAAGGGCTGACACAAGTTTTCAAAAACTCTAATCTTTGCTTGAGAGCTTGAATTTTATCATCGACAACAAAACCGTTTGCCTCACTCTGTTCATTTTCACAAAAAAACAACTGTCAAATGCCCAAGTGTGAATTACCAGTTTGTCAGACATCCTTTCAAATAAAAATGTGGCTCTAATAAAAAAGCTGCTTGTTGAGCTCACAGTTTAATCACACAACAGTTTGTTCTAAAGACAACCATTCTACTTTGGAATGCAGTAGCTCTTTATGCAAACTTCTCATTTTGTTACACAGGATGTTGGAAGACTTTCCCTCAAGGACCTAAATGTAATAAAATAAATAATGTTCATTGCTTCATCAAGGGCATTCTTAAATGAAATTGACTTTAAAAAAATAGCCAGTTTGTGGCAGTAAAATATACAGAGAAATTGTAGCTTTGGCATCACTCTTTTAATTTAGATGAAGATGTCAACAGTTTTACCTATCATGGCTTTTACATCATTGCAGATGAAACAGTGAAGAAGGCAGAATAAAATAAAATAAAATAAAATAAAATAAAATAAAATAAAATAAAATAAAATAAAATAAAATAAATAAAATAAAATAAATAAAATAAAATAAAATAAAATAATAAAATAAAATAAAATAAAATAAATACGTTTTAACCTTACAGATCTCTTAAAATGATCTCACAGATCCATGGTCCTGGAGTTCTGTGGTCAGAGTTTGAGAGCTACTCCGTGAGACTAATACTCTCAGATAGATATAATTTATCACATTACCCTGAGCACAAGGGGTCCTGGTTGGACCTCCTGGAGTCCTTAGCAGAAAATATTTGACAGATGGAGTCCATAAAATTAGCAAAAGGGAGAATCTGTTAAAAGAAAAGCTTTTCATATTTACTATCTTCCATACATGAGTTTCTCCATGTACTATCATCCAGACCTCACAGAGGAAGGGTGTAGGATACTTGACAGATGAAAATAATCAGAAACTAATCGTCTGGTTTTAAGTCCTGATTTTCTTTGTAGACTGAAAGAAATCAACTAATATCCTTAAAACTACTAATTCTTTATTATAATACTATGTAGACAAGACCCTCTAACTTAGCTACTTCAAATGTACCTAACACCTTACAATTCATTATATCTTTTAAACTAGAAAATTCACTTCAGTAAAGTTACCCAGGGATGTAAGGCTCAGAAACTGAATGCACAGGATGTTTCCTCTTATGTTATCTGTGAAAATTAAAGACCTCCAGTCCAGAGCAACTGGGTGGCTCATTTGGTTAAGCATCTGCCTTCGGCTCGAGTCATGATCCCAGAGTCCTGAGAATCAAGTCCCACATCAAGCTCCCCACTCAACAAGGAGTCTGCTTCTCACTCTCCCTATCCTCCTCCCCTTACTCATGTGCTCTCTCTCTCTCTCTCTCATGCTTGCTCTCTCTCTCAAGTAAACTAAAATAAAATCTTAAAAAATAGATAAATAAACATCTCCAGTCCAATAATAGCAAATAAACCAAAGGAATAAAAAAGCAAATTATGTTGAATCCTCTCTGCAATATTGCATAGTATTTATAATTATATCCATGAGGATTAACCATTAGTGTGTGTAATTACACCAAGGGCCACACTTGTTTCAAAGCAAGTAACAGATACCCAATGACTAGCGACTTAAAGAAATTTTGACCTATTTTTCTGTCAAAAAAGTTGTCCAAGGTAGCTGGCTGCTAGCTGGCTTTGGTCCAGCTGCTCAACAAAGACATCCAAAGTCGGGCTCTCCACTTTTTCTTCTCTGTTATGAGCATCATGTTGACAGTTCATTTTTTTTTGATTTATCATCTCATAATCACAATATGGCTTCTACAGATGACACTAAAACCAAATTCAAAGGCAGGGAGCCAAGCAGCAAATCTGGTAGCTAGAGATTTTCTAGCTATAAGCAGAAATTTTCTGAGATTTTCTCTTTATCTGCTTAATTTCTAGCACAAATAAGTATATATGCATCCCCATAGCCTACTGCAGCCTTCCCCTCACATCTCAGTAAGTAGGATCAGGGCACCACCACCCTTACTGCATAGAACTAATGTGAAAATGGGCAAGGGGGTTGGAACTGGATCTGTCACAGTAACTTACATGGGGAAAAAAGATATAATATTGTATAAAAAGTATGGTCATAGACACATTTTAGTAACAAAGCAAACATGGACATTTGAAAGTGACTGGAGAAGGAAATGTGCCAACATTTAATACTAGTTTTCTTCAGTTACTAGGCTATAGGCATCTCATTTACGTTTTATTTTTTTCTATATTCTCAATTTGGTCTCCTTGAGGACTTCTTCTGAACATCAAAGACGAAGTCTCCTATATTTGATGATGGATGCTCCCCTCAGTGCCATCAAGCAAAATTGAAAACTATATATGTGATTGTCTTCATGTATCTGCTGTGTGCAAATAATCATATATTTAGCCTGATGCTATAAAGCCATCATTTTGCATTCCTTCATGTCTGCTAACAAACATTATCTAATGTTATTTTTTTTTAGAAATACAATTTCTTTTTTTTTTATTTATGATAGTCAGAGAGAGAGAGAGAGAGAGAGAGAGAGAGGCAGAGACATAGGCAGAGGGAGAAGCAGGCTCCATGCACCGGGAGCCCAACGTGGGATTCGATCCCGGATCTCCAGGATCGCGCCCTGGGCCAAAGGCAGGCGCCAAACCGCTGCGCCACCCAGGGATCCCCATTATCTAATGTTATAATGCATGTTGCTAATACAGGCAAACAGCAAACATAATTGTTCTGTTTCCAAGTTTAAATTATACCTAAAATATACTCTTTATCTGAAATATCACAAGCTTTTCTCACACTTTTCCTCTTCTCCTTTAAGTCACAGATAATTACCCAAACACTAACCATCTTGGAATTGGCTTTAAGATTAGATTATGTTTTAAGGTAAACCTGTGCCACTTGACGTACAGTTGCTTCATACATACTTCCTGTTGGTTAAAAAAATATTTTTATGCTAAAATCATCCTAATGACCCATTCTGTTTCTGTTACTGCGGCAATAATTGAGCTAAATATGATTTGTGTTTCAATCAGTGTTTCCATTCTGCTGGTCTTTGAGTTCTACAGAGCAGGAAACCTCATCCCAGGGAAGATGGAGCTCTCTTTGGTAACGGACAGCAGTATCTTGGAATGTGGTAGTGCTACAAACCTGTGTATCTGTCACTAGTCAATGCTTGTGAGTAGTATGATATTAATTGAATAAATATTCAAATACTTATGACGAGTTGATTTTCCAACTAATGGCTAATAATTTAACTTTGGGCTCCTATTTGGCTGCCTTCCTTCAGATTCTTACTTCCAATCCATTCTTATGCTGCAACTTTTTAAGAAATAAAATCCACCCAATTAGCTCAACATTTTTAAAATTAAAATTTTAATAGGTAATTTTAGGAAATAATACATTCCCATTTTTTTTTTCTATAACCACTCCCAGCAAGTACTGGTGAATCTTCTCACTCACAAAGCATTGAAACTTCACTCAATGGGAAAAACTGACAATAGGATCCGAACCCACATGTGCAGAGCCCCATGGATTAGCAGTTCATCACCTTAACCACTCAGCCACTTATCACCTATGAGAGATAATACAGACAGATCCCATGTGTCCTTCATCCAAAGTCCACAAGGAGAAAATTATGGCGATGCAAAAATATAACACAATGCAATATCACAAAGAGCATACTGGTATTCATAATCAAGATCCTGAACAGTTTCATCACAAGGATGTGTTGCATTGCAATTAATAGCCAGAGATACATTTTTTAAGATTTTATTTTTTAAGTAATCTCTAGACCCAAATGGGGCTAACACTCACAATTCCAAAATCAAGAGTCACATGCCTACCGACTGAGCCAGCCAGGCACCCCACCACATACACTTTTCTCTTACTCCACCATCTCCTTAACACCTGATAACTACTGGTTTGTTCTCCATTTCTGTAGTTTTATCATCTCAAGAATGACATTTTTTTTAAAAAAAGATTTTATTTATTTATTCATGAGACAGAGAGAGAGAGAGAGGCAGAGACACAGGCAGAGGGAGAAGCAGGCTCCATGCAGGGAGCCCGACGTGGGACTCAATCCCAGGACTCCATGATTACGCCCTGGGCCAAAGGCGGCGCTAAACTGCTGAGCCACCCGGGCTGCCCACTTTCCCACCATCTTCTTGACCTCAAATAGAGATTTTGTTCTAGGGTCTATTGTGTTACTTTTTTTTTTTTTAACTAAAACATTTTTAAAATCTTGTTTGCTTTCATATAAGTGGTGCAGTAGTTTCTGAACTCCTGTAAATATTCTTTTTACGTATATAGAAGTTCCTTAAAAATAAATCTGAAACTTCCAGGACAGCATTAGCAGAGTGCACAGAACTTCCTAATGCCTCTAAGCCCTTAAAAAATCTAGTAGTTACTGCCTCTTAGTTAATGTCTTCATTGCATAAATGAGAATTGGAAGCTTTAGGCAGACAGAATCAGCTAGAAAGAAAAAGGGTGAGGAACTGTAATTATCTGTAAGTTTTACTGGCCATATATTATCTCCTTAACCAAGCCAATAACTAGTGATTGAAATGTATAATCAAGGCTCTTATTGGAGCATATTATTAGCTTCTCTCTATAAAAATCCTAGTAAAGATTTTGCAATTATTAAGCTGCTTCTTATATTTCCAGCTTTGGGTATCTGATGATTCCTTCTTTATTATTTAAACTTCATGTTCTTGCCCATATTTTATAATTTTTAGCATTTTTCCAGGTTATACTAATAAAAACACATAAGGATTACTTACCTTCTATCTACCAGAAAATTTGCACCTGTAAAAATGGAAACCAGACTGATTTATAAAGCTGAATTTCTGAGTTTGATGAGAATTTTTAAAGGGAAAAGGAAAAAACAGCTTGAGGAACAAGAAGTATTTTACTCCTCAAGAGCAAATACAGTTTTCAGGCTCAATTTGCTCTACTTTTAAGCATTAGCTGCCTTTCCGGAAAGTCATGTGCAAAGCAAATATATATCAAATCATATTCTCCACTAAAAATTATGAACTTTAGAAGTTTATCACTAAAAAAAAATCTGAAGTCATAAAATTATTTTAAAACAAATACATTTTTAGACATCTATTACACACTGCTTGGGTTAGGAGGAGATCATAACGAAAATTTTGAAACAGTACTTCAAAACAACAATAAAAATTATTTGAATTTCTGTAGAGCTTTATAATTAGCAAAGATCATCTATGTACATTATTTCATTAACTTGATTCTCAAAAAATTCTATATAGTAAGCATTACAATTCTCATTTTAGGGACCTCTTCATTCTCTTTGAAAGTCATTTTCTTTGCTTACCAATGGCTTTTCTATGCGTTCTAAATCCTCATTCCATGTGAGGTGACTTCTTCACATGTACCATCAATCCTTATGATATTTGCACATTCATTTTAAGCAAACATATTAAAAAGTATCACACAATTAATTTCGATTTCCTAAGGTGTTTCCCCTAGTTTAATAGAATGTTGGCGATTAAGTAACTACAGTGATGCTATTGTTCCATGTCTTCACCTGACCTCAATTATTGAAAGAAGGTAAGAGGCCCCTAATCTTCTTGTTTCCTGGTTCCACATTGTGAACAATCTCTTTAGATTCTAAAGTCTAAAATATATAATTCCTGTTGGAAGACTCAGCTACCAGTCCATTTTAGGGTGTAAGTAAGTATTAAGTGTATGTGTGTTCATTAAATGATTGCTAGGTAAATATGGCTCCAGACTGAGATTTTAAATCTCATTCCAGGGACACCTGGGTGATTCAGCCATTGAGCCTCTGCCTTAGACTCAGATCATGATCCCGGGGTCCTGGGATCGAGTCCCACACCAGGCTTCCCTTGAGGAGCCTGCTTCTCCCTCTGCCTATGTCTCTGCCTCTCTCTGTGTCTCTCAGGAACAAATAAATAAAATCTTTTTAAAATTTAAATAAATAAATTTCAATCCATATATTTTTGGAAGTTTTTCTCATGCTTCAGCAAATTGGTTGTATACAAAAAGGTACATCTATACAATCTGTGTACCTAGACCGTAAGAAACATTAAAGGAATTTGCTTATTGCAGAGACTTAACCCAAATCCATCTTCTTCTCCTCTCCTTCCTGAGTGCCCTGCTGGGTGATGTTTCCCTGTCTCATTTAAATTTGATTATGGAATATGACTGACCCAACAGAATGTGAACTAAAGTAAAAAGCATCACTCCCCAGGCTGGACCCCAGAATCCTCCCCTGCACCAGTTTTTTTTTTTTTCTTCCTCTGACTTCTGGGATGTTAATGAACCCACAGTTGCCTGAGAAGCCATATTGGGGATGGTAGACTGTCCATTCCCCTGGGTCCCTGAATGACTGTATGGAGAAGAGCTCCCCACAAACCTGTTCACCTGTTTTATAGTATTTTGTGAGCAAAAAATCAAACAAAAAACTCAAGACAAAAAGAAAATGAAACAAAACCATCTGTATTGCATTACATTTGAGCTTTTATACATTTTGCATCTACTAATTACAACTGGGGATGAATCCAGGTTTGTTCAAACTTAAACTTACACAGTTTAAGAGGCCATATTCATGAAAAATAAACAAGTTACAAAGACAAAATTCACACAAGTAAACACTTAGGATGAGACTGAAAATCCTCCAAAATTATAGAAGCCTTTTAAATTTAGGTCATCTTTTTCTGAGGCCCATTTAGGCAATTACCAGGATTTGTTACACAATGCTTCCTGGTTACAGCTCCAATTACCCTTCTTGCCTAGAACACCTGAAACTCTGAGAAACTCCTACAGAGGTTTGGGCAAGGGAGGAACCTCAGAGCTTAAGCTTCCTTAGTTTTAGAGTGAACCTGCCTCAGTTGCATCAGTTAGCAAATCCTCATATCAAATTACAAACATTCCTCAAGTCCTACTGTGAGGCAGAGTGAGATGCCTGATGACTAGAGAGCACAAAGCTCGGTGGTAATTCAAGTTAGTAAGACCTTCTTGGGAAAGAGGGACAAAATTGTTTCACTGATTTGAGCTTTATATCATAGATAAAGTAATTTTGCAAAGCTTCCTCAAGTTTTTAGTGATTGATGTTTCTTGAAAATACGATTTGCTCAAAGGCATTGTTTCTACTCCTATTATCTATAGGACCCCTAGCCCTTTCACCACTTCTAACCAAAAACAATCAAATTTCAAAAATTTTCTTCTAAATACCAGAGAATTGGGATGCCTGGGTGGCTCAGTGTTTGAGCGTCTGCCTTCATCTCAGGGCATGATCCGGAGTCACGGGATCAGGTCCCACATCAGGCTCCCTGCATGGAGCCTGCTTCTCCCTCAGCGTGTGTCTCTGCCTCTCTCTCTCTGTGTCTCTCATGAATAAATAAAATCTTTAAAAATAAATAAATACAAGAGAATTAATTGACTTCACCTGCTTTCAAATTTGTACTAGAACAAGATATATATATATATATACATATATATATATCTTGCGTTATTTTATATGTATTATATGTATTATAATAATAATTATATAATTATATAAATATACCATTATATATATTCAAAATATGTCAATTTGTCTACAGAACTCTTTCACATTTTCTATTCTTATATTAAAAAGGACTGTTATTTCAGTATGGGCCAATATAACCTTTTGTTGAATGAACTGATGGCATGAAAATTCCTGTATTATACAGTCATGTTGTCTTTAAATTGCCCATATTTTAAGGCTCTTCATTTCTAAAAATTATTTCAAGATTTTCTAACTAATGCAATATGAACCAAAATTATGTGAGCTACAATATCCATATTATAATAACAGTCCAACAATGCCCCATAGCGTTTGAATTTGCACAGAGAGTATCATGAGGGGTTAGATCTCTCAGCTCTGGATTTTGGAAGTGAACCTAATCTGGTTCTGCTCCCCATCTTATTACTTCAATTCTTTATAGCCCCCTAGTTGGACCCGTTTTCCTCAGGGTTGATTCATTAATGCTGCACAGCAAATAATCACACACCTAAGAATTTTTCTAAGTCATATAATTCTCTCAATTCATTCTAAAATCTAGGGGAAGGAAGCCAACCATGGTTTCAACCAATATTAAGACCACCATCACCTCCCCACCCACCCCCATGCTTCCGCCCTTGTCTCCGCAGTGAGACTTGACAAGAAAATAAATCTCCCAATCCAGCATTTCTTCTGAATCCAGTTTCTTCTGCCGTGAATCCTAAATTCTACTCTCCTACTCCCAAACTACTCCCATTTATCCATGCTAGAAACAGGAGACAAAGAGGGAATGATAAAATAATACCATTTGCTTTCTTCTTAGTGACTTTTCCCTAGAAACAGTTCATTAGCCAGATAGAAACTAACCCACAAATATACTGAGATTTTGCACGTTTAACAACCTTGAGAGCTGCAGCACTGAGTCATACTACCCCCTGGAGGTCGTTTTGGGCACTAAGCAGACTGCTGTGTCTCTGAAATAAAAGGTTTTGTGTGTTTCAGACACATCCAAACATTTGCTGAGACACATTGCCTTGATTTGGAAGATTTCATTTCTTGTTTTCAAATCTTGGGATGGCAAAAGGAGAAAGCATGAGAATTCCCGATGTTTATTGAGTAGGTTAGAGGTTTCCTCCTCCTCAGATTTGCAGTGTGTTTAGTGCTCTGGATGACGCAGAAATCTGGTGGAAAAGAACATGGATACTAGAGAGATGCAGGGACACCTGGGTGGCTCAGTGGTTGAGCATCTGCCTTTGGCCCAGGGCGTGATCCCTGGTTACAGATTGAGTCCCACATTGGGCTCCCACAGGGAACCTGCTTCTCCCTCTGTCTCAAATAAATAAATAAATAAATAAATAAATAAATAAATAAATAAGTCTTTTCTTTTTTTAAAAAAAGAAAGATGCATATTTAGATTGTTAAGCACCTGTGGTAATAAGTTTACGAAATATTTCACATAAGGCTTAGCACATAAGGGCTTAGAATATATTGAAAGGAAGGAAGGAAAAGAGGAAGTGGGTAGAAAAGGAGGGAGAGATGAAAGAGGGAAGAGGAAGGGAGGAGGAGGGAGGGAGGAAAGAAGAAAAGAAGGGAGGGAGGGACGAAGGACAGAAGGAAGGAAGAAGAGGAAAAATTACAGCATGAAGTGGCCAGTCCAAGATGCAGGCATGGATATTGTGGAGGCAGGGAGAGAAGGGGACTAATTCCAGGTACAGAGTTAGACTACACCTGCCCAGCCTGCCCAACTCCCCATCCATGCTGCTCCCTCAGTAGTCCTGTCTCACTTCAGCATCTCCAGGTATGCAAGCTCTGGGAAGGAGATGACTGTATCATGAAGGAAAGAATTGTGTCTAAGAGATGGTGGAAGAAAAGCAGGAGTCACTCTGCAAGAGGGATAGAAGACTCCTGGAGGGCTTAGCAAAAGGGCTGGCAGCCAGTGGGAGATGGGGTGAGCCCCAGGTGGATGGCAAAGCCTCTGTAAACCACAGCAGGGGAAGTAACAAACTTCAGACAGACTTTCACATTTATTTTTATGTGTGAGCTAGTCCCCTCCTCGGTATCTACAGACAGAATGAGTACTAAGAAATGGAGAAGATTCCAGAAAAGACTAGACTTTCTACATCTCAGAGTACCTCTAGATTTGGAGTTCTGCTATGACACATTTACTCTCAGTAACAAGTGAAGCAAGATGAATTAAAATTCACAAGAAGTACTTCCACATGTCATTTTCTTTCTAACTTTTTGTACAATATTTTAATCTGATAAAAAAGTCTTACTCTCTTTTAATGCTGTTTAAAATTTCAGGATAATCTAAGCCCAGAGCAATGATAACTATAAAAAGAAAACATTGTTTTAATATTAAAAGAAATATTTTCTTCTTACTTCAATCAAGATAAGAGCCGAATCACAAATTTGAGTCAGGTGCTCGTTATAATATGTTCAATTCGGAGTAAATCTGAAGATAGAACACACTTTTACCATCAAACTTGTTGCACTATTTTCACAGCCAAAAGTGCAGAAAAACAAGATTTACAAATGAGAGTTGTTAAAAACGGGAAAATTTGATGTGAAACATGTTCACATATTTTAGAATAAACTGAAATTTTACTGTAAAATGTTCTAAGGTGATTTTCTGAAAATTACTTTCATACCCAAAATTTTATTAAATTATAAAAACTTCTTTTAAAGGTCTTCTCACAAAAAAAAGTGTGTTTCAAAAAAGCTTCTAATTAACGTTTTTATCTATAAAATAGTTTCACTTTAATAATTTTAAATTGCTTTAATTCAGGTTTAATTATTTCCTAAGACACGCCTTTCAAGAGATTTTTCTTTCAAAGCTATAGCTTTTCTGTGAGACCTGATTTTTCTCAAAGTTCAGATATAGCTGCTAGAGTGAAAATACAATGGAGTTTTTCATGACATCTAGGATTTAATGCCCTGAAAAGTCTCAAATTCATATGTAAAATAAGTCTGACTCTCTTGGCAGTTGTCCTTTTTAAGGTGTCTAATACCTGATATTTCCTCTAATATTGTAAAAATATGAATCCTGATGTGGGGAGTAGCATTTCCAGAACACCACAGGCCGACTCTATTGTTCTGTTTTGTTTTGTTTTAGTTTAACTCATTTTACTTGAAAAATTTTGACCCCAATAATTGAGAAAACAAATTATTTTCTCTACGTTAAATAAATAGCTAAGCACAATTTCCTTCATCAGAAGATTCATCAGAACTAAAAATGATCTACAAAAAAAAAAGAACTAAGAATGATATAAAGTCATGAGTATCTACAAAATTAAAAAAAAATTGTCAGCTACATTATCAGTTGTGAATCTGACAGAAAAGTCAGATAAATAAATATTCTTATGAGAAATGTATCTTCTGAAAATTTTCTTCTGCATTTTGAGGTATTTTTTTTCTATTCTCTACAATTAATTTTTAAAAGCCCTTGAATTTTGACTGTATATTTCAGGATATCTAAACTCATGAAAAACAAATGATTAACCTGGAAAAATATCTTTCTTTTAAAAATAATATATCCCCATTTTATACCTCAAATAATGCTTATATATGAAGGTTAGTTCGAGGTATTGCTCAGCAGTTTTGATGTAGATTATAATATTCAATTGGATGCCATCCCTTACAAAATGTATAAGCCTGAAGTTGGCGTAAGTCTCATAAAACATTTTGAGTTTGTTTTTTGTTTATTTACTTTGTTTTGGTTGCTAGATTCAGATTATCTAAAGAAAAACTTGAAAAATTAAAGAAGACAAAAAAGGAAAATAAGAAGGATGTAATCAGATTATCTGAATGATGGTATAGCAAGTGTTGATTTCAAGATATCCCAAAGGCTACTCATTTGCTCGCTTATCCATAGATTCAGCAAGTATCTACCGACTGTCTACCCTGGTCCAGGAACTGTTCTGAGCTCTGATAGTACACTAACCAAAACAGTGTTCCTGCTCTCGCATAGTCCGTTCATGTAGACAGAAAATTATTTTTTTAAAAACCTATTAAATGTTTAGTATGTTAGTGCAGTAAGTGCATAAAGGAAAATAAAGTAGGGATAGGGACGAGAGACCAGTGAAAAGGGTTGAGATAGAGGACTGCCACGTTGGCATCTCTGATGGGTGGCTTGTTTTTTTTTTTTTTTTAAGATTTTTTTATTTATTAAAAAAATTACTTATTTATTCAGAGAGAGGGGCAGAGACCAGGCAGAGGGAGAAGCAGGCTCTATGCAGGGAGCCCAATGTGGGACTCTATCCCAGGTCTCCAGGATCCCACCCTCGGCTGAAGGCGGCGCTAAACCACTGAGCCACCAGGGCTGCCCTGATGGGTGGCTTCTGAGCAGAAATCTGAATGAGGTGAATAAGCAGCGAGCAATGATGATGCCAGACCATTGCAGGCAGGGGGCTGCAATGTAAAGGTGAATCAGAAAGAGAGTGAAAAATGGGAAGAGCTACTACTGGCCCAAGGCCAGAGCATGTAGGGCATCATAAACTCTTACAGAGATTTGGGATTTCATTTTCATTAATATTTGTGGTACACAATTGAGTTAGCTCTGAATATCATTCCTTACATGCACACAAAGAAAATAATAAGCCATGGACATGTGCCGCTGACTTTGTTAACTGCATGGCTCACCCCAAATATTTTACTCCCATATTAGCTGTGTATTTCCACTACCTAAACTATTATCAAGCTAGTTTTTTATAGTTTATATTTTTCAAAATACATTTGTGTTTTTCATTCAATGTATGATATTCTAAAGTTGAATGTAACTTTTTAACAACATATGTTTCCTCTCATGCCAGCTGTGTTTACAATTCTGATGAGGTCTCAGAATGTGCCTCCTGGGAGACAGTCACTCCACAAGGAGTGGAAGTTACCCAATAATGTGTCACATATTAAAATCCCCCGATAGGGGATCCCTGGGTGGCGCAGCGGTTTAGAGCCTGCCTTTGGCCCAGGGCGCGATCCTGGAGACCCGGGATCGAATCCCACGTTGGGCTCCCGGTGCATGGAGCCTGCTTCTCCCTCTGCCTGTGTCTCTGCCTCTCTCTCTCTCTCTCTCTCTCTCTCTCTCTCTCTCTCTTTCTCTCTCTCTCTCTGTGACTATCATGAATAAATAAAATCTTTAAAATAAAAAATAAAATAAAATCTGCTTTCTGTAAAAATAAAATAAAATAAAATCCCCCAATAACTACATAGGTCTACAATTAAGATAGTTGTCCTTTGCCTTTCTTTCTTAAAATTCTTGGTTAGTCTAGTAAACTATCTTAAAAGCTCATCGTGAATCAGGTATAATTTATAATATACCCATATTACCCAAGTTCTTATACAACAAAGTTCCTCTTTGGAAATCTTTGCCAAAATCAGGAAAACTCTTTTCTTTATACAAGTCCCTATTCATTAATTGAATCTTTTCAAGAGCAGTAAAATAACCAGAACTCAAACCGGTAGAAATCAATCATAGTGTGACTTTTTTTCCTAAATTCCTATTAAATTCATACAGTTCATGTGATAATGATGTATCACTCACACTAATTTCTCAGTCACTTTCTGGTGAGACTGTCATTTAATTTCAGAAATTCTGAACAGATAAGTACTCTTATATTAGAAAAAGTAGAAGAAAAGAGAAACATGTCTATAGCCAAGTTCCATTGATAAGACATGGTAACACTTCCCTAAAGTGAGGCAGAAACTTGAGTACTTGCTCTTTTTTTATAACCTAGATAGGATGGCATCTAATCATAACCTGTCTTATTATCTTGGAGGCATTTAATGACAATTTTCTTCTGTTAAAAATATTAGTAAGTAATTACCTTGCATTTTTTTACAGAAAGGAAAAATATAAAAAATTCTGTTTATTTCAAAACTCTATGCCCTTACCTTATAAATTGGAGATATTTTCTCAATAGAATATAACTTTAATGCCTTGTACACCATTCCTGAGAAACAATAGTAAGAGTTTGCCAAATCCATCCCTCCCAAATGGAACAAATATTGTCATATGGCAAACATTCAAGAATCTGAGTCTACAAAACAGATTTATTCAAAGAGCTTCTGATCAGTGAGCTAAATCTCTCCCAAATCCACCCACATTCATACCTTTAGGATTTCACAATTTCTACCAAATGGCCATTCTCTCCTCCTATCCAACTTAAGCTTACTTGGAAAATATTACAGAAGGATTTACTTCCCACATTCAAACATTCCTACTTCTAAGACATGCTTTATCTTCAAATCATTTTTATAAGCAGCAAAAGAAAATGAAAATCAGTAGGACTTTAATTCACATAAAATAGAATCTTGCCTGATGATGTGACTTACGCTTTATGAGTTGTCTTTTTAGTTAATTTGTACTCGCTTTTTTACTCAGGAAAATTTTGGATTTGCAAACTTCATCAGATTATCAAGACCAATTTTATATCTGAGTAGAATGGTTAAGTTTGGTCACAGTCTACACACAGAATCACATTAGCCCTGGGAGAAGAGGATGACAGAGAAGGGAACCCAAAGTTGAGAGACAGATAATGCATCTAAATCTGATCACTACATTCTCTATCAGTTATCCCATTTGTATAAATTCAAAAATATTACCATATAGGGGCATAACGGTTAAGCATCCGGCTCTTGGTTTCTGCTCAAGTCATGATCTCAGGGTCATGAGATCAAGTCCCTTGACAGGCTCCATGATTAGGTTGGAGTCCACTTAAGAGTCTCTCTCTCTCTCTCTCTCTCTCTTTCTCTCTCTCTGTGCCCCTCCTACCCTCCTTCTCTGTCTATTCTGTCTCTAAAAATAAATAAATATTAAAAAACTTTAGCATATAATTTAATTCCTATAGGACTAGGTAATGTGATATCTGAGCCATAATAAGATTGCACAAAAGGACCCAGTTTACTTGTCCAAAAACTGAAATCACCTCTCTCTATTTTTTTTCAATACAAAAGGTATCTGTCTTTCATTCATTCTGTACACACTTACTCAGAGATTATCATGTTCCGGGTAGTGTTCTAGGCTCCTGAGATAAAGGGGATAAAGGAAGGAAAGGATTTGTATCTTGGAGATGGAGGAGAAGACTGAAAATTAACAAATATCTAATAAACACATGAATTATACAGTATATGAGAGGGTGAAACTCTTATGGCAGAAAGGCAGATCACTGTCAGAGGAATGAGATCTAAGAGTGAGGAAGTGTCTATCAGAAATTTGAAATGAGGTAATCAGGCCAAACTTTGTTGAGAAGATGACCATTATCTAAAGATGTGAAGGAAGTGAAGCAAGAAGTGTGGCCATCTGAAGGAAGAGTCTTTCGGAGAGAATAAGAGCCAGCGCAAAGGATGCGAGGAGGCAAGATGCTCTGCACAGTCAGGAAATGCAAGGAGGCCAGCGTGCTGGAGAAGGTCAAAGGGGAGGTCAAATAGGAGGCTGTCGCAATGATCCAGGTGAAACAAGGGTCTCTCTGAACTAATACTGAATTTCTAAGTCTTCTCATGAATATACTGATACCTCAAAGTCCTTTCTTTAATGACTAACAGGTAAAGGACTGTGAAAGTAGAAATGCTGAAAAGCAAAAAGTAGGATTATGTGATCGCTTGCTTTTTGAACGTGGTGCTAAAAGCTTAGTTGTCAGAGAATCCTAAAATCAGTGAAAAAAAAAATCTATACAATAAGAAATGCTTGTCTGAAAAAAAAAATTTCCAAAGGACACTCAGAAGTGGAAAAGAACCCATTCAAAATAGAAAAACCAGGAAGAAAACCTCAAAATAGAAAATTCCTGGGAAGGCATAGTTGCCAAACAAAATCTTTGTTTGTAACAAAGAAGGGGCAGCAGTGAAATGTTATTTATAATTGCAAACCAGAGTTATATGGAAAGCCCTCCGATCTCTTATTCACATAGCCTCGTTAGCCAGACCTGGAATCATGGTTCTGTATCTTCTACTGAACCCAGAAACCTGGAGGTACTAGAATATTTAGTACTTAGTTCTCTCGAGGGTGGTGAAGTTTCCTTAAAACAAATATTATGCTAAAAATAGATAAGGCTTGTGTGCTTTGTGCCAGGCACATGGTAGCTTGTGTAACTATCACAAGCATATGAGGTAATTACTCACAGCAGCCCTACTTAATAACGAAAAAACTCAAGTCAAGGGGCGTAAGTCATGTGCCCAGAGTTGCAAAGCCAGAAGTGGAGGGAAATGGGTTCCAGCACAGAAGAGAAAAAGGGCTTTGTTCACCTCTTTGGGAAATGATGGTTTCTGTGTAATAGTTTTGCTTTGATCCCAAATGCCATTCCCCCACTCCCTGCCTATTTAAAACGCACGCACCATGTGATCCTTCTGGCTCCTATTGTGTTTTCCCCAAAGAGCTTATTTCTCCACCACCGACTCTAGGGTCATATTACTTGTATTGCTGTTGAAGTGTTCATTGTTAAGTGTGGCTGGGGTAATCTGTACCGGCAGAAGTGGGATGCAAGATGATGCACCTGCAATTCCGTGTAACTGGGGACGCCTGGGTGGCTCAGGGGTTGAGCGTCTGCCTTTGGCTCAGGTCAAGATCCCAGGGTCCTGAGATCTAGTCCCACATTGACCTCCCTGTAGGGAGCCTGCTTCTCCCTCTGTCTATGTCTCTGCCTCTCCTGTGTCTCTCATGAATAAATAAATAAAATCTTTTAAAAAATTCCCTGTAACTGAATGCTGCACTGTTGTTGGTTTTCCATCTCTCTCCAGTAGCAAAGCAAAACAAAAATTAATCTTACAAATTTAGAAAACCTATCAACTCCAGATTTTTTTTTTAAAAAACCTTCTTTCCCCCTGTAGCTTCTCATAGTCAATGTAGAATTCTCTCCCCCCCACTCCCATCCCCTTCCCTCCTGTCTGGATAATTGGAGCTTCTGGGAGGGTCTCAGGTAGTGCCATAGAAGTCAAGGTAGGGAAGGGCTGCAGACGAGAGGGGCTGCTGGGTCGGGGCCCTCCTCTGTGCTCCCAGGTTTGCCCAGTGATGTGATGGCTCAGCCAGTTCTCACCATTTGACTACACGGGCAGCTGACATCCAGAGACTTTGTTTTCAGGGGACATACTCAGGCCCTCCTCATTCAAATGGCAAACACTTGCTCAATTCTCTGGCGTGCTCTCTCATTCCTGGGCCCTTTATGAAAACTCTCCCCAAATTCTCTGGCTTTAGGAGAGCAGGAAGTCTTCTCAGACTCCTTTCTCTAGTCTCCTCCCTTGCTCCTTGTCCTCTCTCTCTTGCTTATTCATACTCTGGCTCCACACTGAGGTTTCTCTCTGAGGCACACAGTGCCCTTAGACCATGACCTCAGAAAAAAGACACTGATTCTCTATGCCCTGGGGCCCCCCCTTTTTAATTTTTTTATTGGAGTTCAATTTGCCAACATATAACACCCAGTGCTCATCCCGCCAAGTGCCCCCCTCAGTGCCCATCACCCAGTCTCCCCAACCCCTCGCCCACCTCCCTCCCAACATTGCCCCTTGTTCATTTCCCAGAGTTAGGTGTCTCTCATGTTTTGTCACCCTCACTGATATTTTCACTCATTTTCTCTCCTTTCCCTTTCATTAATTTTTATATTCCCCTGGGGTCCCCCTTAAAAAAATATCTGCTGCTTTATCATTTCCTTCCAAGGCACGGAATGTGTCCTGAGAAGACAGTGGGAGGAATTCTTCATTAATCTATAAATACTTTTTCTCCTTTTAACCAAGCTCCACTCCTACCTCCTATATTATTTTTTAAAAAAGGTATCTTCTATTAATGTGTTGCAAATCAAACTGTCTTACCTTGTCCTATGTTCTTTTCTAATCTATTAGTTTACTGATTGAAACTTCCTCTCCAAATCAGACTTTGCTTTTACTAATCAATACTAAGATTTTCAAGTTCATAACTGAGCATTAAGTTTTTCCTTTGTCTTCATGTATGAAGTAGCAAACCTATACCGAAAGCAGTACAGATAAAAGGCCATTAACGAAGCCTGAATAATAGAGGAAGGAGTAGTAGCAAGACATTGAGAACCACATTATTTAAAATCAAAATTTTACTCTACTAGTATGTCTTTTGCCCTAACTAAATATAAGCTCTCCATCAGCACAGATTTATACATCCTACATATTCCCATAGCCAGGCACTCACTAGTATTCTTGACTTGCCGAATGGATGAATAGAGCCAAGACAAGAAAAATAAATATTCAGAAATATGTAAAAATTCCTTACATGCAGTGGAAAAAGGAAAATTAATGGTAATAATGGTAATGAAAATAACTGCTAAGGCTATGAACCAAGAGTTATTCTAGTGCTTTGCATATATTTATTTACTCATTTAGTTTTCAAAACTCTTCTGAGTTATGTACTATGATGAAGCTCACAGAAGTGAAGCAATTTGCCCAGGGGTCAGGTACCAGAAATTGGAGAATCTGAATCCCATCTCAGGTAATTTGGCTTCATTATCTGAACTCTTACCAGTTGTGCCATGGTTACCTCTCAATACAATCCCTCTTATCGATATGCCAATGGAAACATGCAAATGTATGCCAAACCATGCAATGCATGTTGCCCTATCTCATCTCTGCTTTCAACCACTTTGAGTTTGAAACCATATTCTCATGTTTTCCTTGGCAATCTTGCCCTGAAAATATTAGATGTTAAGATACTGCTTCTCCCTATTTTTGCATATGATTTCCTCCTTTCTTTAATGAAAGAAGTCTACATAGTGGACTTCCAGTATGCCTTCTTTTTTTTTTTTTTTAATGAATGCATCTTTTGTTCTTATTTCTTAGATGCTGGCTTAGGGAATTCATCTTTCTAACTCATACATTCATGCCAATTATCCTATCTGTCCTTTTTCATTTTGTTTTATTTCTAGGGCATTTTGTAGGATAATTTTCCAGGCTGTCATCAACCATGGCAAAGCCTCCTTTTACTTTACTAATGACCTGTAAACATGTGTTGTTTGAGTCAAGTTGCTGCTATTACTACCAGCCGCATGGATTTTTCTCTTTTATGGCTTCAAAACCACATCTAACTGTCCTTCCAACATCTGAAATAGCTTAAAATCTTTTTTCCACCTCTGCTAAAAC
This sequence comes from Nyctereutes procyonoides, assembly GCF_905146905.1. Classification (NCBI taxonomy): domain Eukaryota; kingdom Metazoa; phylum Chordata; class Mammalia; order Carnivora; family Canidae; genus Nyctereutes; species Nyctereutes procyonoides. The sequence continues at coordinate 11,216,101 of NW_026575122.1, forward strand.
CCTAACTTCCCATGTGTCAAAACTATGGTATGAACATTTCTGTGACAGGCAAGAATATGGCAAAGCCTCACAAACAGCATCCCTGCCCCCCCCCACAAGTATATAGTATATGCTATATACTTGTCCTGATCCTATGTAGTACTTTTCCTTAATGTAGGTCAAAAGCTCTCCAATGACAGGAACCAGGACTGCTCAAACTTAAGCCAATGTCATATATTTCATGGATGCTCAGTAAACAATAATTGAAGACAACAATGGTGATGGCATATTGGTTCCAATTGGCCTTAAGTTAACTTATAAATGGAGAGTCATTTCTTCCTCTGATTAGACTAAATCAAGGAAATTATAGTTGTAAACACAGGAATATATATTCTGTTTTTCATAAGGCTAAATTTTGAACAGCAATGTAATTTTTACTAATCCTTGCTATTTTCAATTTTTATACTTCTCTGATTATTTAGAAAGAAACCCTCATTTGAATATTCAGTCGTAAACATCACTAGATTTTGGTTTATTAAACAAAACATACTTGTTAGTTTTAACATTAAAGTCTTGATAAGTGTCCAGATGTGAGTAATAGAGTTATACTACTACACCAATTTTGAGATCAAATTCTTCAACAGAAATAGTGAGTATACGTGCTGCCAAAGTGAGCACTCAACAGAAACAGTGAGAAAATAATCTCACTTTGCTTTACCTCTTCTGGCTCAAAAATAAAAAAGCAATGAATCAAATTTGTTTAAGATATCTACAAATTAGAAATTAAACAAATCTAATGTTTAGCACTTTTAAGTAAGGTTTAATTGCAAAAATTATATAGTTACATTGTTTCTTCTAAAAATAATTAAAATTAAACATACATTACTTTAAGATAAATACATAAAATACATACATAAGCATAAAAAACTATTATACCATCCCTGATATTCTAAATGTCTCTATGATTAATACTTACTACATACACACACAATCATGCATGTCCACACACACACAAATACATAAAAGATTCTCAGCTATCCTTCTACATAAATTATTGCAGCATTTTATTGTCAGTCGCAGGTTTACCAAATTAAATTGCTGGCACCTATCTAAAACACTGCAGATAAACTGTTGCAGTAGGCAAGCTCCACTTATGCCCGTAGAGCTTCCAATTAGATTTTTAGAGATTCACTTCTGAATGGAGCAGACTGCTAATTATAAATATTTGGAGAATCCTCTAATCTGAAAAAAATATATAAATAAATAGAGAAAAAAAGCAGTAGACCCAGAAACAAATTAAACACACGCACACACACACGTAAAATGATACTTATTACTTTCACAGTGATATGAAAAGATATATCAGTCAAAAAAAAGTGTAATAGAAGTAAGCAGAAATAAAGGTTGGCTGGCAGAGAGAGAGATTTTAGGTTATCTTTTTAAAGTAAAATAGAAAAACAAGTAATAGAAGACTAAAAGCAAGGGGAGGGGTTGAAGGAAAGAACTGAAAGATCAATCCATAGTGCCTAGCTTCTAAATAAAGAAGGTTCTAGAAAGAAAGAATGGAAGATGAAAGGAAATTATCAAAAGCATAATAAGATAGCTTTCCCAAAATGAAAGACATTTATCTTGATTGAGAGCAGGCCAAATTTCAAGACCAAAGAATTAAATTATATGTACTTCGATGCACACTATTGTAAATTTAAAAAAAAAAAAACAGGAATAAAGCCATCATTTCTAAAATCTTTCAGAAAAAATATAACAAAAAGAGAAGTTACATTTCTTAACAACAAAATCAGATAACAGAAGAGGTAAGTACAATTTCTACAAATCCAAAAAAAATACATTGTTTCTTATTTAAAAATCATAAAGTAAGGCACTCTCAATTTCAGCTCATGATTGCAGCTTCGTGAGATTGAGCGCCATGTTGGGCTCCATCCTGGGCATGGAACCTGCTTAAGATTCTCTCTCTTCCCCTGCCCCCTGCCCCTTTCTCTCTCTCTCTCTCTTTCTCTCTCTCTCTCTCTCTCTCTCTCTCTCATCATAATGTAGGTGTATTTTATTGAATTGTGAAAAATTTTTACATACCGAGATGAAAAAAATTTATACCATGTACATCATCTTAAGAGGGTCTTGTAGGTGACATCAACAAGATGGCAGAACAGGAGCCCTGGACTATTCTTCCTTCCATGGGTGTACCAATTTAACAGCAATACGTGGATTAATTCAATTTGTGAGAAATCCAGAAACTAGTTGAGAGACTCCTGCACAATGGGCAGGTCCAAAACCAGCCACATCAAAACTGGAAGGAAAATTAGAGACATTCTTTTGCCATAACTGCCCCCTCTTTGGCACAGTGCCATAGGAGTAGGAGGAAAACTTCAGTTCTCAGCTTCTCTTTGAAAAGAGAAAGAGTTGGATCGCACATCTAACTTTCAACTTCTTCAGGTACTACTTGAAGAGATGGCTTTTATCTCACCTGTCTAGAGCACTAGTAGAGCCTGGCATATACCAGATCCTGGGGACTACAGAGAACAAAGGCAGCAGTTTGAACTTGCATGTGGGTCTTCATTACAGCTTGTCCTCCTGGCTTAATACAAAGTGAGTAGATATAAAAAATATATATATTTCCCAGCTTCTCCCTCAGAAGAGAAAGAATTGGCCTCACATTTCAAATGTTCCAACTTTTCCGGGAGTTGCTCAAGGGACCATATTTTATCTGGCCTATCTTAGAGCAAGGATGGAAGCTGGCATGCTGTAGAAACTGAAGGTCCACTAAGAACAAAGAGTAGAAGATTACACTACCACAAATACAACTACATGCCATCCAGGAGACTTACTTTAGATTTTAGGACACAGACTGAAAGTGAAGAGATGGAAAAAGATACTTACACCAAACAAAATACATTAAAAGTCAAAAGCTAATACAAAAATAAAAAAAGGACATTGTATACTGACAAAGGTTATTTCAACAGAAAGATGTAACCATCGTATTTGCACCTAACATCAGAGTACCTAATACACAAAGCAAACATTAACAGAACTGAAGAGAGAAATTGACAGCAATAACAAAAATAGGAGATTTTAACATCCTACTTTCAGTAATGGATAAACAACCAAACAGATCATCAACAAAGAAACAACAGACTTGAACAATGCTATAGACCAGGTGGACCTAAAGAACATTTACAGAACTTTCCACCCAACAGCTGCAAAATATATTCAAGAATACAAACACTATTTTTTAGGATGCATCACATGTTAGATAAAAGGCAAATCTTCATAAATTTAAGTAATTTGAAATCACACCAAGTATCTTTTTCCAATAATAATGGAAAGAAGCTAGAAATCAATAAAAGAAGGACAACTGGACAATTCAAACACATGTGAAAATTAAAAAATACACTTTCAACAACTAATGGGCCAAAGAAAAAATCAAAAAAGAAATTAGAAAATATCTTAAGACCAATGAAAATGAAAACATGAAATCTCAAACCTTAAAGAAAACAACAAAAGTAGACTAAGGAGAAATTTATAGCAATAAATATCAACATTAAAAAAGAAGAAAGATCTCAAATAAACAACCTAACTTGGCACCTCAAGAAACTAGAAAAAGAACAAACTCAGTCCAATGTTAAAAGGAAAGAAACAATAAATATTAGAGGAGAAGTCAAATAGGAAATAGAAAAACAATAGAAAAAAATCATCAAAACTAAGAGCTGGGATTTTGAAAAGATAAAATTGACAAACTATCAACTAGACTAAGGAAAAAGGAAATACTAAATAAATAAAATCAGAAATTAAAGAGGACATATTATAATTGTTACCTGAAAAATAAAAAAGATCATAAGAGACTATCATGAACAATAATATGCCAAGAAACTGGATAACTTGGAAGAGAAATATAAATTCCTAGAAACATACAACCTGTTAAGAGTGAATCACGGGCAGCCTGGGTCGCTCAGCAGTTTAGGTTTAGTACTGCCTTCGGCCCAGGGCCTGATCCTGGAGACCCGGGATCGAGTCCCACATCAGCCTCCCTTCATGGAGCCTGCTTCTTCCTCTGCCTGTGTCTCTGCCTCTCTCTCTCTCTCTCTCCCTCCCTGTGTCTCTCATAAATAAATGAAATCTTAAAAGAAAAAAAAAAGAGTGAATCCTGAGGAAATAGAAAGCCTGAACACATCTATATCTAGTAAGGAGATTGAATCATTGCCGAAATTGTTCTAACATAGAAAAAGTCAAGGACAAATGGCTACACTGAGGGATTCTATCAAACATGTAAAAGAAAAGCTAATTAATTCCAATTATTATCAAACTGTTCCATAATATTGAGGAGAGAACAGTTCCAAACTCATTCTACAGAGCCAGGATTACCCTAATAGGAAAGCTAGACAAAGACACTACAAAAAAAAACAAACAACTACAGACCAATATCCTTGATGAAAATAGATGCAAAAATCCTCAACAAAATACTAGCAAGCCAAATCGAGGTCACATTAAAAGGATCATTAAATAGACCAAGTGAAATTTATCCTTGGGATGCAAGAATGACTCAATTGATATGAAAATCAATTAATGCTATGCAGCACGTTAGCAGAATAAAAGGTAAAAATCACATGATCATCTCACTAGATGGCAAAAAAGTATTTAGTAAAATGTGATACCCTTCAATGGGAAACTTTCAACAAATAGAAAATGAAAGACTTACTGGAAACCACAAATCATGGATGAAAGAAAGTTGAAAAGACACAAATAAATGGAAGGATACTCTGTGTTCATAAATAGGAAGACTTAACATTGTCAAAACGTCCACACAATCCAAAATGATCTACAGTCAATGTAATACCCAAGACCTAGTAGTATTTTTTGTAGAAATAGAAAAGAACTCTATTAAAATTCATTCACAAAAGATAGCCAAATCAATCTTAAGAAAGAACAAAGCTAGAGACATCATACTTACCAATTTCATATATTATGTAGCTAAAGTAATTAAAATATGATGGTTCTGGTATAAAGAGATAAATATAGTCCAGTAGAACAGATAAAGAGTCCAGAAATAAATTCTTGTGTATACAGTCAGCTGATCTTCAACAACATTATCAAAAAAATAAAAAAATAAAAAATAAATAAAAAAATTAAAAAAAAAAACATTATCAAGAATACACAATTGGAGAAAGGATAGTCTCTTCAACAAATGGTGGTGGTAAAACTGGATATCCACATCGAAAGAACAAAATTGAATTTTTATTTATACCGTACGTAATAATCAATTCTAAATGGATTAAACACTTAAATATAAGACCTGAAATGGGGGATCCCTGGGTGGCTCGGCTGTTTAGCGCCTGCCTTTGGCCCAGGGCGTGATCCTGGAGTCCCGGGATCGAGTCAGGCGTCGGGCTCCCTGCATGGAGCCTGCTTCTCCCTCTTCCTGTGTCTCTGTCTCTGTCTCTCTCTCTGTCTATGATAAATAAATCTTAAAAAAAAAAAAAACTGAAACTATAAAGTTCCTAGGAGAAAACAAAGGAGAAATCTTTATAATGTTGGTCTAGACAATGATTTCATGGCTATGGCACCAAAAACATTGGGAACAAAGCAAAAACAAACCAGTAGAACCAGGTCAAATTTAAAAGCTTTTACATAGCAAAGAACACGATCAATAGAGTGAAAAGACAGCCTATGGAATGGGAGAAAATATTTGCAAACCTGTATCGGATAAGGGGTTAATTTTAACAATCAATAAAGAACTCCTACAGCACAATAGCATAAAAACTAATAACTCAATTTAAAACTGGGCTAAGGATGAGACATTTTTCCAAAGAAGGCATATAAATGGCTAACGATAGATAATAGATGCCACTGCACTAATCACTTGGGAAATGCAAATCAAAGCCATAAGATATCTCCTCACACCTACTAGGATGGCTATTAGAAAAAACAAAACAAAACACAAGTTGTTGATGAGCATGTGAAGAGTTGGAACCCTTGTGCACTCTTAGTGAGAATGCAAAATGTGCAGCTGAAATGGAAAACAGTATGGAATATAAAAATATAAAAAGTAAAACTACCATAAGGGGCACTTGGCTGGCTCAGTCTGTAAAGTATGCGACTCTTGATCTTGGGGTCACGAATTCAAGCCTCATATGGGACATAGAGCCTACCTTAAAAACAAAACAGAACAACAACAACAAAAAAAAACTACCATAAGTCTTATGGAGATGTGGGACTCCATCCCAGGACTCTGGGACATGCCCTGAGCATGGTTGAGCATCTGCCTTCAGCCCAGGGTGTGATCCCAGAGTCCTGGATGAGTCCCACATCGACCTCCCTGCAGGGAGCCTGCTTCTCCCTCTGCCTGTGTCTCTGCCTGTTTCTCTGTGTCTCTCATGAATAAATAAATAAAATCTTAAAAAAAAAAGAAAAGAATGATGGGTTGAGAGAAAAGGGAGCCAGTTCTTTTTATTGCAAGCTTTTCATAACTATTTTATTTTTGTATTACATATTAATTCCTTTAAAAACTTGAAAATAAAAAAAAAACTTGAAGATAAAAAAAAAAACCCATGGGCTATATGGGAAGACATGGCCTAAAGGCACACTGTATCCTACTTTAAATTTTCTTTTGACCAAAGTTACTTTAAAGAGCAAAAGCTCTGTGGCTTCAGGATGAAATATACCAGAATTTGTATAGAGAAGAGTAAACATCTAAACAATTATTAAGTAAAATAAAGAGGATTTTCCTGACTATATGAAGAGCTGCCTACAGAAGAACATGTAGGGCTATCCAGGATCATATTAATGTCCCCTCCAAAAAAGAGGTTAAAAAAATCTCTTAGAAGTACCTCCAATACCCATACTAAAGGTATGAGTATGATCCTGTTTTAAAACAATAGACACTCTAAGAGTTGCCCTTATAAGCATGCGACTTTGGAATAGATGCAAAATCCTTAGAGATGTTTAAATCTGCAGAATCTCATCATCATCCAGAAAAGGGAAATGGGCTTAAAATAAAAGGTAAAATCTTCTGAATTAGGTAAATTTTCTAAGAAGCATAGCTTAAAAACATCTAAAAATATGTATGTCATTTTTTATCTTTAAAGAAGCCAGAGAAAGCAATGGAAAAAAATTCAATTGAGTGTGTAGGACTCAAACTCAGAAATGCAAGTTGGACATACTTGAATGACTCTAACAAGCTTACTTCCTCATACAAATAAGTTTAAGCAAATTGCAGAGCTGAAAAAGAAATCAAGCTTCATAGCTGCAAAATCTCACATCAAAACCACAAATGTTTTAAGTAGATTTGCCTAAAAGCATGCATATAGATAAAATATTTAATGCTTATGTATTTGTAAGCTGTAGTATGAGGAACTATTTGTCTAACATGATGTTACAAAGTATACATTAATGAATGAAATGCAATTATTAGAAAATATTGCCACTTCTACATTCTTCTTATTGTGTGCCTCCTATGCCACTACTTTTTGCCTTGCCTTTTAGTTTAAACCTATTTTAATACTTTTACATAAAAAATTTCCCTTGGGTAGCATTGTAAAAGATTCATAAATTCATAAGATATTTAGCATTTAATAAAATAATAATAAAATAAAGGGGTTTGGGAGGTTGTTTTTAGTAGGAGTTATTTTATGACATAGAAATCTGCTAAATCTGCTACAAGGTTTTTGGTATCTAAAATCTTTCCAATATGATCATGCTGACTAACTGGACCACTCAGGTCATGGTTGTCTTCATGGGAATGAAAAATTGAAGATAAACATCAGTAATAGCAAGAAAAAGAGCCAAACGGGGTAAAAAAAAAAACAACCTAGCTGAGTCATAATAACTATAAGGCATTAGAGTTAGGAGGGTGTCTTCGGTCACTTTCCCCTGAAAGGGACACCAAGACAACTTTGCGTGCAAGTCCTCTATTAAGGAATTACTCTGAATAGGAAGGAACTAGTGAGAGGTGTGGGAAACTGGACAGAGGAGAGGATGATAAGTGAGAATGTGAAGCCAGGCAAAGTCCCAAGTAGGCTTGCCCAGAACTGAGGGCAATTCCTGGACACAGCGTTTTCAGTACTAAAATAGAAAATGTCAAAGCAACCTGGGACGAATTGATTCCCCTGTCTCAGACTGCTCTGGCAGGGGAACTGAGCTCAGGAGTGTAGACTAAACCTCAGTCATCTGATGGTAGGCAAAGGAGTTAAGACTCTCCTAAGCACAGGCCAGTCTGTCACTTTTTAAGGGCTGACTTGAAAGAACATGTTATTTCTAGGGTCTCTGGGCTTCTAGCACATGAACAAAGAAGGATTCAGTTGCTCAAAATAGTCATCTGAGGAACAGTTCTAAGTTCTGGCTGTTAGATGTGGAAAATACGTTAAAGGAGGGGAAGGTGACAAATGAATAAAACAATGAAATCTGGCTTGAGCACTATCAACATATTTTGCTAAGAGACAAGCAGTTAATCTATCTCCAAAGCTATTTGGACCTAAAAGAGTTTTCTGGTTGTAAAAATAGATTCCAATAAAGTAAATCTCACTGTTCCTAGATTCCCAAGAGGCTGAGTTCCAGAGATGTTTACCTTCTTTATTTTCATATGTATTTTTCTCTTAATAGAACTTGGGAGAGTCTCTGTTGAAATATGAAGAGCCTACGTATGGAATATTATTAATGAATGTAAGTTAACAAGGCAAAGATAGGAAACCCAATAAAGGTGTGAACAAAAGGAAACAACCTAAGTGGATGGATATGAGTGGATGGATAAAGAAATTGTGATACAGAGACATATATCACATATGTATATATATGATGGAATATTATTTAGCCATAAAAAGGACAAAACCTTGCCATTTGCAACATGGATAGACCTCAAGGGCATTATGCAAAGTGAAACATGTCAGAGGAAGACAAATACCCTATGATGTCTCTTAATTCAAGAGAGTAGAATCTAAATAAAGAATTAAATAACCAAGCTCATAGATACAGAGAACAGATTGGTGGTTGTCAGAGGTGTGGTGGTGGGAAGTGGGGGGTGGGAGAACAAGGTAATTTTTTTTGTTTAAATAAGTTGATATAGATATATATGTTTAAATAACTGAAATATTTACATATATCAATAAAAATATATAAATATATATTACACATAAATATGTAAAATATGTACTTATTTTACAGAAAGGAAAGCCCAAAAGGCTCACATTTTTTTTGAAAATATGGTCTGAAGAATGTCCAAATTCACTTTTAATGAGAAAGGCACACATTAAAATTCTTAAGAATATAAAACATTTTAAAGTTAGATAATAAGAATTATTGGCAAAATGTGGGGCTTTGATATTCTCATTTTTGCTACTGCAAATATAAACTGGCACAGTCATTTTGGAAAACAATCTGCTCAGATTTAGTTACCATATATGCTTATACCAATGATTTATGATGCATATAATTAAGAACACAGAAAGCACAGAAAGTATGAATTTATGCATATGCCAATTTCAGTGGTACTCTAGGTGGGATCAATGCCATAATTAGGAACATAGACTCTAATTTTAATTGGTAATGTTAGTGGTGAGTTAGAATGCTAATCAGGAAGCCATGCTCTAGAGTTAACAAAAACTTCAAAGATTTTTACCTTCCGTTAACACTAAAGGATTTACTAAGTTTAATAGATGTTGGAAATCTATTTTCATTAGTAAAATTAATAGTGTCATGATTCTTCTCATTCTTGCATAAATAGGATTAAGAGTTTATGTCAAGGAGACTGTATGCTAATAGTTGGTGCCCAAGATTTGGTCCCTAAATTGTCTTATATCCTGCCACTCGTCCTCAGACGAGTTCTAGTTTCTTGAGTTCAGTAGATGATGGGCCATATCCTGACATTGAAATAAGGTCTTATTTTTCTGAAGTAGAATTTTCATATGGGGCATTTTTGAAGCTCCAAAGAAAGACAGAAAGCTGGGAATTCTTGAGATTACAGAAAAGATTATATGATTGCTTTGTTCTTGCTTGCCAGTAAATAGCTAATTGTGGAAGAATGTAGAAGAATCTAGTCTATAAGACTCCCGTTTCATTGTAACTTCATGACAAGATTATAGGAAAGTAGTTGACCCCAATCTGCATTCAACTATTGGTGGGTTCTAAGTTCTATTATAAATACGCTAACAATCACATGAACCAAGTTGAATTAGACCAGCTCGGTGGTCTTTAAACACTTTACTCATAATCTCCAAAATGAATAGTCATAAATTATGTTTATGTTACAAACATTTTAAGTCGGCATTCAAAAATTTTTGTTCATTTCAATGGGATACAGTTTCCAGGTTTTTGTAAAAACTGATATCATGAAATTGTTAAAAAAATATATCCAATGTATCCAATAGAATCTAAATATGTTATAATTATGCACTTGACAGAATTAGAACATTATCATAACAATATCTCAGAAAAAGTCATTATCCTAATTTAATTATACTCATTTTCTAAAGGTCATGGACAATTTGTTATAGATAAGACTTTGGTAATATTTTTCCCCAAACTCTCATAGATGATCTGTTTGTAGAGTTTAACATAATGGTCTTTGTTGAAATAAATATCAGAAACAAGAAATGAAAAAAAAAAGAAATGATATCAGTCTAACGATAATTTTCAAGCTTACAGAATGTATACTGATAACTTTAGTAAATGCACTACTGAACAGTAGACTTCAAAACTTGTTATGTTATGTTATGTTATATTTATATTATGTTAACCTAAATTAACCATTATACAGTGTTAAATCTGTTAAGAGGCCCAATGGTCAAAACAAGTCATATGGCTGATCCAAAATTAAGAAGCAATTAAACTCTGCCTTTAATTAGAGGAATAAAGAAGTCACACAGCAAAGGGATATAGGGAAGGATGAAGAATTGGGGTCATTTCTGCAGTTTTGTAGATAATAGGGCAGGAATAGCCATGAAGTTTTGACTTTCTTCTCTCATCTTCCCTGTTCTACACTAGCTCTATTCTCCAGATTAGCAAAAACATACCAGGGACATTAAATCATCCTGATAGAATTGAAAGAGGGGCAGTGAACTAATTGTTGTATTTTTAAAATAGGTGATTCTACATAAATAGGATGTCTTGTTAAAATATATCTGAAAAAGTTTAGTAAAGTGCAATTTTTAAGTGAAATATACATCTGGAAATTTGAGTTCTATCTCTGTGTCTATCAGTCAATTGATCCTTGACAGTGCAAGAGTCTCCCTCTAACCTTTGCTCTACTCTTTCTTAGTCCCTTTACTGCCCAAGTGTACAACAGAGATGCAGACGGAGTTGGTTGCAGAGTGGGCTAGAGAGAAAGAGAATAAAGGCAAGGTGATAGGTAGATAAGAGGACAGATGGGAAGGAAAGAAAGAGAGACCCATGGCAAGCCAAGAAGGAAAAGTGCAGATAAGCTTTGATCCTCATGATTTTATCACTTCAGTTCCCAAGATTATTGAAAATAATGCTATCCTGGACATTTGTCATGAGAATCCATAATAGTTAAATAAGAAAGAGAAAGCCTGTGGGGACAAAGTCGTCCACAGGGAGCCAGAGGAGAAATGTCCATTCATCTTGCACTCCAGTCACTATTTGGCCCTGGCCCTCTAAAAATGACAGATCTAAACATGTTGATTAACCCCACTCAAGAAATGAAATGCTGGACCAACAGCATCTGTGTCAGGTAGGAGCCTGTTAGAAATTCAGAAGCTCGGATTCCATCCCATACCTACTGGATCAGAATCTACATTTTAAGCAGCTGAAGTTTGAGAATCCCTGGTCAAATGCCCAGTGAAATCCCTTTTCCATATGTACTCCCAGAAGCTAAACAGGCTGGTGTGCAGAGATTTATATTTTCTTATAATACAATCCTTGTCTCAACTTATTAAGGCTCAGTAAACTCATGAATATTTGCTTCAGGCCAGGATGGGCCTTCTATAAACCCCACATTGTCCACTAGCTAAAGCCTGAGGTCTAAAGCTGTATATGCCCATGCCACAAAGCCTCTGCATGTCCTTTTGTTTCACAAAATTTACTTAGTCTGATTATCAAGGTTCATAAGGTTTAAAAGAATCACATGTAGGGTTTTATTTTTCTTAATATAACATAAAATGTACAGTTCCGTGGCATTTAGTCTGTTCACAATGCTCTGCAACCATCACCTCCATACAGTCCCAAAACATTTTCATAACGGCCAGAAGAAGCCTCAGATGCACTTGACCAGTCACTCCCTATTCTCCCCTTTCTCCAGCTCCCCCTGGCAACTATTAATCTCCTCTCTAACTCTCGGGATTCACATATTCTGGATATTTCACAAAGATGAAATTGTATCCTGCTCTTTTGTATCTGGCTCCCCCCACACTGGGTAGTTTTTTTGTGGTTCATCCATATTATAGAGCATTTATCAACAGTTCCCTCTTTCTATGGCTGAGTGACATTCCGTTGTATGGATATCCCACATCTGTTTATCCATTCATCAGTTATTGGACTTTTAGGTTGTTTCTACTTTGGGGCTACTATGAATAATATTCCTATGGAATTTGTGTATAATTTTTTGATTAAATACCCATTTCTAGTTCTTTTGGGTGTATACCAAGGAGTGGAATTACTCTGTCATATGGTAATTCTATGTTTAACTTTTTGAGGAACTGCCAAAATGTTTCCCACAGTGACTGCACCCTTTCACATTCTCACTTGCCATGTAATTTTTCCATACCCTCATTAACATTTACTTTCTTCCAATTCTAAAAAAATTATAGCCATCCTAATAGTGTGAAGTGGTATCTTGTGGTTTTAATTTGAATTTTCCTAATGGCTAACAATGTTGAATATTTTTTCACGTGTTTATTGGCTACTTGACTATCTTCTCTGAAAATGTGTCTCATCAAGTCTTTGGCCCATTTTTTTAATTGAAATATAATTGACATAAAACATATCAATTCCAAATGTACAATGTAACAATTCAGTATTTGTATATATTATTGCGAAATGATCCTCACAATAAGTCTAGTTAACCCCCATCACCACCCAGAGTTACAAACTGTTTTCTTGTGATGGGAACTTTTAAGATGTCCTCTCTTAGCAACTTTCAAATATACAATATGGTATTATTTACTATAGTCACCAAGTTGTACATGACATTAGCCCATTGTTTTAAAGTGGGCACTTGGGGATCCCTGGGTGGCGCAGCGGTTTGGCGCCTGCCTTTGGCCCAGGGCGCGATCCTGGAGACCCGGGATCGAATCCCACATCGGGCTCCCGGTGCATGGAGCCTGCTTCTCCATCTGCCTATGTCTCTGCCTCTCTCTCCTTCTCTCTCTGTGACTGTCATAAATAAATAAAAAAAAAAAAATTAAAGTGGGCACTTTGTCCTTTTGTTGTTGGCCTCAGTTTGCACACTCCTTTTCTAAAACTGATGTCAGGACCACCTGTGAGGTAGATGTCAGAGGAAGGCAGATCTGTCTTGTTGGCCAAGTAGCCATAACGGAGGCTAGAGCTGAAGTGTGAGAGTGAAGTGGAGTGACTCCCTTCCCTCCTTTCCAGTCCAGATCCTGCACCAGCTCATCCAACATGTATGGGTTGGTAGGGTGAAATTTTTATTCAGGATTACTGCCTCATAGTGTTTTAAATGGAGTGAGGAGAAAGATATCTTACTTTCAGATTTTAAAATGGTTAGCTCCTGGACGCCTGGGTGCCTCAGTGGTTGAGTGTCTGTCTGCCTTTGGCTCAGGTGTGATCCCAGGGTCCTGAGATCAAGTCCCGCATCTGGCTCCCACAGGAAACCTACTTCTCCCTCTGCCTGTGTCTCTGCCTCCCTCTTTGTGTCTCTCATGAATAAAGACATAAAATCTTTTAAAAAATTAAAAAATAAAATGGTTAGCTCCAGCCGCAAGATAAATATGGATCAATGGCTTTGATAACGTAATACATCTCACTTCTATGGAGAGGAATGAAGCATGGGTTAAGAGACCATAATACATTAATACGGAAAATTATTCCTCTTGGGAACCAGAAAGTGGGGAAAAATCAACTCCCTATTTGAACCATCAGAATAAAAGCATTTTAATCTTAAAATCGCTCCTTCATTTTAATCTTAAAATCGCTTCTTTATTTTAATGATGTAAAATTGGCATTTATTAAATATCAAGCTGAGGTTTCCCACAGTCCCTCTCATTTTGTGTTTTAGGTTGCAGTCTCAAAATGAATAAGACATTGACTATCAGATTCAACATTTTTTAAAAGATTTTATTTATTTATTCATGAGAGACACAGAGAGAGAAGCAGGCTCCACTCAGGGAGTCTGCCACGGGACTCAATCCTGGATCCCCAGGATCAGGCGCTGGGCTGAAGGCGGTGCTAAACCACTGAGCCCCCCGGGCTGCCCAGATTTGACATTTCTAAGAGCACTATAGGAGTAAGAGTGAAGGGACTAAAGACAAAAACGGATCACAATAAAAAAAAAAAATGTTTACAGTGTCTTTGGTTTTGTGTTCTCAAATTCTTTTTTATTTTTAGTTTTCTTGTTTATTTCATCAATCAAAATAAATTATGTGTTCCTGGAAGCATATGATAGTCTTGATTACCTCATTAAAGGAAGTGAAGCAGAGACATTTCATGGTTGAAGTAATTCCTTTGGAGCACATTATTTGAAGTACTAGACAGTATGTGGGAAAGAACACCGCCTGACATGCTTTCGGGAGCCTCCAGTGAGCCAGCCGTTATGGTGCAGTGGGCAGCACACAGCATGAGCAATGGTTCTTGATGTGATGATTCCTCTACCTCTTGACTTCCCTAACACTTGTAGTAGCTTCCCTGCTCTTCCTACCCGAAGGGTTTTCTATAGCCTTTTAGTCCCTAATTCTCTGTTATATCACTTCTGGTGTTGAATACTTGGGGTGGTTTCTGCTCTTCTTACTGCTCCCTGCCTCAGGCAATATTTGCTGCCAGAAGAAGTTCTGGGCCCTTCAGAAACCTTCTATGACTACCCAAGGCTATCTTCTCCCTCACAGCCCCAAAGCCACTGTTTACTAAAACAAATCCAAATTATATCCTTCTGCTTATAATTACAGCACAAATTTAATTATAGTGCTACTTGAATTTATAGTCTGAGAAGATCTTTTTTATGAAAGTCAGGACATGGTTGGAGAGAGTGTGGGTTCTAAAGAACCAGACCTGAGAAATATGGGTAGGTTCAGATTAATCTGCTGATTTTTATCCTTTAAATTCCACTGTGGCTGCCCCAGAGAAAGAGCATGACTTTCTTAACCTCAGGCTGTTAGATTTCCTTTCTTGGAAATCCTTCATTCTCTTTATTTGAGGTATTTTTCTTATCGCTCAAAATGTGTTCTCTGCACTTTTTTTTAATATGATTTTTATTTATTTATTTATTTATTTATTTGAGAGAGAGAGAGAGAGAGAGAGAGCATGAGTAGGCAAAGGGACAGAGAGAGAAGCAGGCTCTCCACCCAGCAGAGAGCCAGACTCGGGGCTAGATCCCAAGTCTCTGGGATCATGATCTGAGCCAAAGGCAGATGCTTAACCAACTGAGCCACCCAGATTCCCCTCTACACTTCTTAATAGCTCTAGGTCTGTAACTAGAGTTAGACTCCTACATGCTCTATGTGAACAATTAAAAAGTATGGAAAAGGGAAAGGAAAAGATAGCATAAAGACCAAAATAATCACAATATTTTCCAATGTATTTCAGCACAAACCTGGAGAATATTTGTGGGAATGGATTCTATCAGTGTTAAACTGGGAAGGAACTAGCCTAGCACTCTGTCAGTTGGAATTTTTTGATGGCATATTTATCAGAGAGTATTTAATGTGCTAGCTCAAGCACTAGGAGTCATTTTCATAGTTGGTTGTCTGATGGAAATCTGGACTCAATGTTGTTGTGTATTTAATGAACTTTAGATTCCAGGACTTCCTTTGTAGAACTCAAAGAAGAATCTAAAAAATAAGGAAATGGAAATGTTGGAATAGCTCTGTTATGTGTAGCTCACTCAACCAGCCCCTACTACACACCCTGAAGAATCCCAAAGGACGCTCCTTTGCGGCACTGACATATATTGGTGAGGGGAGCTCCAGTTTCCTTGAAGAGCTCTAATGTGTTTTTTTGCAGGCCAGAAATGATGTCAAACATTTTACCATAAAACACACTCTTTGATTTTACTGGGGAGGGAGTAGGATCTGAGAATGCTAGAGACCAAGTAACAGCACTTAATTTCTGTACGAGGTGGGCACGGATTCTGTAATAAGCAGGAAAGTCGGAGCAGTAATGAGAATGAAGTAACTTGTAGAGATCTTTAGACGCAGCTAATCGGTGATGCCAATTAGACAGATGGGCAGCCTACAGAAGTCTCACTTGATCTCTACAATTACAACAAACACAAACACACAGAGCTCTAGGTTTCTAAAGACATGTGGTGCCAAAACATCTTCTCTGTCAATGCCCAGACCTGACCCAGTCCACAGATTCAAGTTCATTTGAGTTGAGTAGTGGATGAATAACACTGAGGACCAGGCAAAAGCACCTCAAGTATGAGCTCTAATTTCCCTGAAAGAGACCTAAAGCCATTTTAGGAGGCACTAGGGGGAGATAAACACTGAATGCTGGCTCTGAGGTAAAGTTAATATCTGAGTGTCCAAAATGTCATGGCACACCATCATAAGAGAGGTTCATAGGTCAGGTGATAAATGAATATATTACCCAAGTCAGTTTCACTGTAGGTCCATTTGGTCTGAGAATCAACCCTCTGCTAATAAATGAATTTGCAGTTGGCATAGGCTTACCCTAAAACTTGCAAAAACCTGCTTTGGCTCACTGAAACTAGCGTATAGGTGACTGAAGTAGGAAGGGTTAAGAGGAAACTCTGGTATAGATCTTCCTTTTCAAATCACAAATAAAAAACAATACTTGCCTACCTGACATAATAGTGAATATCATGGTACCCACCCAAGACTAGAAGGTCACAGGAGTAGTGATTCTGGTTGAATCTTCATTTAACTCACGTATTTAGCCTGCGTGGAAGACAGACTTATCTAAAAAAATACAAATAAATAACAGTGGCTTATTGTAGCCATATCAGAGGGTGTCTCCAATTGCAGCTTCTGTTTCAGATACGATCTCATTACAGAAATAAGTCCACAGAGCTTATGGAGCATTTTTGAAGCTGCTGAGCATTAAAAAAAAAAAAAAAAAAAAAAAAAAACTTTTTAAAAATATATGTTGATTAGCAAAAACCATTGGGAACAGTTTATTTTCACATGGCAGAGAGAACACTATACCTTCTCTTTTATAACTTAAGGATATATGTTCTATCTCTGTCATACTCTAATGCTCAAGATAATTGACAGGTCCACCTTCATACAGATTACCCCACTATTGTCCACCATATTGATAAATTCATGCTGTTTGGACGTTGTGAAGAGGAAATGTCAAATACCCTAGATGTCATGGTTAACACACATGCATACAAGAAGATAAATGTTATATCTCTGTGAATATTCCCCATCTCAAGAAAATGTCTAGAGGCCAAGTATGCTGGACATATTGAGATGTTATTTTCCAACATAAAGACATGTTTCTGGATCTTATACCCTTTACCACACACACACACACACACACACACACAAATAAAAAAATATAAATAAATAAATAAATAAATAAATAAATAAATAAATAAATATAAAAAAATAAAAGGCTGTATTTTGGAAGGAACATGTAAAGCAAGTGAGTTTTCTGCTCCAATCTGAGGCAAGTAGATAGGTTATATGGAGCTTCTGGTAAGTCTTGATAAAGATTCATGGCACAGACCCAATAGCCATGCTTACTTCTACAGATAATCTCTTTTTGAGAAAGAGCCACTGGCTTGGCTCCTGATAGAAACCGATCATCTTATATGACATGTATTGTTGAAACTGCCAAGTTGTGAAGTTGAAGATATATAACAACACCTAATTATCAAGTGGAAGCAGGCCATACAAGATTGGGCTCAGGTAAGTCCTGAAAGCAAAAGTCAAGTTACACGAGCAGGAGCTTCATACTTTTGAGGCATCTACTCCAACAGTATTTCATCTCCTCCTCAACCTAAACAAAGACCTACTTTGGGAATTCCCTACAACTGGTTATTGAGAGAGAAAAAACAAAAAAGATTAAAAGATTAATGAATGCTTCCCCAAAGAGATAAAACAATGATCTCATTTAAAAATTGAGACTTTGACCTGGGTGTTTTGAACTTCCTTTACTACTACTAGAGTAATTTATCTCAATTAAGAAGCAACTGGATTGTGTCTATACATACAATAGGGACAGGAGGAGTTTATCTGGAAGATATAGTATGTATTATATAACATAATATGTGATAGAATATGTAATATAAAACTGAAAGATATGTCACATATAAATATATATACACAGCTCCATCATTGACTCTAGCATTAGGATAAATGTGTTACATATTATCTTTATTAATCTTCTCAACAGCAAAGATAAGTATTCCCATTTTTTTTTTCTGTTTTGCAGAGGAGGGCACTGTAGAAAGGTTGACTAATTTGCCGAAAGTCACAAAGCTATTACGTGGAAGAGCCAGGATTTTAACACAGAGTTCTCATCCTAATGCCCAAATTTAATTGACAAATTAAAATAGACAAAATGCCACTATGCAAGATACATGAACACAGTGCAAAATTGCAAAATCTATTTTCGACATTTACACTGAAATTGAAGATGTAAAGAAAGGCAAACACATGAAACAAATGTTTAACTAAAAAATTATAAAAAGAAAAAAACGAAGAATACAGAAGATTTAAATTTAATAAGCAAATAGAGGAAATTAATGAATAAGGACACAAAAATGGTACATAACTCTAAGAGCTGCTCATATAAATGAATAAAATTTGATAGGTTTATATCTAGTTTCAATAGGCATCGAGAAAATATATGAGACCTGCCAACTGACTTACAGCAAAGGGTTGATAAACAGAGCCAGAGGTGCAAGTGTGGTATGTACATTATTCCTATTAATTAATCAAGAGTCTTGCCCCCACTGAACTGACTTCCAACCTTGCCTATTCCTTTGTTTCTGATCTTTTCCTTTCTAAAATATATTTTGATTTATTTATTCGAAATTTATTTTTCTCTATTTATCTTCCATTTATACACGTTCAAGAATAAGACTATTCTAAACTTAAAGGGAACATCAGCAATTAGTGACATCTCTGAATCATAAACATCCAATTTAATCTTGTAAAATATCTTGGGCCAATAAGAAAAAGCCAGAATAGAAGAAGATAAGCAGAGGTGAGTTCATAGACTTATTCTAACACACATGCATGCAACTGTAGAAACAGGGTCTTCTGTGCTGTTTTTGAGTATCACCTTTGCATAGACTTTTAATATATTACAAAATTGTCCAAGTTTGCACTCTTTGGGGAGCATAGTAAGAAAAGTTATAAAATACTCTTTGCTGAAAGAGATATGGAATAAGAATTACTGAAAGAAGTTATAGTAGCTGATTCAAGAAACAATCTGTTCTTCAGGACAAAAACATAGCACCATTACTATCATTACCAGAATCTAAAAGTAGCTGAATTCTCTTATATTCATTCCACTGCCCTTGGACAAGATTCTTTTTAAAATATTTTATTTATTTATTCATGAGAGACACACACACAGAGAGAAGCAGAGACACAGACAGAGGGAGAAACAGGCTCCTTGCAGGCAGCCCGATGTGGGACTCGATTCCAGGACTCCAGGATCAAGCCCTGGGCTGAAGGCAGGTGCTAAACCGCTGAGTCACCCAGGCGTCTCTGAAAAGACTATTAAACAAATTTCATCCCTTTCCACTAAAAAACGTAAAAACTGAAATAAATGCAACCCTTATCTGAAGTAACACTTAACTAAAAAGACATACAATTAATTATATAAGATTTATATCACCTCCACACACACAGAGCACACAATAACCCTAACTTTCCATCCATGAAAATTATATATAAGAATTCTTTTACTTTATTCTATAAATGCCCACATATAATAGAGCTTAAATGATGGAATCTCTCTATTTTAAGATCTGGACAGTAGAGAGTAATTATCACATTGTATTTGGTTAATAATGAAAGTTTTTGTGGGGGAAGTAAATGTGGGAAAGAGTTTTGAATGATGGTAGGTGGGAGGATTGGAAGAAATGACGTTTCTATTTAAAAGATGCTTCCAAAACACAGTGTGTGCGTGCGTGTGTGTGCATGTGTGTGTGTGTGTGTGTAATATAAAACAGGTTTGTCTGAACAGAGTGGGGCGGCGGGCTTGGGAGCAGGTGTGCAGTCCTAGAATTCTGTATTTCTCTGACTCTTGTTCACATGTTTTGATGCTATTAATTGTATCAACTGCTGCAAGATAGGTTACTCAGTGTGCTTAGTCCATTTCCAATTGTAAAGCTGTCGTACAAGTTGGAATTGTCTTCCAGTAGTGGTAGACAAATTAAATATTATGGTTTTAGAGAAGCTGGTTTTCTGGTTGTGTGAGAATAGGAAATTCTTATCTTTCTCTTCCCATTCTCTTTCCTAAAAGACAGACTATATTCAACATTTCAGGGACTGTCAAGATTTTTGCCATAGATAGTGGTAAAAAATATATTTTATCCTGCCACTTCACCATAAGTGTATATATAATATAAATGTGCATTTCTATATCATACATGTCTGTATATTGTGTAATATAAATATTTGTTCTATATTTTCCATATATAGCATAATCATTATATATGGGGGAATATAGGTTTTCTGAAATAGCCCATACTTCTCCAATTTGTAATGTCTGTGTTTTTTTGTACTATTCCAGTCCAGTTTATGCCAGGAATTTCCTTTGAATCTTGATTACAATCAAATTAATGTGATGACTCACTAGTGGGTCACACTCACAGTTTGGAAAATGCAGCCCCTCCTCACACGCAGTCACGGATGTGTTGAAAGCCGTTTCTAGTCCCTCCCCTCCCCTATCCCTGTACTTCTTTTCTCCATCTTCTGTGTAGCACTCCCTGGTTTTCATACTCTTCCCTCTATGTATATTCCTATCCCCTCCATTTTAGAAATGGACTAGACATAACTAATTTCCAACTGGTTTGCTGAACAGGTGAGGCAATTACTTATTCCTGTTTCTTGTTTCCTGTGCATGATCTCACCACTCTGTTGATTCTACTAGTTCTCTCTTCCGGAAAGCAGAAGCAGCAACCGCCCTGTGGTCCTCCTTGCATGCCCACCAACTCTATTCACACTGCAAGTGGTAAAAAAAAAAAAAAAAAAAAAACAAAAACAAAAAAAACCCCCAAAAAACAAAAAACGCTTTTTTTTTTAAGGATTCCTATATCCCCCCCCTTTTAAAATCTAGCCTTCTATTGACATGGATATGGGAAATATGGCTGAGATTTTGTTAGGATCACTATGGCGAGAGAGGTGTGATAGAAATAGGGCAAAATCTAACTCCAAAAAAATAAAAGCAATACCCAAAGTGACAAAAGCTCTTTATTCAACAATAGTTTGAATCCTATTCAAAAGCTATGAAAGTCTGTGTGTGTGTTTTTATGTGTTTGCACAACAAAAGTCTAACCATAAAATCAAACAGAAATAAATATTTCCCTCCCTATGTTTGTCTATTTTTTCTTAAATTCCACATATGAATGAAATCATATATATACATGATTATATATCATATATATGTGTGTGTGTGTATATATATATATATATATATATATATATATATTCTTTATCCATTCATCAATCAATGGACATTTGGGTTCTTGCCATAGTTTGACTATTGTTGATAATGCTGCTATGAGCATTAGGGTGCACGCATCCTTTCAAACCAGTATTTTTGTATCTTTTTGGTAAATACCTAATAGTGCAATTGCTGGGTCATAGGGTCATTCTATTTTTAACTTTTTGAGGAACCTCTATAGTGTTTTCCACAGTGGCTGCACTACTTTGTATTACCACCAACAGTATAAAAGAGTTCCCCTTTCTCTGCATCCTCACCAAAATCTGTTGTTGCCTATATTATTAACTTTAGCCATTCTGCTGGTGTGAGGTGATATTTCATTGCAGTTTTGATTTGTATTTCCCTGATGATGAGTGATGATGAGCATCTTTTCATATGTCTGTTGCCCATCTGGATGTCTTCTTTGGAAAAATGTCTATCTGTGTCTTCTGCCCATTTTTTAACTGGATTATTTGGGTTTTGGGTGTTGAGTTTGATCAGTTATTATTATTTTTTTTTAGATTTTATTTGTTTATTTGATGGAGAGAGAGAGAGAAAGAGAAAATGAGCAAGGGGGAGGGGCAGAAGGAGAGGGAGAAGCAGATTTCCCGCTGAACAGGGAGCCCAATGAGAGGCTCAATCCCAGGACCCTGAGATTATGACCTGCGCGGAAGGCAGAGGTTTAACCAACTGAGCCACCCATGTGACCCTAGTTTGATAAATTATTTACAGATTTTGGTACTAACCGTTTATCAGGTATGTCATTTGCAAATAGCTTCTCCCCTTCCAAAGGTTGCCTTTTAGTTTTGTTGATTGTTTCCTTCCCTGTGCTGAAGCCTCTTATCTTGATGAGGCCCTAATAGTTTATTTTTGCTTCTGTTTTCCATGCCTCAGGAGACAAAGCAGGAAAGACTATCTAATGGAAAAAGGATAGTCTCTTCAACAAATGGTGTTGGGAAAACTGGAAAGCCACATGCAGAAGAATGAAACTGGACCACTCTCTAATACCATAAACAAAAATAAGTTCAAAATCGATGAAAGATCCAAACGTGAGACAGAAAACCATCAAACTCCTAGAGGAAAATGCAGGTAGCAACCTCTTTGACATCAGCCATGGCAACTTCCTACTAGATAGAGTGGAGGAATTTTTAGAAAGGAGAAACAATTCTCAATAAATCACAGCAGAGAGAAATGACAAACGACAGATTATAGTAAATATGTAGTGTATTAATTTCTATTGAGGCTTCATTCAAATAAACATTTCTTGGACATTTATGATTTTCTATACCATGTTTTAGGTTTCAATCATATCACATGACTACTGACCCATTAACAGACTGACATATAAAGAAAAATTATAACTGCAATTGGCAATTGCTACCGCAGGAGGAGAGAACCAAATGAAGGGAGTGTTGATGTTACTATTGCTGCCTTGGGAAGGAGAAAGAAGATTATGTTTCAGAAGTAGATTCCATTTCTCCAGACTATTGCCAAAGGGGAGATAGCAAAATGAACTTGTATTAACTCTGGTTAGAAAGACATCCATGTATGTGGATAAATTAAATGTTCTAGTAACACTTTCAGTAAATATCCTTGCCACATGCCTGGCTTTGTTAAATTTAAAGATAACACAAAAGTGAAAAATTGTATGCTAGATGACAAAATAAGAACTCGAGTTTTCTATACATTGAAAGATTGAGAAGAGATGCCCCGAACCGGACAATGGTATTTAACACATTAAAATACACATCCTACACGGGACACCTGAGTGGCTCAGTGGGTGAGCCTCTGCCTTTGGCTCAGGGCGTGATCCCAGGATCTGGGATCGAGTCCCACATCAGGCTCCTTGGGGGGAACCTGCTTCTCCCTCTGCTTCTCTCTCTCTCTCTCTCTCTGTGTCTCTCATGAAGAAATAAAGTTTTTTTAAAAAATAAAATATACATCCTACAATTAGATTCAAAGACTCTTTTGAATTATATGGCACCTAGAAAATCACAGCAATTGACTGAGTACAAGTCCACAACATGAACCAACAGTGGAACCCATCTCCTAGAAAGATGTTAACATAAGGGTGAGCAGTGTTGAGACCATAAAAAGTAATCATTTCTTTGCACAGATTAAACCACATTTAGGTTATTTTACTTATCTTTAGACACAAATCTTGAAGAACAAAATCAAATTATACTGTCCAGAAAAGAATACTCAGGATGATAATGGGTTTTGGAAACTATGGAAGATAGCAATAAAGGAGAATGGTAAATAGGGAGAGGGATTATGCTAAATCTTTCCAAAATGGAAGTTTTGTCATATAAAAGAAGGATTAGATTTATTCTCCAAAATTCTGCAGAATAGAACTAGAATCAATGTATATAAAGTGGGGTAGCACATTTTGATTAAGCAT
Organism: Nyctereutes procyonoides; assembly: GCF_905146905.1. NCBI lineage: Eukaryota > Metazoa > Chordata > Mammalia > Carnivora > Canidae > Nyctereutes > Nyctereutes procyonoides. The sequence goes on from NW_026575122.1 coordinate 11,240,240, forward strand.
AAAGAATAAAATTGTGATAATTAAAACTGTCCAACAATGGAAAACATACATCGGATATTCCCCTATATCACTGGGAGCATTCCAACACATGTTTTCCCTTAATATTGTCAAAGGCATTCATATACCAAGAATTATGTTATTATTTCTATGGCATTCTTGGATTTTAGTTGTATTCTTTCAGGGTAGCATGGTTTCATTTAGAGAGTAGAGTCCTCTAAGTGAGACATAATGTTCTTGAATTGCTTTGTCTAACAGAAAAGAATCTAAAACATACTCGAATATAAACTTTAAAACTGATATTTGTAAACCAGATGCCAAATTATGTCTCATTACTTCATTGTCTCACTCCATCAAAACAGTGAGATTTCCTTTTTAAAAAGGTGAGTCCAAACTTCCAAAAGACTTAGGTTTTGCAATATTAGCCCTCTCAAAAGAAGAAAGAAGGGAAAAAAGAAGAAAATAAATACAATGTCTGTGCTATCTGTGACTTTCAGATATCACTGATTTTGACCAACTCCTGACGCACACTTCCAAATGTAAAATAAAACAAAAGTAATAAAAACAGAAAAAAAAACAGATTCACTGGCAGCTAATAGGGAAAATCTGTCTTATCTAACAGATATAATATTGGCTGTTTTATTTTATTTTTTTTATATTGGCTGTTTCAAAGGGAAAAATTTGTAGGCTTTAAGTATAGAAAGAAAAGAGATATTGTAATAGATAATGAAAAAAAAAAAAGAAATGTCCATTGGATTTTTATAGAGTACATACTTTATTCTTTCTCCGTAATAGAAAAAGTCAGTTGGCTATAGGCTGTATGGACATGCTGTTTATTTATTTTTCAAAATATTTTATTTATTTATTCATGAAAGACACAGAGAGATAGACGCAGAGACACAGGCAGAGAGAGAAGCAGGCTCCATGCAGGGAGCCTGATGCGGGACTCAATCCCCGGACTCCAGGATCACGCCCCGGGCCAAAGGCAGGTGCTAAACCGCTAAGCCACCCAGGCTGTTTAAACACCTATGCTGTTTAAAACAAAAAGTTGACATCTGGATCCAAGCCAAAGAATAAAAGCATCACCTTACATATTTACTCAGGAATCACAAAAGTTCATTTTAAGGTTAAGAAACCTGCGTAATAGAAGGTTTTTATTAAAGTTTATTCTAAGTTTGGCTATAGTATATGTATATAAAATGCCTAAAATTGAATCCTTGATTGGGCAAATATAGTGCCTTTGAAGTTACATAAACTATTTAATAATGCCTTAACATTCATCATTGCCTGTTTCAAGCATGAAGAGCTTTAATTTATGTTATTTTTAGTTCCTGTGACCTAATGGATCTCCTTAAGAGCACTATATTAAATAATGCCTTCCTAATGCTAGGAATAATACTTATAGAATTCAGGAAATTTGGAATGTTTTATTTTTACCCACAGAAGAATACTTTCCTGTTATATTTTTACATAATTACTTCTTTAACTCATGTTTCCTTTTAAAAACCGAAGAAAATATTTTATATTCATTTTTTATTTGATATGTAGTTTTTCTTATTTTGTGTCAATATATGATTTTTTTAAAGAGACAATTAACCCTGGAGTTACACAGAATTAAATGAGAAGAAAAGTTTAGCAAAAAAGTTGCAATTTAGTAGTGATCCAAAGGGGCACCTGCACTCCAATGTTTATAGCAGCAATGTCCACAATAGCCAAACTATGGAAAGAGCCCAGATGTCCAGCAATAGATGAACGGATAAAGAAGATGTGGCATATATATATATATATATATACATATCTTCTACATATATGTATATATGTGTGTATATATATATATATATACACACACATAGTAGTACATATATATAATGGACTACTACTCAGTCATCAAAAAAAATGAAATCTTGCTCTTTGCAAAGACATGGATGGAACTAGAGAGTATTATGCCAAGTGAAATAAGTCAGTCATAGAAAGACAATTATCATATGATCTCACTCATATCTGGAGTTTAAGAAACAAAACAGAGGATCATAGGGGAAGAGAAGAAAAATAAAACAAGTTGAAATCAGAGAGGGAGACAAACCGTAACAGACTCTTCATAGGAAACAAACTGAGGGCTTGCTGGAGGGGAGGCCAGTGGGAGGATGGGGTAACTGGGTGATGGATATTAAGGAGGGCACGTGATGTACTGAGCACTGGGTATTATATGGGACTGATGAATCACTGACCTCTACCTCTGAAACCAATGATACATGTTAATAATTGAATTTAAGTAACATTAAAAAATAAATTTAAAAAATTGCATTTTATAAGGGAGCAAAAAAGGTATCTAACTCATGAATAAATTTAGATGAAAACTATTCTTATGTTCTTATATTCACGTGCATATGTTGTAAAAACTTTTCTGGAAGTCATTTTGGCAAAAAATATAAAGCCAGTTAATGTATATATACTTTGAACCAGTGATTCCACCTCTAGGATTTTATTCAAATTAAATAAGTATGCTACAACATTTATTCACGGTCATTCATAAAAATTGGAAACAATCTAAAGAACCATCAATAACAACTTTAGAATACATTACATAACCATAAAGGAATGCACAATTCATATTTTAATTGGCATGAAAAGATATTCAACTGAAAAGACCAGGTGATAGAAGAATACGTGTAACCTGGACATTTTTATGTGAATAGAAAAAGTAGTATAGAAAAGAATGCCAACTATTAACAATGACTTTGGTTGAGTTCAGGAGAGTAGAGAATACTTTGGGATATGAGCACTTACAGGAGTCTTTTTAAAAAATATTTATTAAAAAATATTTTCTTGTCATATTAAATTCCTAACATTCTAATATAAGGAAAAAAGTCGATCATTTACTATTAATGTTTTTGCACAAAAATTTTATGAGTTTTTGTGGAATTATGATTCAGCATTGAGCTTTACGAAATTATTCTAAAAATAGTTTATTTTTCAATGTAATTTTTAATCACTCTAAGCATAGTAAAATATCCCCAAAATATTAATGATTATGTTCCTGTTATACTCCCAGGTGCTAAATCCTTTGCTGCCATCTGTTGGAAGTCGGTTACAAATGCATGTGGAAAAGACTTCTGAAATTAGAAAAACAAGGAAAAATTCCATTCTCACAGAAGTGCAATGCTAAAGCAAAATCAGATTTGCTGCATAGTGTTGAAGAATTTGTTTTATTCATATTATCTACAGCTGGATTCTGGCCTCAGTTTCTTTGAAAATCCTGCAATGGCTGGGCTTTCCTTAATGCTGCATCATAATTCCACGAAAACTCATAAAATTTTTGTGCAAAAACATTAATAGTTTGTCTCTTCTAACTCCAAACCAGATTTGTCTTAAGGGGAAGGTTCACAAAGCAAGAATGTTCCGAGCAATTCCAAAAAGGTAGATGAAAGAGGGAGCTACACTTGGAAGAAATGAAATGTAAAATTATCTTACACAGCGTGGGCTAAGAGATCACAAAAGAAAGAATACGCTAGCTCAACTTCCCAAGTAAGAATAAGGTCACTGTGTATGTGAAAACATTATTAAAATCGAAGATAGCACATCATAAAGTCTGTATAATAAACCAGTCTTGTCTGACTTTTCACCGGCGAAAATAGTCACCTGGTTACCACGTTGAATAATATTTTTTTCAAACTTACCTGAGTCTCAAGATGTTACAGTATACATTCTGGTATAATTGACTAGAAGTGGCCAGCTTCCTTCACTTATCAGAAGCTGGCAAATACTTTTAATCAGTGTATTTGATTGTTGCTGGCTTCCCTCCAGATTCTAAGACTTCCCTTCTATAAGCTCTCGCCCCACAAGTTGGCACCGGTATTGAGAAATGCACTTGTATCTTGAGTGCTTACTCTCTCTCTCTCTCTCTCTCTTCTGACATGTGCATTCAGTGTTCAGTGTATATTTAGTTTTTATCAATTGGCACCTATTGCTTTTTTGTAGTGCACTTCTCAAGATGTTAGACAGGTGCTTTATTTATTCACCCAGGGCTGGCTGTGAGTACAAGATCCTTTGTGTCTCTCTAACTGCCAGTCCCAGGACAATAAACAATTTGTCTGATGAGGGAGGGGGAGGGGAATCTTTTGAAAAAGAGTCACTCCTCAGTTGCTTCTTGACTGGTAATAGATCTCCTCACTCCCCTTGTCACCCAAAAGGCAGCACACTATCACTTTGTTCGATGCTTAAATCCACAGTGAGATGGATTCCATATCCACAGACCATTTCCTCTGCTTAAAATATACTTCTGATCCCTCCAATTTCCTAAACTCACTAATCAAGTCACATTTAGCTTTCTCTGTGAAAACCTTGTCGTGCCTCCAGGAAGACTTCTGTGCTGTCTCCTGAGACCTTCTCTCTCTGTGCTTCTACAGAGAAATTAGCACAATGTATAATCATCGTGTGTTTACCCAACCTTCCAGCTGTCTCTGTTCTATAAGATCCCTAGGCAGAGAACCAGTGTAGTTGATATTTGAACTCCCCAAATCTGATCCAGAATGTTATTGATATGGGTGTATGAAGGAATGAAGGAGTGAAGGCAAGGTTGAGAAATTAAAGGGCATAAACTCAAAAAATATTTGCTAAGCAAATAAGTCTGAGTTCAAATGTATATTTGAAAAAAGAAAAATAAATTTAAAAAAAACCTAAGTTACTAAAATTTTGTGTGTTGTAGTGGTTTTTAATATTTATTTATTTATTTATTTATTTATTTATTTATTTATTTATTTATTTATTTATTTGAGAGAGAGAGCATGCACTAATAGGGGGCAGAGGGAGAGGGAGAAGGGAAGTGGGGCTCGATCTCAGGGCATGGGATCATGGCCTGAGCAGAAGGCAGATATTTAAAAGACTGACCACTCACACAGCCCATGTTTTTACTTTTTTAATTGAATATATGTGGCTTTGTTCTGGAATAGTCTAAAAATTATTTTTCAGGTTAAAATGCTATTCATGATTTCTTTCATTCAACAATTATGTATTTATTACAAACTATGTGTTAGATAAAATCATAGCATTAAATCAGATATTATGTTATTATTGACATATACTGAAGCTACCTGAAAATCTTGATAAAGTGCATAATCTTTTGCTGCTTATGGTAATAGTAGAAAAATACAAAAAATAAAAAATAAAAGAATAGTAGAAAAATACTGTGCTTTAGGTTTTGTGTAGAAATAGAATTGAGTTCAGGTTGTCTTTGTTAACTGTAACTTTGTAAGACATAGCTTGACATCGTTTATTAATTATTTTGTTCTAAGTTGAAAGTAAAAATCTAGTAGGTTCTATAGAAAGGCTCTTATAGGTTTTTTCATTAATGCTTTTTGTGAATTTTATTTTCTTAATATCTAGATGAATAGATGAATCTAAAAGTCATAGCTAGATGAAAACTACATATTAGTTGGATAAAAAATGAACAGAGTCTTTTGAATGAATATAAATATCCAACATGACCAAATTAGGATTTCACATATTAGGATGATGTGGATTCTATCCTCTCACTGTGGGCACAGGTACCACGATGGAATCACATTTGTTTATTAATAACTTACATGAATTAGAAAGTTAACAGTAACTGGTCGGAATGGGGAATCTTTGTCTTATGCAATGACTCACTCAAAACTGTTTGAAAACATCAAAAATAAGCCAATGTTGGTAAACTGACTTTTCCAAACAAGTTGAATATGGTGGACCAAACACAATTCTGAAAAAAATTTGAATTGTAAATGTTGCAAATGTCGCTAAAAGCATAATCCTAACTAAATTTCATATTCATTATGCACATTTAGCTTTCAAGGCGTTCATTTATTAAATCTGTATGTCAGTGTGATTTGTGTACAAATAATTGCTGAATAAGTGAAAAATGAATGAACTTTAGAGATACGGGAAAAAAAAATACCAGGGACAACTTTAATTACTGGTCAATGAATTCACTTGGACAATTTAGCTAGGATTAAATATCTTTTCGATCAGAAACAGTAGAAATCCATGTTATTTTGAAGTCTTTAGAGAAGTGTTCCTGTCTTTTGCTTATTTCGGGATTCCCTTCGCTAATTAAACGACGTTGATTGGCCCTCCGGTCCGGGGACCCTGTTGTTCATTGACTAGTTTGACTCCAACCACAGTATCCTCTTCGTATGCAAAGGAGGAAACTGTGCATTAAAGAAACACCTGGAACAGGCTTCCAGCCGTGTCAGCAGGGGACGACCTCTGCCCAGGTCTTTGTGGCTGAGCAGTCTTGCAGGTATCCGGCCTGCGTCATTTCGCACGGTCACCGCAACCCCGTAAGGTGACTTTGTTTTCCCCGCAGAAGAGGAAACCGCAGCATAATCTGCGTGCATGACGTCACACGGGCATAGCCGCAGGGAGCGCCAGGTCCTCAGCCTGCAGATTCACCCCCGGCTCCTCGGGCGCCTCGGTCACTTCGCCCTCCGCTCCGTACGCGGTTCCGGGCCGCAGGACCCCCCACCGTAGCGGCGGCAAGACGGTGGCCGCGCTCCGGGCTCAAGCAGCAGGTGGAGGTGAGCGGCCCCTCGCAGCGCGGGGCCGCGGGGCCCGTCTCCTGGGCAACAGCCGCCGCGCCGCGGGCGCGAACGCCGCTCAGTCCCCCAAGCCCGGGGTGACGTCACTTCCTCCGTCTGCGCGGTTGCCCCAGCGACGCGTCCTGCGGAAGAGCGCCGTGGGGTCCGCGAGAGCCGCGGCGGAGTCACTTCCTCCCGGAGACGCTGTTGCCCGGCAACCGCCTCCCGAGTCCGCTCTTCGTCCGTCCCCTGCGCTCAGCCCCGGTCGGTCTCCGTCCTCGGGCAGCCCCGGGCCGCGGCGAGAGGCTCCTGCCCAGGCCGCGCCCGCCCCAGGGCCGGCTGCGACTGCGGCTGCGGTGCGTACGGGCAGCGCGGGGCGGGGGCCGGGGAGACGCGGCGTGGACGGCGCTCGGGCCTGCGGGGGCGGGGAGCCGGGCGGCGGGCGGCGGGGGCCTGCGGGGCGGGGGGGAGCCGGGCGGGGGGAGGGTCCCCGGGGCGCTGGGGGCCGGGGAGGGCGGATGGGAGGGTCCCCGGGGTCAGGGAGCCGGGCGGGGGGCGGCGGGGCCTGGGCGCCACCGGGCGGGGGGAGGGTCCCCGGGGCTGGAGGGTCCCCGGGCGCGGGGAGCGGGGCGGCGGGGGGCCCAGGCCTCGGCTCCCGGCAGGAGCAAGGTGCGGGCCGCCTGGTGCGGTGACCTGACGGCTCCGCGGCCGCCCGCCCGGGCCCCCGCAGGTGGGCACCGCAGCTTGTGGGGGCGTCGTCGGCCCCCCCCCCCGCTCGGCCCCCCCCCCGCTCGGCCCCCCCCCCGCTCGGCCCCGGCTCGGCCCCCGGCTCGGCCCCCGGCTCGGCCGGTGGGGGCCGGTCCCCGTGGCAGGCCTGTCACGGCGGCTCCGTTCCGTGGGCCTGGGTTTAGGCTGTGAACGGAGGAGAGGTGAAGAATAAAGGTGTTGCATTTTAATCGGCAACATTTTATTAAGCTGTTGCGGACATTTCTTGGCTCATCTTTAAAATAATCGCAAAACTCTCAGGATGACTTAACTCGGACTTCTCTCGTTTTGATGACAGACTCGTGAGAATTTTATGTTTCTTTAGGGGAACTCTGCATATTGAGGTGAATATGTAGTGCGGTGTTCATAAATGTTTTTCTTAATTGTTTTTGTTTGTTTGTTTGCTCTTTTTGTGTGTGTGTGTGTGCTAAAGGGTAGTAATAGAAATTCTCCAATATGCAAAAAAAAAAAAAAAACAAAAAAAAAACCTCTCATTTGTTTTTTTATATATTTCAGATCCGGTCAGAGTTTGAATCTCTTAGCTGTTTTATAAAGCTAAAAAGTAAGAAGCAAAACAAAAACCGAAAAGACACTATGTCTGATGAAGTTTTTAGCACAATTTTAGCTTATACAAAGAGTCCAAAAGTCACCAAAAGGACTACTTTCCAGGTAAAGTGTTTCAAGACATTTTTATTTTGAGTGATTCTACAAGATAAGCACTGTGTTAGGAATGTTGGGCTTGAAATGATTCTAGGGAACGGCTCTGTATAATACAGGAATAACGAATCTTGCATTATTTTGGAAGTTTTGCAGATGATCCCATTTGGGCTCAAGTATTACCAGCTCTTCTCTGTGGCTTTCAGACCACTAACCTAGCTTCAGTACTAGGTTTTTACTAAGTTAAAAGTTTAAATCACCTAGCAACTTTAGCAACTTTAAATTTACATATTTTTAAGGTTTTTTTTTTTTTTCTGTTGTAATATAATAACAGTTCAGTTTTCTCAGTTCAGGTCACTACAATTTTAAACTCAGCCTCTAAGTTTGCAGTGTTGATTACCTTTATTACTGCAATGTGCTAAAACAAAAGATCTTAAAACTGGCAGTTTCTTCCAAAGTGCAGCTCATAATAAATCTGTCTAAATGGAGTCCTGTTTCTTATTCTCCTGCCCTAAATACACCCTGTAATTAATTTCTTTGCCATTGCCTGTCTCTTTCAATTTAACTGTAAGCTCCATAAGGAGAAGGATCTTGTCTGTGATGTTACACATTGAATCTGAGGGCTTGGGTGCATGGCATAAGGTAGGCTTTCATTGAATATTTGTTATATGAATGAAACCTGAGTTTGAAAGCAATTATTAATCCAGCATTGTTTGTTTAAAGAATTAATTCTAGATAGGAGTCTTCAGTGTTTGGGTGGAAATTGATCTTCATTATCTCCTTTCAGGATGAGCTAATAAAAGCAATTACAGCTCGCTCAGCCAGGCAAAGGAGTTCTGAATACTCAGATGACTTTGACAGTGATGAAATTGGTATGTGTGAATATGGAAAAGTAAAAACATTTTCTCTTTTTGCTTCCTTAGTTGCATTTAGCCCATCCCTTCAAAAACAATCACTTATGTTAAAATAATACCTATAAACAAACTGGTTTTAAATTTCCAATTTTTTAATGAGTAAAAAGCCACTCGTAATCTTCAAGAAGTTGTATAATTGTCTTTGTTTATTTCTGAACGTGTATACAGAAAATATAAATTAATTGATATCAGGTTTGCAGTAAAAGGATGCCTGTCGGTTGTAAGCCATGTTGGACACAATGTCAATGAGACCCTATAGTGAATTGGAAACTAGGGCCCATAGAACTAAACTTTGGTGCATGTCAGAATCACTTTTGTAGTGCTTTTTGTAAATCAATTTTTTTTGGCTGTTGTAATACGGGCTCAGTTTTAAAAGCCTGGTGTATCAGTGCTGGTATGACTTAATCTGGTCTCTCTTGATTATGTAAGAGTATTCACCAGTTTCAGATGTAAGTACACAGAATTCTAAACTTGAAATTCAATGTTTTATACTTTAATATTCAGTGAGTAACTTTTAATGTTCTCTGTAAAAATAATCAGAACAATAGTTAAAACATTGCTGTATTGTTAAGTTAGCATTCTTTATTCTTCTCACAGTAAAATCGAATACTCTGGTATGGATGAAATTGTAGTTGTGAAATTTTTATGGAAAAAACATAATTAGCAAATAACTAGTAAAATTCCTCCACTTACCAGTGTTTCTTTTTATTTTATATGGTGAAGTCATCTGGAAATAAAAGCTCTATAGTCCAAAACCTAATTTAAATATCCTATGTCATTGTTATTTTGAGGAACCTTTGGATGACTTCTCAGAGAAAGCAGAGGGTTTGGCACACTCAATAAATATGTCTTGAAAAAAATTTATGAAATTGAAATTTTTATTTCATAAATACCAGTGAAAACTGCCTAAGTTAGCCGTGTTTTAGAGCTGCAGATCTATTTGTAAAACAGACTTGCATCCATTCATGGTTGTAAATTCATTTCTAGTCTCTTAAGGTAATCTTTTTGATTCATATAACTTTCACAACTTTAAAAGAGACTATTGAAAACATTTTTTCTCTTCCATTTTTCAGTTTCCTTAGGTGATTTTTCGGACACCTCAGTAGATGAAAATTCAAATAAGAAAAAAATGAATGATTTCCATATATCAGATGATGACGAAAATAATTCTCCAAAACTGTCTTTTATGAAAACCAAGAAATCAAACAGTGACATAATGAAAGATGAGCCAGTATTCTCCACCAAAAACGATGAGGAAATGGCACCTGACGGTTGTGGAAACATGGTTGGAACTCCTTTATCTGAATCTCAAAATAATGACCAAGAAATTGAAAAAGACAAAATTAGGATGAAACCTAAGCCCAGAATTCTTCCTGTCAAAAGCATGTCTTCAGGTAATTCACGTTAGTATAATTGCATTTCTTTGAAACTTATTTATCTATTTATTTTAAGATTTTAGTTATTTATTTGAGAGAGTGCAAGCATACGAGTGGGGGCAGGGGCAGAAGCAGAGGGCGAAGCAGGCTCCCCGCTGAACAGGGAGCCTGATACAGGGCTGGATCCCAGCACCCTGAGATCATTATCTGAGCCAAAGGCAGACACCTACTCAACTGAGGCACCCAGATGCCTATTGAAAACTTATTTTAAGATAATCATGAAATATCTTTATATGATAGCTAGTAAATATTTTTAAAATAGACTTTTTAATTTTAGAGTTATAAGTCAAAATAATGGAACCATAGAGAAAACTCATAGTTCTGATGTCCAGTTGCATGTCAGTCTTGCATCTATACTGGTTCCTGATAGAAGGCCAGAGTGCCTTGTCCAGTCCAGTCTTGCAAGGCCTTTGGGCTTCAGTTTTGTTTTTAAGGATGGGACTGCAATGCAGTCCTTTCTAATCCATCTTACACTCCAGTAATTAGAGTAACAGCAGCATTGGAACATGTCCTTCAGACAATCATTTCCATGTCGTCATTTGCCAGAAAATTTTTTTTTTTTTTTTATATTTGAGTATGTGAAGGGAGAGAGTTTCATTGTTGGTGCTGTTATCTAAGCCTCCAACTTTTCTTAAGAGAATCTCCATTTAGTTTCTCTGTTCCCTGGGAAAATCTACTGAAACCGTTTTCTGATGGAAGCTCCTGGTGTGATTGGGAGTACAGTGGTTTCTCCACAATTCTGAGCTCTAGGCACAGTGGTGCAAAGATGGAGTGAAGCAGGAACCAGCCTCTCTGAGGTCCCATGGGCCACCACACAGAAACACAGCCATAGAGGTTTAAGGGTTTGGTGTCTTCCAGTCATTATTCCTGTATTATAGAAAAAATATTACAAAAATAAAATCATAAAAATCTCTTTCCTTTATGTCATCATTAAATACTCTACTGGTAAATATTACATACTTCACATACTAGATATCACTGGTAACGTCAGATAGAACATTATTTCACACGTATGTTAGGGAACCAGTCTTTCCCCAATAATCTCATTAACTTTCAAACACGAACAGAGCAGGGACCACTAGGAAAAAAGCCACTGTATGTTAATTATATGTGACCTTGGCAAACAGGGTAAGCTTTATTGTCATGAGGAGGAGGATACAACCTGCTCTTCTTATTCTACAGAATTGTTTTCAGAATCTATTGAAGTGTATCTCAGAAACTATACAGTTCTACCAAAAATATAAGCATGAGACATAATGAAACAGAATTAAGTTGCTAAAGTGAACCTTCCCAGCGTGCTGAATAGGATCTGAGATGGAGAGAACGGGAACATAGTGGAACTTGGTGAATAATCCAGTAGTTCACCATTTCCCTAAGTACAGAATTCGGGGTTCAGCAGTTGGCTCATTGGTATTATTGGAAAAATACAGAATCATAGAAATTTTAAAGTAATTTCCTTATGAGAAAACTTCTTGGAGCCATTATTAAAGAAAAATGAATGAAGAGGGGCACCGGGGTGGCTCAGTGGTTGACTCTTTGCCTTTGGCTCAGGTGGTGATCCCGGGATGGATCCCCGGATCGAGTCCCACATCAGGCTCCCTGCATGGAGCCTGCTTCTCCCTCTGCTTATGTCTCTGCCTCTCTCTTTGTGTCTCTCATGAATAAATATATAAGATCTTTAAAAAAAAAAAAAGGAAATATGAATGAGGAATCTTCAAGAAGGATATAGCAGACAATGTTTCCTCATCCCCATGAATTCAGAAATCTTATTTTTGTGTATTATATCTATCCTGTTTGTCTCGATTCTGAAAAACTTTTCGTAAGAAAATCTTACATTAAGAAAATGTATTCATACAGAAGCTAAAATTTGGTCTGATATGGGCAGAAGTATATAATTAGAATTAGAGCTTTATGGTAGATAATCATCAATAATCCACCTATTTAATACCTTTTTTTTAAAAAGCTGTGACCGGGCAGCCCGGGTGGCTTAGCAGTTTAGCGCCGCCTTCAGCCCAGGGCCTGATCCTGGGGTCCCAGGATCGAGTCCCACATCAGGCTCCCTGCATGGAGCCTGCTTCTCCCTCTGCCTGTGTCTCTGCCTCTCTCTCTCATGAATGAATAAAATCTTTAAAAATAAATAAAAATAAATAAAAATGAAAAGCTGTGACAAATTAAAATGAACAGAGAAATACTGTCCTTAAACCACAAGATGGCACCAGGATTCTAAATACTATACCCAAATGTGCAATACTATATTTCTAAAGTCATAAGCATTTACCATTCACTATATGTTAAATAAAAATAATTACTAAACACAGGTAATCATTTACATTTAGTTATAAAAGAAAGCATTTTGAAAATGTATAGATTTCTATTCTTTTGGAAAACTTGACAATACTTCTGGAAGTGGAATTTTCACATAAAATATGTTAAAGGCATTATTCCTAGGCTCTTCAGACTGAAGAAAAAAATTGAGGCTGGTGATTAGTGCCTGGCATATACAATTTAACAGATATTTTAATGTATAAATGAATAAATGAATGATTCATTCATGAAAGAAGGAGTGTGATTCACAAGCTAAGCTTTATCCTTCCCTAAATTTTTAGACATTTTCTTTTTCCTACAAAGTTTGGAACTTAATGTTTTTAATGTGGTGAGACATTGCTGAGTAGCAATGAATCCTTTATGAAAATATTGGAACCTGGAAGTTTCCTTTGTTCTTGGCTGTCTTTTGTTAAAAGTGCAATAACTAGACTCTTTCACTTTTTTAAGCAACTTGTCACATGGGTAGTGATTGCAGGAAGTAATTTTTACAGGGTATGTTGCTTTTAACATTTAAATGACTAAAGTCATAAACTTTGGGTGCTCTTGCTTTAATCCCACAAACTAAAGTTTATTACCATGGGCCCAGAACTTCTTTGTTCCTCATTTTATTTGTTTGTAAAGTGGGCATAATAGTTGAACTTGCATTTGAGGTTTGTGGCAATTAAATGAGTTTATACATTTGAAGATTTTGGAACAATCTGGTGTAAATCAAGCACTTTTCTAATTGCTTTTATTATTTATTTTATTATTTAGCATTTACTCACAAGCAGATCATTTTATTTTTCCACACGTATTTATTATGAATACAGTCTATTTCACTATGTTATGTTCCTTGTGATGATAACTAAGAAGACGACATTAAAAAGACGTAATACCAAAAAAAAAAAAAAAAAAGGCATAGTACCAATATTGTAAGACTGTCTTAGCCCATTTGGGCTACTGTATCAAAGTACCATAGACTGGATGCGTTTTAAACCGCAGAAACCTATTTCTCACGGTTCTAGAAGCTAGAAGTCTGAGATCACAGTGCCAGCATGGTCAGGTGAGAGCCCTCTTCCTGGTCTCAGACTGCTCATTGTGTCTCTACATTATGGAAGGGGCAAGAAGCTCTCTGGAGGCTCTTCTATAAGGGCACTAATCCCCTTCATGAAGGTTCCACCCTCCTGACCTGATCACCCCCCTACCTCCTAACACCATCACCTTTGTGGTTAGGATTTCAGCCTAAGAATATGGGCGTACACAAACAGACCATAGCAAAGATTGTACAATTTAATGGAAAGATAAATAAAAGGTAGAGTAAGAACACAGGGAAGTGAGCACCTAAGTTTATCTCAGGGCATCAGGGAAGGCTTCCCAGAGGAAATGGCAATAATAGTTTAACTGACAAATAATAGTACCGGTAGTCAAGAGTGTTGGCTGCAAATGACTCAACTCAGACTTCTGTGGAAGGAGGAATTTATCACCTTACTGAGCATAGATGTCAGAAGACCTCTCGGTAGGTGTGATTAAGTTTGGAAACAGTATTTATGTCTTCAGGATTCTCAACTTCTGTCTTCCCTCCCCGACTCCTAGACCTTCTCGCTGTCTCCTCCCACCCGTCACTAGCCCAGTTTCTCCATCCTTTGGTCCTATATTTTTGTCGTTTGGTCTCTTTGTCTCCGACATCCCTTCCCTTAGCAGGAAGGAATGCCACCAGTTGTCCCCAAATCTTATCCTTCCAGCTTCATGACTTTAAAGGCATGTCCTCCAGCTCTAATTAAAAAAAAATACTGACCGACCACCTGCAGTGGGCCAGTGAAGTTTCTGTGATGAGCCAGGAGGGTGGTGTGCATTGTGTTCCTACGCTTCTCACTGAGCTAGGGAGGAGATATTTGTTAACCCACTAGAATTTACAAGGAAGAAGAGGAGAGACGACCCTGAATAAAACAGGAGTGAGAAACCCAAAAAAACAAAAAGAGGAGAAAGGAAAAGTCCATCGCAGTTACTAATGCTCAGTGAGCACTTGCCATGAGTCAGGTACCGTACTGTGTACTTTACTCTCTCTCACTAGGCCCCACAGGTCCCTTGGGAATTCCTAACCCATCGTACCCATGGGTAAACTGAGGCATGCAGTGTTTACGATGCTGCTAAGTGTCAGAGCCCTGATCTAGATGGGAACTCTCCACCACAGACCCCCTCCTAAGAGAGAGGGCCGAGTGGTGTTGGCTAGGGGTGTGCGGAGAGGAGGAGGGGGTCGCTGTCCCACAGGCATGGTCTCCCTTCCGCGAGGCGAATGCAGTTCTAGATCCGCCGTACAGCCCTGGTCCTTCAGCTGTCCGTGCCGAGCGGTGTGCTTGACGTTGGTTAAGAGGGTACGTGAGTGGGTAAGTGTCCTCACCGCGATTAAACAACAACAAAACCACACGCACCAAGTGACTTAACACCTTCTTTCAGGCGTCGTACAATATTCTGCTTCTACTGAGGCTCGAATGGCACGTGTTTGTCAGGAGAAGGAGCAAGGAGCGGACGTTCTAGGCAGAGGGCCCAGCGTGGGCAAAGGTACGGCAGGAGGAGACGGTGGCCCTGTCGACAGCAGTGAGCCTGGCCCGTCGGCACGCGGATGACCGAGGGCGTGTGCCGGGGACAGGGCCGTGCCAGGAGGGGGGACCAGGAGACCTAGTGTGGCTTGCAGGGGTGGAGCCCACGGTGGGGCCGTGGAAAGTGGGCTGCAGGAGAGATTCAGCTAGAAGGATTCATAGGGTGTCCTGACACTTTGCATTTGGAAGGAACAGAGGGAGGAGTCGGGGTGGCTTGGGTGTTTGGCCAGAGCTTAGAACACAGCTGAAGCTGGCAAGGACACCTCTATAGCCGTGCCAGCTTGGTATGGTGGCGGAACCTTCTAGCAGCATTCATAAACCCATTTATAGATAAAGAGCAGGAAAGCGTTGATTATTTCAGCTTTGAAGTTCGGTCGGAAGCAAACGCTGGTAAAACAATGGAGAAACGAATATATGTAGCAGGTACAACTTGGGCAAAAAGTGTATGTAAAAAACTGTCTTCTGTTTTGAGGGCTGGAGTATACCAGCGGTCGATTGTTGTTTTAAACTTGGAAGTAATGGTAGTAGTAACTGGGAAATTTTAAGAACTCCAGAGAAGTTTCATGGACTCAAAAGAACAGCAGCTCATGACTGTGGTTCTTCATGCCTCCGCCCCGTCAGTGAGCACTTGTGCCCCCTGTACCCACATCATCTTCGTACTTGTAGCAGAACTTACCTTTCTCTAGTAATTTCTTTTGTTTAGAATCCCCTCCCCCTCCAACCTGTAAAATCCTCAGGGCCATTGTCGCCGTCTCGATTAGGAGGTCCAGCGATGTGAGTAATGTGTGGAGGGCCTGGTGGCAGATGCTCACCAAAGGCCCACAGATGAGCACCTTGGGGTCATTGAGGCAGAAACCAGGCCACATCTGGTGTTTTGTTTTTTATTATCTTTTTGAATGCTGAAGAGTTAATTTCTCACAAATTCAAATATACTAGGTGCTTCCAGGATGGTAGCTACTTAAAAAACAAAAACAAAAAACAAACAAACAAACAAAAAACCTGATGATGAACTATTGCTTATCTGGGCCTACTGGTACACAGGCCTGTGTACTGGTGTAGAGAAGGGCTGTGGGCTTCTTCTGGACTCTGTGAGACAGGGGGCCAAGGTACACAGGCCCAAGAGGGAAGTATCAGGGCATCCTGGTAGTCGTTGAAGATGTGGGCGTTCTTTGGTATGCTCACCCTGAAACATGGTATTTTTCAACAGAAAACAACAGCAGCCCTGAAGCCAACAACCATATTAAGCCTTCACCTCGGCCACGGAGCATGTTGAAAAAACACAGCCACGGGGAGGAGAAAGATGGGCTAGGAGAAGGTGAAAGCCCTGCCCTCCGTGAGGAATTGGAAGCACGTTCCGCTCCTTCTCCCCTTCCAAAGCTAAACAACAGACAACTGGAAGCTGAGAAAAAATTGGCCTCCGAAAACCTAGATCCTAAGGTGAGCGCTACTGCTGAACTGTGTTCTCGACCTGAGGTCTTTGCATCTGATTATGAGGAAGAGATTGTGTGCACGCGCGTGTGTCTTTGTAGGTCTGTGCGTTTTTACATGTTTCCTACAGCAATTGATAGGAAATAACTTAAAGACATATTTTTTTAATGTACAGTATTCCATTGAGTCTAAAACTTCACCAACTGTGGGATACCGCAAAACTGTAGCGTTATTTTATGTATTGCTGAGAAAGAAGAAAACTCTGCCACTTAATCCACAATATGCCAGTAATTATAAAATGCACCATCCGATTTCAGAGAAAGTAAAATGTGAAAAAAAAAATTGAATCTATGCAATGCTGTCTGTCTTTAATTCTAAGAATTTATAGTTTTATTCACTTTGAATTCTATAATTTATGGCCAAGGACAGTTCAGCCAGTGTCATTTTGTTCATTTGGTTTTATTCACTCAACACACGTATATTGAATGATCACGGCACTGTCCTGTGTTTTGGGGACTTCTGCCAGGATGGGAGTAAGTGTGGTTAGTGAACTTCCACTCACCTTTCAGGAGTCAGCATGGAAAGAACATTCCCTGTCCATAATCTGCTTGAGCAGATGGGGGGAAAAGGAACTGAATGTGTACCTAGTTAAGCTTCTTTTTTTTTTTTTTTTCATCCCCTCACTCTTCCCAGGATCTGGTCCCTGGGAAGTGGCATGAAAAGGAACTGGGGGCAGCTTCTTCCTGTTACGAGTAAATGAATAAACACTTCCACTTCCAACGGGAAATATGAGCGCAGTAGGCTACAGATTCAGATCTGGTTTTGTAGTTACCTTTGCCAGTAAAGCTGAAAATTTTATACAAGTCTATCTGACCACAATGTGCCATTTTCTAATTTGTTCTGGAAATCAAGAGAAGGGGGTCTCATCAAACCTGGTTATTTTTTATTTAGTAAAATTATCTTGTCAGATGGATTTTGTGTTAGTTTTGCTGTAGCTGCTATAACAAACTGCCACAAACTGGATGACTTAAAACAGAAATTTATTCTCTGAGTTCTGGAGGCCAGAAGTCCAAAATCAAGTTATGGGCAGCACCATGTTCCCTCCAAAGGCTCTAGGGAAGAATCATTCCTTGCTTCTTCCAGCTGCTGGCTGTTGCCAGAAATCCTTGGCGGTCCTTGGCTTTAGCTGCGTCACTACCGTCCTTTGCCTCATCATGTGGCATTTTCTTCTTCCCTGCATCTCAATGTGTCCCTCTCTTTTCTATAAAAAAGACACCAGTCATTGGATTTAGGGCCTACCTATTCCAGTATGTTCTCATCTTAAGTAATGCCATTTGCAAATACTTTATTTTCAAATAAGATCACATTCTGAGGTTCCGGATAGACATGAATTTTGAGGGAACACTATTGAATTCAGTGCTGATACGAACTTTGAATGCTCTTTGCTAGCATTTCTGTATCCTTTGATTTAAGGGGGAACAAAAGTATTCCTAAAGTTTTTAAAGTAACATCATATTATGACAAAATTTAATCAAATATGGTATCAACCCATAATCCTACCATCTAGTAATAACTATGTTTATCATTCTTTTTCCCTTTTAGGCTGTCTTTCTATACCTGATTTTATATTTGTCATCTTAACATAATGTTTGTATCATGCTTTTTCCTCATCTCTTAGCATTAGGTCATGAAGTTTTTCCATATAGCTGGTTGATCTTGAGAGTACATTCCCCTTACTGATTATAACATAGCCCATAATATAAAACTTGGATACTTTTATTTTTAGTAATCTAATAAGTGTTCCATATTTCTCATTATAAAAATCTTCCTGACTGTGCTCTGAATCTTTTTTAAACCCACCTGCTCAGGGATTTCCCATCTATTTTTTTGTTCAACTCTTCTCTCTCCTATATCTATTACCTTTGGCTCTTCACTGGAAAAGTCAAAGACTGGCAGGGTCTGTTTCCATGCAGATTTAGCTATGCTCAAGCCTCTTTAACTTTGTGTGCACTCTCACTTGATACCACGCCTCTCCTACTGCCTTAACCTTCCTGCAGATGTCACGGCTACATCTTGAAAGGGTGACATTTGCTTTCTCACCATCCTCAGCTCCCACTTTTCCTTTGTGTGTGTGTGTGTGTGTGTGTGTGTGTGTGTGTGTGAGAGAGAGAGAGAGAGAGAGAGAGAGAGAAGGAAGGAGATTATAGTAGAATATTTTATTGTTAATATTTTGTTAAGACTTCTACATCCATATTATAGAGACTATTTGTATTTTTTTCCTTATGATGTTAGTATCAGGCTTGGGTATCATATGAGTAGGGGAGTGTCTCCTCCAACATTATTTTCTAAAAGTTTGTTTCATATGAAACCAAAAGTTGGCTATCATTTTTTTTCCCCCTTAATTGAGAGAATTCACTGGTGAAATCATCTGGGCCTGGAATTTTCATCGTGGAGTGATATTTGACGGTGAACTATATTTTTGATAGATATGTTGGTATTCAGATTTTCTATTTTATCAATCTGGTAATTTATTTCTATTAAGAAATTTGTCCATTTCAGCTGAGATTTTGAATTTATAAACATGAGGTTGTGGTATTCCTTCATCCTTTTGATGATGATGGAGTTATCATAACATTCCATCTTTTATTTCTAATACATAGTTTATGTTTTCTGTCTTGTTAAATTTTGATAGACATTATGCAGTTTTATTCAACTTTTCTAAGAACCAACTTTGACTTTGTTAACTTTCTCTGTCGTTTCAAATTTCACTGATTTTTATTAATTATTATTATTATTACTTTCTTTGGGTTTAATTTGCTTACTCAAGTGCCAACTAAGGGGTAAGGGGTATTAGAATCTCCAGTAATGTTTCTGAATGTGTCTCTACTTTCCTTTAGTTCTGTCAGTAGCTTATGACTGTTTCAGACACATACAGATTTATTATTACTGTGTCTCACCCCTATTTACGTTATGAAATGTATCTATTATTCGTAATTCTCCTTATCTTGTAGTTTGCTTTGTCTGATATCTCAGCTTTCTTATCACTGATGTTTGCATAGTTTATCTTTTCCTATCATTCTCTTCAAACTATTTGTGACTTTTTCTTTTTTATATAATTTGTATAATAACTTTTTTTAATATATATGTTTTTAATTTATTTATGATAGTCACAGAGAAAGAGAGAGAGAGAGAGAGAGAGAGGCAGAGACACAGGCAGAGGGAGAAGCAGGCTACATGCAGGGAGCCCGATGTGGGACCCGATCCCGGGTCTCCAGGATCGCGCCCTGGGCCAAAGGCAGGTGCTAAACCGCTGAGCCACCCAGGGATCCCCTGTATAATAACTTTTATAACTGGCGTCACCTTTTTTTTTTTAAAAAAAAGATTTTATTTATTTATTATTGAGAGACACCGAGCAGGGGGGGGGGGGAGAGAGAGAGCGAGGCAGAGAGACAGACACAGACACAGACAGGGAGAAGCAGGCTCCATACAGGGTCTCCAGGATCACACCCTGGGCTGAAGGCAGGTGCTAAACCACTGAGCCACCCGGGCTGCCCCACTTTTTTTTTTTTTTTAATCAAGTCTGACAGTTTGCTTTTTAGCTGTAGTCTGTTTCTGAGTGCTTAGTGCGATTATTTTTAACTTAGGACCAGTTTGTTGCTGTGTTTTCTATTTACTTATTTTTTTTAAAGCAGATTTGTTATTCTTCCTCTATAATGCTTTCTCTGCCTTTTTTTTTCTTTTGTGAGAGTTAATAACATAGGTTTTAGTTTCCAATTTTGATTTCCTCTGTTGCCTTCTTAGGTGTACTTATTTGTGTTATATTTTTAGTAGTAGCTCCGTGGATTATGAGATGCAGCTATAAGTGATCAGTCTACTTAGGACCAATACTGCACTATTTCATAATTATTTTAGAAACCTTGTAACGGTGTAGTTCCACGTATTCCCTCGTCCATCCTGCTTTTGTTATCATACACACTACATTTACAAATGATATAATTCCCACAATTCAGTATTACAATTTTTCTTTAAAGAAAAATTTTTGTCTTCAATTTTTAAAGAAATAAAAGAAGAAAAGAATAAATATTTACAGTTCTCTTAAATATATATTCCATTTCTGAGGATCTTTATTCCTTCCGATAGGTCCAGATTACCTTCTGGTATTGTTTCCCTTCAATTTAAGGAACTTATTTTTGCATTTTTTGTAATGCAAGTTTACCAGCGATGGGTTCTGTAGTCTTACTTATCTAAAAAATATTTATTTCATCTTCACTTTTGAAGGATGGCTTAGCTGAATGTATGCTCTGGGCTGACATGTCCCTTCTCACCCCCTCCCAGCCCTTTATGAGTTGCCGCTGTTCCCGACCTGTATTATTTCAGGTGACAAATCAGCAAGAATTCATTTTGTTGTCTTTCTATATATGTCTTGTTTTTTTTTGTTTGTTTGTTTGTTTTGTTTTGTTTTGTTTTCCCCTCTGGCTATCTTCAGGAATTTCTTCAAGACTTTTTAAAAAATTTGTATTCTAACAATTTGACTACAGAGTAACTAGGTGTGAGGCTTTTAAAAAATATTTATTCTGCTTGGGTTTCATTGAGCCTTCAGGATCTATAAACAGGTACTTTCTATGAAAATGGGAAGTCTTAAAATATTTTTTCCTGCCCTAGTTTTCTTTTCTCTCCTTTTAGTGATGAAATCCTTAATATGTCTCATCCAATCTCTAAAATTCTGTTTGTGTCCCTTTAGTCTTTATTGCCTTTGTTTTTCAAACTGAACAATTTGTATTGCTCTGTCACTGTTCCCGTTTCGGCCATCTCTGATCTGCTGTTGCCCATCCAGCAAATTTCTTATTTCAATATTGTATTTTCCAACTCTATAATGTCCATTGGTATTTTTTGTGTTTTCCGTATCTCTAAGATCCCCATCTATATCAACCTCCATGCATGCATTTTCTCTAAGTCCTTGAACATATTTACAATACCTACTTTAAAATCCTTGTTTGGGGATCCCTGGGCTGGCACAGCGGTTTGGCGCCTGCCTTTGGCCCAGGGCGCCATCCCGGAGACCCAGGATCGAATCCCACATCGGGCTCCTGGTGCATGGAGCCTGCTTCTCCCTCTGCCTATCTCTCCGCCTCTCTCTCTCTCTCTCAATGTGTGACTATCATAAATAAATAAAAATAAAAATAAAAATAAAATAAAATAAAATCCTTGTTTGCTAATTACAACATCTGGGTCATCTCTGGGTTGGTTCCTAAGGACTATTTTTACGGGTTTTTTGTTTGTTTGTTTTCAAGAGTATGCATCACCACTTTCTAGTTCTTCATCTATTTAGTAACCTTTTGTTTGAATACAAGATATTATGAATAATATGTTATAGAGATTCTAGATTCTGTTATATTCCTCTGAATACATGCTTTAGCATATAGATATTGTGGCTGGACTCTAATTGCCAACTCTGTGTCTCTTGCCATGGATGTCAGCGGAAATCTTTGTTTACTTCTTTCAACTTCTAACTACTATAGTTTTACAGGATCTTCTCTGAAGTCTTCTCCATGCCATGCACAGATGAGCAAAGGGCTTGGGGTGAATTTTATATGCAAATTTTGGGAGTTCTTCCTCAAACTTACTGGCTGATCTTTTAGTCCTAAATTCTGTCCTCCGTTCCCTTAAACTAGTCTAGTAAGGCTGCAACTCTCTACCACTTGAGCTGCACAGATGAGTGAATGCACTGGGATAAAAAGCTACTAACTTGCCCGTCTCATCTGCAAAGCTTTCCCTCTCAAGGTACATTCCTATGTTCCCGCCCTTCTGCCCGCTTCTTAGACGGTTTCTATTTATTGCTTTGGACAAATAACTGTCTTTGTGCCATAAAATATTGTGTAAACAAAAAATAGAATTTATTATTATACAACAAAATCAAGCTTCTTACATTATGATGCTATCAACTTTATGCTAGATTACTATTCGCTAAAAAGATGGTTAGTTCAAACACACACATACCATTATTTTGTTTCTGATATAATTTTCAGAATTCGACGGGAAATCAAGTACATGACATTGATGCTTTTTCTCTAAATATTTGGTAGTAGCTGTCTACTTAGTTTTTATAAAAAAAAAAAGAAACTTGCTTTCTTTTGGACAATTAGTAATATTTGACACCAAGGGTTTTTGCCTATTGTCTCCTTTATGCTTTCTTAGAAATAAGAATTAGAGAAAAAGATGCCAAATTTTTGTATCAAATATTTATGATATTTGATTTGAGAGCAAGAGTTTGGAAAAATGACTGAAAACAAATATTGAGATGCCGGTGAAAGTACTAGAATAGCTCTTTAGTGACCCTTTTAATGATCCAAGACATCAAGGCTTGAAAATAAAGCATGTTAGCTTCCATAGGCTTAATGCTTTGGTGTTTCAGTAGCAAACTTGTAATAATGATGATTTCAGAGTTTTAAAACAGTCTTAATAATGCTATCTATTGCCCTGCCACAAATCTTGAGAACTAAACTTACATAGTAAATACTTTTTTTTTTTTTTTTTTTAAACAGGATCCATGGTTAACAAGTCTATCATCATCATCCCTTAAAGAAAATCTTGGAGATTCCTTTTCACCAGAATCTGGGGGAAAAGCATCCGTAGAAGGTGATTCTATCAAATTATTACATCTTAGTTTATGTGTGAACTCTGTATTACTTAGAATCTTATTTGTAAAAGAAAGACTACATAGTTATAGGAATGGCACTTGTTTGCTTTTGCTTCAGTTTTAGTCCCAGCTTTGCTATTTACTAGCCATGTGGTTTTTAGATGCAGAACTAGACACAGTTCTAAGAGCAAAGTAGCTAATCTCTCTGGCCCTGTATACTCTTTAAAATGGGGATCCTAAGAGCAACCTACCCCAAGCAGTGGCTGTGAGAATTAAATGAATTAATGATACATGTAAAGCACTGAGAACAGTGTCATAGTAAGCATGGTATAAGTGTGAGGTGTGAGTTGTCAACTTCTTTCTTTCCTTAGCCCTGTGACTTATAGCTTAATGAGATCTAAAAGGCATGGGTGTTTTTAAGGACCGAGATACATGACATTTATTAAGTGCTTACTGTGTAGGATAATTTTTGTCATTTTACAGATGAGAAAAACTGAAGTGCAAAGATAATTGGGAAACATACCCAAGGTCAGTGACAGAGCCATAATTTGAATCTTTGGCTCCAAAGTCCTTGTTCTTTTTACTGAATACATTGATCAGCAGCTCTAAAGAATCTATTAATGATACTTGGAGTCATGAGTGCTCTCCAAATGAAGATGAAACTCTTATTACAAAATTATTTTAAATCCTGCTTACTTCAAAATGGGTTTCAAAAATGGCTGTAATGAAATGAGCAGAATTAAAATCTTTGACAGTAAAGATACAAGGTTAGCCAGTAGGTGGCTCCCAATGGAACTGAAGTTGGTGATCATTGATTTCTTTCTGCTGAAAATTCCAAAGTGGGGTAGACAGAATAATGGAAATAGTTCTGTAATAGCAAAACTGAATCGTCTCATGCCGGAGCTTGAGACTGTCCCTTGGAGCACAGAAAGGATGAGTAATAGGCCTGCCTTTAGTGCGCCTATGGTATATCAGAGGCAACACTGCATCTTAGCAGGAATAGCACGGTCTATAGGATGGATTTATTCTGTGTGATGAGTCTTCTTAAATTACATGAATTCTTGGTTCTCCTGCACCTATACAATTTTACAACTGTACCACTTGTACTTATAGTAACGGAGATGTATGACTCCTGCTTACACAGCCTCTTGTTTCAGCTAAGAAATACTGGCTTTGAATAGAATAGATATTGCTATCCTACTTACTTGGAGCTTCTGGTGTGTCTTTGGTTTAGGGTAGTTATTCTATTGCATTTACAATATGATGTTTTTTTCCCCAAGTATTAGGTATGTCAAATGTTTTGGTAGATTGAGTAGCAATTTTCTCTTTCATAGATCACTTTGGAGAAAAGTTTATTCAAGATGAATATAATTGCTCTCCTTGTATTTTATTCTGCAAGACAAAGAGATTACAAACAATCCTCATTCAGTAGAAAGCAAATGATTCTGTTATCCACCTTACTAGTTCAGAAGGGAGTTTTAGGGTACCTAGGTGGCTCAGTGTTTGAGCGTCTGCCTTGGCTCAGGTCATGATCCCGAGGTCATGGGAACGAGTCCTGCATCAGGCTCCCTGCATGGAGCCTGCTTCTCCCTCTGCCTATGTCTCTGCCTCTCTTTCTGTGTCTTTCATGAATAAATAAATAAAATTAAAAAAAAAAAGAAGGGAGTTTTAGTTTTGTGATTCTGTCTCAAAATAGATCAGAATGAAGAACTCACTGAAAACCACAATTCCTTGAAATCAAATGAAAATGAAGAGAATTCATTTTTGATAGACTTTGTTACTACGCCAATCGAGAAATCCCAGGAAAGTCAAGTGATTACTGATGACCTTGAAGAAGAAAAGGAGAAAGCTGAACTGATTATGAATGACTTAACAGTTGACCCACTATGTAAATCTCAGAGTATCTTAATATCTACTGACACAACTGAGTCTTCAAAGGTATTTATATGAAATTATACATTTGTACTACAACCTAAAATTCAAAGTAGAGCTTTTAAATATTTGATCCGCCACATTGTGTACTTCTGAACTGTCTGTGGAAAACTCTTTTGGTAATGGTATGTTGTCAGGTAGACATCGAGTCAGTAGAATTTTACTTTGGCAAAGGTTTGCAGTGAATATAATAAAAGTCAATATTTCATTAAAAATCAAAGGTTTATCAAAGGTATATGATCATAATATACTCTTAAACATCTCAGAAATACAAACTTATAAGTAGGTAGGCTTCTATAGGTCTTCATTTTATAAAAATGCAGCTATCTGGAACAATTTCTGAGATTTTGAATTAGTGAAAATTACTCCTTTAGATATCATTTTTAAACAGTTTACAATTTTAAGGAAGAGCTTTAAGAAATGTTTATCAACATCTTGCTTGTTTAAATGGATGGACAAGATCATTTTCAGAGACATCATCATTATTACCTTGAGAACCAGATTTATGGTGTATAGGATTCCTTGTCACTATGCTATGTTGTACCAGAATACTATATTTTTTAAATGTATGCTATAACATTTTTAGTCTTTATGTCTCCTGAATGTAGTTTTTATTCCTTATAGCTCTAGTTAGCTGATGGCCATGTGTACTTACTGTCGGGGAAGATAACAGTGCTACTTGAATACTTGTGGTTGAATAGGACAATATAATACAGAATATTTGCACTTTGTATTACAATTTATGGAGAAGGTTCATGAAAACACGTTCCCGTTATATTGTTCATAACCACTTTCCTTAGGAAAAGTCACTCATGATAAGTTAGCAAAGTGCTTACATCTGTGCTGTCACTTCAGTGCTAACTAACACCTGTCTTTGTAAAGTAGAGAAGTTACTCCTTAAAAAGAAGGGTATTCTGGAATGTACAGACAGGATCCTAGAAATGTCTGATAGTGTCTAATAGATGCAGTTCTAAGAACAACAGGCAATCTCTGTATAGCAGGTGAGATCATCACATCTGTTTTGAGTCCTTGGCTTTGTCTTTATTCCCTCCGGAGGGATCTTCTTCAAGTCTGAATTACATCATTCCCCTGCTAAGGTCTCTTGGTTGGATTGGCCTCAGAAGAATAAAATGCAGACTCCACCCCAGTTCCTCATGACCTCACGTGATTGCTTCTCTGACCACTTATTTGTCCATTCTCACTGCTATTCACTGTGCTTCAGCATCGTTCACCTTTTTCTGTTTCTCAAAACTATCAGGCTCTTAGCATTCGCTGCTGCTTTCTTTCCATAGACCTTCCTTCCCGGGGCTCCTTTCTTCCCCTCATTTGTCTTAGCGCGGCTGTCAAGACCTCAGGGAAGCCTTCCCTGATCACTGTCATTATCGTAACCCCTCACCCTGGTTTATCTCCTTCATGACTCACATCGGTTTGGTGTGTCATGTCCCTCAACCCTCTCTAAACTGTAGTATCCTTATTTGCTTTCAGCGACCACTGTACTCGATGCATGGTAGATGCTTTAGAAACATTGATTTCCTGGCAGTTTGGCCCTAAGCCTAACTGTGATACTTATGGTGAATAACCCATCTATGATATATTCTATTTTACAGAAAACAATTGAAGATAGAAATATGAAGAATAAAAAGTCAACAAATAATAGAGTGTCCAGTGCCTCTGGCAGGTAATAAACTTTCGGTATCCCTCATTTATGAGTTTACGTTCAACAAAGCTAGTTTTAACTTAGACATAAAGTGAATTTCATTTGTATTATTTGATTTTGATTAAACTCCCATCTCATGAAATGAATGAAGTAGTCACTTCATGATAAAACGCCTCAGCTGATCATATTCTTTTATGTAAAGGAGTTGATTAGGGGTTCCCCGTACTGTACATTCCTAATGGGATAGCATTTCTTTGCTGTTTTTCCAAAGATGATATACAGTAATGAAGCCAATGTCCAGCATCATTACACTTCTCTATTAGGTATCTTTGTCTAACACATGAAAATTTTACTTAAAACCTTGAGATTATATGGACTAAGTTGATTTATTAAAATGATAAGACATGGGCCACCGGGGTGGCTCAATGGTTGGGCATCTGCCTTGAGCTCAGGGCGTGATCTTGGGATCCTGGGATCAAGTGTTGCATTGGGCTCCCTGCATGGAGCCTGTTTCTCTCTGCCTGTGTCTCTGCCTCTCTCTCTCATGAATAAATAAATAAAATCTTAAATTAAAATAAAAAGATTGGACTCTAAATTGCTTCATTCACACTGATGATAATGAATGTCTCCCTCATAAATGCTAATCAAACCTTCTCTTTTAAATTATCATTAATCAAATAAAACAAGAGCCAGCAAACTTTAACTGTAAATTGCCAGTTAGTACATGTGTTAGACTTTGTAGGCCAGGCAGTCCCTGTTGTAACTACTCAGTCCTGCTGTTGTGGCAGGGAAATCTCTGTGGTGCAATAAACTCACGAAATAATCAAACTGTACAAAACTGGACCATGGGCAATATTTTCCTGCCAACTCCTGATAAGACTATTATAGTTAGAGTAATTTTTCTAATAAGGTGATACATAGAAGAGATTAAAATCTTCTTTATTAATATTATTTTTTCCATATAACTTTTAGATATAGTCCATTTTTCTTAAAAATATTCTAATTACAAGTATCTAGAAATAGCAGTTTGAAACTCTTAGTACACTAAGAAAAGACTATCATCATTTTCCTTTTTTTATCATCCTTTTCAAAGTACTTGTAATTTATTAATTTACAATGTAATTTCAAATATAGTAGTTGTATATTCTAATGAATTTTCTGATGAATTTTTCTTCTACCAAGTGCAACTGTAATATTTTATTTTGATTTATTTGGATTTTTTCAGATTAATGACCCCTGAGTTTTTAAAGAAATCTAGTTCTGTACGGAGACCTCCATCGACAACTACCTCTCCTCACTACTTAGGGACTTTGAAAGTCCTGGACCAAAAGCCCTCACAGAAACAGAACATAGAACCTGAAAGAGCAGATAGCATAAGGGCGGCTGTTTATCAGGTAAAAGGAAAACATGTAACAAAAAATGAACTGATTGCGTAACAAGGTTACCCGTTCACCAGGGAATAAAATGACCCTATCAGACACCGTGGTTTAATATTTCCCCTATTGCAAAAGATTTTCCTTTATAGGGATGCCTGGGTGGTTCAGCGGTTGAGCATCTGCCTTTGGCTCAGGTCATGATGTCGGGGTCCTGGGATCGAGTCGCACATCAGGCTCCCCACAGGAAGCCTGATTCTCCCTCTGTCTGTGTCTGTGCTCTCTGTGTGTCTCTCATGAATAAATAAATAAAATATTAAAAGAAAAAAGATTTTCCTTTATAATATCTGAGAACCCAGAGTATTTTTTACTAAATTATTTCCTTCCAAGCTTTGCTTAACTGATCATAGTTGTTTAAGAGAATATACCACAGTACTTTATAAAAATACAGTAGAAGCAAAAATGTGGTTAATGTCTATATATGTTTTTATACTTTTTCTTCTTAAAGTGTATATTGTTAAGAACAAAAAGAGTTTTACTTTTTTTCTGGGCATTCTATTTTCATTAAGCTTACACAGAAAAAGACTTTCTTGATTTGTCTTCACAATTCCAAAAGAGGTTCTTTTTTTGGTCTAGTTGGTTATACAAAACAGTACACTTTAGAAAATTGTACTTACAAATTTTGGAGAAAAAATGTTAACTTATGTAGCCATTATATTCAATATTTGAAGTCTGTTGTTAAAACTAAGAAAGATAACATATTTTTCTTAACTCATGCTCGACTTTAAGTATTAGAATATTATCACAAAAAGGAAGCATGATACTGGCTTATATGGAATTTCTAAATTTTGTTTTCCTTTTTAAAAATGTATAGTATTTCAGAAATGAATAAGAATTCTAATTCATTTGGGAAACTGAGCATTATATACTTTTTTTCATATTTTCTCAGGAGTGGCTAGAAAAGAAAAATGTGTATTTACATGAAATGCACAGAATTAAAACGATTGAAAGTGAGAACTTAAGGATCCAAAATGAACAGGTAATCTGACATATAGAAGTGGAAGTTTTTCTGGATTTTTAAGTCAGTAAAATATCTCTCAGTAACATTTCTAAAGCCACTGGTTTTTAAATGGCCAAATAACATGTATATAAAAGAATGGATTTCTGATTTCCTTTCTCTGGTACTCCATACATTTCAGTTTGACATAAATATAATCATCTCGCAAGGAAACAGATACACAGAGATTTGTATTTTGTGTGTGTGGAATAGACCTGACACTACTGATTAGGAACATGTGATTGCTTCTGACCACCTATTAACTCTTACTTCACTTTTCACTATTAAAAGCTGACTTCAGTCTTATGACTTAGCCAAGAATGGGAAGGGTCATCAGATATCCACCTCCGGTTTTCCTCTTTTCCGTCTTGAATTTTACATGTGTCTTTAAGACCAGCTCTTATGTGAGCTCAGTGCCAACACCTTCATGTGTGATTTTCACACCTCATGGAGGGAGCTTGTACCTTTACTCCTAAATTGTGTCTTCTCTTTGTAAGGCTTTATGTGGTGCAACATTACACAGAATTATTAGGCAAAGGATAGTGTGGGGTTAGATGGAGGTAGGTCAAGTAATAACATACCTACCGTATGCTCACCAACATACAGGTTCAATATTTGGGCTCTGCTTATGTTGTAGCAATCTTATGATTTGAGGTCCACCAAAACTCGGGTTCAAAGCAAAGATCTATTTTGGCTTCCTAAGTGGCTTGGCCGGGTTACCCTACTCTGACTTACTTTATAAACCTGTAACTTTCCTGATACTTTTCTTGTGATGGAATGTTTTATTATGAGCATTTTGCAGGAGCACTCAGCCTTTATAGTTTATTTAGGTAACATTTTAGTACGCTTCCAAAAAAGAGGTCTTTCTCATAGCAGATCAATATGTGATAAATGGTTTTAGAAAAGGATATTTTAAAATGCAATGAATAGTCCCGGTAACATTTTTTATTTTTCCAAATCAGCTTGTCTAAACTATTCTAAATGAGTCACCTGCTCTGCAAAACAATGTCTCGAAATGATGACTATGAAGGGAATTCAGCACAATCCATACGTGTGTGTCGTACCTACCTGTCTCCTTCTGTTTATACACACATGACTCACTGTCTCTTATTTTCTTGAAACAGAAAAGAGCTGCTAAGAGAGAAGAAGCATTAGCATCCTTTGAGGCCTGGAAGGCTATGAAAGAAAAGGAAGCAAAGAAAATAGCTGCCCAAAGAAGGCTTGAGGAAAAAAACAAGAAGAAAACAGAGGAAGAAAATGCTGCCAGAAAGGGGGAGGCGCTGCAGGTACTCAGTGGCTTGGAGTCCCCGCAGTCATCATTTCACCATATCAGACACCTGCGTTCGTGTCTAGCTGTTTCTCTCTTTACTTGATCGTTTTTCACAGTAAATAAGAGAATCGTTATGATCTTTTTCAGGCCTTTGAACAATGGAAAGAGAAAAAGATGGAATATCTTAGAGAGAAAAATAAAAAGGAGAGAGAATATGAAAGAGCAAAGAAGCAGAAAGAGGAGGAAACAATTGCTGAGAAAAGGAAAGATAACCTAACAGCCGTTGAGAAATGGTAAGAGGTCAAGTGAGAGCTATTTTGATAGATTTCAAGTGAATAGCACTTGAGGCTCCTAAAAAGATTATATGCTTCACACTTACTAATGCATTGCCATCTCATTACTGCAGAAACTTCATTCTCCCCTTTAACTGTCCAGTGTTTTATATTATCCTACACAGGAATGAAAGGAAGGATGCTTTCTTCAAAGAAAACGAGAAAGTGAAAATAAATGAGAAGAGAAGAGAACTGAAAAGAGCAGAGAAAAAAGATAAAGATAAGCAAGCTCTTGATGAGTATGGAAAATGCCTGGTAGGTGTTGTCTGTGAATGCACTTGTGCCTTGTGAATGCACTTTATTTGTGACTTTTCTGTCCCTAATTCCAGTTCTCTGTGCCCCTTGCCTACTGGCCATTCTTTCCTGAAGCTGCCTTGTGGAAGCTTCTCTCCCCAAGTCTGTCATATTGTCTTTGATTTCCTCTTCTCTTTTGAGGCCTCCACTCTACCCTCAAGCGCTCCGACTTAAAAATCCAGGCACCATACTCTTCCTTAACCGCATCCCCACATGCAGTCACTTAGCAAACACTGAGTCTTGCAATGACTTCGCAATGACGTCATGTCAGAAATCATGGGACGCTGCCACGTGCATGCTGCCGGCCTGCCAGACTGTTTTAGGTGGGACTGGTCACGACACACTGTAATACTGAATTGAATGGTGAGAAGGTTGTTCCATCCTTTAAGTTGTCTTTTGATCCTTCTGATGACCTCAAGGAAAAGGTTTCATTTTGGTGTTTTTAAGTGAAAAAAAGTCAGTAGGAAGTTTGGGAGGAAATGTCAAGGCGATCTTAACATTATTTTGTTTTTTATGTTTTTTGTTTCAGTGTACTTAGGTTGATAGTTTTTTTTCGTTAATGTTATGCAAAGTACTGTTTTCTATCTTTAAATTTCATCATAAACATGCACGATTATCAAGTTTTGACTAAGTAATGCATCCATATGAATAAGTATTTTACTCGAGTAGGTGGCGCATTCCTATGAGTGGTTAGCACATCACGTGCCGCAGCAATCATAACGTGTACAAGTGCTCTGTTGGGTTTAGAATCCAGTAGGATTTCTTTCCAGTAGGATTTCCTGTCCAACTGTTTTTGAATTCACATCAATCTGCTAGTTAAAAATACTGTCCAGGGTATTTTGTGTTTGTGTTTCTCTGGTGGGGACTGAGCTTGAGCAGCTTTTCATTTGTGTAAAGGTCATTTCGAATTTTCTTTGTAAACTGTTAATCTTAGACTTTGCACATTTTTCTGTTGGTCCTTTTCTTCTTGATTTTTTGAAGCTTGTTTATATACTACAGCAGTTAGCCTACTGTTACTGGTACAAGTTACAAGGGCTTCTCCTGTTGCTTGTTGTCTCTCAACTTTGCATATATAGTATGTTAAGGCATGAAAAATTGTATTTATTTACTGGTGTCAAATCTTTCAGTCTTTTGGGTTCTGATTTTTAAGTGTAGTTGAAAAGACTTTCTTTGTAACTTGAGGTTAAATGAAGCGCTCCCATTTTTCTTCTAATAACTTTATGACTTAATATCTTGAACATTAACATTTGATCAGCTTGTAATTTACCTTGATAATGGTGGGATATATGATTCTGACTTTATTTTTTCCAAATGCATTTCCAATAACCTTTCTTTTACTCGCTGGTTTGAGGTACTGCCTTTGTTATATGGTCCACTTTCAGATTTTAGGGTGAGTTTCTTGACGTTTCTGTTCCGTTGGTCAATCTCAAATCTCACGGTACATATTCCGGTATCATACTATTTCATTATCAGGGCTTTATATGTTTTCATATCCATTTTAAATAATCTTCCCTCATAGTACTTTTTTCAAAGTATTTCTGTTATTGTTTACTTTTTCACATAAACTTTAGAACCCAACAGTAGCTAGATAAGCCTGCAGGATACAAAGCAGGCTATTTGAAGATAGGATAAAAACATGAAGCACTTAGGAATAAACTTAAGAAATGTGCAAGACCACCATGAAGAAAATTTTAGAACACTCCTGCAGGACACAAATGAAGACTTGAGAACATGGATTAAAATTGCTCTTGGATAGGAACACTCAATCTTATAATGATGTTATAGATGTCAGTGCTCCCTGAAGTAATTTACAGATTTAATGCAATCGTAATAAAAATACCAACAGAATTTCTTCTTGTTTACATGTTGATTGTAGGCCGGGTTTATGCGAATTCCATGCAGAAAAACAGTAAGAAAATAAGTGATCGAAATCAGTTGGATGATTTGAATGAGGAAGGTAGTGTTTCATGATGGCTTCATTAAACTCTCAAATAGTGTTTGCTTCTAAGAAAAATTAAAACTCTTCTATCAAGGAGACACATACCAACTGTGCTAGATCACTTAGGGCAACTAAATGAACGTGTCTTTCAGTTTTATTTTCACATACTCTTTGAAATGGAATAGAATTTTCTAAATTCTATTCTAATGTACTAAGTTACTAAGTACATTATGTTTTTTTTTACAGTATTTAGTCACTTTCTCATTCTAATCAATCCTTTGGAGAACAAAAACTCATCAGTCAAAGGCTTAAGATGAAAATAACTTGTTTTGATATGTAGTAGAACTTTGACAAATATAATGCTACTTATAAAAAAATCCATACACAATATGTGACAGATCTAGTCCTCCAACTTACCAATTTCTTATCGCAACTCGTTTGCAGAAAGAATGGAAAAATACTCCTAAAAAAAAAAAGAAAAAAAGAAAAATACCCCTATATGGCAGTTTAAGAACTTCAATTTTAATGTACAGTTACATCTCAAAATTTCTTTATAAAATCTGGCTTGAGTAATGAGCATTGGATGGGTTATTCTTTCAGGATAAAGCTACAGCCAAAGATCAGTAAGACTCTCTTTATCATGCTGGTTCCCAGGTTAATTAATAGTTACAGTCAATAAGAAAATGAATAAAAAATTCACTCCCCAACAGACAACAGTCAAAAGGACCATTTACCAAGATTATTTTAATTATTATTTGAGATAACCTTATTGATCATCTTAATTAATGTTGATAATTACTTGCTTATCTCCTATTCTTTCTTAGCACCTTCTAGTAAAAGCAGACTTGTTTCATGTTTCCCTTTCTCTCCCCATGGTGAATGGAATGGACAAAAAGTGGCTTGTTCAGTCAGTTTCTGGGACACAGCCTAGTTGCTACTTTTCTGCTCCCTTGCTGGAGGGTCTGGCACTAAGGTACTAAAATGAATGACAGTGGCCCAATTACAGTTTTGAGGGTTTGTTTCTCAGTTAGGATTCTGAAAGGAGATTCCGTCTGTGCTTTAGTAGGAGTAGCAAGATGAAACAAAATGTTAAGACAGAAAAAATGAATTTCATACCTCTTTTCATTCCTTTTGTTCTATGTGACAACTGTATGCTAATGGAAACATTGCATTATCGTATTCTGTTTGTGACACTGATTAATTCGTGCATGTGCTGGTAAAACAATCATAGACCCCTCACAATTTACCAAAATGCTGCCCCCACAGGTAACATTGTCTAAGGCTTTCTAGATCCTGGTGCTCTTCGAGAAAAATCACCAGTATGAGGAAACCACCAAACTTTATAGTGTTAGCAGAGACTTGGAGAAATGAAGAGACCATCTGAGCTGCAGGATGAGACGAGCAAGTGTTACTAACAGCTCAAGCTTTCCTAGATTAGTGTTTAAGTCTCTTAGTAATCCTCACATAGTCATTTCTTGGAAGGGAGTGTGTGCAGGGAAGCACAATGGTTCCAAAATTTATCTGGTATAAAAATGTGAGAATATGGTAGATAATATTTTCAAAATGAGATAAAGTGTAGGACTGTTCCCATCAAGCAGTAAAATATCAGTTTACCATTCCACTGTCCCGGAACCAGCATCCTTCTGTCTCGGATTATTCCCATCACTTTCCAGGAGGTATAATTCGTAATTCCTCATTTGCCTCCAGGGATGGTTCCACATTTCAATGCCCCCCCCTTTTTTTTTAATAGCTGAACTTCTGAAAAAAGTTTTATTTACACTTCTTGGTTCTCCATGCCCTTTACACCCTCAACACACTGTGGCCTCGTCTTTGAAAGTTACTTTTGCCAAACCATCCAGCCATCCCGTGTGTTGCTTTGGGCTGCACCCCCAGACCTCTCAGCCTTCAGTCACTTTCACCCTCTGGCACTGTCCTCTCCCCTGGGGACCCCACGGCCCTGGTTTCTCTCACTTCTCAGCCTGCCTTCTCAGCATCACTTGTTGACTTCTCTTCTCTTACCTGTGTTCCAGGTGCAGCCGAGGCCTGCAGCGCCCACAGCACCTCACTCACTGCCTCTTTATTCTCCTCTGGTCCCCCCTCTTGTCTTCTGCCCAGTTGGAGTCTCGGTGGCTCACCATGGCTCTGTCGTGGCCTCCCTATCCCACACTCTCCCACTTGTCCGAGTCCTCGCACATGCTGTTTGCTTGACTGAAACGTTCTCTCCTCGATGCCTACCACAAGGAGCTTGTCTTATTCATCTTTTCTCACTTTAAAGTGACTTTCTCTGAATCCACTTTTCTTGTGTTGTTTTTTTTTTTAAGATTTTATTCATTTATTCATGATAGAGAGAGAGAGAGAGAGGCAGAGACACAGGCAAAGGGAGAAGCAGGCTCCATGCAAGGAGCCCGACGTGGGACTTGATCCCGGGTCCCCAGGACTGCACCCCGGGCGAAAGGCAGGCGCCAAACCCTGAGTAACCCAGGAATCCCCCCTGAATCCACTTTTCACTGAAAGTGTTTTTGTTCCTTAACAATCACAACAATTTTATGTTCCATAGAAATTCTCACAATTTGAAATCATCTGTTGTTTATTAACTGCCCATTTTGAAAATGACCTGAGGGGCAAGGACAGAATCTATGTGTTTGCATTTTAGAATCACTTTTTGCGTGGCCCCCAGTATACTGCTTGACCCAGAGTAGGATCTCAGGGTTCAACAGTTGAGTGAATGAACACAAATCAAAGCGGTATAATACCCATAAAATAATAGACCCCCCCCAGGACTTTTCAGAACTGGTTACATGTAAGGATGAGCTATATATTAAAGTAACACAAATTAATAGATGCAGGAAATTATAACAATTTGGCTTATCTGAGTGACATTTGGACATGAAATCACACAAAGAATTACCCTACAGCAATAGAAATGCCAAAAGCCCTAAAGCATTAAATAGAAAATGCCAAACAATAGAAGAACTGAAAGAAAATAAAACCCTATCAGGATGCCTGGCTGGCTCAGCAGTTGAGCGTCTGCCCTGAGCTCAGGGCGCGATCCTGGGGTCCCGGGAACGACTCCCACATTGGGCTTCTTGCGAGGAGCTGCTGCTTCCTCTGCCTGTGTCTCTGCCTCTCTCTCTGTGTGTCTCATGAATAAATAAATAAAATCTTAAAAAAAAAAACACTATCAGGTCTCATGGAGATAAGATACTTTACTTTTGTACCTGGAAAGGGCTGTAGAAATAATAAAGGAAAACAGGAATAGAAACGGAATTTAAAATCATTAATGCATTAACATAAAAAGTCAGTGCAGGGCTGTTTGGAGGGTGGATTCCTACAGCTGCTTTGAAAAATCAGTCATTTCCCAGGAAAGTTGAATATACTCGTATATGCAGACCAGCAGTTTCACTCCTAGGCATATACATGGAGAGAAAATCTTAACTTGTAAGTACAAGGACTCAAACAGGAATGTTTATAGTATTGTCTTTGTGTAGGGAAAAAACCCATCATGTTTTCGACAGCAACAAAAATAGGTTAACAAATGGTGGTAAGTTGAACTGCTGGAATTCTATAACTATTCTATGGGATATCACTGAATTCGAGCTATAATTCGCATAGGTGGATCTTAGAAATATTGAGATGAATAAAAAAGGAAGTTGAAAAAATATGTAGCCAATTACCTTTTACTCTTGTAAAAACATGCAAAGAAAAATGGTTTGTTTGGGGATTAATACATTTATAACATAAATATTAAGAGATGCACTGGACTAATTATCATCAAATTGAGAGTAATGGCTACCTCAGTGGGGTGGAGAGGAAGGAGTGTGATGAAGGAATGAACACAGAGACCTTTGAAAGTATTGGTTGTGATTTTTTTTTCATAAAAAAAATCGGTGGGCACGCAGGTTTTGACAAACAATTGACTGAAATATTTCTTTTTTTTTTCTAAAAAGAACTAAAAGGAATGTAGATAAAATGTTTGCTGCAAGGATAATATTTATCACATGAAAATATACAAATTGCTACACATTAACAGCATTGATACCCGTAGAGTTGGATGAGCCAGATAATTGAGCAAAAAAATCCACAAAAGGGCTAAAGAAGTAAAAATGTGCTCAAGCTTAATAATAAGAAACATGAGATTTAATTTTCGACTATTTGTAAAAATTTTGACGTATCCGTTATCATGACATAGTCAACCTTTGCAGTAAATTGAGTTCTGAGAATCTGTTCTCAGAAAGTCATCAATAACTTCTCATAATTATTCTCTTTGGGTTATGCAGTTATAGGTCTTTTCTCATTTTTTCATAATTTTGTTTAAATATTATCACTTTTAATATTAAAAAATAAGTGATCAGGTGGTGCATTAATACCGGTTGGTGGTATACTTATAAGTGAGCAATGTTCTCTAGCCGTTATTCCTTTCAAATAGTAGGAAATGACATTTAGATGTCTTATAATACATTTCTTTGTTCTTCAGCAAGCAACCTGATTTGAAAATAACGTTCACATGTGTATATAAATGTTTAGTTTTCTATTTTTCTCTTTAGGAAAAGAAAGAAAGGCAGGAAAGAATTGAACGAAAACAAAAGAAGCGTCATTCCTTTCTTGAAAATGAGGCACTTCCTCCTTGGAGCCCTCCAAGCAGAACTGTGTTCTCAAGTGTTTTGATAATTCTCATTTTTACACTACTTAGTTATTTATCAATTCACCATGTAGTCACTATTTATTCAATTAGTTATAGTTAAAAGACTCTATTTTAATTAAATGCCAGCTGTTTCCACTGACAATGGAAAAGATTATTTGGGGTTTAATCGGTGAAATAATTGCAAGCATTTTTTGAACTGAAGGTAAAAACTGCCTCAAATGAGAAGCTAATAATCAGATTGCTCTTACCATTCAAATGACACTTCATCATGTCCTTCGGTCCTTACAATCAGATGATCCATGATCACTTTCACTAAGCTTTGCATGGTAATTAAGTGTATTTATTCCCCAGGATAAAAAGGAAGCCATCTGGGTACTACAGTCATAGAAATAATTGAATCTGTGAATGATTGTGCACCTAGATTCAGGTTTTAAAGGGAATCCTCACTGGGGGTATGCATATAAATATATAAATATATATATATATAGACACACACATATATTTTTTATTTCTAAAACTGATCTTTAGCTTTGCCTTGAGCAGTTGCACTTGGACTGTGCAGGTTAAGAGTTTTGGTCAGTTGAGGCAGTAGTTCAGTAGAACTCAAAACAAGGCATTTTATTTAAGAAGTTTGCCTTCTATTTTAAGATGAGTTTTATCTGTGCCAGACTTAACGTGACAATCATAGGCACTTTATAGTGAGTAGACCTCTGAAATTTGTCTTCTAAATTCTAGCTCACTTTATTATTTCAGTGGTACCAAAAATATCCATTTCTTGGTAGTGATAGACCTCCAGGAAAGTTATGGCAATTCCATAAGAGTTCAAGGTCATTATCACTGTTAATAATTTTTTCCAGACTAAAGCCATAAAGGTGATAAAGGCAATTTTTGAACTCTTAGCTTATTCCAGAGTCTTATAGCTTATATTTAGAAGATAGCTGTATAGAAAGGCAATTTGTAGAAAATTCCCAAAGAATCTTTATTTATTTGATCACTGCTTAATTAGACTCCTACTTGAACTGGTCAGCTACACTATCACAGGCCAAATGTATGTGCTCAGAGCTGAAAGACTACTTTAGCCAACGATGTGATGCAACGATGGAGGAGAATAATTCCTATGTATTAAGCACCCGATGTATGCTCTCTGCTGGATCTTTACAAATGTGAATTCTTATCATTCTAATACTTATTCACTGTAGGTGTTATTTTGCAGATAAAAAATACTGAGACTCGGACAAATAACGTGCCATATATTTAGCATGTGACTGAGTTGGGATTAGAATTAAGTCTTTCTCCCTCCCAGAATCCATATGCTCATTTTTATGCTCTGTATTTCCAAACACATTTTACCTCTCAGATCTTGAAGTCATGTATTGTTATCTGGAGATTATCTTTCCTTTACGAAGTATTTGTTTATTATTAGAGATGGTCAACTTTATTAGATCTGTAAAATGAAAGAAGAGTCCATAATATTTAAAGAATTCATCAAATGCCTTGTATCTAGTATTAGAATATCAGGAAAGCCAGCAGGTTGTGGAACGTAGGCTTTGAGATAGTCATTCAGGAGGTTCCACTGTGAGGATTAAGTTCCTTGTGCTTTGTGTGCAGGATAAAGGTGCCATGGGTGACTTTCTAAGATCACATCACTGCTACAGTTAAGTTTGTTTTAAAATTATGAACAAAACTAAAAGCTGCTTTATACCTCCAGGAACCAGGAGAATACTTCATGAAATTGAAATTCTTAATACTCATTGTGTTTTTTCCACATGGGATTTAGCTCCTCTTTCTTTTCACCAAATATGTATATAGTGCCCACGCAAATGAATCGTTGTTTATGGTATCGAATTAGCTATTCACAGCTAAAAAGGTATTTGCAGATTCCAGGGAAGTAAAAGGAAAAAAAGATTATGAGATCATAAATGTATGTGTCATAAATTTCACGTTAAATATTTACTTAAACTTCCCAATTATTTTTTGCCTTATTATCCTGTTTAGGGCTTGCTGTTACCACTTCTCAATTCTTGTGAGCACTGGGTGAAATTACTAATTAATGTAAGCACATGGCATTGTGTTCATTTCCTTACTGTCAAGAGCCCTGCATTTCCCCACTTCATGGATGTGAATAGGTTAACATGGGTGGGTTTTTGGACGTATTTTTAGCGTACAAGAAGAAATCTGTGATTTCCTGGCCAGCCTAGCACTCAAAGGAGAATATGGAGATGACCCATATTAGGGAGTTCCTAAAAGGAAATCTAAATTCTAATTTCTTAGCACTGCTTGTAAAGTAGGATGAAAAGGAAAACTGATGTGTTTGCAAAGACCCAGCAAGTCATTTTCCTCAAATGGGGAACTTTAATATGGAGGAATTAAAATTCAAATTAAGGATATTAAAAGCCTATAGATTTACAGATAAAACTTCTAGTTTTGTAAATTGTATTAATCACTGGAATGCTGACACTTCAGAGTAAAGAAAGTAGGAAGTTCATGAATATTTTAAAGCTGAAAACAATTTGCCTAGAAATTTACATTTCAAGACAAAAAGTCAAATTTTATAAATAATGTATTTTCCATAACAACCAAGAAAGCAGTGTTACATAAATAAAGAGAAACTATATGGCATTTTAGATCAGAAGGAAGAGGCAGTTCTCTTAAGATGAGAGTTGTTCAGGGACAATAACATTCCAGGGGTTTGTATCGCATCACATTTTGAAAATGTTATTGTTTTCAATGGTATTGAAACTGATATTTTTCACTGTGGCCAAAGCACTAGCTGATAATAGCTAAGGTCCAGAGTTGTATTAACTTAGAGTGCATCTAAGTGCATCTAAACTCTAAGTGCATCTGGAAGGCTTAATAGTAATAAAACTGCCTCAAACACTCTAAGTTGAACCAGACAACTGACATGCCGGAACCCATACCACTAATCATAAGAATCTGGAGTTAGAAAACAGGTGTCCAGTTTTCTAGTTGTAACTTGCCCACCACTCCACGTAGTTCTGAGAACCTGGTAAAAGATGTCACGCTAACTTCCATAACCATGGTCATTATGGACTTAGTTCATTTTGATCCTC
This sequence comes from Nyctereutes procyonoides, assembly GCF_905146905.1. Taxonomy (NCBI): domain Eukaryota; kingdom Metazoa; phylum Chordata; class Mammalia; order Carnivora; family Canidae; genus Nyctereutes; species Nyctereutes procyonoides. Next base: position 11,281,093 of record NW_026575122.1, read on the forward strand.
TCAGATGGTCCCTTATTCTTCAGTGCCTTCCCATAACCCCACCAGGTCAGGGGTTGGGGCACCTCTATGGGCACCTTTGTTACTACTTCAAGGGTGGGAGAGTACTGAAGGTTCTCAAGCCCTGAGTCACAGGTGAAGGAATTTCACAAAATGGGGGACAATTGCATATTAGTCAAAGTAGTTCCCAATGAAAAACTAGTACAGAAAACAAATTTTCACGATGTCATCTTGGCTCTAATTCCAATAGTGCTATATTAGCAGGTATTCCAACCCGTGAGCTTCCAGAATCTACATCAGTTGCCCGACTTCCTAGGTACCTTGGCTGACCGAATAATGAATGCTATGTAAATGCTTCACTGGTGACTGCCCTGAATTCTTGTTGTCTTAAAATTTTATGTGATTTGATTATTTTGAAACATGTTACATGTAATTGTATAATGTTAACTAAATTATTGGTATTAAATTTAGGATGTTGTTTTAAGAATTACTTGAGGAGATGTATTTAATGTCTGCTTTTTAGTAGCATACTTCATGTTAACGCTTAATTAAAGTTAGCCATTCAAGAATTATCGGGTGATATTATTTATTGATTGCGCCAGATTTCATTTCATGATTTTGGATAATGTGGTATGAGTCTTATTTGTGGGCTAACAATGAAATAATCATTGCCATTTGCAGCAGCATGGATGGAGAGTATAATGTTAAGCAAAATAACCCAGTCAGAGAAAGACAAATACCCTGTGACTTCACTCACATACAGAACTTATTAAAACAAAGAAAAAAAAAGGATAAACCAAAACACCACACTCTTAACTATGAGAATTAACAGAGGGTTACCAGAGGGGAGGTGGGTGAGGGGACGGGTGAAATAGGTGAAGGGAATTAAGAGTACACCGATCACGATGAGCACTGAGTAATGTATAAAATTGTTGAATCACTGGGCACCTGGGTGCCTCAGTTGGGTGAGCATTGGCCTTCGGCTGAGGTCATGATCCCAGAGTCCCTAGATGGAGTCTGAGTCTGACTTCCTGCTCTGCTCCTCCTCCTGCTGCTCCCATCCTTGTGCGCGCCTGCACTCTCTCTCTCAAGTAAATAAAATCTTAAAAAAAAAAAATGTTGGACCACTATGCTGTTTACGTGATATTAATATAACACTATGTTAACTATACCAGAATTTTTTAAAGATGAAATAATCATTATGCTGATATACCTTCTACTAGAAATGACTGAAAATCTTCAAAAAATGACTGAAAATTTGAATTCAAACTTCTTTTACTTGAAATACTACCCAAATTACAAAGGTAATGTAATTATAAAATTACCAAATATTTAGTGCATGTAACAAAAATAACCCATCCCATCTCCCCAAAATAATCATAATGAACATATTTTGTCCTCTTCCAGCTTTTAATTCCTAGTGCTTTTTTTCGTGTAGTTGGAATTGAGCAAAGAGTGAAGAAATTGGAGATACAATTCCCTCTCTCTCTCTTTCTGTTTTTCTGTCTGTCTTTCTCCCATGCTACCTATGTGTGTATACGTATGTGTTAGATTTCTGCATATATCTCCCTCCATATATAGAAATACAATACATATGCATATATTCAAACCTTTTTATTTTAAATAGAAAATGAGGTCAAACTGCATTTTTGGTTACCAGAGTTTTCCACCCAACAATATATAATGAACATATTTCCATGTTATTATGCCTTTCTAATAATATTCGATGCTGCAACTACAATTCAACCTATTCTGGGCAATTTGTTTCCTTATAAATGTTCACTCTAGTAAATAATACAATCAACATTCATGTAGTCTATCCTTGTTTTAAGATGTGGACCTCATTAAATCTTTAAAATGAAAAAAGAATTAATATTTAAGGAGTTAGTCAAATGCTTTGTATCTGATATTAGAATGTCAGGGTGGCATCTGGGTGGTTCTTGTCACTTAGGCATTGGACTCTTGATTGTGGCTCAGGTCTTGATGTCAGCATCGTGAGGAGCCCTGCATTGGGTTCCTACTGAACCTGGAGCCTGCTTAAGATTCTCTCTCTCCCTCTGGCCCTCCCCTACCCACCCCTACTCCGGCTTGCTCAGTCTCTCTAAAAAAAGAAAAAAGGGAAAGCCAGCAGGTTGAAGAATAAATGTTTTGAGATAGTCATTCAGGAGGTTTCACTCTGAAGATTAAACTTGGAGTGCGTTGCAAGATAAGGTGTCCTAGATCCCTTTGTCAGATCCCATCAGCACTATAGATAAAAGATATTTCATAAACATAACTAGAAATCTTTTTATATCACCAAAACTATAAGACATGGAACGGGTGGGGCACCTGGGGGCTCAGTGGTTGAAACGTCTGTCTTTGGCTCAGGTTGTGATCCTGGGTCCGGGAATTGAGTCCTGCATTGGGATCCCTGGGATCCTAATGGGATCGCCTGGGAGAGCCTGCTTCTCCCTCTGCCTATGCCTGTCTCTCTCTGTCCCTCATGGAAAAAAAAAAAATCTTTCAAAGAAATATTCACTTGTATTTTTGTACATAGAGCAATTTAACTCCCAAAATTAACCTATGGTGCTCATGGATTCCCTTTGGGAAAAAATACACTGTGATCTCTACCCATCCTACATACACCCAGAGTAACTTAGTTATTACTTTGCTTTCTACACTGTTTCCTTGCCTTAAATAATTGCTATTAAAGGTCTCATCTGTGTTAGTGAATGTATGTATTTCCCCAACTGAAATAAGAGCTTTATGAGGGCAGCACAGTATCTTATACATCTCGGTATTTCTACTTTATTAGTGGGGTCTGGATGAACTATTTCCTGGCTGATAAAAGAGGAAATCTTTCTTGGCTGATAAAGTTAAAAACAGAATATAAAAAAACTGCATATGTGTTTATCATACTGTATAGTTAATATATGAACAAGGATCCTATATTTGATGAAATTATATAAATTATTTTAAATATAATTAAATAGCTTAAAATGAGTCTTATAATAAGTATTGCAAATAGTGTAAAATTTTATTTTAATATTAAATCATTTTCAACCCAAAACAAAAAAAAATTTTTAAAATGGAAAACTGTATGTGGGCATGTGACTTCATTATGTTGGAAAAGCTCACATATATTCTTTTTTTTTTTTTTTAGATTTATTTATTTATTTATTTATTTATTTATTTATTTATTTATTTATGAGAGAGAGAGAGAGAGAGGCAGAGACACAGGAGAAGGGAGAATCAGGCTCCATGCCAGGAGCCTGACGTGGTACCCGATCCCGGGTCTCCAGGATCATACCCTGGGCATACAGCAGGCACTAAACCGCTGCGCCACCCAGGGATCCCCAAGCTCACATATATTCTAACATTTACAATTAAATAGATTGAGCCCTACCAAGAGAACTCTTTCTTTCTTGGTATCCTTCCTATGGTAATATTAAGCAACAACAATAAAAAGGAAGAAATGAAGGAGGAGAGGGAGGGGAAAGGTAGCAAGTGTAGGGCTCAGTGGCTCATTCAGTCTAAAGCATGAATCTGGGTAGAATAATCCATTAGCTAAAGTTTAGATTCAGATATCCCAAGTGTGGAAGGTGAAACTAGACTCCAAAGTTAACCCCCATTCCTGGTGAATGGAGTGCCTGGTCACTCTGTGGCTACTTTTATCTCATTACTAGATTTGGAGCTCAGAGTTAGCCTTTAAAGGTGTGACTGTGACCTCCACAAGGTTACCAGAGGCTGATTGTCCCATATCAAAACTGCTAGTTCAGGGGCAGCCCGGGTGGCTCAGGGGTTTAGTGCTGCCTTCAGCCCAGGGCCTGATCCTAGAGTCCTGGGATCCAGTCCTGCATCGGGCTCCCTGCATGGGGCCTGCTTTTCCCTCTGCCTGTGTCTCTGCCTCTTTCTGTGTGTCTCTCATGAATAAATAAATAAAATCTTAAAAAAAAAAAGAACAGTTCATCAAGCAGTGAACAAGCTGCCATGCGTGAGACTCTTGCATGAACATTAGGGCTTTGGCAATAACAGACAGCCCCTGCTTTCAAGGAACTTATGATAAAGTCAGGAGGAAGCAAACAAAAATCACCTGAGCAAATATACAAAGAAAATAATTTAACTCACTGATAAACTGTGAAGATAAAATAGCTTAACGAGATAGAGCATGGCCAGGTCGTAGGCCATTGCTTGTCTGGAGTAAGAGGAGGCATCTCTGAAGAAAAAACATGCAAGGGACAACCTGAAATGAGGAGGGAACCCTGGGAGGACCTGTTGGAAGAAAAGTCCAAGCATCAGGAACACTGAGTGCAGAGGCTTTGAGGAGGGCAAATGCCAACCTGGTGGAAGGTAAACAAGAAACAGAGAGGGAGGAAACGAGGACAGAGAGGAAGGAAGGCTCTGGGTTATGTAGAGAGTCTGAGTTGAGCCCAGTCACAAGGCAAATCACCACTTCTCTTGCTGTTTGGAAAGACTTTTTCTGCCTTCCCTCACCACATTCAGCAGGAGCCTTCAGTACATCAGGACAAAGCATAATGAAAGAGAAATATCCTGTGTTTTTACTTCAGGAAGCCACTTGGCCCCTCTGCCACTTCCTCCCTCTTCTTCCAATAATTCTCCAATTCTGCATAATAACAAGCACGTTGAAGATCACTGTTTGTCAAGCAAATGACAAATGCAAACTTCATGTTGCATCCCAGAGCCAATCGCTGGATAGGTTCACAAAGTACTAGATTCACGACGTGATATTGCTGTAATAAGAAACAAATATTCGATATTCGCTTCTGACACAGAGCTCCTAAAACTCTTGGAATTTTGGGGATCCCTGGGTGGCGCAGCAGTTTAGCGCCTGCCTTTGGCCCAGGGCACGATCCTGGAGACCCGGGATCGAGTCCCACATCGGACTTCCAGTGCATGGAGCCTGCTTCTCCCTCTGCCTGTGTCTCTGCCTCTCTCTCTCTCTGTGTATGTGTGACTATCATAAATAAATAAATAAATAAAATTTTAAAAAAAAATAAATAAAACTCTTGGAATTTCTTAAGTGATGAAAGCAATAGAAGTGTCTTTTGTTATGTTAACGAAGTGACTGTACTTTAGGAACTGGGAGACCCAACCAAGTGATCCTACTCCTGGGAGAGGAGGGGGCCTTGGGGGTTGAACCAGTTGCCTGTGGCTGATGATTTCATCAATCCTGTCTTAGGTAATGAAGCCTCCATACAAACCCAAATGAGTGAGGTTTGGAGAGCTTCCAGGTTGGAGAACATGCAGAGATTTGGGGAGAATAGCACCCCCACACCGGGAAAGAGCATGGAACTCAGCACCCTTTTCCCATACTCTGCCCTAGGGATTTCTTTCTGAATCCTCAGGATGTTCCTGAACTGCATCCTTTTATAATAAACCAGTAATCTAGTAAGTGTAATGTTTCTCTGAGCTCCATGAGCCAGGCTGGCAAATTAATTGAACCCAAGGAAGGAGCTGTGGGACCTTCCAATCAGAAGCACAAGTGATAAATAATCTGAGTTTGCAACTGGCATTTGAAGTGATGGTGGTGGGGGTTGGGGGCTGGGGGGGTGGGGAGTCATGGGGGTTAAGCTCTTCACCCATGGAATCCGTGGCGCTCAGAGTACAGAGTGTCAGAACGGAGTTGAACTGTAGGACACCCAGCTGGCGTTGCAGAATTTCTTGTTGATGGTGTGCAGGACCTTCCTCATGTTGGAATTAAGGTGCAGACTCCCTTTAACAAGATAGGAAGGAGTATACCGTGAAAAATGTCTCCCTTTGCTGTTTTGGGCCACCAAGGTCCTTTCCCAAAAGGCTACTGTGATTAACAGTTTTTTGTTTGTCCTTCCACAGATAATATATATAGTAAAAGCATGTAATTATTTGTTCTTCACGTCACTCTCAAATGATAGTACATGGCGTGTACTCTGCTGCACAGGGCTCATACCTTGGAAAACCTTCCAGACTAACGAATATAGAGATATTGTGTTCTTATTTATCGTTCTATGCCATCACATTACATGGCTATATGATAATTTACTTAAATATAGTTGCCTTTTAAAAGACAAAGGGTTTGTTTAAATGACAAATCCAAAGGATTTGTTTTCAATCCTTTGGAGATATTACAGCGTCAAATGGTAAATCAGACACATGGTTACATTAACATTTTTTTTCAGTTACATTAACATTAACACACTATTTTATTTGTGTACAAGGGAAGCCAATCAATAAATTAATTTCATCTTTAAAAAAACTAACAAGATTTATATAAGAGGAAAAATAAATTTAAAAAAGGAAAATGGAAATAACACCAACCACGGGAAGATGTAACCTACATTTTCCTGTCCTTGGATTAACTGCTGATTAGCTGGGGCCGGTTGGGGTACTCTGCGTTGGACAGCCGGATAGGTCATTGAAGGAAACGACCTCAGTTGTTATGGAAATCTTGAAAAACTTTGAGTTTTTAACCATAAAATACACCTCTCCTACTGCCTTACCTTCCTGCATATGTCATGGCTACATCTTGAAAAGGTGACATTTGCTTTCTCACCATCCCTCAGCTCCCACTTTTCCTTTGTGTGTGTGTGTGTGTGAAAGAGAGAGAGAGAGAGAGAGAGAAGGAAAGAGATTATAGTAGAATATTTTATTGTTAATATTTTGTTAAGACTTCTACATCCGTATTATAGAGACTATTTGTCTGTATTTTTTTTCCTTATAATGTTAGTATCAGGCTTGGGTATCATATGAGTAGGGGAGTGTCACCTCCTCCATTATTTTCTAAAAGTTCGTTTCATATGAAACCAAAAGTTGGCTATCATTTTTTTCCCCTTAATTGAGAGAATTCACTGGTGAAATCCTCTGGGCCTGGAATTTTCATCATGGAGTGATATTTGACAGTAAACTATATTCTTTGATAGATATGTTGGTATTGAGATTTTCTATTTTATCAATCTGGTAATTTATGTTTATTAAGAAATTTGTCCATTTCAGCTGAGATTTTGAATTTATAAACATGAGGTTGTGGTATTCCTTCATCCTTTTGATGACGGTTGGAGTTATCATAACATTCCATCTTTTATTTCTAATACATAGTTTAAGTTTTCTGTCTTTCTTGTTAAATCTTGATAGGCATTACGCAGTTTTTATTCAACTTTTCTAAAAACCAACTTTGACTTTGTTAACTTTGTCGTTTCAAATTTCACTGATTTTTTAATTATTATTATTATTACTTTCTTTGGGTTTAATTTGCTTACTCAAGTGCCAACTAAGGGGTAAGGGGTATTAGAATCTCCAGTAATGTTTCTGAATGTGTCTCTACTTTCCTTTAGTTCTGTCAGTAGCTTATGACTGTTTCAGACACATACAGATTTATTATTACTGTGTCTCACCCCTATTTACGTTATGAAATGTATCTATTATTGGTAATTCTCCTTACCTTGTAGTTTGCTTTGTCTGATATCTCAGCTTTCTTATCACTGATGTTTGCATAGTTTATCTTTTCCTATCATTCTCTTCAAACTATTTGTGACTTTTTCTTTTTTATATAATTTGTATAATAACTTTTTTAATATATATGTTTTTAATTTATTTATGATAGTCACAGAGAGAGAGAGAGAGAGAGAGAGAGAGAGAGAGGCAGAGACACAGGCTGAGGGAGAAGCAGGCTCCATGCACCGGGAGCCCGACGTGGGATTCGATCCCGGGTCTCCAGGATCGCGCCCTGGGCCAAAGGCAGGCGCCAAACCGCTGCGCCACCCAGGGATCCCCTGTATAATAACTTTTATAACTGGCGTCACCTTTTTTTTAAAAAAAAAAAAAAAAAGATTTTATTTATTTATTATTGAGAGACACTAGGAGTGGTGGAGGGAGAGAGGCAAAGAGACAGACACAGACACAGACACAGACAGGGAGAAGCAGGCTCCATACAGGGTCTCCAGGATCACACCCTGGGCCGAAGGCAGGTGCTAAACCGCTGAGCCACCTGGGCTGCCCCCTTTTTTTTTTTGTAAACAAGTCTGACAGTTTGCTTTTTAGCTGTAGTCTGTTTCTGAGTGCTTAGTCCGATTATTTTTAACTTAGGACAAGTTTGTTGCTGTGTTTTCTATTTATTTTTTTTAAAGCAGATTTGTTATTCTTCCTCTATAATGCTTTTCTGCCATTTTTTTCTTTTGTGAGAGTTAATAACATAGGTTTTAGTTTCCAATTTTGATTTCCTCTGTTGCCTTCTTAGGTGTACTTATTTGTGTTTATATTTTAGTAGTTGCTCCGTGGATTATGAGATGCAGCTATAAATTATCAGTCTACTTAGGACCAATACTGCACTATTTCATAATTATTTTAGAAACCTTGTAACGGTGTAGTTCCACGTATTCCCTCGTCCATCCTGCTTTTGTTATCATACACACTACATTTACAAATCATATAATTCCCACAATTCAGTATTACAATTTTTCTTTAAAGAAAAATTTTTGTCTTCAATTTTTAAAGAAATAAAAGAAGAAAAGAATAAATATTTACAGTTCTCTTAAATATATATTCCATTTCTGAGGATCTTTATTCCTTCCGATAGGTCCAGATTACCTTCTGGTATTGTTTCCCTTCAATTTAAGGAACTTATTTTTGCATTTTTTGTAATGCAAGTTTACCAGCGATGGGTTCTGTAGTCTTACTTATCTAAAAAAATATTTATTTCATCTTCACTTTTGAAGGATGGCTTAGCTGAATGTATGCTCTGGGCTGACATGTCCCTTCTCACCCACTCCCAGCACTTTATGAGTTGCTGCTGTTCCCGACCTGTATTATTTCAGGTGACAAATCAGCAAGAATTCATTTTGTTGTCTTTCTATATATGTCTTGTTTTTTTTTCTGTTTGTTTGTTTGTTTTTTGTTTTGTTTTTTTTTTCGCCCTCTGGCTATCTTCAGGAATATCTTCAAGACTTTTTAAAAAATTTGTATTCTAACAATTTGACTACAGAGTAACTAGGTGTGAGACTTTTAAAAAATATTCTGCTTGGGTTTCATTGAGACTTCAGGTCTATAAACGGGCACTCTATGAAAATGGGAAGTCTTACAAATTTTTTTTCTTGCCCTGGTTTTCTTTTCTCTCCTCTTAGTGATGAAATCCTTAATATGTCTTATCTGATCTCTAAAATTCTGTTTGTGTCCCTTTAGTCTTTATTGCCTTTGTTTTTTCAAACTGAATAATTTGTATTGCTCTGTCATTAAGTTCACTGTTCCCTTTTCTGCCATCTCTGATCTGCTGTTGCCCATCCAGCAAAGTTCTTATTTTCGATATTATAGTTTCCAACTCTATAATGTCCATTGGTATTTTTTGTGTTTTCCGTATCTCTCAGATCCCCATCTATATCAACCTCCATGCATGCATTTTCTCTAAATCCTTGAACATATTTACAATCCCTACTTTATCCTTGTTTGCTAATTACAACATCTGGGTCATCTCTGGGTTGGGTCCTAAGGACTTTTTTTATGGGGTTTTTGTTTGTTTGTTTTCAAGAGTATGCATCACCACTTTCCAGTTCTTCATCTATTTAGTACCTTTTGATTGAATACAGGATATTATGAACGATATGTTATAGAGATTCTAGATTCTGTTATATTCCTCTGAATACATGCTTTAGCATATAGATATTGTGGCTGGACTCTAATTCCCAACTGTCTCCCTTGCCATGGATGTCAGCGGAAATCTTTGTTTAGTTCTTTCAACTTCTAACTACTATGGTTTTACAGGATCTTCTCTGAAGTCTTCTCCATGCCATGCACAGATGAGCAAAGGGTTTGAGGTGAATTTTATATGCAAATTTGGGGAGTTCTTCCTCAAACTTACTGGCTGATCTTTTAGTGCTAAATTCTGTCCTCCGTTCCCTTAAACTAGTCTAGTAAGGCTGCAACTCTCTCCCACTTGAGCTGCACAGATGAGTGAATACACTGGGATAAAAAGCTACTAACTTGCCAGTCTCATCTACAAAGCTTTCCCTCTCAAGGTACATTCCTGTTTTCCCGCCCTTCTGCCTGTTTCTTAGACTTTTCTATTTATTGCTTTGGACAAATAACTGTCTTTGTGCCATAAAATATTGTGTAAACAAAAAAAAATAGAATTTATTATTTATACAACAAAATCAAGCTTCTTACATTATGATGCCATCAACTTTATGCTAGATTACTATTCGCTAAAAGATGGTTAGTTCAAACACACACATACCATTATTTTGTTTCTGATATAATTTTCAGAATTCGACGGGAAATCAAGTACATGACATTTATCCTTTTTCTATCTAAATATTTGGTATCTGCCACATTTGTACTTCTGAACTGTCTATGGAAAACTCTTTTGGTAATGGTATGTTGTCAGGTAGATATTGAAATGGTAGAATTTTCTTTGGCAAAGGTTTGCAGTGAATATAATAAAAGTCAATATTTCATTAAAAATATCAAAGGTAAAAAAAATTATCAAAGGTATATGATCCTAATATACTCTTAAACATCTCAGAAATAAAAACTTATAAGTAGGTAGGCTTCTATAGGTCTTCATTTTATAAAAATGCAGCTATCTGGAACAATTTCTGGGATTTTGAATTAGTGAAAATTACTCCTTTAGATATCATTTTTAAACAGTTTACAAATTTTAAGGAGGAGATTTAAGCAATGTTTATCAACATCTTGCTTGTTTAAATGGATGGACAAGATCATTTTCAGAAACATCATCATTATTACCTTGAGAACCAGATTTATGGTGTATAGGATTCCTTGTCACTATGCTATGTTGTACCAGAATACTATATTTTTTAAACGTATGCTATAGCATTTTTAGTCTTTATGTCTCCTGAATATAGTTTTTATTCCTTATAGCTCTAGTTAGCTGATGGCCATGTGTACTTACTGTCGGGGAAGATAACAGTGCTACTTGAATACTTGTGGTTGAATAGGACAATATAATACAGAATATTTGCACTTTGTATTACAATTTATGGAGAAGGTTCATGAAAACACGTTCCCGTTATATTGTTCATAACCACTTTCCTTAGGAAAAGTCACTCATGATAAGTTAGCAAAGTGCTTACATCTGTGCTGTCACTTCAGTGCTAACTAACACCTGTCTTTGTAAAGTAGAGAAGTTACTCCTTAAAAAGAAGGGTATTCTGGAATGTACAGACAGGATCCTAGAAATGTCTGATAGTGTCTAATAGATGCAGTTCTAAGAACAACAGGCAATCTCTGTATAGCAGGTGAGATCATCACATCTGTTTTGAGTCCTTGGTTTTGTCTTTATTCCCTCCGGAGGGATCTTCTTCAAGTCTGAATTACATCATTCCCCTGCTAAGGTCTCTTGGTTGGATTGGCCTCAGAAGAATAAAATGCAGACTCCACCCCAGTTCCTCATGACCTCACGTGATTGCTTCTCTGACCACTTATTTGTCCATTCTCACTGCTAATCACTGTGCTTCAGCATCGTTCACCTTTTACTGTTTCTCAAAACTATCAGGCTCTTAGCATTCGCTGCTGCTTTCTTTCCATAGACCTTCCTTCCCGGGGCTCCTTTCTTCCCCTCATTTGTCTTAGCGCGGCTGTCAAGACCTCAGGGAAGCCTTCCCTGATCACTGTCATTATCGTAACCCCTCACCCTGGTTTATCTCCTTCATGACTCACATGGGTTTGGTGTGTCATGTCCCTCAACCCTCTAAACTGTAGTATCCTTATTTGCTTTCAGCGACCACTGTACTCGATGCATGGTAGATGCTTTAGAAACATTGATTTCCTGGCAGTTTGGCCCTAAGCCTAACTGTGATACTTATGGTGAATAACCCATCTATGATATATTCTATTTTACAGAAAACAATTGAAGATAGAAATATGAAGAATAAAAAGTCAACAAATAATAGAGTGTCCAGTGCCTCTGGCAGGTAATAAACTTTCGGTATCCCTCATTTATGAGTTTACGTTCAACAAAGCTAGTTTTAACTTAGACATAAATTGAATTTCATTTGTATTATTTGATTTTCATTAAACTCCCATCTCATGAAATGAATGAAGTAGTCACATCATGATAAAACGCCTCAGCTGATCATATTCTTTTATGTAAAGGAGTTGATTAGGGGTTCCCCGTACTGTACATTCCTATTGGGATAGCGTTTCTTTGCTGTTTTTCAGAAGGAGATATACACTAATGAAGCCAATGTCCAGCATTATTACACTTCTCTATTAGGTATCTTTGTCTAACACATGAAAATTGTACTTAAAACCTTGAGATTATATGGACTAAGTTGATTTATTAAAATGATAAGACACGGGATGCCTGGGTGGCTCAATGGTTGGCAATCTGCCTTGGGCTCAGGGCGTGATCTTGGGATCCTGGGATCAAGTGTCCGCATTGGGCTCCCTGCATGGAGCCTGCTTCTCTCTCTGCCTGTGTCTCTGCCTTCTCTCTCTCTGAATAAATAAATAAAATCTTAAATTAAAAAAAAAGATCGGACTCTACTTTGCTTCATTCACACTGATGATAATGAATGTCTCCCTCATAAATGCTAATCAAACCTTCTCTTTTAAATTATCATTAATCAAATAAAACAAGAGCCAGCAAACTTTAACTGTAAATTGCCAGTTAGTACATGAGTTAGACTTTGTAGGCCAGGCAGTCCCTGTTGTAACTACTCAGTTCTGCTGTTGTGGCAGGGAAATCTCTGTGGTGCAATAAACTCACGAAATAATCAAACTGTACAAAACTGGATCATGGGCAATATTTTCCTGCCAACTCCTGAAATAGAGGATGCTATTCTAACATTATATTTAGAGTTATTTTTTGTAACATGATGATACAATAAGTAAAGAAGATGATAAAATCTACTTTATTAATATTATTTTTTCCATATAACTTTTAGATATAGTCCATTTTTCTTAAAAATATTCTAATTACAAGTATCTAGAAATAGCAGTTTGAAACTCTTAGTACACTAAGAAAAGACTATCATCATTTTCCTTTTTTTATCATCCTTTTCAAAGTACTTGTAATTTATTAATTTACAATGTAATTTCAAATATAGTAGTTGTATATTCTAATGAATTTTCTGATGAATTTTTCTTCTACCAAGTGCAACTGTAATATTTTATTTTGATTTATTTGGATTTTTTCAGATTAATGACCCCTGAGTTTTTAAAGAAATCTAGTTCTGTACGGAGACCTCCATCGACAACTACCTCTCCTCACTACTTAGGGACTTTGAAAGTCCTGGACCAAAAGCCCTCACAGAAACAGAACATAGAACCTGAAAGAGCAGATAGCATAAGGGCGGCTGTTTATCAGGTAAAAGGAAAACATGTAACAAAAAATGAACTGATTGCGTAACAAGGTTACCCGTTCACCAGGGAATAAAATGACCCTATCAGACACCGTGGATTAATATTTCCCCTATTGCAAAAGATTTTCCTTTATAGGGATGCCTGGGTGGTTCAGCGGTTGAGCATCTGCCTTTGGCTCAGGTCATGATGTCGGGGTCCTGGGATCGAGTCGCACATCAGGCTCCCCACAGGGAGCCTGATTCTCCCTCTGCCTGTGTCTGTGCCTCTCTGTGTGTCTCTCATGAATAAATAAATAAAATATTAAAAAAAAGATTTTCCTTTATAATATCTGAGTAACTCAGAGTATTTTTTACTAAATTATTTCCTTCCAAGCTTTGCTTAACTGATCATAGTTGTTTAAGAGAATATGCCACAGCACTTTATAAAAATACAGTAGAAGCAAATGTGGATAACGTCTATATATGTTTTTAAACTTTTTCTTCTTAAAGTGTATATTGTTAAGAACAAAAAGAGTTTTAATATTTTTCTGGGCCTTGTGATTTCATTAAGCTTACACAGAAAAAGACTTTCTTGATTTGTCTTCACAATTCCAAAAGAGGTTCTTTTTTTGGACTTGTTGGTTATACAAAACAGTACACTTTAGAAAATTGTACTTACAAATTTTGGAGAAAAAATGTTAACTTATGTAGCCATTATATTCAATATTTGAAGTCTGTTGTTAAAACTAAGAAAGATAACATATTTTTCTTAACTCATGCTCGACTTTACGTATTAGAATATTATCACCAAAAGGAAGCATGATACTGGCTTATATGGAATTTATAAATTTTGTTTTCCTTTTTAAAAATTTATAATATTTCAGAAATGGATAGGAATTCTAATTCATTTGGGAAACTGAACATTATATACTTTTTTTCATATTTTCTCAGGAGTGGTTAGAAAAGAAAAATGTGTATTTACATGAAATGCACAGAATTAAAACGATTGAAAGTGAGAACTTAAGGATCCAAAATGAACAGGTAATCTGACATATAGAAGTGGAAGTTCTTCTGGATTTTTAAGTCAGTAAAATATCTCTCAGTAACATTTCTAAAGCCACTGGTTTTTAAATGGCCAAATAACATGTATATAAAAGAATGGATTTCTGATTTCCTTTCTCTGGTACTCCATACATTTCAGTTTGACATAACTATAATCATCTCGCAAGGAAACAGATACAGAGATTTGTATTTTGTGTGTGTGGAATAGACCTGACACTACTGATTAGGAACATGTGATTGCTTCTGACCACCTATTAACTCTTACTTCACTTTTCACTATTAAAAGCTGACTTCAGTCTTATGACTTAGCCAAGAATGGGAAGGGTCATCAGAAATCCACCTCCGGTTTTCCTCTTTTCCGTCTTGAATTTTACATGTGTCTTTAAGACCAGCTCTTATGTGAGCTCTTGACCTGACTTCAGTCTCCATGTAGGCCTGGTGGCCTACACCCTCCTTAGTTCCCTCCCATCTTCTAACTAAAGTGCCTTTCCTGTGCTGTCCGACCCTACAATGGACTTAGAAAGAAGCCTACTTCCCACATGCATGGTGCTGCGTGGGGCAGCCCTCCAGGAGGTCCCCTGTCAACATGGCACCGTTAGGCAGCTGTGCTCAGTGCCACACACCTTCCCGCGTGATCTTCACACCACGTGGAGGTAGCTTGTACCTTTACTCCTAAATTGTGTCTTCTCTTTGTAAGGCTTTATGTGGTGCAACATTACACAGAATTATTAGGCAAAGGATAGTGTGGGGTTAGATGGAGGTAGGTCAAGTAATAACATACCTACCGTATGCTCACCAACATACAGGTTCAATATTTGGGCTCTGCTTATGTTGTAGCAATCTTATGATTTGAGGTCCACCAAAACTCGGGTTCAAAGCAAAGATCTATTTTGGCTTCCTAAGTGGCTTGGCCGGGTTACCCTACTCTGACTTACTTTATAAACCTGTAACTTTCCTGATACTTTTCTTGTGATGGAATGTTTTATTATGAGCATTTTGCAGGAGCACTCAGCCTTTATAGTTTATTTAGGTAACATTTTAGTACGCTTCCAAAAAAGAGGTCTTTCTCATAGCAGATCAATATGTGATAAATGGTTTTAGAAAAGGATATTTTAAAATGCAATGAATAGTCCCGGTAACATTTTTTATTTTTCCAAATCAGCTTGTCTAAACTATTCTAAATGAGTCACCTGCTCTGCAAAACAATGTCTCGAAATGATGACTATGAAGGGAATTCAGCACAATCCATACGTGTGTGTCGTACCTACCTGTCTCCGTCTGTTTATACACACATGACTCACTGTCTCTTATTTTCTTGAAACAGAAAAGAGCTGCTAAGAGAGAAGAAGCATTAGCATCCTTTGAGGCCTGGAAGGCTATGAAAGAAAAGGAAGCAAAGAAAATAGCTGCCCAAAGAAGGCTTGAGGAAAAAAACAAGAAGAAAACAGAGGAAGAAAATGCTGCCAGAAAGGGGGAGGCGCTGCAGGTACTCAGTGGCTTGGAGTCCCCGCAGTCATCATTTCACCATATCAGACACCTGCGTTCGTGTCTAGCTGTTTCTCTCTTTACTTGATCGTTTTTCACAGTAAATAAGAGAATCGTTATGATCTTTTTCAGGCCTTTGAACAATGGAAAGAGAAAAAGATGGAATATCTTAGAGAGAAAAATAAAAAGGAGAGAGAATATGAAAGAGCAAAGAAGCAGAAAGAGGAGGAAACAACTGCTGAGAAAAGGAAAGATAACCTAACAGCCGTTGAGAAATGGTAAGAGGTCAAGTGAGAGCTATTTTGATAGATTTCAAGTGAATAGCACTTGAGGCTCCTAAAAAGATTATATGCTTCACACTTACTAATGCATTGCCATCTCATTACTGCAGAAACTTCATTCTCCCCTTTAACTGTCCAGTGTTTTATATTATCCTACACAGGAATGAAAGGAAGGATGCTTTCTTCAAAGAAAACGAGAAAGTGAAAATAAATGAGAAGAGAAGAGAACTGAAAAGAGCAGAGAAAAAAGATAAAGATAAGCAAGCTCTTGATGAGTATGGAAAATGCCTGGTAGGTGTTGTCTGTGAATGCACTTGTGCCTTGTGAATGCACTTTATTTGTGACTTTTCTGTCCCTAATTCCAGTTCTCTGTGCCCCTTGCCTACTGGCCATTCTTTCCTGAAGTTGCCTTGTGGAAGCTTCTCTCCCCAAGTCTGTCATATTGTCTTTGATTTCCTCTTCTCTGTTGACGCCTCCACTCTACCCTCAAGCGCTCAGACTTAAAAATCCAGGCACCATACTCTTCCTTAACCGCATCCCCACATGCAGTCACTTAGCAAACACTGAGTCTTGCAATGACTTCGCAATGACGTCATGTCAGAAATCATGGGACGCTGCCACGTGCATGCTGCCGGCCTGCCAGACTGTTTTAGGTGGGACTGGTCACGACACACTGTAATACTGAATTGAATGGTGAGAAGGTTGTTCCATCCTTTAAGTTGTCTTTTGATCCTTCTGATGACCTCAAGGAAAAGGTTTCATTTTGGTGTTTTTAAGTGAAAAAAAGTCAGTAGGAAGTTTGGGAGGAAATGTCAAGGCGATCTTAACATTATTTTGTTTTTTATGTTTTTTGTTTCAGTGTACTTAGGTTGATAGTTTCTTTTCGTTAATGTTATGCAAAGTACTGTTTTCTATCTTTAAATTTCATCATAAACATGCACGATTATCAAGTTTTGACTAAGTAATGCATCCAAATGAATAAGTATTTTACTCGAGTAGGTGGCGCATTCCTATGAGTGGTTAGCACATCACGTGCCTCAGCAATCATAACGTGTACAAGTGCTCTGTTGGGTTTAGAATCCAGTAGGATTTCTTTCCAGTAGGATTTCCTGTCCAACTGTTTTTGAATTCACATCAATCTGCTAGTTAAAAATACTGTCCAGGGTATTTTGTGTTTGTGTTTCTCTGGTGGGGACTGAGCTTGAGCAGCTTTTCATTTGTGTAAAGGTCATTTCGAATTTTCTTTGTAAACTGTTAATCTTAGACTTTGCACATTTTTCTGTTGGTCCTTTTCTTCTTGATTTTTTGAAGCTTGTTTATATACTACAGCAGTTAGCCTACTGTTACTGGTACAAGTTACAAGGGCTTCTCCTGTTGCTTGTTGTCTCTCAACTTTGCATATATAGTATGTTAAGGCATGAAAAATTGTATTTATTTACTGGTGTCAAATCTTTCAGTCTTTTGGGTTCTGATTTTTAAGTGTAGTTGAAAAGACTTTCTTTGTAACTTGAGGTTAAATGAAGCGCTCCCATTTTTCTTCTAATAACTTTATGACTTAATATCTTGAACATTAACATTTGATCAGCTTGTAATTTACCTTGATAATGGTGGGATATATGATTCTGACTTTATTTTTTCCAAATGCATTTCCAATAACCTTTCTTTTACTCGCTGGTTTGAGGTACTGCCTTTGTTATATGGTCCACTTTCAGATTTTAGGGTGAGTTTCTTGACGTTTCTGTTCCGTTGGTCAATCTCAAATCTCACGGTACATATTCCGGTATCATACTATTTCATTATCAGGGCTTTATATGTTTTCATATCCATTTTAAATAATCTTCCCTCATAGTACTTTTTTCAAAGTATTTCTGTTATTGTTTACTTTTTCACATAAACTTTAGAACCCAACAGTAGCTAGATAAGCCTGCAGGATACAAAGCAGGCTATTTGAAGATAGGATAAAAACATGAAGCACTTAGGAATAAACTTAAGAAATGTGCAAGACCACCATGAAGAAAATTTTAGAACACTCCTGCAGGACACAAATGAAGACTTGAGAACATGGATTAAAATTGCTCTTGGATAGGAACACTCAATCTTATAATGATGTTATAGATGTCAGTGCTCCCTGAAGTAATTTACAGATTTAATGCAATCGTAATAAAAATACCAACAGAATTTCTTCTTGTTTACATGTTGATTGTAGGCCGGGTTTATGCGAATTCCATGCAGAAAAACAGTAAGAAAATAAGTGATCGAAATCAGTTGGATGATTTGAATGAGGAAGGTAGTGTTTCATGATGGCTTCATTAAACTCTCAAATAGTGTTTGCTTCTAAGAAAAATTAAAACTCTTCTATCAAGGAGACACATACCAACTGTGCTAGATCACTTAGGGCAACTAAATGAACGTGTCTTTCAGTTTTATTTTCACATACTCTTTGAAATGGAATAGAATTTTCTAAATTCTATTCTAATGTACTAAGTTACTAAGTACATTATGTTTTTTTTTACAGTATTTAGTCACTTTCTCATTCTAATCAATCCTTTGGAGAACAAAAACTCATCAGTCAAAGGCTTAAGATGAAAATAACTTGTTTTGATATGTAGTAGAACTTTGACAAATATAATGCTACTTATAAAAAAATCCATACACAATATGTGACAGATCTAGTCCTCCAACTTAC
This sequence comes from Nyctereutes procyonoides, assembly GCF_905146905.1. NCBI lineage: Eukaryota > Metazoa > Chordata > Mammalia > Carnivora > Canidae > Nyctereutes > Nyctereutes procyonoides. The sequence goes on from NW_026575122.1 coordinate 11,299,872, forward strand.
CAATTTCTTATCGCAACTCGTTTGCAGAAAGAATGGAAAAATACTCCTAAAAAAAAAAAGAAAAAAAGAAAAATACCCCTATATGGCAGTTTAAGAACTTCAATTTTAATGTACAGTTACATCTCAAAATTTCTTTATAAAATCTGGCTTGAGTAATGAGCATTGGATGGGTTATTCTTTCAGGATAAAGCTACAGCCAAAGATCAGTAAGACTCTCTTTATCATGCTGGTTCCCAGGTTAATTAATAGTTACAGTCAATAAGAAAATGAATAAAAAATTCACTCCCCAACAGACAACAGTCAAAAGGACCATTTACCAAGATTATTTTAATTATTATTTGAGATAACCTTATTGATCATCTTAATTAATGTTGATAATTACTTGCTTATCTCCTATTCTTTCTTAGCACCTTCTAGTAAAAGCAGACTTGTTTCATGTTTCCCTTTCTCTCCCCATGGTGAATGGAATGGACAAAAAGTGGCTTGTTCAGTCAGTTTCTGGGACACAGCCTAGTTGCTACTTTTCTGCTCCCTTGCTGGAGGGTCTGGCACTAAGGTACTAAAATGAATGACAGTGGCCCAATTACAGTTTTGAGGGTTTGTTTCTCAGTTAGGATTCTGAAAGGAGATTCCGTCTGTGCTTTAGTAGGAGTAGCAAGATGAAACAAAATGTTAAGACAGAAAAAATGAATTTCATACCTCTTTTCATTCCTTTTGTTCTATGTGACAACTGTATGCTAATGGAAACATTGCATTATCGTATTCTGTTTGTGACACTGATTAATTCGTGCATGTGCTGGTAAAACAATCATAGACCCCTCACAATTTACCAAAATGCTGCCCCCACAGGTAACATTGTCTAAGGCTTTCTAGATCCTGGTGCTCTTCGAGAAAAATCACCAGTATGAGGAAACCACCAAACTTTATAGTGTTAGCAGAGACTTGGAGAAATGAAGAGACCATCTGAGCTGCAGGATGAGACGAGCAAGTGTTACTAACAGCTCAAGCTTTCCTAGATTAGTGTTTAAGTCTCTTAGTAATCCTCACATAGTCATTTCTTGGAAGGGAGTGTGTGCAGGGAAGCACAATGGTTCCAAAATTTATCTGGTATAAAAATGTGAGAATATGGTAGATAATATTTTCAAAATGAGATAAAGTGTAGGACTGTTCCCATCAAGCAGTAAAATATCAGTTTACCATTCCACTGTCCCGGAACCAGCATCCTTCTGTCTCGGATTATTCCCATCACTTTCCAGGAGGTATAATTCGTAATTCCTCATTTGCCTCCAGGGATGGTTCCACAGTTTCAATGCCCCCCCCTTTTTTTTTAATAGCTGAACTTCTGAAAAAAGTTTTATTTACACTTCTTGGTTCTCCATGCCCTTTACACCCTCAACACACTGTGGCCTCGTCTTTGAAAGTTACTTTTGCCAAACCATCCAGCCATCCCGTGTGTTGCTTTGGGCTGCACCCCCAGACCTCTCAGCCTTCAGTCACTTTCACCCTCTGGCACTGTCCTCTCCCCTGGGGACCCCACGGCCCTGGTTTCTCTCACTTCTCAGCCTGCCTTCTCAGCATCACTTGTTGACTTCTCTTCTCTTACCTGTGTTCCAGGTGCAGCCGAGGCCTGCAGCGCCCACAGCACCTCACTCACTGCCTCTTTATTCTCCTCTGGTCCCCCCTCTTGTCTTCTGCCCACTTGGAGTCTCGGTGGCTCACGATGGCTCTGTCGTGGCCTCCCTACCCCACGTCTCTCCCACTTGTCCGAGTCCTCACACATGCTGTTTGCTTGACTGAACCATTCTCTCCTCGATGCCTACCACAAGGGGCTTGTCTTATTCATCTTTTCTCACTTTAAAGTGACTTTCTCTGAATCCACTTTCTGTTTTTTTAAAGATTTTATTCATTTATTCATGAGAGAGAGAGAGAGAGAGAGAGAGAGAGAGGCAGAGACATAGGCAGAGGGAGAAGCAGGCTTCATGCAGGGAGCCCGACATGGGACTCGATCCAGGGACCCCAGGACTGCACCCCGGGCAAAAGGCAGGCGCCAAAACCTTGAGCCACCCAGGGATCCCCCCTGAATCCTCTCTTCACTGAAAGTTTTTTTGTTCCTTAACAATCACAACAATTTGTTATATGTTCCGTAGAAATTCTCACAATTTGAAATCATCTGTTGTTTATTAACTGCCCATTTTGAAAATGACCTGAGGGGCAAGGACAGAATCTATGTGTTTGCATTTTAGAATCACTTTATGCGTGGCCCCCAGTATACTGCTTGACCCAGGGTAGGATCTCAGGGTTCAACAGTTGAGTGAATGAACACAAATCACAGCGGTATAATACCCATAAAATAATAGACCCCCCCCAGGACTTTTCAGAACTGGTTACAAGTAAGGATGAGCTATATATTAAAGTAACACAAATTAATAGATGCAAGGAAATTATAACATTGGGCTTATCTGAGTGACATTTGGACATGAAATCACATCAAAGAATTACCCTACAGCAATAGAAATGCCAAAAGCCCTAAAGCATTAAATATGAAAATGCCAAACAATAGAAGAACTGAAAGAAAATAAAACCCTATCAGGATGCCTGGCTGGCTCAGCAGTTGAGCGTCTGCCCTGAGCTCATGGCGCGATCCTGGGGTCCCAGGAACGACTCCCACATTGGGCTTCTTGCGAGGAGCTGCTGCTTCCTCTGCCTGTGTCTCTGCCTCTCTCTCTGTGTGTCTCATGAATAAATAAATAAAATCTTAAAAAAAAAAACACTATCAGGTCTCATGGAGATAAGATACTTTACTTTTGTACCTGGAAAGGGCTGTAGAAATAATAAAGGAAAACAGGAATAGAAACGGAATTTAAAATCATTAATGCATTAACATAAAAAGTCAGTGCAGGGCTGTTTGGAGGGTGGATTCCTACAGCTGCTTTGAAAAATCAGTCATTTCCCAGGAAAGTTGAATATATCGTATATGCAGACCAGCAGTTTCACTCCTAGGCATATACATGGAGAGAAAATCTTAACTTGTAAGTACAAGGACTCAAACAGGAATGTTTATAGTATTGTCTTTGTGTAGGGAAAAAACCCATCATGTTTTCGACAGCAACAAAAATAGGTTAACAAATGGTGGTAAGTTGAACTGCTGGAATTCTATAACTATTCTATGGGATATCACTGAATTCGAGCTATAATTCGCATAGGTGGATCTTAGAAATATTGAGATGAATAAAAAAGGAAGTTGAAAAAATATGTAGCCAATTACCTTTTACTCTTGTAAAAACATGCAAAGAAAAATGGTTTGTTTGGGGATTAATACATTTATAACATAAATATTAAGAGATGCACTGGACTAATTATCATCAAATTGAGAGTAATGGCTACCTCAGTGGGGTGGAGAGGAAGGAGTGTGATGAAGGAATGAACACAGAGACCTTTGAAAGTATTGGTTGTGATTTTTTTTTCATAAAAAAAATCGGTGGGCACGCAGGTTTTGACAAACAATTGACTGAAATATTTCTTTTTTTTTTCTAAAAAGAACTAAAAGGAATGTAGATAAAATGTTTGCTGCAAGGATAATATTTATCACATGAAAATATACAAATTGCTACACATTAACAGCATTGATACCCGTAGAGTTGGATGAGCCAGATAATTGAGCAAAAAAATCCACAAAAGGGCTAAAGAAGTAAAAATGTGCTCAAGCTTAATAATAAGAAACATGAGATTTAATTTTCGACTATTTGTAAAAATTTTGACGTATCCGTTATCATGACATAGTCAACCTTTGCAGTAAATTGAGTTCTGAGAATCTGTTCTCAGAAAGTCATCAGTAACTTCTCATAATTATTCTCTTTGGGTTATGCAGTTATAGGTCTTTTCTCATTTTTTCATAATTTTGTTTAAATATTATCACTTTTAATATTAAAAAATAAGTGATCAGGTGGTGCATTAATACCGGTTGGTGGTATACTTATAAGTGAGCAATGTTCTCTAGCCGTTATTCCTTTCAAATAGTAGGAAATGACATTTAGATGTCTTATAATACATTTCTTTGTTCTTCAGCAAGCAACCTGATTTGAAAATAACGTTCACATGTGTATATAAATGTTTAGTTTTCTATTTTTCTCTTTAGGAAAAGAAAGAAAGGCAGGAAAGAATTGAACGAAAACAAAAGAAGCGTCATTCCTTTCTTGAAAATGAGGCACTTCCTCCTTGGAGCCCTCCAAGCAGAACTGTGTTCTCAAGTGTTTTGATAATTCTCATTTTTACACTACTTAGTTATTTATCAATTCACCATGTAGTCACTATTTATTCAATTAGTTATAGTTAAAAGACTCTATTTTAATTAAATGCCAGCTGTTTCCACTGACAATGGAAAAGATTATTTGGGGTTTAATCGGTGAAATAATTGCAAGCATTTTTTGAACTGAAGGTAAAAACTGCCTCAAATGAGAAGCTAATAATCAGATTGCTCTTACCATTCAAATGACCCTTCATCATGTCCTCACGGTCCTTACAATCAGATGATCCATGATCACTTTCACTAAGCTTTGCATGGTAATTAAGTGTATTTATTCCCCAGGATAAAAAGGAAGCCATCTGGGTACTACAGTCATAGAAATAATTGAATCTGTGAATGATTGTGCACCTAGATTCAGGTTTTAAAGGGAATCCTCACTGGGGGTATGCATATAAATATATAAAATATATATATATATAGACACACACATATATTTTTTATTTCTAAAACTGATCTTTAGCTTTGCCTTGAGCAGTTGCACTTGGACTGTGCAGGTTAAGAGTTTTGGTCAGTTGAGGCAGTAGTTCAGTAGAACTCAAAACAAGGCATTTTATTTAAGAAGTTTGCCTTCTATTTTAAGATGAGTTTTATCTGTGCCAGACTTAACGTGACAATCATAGGCACTTTATAGTGAGTAGACCTCTGAAATTTGTCTTCTAAATTCTAGCTCACTTTATTATTTCAGTGGTACCAAAAATATCCATTTCTTGGTAGTGATAGACCTCCAGGAAAGTTATGGCAATTCCATAAGAGTTCAAGGTCATTATCACTGTTAATAATTTTTTCCAGACTAAAGCCATAAAGGTGATAAAGGCAATTTTTGAACTCTTAGCTTATTCCAGAGTCTTATAGCTTATATTTAGAAGATAGCTGTATAGAAAGGCAATTTGTAGAAAATTCCCAAAGAATCTTTATTTATTTGATCACTGCTTAATTAGACTCCTACTTGAACTGGTCAGCTACACTATCACAGGCCAAATGTATGTGCTCAGAGCTGAAAGACTACTTTAGCCAATGATGTGATGCAACGATGGAGGAGAATAATTCCTATGTATTAAGCACCCGATGTATGCTCTCTGCTGGATCTTTACAAATGTGAATTCTTATCATTCTAATACTTATTCACTGTAGGTGTTATTTTGCAGATAAAAAATACTGAGACTCGGACAAATAACGTGCCATATATTTAGCATGTGACTGAGTTGGGATTAGAATTAAGTCTTTCTCCCTCCCAGAATCCATATGCTCATTTTTATGCTCTGTATTTCCAAACACATTTTACCTCTCAGATCTTGAAGTCATGTATTGTTATCTGGAGATTATCTTTCCTTTACGAAGTATTTGTTTATTATTAGAGATGGTCAACTTTATTAGATCTGTAAAATGAAAGAAGAGTCCATAATATTTAAAGAATTCATCAAATGCCTTGTATCTAGTATTAGAATATCAGGAAAGCCAGCAGGTTGTGGAACGTAGGCTTTGAGATAGTCATTCAGGAGGTTCCACTGTGAGGATTAAGTTCCTTGTGCTTTGTGTGCAGGATAAAGGTGCCATGGGTGACTTTCTAAGATCACATCACTGCTACAGTTAAGTTTGTTTTAAAATTATGAACAAAACTAAAAGCTGCTTTATACCTCCAGGAACCAGGAGAATACTTCATGAAATTGAAATTCTTAATACTCATTGTGTTTTTTCCACATGGGATTTAGCTCCTCTTTCTTTTCACCAAATATGTATATAGTGCCCACGCAAATGAATCGTTGTTTATGGTATCGAATTAGCTATTCACAGCTAAAAAGGTATTTGCAGATTCCAGGGAAGTAAAAGGAAAAAAGATTATGAGATCATAAATGTATGTGTCATAAATTTCACGTTAAATATTTACTTAAACTTCCCAATTATTTTTTGCCTTATTATCCTGTTTAGGGCTTGCTGTTACCACTTCTCAATTCTTGTGAGCACTGGGTGAAATTACTAATTAATGTAAGCACATGGCATTGTGTTCATTTCCTTACTGTCAAGAGCCCTGCATTTCCCCACTTCATGGATGTGAATAGGTTAACATGGGTGGGTTTTTGGACGTATTTTTAGCGTACAAGAAGAAATCTGTGATTTCCTGGCCAGCCTAGCACTCAAAGGAGAATATGGAGATGACCCATATTAGGGAGTTCCTAAAAGGAAATCTAAATTCTAATTTCTTAGCACTGCTTGTAAAGTAGGATGAAAAGGAAAACTGATGTGTTTGCAAAGACCCAGCAAGTCATTTTCCTCAAATGGGGAACTTTAATATGGAGGAATTAAAATTCAAATTAAGGATATTAAAAGCCTATAGATTTACAGATAAAACTTCTAGTTTTGTAAATTGTATTAATCACTGGAATGCTGACACTTCAGAGTAAAGAAAGTAGGAAGTTCATGAATATTTTAAAAGCTGAAAACAATTTGCCTAGAAATTTACATTTCAAGACAAAAAGTCAAATTTTATAAATAATGTATTTTCCATAACAACCAAGAAAGCAGTGTTACATAAATAAAGAGAAACTATATGGCATTTTAGATCAGAAGGAAGAGGCAGTTCTCTTAAGATGAGAGTTGTTCAGGGACAATAACATTCCAGGGGTTTGTATCGCATCACATTTTGAAAATGTTATTGTTTTCAATGGTATTGAAACTGATATTTTTCACTGTGGCCAAAGCACTAGCTGATAATAGCTAAGGTCCAGAGTTGTATTAACTTAGAGTGCATCTAAGTGCATCTAAACTCTAAGTGCATCTGGAAGGCTTAATAGTTTAATAAAACTGCCTCAAACACTCTAAGTTGAACCAGACAACTGACATGCCGGAACCCATACCACTAATCATAAGAATCTGGAGTTAGAAATCAGGTGTCCAGTTTTCTAGTTGTAACTTGCCCACCACTCCACGTAGTTCTGAGAACCTGGTAAAAGATGTCACGCTAACTTCCATAACCATGGTCATTATGGACTTAGTTCATTTTGATCCTCTCAGATGGTCCCTTATTCTTCAGTGCCTTCCCATAACCCCACCAGGTCAGGGGTTGGGGCACCTCTATGGGCACCTTTGTTACTACTTCAAGGGTGGGAGAGTACTGAAGGTTCTCAAGCCCTGAGTCACAGGTGAAGGAATTTCACAAAATGGGGGACAATTGCATGTTAGTCAAAGTAGTTCCCAATGAAAAACTAGTACAGAAAACAAATTTTCCCGATGTCATCTTGGCTCTAATTCCAATAGTGCTATATTAGCAGGTATTCCAACCCGTGAGCTTCCAGAATCTACATCAGTTGCCCGACTTCCTAGGTACCTTGGCTGACCGAATAATGAATGCTATGTAAATGCTTCACTGGTGACTGCCCTGAATTCTTGTTGTCTTAAAATTTTATGTGATTTGATTATTTTGAAACATGTTACATGTAATTGTATAATGTTAACTAAATTATTGGTATTAAATTTAGGATGTTGTTTTAAGAATTACTTGAGGAGATGTATTTAATGTCTGCTCTTTAGTAGCATACTTCATGTTAACGCTTAATTAAAGTTAGCCATTCAAGAATTATCGGGTGATATTATTTATTGATTGCGCCAGATTTCATTTCATGATTTTGGATAATGTGGTATGAGTCTTATTTGTGGGCTAACAATGAAATAATCATTGCCATTTGCAGCAGCATGGATGGAGAGTATAATGTTAAGCAAAATAACCCAGTCAGAGAAAGACAAATACCCTGTGACTTCACTCACATACAGAACTTATTAAAACAAAGAAAAAAAAAGGATAAACCAAAACACCACACTCTTAACTATGAGAATTAACAGAGGGTTACCAGAGGGGAGGTGGGTGAGGGGACGGGTGAAATAGGTGAAGGGAATTAAGAGTACACCGATCACGATGAGCACTGAGTAATGTATAAAATTGTTGAATCACTGGGCACCTGGGTGCCTCAGTTGGGTGAGCATTGGCCTTCGGCTGAGGTCATGATCCCAGAGTCCCTAGATGGAGTCTGAGTCTGACTTCCTGCTCTGCTCCTCCTCCTGCTGCTCCCATCCTTGTGCGCGCCTGCACTCTCTCTCTCAAGTAAATAAAATCCTAAAAAAAAAAATGTTGGACCACTATGCTGTTTACGTGATATTAATATAACACTATGTTAACTATACCAGAATTTTTTAAAGATGAAATAATCATTATGCTGATATACCTTCTACTAGAAATGACTGAAAATCTTCAAAAAATGACTGAAAATTTGAATTCAAACTTCTTTTACTTGAAATACTACACAAATTACAAAGGTAATGTAATTATAAAATTATCAAATATTTAGTGCATATAACAAAAATAACCATCCCATCTCCCCAAAATAATCATAATGAACATATTTTGTCCTCTTCCAGCTTTTAATTCCTAGTGCATTTTTTCGTGTAGTTGGAATTGAGCAAAGAGTGAAGAAATTGGAGATACAATTCCCTCTCTCTCTCTTTCTGTTTTTCTGTCTGTCTTTCTCCCATGCTACCTATGTGTGTATACGTATGTGTTAGATTTCTGCATATATCTCTCTCCATATATAGAAATACAATACATATGCATATATTCAAACTTTTTATTTTAAATAGAAAATGAGGTCAAACTGCATTTTTGGTTACCAGAGTTTTCCACCCAACAATATATAATGAACATATTTCCATGCTATTATGCCTTTCTAATAATCTTTGATGCTGCAACTACAATTCAACCTATTCTGGGCAATTTGTTTCCTTATAAATGTTCACTCTAGTAAATAATAATACATCAACATTCATGTAGTCTATCCTTGTTTTAAGATGTGGACCTCATTAAATCTTTAAAATGAAAAAAGAATTAATATTTAAGGAGTTAGTCAAATGCTTTGTATCTGATATTAGAATGTCAGGGTGGCATCTGGGTGGTTCTTGTCACTTAGGCATTGGACTCTTGATTGTGGCTCAGGTCTTGATGTCAGCATCGTGAGGAGCCCTGCATTGGGTTCCTACTGAACCTGGAGCCTGCTTAAGATTCTCTCTCTCCCTCTGGCCCTCCCTACCCACCCTACTCCGGCTTGCTCAGTCTCTCTAAAAAAAGAAAAAAAGGGAAAGCCAGCAGGTTGAAGAATAAAGGTTTTGAGATAGTCATTCAGGAGGTTTCACTCTGAAGATTAAACTTGGAGTGCGTTGCAAGATAAGGTGTCCTAGATCACTTTGTCAGATCCCATCAGCACTATAGATAAAAGATATTTCATAAACATAACTAGAAATCTTTTTATATCACCAAAACTATAAGACATGGAAGGGTGGGCACCTGGGGCTCAGTGGTTGAAACGTCTGTCTTTGGCCAGGTTGTGATCCTGGGTCCGGGATTGAGTCCTGCATTGGGATCCCTGGATCCAAGGGATCGCCTGGGAGAGCCTGCTTCTCCCTCTGCCTGTGCTGTCTCTCTCTGTCCCTCATGGAAAAAAAAAAAATCTTTCAAAGAAATATTCACTTGTATTTTTGTACATAGAGCAATTTAACTCCCAAAATTAACCTATGGTGCTCATGGATTCCCTTTGGGAAAAAATACACTGTGATCTCTACCCATCCTACATACACCCAGAGTAACTTAGTTATTACTTTGCTTTCTACACTGTTTCCTTGCCTTAAATAATTGCTATTAAAGGTCTCATCTGTGTTAGTGAATGTATGTATTTCCCCAACTGAAATAAGAGCTTTATGAGGGCAGCACAGTATCTTATACATCTCGGTATTTCTACTTTATTAGTGGGGTCTGGATGAACTATTTCCTGGCTGATAAAAGAGGAAATCTTTCTTGGCTGATAAAGTTAAAAACAGAATATAAAAAAACTGCATATGTGTTTATCATACTGTATAGTTAATATATGAACAAGGATCCTATATTTGATGAAATTATATAAATTATTTTAAATATAATTAAATAGCTTAAAATGAGTCTTATAATAAGTATTGCAAATAGTGTAAAATTTTATTTTAATATTAAATCATTTTCAACCCAAAACAAAAAAAAATTTTAAAATGGAAAACTGTATGTGGGCATGTGACTTCATTATGTTGGAAAAGCTCACATATATTCTTTTTTTTTTTTTTTAGATTTATTTATTTATTTATTTATTTATTTATTTATTTATTTATTTATGAGAGAGAGAGAGAGAGAGGCAGAGACACAGGAGAAGGGAGAATCAGGCTCCATGCCAGGAGCCTGACGTGGTACCCGATCCCGGGTCTCCAGGATCATACCCTGGGCATACAGCAGGCACTAAACCGCTGCGCCACCCAGGGATCCCCAAGCTCACATATATTCTAACATTTACAATTAAATAGATTGAGCCCTACCAAGAGAACTCTTTCTTTCTTGGTATCCTTCCTATGGTAATATTAAGCAACAACAATAAAAAGGAAGAAATGAAGGAGGAGAGGGAGGGGAAAGGTAGCAAGTGTAGGGCTCAGTGGCTCATTCAGTCTAAAGCATGAATCTGGGTAGAATAATCCATTAGCTAAAGTTTAGATTCAGATATCCCAAGTGTGGAAGGTGAAACTAGACTCCAAAGTTAACCCCCATTCCTGGTGAATGGAGTGCCTGGTCACTCTGTGGCTACTTTTATCTCATTACTAGATTTGGAGCTCAGAGTTAGCCTTTAAAGGTGTGACTGTGACCTCCACAAGGTTACCAGAGGCTGATTGTCCCATATCAAAACTGCTAGTTCAGGGGCAGCCCGGGTGGCTCAGGGGTTTAGTGCTGCCTTCAGCCCAGGGCCTGATCCTAGAGTCCTGGGATCCAGTCCTGCATCGGGCTCCCTGCATGGGGCCTGCTTTTCCCTCTGCCTGTGTCTCTGCCTCTTTCTGTGTGTCTCTCATGAATAAATAAATAAAATCTTAAAAAAAAAAAAGAACAGTTCATCAAGCAGTGAACAAGCTGCCATGCGTGAGACTCTTGCATGAACATTAGGGCTTTGGCAATAACAGACAGCCCCTGCTTTCAAGGAACTTATGATAAAGTCAGGAGGAAGCAAACAAAAATCACCTGAGCAAATATACAAAGAAAATAATTTAACTCACTGATAAACTGTGAAGATAAAATAGCTTAACGAGATAGAGCATGGCCAGGTCGTAGGCCATTGCTTGTCTGGAGTAAGAGGAGGCATCTCTGAAGAAAAAACATGCAAGGGACAACCTGAAATGAGGAGGGAACCCTGGGAGGACCTGTTGGAAGAAAAGTCCAAGCATCAGGAACACTGAGTGCAGAGGCTTTGAGGAGGGCAAATGCCAACCTGGTGGAAGGTAAACAAGAAACAGAGAGGGAGGAAACGAGGACAGAGAGGAAGGAAGGCTCTGGGTTATGTAGAGAGTCTGAGTTGAGCCCAGTCACAAGGCAAATCACCACTTCTCTTGCTGTTTGGAGAGACTTTTTCTGCCTTCCCTCACCACATTCAGCAGGAGCCTTCAGTACATCAGGACAAAGCATAATGAAAGAGAAATATCTCTGTGTTTTTACTTCAGGAAGCCACTTGGCCCCTCTGCCACTTCCTCCCTCTTCTTCCAATAATTCTCCAATTCTGCATAATAACAAGCACGTTGAAGATCACTGTTTGTCAAGCAAATGACAAATGCAAACTTCATGTTGCATCCCAGAGCCAATCGCTGGATAGGTTCACAAAGTACTAGATTCACGACGTGATATTGCTGTAATAAGAAACAAATATTCGATATTCGCTTCTGACACAGAGCTCCTAAAACTCTTGGAATTTTGGGGATCCCTGGGTGGCGCAGCAGTTTAGCGCCTGCCTTTGGCCCAGGGCACGATCCTGGAGACCCGGGATCGAGTCCCACATCGGACTTCCAGTGCATGGAGCCTGCTTCTCCCTCTGCCTGTGTCTCTGCCTCTCTCTCTCTCTGTGTATGTGTGACTATCATAAATAAATAAATAAATAAAATTTTAAAAAAAAATAAATAAAACTCTTGGAATTTCTTAAGTGATGAAAGCAATAGAAGTGTCTTTTGTTATGTTAACGAAGTGACTGTACTTTAGGAACTGGGAGACCCAACCAAGTGATCCTACTCCTGGGAGAGGAGGGGGCCTTGGGGGTTGAACCAGTTGCCTGTGGCTGATGATTTCATCAATCCTGTCTTAGGTAATGAAGCCTCCATACAAACCCAAATGAGTGAGGTTTGGAGAGCTTCCAGGTTGGAGAACATGCAGAGATTTGGGGAGAATAGCACCCCCACACCGGGAAAGAGCATGGAACTCAGCACCCTTTTCCCATACTCTGCCCTAGGGATTTCTTTCTGAATCCTCAGGATGTTCCTGAACTGCATCCTTTTATAATAAACCAGTAATCTAGTAAGTGTAATGTTTCTCTGAGCTCCATGAGCCAGGCTGGCAAATTAATTGAACCCAAGGAAGGAGCTGTGGGACCTTCCAATCAGAAGCACAAGTGATAAATAATCTGAGTTTGCAACTGGCATTTGAAGTGATGGTGGTGGGGGTTGGGGGCTGGGGGGGTGGGGAGTCATGGGGGTTAAGCTCTTCACCCATGGAATCCGTGGCGCTCAGAGTACAGAGTGTCAGAACGGAGTTGAACTGTAGGACACCCAGCTGGCGTTGCAGAATTTCTTGTTGATGGTGTGCAGGACCTTCCTCATGTTGGAATTAAGGTGCAGACTCCCTTTAACAAGATAGGAAGGAGTATACCGTGAAAAATGTCTCCCTTTGCTGTTTTGGGCCACCAAGGTCCTTTCCCAAAAGGCTACTGTGATTAACAGTTTTTTGTTTGTCCTTCCACAGATAATATATATAGTAAAAGCATGTAATTATTTGTTCTCCACGTCACTCTCAAATGATAGTACATGGCGTGTACTCTGCTGCACAGGGCTCATACCTTGGAAAACCTTCCAGACTAACGTATATAGAGATATTGTGTTCTTATTTATCGTTCTATGCCATCACATTACATGGCTATTTGATAATTTACTTAAATATAGTTGCCTTTTAAAAGACAAAGGTTTGTTTAAAGAAAATCCAAGGATTTGTTTCCAATCCTTTGGAGATATTACAGCGTCAAATTGTAAGTCAACACACAGTTACATTAACATTAACACACTATTTTATTTGTATACAAGGGAAGCCAATCAATAAATTAATTTTATATTTAAAAAAACTAAGAAGATTTATATAAGAGGAAAAATAAATTAAAAAAAGGAAAAAGGAAATAACACCAACCACGTGGAGATGTAACCTACATTTTCCTGTCCTTGGATAAACTGCTGATTAGCTGGGGCCGGTTGGGGTACTCTGCGTTGGACAGCCATATAGGTCATTGAAGGAAACAACCTCAGTTGTTATGGAATCTTTGAAAAACTTTGAGTTTTTAACCATAAAATACACCTGCCAAGTAATGCCTCTCAGTGTCTTTGGTGGGCAGTTTGTCTTCATCAAGCCAGGTCTGTACGATTCCCTTCATCCACATTTCTTACATACAATATAGAGAAGACTCTTGTGCACATCATTTTATACACGCATAAGTACCATCAAAGCAACAACACTGACAACTGGAATTGCTGGATTGAAGGATTCATGCATTTTAACTATGAAACCTATTACCATACTGCCCTGCACAGGGGTTGCACCTGCAGTGGGAAGGAGTAGGACACCCTTGCCTATGCAATGTGATATCAACCTTTTCTTCTTTAGGTCTAAATCACATTTAATTTCTAGTTTTTCAATACACACTGACGTGGCTTTGAACACACAGGTGTATCACTTCTGCCAAGAAATGTGACTGCTTCTGTTTTTCTTAAAGCATAAAGCCATTTCTATCTCCAGACTTCCCATTTTAACAGATGTGATTCAAAGGAACATTTGGCTTTCTGTTGAACTCTACAGGTATGCTGATTAAGTGCCATTGTCACATCACCTCTGTACTGAACAGGCAAAAAAAGGAGGGATGTGTATAATTGGAAACTGATAGGGATACAGAACATAGCTTTCTCAGCGACAGAATTCATATTTTTACATATTTAATGTAATGCCCATCAGTTTTTAGTATAATAATATCTAAGTAGGTTAAGGAGATAGAATAATAGAAGCTCATAGAAGCTATGAAGGATTATCGGAGGTCTATCTAAAGAGAATAATTCTAAGCAAACACCTAAAAAGAGTGAGTGAGAAACCATGTTAGTCCTGTAGAACAGCATTTGGACCTGTCGGATGTCATGGGGCACGATGCAGACTTTAGTTTCATTCTGAGTATCATACTACAGAATTGGAGAATTAAGAGCAGTGACCTCATAGGATCTTATTATACAGGAAGTTTCCTTAGGTGGTTGGATGGACAATACACCTTAGGGGCAGGAGCACAGAAGTGGGAAGCTATTACAGCTGTTCAGGAGAAAGATGGATAGTGGTTGAAGCAGGTGCTGCATCATCAAATTCCAGATGTGTTTGGAGGGAGAAGCTGCACAATTTACTCACGGTCTGGAGGAGGGTGTGGGAAGAAATAGAAGAGTAAAAAATGAGCTGAACAACAGAATCAATGCCATTTATCAAACTCGGTGTCCCTTATCAAATGGTGGTGCCATTTATCAAACTGAAGACACTCAGAAATCAAGTGTGGGAAGGAAGCAAAGAGTTTTTTCTGTAAATGCTAATTCCAAAAGGAGGAATCACGCAGTTTGAATATTCAAATCAAAGGAGGGAAGCTCCAGAAATATACATTTGGGTGTTATCAGTATACAGATGGTATAGTACAACGTCATGGGATTAGATAAGATCTTCTAGAGAGTGACCATGTAACAAAGAAGGAAGGGGGATCTCAGACTAACACCTAGGGTGACCTAACATTTGGTCTGAAAGGCAAAGGACATGGCCCATGAGACTGACAAACATGAGCCAGTGTAGTAAGAGAAAACCCAGGAGAAGTGGATTCCCAGGAAGTCAACAGAATAAAGTGTTTCCGGAGAGGAATGATGTGTCAAATCTTTCTGATCGATCAAGTGATCAGGAGACAAACTGTGGACCTGTTTGGTAAAACAGAAATCCGTGTAAACTGAAAATAAGATTTCAACAAGGTGAGGGGGTGAAGACCTGGTTAAGAGAAAGAAGGAAGCAAAGAAATAAAATTATAAGTATAAGCCACTCTGTCTATAATATGCTTTGCTGTAACTAGAAACAGAGAAATGAGAGTGGGTATCATTGCTGAAGGGGACATGGGGTCAAGGCTGGGTTTATTTGTTTTTAAGATGGAGAATTTATAGCCTATTTGCAATAATTATTTAACAAAAAATGAAAAAGAATTATGCCTTGTGTGCTTTTAGACAGTACAGGAATCAACTAATGTAGATGAGAATTATCTATGCCATTCACACGATATTAGTATTTCCCTCCTCAGCAAGCACAATCTAATAAGGAAAAAATGTCCTGAGTAATAAAATTAAAATTCAATGCCTACATACCGTAAATATTTGGTACCCATCAAAGTTTTCAGGTATGTTACACATTTCTGCCCTGTTTTAAAAAAAGAAAAAAAAAGTATTAACCAGTCATAAAAGCTGGCAACGTGAATGTTTATTTGGAATACTTATGGACAAAAAAATATTTCCGAAGCATGCCTTCGGATAAAATTCCCTAAGTAACAAATACATCTATTTGGAAATTCATTTAAATAATTATAATTCATATATTAGCACGTAGTTACAGAAAATATATTAAGTAAATATATGCACACACAATTATTTTTTATGTTGAAGGAAACATTTGCAAGGAAAAGTAACAGAATATATAAATACTGTGGATTCATGTCTAGTACATCAAAATCTTTAGTTGTTGAATGTCTCAGCTGAAACTACCCCCACATCAAGAAAAGGAAGGAAATGTGAATCTTCAAATAAATGATTATTATCATCCATGAGTCATGACAGCAAGTGAAATCTGTCATAAATACATAAATGCGACTTCCAGATGTTTAGGACCGGTGAAAGGTTTACTTATGAGTCATATAGGAGACTTACTTAATTAGAAACTCCTGGCAAGATAAATAAAAAAGAAGCTAATATACTCCTCACTGCCCTCACGCACTCAAACTAAACAAGAAGTTTAGTTTGATTAAAAATTAAAACTAACTTAAATTGAAATGTAAAAATTTGATTGAATAAACCAGTATATGGGAGACTTTCAGGGTTTAACCCGGAGAACTTTTGTAAGTCCTTTCTCGTTTCTTTCCCCACATTATTTTAAAAGTATTTTTACACATATATGTTTTTATATTTTTCTTATCATGTTATGAATAAGAACCAATCACTTGAGCACATCTGGGTTTTCATGTGGCAAATGGTCTTCCACATCGAAGCAGAAATTATATATAGCCCTTGCATAGATATGATTATTTCTGTTAACTTTTGGCATTTGGTAAAAAATATGCCTCATTTTTTGGGGGGTCTTTTAATCCTCATTTAGACAAATACACGGAATTAAGATTTAACAGGTTGTAGTTCATGATTACCCCTATGAATTACAGACATTGTCACTTACTTAATATTTATTCTCCAGTTCTCCTTTGGTAACCGGGCCATAATTACGTCTGGGACAACAAGGTATCTGGTTAAGTAGAACTTTCCAACCTTCCTATGGCTCGTTGTGACAAATGACACCTTGGCAGAGAAGCCTGTGAGATTTGAGTTGACGTCTGCTGAGAAATCCAGATAAGCTCCAACCTTTCTGATAGAAGGAGCCAGATGCACTGGGCTTTTCTACTTCCTTCCTGCCTTGATCATAGCACGTGAGCTGCCTCAGTCATGTCGCAGGAAAAGCAAGAGGTTCCCAGACACGTTGGCTGCCGAAATAAGGCAATAACTGCTACTTCTGAATCTGTGTTCTTTTTCTTTCTTTCTTTCTTTCTTCCTTCCTTCCTTCCTTCCTTCCTTCCTTCCTTCCTTCCTTCTTTCTTTCTTTCTTTCTTTCTTTCTTTCTTTTTCTCTTTCTTTCTTTTTTAAAAACTATGTCCTTGTAAGGAAATTAAACCCCTAGGTATTTAAAGCTGCTGGGAAAAGGTTTTTTGTTTTTTATTTTTGTTGTTATTATTGTTGTTTTTTTATATTGGGACCAAACAAAATTCTGACTGATACACTCTTGTGCCATTCATACACACAGCAACAGGTAACACCAGTGTTCCATAATTTATATAATATTTGCATTTAATATTTGTTAGTGGTGCATTGGTGTATTAGTCAAAGTAATGCTAGTTGCTCCACTAGATGGAGTCCTGAATTTCAGGGTCCTTAATGCAGTAGAAGTTTATTCTTTATGCACTTCACACTCTGAGAGACAGGATCAGGGGAGAGGAGATGGTGGTGGTGGTGGCCAATCGGTCCCTGAAGTCAGAGATCCAGGTTCTTCCATCCTTTAGCGAGTGAGCTGGCAGATGGGAAAAGAAGATGTGGAGAAATTCATGGAATGATCTATATGCCAGACTTGGAAGTGATGACTCACATCCCTTCTACCTATTCCAGGGGTGGGAACTCACGACCTGGCATCACATTCCTCCGGGGGAGGTTGTACAGGTAAGCTTGCTGTAGACCCAGGAGGAAAGGGGACATTTGGTCAGTCCTCAGGCAGCCTCTGCCACAAGGAATGAGTAAAGTTTGATGTGTGTCTGTCAAATCTGTACCTTCTTTTGCCAAATATTTATAATTACGTGTGTCTCTGTATATATCTCTATTAGACTTACGCACCCACTAGGTGCTCACTTTAAGCACATGGCTAAATATTTTTCATGCATTTTATCATTATTCTTCCATGGCCTGATAAGCATTGTTGCTTTTAGGGACAGCTCCATCCTTTAGTTCTATCCGAAATGGTACTTGGCCAAGAATTCTTATAATTCCACTAGCTTCCGGTAGATACCCATCTGTTGCCTGCTCAGTGAAGCGCTTTTCCCCCTTTCCCAACTACCTGACTCAATAAATTGGTCTCCTATTTATAATAACCAAGATACTATGATATTTACACAAATTCATCTCCAAGAAGGTTCTTTGATGACCAAATATCAATTAGGCATCAAGTAATGATGACCTGTTACCACCTTTACTGATCCCCTACATAATGTTACCCCTCTAAAGATAAAGTGAAATACAAATTATGATAACAAGAGTAGAAAATAATGATGGCTTTTCATTTTATATGTAAAATTAAATTACATATCACATAAAGAATAATTTGCCTTTATGGCTAAGTATTTTAGAGATCTTTAATTAGTTCATTCTCTAGCCATCCCAATGAGTTTGGCTAATATCAGTAGCTCAGCCTTGTACATGTGTGACCTGAATGAAACAGATATTAAACGGCCTGAATTCTTAAAAACTTATAAAATAATATCTTGATCCCTTTAATATTTTCAATTCTTGGGTGGTTATAATCCACTCATGTATTTTCAAAATCAACTGATAAACAAGGTCAAGTAAAATTCACAGGGGTAATTTTATTGAGCTTAAAAAAAACTATTTTCTTTTGAAGTATAAGGTACATACAATAAAATGCTCATATCTTAAGACTATCATTCAGTCAGTTTGAGAAATGTAAACTCCCCTGACAAGCACATCCCATAAAGCCAGAGAGCTCTTTTGTGTCCTTTTTCAGCCAATACCCTCCCTCTACATTCCACACAATCACTGGTCTGATTTCTATCATTGTGGTTAATTTGTGCTGTTTCAGAATTACATATGAATGGAAATATATACTATGCACTTTTTCATTTATTGCTTCTTCCATTCAACATAACATTTTTGAGATTCATCTATGTTGCTATATGTATTGTCAGTTTGGCACTTTTTTTGTTGAATAGAATACTACTCAGTATTCTATTGTTGGATATATAACACTCGGTTATCCATTGGACTGTTGATTGGATGCTCATTGGACATCTGGTTGTTTCCAGTTTTTGGTGATTATCAAGAAAGTAGCCATAAACATTTTTGTTCAAGGTTTTTTGTGGACATATGTTTTTATTTCTTTTGTGCAAATATCTATGAGTGCAGGGAAGGATTCTGGAAAGATGGCAGAATGGGAAGTACCAAGAATCTGTCTCCATCTAGACAACAATTGTACTAGTAGAATCTGTCTGATGTAACTACCTTGGAAATCCACAATCTGTTGAAGGCTTGTGACTTGCAGGGGAAGAGTTGGATAGTAAACTGTGGTTAATTTTGGTCAGTTTGCTTCTTCCTTTTGACTGGAAATTTCTTTCCATGTCATCTCCATTTACCCACCTGACTCTTACTCATCCTTTATGGACCAGCTTAGAAGTTTCTTCCTCCAAGCAGTCTTCCCTGGCAATGCCAGTCTGGACTGACTGACTAGCTTTGCATCTCCATCTCAGCTTGAAATATCCATATACCCCATATCCAATGCATATCTTGTTTAGCTTTTCCAAATCTTCTACTCTACCATAGGCTCATAGAAGACACGGAAATATATATTTTTCTTTTTCTTGATTATATTCTTTGTTTTTTGTTTTTAGATTTTATTTATTTATTCATGAGAGACAGAGAGAGAGAGAGAGAGAGAGAGAGAAAGAGAGAGAGAGAGAGGCAGAGACACAGGCAGAGGGAGAAGCAGGCTCCATGCAGGGAGCCCAAGGTGGGACTTGATTCCGGGTCTCCAGGATCCCGCCCTGGGTTGAAGGCGGCACTAAACCACTGAGCCACCGGGGCTGCCCTTGATTATATTCTTTGTTCTCGGCACCATGCCCACCCCCTAGCACATGCTCAATACATATTTGTTGAATGAGAAACTTACTACAGAGAACAAATCATATGAAGATGCTGGGGTTTAGTGCTACATCATATAATTTGCCCCTGAATTCTAACCAGATAAAGGAGACTGTGAAGTGTTTTTCAGGAAGAGCCAAGCCCTGTTGAGAGGTAGGAGTGACTTTATAGTCCCATCAGATCTGGGTGAGAGTTTGAGCCAAATAACCTTTCTATCATAACCAGAGCTTTAGATTTTCCCTACAACAGGAACTTGGAAACACTGATTACATATGCCCTCACATTTTTTAAAGAAAACTAGACTTGAAGTCTCTAGGCTTTCATCTGAATCCTGACTCTGACCCATCCTACATGTTAAGATCATGAGAACAAGAGTAATAAGTTCATTAAGCACTAGCTTCTTCAAAGTGTATGTAAAAATACATTAAATACTAAAAATTGTTATAACATGTAAGATACTGTTAGACTAAATGAATGAGAGTTTTAAGTCATTGTTAACTTTGGGTGGACCAAGCAGTAATTCGATTGTCTAAATACAGTGGTCTCTCTCCAGCTATCTGTATATTTACATGGCGCCTATTACTGCAGAACTTGGATGCTAGAACAGACACATGAGACTAAATTAATTACCCAGGAGTTGGAAGAAAGCCATCCTTTTTCATTTCATCTACACCGGATTCATGAGGGAAACATTTCTTTCACTTTAAGATGCACTCTGTCATGAATTGGGAAGGACGAGGCAGTAGTGGCTCTAGGAGCAGGTCTTTCATTGCCTCCTAAAGACTGATATCTGCCTCAAGTCAGAGTGATGAAGGTACCTTTCACAACAGAAGCTGTCCTCGGCAATGACCCCTGTTTCATGCTCTTTTGTCTCTCCCCGGGGACACAGACACAGAATGTCTGCAAGAGGCAAAATCAAATCAGGTTGCAACCCATCCATTTAGGAGAAAACAGAATAGGTTTTTAATCTGTAAAAGAGTTAGAGGCCGGCCAGGTTTTACCCAGACTGTTATGATGAGAATTATCATTCAGGAGTTATTTGTTATCATTTTTTAATTCCATGGTTTTAGGGGTGCATCACATCATTTAACCACCTACTCATATCCTTTTTGAGTTTCAGAGCTAACTAAGAAATACTTAGGAACCTTGTTAGCAACTCAGAGAACCTTAACGTTACTGGGATAGGACACAGGAATCTAACAGTCTAAAACAGTGTCTAACAATTATCCCTGTGTGATTCCTAAGTAATTCTAAGAATGCCAATGAGTGTACTCAGTGGTCTTTTATGCCCCCTTCTTCCTGCAAGACCATGTAATTCTACAACCCACAGGACACCCTTTCAAATATACAGCATTAATACCTATGTTTGAATAGTTCCTAAGATAAGGAGTTTTCACACTTTTCCTCTGACTGGTGTGTGATGGAGAATAGTACCATTAGGTGGCAGTGCCACAGGAAGGATGTCAGGTTCTCATGTCTCTGGCCTCCCATTTGAGTAGGAATGAGCCAGGGAAAAAGAGAAGGGCTCATGGCCTCAGGGACATGAGAGCATCATCAGAAACACAGCAGCCACAGTGCCATCTTCAAGAATGCATGTTGGCACCTGATTCTGGGATTTTCATCTTTCAAACCCACTTTTCTACAGTAGACGTAGTCTGAATTTTCTGAGATACTCAGAAGAAATCCTAGGCTGAGAAGTTGGAGGATGGAAAGGCATAGCTTAGTGTTTCAAAGGGACGCACCAACTATTATTCCCTAAGCCAAGGTTATAATAACCTTTCTGATATTAAGTGATAGAGAAAAGAGATAAACTGTGAAAAAATGTGAATGGAAAATCTACTCCTGCACTTTAAGTTACAGTTCTTTAATCAGAAAAAAACCTCTTAAGCAAACAACCAACACAAGGAACTCCACAAATTCTACAAATTAACTGGAATTTTCCCTGTGATACTCTCTGTTTTCTGTAATATTCCTATCTTTAAAAAGGATGAAACTGATTGAGCTTATGAATCCACAAAGGGAAGTAATAAGCTAGTAAAACAGCTCCTCTTAATGTTGAAATAAATATGAATCATCCATACCATTTAGCCTTTTCCCTAATTATCTATTCCTGAGAAGAACACTTGAATAGAAAACTCAGTAATAATTATTGAATTTCATGAGAAACGCTACAACAGGCTAAAATAATATTTCTTACATGTTTCATTCCAATATCCCTATAGATACCTACATTTTCCCTGGGGGGAAAATTTATAGGACTCAGTTTTTTCTCCCCTATCCCCAAGAAGAAAACTTAATTAGTAGTAGCTTGTAATAATGGAATTAAAAATACCAAAGAACACCGACTTTGGAGTTAGAATAACCTATGTTTATATCTCAGCTCTTCTGTTTAACATTCATGTGGCTTGAAGAAGAAACTCTAAGCCTCAGTCTTCTTATCTACAAAATGTCACTGTCACACTTTTTCAAGAACATAAAAATACTAGTGGACGTATAATGGAGTAGAGGTGTCCTGCTGGAGATTAAATCTGTTTTTGTTCTTTTTTTAAGATTTTATTTATTTATTCATGAGAAACACAGAGAGGAGAGAGAGAGAGGCAGAGACACAAGCAGAGGGAGAAGCAGGCTCCATGCAGGGAGCCCGATGTGGGACTCGATCCCTGGTCTCCAGGATCACTCCCTGGGCTGAAGGCGGTGCTAAAGCGCTGAGCCACCCGGGCTGCCCTAAATCTGTTTTTTTAACCACTTGCTTTTCCTGCCTCAGGTAGTGAGCTGCTGAAAAGTCTCCTTGGCTCCTTGGTTATCCAAGGAGTCAGGGCAGGAGGCGGAGGTATGGGCTGGATGACTCCTGAGGTGCTGAGGTGACTTCTTTGTTCTTGAAGATTACATGTATAATGCTATTGACCAGGAAAAAAAAAAAAAACCTTCATGTTTAGAATTATTAGGCAATGTGCCAGATTTAGAAGAGGTAAAAGGGAACAGACTTAAGTTACTAAGGAAGTGTTCCCTCAGGAAAAATTAGGATGGCTCCATTACCCAGCACATGGTCATAGTCAGGCCTTTGGGTTAGAGGGTCTGGCAACTTGGAGTGGGAGAAGATAATAGCCTATTTGCTGATGCCAAATTATATGCCTGGAATTAATGACGAACATTAGGAATAATGGCTAGAAAAGTCCTGAGATCAAGAGCTAGACCAGAAGAAAGACCCAGACTGGCGCCATGTTGTCCAGTAACTATCAAGTCAGTCAGTTGTGACATTTCCTGTCACTAGAAGATATTTCTCCCGAATGCCAACTAGCTCCTCTAATAAGTTAGGAACTGGGGGGTTAAGACCTTTATTCTAGGAATAAACTGGGAGAAAATATTAAAAATTATGCAAAACAGCATCCCCACCTGAGCACTCTTGTTTTGCTTGATATTACATTTACTGTGTATGTTACTTATCTCCTGATCAAGATGAACTTGATGTTCCTCTGAGCTTGACTTAACTTTAGAGTGGTTTCTCCCAAACTTTTGACCTCTTGTTTCTTAAAGCATTTACTTTAGAATACTTACTATTGGAAAATCCTTCTATCTCCCTTTGAGATAAGTTTTTTCCCCCCAACCTCCTGCCAGTTTTACAACCCAGAAATGTCTTTCTCAAGGAGCTATAAACTATCTCTTTGAAATATAATTATCAAGAAAGATTACACCCTATTTCCTAGTCTGTGGGAGAGTAGGAGCCTAACTTTGACAAGTATCAATTAAAAAATAAAATGACTTATGGGGTACCTGACTGGTTCATTCAGTAGAGCATGTCACCCTTGATCTTGAGGTCATGAAATTGAACCCCGCATTAACCATAGAGTTTCCTTAAAAATGACTAATCACATTGACCCCCCTAACATCCTCCAGTACTTTCCCACTAGCTCATTCCAATGCTTAACACCTCTCCCACCATATATTTTAGAGTTGAGTTCAGTCTCTCTTCTCTATTGCAATAGTCTTTAATAAAGTCTTCCTTGCCTGTTTAATTTGTCCTGTGTAGTTTTTCTTTCACACTTCAAGAGAAGGTAAGCTCCACGAGATCAGAGACTGGTCTGTTTTGTCACTGTTCATCTCTAGCACCAAGGCACTCAATCACTACTTCTTGAATAAATGAATCATATCTTCTAAGGTCTATTGGAACAAGCTTTGAATCCTGTTATTAGTTATATGACTTTGAACAAGATGTTAGTACCTCTCATTTTCAGTTTACCTTGGTAAAATGGGGAAATTGTAGTACTCTCGTATCATAGACTTGCTACAGAGATTATATTAGGGTATGGGAAGTCTCAGAAATATATGGAAAGTTTGTAATTGTTCTTCTATTTCTACCTCGTGGAATTAGAGTATATATGGACCCTTAAGAAGTCCACGCTTTTATAATGCAAAAAAAAAAAAAAAAACTGGATAATAGAAAAAGTCCAGAAAAAGAGAAAGGACTAGAAAAAAGAAAAAGAAGCTGAATATAGAAATAAAAAAATGGAGACAGGCAGATCTTAAGAAACTAAAGAGTGTGTTATGGGGGTCACTCGATGGAATTCTATAGCTCTACCCCCACGCATTGTGCAAGGGCAATGAAAGAGTGTGCCTCCCTGCAAACTGCTGCCAGGCATTAGAGCCTGGAGCTCATTAAGCAGTGTGGCAACATTCCCAGAAGCATGACTTCCTTAGGTTGTGCCTTCTGAGTGATTCAATCATGCCTTTTACAGGATCATCTGTCTGCCTGGACCCATCCCAGTTCCCAATAATGAGTAGCACCATCACCCCGCCACACACCCCCCATGACACTTGGTTCCCTAACTATAAAGGGAATAGTCTCCCACAAGAAAGGGAGAAGATGAGTTTAAATGCATGTGTAAGTAGTGGAACACCATGCTGCAGCCACAGGCAACGTTTTATGGTATTATAAAGAAGAGTCTTTTTATCAGTGAAGTATGCAACCAGGAAGCCAATTATAGATCAGACTTACTCGGGAAATATTTCCCCATAAATAGAAGAAAGATAAAATACTCCTTCCCACTGTGGAAGCAGAGTAGGGAGTAAACTGTTGTAAAAGAAAGACGGGGCAACTGGGCCACTCTACAGAGAAGTAGCGGGCTCTCCCTGGAGCGTCAAACGGGCAGAAGAGGGCTAGTGAAGGGCCAAACTCTTGCAGGACCAAATGCTGTAGACTTGCGGGGGCCAGAACCACGGTGCAAGGTTTCTAGAAAGATATGAGGAGAGCTACCTGAAATATGAACTTCGAATGGGAATACTGGAAATTTCTGCCAGTGATTCTATGATTCTGGCTGGTCTAAGAATTAAATTTACATGAGACAGATCAACAGGAGAAAATAAAATTTAATTACATACCTATGGGGGCTCCATAAGAATATGAGGCTCACAGGCATCCAGGCAGTTAAGGCTCACAGCCCATTCTGAACTAAGGAGAGCAGTGTAAGGGTCTGGGACTTCAAAGGAAAAGAAGACAACTCACAGAAAGAGGAAAGGAGTAAACGTTTGGTAAACAATTATTTGCTGGGCCATACAGTAACCATGGGACAAAGAGAGGAAATTTAACAACAAGACTTCGCTAAGGGGCGCCTGGGTGGCTCAGTGGTTGAGCGATTGCCTTTGGCTCAGGGTGTGATCCCAGGATCCTGAGATCGAGTCCCACATTGGACTTCTTGCATGGAGCCTGCTTCTCCCTCTGCCTGTGTCTCTGCCTCTCTCTCTGTGTCTCTCATGAGTAAATGAAAAATCTTAAAGAAAAAAAAAATATTTTACTAAGTTCCTCCCTGTCCATCACCCCTCACTTATGTTGTAGTTATCTATGGTGGTAGCTCACTTCCCAGAGCAAGTCCTCTATGTCAATTCTTTTAGGCAGTGAGGGGGAAGTCAAAGTTTCTTTCTGAGCCTCTGAATTCTTAAAAATAATCAGCCTAAATCAATCCACATACCAAAGAGGCATATTTTGGGATGGCACATTCTGATCCCCTATAATCTCAAGGTCCTCCTGTCTTACAGGATCAGCATTCCTTTGCTCC
This sequence comes from Nyctereutes procyonoides, assembly GCF_905146905.1. Classification (NCBI taxonomy): domain Eukaryota; kingdom Metazoa; phylum Chordata; class Mammalia; order Carnivora; family Canidae; genus Nyctereutes; species Nyctereutes procyonoides. Next base: position 11,326,023 of record NW_026575122.1, read on the forward strand.
TTCCCTTCTTATCCCCCTCTCTCTTCAGACCTGTGTTTCCTCACCTACCCTCACAAGACACACCCAGACTTCCTTCTCTTTCTGAATTACTATCTCAGTGAATCTAGAGGCACAATAGCCTCTAGATCCTACAAGCCAGAGGCTTCAAATGCCTCACTCACTGCTCCCTCTCCATCATACTCTATAGGTCTCCAACTCAAATTGATTCTACTACCTTTCTAGTCCTTAGCCAGTCTGCTTTCTCTCTTTCCATTTGCCATAATTTTTTTGAACCCTTATGATATATATTTCCAATTCTCTCTCCAATCTGGTTGCCTCACTGCGGAGAAAACATTTCTTAAATGTAAGTCTGCTCATGTCGTCCCATAATTAAAGTCATTCTATGCCAATTTTTTAGGATAAATTCTAAATTCTGTGGCAGGGTACACAAGGTCAGGTATAATTTGAATACATAATTTGAATTATTCATCTCTCTTTACTTTCCTCCTTCTTACACTACAGCCATACTAAATATTTCTATGCCCTAATAATATCACGTTCTTTATTCTTCTGAACATTTTCTTGTGCTGTTTTTTTTTGTTTGTTTGTTTGTTTGGTGTTTTTTTCATTTTTTTGTTGGTGGTGTTTTTTGTTGCTATGTTTTGTGTTGTTTTGTTTTTCTGGTTGGAAGGCCTTTCCCTCCATTTTTTTATTGTATAATATCTCATGCTTATTAAGACCTAAGGAAGGTCTTAATGACAGGATAAGTACCCCTACTCTGTTCTCAGATAGCATCAGGTGCTTAGATCTGTCACAGTATTTATCATACTGTGTTATATTTGTTTCTTTGCTTATTTATTTCCTCCATTATATATTGAGTTATTTACAATCAGAGACTATATCTTTTCTTTTTTCTTAAATTCCCAGATTCAGTAGATTGTCAGCCACATTGCAGGTATTCGATAAATTTTAGTCTTGTGTGTTAGTGGTCAAGTAGTATAGATTACATTCTTTTTTTTAAATTTAATTTTAATTCCACTATACTTAACATATGGTGTTAAATTGGTTTCAGTTGTACAATATAGTGATTCAACATAGATTGCATTCTTGACAAGCTTTTGAAAGTTTCAAGAAGGAGTCCCTGATCCCATAAATACTGGGACTATTTACGCACAATTTGACTAGCATGTATATTACGCTCATACTCAGTGTATCACAGAATTTAAAAGACAAACAATATTTTGCTATAAAGCTATTATTTTTGATGCAGTTTCAATTAAACAAATAAATAATGAATGTCTACTATGTATAAAATATTCTAGAGGATGTACGGATACATAAAACAGGATCTCATAATCTAATTGTCTAAGAGAATTAACACAGTCATGGTGACCAGCACTGATGTCACACAAGGGAAATATGCACTGGGTCATGAGTCATCCAACTGACAGCACCGAGAGGACAACTTGAAAATTAGGGCCAACGCTTGGAATGATACTCAAGTAGGTGATAGGTAAGGACATACATCCTTAAAAGAAAGGACCAATGGAGGTGTGCATGCTTGAATAGGAGAATAGGATTGGAAGTCAAGAGATGCTTGGGGACAAGTTTGCAGCCAGTAATTTGGGGTCACAGCTAAGACTTAGTCCATGTAGTAAGGAAGTGATGCTAAGGAGAAAATCCAATTGGAACAAACAGACAAAAATAGGATCCTGGCCAAATGTTCAGGATTAGGGGCAGATTAACAGTGAGCACAGCAGTAAGACTGCTTACGTTTGTTAGGTGTGGGCAGGTGGTACTAAAATGGGAAGGTCTTGAGCACTGCAGCGAGGTTGTTATTATATAAAAAATAAGAGAACTAACAAAAATTACTTCACATCCCTTATCAACATATACACATGCACACATGCTTGCATTAACATTTATGTGAGAAAATTGAATGAACAGTCAGTTAACTTTAAGTGATGAAGAATAGCCCTTGATGATGTGGCGTCTATCATCCCAATCAGTTGAAGGTCTAAAGAGAAAAAAATATCATCTATCTATCTATATCTATCTATCTATATCTATCTATCTATCTATCTATCTATCTATCTATCTATCTATCTATCTATCTATCATCTACCTATCATCTACCATCTATCTGTCTATCAATCTATCTATCTATCATCTGTCTATCATCTATCGATCTATCATCTATCTCAATCTCCTATTGACTGTATTTCTCTGGAGAACCCTGACTGATACAAATGTGATTTCTTTCGGTAATAGCCAAAGAAATGCCTGGATAGTTGGATAAAAATCTTTACATAAATGACTCCTCTAATGTTGCAGAACCAGTTGCAAGTAAGCTGTGTTAAAAACAGGTAAAAAGTATAAGACAAAAAGAGAGAATGTTTTCCAAACCATTGAAAATGCACTTATAAATAAGTAGAAACTATATATGAGAACATATTTACCACATTTAACAAACATAAGCATATGCACATACCACCCCTCCCAAACACACAGTTCTTCCAAAACCACTACTACGTGGAACCCACCTGGATTGTACCAGTTTGGGAAGCTGGAGTTCTTGCTTTGGGCACCTCCTGGGCTAATGTGATTGTAGTCAGAATACCTGTGCTCAAATCCCAGCTCTGTGACTTAATCAGTATGACTTTGGGCAAGTTGTTTAACTTTTTAAAAACCTCAAGTCCCTAATCTAAATAGTGAGTATTATAATAGTACCTAACTTACAGATTTACCGTAAAGATTAAATGATGTAATCTATGTAGAGTGTAAAGTGTTTAGCAGTATGCAAGTAGTTAATTAATGCTAGTTCTTATTATTGCTGCTCTTATTACCATTTATTTTATTCTCTTTCAAAGATCTAACAATAATATTCTTCATATCAATTTAAGGAATGCCATTGCCTTGTGTGAGTGTTGGTAGGCTAAAATCCAAATGTTGAACTGTAGTTTGTATAGAGACACGGTACAATATCTTCTTTTTGTCTGTAGTATGAAGGGTAGCAGTCAAAATGCAAATAGAATAGAGGTTATACATGGAAATGTTGAGAAATAATACTTAAATTGCATGACAGCTTTTATTATTATTATTATTATTATTATTATTATTATTAATTATTGTTCTGGTAAAGAAAAGAGAGCTCCACGAATAAGCCACAAATGTGTTTTTTAAAATTAAGTGAAAATGTATCTTTGAGAAAGACTGTTCCAGGTGATCTACAATTTACACTACAGGGGAGAGGAGATTCATATCCTAAAGCCTCCTAATTATTGCTCCCCTATATATCATAGTGCGATGAGGTTTTTTTAAAATCCATCATACAGGGACACCTGGGTGGCTCAGCGGTTGAGCATCTGCCTTCGGTTCAGGGCGTGATCCCATGGTCCCAGGGATCGAGTCCCACGTCGGGCTCCCTGAATGGAGCCTGCTTCTCCCTCTGCCTGTGTCTCTGCCTCTCTCTCTGTGTCTCTCATAAATAAATAAATAAACATCTTTAAAAAAAATCCATCAGACAGAATTTAAAAGGAATCAGAAGAAAATTTCTGTGAACTCCCTTTGCCACGTCCACCATCCATGCCAAGACTCTGTGCCCATATGTTTTGCCTTTCTTCCTATTATTGAGATGAAGTGCCTGCCTTTCCACCAGTTAGAGAGATGAAATGCTTCATCAACTGGCCAGTTCTTACCCAGTGCGCTAGACCCTCTATTCGCTTTCCTCTCATCTACTCAGGGCTATCACCACATGCCTAGTTCTCTCCCCTCTCTTTCTCCAATGTCATCAGTTAAACTCTCTCTCCTGTATCATTCCCATCAGTGTAATGGAGCTTTTATGTCTCATCCCTAACATATAAACAAACAAAACCCAGAAAACCTGTTGACTTTATTTTTCCATCTATCTACTGACACATTCCTCTGTTCGATTTTACACCACAACTCCTTACTAGATTCACTTTTTCCAAGTCCCTCCCTCAACCTCCTTAACTTACTCCATTCTAGGTTTTATTCCCAGCATTCCATTTAAACGGGGATAGCCAAGGTCACCAATGGCCTCCAAGTTGCTGAATCCTGTGATCCATTCTCCACTCACATCTAACTTTCTCAACGACATCTGGCAGAGACGAACATCCACTTCTTCTGGAAACTCTTTTTCCTCTTGGCTTCCTGAGCTACCCTTTCTTGGATTTCAACCTGCTCTTGAGCCACACTTTCTTAGTCTGCATGGCAATTCTTCTTTCAACCACCATCTGAAGTAATGACTCGGAGTTCACTCTTTAGTCTTCTTTTCTCTATCCACACTTTTCTACATCCAGTAATTGATTTGATATATGTTCTGTATTTTGAAGACCACTCACAGTTATATCTTCAGCTCTGACTTCCCTTCTGAACTCCAGATTCACATTCAACATCCAATTGCCTACTGATTAGTCTAATAGACATCTCAAACTCAACATATCCCATATCCCATCTTCTTGGCTACCGAACCCATAAGTCCTAACCAAAGTATTCATCTCAACGATAGTTTGATTCTTCTATTTGTGCATTGACTCTTTTGACATCACTCTTTATTAACCCTTGTCTTTTCCTCATATTCCACATTTAATTTCATCAGAAAATTCTATCTTTGAAATGTATCAAATGATATATTTGTATCAAAGCCAAAATTGCACTGGATGAAGTTAGACAGGTAAGGACGATTTTATGCAAAGCTAATGCAGTAGCAAACAGGGGCTAGAACTCTGTCTAAGCCTAAAACTTTGACAGGGCTGGAGAGCATTTAAGAGCTGGGGTGGAAGTGATGGTACTGTAGGCTGCCTATGTTGGCTAATTAGCATTCATTACCTAAAGGAAAAGTAAAATTTCTCATATCTTCATAAGAAGGAGTAGTTTTACAACTTGGAAAAAGGCATCTCCAAAGTTAGACTCCCATCCTCCCACAGAAACTTGAAGATAAGAACACTATCTTCCTTGATTCCATTTCAAAGAGGTGGTTCTCAGATCCCTGGGAAAGACATTCTTAGATTATAGAACTAACAAGAAGCTTTTAAAAGACATTTATCTCAAAAGGGCAGTGAAAGATTTTGCAATTATCAGTTTTCAAAGGTAAATATTCTAAGAAAGGGGAGATCTAGGGCTGGAGCCAGGAAGAAGCCTGTCTACAGTCTAGTCAAGCTGAAGGACTCCTTGTGGCTGTCTTGCTCAACTGCTACAATACTAATACGTCTGCTATCACCTCTTACATGATCAATGCAATAACCACTCTACTCATCCCCCACTTCTACCCTTGTACTCTTTACATCTATTCTCAACAGAAGCATTGAGAAGTATTTTTTCTAAATCATAAATCAGTATGTGTCGCTCAGTCTAATCCAACCCTCCAATGGCTCCCCATTCTACTCCGTGTAAGAGCCAAAGCCCTGCACAATTGGGGAACCCTCCTGCTTACCCTCTCTCTGCTCACAATTTCTACTTGTCTTCTCTCCACTTATTCTGCTCCAGCCACGTCTCTTTGACGTTCTTTGAATATGACAACCACACTCCCTGCTCAATGTTTGGCAACTGTGCTTTGGACATCTAAATATATACCTACTCCTAAAAAATTTAGATAATAACAATTAATATTTACATATTTGTATAACTTTGTGTTTCTATTATTAGGGTTAATAATTTCCTCAAAATATCATGTTGAACTTTAAAGCAATCCCTAGTAGAACATAGAAGGGTGGGCTATATGACTGGAAAGATGTGTCAGAGAGGCATTGAAGGAGATTCTTTGTGCTATACTAAGGGTTTGTTTATGATCATATCTCTGCCAGACAAGACTGGGCTACAACAAGTGTTTATATTTTAATGAAAGAGAAAGAAAAACAACAACTGCAATTCATGAAATAGCTAGTGTTGAACACTGCATGTTCTACATTCTTCTCAGAGCTTAATTTCCTGTCGTTAATAGTAGGGAGATGGGCTGGGATATTCTTTAAGATCCCTTCCTGTTCTTGTAGTCTAAGATATTGATTCATAATATTCTTCCTGTTGGCTAAATACAAGAGAATTAATTCTTTCAAGTCACTGAAACAATGACCAAGAATTACTTCTCTTTTCTCAGATGATATTCTCAAAGCTAAAATTTCATACACACTCCCAAATAATTATCTTTAAAATAGATTTACTATTGATGATTTGAAGATAATAAGTTTTCAATGGTAATTTATTATAAAGATAATGATATGAGGCTATACAGGAAGGATATATTTTAATTGGGTTCTGTATACTAAAACTTATAAGTAGGTAGCTATTACTAATGACAACTACTACATGGAGAACATACAGTTTGTAATCTGAACTGGTATATATTCAAGACTAGACTTCCGTGGCTATGACACTCTCACTTTCCCCACCAAACTCTACGTCTCCCAACATAGACCATCTTCTCCCTCACTCTTGATTTTTTAAAAAAGTGGGTCATACAAGTTATAAAACCTTTACTTATAACTCAGATCTGTTAGATTGAGTAACTACAGTTCCTTCTTTCTTTCTTCTCTCCTCAGACTGGGATGTGCATCCATAGTGTAAATACCATGGATCTCCATGGATCTCCATGAAGATAAATTTGTTCATTAAAGGCTATACTCTTTTTTATTGTTTGCAAAAGATAAGATGTTTCTGGGATCTTGTGTGATACTTTTATCTTTTCACTGTTCAATCTTAGACAATTCAGTTAGAATTGTTTGTGCAGTAGAGTTTTTCTTTTGAACAATATATATTTCATAGGAAATACACCCTGTCTGTCCATTGTTATTATTGTAGTAATGTGTCCCACTCTGAGCAATAATTTACTTACATGATCTGGTTCCTTAAGTAAACTAGGTCAGTAGAGAACTTCCAAAATAGTCCTTCTTCATGCACTCATCAAGACTATCAGACATGCAACAGCAACTTAGCAGCAAACTGGATCTGTGCTCATTCCACCCAGAAAATGAGCTTTCCTATGATCAAATGCCAAAGGCTGGCACTAAAAATGGACTCCTTCGTCAATATGAATATTCTCCAGGACCAGTGCTAGGAGGCGGTCTGGATTCTGAACCTTACAACTACATCAGTATGTAGCTCCAGGACCAAATGATGAAAAGAAAACAAAGAAGTAAAAAGAATGCTTCCAAGGACATTAATCCAGGACTCCCTGTTAGTTTTACAAAAACTGTTCCACCAACAGACTATAAATTTATTAGGAAACCCTGCCTAGGTCTACTGAAACTGGTACAGGCCAGGTGATATGTAAATTCTTTATAAATTATACACATATACAGTATTAAACCACTAAGTTTTGGGGCACCTGGGTGACTCAGTGGTTAAGTGTCTGCCTTTGGCTCAGGGCGTGATCCTGGGGTCCTGGGATTGAGTCCCACATCAGGTTCCCCACAGGGAGCCTGCTCCTCCTCTGCCTATCTCTCTGCCTCTCTCTGTGTGTGTATATCTTATGAATAAATAAATACAATCTTTAAAAAAAACACCACTAAATTTTGCAGTAATGTGCTATGAGGCAATAGCTAGTGATACAGTTTTACCTGTTTAAAGCTATTTCTTCCCCTCCGCTTCCTTACTGGCAAAACACACCTTCCGTGTATTTGCTTTCTTAGCAATCCTTGCAACTAAAGGGTATGACCAGGGCTTGAAGAGAGGGCTTTTGGAAACTTCTCACAAAAAGTCTCTCCCTTCTTCCATGATTTGAGCTTTTCTGGGAAGATATAAAGCTTGATGCTACTAAAACCACTCTGTCACTATTAATATCCACAGGGAGGTTGAATTAATTGCCAATAGTCCATGATTGAATCAAGCATGTTTATGTAATGAAGCCTCCAAAAGGATGGGGTTCAGAGAATTTCTGGGTGGTGAATAGATGGAGATTTGGGAAGAGTGGTGCACCTAAAGGGGGCATGGAAGCTTCAAGTCATAAGCTGAAGCTGTTCCCCATAAGCTGTTCTATCTGGTGGTTCTTAAATTTTATACTTTTATAATAAAATCATAATCTAGTAAAGAAAATATTTCTCTGAGTTCTGTGAGCCATTCTAACAAACTAATAAACCTTGGAGGGAGTCATTTGAACCTCCAATCTATAGTCGGTCCTGTCAGAAGCACTGTCCTATCAAGTGGAGACATGGGGATGGAGGCAAAGCCCTGTGGAATCTAATGCCATCTCAGGTAAATAGTGCCAGAACTGAGTTGAATTGTAGCATATCCAGCTGGTGTTGGATAATTGCTTGACAGTGTGGGAAAAGACCCTTCCTAATGAGAACTGGGTTCAGAACTCTTACTACCTAAAACATAATTTTCTCATTCTGATAATTATTTATGGCTTCTTTTCCTTGAAAACAAAGCATGAGATTCATTTTTAATTCAATGCTGCTTATATTTCGATGTTATTTTAAATTTTGTCATTGTTCATGTGAATAAACAAAAGTGTTACAATACTTGGAATAAAATACCAAAGTGGAAAAAATAACTAAACTAGTAACCAGGGGACATGGGTGGGTTTTGTTGTTGTTTGTTTGTTTTTTTATGGCTCATCTTCCCAAAAGAGGTATGACCTTGATAAATCTTTGAGATTTCGGCTACTCCATCTATTAATTTGTAAACTGAGGACATTAAGTAGATTATTTCTAAGACATTTTCCAAATATGAGAATTTATGAATTTAAAAATTCTTCCATTGTAGTAAGATATGGAAGCAACCTAAGTGTACATAGATAGGTGAGTGGATAAAATAATGTGATATATATATTTGTAATATATATGTGTGTGTGTATATATACACACACACACACACAATGGAATATTACTCAGCCATAAAAAGGATAAGACCTTGCCATTTGCAACAACGCAGGCAGATCTAGAGAGTATAATGCTAAGTGAAATAAGTTAGACAGAGAAAGACCAATATCATATTATTTCACTTATATGTAGAATCTAAAAAAAATGAATAAACAAAAAGCAGAAACAGACACATAAATACAGAAAACAAAGTGGTGATTGTCAGTGGGGAGAGGGGTAGGAAGATGGGCAAAATGGGTGAAGGGGAGTGGGAGACACAGGCTTCCAGTTATGGAATGGAATAAGTCCTAGGGATAAAACATACAGCATAGGGAATATAGTCAATGGTATTGTAATAAATAGCATTGTATAGTGACAGATGGTAGCCACACTCGTGGTGAGAGCAGAGTAACATATAGACTTGTTATTTTTTTAAGATTGTATTTATTTATTCATGAGAGACACACAGAGAGAGAGAGAAAGAGGCAGAGACACAGGCAGAGGGAGAAGCAGGCTCCATGCCGGGAGCCCAATGTGGGACTCGATCCCGGGAATCCAGGATCACACCCTGGGCAGACAGAAGGGGGGCGCTCAACCACTGAGCCACCCAGGGATCCCACAGACTTGTTAAATCACTGTTTACACCTGAAACTAATGCAACATTGTGTGTCAACTGTACTTCAATTTTTTTTTTTTTAAGAGAGAGAAAGTGAGTCCATGCAGGGCAAGGGGTGCAGTGCAGGGAACAGAGACGGAAAGAGATAATCTTAAGCAGGCCATGCCCAGTGCAGAGTCTGACATGGGAATCAATCTCAAGACTCTGACTGAGATCATGACCCGAGCTGAAATCAAGAATCAGACATTCCACCCCCTGAGCCACCCAGGTGCCCCAACTATACTTCAATTATTTTTTAATTTTTAAAAAATATTTTATTTAAATTAAATTTGCCAACATATAGTATAACACCCAGTGCTCATCTCATCCTGTGCCCTCCTTAATGCCCGGCACCCAGTTATCCCATGCTCCCACCCATTATACTTCAATTTTCTAAAAAAATCTTTCAAGTGAACCCTAATAAAACCATACACTCTCTATTGTCAATAGTGATTGAAAAACCTTGTAACATGTTCATCCTTAACTGTTTTTGTAGGTCTTCTTGTCCTTGTTATTGTAGAACACTTGGAGCAATTGTTCCTAGCACTGAGGGCTTTCTGCTGGAATTGAGCATTTAGGGAAAAGTGCAGGCTCAGACTAGTATAGTTCATTGCATTACTTCTTTACTCACTCCCAGAGGGACAGACTTAGGCCCTGGAAGGGACAATACCTATAAAAGGTCACTTAGCTGAACATTTTGTGTGAGTTATTTGTCCATTCCAGAAGGAGAAATAAAGCATTAACATTTCAGAGAAGGTACAAGTTTATTGCAGGGATTTACCAAAAGAGCTACCTAAAATGACTTTATGACTTTGTTTTCCATTACAGAAATTAGCACCATTAAAATTGTCAACACTCTCATATAATAATTGTTCTTTAAATTTCCAGCAAGCTCTATCTAGTGCATTGTATATGATACGTAACAATTTATTGACATTCATTGCATAATATACACATTTGATCCATACATGTGTGTGCTTATATTCTTTCTTACCTTAGAAAAATGTCCTTTTTTAAGCTAGTATACATGTCAAATAGATATCTACATAGACTGGAGAGAAACATTAGTGAGCTTAGTTTTGCTCTTTATAGCAACATTCAGTGTGTGAAACTGTATTCGCAGGTCCCACAGCTAGATTATTTTATTGTTAATCCATCATTGTCTAAAGATTGGGGGGGGGCATCCACATATTTTGAGGCCTTCCCCAGTCCCCACGGAGGAGTACATGTTTGCCTGAACTAAGCAAGACAATTCCACCAATTGCCAATGATTCCTTTAACCACAAGTATCCTGGCAAGAGGAATTCAAAGGGAAGTGTGGTGGGGCTTTCTGAGACCCCTCAGAAAGTGAGGAATGTCCTACCTTAGAACATGTGAGGCTGTGATGCTAGATGGGGCTGCAGCCATTAAGAGTGTGAGGGAAAAGCCAAGAGGATCACAAAATTGGGGATAGAACTCCAATTCTCTTGAAATCTAACCTATCATGGAACTACATACTTCCAGACCTTTGGTTATATGAAATAGTATATGTTCTTAGTGATTAAACCACTTTGGGCAAACTTTTCTGTCATTTACAGCTGAAAGTATCCATACAAATTTCCATGCTCTCTTCCCATTGCTTTCAGGCAATCAGGATGTGGGAAAACTCTTGGTACTACCTGCCCCTCAATGGGCCTGAGGTATGAATCAACGTGTTGGAGTGTACTATCGTTCCACATTAGTCATTACAAACAAAATGCTACTGGAGGACTTTGACAGTATTTAATGAAGAAAATAGCATGGGAAATATGCATACTGCAATTTTGTTTTATATGCACAAATATAAGTAATTTCTCAGATGATCTGTGTATAGGTATTACAGAAAATTCTGTAGTTTAAATAATTTTATTTTAATGACTTCTCTTTATTCTTTGAAAACCTCTTCTCACTTCTTAAACAGTTATTATCATGAATATTACAGATCTCAGAATTTTCCTGGAAGTTCTATACAACACTTTTATTTCTGTCTCATTGGCCAGAATTTGGTCACATGGCCAGTTGCTACAAGAAAACTGGGAAATGGAGTATTTGTTCTGAGCTTTAATGCCGTTAAAAATAAGTGGTTTTATTACTAAGAAAGAGAAATATAACAGATACTGGGAACCTCTAGCAGTCATGTCATATATCCTTAGTTTGATGTGAGACAGATTTACTTTTGCTTATTCCATACATCTCTCTGCTTGTTAAAAAATTAAATTGAAAATATTAAATTTCAGGTTTTCAGAAAACTTGAAAAATATAGAAAAATCCAAATGTAAAAATAACTATTATAATCTAACAAAACGTAACTAACTACTGATGACATTTTCAGATATGCTTTTTCAGACCTCTTCGTGTTTACTAATATATTTTTCTACACAATGGCACCATACTTCATTGTTGGTAGTTATCTTTTGTCTCTCAGCAATGTTTTATAAATATCTTTCCCTGTAAATGAGCATTTTCTATCATTTTAATGGATTCTATCTTACAAATGTACTATTGTTAAATTAAACAGTTGCCTACTGTGCTTCTAGACTATGACTATTATGAATGTCTTAAGATGAATACTGTTTTATTTAGCATATCTTTATACATATATTTTTAACACATCAGTTCCCTTGTGATCAATTCCTGGCAGTGGAAGTTATGGGTCAAAATATATTTAAACTTCTAATTGTACTTCAGAATTGCCTTCTGACAGGTTTTACAGATCTTTATGTTCCTGGGAAGTTTTTTTTTTTTCTCATGCCCAGATATCCACACGTTCAGTTACTCCAGCATTCCCAATTCCCTACTTCTGGTAGGTAAAGATAAATGTTGCTATCATTTTTATTTCTTTTACAACTAATGAAGCTGAACTTATTCTTTCAGATTCCTTAGTCAGAATACAATGATTTTGTTATATTTACCAGTGCAGGATGGTGTATCTAAAATCATGGATAGGCTTAGGTCTTTGACGTTGTGTGCAAGGCTGGATAAAATTTCTTCTTACTATGATTGTAAGCTTTTTGGTAGCAGAAAGGTGACTTTGTATTTTGTAACGTATCTCTGTAAAGTGGGACCAATACATACACACACATACACAACACCCAACAAAAAACAATGTATGAAAAAATAAATAAATAATGAATGAATAAATAAATGAAAAAGTAAAGAATTATATGTGTTAGATCCATCTCTTAATTCTACACTTTCTGATTATTTCAATTAATTATTTGCATAATTAGAAATAGAATTTATGTCACCTTCACTTTTTTAAGTGCCCAGACTATGTCTAACAAATAGTAGGCACTGAATTATTTGTTGATTAGATACATGAATAAAGAAATCATAACATGCTTTGGTTTTATCATGGATAGAATCTAATATCTTTGTGCACACTGTATGAGCAGATTTGTTTCCGTGCGTTTTCAACATTTATTTCTGTTCTTCTTCTTAAGATTTTACTTATTTATTTGACAGAGAGAGAAAGAGCACAAGCAGGGGGAGCAGCAGGAAGAGGGAGAAGGAGCAGCAGGTTTCCCTGCTGAGCAGGGAGCCTGATCATGACCTGAGCCAAAGACAGATGCTTAATTGACTGAGCCACCCAGGTGCCCCTATTTGTGTTATTTCCTCAAGCTATCGTAGGGCTAGAAATATTTTCTCCATTTTTAATTTAGTTCTAACAGGAAAATTCGAGATTTTTGCTCCTTGTTTAGAGTTTTGCCATTTGATTTTACATGTGAATTAAATTGTGATTGTAGAGTATGTACCACTAAACATTAACTAAAGATATCCTTAAAGATGACAAACTTCATGTGTCTAACACAAATTCATCAATACTGATTTGAGACTTTGTTTCCATCTGAGAAATATCTAAAAAGCACATAATTATATTATGTGAAAAGCCCATAGTACTCAAATTGTCATGATTTATTTACCTGGCTTCCTAAAGAGCTGATTAAATGACAGAATATCAGCAAATGCCAAGGAATATACCTTATTTTATCAGCCCATGACAGAGGAAGACTAGGCAAGGGAAACAGTCTCCAGTTGGATTCCCTCCAAAACTTTGGTGATTGGAAATCCAACCAGTACTTTACCAATAAGTTGGTTGCTATGTGAGGTAACTTGGTTAAGGCTTCTGAAACTATCATTCCTTATAGGTCATGAAGTAATGAATTTTATTCTGGTTTTAGCTGGGTTATATATACCATCATCCTCTCTTATTACTTGATGGTAGGTTCTTCTATTTTTCATCATCTATTCTTCAGCTGAAGTTCAAAGCCTGGGATGAACACCCAGATTCATCCTTTGGACAACTCTCTATCCAGAGAGACAAAGACAAATCGAGAATGTTGGCTTAAATTATTAGCCATTAGGGAATATTCTTCTGATTCCACATTTTGTCAATTAGTTTGTAATAATTTACAGAACACAGCATGCTCACCCACATGATTCTTAATTCTAAGCATCCTCATTGAGTGATTAAAACACATCTGGGCATGCCCAGTGGGTAAGTTAGGCTCTTGAGGGGATTCTTGGTGTCAAAGTGTGTGGTCTGCTGAGAGGAGAAATGGTATAAGCTTTGTCTAAGAGCAATTCTCTAGCAAAAGAGAGGAAGAGTGATTTGGAGAAATTTGTAGCTGAGTATTGGGGGTTGAATTTTACCCCAAAATTCATCTTTGGAAGTCCTAATTCCCAGCCCCTCAGAATGTGACTGCATTTAGAGGGGAGCCTTACGGTAACTAAGGCTGTTGGGAGGAAAAAAATTTTTATTCTGTCAATTTAGGTCCAGTGTTTGGGGACCTGGGAATAAACTAACAGTATATTAACGGGAGAAAAGACAAGGTTTTTTTCACATCATGAACTCAGAAATGAGTAATCCCGGAATAGACAGAAATAAAGGTGTGTGTATACCAACTTAACAAAAGGTTGGGGGGGGGTCAGTTGTTAAAAACCTTCAGTGGGAAAGTATGGGAGGTTCAACTGGGCATTTTGATTCTCATGGCAATGGGCAGGTTCCTTCTTGGATGAAAGCTCCTTCAGAGGGCATGGTTTATGGCAACTGAATTTGTACTCCAGATGCTAATAAACTCAGTCTTTTCCCCAACAGGAAACTCTCTGTGTGAGAGTCCATAGAACCTGTATTTTCAAGAGGTTCTGCTAATGTTTAGATAATGTTTCTTTCCCTGGCTGTGGATTGTCCAAATGTTTTCAGTTTAGAGTAATCTTGCTATGGCCCTGTTGGGCTAGTAATCCCTTCAAGGTTAAATGAAGTCATTTGGGTGAGCCCTAAATCAATATGAATGGTGTCCCTACAAAAGGAGGAGACACAGACTCACAGAGAAAGAATACCACGTGAATATAAGGATAAGCTACCTACAAGCTGAGAAGAGAGGCTTTAGAAGAAATCAACCCTGCTGACATTTGACCTTGGATTTGAGGCCTCCAGAATTAGGAGAAGATACATTTCTGTTATTTAAGTCCCTCAGGCTGTGGCACTTCATTTGGGTTTTTTTTTTTTTCATTATTTTTTAAAAAAATTCTGATTCTTATAAATTCCGTAAAAAAGAAAGTCTTCATGGCAAGGATAAAACTTTAAAAAATTCACTCACAAAGTTTCTGTGAAATGGGTATTCAGAAAGGCTTTTTTTTTTTTTTTTAAGACCTTTTCTAAGGTCAAGTGGAAATTTGATGAGAAAGAATTAACTCACTGTAGCACAGGGCTGTCAGTTCTGAAAGGCCCTGCTAAATACCACTTGAGGGGAGGGGTTATTAATAGCAGGAGGCACCACTGTTAAGAGTAGGCAGTTAGTTAGATTCTAACCTGGAGTTCAGCAAAGATGACGTGATGTCCACCTCTCAGGAAGGTGAGAGGCCTGTCCTGGCAGCACTTGGCCCAAGAAGCAGAATCAAACCAGACAGGTCCAAGATGGTGGATGAAATGACAGGATACCCCCAACCAAATTAGGGAAAAAAGCTTGAAACTCTGCTTCCCTGTCCCAGGTAATGAATAGCCCGCCCCCTAGTTAACAACTGTCAAGAAAAGATGAAAACCTGTCCCTCAGAACATGCAGCATGTTAAAGTAGTAAAATCTGAATAAGGTTTGTGGATTGTACCTGGATTTTCCTGGTTATGCAAGATGCTACCTCTAGGGGGAGACTGAAGGGAATCTAGATTTGTATTTTTTCTTACAACTGCATATGAATTTACGGTTCATTAAAATGCTTAACACGAAAAATGTATGCTTATGAACTTTTTTCTTAGTATGAACCAGTAAGTAGGATATATTTTCTCTAATTCTATATAATTTTGTGTCATTTTGGTAGTCTGGACTATTTCCATCACTAGTGATAACTGATTCATATAAAAGAGTTAGCAAGCAATTAGAATCCATTAACTTAAAAATTAATATTATGAAGATGACTCAGCTTAAAATGGAAACATTTACACTTTGTGTCTAGAAAATTTATCTTTTTACTTCATCCACGAATTGATTCTAAAATGCATGAATGAGTTCATAACCAGATAAAAGTTAAAATTTCCAGAATCTTGGCACACTCAATCTTTATTTCACAGAAATATTCTTAAATTATAGAATCCTTAGAAATTGAAAACCAGCTTTGTTTGTGAGTTTCCTATGAAGCCAATAAGCAATGACAACTGTAATTATAACTGACTGATATTCTTTTTAATAAAAAAGTAGATATGCCTGTCATAGGTAAATATGGTTTTAAATAAGTCTTTTGTTTTAGAATAGTTTTAGATTTACAGAAAACTTGTAAATATCATATAGAACGTTCCCATATACCCAACACCCAATTTCTTCTATTATTAACACCTTACATTATTATGGCCTATGTATCACAATTAATGAACCAACATGGATACATTATTATTAACTAACATCCATACTTTATTCAGATTTCCTTGGTTTTTACCTAGTGCCCACTTTCTATTCCAGCATCTCATCTAGGATACCAAATTGCATTTAATTGTCATGTCTGGTTAGGTGCCTCTTGGCTGTGATAGCTTTTCAGGTTTTTCTTGGTTTTACTGACCTTGTCTTGACCAGTTGTGAGGATACCAGCAGGTATTTTGCAGAATCTTCTATAGCTATTTGTCTGATTTTTTTCCCAATTAGACTGGGGTTATGGATTTGAATGAGGAAGGCCAGAAGTAAAATGAGATTCTCGTCACAGCATATCGAGGGCATGAATATGATTCTGCTATCTGAAATTTAAATGTGAGGGAATCCAACCGCTCTGGAGAAGCAGCTCAGAGGAATGGGCTCTGATCTCAGTTCTAAGAGAAGTAGCTGGGTAACTGACCCACGCGTTTTCCTTCTCTATGCTCTTATTTAGTCAACTGAAGACTATTCCTAAAATTATGTTACATCAGCCGAGATCATCAATGCTGTTCTGTTGGAATAGATTTCATGTATTTCCTTGGAATCTGGGCCATCTTCTTTGAACAGTCTTTTGTGTGATTCATGAAATGCTGGTAAGAAGGATGGTCACAGGCCTACATCCTAAGTCATTCCACTGTACTACAGTGCAGAGCGCCTACTGTTTACCTAGTGGAAACTTTTATCATTACCCAAATAGGAACTTAGTTGAAAAAATGAAATGGATCCTTCTTCTTACTTCCTCTGCTTTGCCATCCCTCCTGCTTCCCTACAACTATCACATATCCATACCTGAGTTAAAGCCAACCTTTGGTTACTGTGAATTTAAGAAAAATATTCTATTTAAATTTAAATGGCTATCATACTTAATTGACACATATGTATTTGTTTCATTTACACACAGAAGTTAAAATCAGGTTTTCTGAGAAGCACCATAGTTGAAAACTTTAAGTATTTCTATTTCTATATTCCTTTCTTTTTCTTTCTTTTTCTTTCTTTCTTTCTTTCTTTCTTTCTTTCTTTCTTTCTTTCTTTCTTTCTTTCTTTCTTTCTCTTTAAGTTACTCCTCTCATCTGGTATAGTTTCAAGAAAAAAAAAAACACTAAAAAGGTAGTAGGACAAAGCAAATCAAAAGAAAAGGACTAGGGAGGTCAATAAATTGGGTCATCTGTCTTTGATAAACTGAGAATGTCACTGTGTTAAGCTGTGTCATACCCATATCCCTCAACCTCGGAGAACTTAAGAGGCTTTGTCCTTCACACACAGTCATTGATAGCAAGTCATCAGGAGAAATCTAAGCAAGGCATAGCCCAGATTCCTGCATTGTTCAGAAAGTTTGACAAATACAGATGGTGTCTTCTAAGAGGTAGATAAATACCTCAGTTTTCCTCTAGTGGAAAATAGCTATACTAAAGCAGACAGAAAAATCTCCCTGACATTTGGAAAATATCAGTGTCCACAGATGGGAGGAACAGGCAATTGGCAGTAGAGTTAAACTTCTATATTTTAAGTAGGCAAACGACCAATTCCAGGTTGTGTACTATGCATGTATGCATTATTTGCTAACCGTTCTTCTGAAATAGCATATTTTGTCTGTTTCTAATTAAAATTTTTATTTCTCTTAGCTTTTTGTAGAGCATAGTCTTTTTTACCCTTTCTTCTTTTTTTTTCTTAATTATCCAGAACTAACCTTTGACCCTTAGTAGTGACTTTAGTGTTTAACAGAAAGGAAGCAAAGTCATGGCAAGAAAATTTCTGCTTTGACAGTGTAGGCCTTTTTCCCACTATTTTTAAAAAACAAATTCACTTTTGTTTTTATTTTGTATTTTTTAAGGTATATTTGACAAAACTGTATATATTTAAAGTGGACAACATGATTTAATACACTTAAACATTGTGAAATATTTATCACAACCAAGTTCATTAACTTGGGTAATTAACATCCATCACCTAAACATAGTTAAGTTTTTTGTGTGTGGTAAGAAGAGTTAAGGGATTTGTCTTTTTAGCAAATTCAAGTATACAATACAGGATTATTAACTATAGTTACCATGCAGTACATTAGATCTATAGAACTTACTTGTATTATGACTGTAAGTTTGTATCATTTGACCAATATCTCATCATTTCTGCTACCGCACCTCCCACCCCGGACTCTGGCAACCACCATTCTACTCTGTTTCTGGGTTCAACCTTTTTTTTTTTTTTTTGTTTTCTTTTGATTGTTTTTATGTCAGACCTGTCCTTCTCATCTCACCAAGTAAATGCTGTCACTGTTCAAATTGTGAAAACCATCATTGTAGACATCATTGTAGACATCATATTTACTAATGTCTTTGCTGGTTTCTCCTCAACTTAAATGCACAATGTTGGTGAGTTAAAGGCTCAGTCCTAGACCTTGCATTATTTTTTGGCCTAAATTTTCTCACTAGGCTTTAAATACAGTCTGTAGATATTTTATTTATCTTTTCTTTCCTTCAAAGCTGACATCTGAAGTATAAACAAGTTCCTGTGGCTCTACTTTCAAAATATGTTCCAAATCCATTTCTTCATTTTATTTACTCTGTGGCCACCCTAATGCAAGCTACCATTATCTCTCTTTTTAAATTTTTAACTGAAGTTAGTTGACATATATTATTATGGTAGTTTCAAGTATACTACCGAGCAATCCCACCATTATCTCTTTGTGTGACTACTGCAGATGACCTCTTACATGATCTCTCAGCTTCTATTCTTTCTCTAATAATGTTTATTCTTTTTCATTTTTTTAAGATTTTATTTATTTATTTAATTTTGCAAGAAGCCCAATGTGGGGCTTAAGCCTGAGCTGAAATCAAGAGTTGAACGCTTAACTGACTGAGCCACCAAGGTGCCTCATTTATTTTCTTTATAGCAAGAAATATTTTAAAACCCAAAACAAGACCAATGAATCATAAGTTAGTTTATAACTCCATTGCTTAATTGCCCCAATAGCCTCTTGCTACATTTTTCAATAAAATCCAAATTTCCTATACTGATATGCAAAGCTCTATATGATCTGGTCTCTGCCTACTTTGCTGATCTTGTTTCTTTTTTCTTATTTTTTTTCTTTTTTTTTAAATCTTGTTTCTTACCACTTTTTTCTTTGCCCCCTAACTTCAGTCATAGTGGCTTTCTTTCTTTCCCTTAAACATGGCAACCTGTTCCTGTCTATATTCACTAGTTTCTCTCCCAGATATTCTCTGACTCTAGACACAGATGACTGTCCTCTTCTAACCAATGTAAAAGCATTCACCCTCCTTCACCTCCACTCACTATATAACATATATACTTATATGTTAAGGTTATCTTTTCCTTAGGAAACTATCTGAATTGTCCTGTTTATTTTCTGTCAACATACTTTAGGAAGTAATTGTGTGTTTTAAGTTCAGGCACCTTGATTATTTCATTCATTCATTCATCCACCCACAGAATCCATAACAGGGCCTGCTTTCGGTAAGCACTCAAGAGTTAGTTTCAATTGAATTAGTGAAGTGTATGTTTGTAAGTCCTATAGGTCCTAGATCCTCACCTTCTTCAGCATTTATAATGGACTGACAAGCCATTTTATTGCTATTTACATTTCTAATTATGTAACTTTGATGTGCATGCAACTTTGCTGTCACTAATCATTATTTCATATCAGGAGTCTCCTGGGGGTTTTGTTTGTTTGTTTGTTTGTTTTTCAGTCAGTTCAGCATTCCAAAGAAAGGTGTTTGGATGTTTCACCATCACCCTCATAAGGCTCCAGGATCTAAGTACCATGGGGCTTTGTGACAATTGCATCTGTAGGGTGTCCGCAGGTGAAGTGCTGTTACCAATGAAGCCATGTTTTCTTGAGTCAGAAAAGGGAAGATTGAGTGAAGGCAATGGAAATTTCCTCCCTCTCTTCCGAAGTCTGGGGGTAAGTTCTGTCAAGATTTAGCTTCTTCTATGCCTTTGGAAACTCACACAGACACTTTTGTCCTGTTTCCTCACGAGGTTGAGACATCTGCCTCTTGCGATATAAATTTAGGACAGCTTACCCAGCATGAACTTCTAGGTATCCAGAGACCATCCACTTTATGTGAAGCTTCTGACCCCAGGAGTGATGATCTCTTGAGTTCTCAAAATCACACTCACTTTCTTATATCCAGGAAGAAATTTTCATTTTTTATTTTTTTCTTATTATCTTATTTTTTTATTTCAAGTTTTTATTTAAATTCTAGTTAGTTAACATATAGTACAATATTTATTTCAGTAGTAGAATTTTTTGATTCACCACTTACAGACAACATAGAAAATTTGTTTATTATCTTGATGTTCACATGCCCTGGAATCCCATATGTGCATTCATTGATTACTAAAGTCTATACTTTCTCTCTGAAGCCATGGGTGGAAACCTAAGTGTTCAGCTGAAACTTTTGTGCACATATGTCTTGTTCATCCCTAACTCTCCAATTCTCTTCAATTCACAAAAGATGACTCAATAACACAGAAGTTATCTAAATTGAAAATCCACATCCAAATATCTGCATCTTCCTCTGCCAAAATATAGCAATATCAAGAAAATTGAGGAAAATTATGAATATTTGCTCAAAACTAGACCTTTTACTCTTTGGTATCTCCATTAAGTCTCTAAAAATTTGCATTAGGAAAGATTATTAACAATCTTTTTTGTTGTAAAAATAAAATTATAACAATTATGGAACATTTGTGTTCCAAGTGCTGCCCACATGTAGAGAAAAGAATTTTCTGTGTACAATTTCTTTCTCCTATTTTTCCTCTTCTTTGTCCAACACACAAAAAAAAATTTATTCTTTTCAAGACCAGGAAACAATTTTGAGTTAAAAAGAATAGGGAAGAAGTTGGTGTTTTAACTACTATTTCTTTAGAGAGTAGCTACTTACTAGATGTAATAGTACTACTTAGGGAGATATATATAGGAGGGTGAGAAAAATCTAGGTATAGATTTAAGAAGTACTAACTCTTTCATGTTAATAAGCCTTTTTATACTGACACTTCTGACATAAAATGTGTGAGTTTTCCACCTCAAGAATTCTCTAATTCCCTGCAGGCATCAACTGAATACCTTATAATTTAATTCAGCTCTTATGCTACCCAGAGTTAAAGCAGATATCAGAGGTTAAGAACTCAGTCCCACAAAGACTGCTCCCACTTTAGATGCCAGCCCCAAGTGCCAAGTTGTCACTCATACTTCTGACAAATCAACTATAAATAAGAGGTCCTAATAACAACCTCATTGGGTTTGATAATGTGTTGTAACTGTACACCAAACTCTGGAAAACACTTTACTTATAAGTTTATTATTAAGGATGTTATAAGAATACAGATAAACAGTCAAATGAAAAGGTAAATAGAATGGGGTACAGAAGGAGCTTCTGTCTTTGAGGAGTTGAGTAAGCCACCCTCCTGACACATGGTGGGTTTACCATTCTGGAAGCCCCCTAAATCTCACAGTTTAGGGGACTCTGTAGAGGTTTCTTAATGTAGGCATGATTGATTAAATTATTGGTCATTGGTGATTTAACTAAAAGATTCAAGCATCTAATCATGCCTTGGTCTTTCTGACAACCAACTCTCTTTCTGAAGCTATCTAGGGGCCCCTGCCACCAGTCATCTCACTAGCATATAAAAAGACACTCATCATTTCTGATATTCCAAAGGTCTTAGAAGTTCTTGTGTTGGAACTAGAGACTAAAACCACATATTAAAACAAAACAAAACAAAACAAAATGCTTCTTCCATCCTGAACAAAGGTTTTAGGAGTGCTATGCCAGGAACCAGGGATAAAGACCAATTATAAACTTTATAAACTTTTTATAATATCACAATATCAAGATGTTTTGACAGAGAAATGTGTGTATTAAAAGGAAATCATGTGTGAAATATTCCACTTGTCACAAAGTATCTGATGGAAAAATGAATAAACTTGAAGAAGGCAGCTCTATCAGCCACAGGTGAGGTCCTCCTTCTTTAACCACAGTTATCCTCTTCTCTTTGCCTTCCAGAACTTCTCAGTAGGTAAGTGGCTTTTGTTGTGCATATGTCCTCAGAATCCAAGCTAGGTCTGGTACATTGTGCAGGGGGGTGAAGAATCCCTCAGATGAGTGAGGCCTACACTTGGCACATAAGCTTTAGAGCTCAGCACAGAAGATAGATTCAGGTCAGTATAAGTCTATAATTTGGGGGATCCCTGGGTGGCGCAACGGTTTGGCGCCTGCCTTTGGCCCAGGGCGCGATCCTGGAGACCGGGGATCGAATCCCACGTTGGGCTCCCAGTGCATGGAGTCTGCTTCTCCCTCTGCCTGTGTCTCTGCCCCCCCCCCTCTGTGTCACTATCATAAATAAATAAAAATTAAAAAAAGACTATAATTTGGAAATGTGAATAGTTGCCCAAGATTTATCAACTTCTTTTCCCTTATCTGACTTTTCACTGCATGTCCCTTCTTTCCTCCTTTCTCTGCTGTTTCTACTTTGTCTTTCCTCCCTCTTTTTTTCCTCAGCCAGATAATTATTTAGTATGTTCACTCATGTCAACCACACCATATAAAGAAACAAGCATATCAGCCATCAGTTACCTGTAAAACATTCTTAATTATTGAGTTTAGGGGACAAATGAATTTGTTATTGCTATACAATGAATTACCACAAATGTAGTGACTTAAAGTAACACACATTAGTCCTCTTATAGTTTCTGTGGATCAGGAGCCTGGAAACAATTTAACTGAGCCCTCTACTTAGAGTCCCATCATCAAGCTATGGGACAGGAGGCATTCTTATCTGGAGACTCTATGGGGAAGAATCTCTTTTCAAGTTCACTCAGGTTGTTGGCAGAATTTTTTCCCCATTTTAATAAAGGACTGAAGGCCTCAACTGCTCATATGAAATGGAAATGCAGTGTAATGAGGCTGCCTTTAGCTCTAGAGGCTAGGTGTGGTTTTTAGAGGCTGCCTATAGTTCTTTGCCACATTGTGTTTCCAACATAGCCACTTATTTAACCAAGTCAATGAGAAGAATCCTTCGCATGAGTCTGCTAGCAAGTAAAAAGCCTTATGTACTGTAATAATAATCACAGGAGTGATAGTTCATCACTATCGCAATATTCTCTTGGTTAGAAGCAAGTCTCAGGTTCTACTCAACCCCGAAGGGGAGGGGATTATAAAATCACAAATATTAGGAGGTGGGGATTATGGAAAGTCAACTTATACTCTGTCTACCACAGAAGAGATTGGAAACACTAAAACAAATTACATAGAAGTTTTATGGTTTCAGGTACTACATTCAAGTCTTCAATTCATTTGGAATTAATTTGTGTGTATGGTGTAAGATAGTAAGACCTAAAACCATAAAACTCCTAGAAGAAAACATAGGTGGTAAGCTCTATGAAATAGGTGTTGGTGAGGATTTTTTGAATCTGACGCCAAAAGCAAAAAAATCAAAAATAGATAAGTGGAATTATATCATACTAAAAAGGAAACCACCAACAAAATATAAAAAGGTGACCTACTGAATGGAAGAAAATATTTGTAAATCCTTTATCTATTTTGGGGTTAATATCCAAAATGCATAAAGAACTCATACAATCCAACAACAAAAAAGCCCAACAACCTGATTTAAAAAATGGGCCGGAGCTCTCAATATATATATATATATATATATTTTTTTTTTTTTCAAAAAAAGACATACAGATGGTCAAACAGTAAGTGAAAAATACTCAATGTCATCGATTATTAGGGAAATGCAAATCAAAACCACGGTGAAGTACCACTTCATACTTATTAGGAGCACTATTATAAAAACAAGTGTTGGCAAGGAATTCAGTAAACAGAAACCTCATGCACTATTGGTGGGAATATGAACACAATCCTTTCATCAAATCTATTTGAGTCAAGAGCCTAACAGATCAAGTGCCCATATTTGAAATATTTTGACTCTGAGGAGGTTATACCATGTCTACTGAAAATTTAAACGCCAGTGAATCTTAAAAAAATTATTCTTAGCTGTGCTCATAATTCTATTCATTTTTCATAATAAATAAAAAATTCCCAGAGGTGATAAAGCCAAACAGAAAATATGCACTGAAATTCAAATAATTTACCTCCTCTACAGAAATATAGGTAATTTTTCATGTACAGGTATTAGATTTAAAATTTTTTTCCTACCCACTGGGATCTGTACTATCACAAAAGCGTGAATCTACACATTAATGTTTTTAAGACCATGGATAATGTATTTCAAAATTAATAACTGGCAAATGATATACACCAACACACTCTGATCAACGTCCCCTACAGTGCTCAAGTCCCAGATGAATAGGTTCAGAAAATAAAACTCTAATGTAAAAGATGATGCAAATATTTCATTCAGGTTAAGTTCTTTTCCATTAATTATTCTCTCTTTGCATATCTGAGTGAGGATGTGGAATTATATCACCTAAATACTGCTCTGATTTATTTCCTCCTCCCCATCTTAGTTATCACATCTGGGCCATTATCACTGTCCACCACTTTTTATGCAGTCCTTTCACATTGTAGTCCATGCTTTGAAAAATCATGACTGTAATTTTCTCATTAAAGACCTTCAGTGGTTTCTCATTACCTACCTTCGGGTTTCTTCTTACCCGAAGAACTTAGCATGATGTATAGACTCTTCCTTATCTGATCCAAACTTGCCTTTTAGTATTGCCTTGTTGCTTTCTGTCTAGCCACACAGAACTCATCTCTAAACACATTGTATTTTTGTATGATTCTTTCTCTTAAAAAAAAAAAAACCCTTTTACATAAGTTGTTCATGAAGCCAGTTCCCTTCTTCTTGTTTTTTTTGATGTTGATTGCTTATGCATCTGGCAAGACCAGATGAAATGTCCAACTGCCTTGCTGGCAAGAGGTATCTTATCTACCTTTCCCAGGTATTAAAAGGAACATTCTTATGGCTTTTTTAAAAATAAATCTTAATAAGACATACATAATTGAACTATAGTGTAATTACTTGTCAGTCCTCTAACTAGACTGTGAACTGTTTAAAGCCAGGGACTTTATCTTATTTTTCTTTTATTTCAAGCACTTCCTGTGGTGTCTGCTCCATGGTGTCAAGGCGCCATAGTTGTATATTAAATAAATATTTTATTTCGTCCATATCTCATAAGAGATGTTTTAATAAAAACACTTTTAAATTCTTCAAATATAAATCCATCACATATTTATGGTTCCATATTATACTTAAATTCACTTAGTGTATCCTTACCATGCTTAAGACACTGCTTAAACATTGGGAATAATCTCATAGTCTGAATGTAAAGAGATAAAAGATAAAAAATATAAGCCCAAAACACTACAACATATTCAGTTTCTAGAGATATTTATTAAATATTTGCATATATTTGCATAGGAGCATTGAAGAATAAATTGTTACTTATGATTAGAGAATTCAGAGAATACATCACTGGTGTGTTGGCTTTGGGGCTGTTTTAAAATATACATTGATAACTTTGAAATATGGAGGTGGAGGATCCTAGAGAATGCCACGCAAAAACATATGAAGACATGAAAGAAGTAGGAGTTTTGAGTAAAAAGGATGGAGGTGGGAAAGTTAACTAAAATAATTCTGTAAAGATAAGTGTGACTTTGGTTATATAAGATGAAAACATGGAAGGGAGGGGGAATTGTATTATGTTGCCAACAGGAAAATTTCATAGTCTACCCCATTTGACTTTCATTTAGTATCCATTCCCATTTTTATGCCCATATTATACTTCTAAACAACAGAAAGAATAATATAATGCTTCCATTTAAAATGATACAGTTCTTCCTATATAAACCGTGATGAACTTCACTTCTTCCCTCAAAATGAAAACATGAAGTCCCAAAAGACACAGTACTCATATCTGCATTATGTATTTCCTCTTTTAGCTGGTTACAATCTTGAATATTTTATAACCTAGAGACAAAATTATTAAATTAACTACCATCAACACTCCTTATGTAAGATACTCAATTAAGAGGGAAAATGCAAACTTAAGGACTACATATGACAGAGAAAGGGAAAAAATGTTTGTAGCTAAAATAGTCCTCAAATCTATAATTGGCTATGAGGCCATAGATGATATTAATTTCGACCGTTGGAACTAAGAGCACTTGGAAGAGCCCAGAGTTCCATTAATGGGAATCACACATTCTGTGACTATGTCATTAGGTGGAGGGCAGGGTTTGTCAGTCTGAACACTGTTGACTTTTTTTTTTTTTTTTTTTTACTGTTGACATTTTGGACTGGATTATTCTCAGTTATAAGAGCTGCACTGCTCATTGTAGAATATTTAGCAGCATCCCTGGCCTCTACCTCTACATGCCAGTAGCACCCTTGGAGTCATGAAAATAAAATATGTCTGCAGACATTACCCAACATCTTTGGGGGCAGTGGGGAAGAAGCTAAATCACTCTCAATTAAAAATACTGTGGGGGATCCCTGCTGGGTGGCGCAGGGGTTTAGAGCCTGCCTTTGGCCCAGGGCGCGATCCTGGAGACCCGGATCGAATCCCACGTCGGGCTCCCGGTGCATGGAGCCTGCTTCTCCCTCTGCCTGTGTCTCTGCCTCTCTCTCTCTCTCTCTCTCTCTCTCTCTCTCTCTCTGTGTGTGACTATCATAAATAAATAAATTTTTTTTAAATACTGTGTAGGATAATAAAAACCACTCTCTTTCCACTCCTTGTTTTGTAAACTCATATGCACTGCCATTGTCTCAAAATATACATCAAAATTTTATAAGGCAGCTCAGCATCCTTGCATCACCTGTCATCCAGGTAGGAACACAACTGAGCCATTACCAGGCTATTCCACCATTTCATCAAGCTAATGGATGGGACATGTGATGACACCTGTGAAGCTCATGAATGTTAGCCTTTTCCTTACCTCTTTTACTGTAAGAAATATGTTCTTTGCTGAGAAAGTTGTGTAGGATACCACAATGGCAAATAAGATATTCAGTAACTCCACAGACGGTGATACCGATAGAAGCAATGGAATAGGGAATCCAAATTTGTACCCAGAATAAGTGTCTGTTTGAGAACAAAATGTCACTGGTGTCTGTCTGTCATCAATCTGCCGCAAAATGGTTGGTTGATTATCTGAGGAATGGAAATAAGAAGGTTCAACAACGGTCTCTACTCTTGACAGGTTGGACACTCAGTTGGTGGTTTAATAGCTAGATGAACCATCAAGTCTTCCTCACAACCTCAGACTTGGCTCATAAGGCGGATCAAAATGCTCTCTGTGCCTGGGAGCATTCTAGTTATTACAGTAGGATAGCAGACACAACAGGAACTTGAAAGAAGGTTGACTAGACCATCTTAGTTCTGTGACTCTTTCCAAGGCCCAACCAATCACCAGTTGACTTGTTTTCCGATCCTTTGCCTTTGTTTTCATTATTCTTATAAAAAGAATCAAGGATTTGTAATTTGTTTAGACCTATGACAGTCTGATTTCCAGAAATCCAAGATCACAGTTCAAAAGAATTTCATTATTGCTGCAAGATAAAAAGTTCAAGTTATAGTAGCCTACAACTCTAAACAACTAAAATGTTTTTTTTTTGGTACAGTAAATAGAAAAACAAAATAGATTATCCTTATACAATGGATCTTATGTATCAATTAAAAGGATCAGACTGTTGGTACACATAATACAATGGATAGTATCTTAAAAATATGATACTGAAGGAAAGAAGCCAGAAACAAAACTATACATACTGTATGATATAATCTATATGAAATTGTAAAATTGACAAAACTCATTTATAGATGGGCAGAAATCAGATCAGTAGTTACTACACTTGGAGATGGGACAGATAAATGCAAAGAAACTTGAGGGATTTTTTGGGGGATGACAGGAATTCATGACTTGATTTGGGTAGTGGCTATATAGGCAAATGTATTTTTCAAAACTCTTTGGTTTCTAAACTAAAAATGATGTGTTTTTAATATAATTTTGCCTCAATTGAGTTGGTTTATAGAGAAAAAGAAATCACAGAAGGAAGAGCAAGCTTCAGAGATGAAGGCAAGGAGCTCATGGTTTTCAAACATCCCAACAGGCAGTTGAAAAAATTACTTTAGGTGCCTAGAAACATACTGAGCTGAAATTTGACTGAAGGATTTTATGCATTTAAAGTAGTGATTCTCAACCACAGCTGCATGTTAGAGCCTCAGAGAGATGCTGGGTACACCAACACCTGGGTCTTACCTCCAGAAATTCTGATTTAATTGGTTTGGAGAGAAGCATAGAATGTAGTTTTTTGTTTTTGTTTTTTGGTTTTTTTGTTTGTTTTGTTTTTCTTTTTAAAGCAGCCAAGTGTGCAGTCAAGCCTAGATAACATTAATATAAAGGGCTATTGAAGTTATGGACATAGACAAGACTCTTTCAGAAAACTCATAAAATAAGAAAAGGAATAAATATAGACTAGAGGATACCAATATTTAAAAGGTTAAAAATCTAAAAAGTAAAGAGTGTTTGGAAAAAGTCTGGCAATGGTACGTTTACCAGCAAAGACAATAAAAGGCTAATAAAATAATTCTATGAACAATTTTATGCAAATTTGACAACTTTGAAAAAAATGGACCAATTTTTGAAAAATACAACTCACCAAACCAACACAGGAAGAAACAGATTTGTATCTATTATAGAAATTAAATTTCTTATCAAAAGCCTCAAAAAAGAAAACTCAAGGCCCAGATGGTTTCAGTGGTGAATTATATAAAAAACATCCAAAAAGGAAATAGCACTAATCTTGCACAGATGACTTAGAGGAATAAATGTTCAGCTCCTTTTGTGAGGCCAATATAAGTAAATACCAAAATCTGATAGATCTTATTTAAAAACTGAAAAAAATATTAAAGACCAATATGCCTCATGTAAATAGATGAAAAAGTACTTTTAAATGGCAGATCCAACCCAACAGGACTTAATTTGTAGTGAATTGCCCCCTTGAGCACAGGGACTGACTACCACACCAGAACTACATGGGATGGCGGAGAGCAGCTCCACGGAGTAAAGATGGACATTTGCATAAGAGAATAAAGAAAAATAACAAGTGCCTACTACAAATGGTATAATTTGTGATTTTCTAATACATTACACATATTTTTGCTAGGGGTAATTAACCCTGATTTTAGAGGTATTATTTTCTCTTGAGTAAATGAATGTACCTCCCTGCATAGCCATGGAGAAACGTCTAAGACAGACAGAAGATTATGACTCACTAAAAAGACTCCTAAACCTTTAGAGAGCCATATGAATAGGGTCTTTAACTCCTAATCTTCATTCCACAACACTCCTTGAGTTAACATAATTAAACTTTCAAAAGTCAGTTCTAATTTCTAAGTCTTGTTGATCCTCCACCATTAATGTGCACTTAATATACTCCTTACAAATCTGGTCATTATGACTTAATTACTACACAATATCTTTCTTCTAAAGCAAGACACATTTAGATGATTTCTATCATCTCTGTAAGATGTAATCATCATAAAAACTTCCTTACCAATGGAAGCTATTACTTGTCTCTACTTTAAAAACATACCATAATCCTGACATCTAAATATAGCGATATATAGCCAATTAAGCCTACTTCTAAGTAGAACGTGTGAAGCTTCGAGAAATATGCACTTTTATGTCATTTCAACAGCATTTCAGGACTTTTATCTCGTGATCTGGCATCCACTTTCCTATTTATCCTTTGCATTCTTGGCTGGTAGCACAGAAATTTAAATTAAAACCATCATTTACGTGCTGAGTCTCTGTCCGTTTTAATCGTGTAACAAAATTGCCTAGTAGAGACTTCTTTTTGTATCAATCTTCATTCTTGTCCACAAATTGAAAAGGAAACTGAAAAAAAAAAAAGGAAAAGACAATGAGATGCTGGACAGAGCACTTGGCTGGGCAAGGCTTACTGCTTTAACATGGCCCAAGGAAAGGAACACAGAACTACTGTAAATTATGCTATCTTAGTTCATAGCTCAGAGGAAGTAGCTCTTTTAGCTTCAGTGTCAGCAATGGAACTAGATAGTATTTTGAAGTGCTACTCACTTGGAAAGAGATGCTTGGGGTGGTGGGGGTGGTAGGGGAAGGTGGTGGAGGTGCAGGAGGCAGGGGGAAGGGAAAAGTAAAAGAGACATAAAAAGATAAAATGATAAAGAAATAAAAATGACCAGATGCCCTCTAGAATCTAGTGCTAGAAGACAACAGTCATGGTAGTCTAGGTAATGGGGTAGTAAAGAGTACCCCTGAATCTCTGTGCCTGGATGCCATACGCAAGCTACATGCTCCATGCCTACCACAGCCCCAGGCTGGTGTAGCAGCTATTGTCTGGAACATTCCTAGTTTTTAACCAGAGTAGCAAATGCACATCCGTTCTTAGTTTTCCCAAGAAATGACATATATCACTTTTGTCAGTGCTGTTGGCTAAAACAAAAAACACGGCCGTGCAAATTTTCAAGGAGGTAGAGAAATGTTATTCTGACAATATGTCTTGTAGGAAAATCATAAATATTTGGTCAAGTAATTCTCATATAGGATACTACTATTGCCCCTACTAGGTAGTGAAGTGTATACCACACAGACCACCATGTTTGATTGATTACTTAGTATCTGATCTCCCTTTATTCCCTATCAACAAACAGCGTTTTCCTTCAGAAGGTAATCTGAACACTTAAAACCCCACTTTTCTCATTTTCCTTTGTAGATAGAAGTAGCTATTGGCACAGTTCTGGCTAACAATATGTGGAAACCATTGCGTGGGCTTCTAGAAATACTTTGTAAAATGGGCACAGGCTTAGCCAACTCTTGCCTTTCTTCCTTCCTTCTGAAAAACAGTCGTGATGTCAGAGGAATTGGAAAAATTCCAATTGGATACCTTGCAACCATGAGAACAAGAGTAAGTCTGGGACACTAGTGGGGATGTGATGCTAGCATACTCGCCCCAATTACCAACTTTCAAATGTCCAGTTGTCTGAGATAAAAAACAAAAAAACTGTATTTTGTTCAGCCACTGTTAGCATTTTATTACATATATCCTGCTGAACCTTTTAGCTAAAAAAAAAAAAGGATTTTATTTATTTATTTGAGAGACAGAGAAATAGAGAGAGAGGAAGAGTGCAAGAGGGCGAAGGGCAGAGCGAGAGGGAAAAGCATTCTGGAGCCAGATCCCAAGACCCTGAGATCATGATCGGAGCCAAAATCAGACACTTAACCAACTGAGCTGCCTGGCGCCCCTGCTGAACCGATTTATTTCTAAGTGATCTGAAATTGGAAACCAAGAGTGTGGTGAAACAAGTAACAGATCCTAAAGTACAGAACTGACTTAGTGAAGACCTCACAGTACCTGAGTTAAGATTCCACCCATTGTTATTACCCCTAAATCTTGTTCAGCACTAGGGCAACAAAACAACCTCTCTCTCTGTCTCTCTCTCAATCTCTCTCTCTCTCTCTCTCTCTCTCTCTCTCTCTCTGATAAATAACTAGAATCATTTTCCACACTGTTCATTCAGTCTTTTTGTTGTTCTATTTTTATGTCATGAAGCAAAGTGGAAAAGTTAGGCACAGCAACAGCTTCTGACTAGACTAGTTCTGAGATGTTCTTCTCACATTGATTGACTTTATTAAGTATGAGGGTTATCAATAAATCTCAGCTATTTATCCTCTTAGGGCCTCACAATGTTTCCATCTACATGGTCCCAGGATCACCCTACACTCCCTGAACCCTACAGTTTGCTTTCAGATAATTTATTTATAAGACTGGCACATTAACTGCATAATTCTCCCAATGGTGACTTGAGAATTAGGACTCCCACCTACTTGTCCCTCCTTCCTCGCTTCATTCCCCCTTGTCTTGAGAATTTGCCTCTGCCTCTAGAATCATCTAATGTCATTAATGTGCCTGTCTCGCTAATCCTTTAATAAATTATGCTGTGTTTGGGATGTGTGTGTTATGGAATGACAGGTCAATTAAGAGAAATCCTATTAAAAATAAGAAAAACATTATTAGTAAAAGAAAAATGTTGACTTAAATTTGCCTCAGGGAAGGAGATAAAGAGCACTCCCAGGATGTTGTGTGGAAGGCATATATCCTTCCACGAAAAGATGCTCCACAATCATACCATTTCTAGAAAGATAACATTTCCTTGAATTTTCTCCTTATACTAAAGCAAGCTTTTGCTTGAAGAACAATAGTATACTTCTATTTCTTGCCTTCCACGGAAAAGCAATTTGAAATTCTACAAACAAATATTTTCAGAATTATGATTTTCAAAGTATTGGTATCTAGCAAGAAAGTAAGATATATACGGAAGCAAACAAGCACACAAACCTGGCACCAAAACCAATCAAAACTACAAAGGGAAAGCAGACTTCTATGAGGAAGCAAGTGATAAGCCAAGTGTCGTCCCGAGGGTATTTTCTGAAGCTCAAGATGACAAATTTTCATTTTGACAGCAATCGGAGATAGAGAGTAGGTTCTGCATATGGTAGAGAGACTAATGGGTATTCCATCCTTAAAAAAGGAATTTCAATATTCCCAACTAATGAGAAATAAACTCACTTTGCAGAAAGAGACAGCAAGAAAAACTAGCTAGTAACAATTACCATGCTAAGCAAAGGTAAAAAAAAAATTATTACACGAGAATTTGAAGCCATTCCTCATGTTGAGCTTTCAGGCCTCATGTGTGACAGAAAAAAAACCCTCAATCAAGAATTCTAAATAAATGAATCTAGGCACTTCCAGACAACTGGGAGAAAAAATAAATAAATTTCTTTATAGGAAGCTATTTTCATCTTAAACCTCAAAAGATTGCACAGAAAAATTCCCCCACCATCAGCTTTGCAATATAAAACAAAGCACACATTTCCACACCAGAAACTACGAAGGCAGTTAAGACATCAGGGGCCAAGGTTCCAGAGAGAAGGGAAACCCACAGAATTTTTTTATTCTATAAAAGATATTAGTAGCTGAATAAAGCTTTTGGCAATCTTGCCTAACTGGGGTCGAGGAAGCAGAGCACTAGTAACCACTCCAGGCTTTCAGAGACATCACAAAAAAAAAAAAAAAATTAATTTGCAAGAGTAAGAGTGGAATGGAACTGACAAACACTTAAAAAGACTGAAGCTTATATTTAAAACAGATCAACCCCGTATTACATTAAATTCGTCTGTCTCCACTTTCACTGGCTGACAAAAAAGCAAATCTCTGGAGGAACAATAATATCATAGAGTCTCAAAGTAAGTCTATCATTTTTCAAACACAATGTCTAACATTCATAAAAAAAAAGAAAGAAGGTATTGAAAAAGACAAAAATTGGACAATAACCAAGGGAAAAAGAGAGCGAGGAGAAACTAATTCACATGATACCGGGGAGAAATAACTGCAAGAAAGAATAAAGAGCAACCAAAAGAATAAATATGTGGGTCAATTTAAATAAATATCAGTACATCACTAGATATTCTATGGAAGATGTTCTAACAAGTAAGTGACTCTTTATCCTAGGGCAGAAGGAAATGATTTGCAGGCTTCTAGGGGATCTGGGGAAAGGGGAACCCCGCCCCCATCCAGTAATAACTAAAAGCACAGTGACATTTATTAGATGACAGAAGTTCCCAAGTGAAGTTTGTGAAGCACATATGTCAGAATCCCTTGGAAATGGAGTCTCACCCACACATCCTGAACCAAAACTTGTGGGCCTGAGCTCTGGTAACTGCATTATTTCATGAACCAGAAAATTCTGCAGCAGAGCGATATTTAATACAAACCTCTATTGAATAGGGGGTGGGTACTTCTCTTCCCAGGGTGAGTTATTCCCTTTTATATAAGTTAACTGGAAAATAAAAAGTTCTTATCATCCTTCTTTTGAAGATTTTTTGAACTTTTGAAATCCAATACTACTGGTCACCGTTCTTGTTCCTTTACCCCTTGGCAGGTGCTACGCTACGACCTGTGGCAAGAAGGGGAGACGAACAGGACCAGTTCTAGTTTCAAAGATTTTAGAATCCAGGTGGGGCTACAAAAACAACTAGGGTTTGGCCATTTTTGTAAAACGTTCTGAGATTGGCACCAAAATCACAATGTCCCATTCTTTGAGATCTGCCCTCCAGTTCAAAAAAGGTTGGTTTCCATCAGATGTGTTCATATTCATGAGCCTCTCTCATTTACTAGGGTTCACTAAACCAAGGGTGATCACATAGCCTGTGATGGGCCCACTGATTGGAACCAGCTGCAAATTTGGAATCATAATGATTGGAAAGTAACGCACGTGGGTGGTCAGAAATATATTTGTCAGTTCAGCAGCCGTGAGGTGGTCAAGTGCAATCATGTCGTGAATATGAGCATCTGATCAAAAGAGCAAAAATATGATGCCTCCTACTCCTAGGAGGCATGTTTTCCTCTAGAAAAAAGCAAGAACTTCTGCAAATCTGTACTCCCTCTAGTCTCTCCATTCTTCCTCCACCAAACTTTGACACTGAAATAGTAGAGCAGTAGTTCTGAAATCCAGTGTAGTCTTTTTTTTTTTTTAAAGCTTTGTCATTTCTCTTGTTTTTCATGGTGAAAATTTGGTGTTGGGATAGGCATTCCCTGAACTTTTTTAGTATTACTCCAAATCTATCTTTTTTCTGTGAAAGAAGGCAAAGAACCATGATTGAGAATAGTCAGGCTGTGCATGAAGTGACCAGGAGTGGAAAATGAAGTACATGAATCTCAGCTTTATAGGAACTCTTTTAATACTGCTTTTCTGACTAAAATTGTTGTTTAACTGGTCTTTGAATGTTAATACCTGGCTAATTAGTCATTGCCTAAATCATTTTTTCCTCTTGCCCCATGAACAGTACTTCCTCTTGCATATACTGGCATGATATCATATAAAGGAAAAATATTGGAGATACTCTATATTTTATATATAGGTTTATGTAATCTTGGGGATGTTTCTATTGTGCTGATTTGGACAAAATAAAAGAATTCTCTGTTAAAAAAAATGGAACTAACTCCTGGGTATAACCCTCAGCTCTGCAGTTAGATTTGTCACTTCAGGAATATCAATTCATTCTCTATGTTCCATTTTTGTCATCTGTAAAATAGGGATAAAAGTATTACCTACCTCAAAACATTGTCATGAAAATAAAACAAATTAACATTTCTAAGTCAGCTAGTGCTTGATAAGTAATAAATAGCATTTTATTAAATAAGCAAATATTAATATTGAAAGTTGTCTTGAATTTTGAATGAAAATTTCCATGGCTAAACAGTTTAGTGTCCTTGCTAATGACTTCATCATTGTTCACTCTCACAGTGATTATTATTATTAGGTCTTCTACTTGTCCTCACTTCCCATATCCCATAACTTTCTCCTAAATTCATTCCCTTCTTAGTGGAATAGATCCTGAGATGTCTTACAGAGTCTGCATGTGTGGCACACATACTTAATAGTTTAGTTAGAATTTTGTCAGCCAATTGGATCATGAGGGTATTTTAAAATAATGCATCATGACCAAACAGAGATCATTCTAGAGAAGTTCCACATCAGAAAGATATACCAAGGTGGTTCGCCACACAGAATGAGTGAAAACACTCTACACGGTCATCTCAATATGTACTATTTATCTATCAATCATCTATCTATCCACCTCTATCTATATCTGTTTGCCATTCTGTTAGTTTTTCTGCTGTCAACTTTGCCTTAACTATACTGTCTGCTAAGGTCGATTCTGTGTTGCAGATACCAGGCACTTCATTTTCCAGAATCCCCCTCCGCATGTAGTTTGAGGCCAGATTTTGCCAAGAAGATCTTGCACAATACTTGGAAAGTGAACTGGAGAAGAGGTTTTCATTCCAGAGAGGTTGTGACAACCAAATACCATAACTTCACAGATTTCTTCACGAGTTCCTACTTGGCTACTACAGACCAAGACCCAAACATCTAGACTTAGCAATAGCTAGAATTTTCTGGTGAACTTGAGAGACTGGGAGACTCCTTTGTTTCAGTGCTTCAGATTGAAATCGTCAGTGACTCGTTGACTCCCACTGCAGTTCTTCTCTCACCCAGCATTATTTATATTCATATCAGTCTAATTTCCTTTAAAAATACTTTTATTACAATAATAATTTCATTTTATTGACCAAAACAAGACTGATAAAAATGCTTAAAAATTAGAAAACTACATAAGGATGTTCTTCTGCTCATAAAAGTTATCTAAAAGAAATCTATAAATACGTTTTAACAAATGTATACATTTAAATACATTTACTTTAAGGTCTGAAGTAAGATAATGATGCCCATTCTCACCACTACTGTTTAACAGAGCTGGCCAGAAAATTAAATGGCTCATAAGGATTAGAGGTGAAGAGGTAAAGTATTGTCTACTTGTAATATAAAAACATTTACATTAATGAAAGATAATTAGCAAATAATACAAAATGATATAAGTACTATACGACATTTATAAAAAACAGTATTTCATTATACTACCAATAACCAGTTATAAAATAAAATTAAAAATGATTTACCATTTGAATAGCAACAACTCACCTTTCAGAAATTAAAGTATAATTAAAAAGAATGCTGTGTAAATAGTGTGGCATCCCATGGAATAACAATAAACAAACTGATATCTGGAAGTATTTCCTTGCTGTCCACTACCTGGCCTTAAAGCCAAGAGCACATATTTTAGGAATTGCCATGGCAACAATTGGCTTCTAGGTATCACTGTAGCAGAAAACAACCTCAAACCATCATGGTCTTATATAGCAGTAAATGTTTATTACTTGAACATATTATATGAGAGCTTGAGCTGGCTATGGTTCATCCAGGCAATGCTAGACCTCACGTGTCTTCTTATTTCAAGTCTCAGGCTAAAGGGTGGCTGCTGATACCCACTTTTCTCATGGCAAAGGGCAGAAATTGGAGGAGACAGAACTAAAGTGCAGAATTTCATTTCAAGGGTTTGCTTGGACGTTATATAAATCACACCCTCTCACATCCCGTTAGCCAAGCAAAATTGGCAGAAGAGGGAAATATACTCCACCTACAGGAAGGCACAGCAAGTGCAGGGAAGGGAGTATTTATGCACCAAGGAAACAACTGAGGACCTTGTGTGTGTTAGGTGGTAAGCACTTGGTCTAGAACAGGAAGCATTAAACACATTTTAGCTCTTTTTTTAAAAAAATTTTGATTTTGTTGCATTATCATGACAACCCCGAGAAATATTCTATTACAAGAAAATGATGGCTCCATGTAACCAAATAACTTCTTCAGGTTTGGGTATGGTCGCACCAGGATTTAAATCTAGGTATCCTGGAACACCTGGGTGGCTCAGCATTTGAGGGTTTGTCTTTGACTCAGGATGTGATTCCATCAATCAATCAATCAATCAATCAATCCAGGTATCCTGATTGAAAATGCATTTTCCATGAACATGCAATGTGATCATATGGAAACTGATCACAACATTGACAGTGTCCCGTCAGATGAACTCCAGTTGTAAACTGGAAAAACTCCAGGAACTTCATCAAGCTTCAGTTAGTGAATTTTCTGTAGGTTATTTTGCTCATCCATGTATGCAAGTCCACCCTTCAAGCATAATTTTCTCATTTCTTCCATAATTCTAGCAGAAAACCTGACAGATAATTAATGATGCTTCACTATGTGAAAAATACAGGGAATTCATTCATTGGTACTTTCGACCTATTTCACTTCTCATACCAGGACTATTTTTACTAATCTGTCAAGTCAACCATTATCTGCTTGTCAGTGATGTTTTCATGTTAAAATATTAAATTAACACTCTAGTTTAACAAATTTATCAAGCTTGAGAGTATGCTCAGAGTAAATTTGCATTCTAGGGCCTGTTCACATCAGATCCTGATAAAATCTAGCTTATGGCTAAGCAAACAAATGATACAAATATATAAAATCCCAACTTCGTGCCCATTTTCTTCAGTAACATTTTAACTTTGAAGGGTCTCATGAAGACTAAGTGTTATAGACTGAATATTTGTATCCATACAAAATTCATATTTGAAACCCTAGCCCCTGATGTGGTGGTATTTGGAAATGGAGACTTTGGGAGATAATTAGGGTTAGATGAGGTCACGAGGGTGAGGCTCTAATGATGGAACTAGTTCCCCTACAGGAGAGACATTAGAGAACTTTCTCTTTCTCACCATGTACATACAAGGAAGGGGTTATGTGAGCAAACAACATGGCAGCCGTCTACAAGCCAGGAAGAGAACTCTCCCCCAAACCCAGCAATGATGGCAATCTAATCTCCAGTCTCCAGAACATGAGAAAATACATTTCTGTTGTTCCAGCTAATCAGTCTATGGTACTTTGTTATGGCAGCCTGAGCTAAGAGAGTGAGATAAACACCTCAGTGTGCCAGTGAAAAACACCTGGCATAGAGTAGGAGGTTTTTTTTTGTGTGTGTGTGTGTGTGTGTGTGTGTCATTTTTAATGACAGCTGCTATTTTTTGAAAAGTTTGCATAGTTAGCAAAGTAGGCAAGGCAATTTTTTTGAAGTCACACTTCAAACTATGTTCTCTGACCTCAAAGAATATGGAGAGCAAAGACTAACCTTTTCCCCAGTGAATTTTGGAGGAACCCATAAGATTTCCTTAATATTTGCTCCAAGTCAAGTAAGAGTCCTACTATAAATAAATTTGGTCTATCACAATTGTAGATTTACTAGTCACAACTAAAACTGTAAGATCCTAATTTGAATAAAATTGATGTGTACTGTATTTTCAAGATATCAGCTCTTTGGCTATAAGATCTTCTTGGTTTTTGTTTTTGTTTTTGTTTTTGTTTTTGTTTTGAGACAGTGTGAGCAGGAGAGGGTCAGAGAGAGAAGGAAAGAAAGAATCTTAAGCAGGCTCCACACCCAGCGAGGAGCCCAACATGGGGCTTGATCTCACGATCCTGAGATCATGACCTGAGCCAAAATCAAAACTGAGAGTCCGGTGCTTAACCCACTGAGCTACCCAGGTACCCCTATAAGGTTTTTCATTTTGGTCTTCAAGATACTTAGAAAAATAGGGATCTTGAGGCTTAGACAGAAGTTTTCATCATGTCTTTTAATAATTATCTATCTGGCTGGCATTTTGAAAATTAGTGTTAACAAGGGCAAGAACTGAACAAAGAGGATAATGAAAGTCTTCCCCATGGGCAGGCCTCAGTTTTAAAGTGAACATTTATAGAGGAAAGGATATAAACTAAACAAACAAAAAAAGGTGACCTTCATTTCCACATAGTAGATCACTTCCCATTTCCAGGGAACATGCAGAAAATTAAAGCTTGAATTGGCTGTATAAAATCACTGGGCAGAGCCAAGTTCTAAGAGATATTATCCTCAGGTGACCAAACTAAGGTATAAGGTCCTTACGGCTAAACTGCAGTAATTATTCATAAATTCAACTACAAATTTCTAATATTTCTGAAAAATGAGTTTGAATCGTGCCTTCAAGGATAATTCCTGGTGTGTAGGAGGGAATAACAGCTCACGAATAACCCAGCATTTATTGAAAAGAAATATGGTCATTGAGATATCAACCCTTGGTAAAAGCCAAAGGCAAAGCACCAGAAATTAACAACAACAACAAAATTATGAGAAGGTAAGTTAATGTGGACTATGCACGTAGCTTTATACACAGACTAGAAACTTGGCTAGTGCTAAGTTTAAATGTTTGTGTTCTCCCCTCCACCCACAATCCGTATGTTGAAACCCTAATCCCTAATGTGATGATATTAGGAAGTGAGGCTTTTGGAAGGTTCTTAGGTCATGAGGGGGAAGTCTGCAACCCAAAAAAAGGTCTTCACCTGACCATGCTGGTATCTTGTTCTTGGACTTCCAGACTCCAGAACTGTGAGGAATTAATGTCTGTTGTTTATAATTTGTAAGCCACCCAGTCTGTGGCATTCTGCTCCAGCAGTCTGAACAGACCAGGACAATTAGTACCTAAAAATCATAGCAGAATGACTAGTCTTAAAGTAGCTTCTTTAGGTATAAAATTATAAACATTCATTTTTTTTAATTGGATGCTTTATAGTTATTGGCCCAAGATCATCCATCACCTTCAGTAAATATCCACCCCAATCATTGTTTATAAGAAAATGACAGAAATAATAATAGTGATAACAGTGAAACCAATACTTGTACATACTATGTGCCAAGTACTGTTTCAAGTCCTTCCCACGTAGGAACTCAAGCAATTCTAATAACAAACTAAGGGAGTGCTGGTACCAGTCTCTTTTCTTAGAGAGGTTCATACCCTTTTCCAGTGTCACACAGCTCCTGTGTGGTGAAGTTAGGATTCAAATAAAGGTGCCCCCCTCCATATTCTTTTTTTTTTTCTTTTTCTTTTTCTTTTTTTTTTTATTTTTATTCATGATAGTCATACAGAGAGAGAGAGAGAGAGAGGCAGAGACATAGGCAGAGGGAGAAGCAGGCTCCATGCACCGGGAGCCTGACGTGGGACTCGATCCCGGGTCTCCAGGATCGCGCCCTGGGCCAAAGGCAGGCGCCAAACCGCTGCGCCACCCAGGGATCCCCTCCCCTCCATATTCTATGCCATTAGCAATCATAGTATATTTTTCCTGAGAGAAATCCACATGATCTAGAGTATATTGTCAGTTCAGCTTGACAATCTGTTAAATAGGCTTAAATGAATTTTGTTTATGGGGTTTGTATAATTTCAAAACCAGAACTAATGAATAACTACAAACAAAACAATGTTGCTAAAGAAATTCATAATAACATCAATTTAATATAAAAGATGATATTATTTTGCTAATCCTAAAATCACAGTTGGCTTTCATAGTAGAACAGTTATCCAAGTCTGCTTTAATATTATTAGTGCAGAGATTAACTATTTGCCTGAGTAGTACATTATAAAAATTGATATGCTTAACTTCAAGTATTTATTTTCCAAATCAATCACTGTTATTTTAAAATAACAGGACATAGCACTAGTTTAACTTCAAGATGTGATACTTTGGTATTTGTAGTTTTTGAACATATATGCTGGGTGGTATGTAGATAAGTGACAAGGAATTGGAATTGGGGCACAGCTATGCAGGGGGACAAGTGGTTGACATAATCAAGTTCTGTGAAAGAAGAAGGGAAGTAGTGGTAGGTATGTGGTAGGTAGGTAATCAAGGGTGCCAAATATAATATATAAAACAATTGCCTTTGAAATCAAGAGCAAAATAAGTTTTTGTTGTTTAATATGTATTGTGAATAAACTGCCTTAGCCTTTGTTCTACCTACAAATAGGGAATCTGTCAAATATATTCCCCCACAACATGAATATGGTCCTGATCATCACAATGCAGGTTTTCAGATTTTAATATGACATGTCTCTCCTAACAAGAATGGGTGAGGACAAATTCTCTCTCTGCTTATCTCCATTTGAACTCCTTTGAAAATTTCATTTGTATAGAACATTGTGATATCAGTCTTAATTAACATGGAACATTGTGATATCAGCTAGTCTTAAAATGGAACAGCCACATTTGTATAAATAAATGCAAATATAATTTTGGGGCACAATTAGGTTATAAAAGGACTGTGATGATTCAAGATGTGCTTATAATATATATTTTTAAATTTTAAGTAATTTTTAAAAGATTTTATTTGTTTATTTATTTATTCACAAAGAGAGAGAGGCAGAGACACGGGCAGAGGGAGAAGCAGGCTCCCCGCAAGGAGCCCAATGTGGGACTTGATCCCGGATTCTGGGATCATAATCTGAGCCCAAGGCAGACGCTCAACCACTGAGCCACCCAGGCACCCCTAAAATTTGATTAAAAAAGCAAAATGTAAAACTTCTCATAGAACACCTTTAGACCCACTAAATATTTTCAGAAACTCCCAAACACAGGTTGAGAAATAAGTTATGGTAAGGAGACCTACAACAATGCTCAAGATCGCTATGAGGCAAACATAAAAGAGAAACAAAACCAACTAAAGAGAATGTTCATTTGCTGGAGAGATGAGTGAGGATAAACCGAAAGCTTTAGGGAGAAAAAAAAATCAAGTCAAACAACATTTTTGTAGTTTTTCCCACCAAAATAATGGTAGTGGTGAAGAGCTCTTTTGCCCTCGATGTATGCAGCCCAGCCCACAGATACAATAGTTGTGATTTCTCCTCTCTGACCACAGGTTTCTAAATGATTCTTTTGTATTTCCTAAACAGGATTTTTCATGGATTATGTTATTTACAGAAGCAATGGAAGATAAAATATTGGCTCAAAACAACTACTTTTTCACCTTTTTATTTAGAGGGCAAGTTGAGGGAGGGCAGGTGGAGAGGGAAAGAGAGAATTTCAAGCAGGCTCCATGCTGAGCACAGACCCAAGGACGGGCTCGATTTCACAACCCTAAGATCATGACCTGAGCCAAAATCAAGAGTCAGAGACTTAACCAACTGCAGGCCACCCAGGCACCCCTTACCTAATTCTTGGCTTAAACAGCAAATATTCTAGGCTAGAGAACTGTAAGAGGTCTAGAAAGGATGGGACAGTGGAGAAGTCATACCTCACCTCATTTTTCAGTTTCGTGGCTGATGGCTGGGCGAGCACTGCTGTTAACACAGCAGACTGAAGAACACGCCATCAAGAGAGACCTGTGCCTCATGACTTGGAAAGCACTTCAGAAGAATTAAAGAGCTTTGGTTTTAACATGAGAGATTTAAAACGAAACATATTTTGATTATAAAAGACTAGCCTTTTGATTGTGTAAGGTCTCCTGAGAGTGAGTTCCTCAGTTACAAGGTCCACCAAAGAACAGAGTCATATGAGAACTGAAAGGGTTAATACTCATCCCCACTGGCTCTTTGAAGCTATAGGTGACTTAAACAGTGAGGAAATCTGAACATTTGAATTATAACTGTGCAAACAGATTTTATTAGTGCGAGTATTAAAAGTTCAGTGGAGGGTCCTCTTGGTGGCTCATTTGGTTAAGCATCTGACTCTTGATTTCAGCTTAGGTCACGATCTTAGGGTCCTGGAATCGAACCTGGCTTTGGCCCCCATGTTCAGTGGACAGTCTGCTTGAAACACTCTCTTTCCTTTTTCCTTTGCCCCTCTCCTTGCTCTCTCTCAAATAAAGAACTCAATCTTTAAAGAAGGAAGTTCAGTGGATCCTGACTTTTCTGAAGATAATATTTTACCTCGGCTTTCTCATTGCCACCAAGAATTCAGGGCAGTGACTTGTGGTCAGCCTGGCATGGGGTTTCAGAAATCCTTCCAGGAATATGTCTCATATCTTTGGTGAAATATCGTATTTTCTACAAATCGTAGTGCCTCCCTTTCAAATTTGAGGCAATGGCTTGTCAGCAAAATCTCAAATTCATGAGTATGCATGCAAAACAAAAAGGGGAGACTCGGTGTACTCCTTTTGAGTGGGAAATAAGTCAATGGGCATTTATGAAATGACTGTAAAGAGCAATTAACCATTTGGGAAATGTGGATTGAGGTTACTTAGCCAAGACTTATTACAGCTAATGCAATATCCCTGTGGCTTTGTTCACCCAAAAATATATCTAATACAGCCCAGTGTGGTCAAGGGTTTACTTACTGCGCTTCCCTTAATAATGAATTTCAAATGACTTGCAGGCCCTGTACCTCTCAATCCTGATATGCACCCCTAATGGGAATTCACACAGCTTAATCACTATTCATCTTACTGAAAATACAATGCCATGGATCCTAGTGGTGAA
This sequence comes from Nyctereutes procyonoides, assembly GCF_905146905.1. NCBI lineage: Eukaryota > Metazoa > Chordata > Mammalia > Carnivora > Canidae > Nyctereutes > Nyctereutes procyonoides. The sequence continues at coordinate 11,370,143 of NW_026575122.1, forward strand.
ACCAGCCTCAGTCACAAATAATCTGACTGCTGCTGCCTGAGGCAAGTAGTGGTTGCAACAGGTGACCCTGTAATGTTTCTATGTACAAGAAAAGGAGTGTCTGCTCACAGTAGCATTCTGTGGATAGTACACAGTTCTCTGAATGACTTGGAGTTTACCTCTTAGTCTTTAAAAATGGACTAAAATTGATATTTTCCAAGTAAAGTGACCTGGGAGGAATTGGTTGTTTTGTTAAGCTTAAAATTAGGAATATACATTATTGAGTGAATACTTTATGTTCTCTTGCTTTACATAGTTGACAGAGTGAAGGCTGAAAAATCTCCTCATTGAAAATAAACCAATATTGTAAAACTATATTAGAGATGAAACATAGTTTTTTTTTCTGGTGATATATAACTTTATTATTCATTCATCTATAATATAAAACTAAACTTTTCTACTTTTTTCCACCTTATATGGGGATAATGAATAAAATCTTTTAACACTAATGGTTTTCTGGATTTTATTTCATTTATAGTCTAAATATTCTATCATAGAAATAGATGTAGAAAATAAAGATATATTCTAACACAAGCAAAACTCAGAACATTTATTTTTGCCAAGAAGGATGTATGCATCTTTTGAAAATAGTATGTCCCTCAAACATGTACCTATAAAGCAAATTATTTTGAGTTAATTTGGTGTATCTCACAAGTGGAAGTCTTTTCAAAATAAACATAAATCTACCTAGGCTGAAGGGAGAAACGAAAGCAGTAAATAAGCAAGTTGGTAAAAATCACAATTCAGAGCAGTTAAGAGCATGTGCTTTAGAGTTGGATCTGTCTGGCTTACATAACAGCTGTGTAACTTTGGAGAATTTACTTAACATCTTGAAGACTCAGTGACTTCGGGACGCGTGGGTGGTTCGGCAGTTGAGCGTCTGCCTTTGGCTCAGGGCCTGATCCTGGAGTCCCAGGATGGAGTCCCTCATTGGGCTCCCTGCAGGGAGCCTGCTTCTCCCTCTGCCTGTGTCTCTGTTCTCTCTCTCTCTCTCTGTGTCTCTAATAAATTAATATATATATATAATATATATTTATATATATATAAAAGACTCCGTGTCTTCACGTACATAGACATTTTCCCAAAGACATACAAATGGCCAACAGACACGTGAAAAGATGTTCAATATCCCTGATCATCAAGGAAATACAAATCAAAACTACAGTGAGACATCACCCCACAACTGTCAGAGTGGCTAAAATTAAAAAAAAAAACAACAACAAGGATCAACATGTGTTGGTGAAGATGTGGAGAAAGGGGAACCCCTCTTACACTGTTGGTGGGAATGCAAACTGGTACAGCTACTCTGGAAATCAGTATAGAGGTTCCTCAAAAAGTTGAAAATAGAACTACCCGGCAATTGCACTACTAGGTATTTATCCAAAGAATACAAAAATACTAATTCAAAGGGGTACATACACCCTGATGTTTATCGCAGCATTACCTACAGTAGCCCAATTGTAGATAATAGCATTATCTACAATTTGGAAACAGCCCAAGTACCCATCAACTGACGAACGGATAAAGAAGATGTGATATATATACATATGTATATATACATGTATATGTGTCTCTATATACATATATATATAAAATATATATAATGAAATATTATTAAGCCATAAAAAAGAATGAAATCTTGCCATTTACAATGACATGGATGGAACTAGAAAGTATTATTCTAAGTGAAATGAGTCAGTCAGAGAAAGACAAATACCATATGATTTCACTCATATCTGGAATTTAAGAAACAAAACAAACAAGCAAAGGGAGGAAAAAAAACAGAAAAAGAGGCAAACCAAGAAACAGATTTTTAACTATAGAGAATAAACTAATGGTTACCAGAGAAGAGATGGGTAGGGGGATGGATGAAATAGGTGATGGGGATTAAAAAGTGCACTTGTGATGACCACTGGGTGTTCTCTGAAGTGTTGAATCACTGAAACTAATATCACACTGTATATTAACTAACTGGAATTTAAATAAAAACTTAAAAAAAAAGACTCAATGTCTTCATGTTTAAAATTACAATTATAAATATAAAATTATAAAATAATAATTCTCACCTCATAAATTTGTATAAAAATTAAATTAATATTATATAGAGAATAGCTTTTTGGGCATCAGTCAGTAGAGTATGTGACTCTTGATCTCAGTGTCATTCGTTCAAGCCCCACATTGGGCATAGACCTTACTTCAAAAATAAAAAAAGAACATAGCTTAGAGTTTTACATAGTAGGGATGCCTGAGTGGCTCAGTGGTTGAGCATCTTCCTTTGGCTCAGGTCGTGATCCTGGGGTCCTGGGATCGAGTCTCACATTGGGCTCCCTGCATGGAGCCTGCTTCTCCCTCTGCCTGTGTCTCTGCCTCTCTCTCTCTGTCTCTCATAAATAAATAAATAAAATCCTTTAAAAAATTTACATAGTATATTTTTAATAATTAGAACTCATTACATTTACTCAGTCAAAATTCATTTGACATCTACTTTTTGAAGTCTATTGTGCACTAGACAATATGCGCTATTTAAACTGATGAGCAAAAGCAAGCATAGTCTGTATTAAAAAAAGAAGGTTGGGGCGCCTGGGTGGCTCACTTAGTTAAGCATCTGCCTTCAGCCCAGGTCATGACCTCAGGGTTCTGGGATGCAGTCTTCATTGGGCTCCCTGCTCAGTGGGGAGCCTGCTTCTCCCTCTCTCTCTGCCTGCTGCTCCCCATGCTCCTGTGTGCAGGTTTTCTCTCTCTCTCTCTCAAATAAATAAAGCCTATTTTTTTAAAAAAGCAAATTTAGTGTTAACCCTCTTAGAGTTTAATAGCTTAACAGCAGTCATAATCAATCAAATAATCCCACAAATAAATTTGGAATTATGACTGTGAAAACTACAGGGCACTGTAGAAGCATATAACAGGGAAGATTAATTAGTTAAAGAACAGGGACACTTTCCTGGAAAAAGTGATGATTCAATTGAAATATGAAGAAAAAGGTAGGAATACAATAAGGAAGGCAAGAGGAGGATTTTCTAGGCAGCATTTATGATGCCCAGCTGGATGAAGGCACTGTTCCTTAAAAGAACTGAGAAAAGCCATTGTTCTAGAACTGCTAAGAGGAGGCAGGAACAAGGAGCTGAAGTGGCGCTGCCCTAGGAAGGGTTGTTTCTACCCCCAAATGTCTTGGAGAGTTTTAAACGGAGCAGTAACATGAACAAACCTGCATTTAAAAAGATGATGCTGCCTGCAACGCTAAGAATGCCTTGGTGAGGAGCAAGAGTGGGTGTGTATGAGCCAATTAGGAAGCCGACATAGTAGTTTAGGCAAGAGGCAGTGGTGGTTTGGACTGGGGCTGTAGTGGAATGGAGAGAAATGGATGGACTTGGGAATGATTTATTAGTTAAACTTGTCAGGACTGGGAGTTGAAATGGATATCAATTCTATTGCTAAAGGCCTATAATATTATAAATCACCCCTCATCCATTTGGTCTTCTTTTCTAGATGTCTATCTCTAAATTTTCCTTTATTTTCACCCCCACCATAACTACTCTCCTATCCCCATTCTCAACTCACATCCTTGTTCCGGAGACACTAAGGAAATGGAAACAATCAGAAGATAAGCTCTGCAGTCCCCACACTGTACTTCCCTACCCACCTACCAGCAAAGGCACCCATATATTCTGTCCCCCTGCCATTAGCCTCGTTATACCATCCAAGCTCTGCCTCAGGCTGGTCCATCCACATGTGTACCTGATTCCATCTGCTCTCAACTTCTTCAGTTACTCTCCTCTGTTTCCCATTATCTCTCTCTTGTTTGGGATCATTCTCATTAGTGTGCAAAGATACTCCTCTCACGTTTAGAAAAAAATCTCTTGACCCTGTTTGCCCCATTGCTACTACTCAATTTTTCTTTCTTTCTTCTTTCTTTCTTTCTTTCTTTCTTTCTTTCTTTCTTTCTTTCTTTCTTTCTTCTTTCTTTCTTTCTTTCTTTTTCTTTCTTCTCTTCCCTTCTTCTTCTTTTTTGCTTAAACAAAATTCCTCAAAAGAGTTATTCATAAATTCTTCCTCCAATTTCTCTACTATTCTCTTTTTAAACTTGATCCAATTAGACCTGCACCATCTCTCCAAAACTATAAGTTACCATAACCAACAAGGTTTTGTCACACACAGCTCTGTATGGTAGGCCTAGGAAACACAAGAGCAGTTTAGAAGAAATGTAAACCTTTAGTCACAAAAGCATCATCTCATTACATAGCTGTTATTAAAAACTATTTACCTAAACCTTTCATGCAAATTCATCTTGATTGAATTTCTATCTGAGATATTTGTGGATATATGTATTATGAACCAGAACTAGTATACACATTTATAATCCATGTCCCTTCTCTGTTGGCTTACTTTGGGTCTTTCTATGATTCACAGCTATCTCAAAAAATTTAATTGATTGATTTTTTCAATTGTATTTCATTTGTGAAATAACCATACATGTTATTGTTTTTATTGGATCATTGCAAATATGAAAAGTAAAAAAGATGTCATTATTGACCACCAGAACAGCAGAATTTAGAGCACATCATAGGGTTCAGTGGGCCGGGTGGCGTGGGGAAGAGAGAAACTTCAAAATTATTTCCTGAAACTTTTTTTCTCAATCAGTTTCTCTCATACTGAAACAGATGAAGGCAGAAAACAGTACAGTACATGAAGCAAAATGAACAAAAATGTGTTAAAATGGGTAGGTTTTAAGATCAGAGTGACAAAATGTCACATAAGTAAATAGGTTGAAAAATGTACTTTGTCTGGAAAATAATGAATTTAATAAAATAAACTGTAAGACATCTTACATTTCTGCCATTATAGACTCACTCAGCATTTTCATTTAGCTTCTACATTAGGCATTTGAATTCTTATTTATACATCTGGAACAAATCAAAACTGATGCATTTGTAAAAGAGTTTTTGATTGCTGTTGCTTTTTGAGCAGATGAGTTGACTCATAATATCTTACAACTTGCTTCTGATGGACAACAAGCAATATTGTTATTTTGGCATTGAATGGTAATAAGGATCTCAACATGGAGAAACTGAAGATGTTTATGTATTATTCAAAAAAAAATTTTAACAGAGCAACTAAGATAGGCTTAAAGGAAGTACCAAAATATATGTGCTTGAAAATGTTCTATTGATCAAATTTTTATCTCAACTATGTACTGTGAACATTCCAAATTTAGAATTGGAATTCTAATTCTAGAATTTAGAATACTGTGACTTTTGGGTTATTTCTATGCTCTGATCAAATACACACTTAGAAAATACTAAGAATAATAATAAAAAGTCTGAAAGATATAAGCTTTTCACTGCTTGTAAGATGAAGTCCAGTAACATTAATGTTAAAATATGTGTGAGATATTCAAAACTTGAGAGTTTTTTTTTTTAAGATCTTATTTATGTATTTGACAAAGAGAGAGAGAGAGCACAAGCAGAGAGAGCGACAGGCAGAGGGAGAGGGAGAAGCAGGCTCTGCCCTGAGGAAGGAGCCTGATGTGGGACTTGATCCCAGAAACCTGGAATCATGACCCGAGCCGAAGGCAGAAGCTTAACGCACTGAGCCACTCGGGTGTCCCAAGACCTATAATTAAAAAAATAAAAAAAATAAAAAATACTTCACTGAGGATTTCTAGTACTCTTCTTAGAATGAAGAGAGCAGGAAAGAACATCACTCCCATCTTTATTTAAAAATTACCTAGAATAACTTCAGATTCATGACTCTTTTATAACATATTGTAGAATTGAGGTTCCAGAGCAACCACCCATCCAAACACTAAGGACTGACTAGCGTCTTCAAGGAGAGATGAGACACAAACATGTACTTACCAGATTACTAGACACTCATAAGAACCAAGTTATAATAGTTGACAGCTTGGTGAAGGCCCAGGGCAGACTTGCGGAGAGTATAAGACCCGTGGAACATTAGAAATTAAAGGAGTACACACTCCCTTATAAGATTTTCTCCATGCATCCCAACTTTTGATCACAAAAAAGATCAGAGAGCCCAAAAACATATTGGGTTTTGTGCAGACCCCTGGAGAAGCAAATAACACCTCTATAGGAAGACCAGGGAGCTCCACTGATCCTTTCCCACATCTTCTCAGAAGAAACATAGCTCTGCAGGAGGAAGAGAAACAAATGCTTTCACCCTTAGAATACTGGTGAGTGAAGGGAACAGAAAAACGAAACTCCTAGAAAGAGGCAGGAGCCCCCACAGCCAAACAGAACTGAGAAGGCCACACCTCTGACACCCAGGGATTAGGTTCCTGCCTAAGGCTGAGGCTTAGTTAGAACAGAGAAGAGCCACCACCACTCATCACCAGCAAGCAAACTAACTTCAAGTGCCAATAGTGTGCAAAGATACCTTCTCTTGAGATGCAGTGACAAGGGATACCTCAAGCTTAAAGCCACATGGATATGAGTGTAATGAATCGATTTTCATTCTAAACACAAGGTATCACTATAGCAATTCAAAATGTGATTTGAATTTAACTGGAGCAACAGAAAGCCTCCAATCTAACCCAATGTCTAACTCAAACCCATATATTAGAGATCTGGCAGATGGAAATGTATATCCATTTCAAGGCCAAATAAATATATATGAAAAAAATTCATCCTCAAGAAACAAACAAATCATCAGAACCAAACCCAGATATAACAGATGTTGGAACTATGTGACAGGGAATTTAGAATAAATATGATTAACGTTTATGGCTTTAATGAAAATGGTAGCAAAATACAAAAGCAAGTGGTTAATTTCGGCAGAGAGATAGAACATTAAGAAATGATTAAATGGAAATATTATAAATGAGCAAAATAGCAATAAAGATAAAGAATACCTTTCATGTGCTTATGAATACACTCAACACATCCAAGGAAGACATTAGCAAACTTGAAGATAGGGAAATAGAAATTACCCAAACCGAAACACAAAGAGAAAAATGAGCAAAATAAAAATAGAACAGAGCATCCATGCACTAGGACAACATCAAACAGTGTAATATACGCATAGTTAGAATCCCAGAAGGAAAAGAGAAAACTTGGCAGGAGAAATATTTTTTAAAATAAGGGCCAAAATTTTCTAAAATTGACACATGCCAAACAGCAGATCCAAAGTCTCAGAGAACTACAAGCAGGAAAATACCAAAAGACAACAAACAAACAAAACAAAATACAACCACATACATACACATATCATATTCAAACAAGTGAAAATAAAAGTCTGAGTGAAAATTTTGGTGACAGAGATAAAAGCCACATCAGATACAAGGACAAAGTTGAAAATTGCAGCTGAATTTTTATGAGAAACCATGAAACAGTACAATGATATCTTTTGTGTTACTGAAGAATAAAACAAGACTATCAATCCAAGATTCTACAGTCAGTAAAAATACCTTTCAAAAAGAAAGGAGATTTTATATATATAAATTATATATATGTAAAATTAAAATATAATATAATATATATATATGTGTGTGTGTGTGTGTGTGTGTGTGTGTGTATGTATAACTTAGAGAATTCATTGCCAGCAGACATACACTATAAGAATGTTTAACAAAGTCTTCCAAGGAGAAGGAACATGCTGAGACAGGAAGTCAGACCTACAAGAGAAATGTAGAGGACTGGTCTAGAATAAAGGTAAATTACACTTTTATTTGTTAGGTTAAATAAATCTACAAAATAACAGATGGTATAAAGCAGAAATAATAGCAATGTAGTTTGTACTTGCAGCACATATTAAAGTAAAATAAATGATCTTAACATTGCAAAGAATGGGAGAGAAGATTCAGAAATATACTGTTTTGAGATCTTCATGCTACACGCAAAGTGGTATAATATTGCAATTTCTCTGATTATTTAAGGAATAATATTGTTAATTCTAGGACATAAATAATAAATCAATGCTAGGAATAAAATGAAATCATAAAATAATTTCAATGAACAAAAGTAAGACAAAGGGAGTGGAATAAGGGAATAAAGGATGAAAGGACAAGTAGGAAGATGGCTCTCAGCAATTCCAGGCACTAGTCCTTGCGTCAACACAACTAAAGGCCCAGACATTACAAAACAGAGACCGAACACACTCTTTGTGTGTCTTGTTCAAACTTCTCACCAAAAGTATTATGAGATGCAATAATAGCATATTGTCATTTTATGCCATTATGTTTTGGAGTGGGTTATTACATCGTAATAAATAGTACAAACAGTTGGGAATTATAAAATTAGAAGAGATGAAAATCTATCCAAATTAGCACAAATAAAAGTATATTTATGATTAGGATGTAAGGGTATCTCAAACACTTAATTTTAAGGAACATTTCTGTCTTGCACATCCCCCAAAGTGTTCAGTAGGCAACTGGCCTTCTACCTCTGTCTGGACCACAGGGACCCTCCATACACTTGGTTCTGGTCGATCGACTGGCCTGTCAGCCACATTGCCATTGCCACTGACTGCTTTGTGGATAGTAAGTATGAAACGATAGTAAATCTAATGATCTCTGTGAGGAACAGGGAAGGAAGAGTGACTCAAGGATATTAGTTCAGCATGGCCATTATATGACCAGAGGCTTAGGGATAAGCCAAAGTGATTCAAATCCCAGCCTGTGAAGCAAATTTCTTAACATGGCCAATCTTACTCTTCATATAATTATTTGGAAGAAGAGCAATTTATAGATATACTTTAAGTTTCAAATAAAATGATATTAATAATGTCCTGGTCCACATATAAGCTATATGAGATATATAGGTAAAAGTTATCAATAGAATTCAGAGATGGATCCAACTTCTAGGGAGTTGGTTCACTGGATGCATAAGGAAACACAATCATAAGAAAAAGGCAAAATATACAATCCCTTGATTATTGCTATCTGTAATAGTTAAAACAAAAGTGAAAGAAAGTGCTGGATTGGGCCTTGATGCTAAATGAAAGTAAGATTTGGGTCATTCTGAGCTTTGGCCATCAACCTCAAAGCTTCCTAGAAAGGTCAAATTGTATGGGGACCTCTATGACCCCTGATCACCAAGAAGATAATAAATGTGAGGGAAGGGCAAAATCAAGAAACTGTTGAAATCAGGGGATATAGTATAAATTAGTTGCTTCATTTTGTGGATCAGTATCACCAGGTTCCCGAGAAACCTTTACTGAGATCAACTATCAGAGTGACTAATTTGGGAGGGGTGTCTAATTTTGAATGCTACAGAGTGAGAGCATATTTGGGTTGATGGAGGACATACAGCTCACTATGAAATGATCATAAATGACTATATGTGCTCCTGAGGGAACAGCTAGCCTGATGGACTGGATAAAAGCCACTATAGGGTCTGTTTAGCTCCAGAAGGGGAACTACACTTCATGAATGTCAAATGGAACACTCCAAGTGAAATAACTGATATGCTTTGTATGCAAGCCTTGTGGGGCTGGCTCTATAATGATCAGGGTATTCACCCTCAGATTATGGCTCATCACCCAGGCCATGGTAAATGCTATGGTTAAGGAAGCTCCTTTTACAAGGAGACCCCATATAACTTTATTATTGCAAAACCAAAAAATAGTTCTGGGAACTTCATGGAATTTGCTATCTCAGTGTCCTCTCATTGGTTTTATGAAAGCTAACATAAACATCCAGTTAATTAATAAGAGAATGGGAAGAGTCAGAGGGGAAAGTTAAGGGACTTGTCCAAGCAAGGTGGAAAATTTTAAAGGGTTTTTAAGAAATAAAGAAAGAGGAAACAAAGAGAGAAGAGTCATGGGACTCTTCCCAGCAAGGCAGAAATCTTTAGATGTTTATTAAGAAGTGGAATGAATAAAATGAACATTGATGGGATTAAAACAAAGGTATTAATAGAGCACAACCTAAAGTTGGGTAGGCCAAAGGGATCCCTTTTATTCCCCCAATATTAAATAGCCTTAGCAGATCCACTCGCCCACCCCTGTTTGGAGAAACTTAAAAAGTCAGAGAGTAGAGATTTAAATGAAAAACTTGACCAACAATCTCTTTGTGGCAGCAGTTAGGCAGATTAACCAAAGATTGACAAAAGAGCCAGTGTCTCTTGGTTCCATCCTTTACTGGGGACCCAAAGCCTTTTGCACAAATGTGGGTAAAATGGTCTCTGGGTGGAGAAGTTTCCTTGATGCTTTGATATGGGAATCCCATGAAGTGGTACCAAAATCCATTGGTGAAGTCCTAACTTGGGCTTCAATTAAATTGAAAGAAAAAAAAAAAGTAGTGGTTGATAGCATTATAAAGTGAAATGTTTAAGCAGGTGTTATGTAAAGAAGTTGTGTCTCCTTAACCTAAATGTTTTATGAGAATGGGTATTATCTGGCCCCAGGGAACACTTCCCCCTACCTAGTATTATAAAACCAAAAACTGTTGATGAAGTTCAAAGAAAGCTACAGTTAGGAATGTAATGGCTAATAAAATCAAAGTTAAATTAAGATTTGTTTGAACAGATTTTATGTGAAATGGTTGCTTTTTTTTTTTAACCTAATTGTATTTGGGGGATAGACATTGTGTCTGACTGGAGAACGTTTCCCCTATCTAGTATTGTAAAACAGAAGGCATGTAAATCTGCCTTTCATGCAATACTAATGGAACATGCTAAATGGGAATCTGTAAGATTTTCTGAGCCCACATGATCTGAAATAGAATCTACAATTCTGGTAGAGACAAATTCTCTGTGCAATAGCCCTACATGGAGTATTTACTGGGAATTATAGCAAGAGTCATATCTTTTTTATAATAAACCAGTAATCTAGTAAGTAAAATGTTTCCCTGAGTTCTGTGAGCCACTATAGAAAATTAATGGAACTCAAGGAGGGGGTCATGGAACCTTTAATTTATAGCCAGCAGTCCAGAAGTGCAGGGAATAACCTGGGCTTGTGACTGGCATCTAAAAGGGGTTGTGGGGGCAATCTTATAAAACTGAGCCTTCAACCTGTGGAACCTGATGCTATATCCAGGTAAATAATCAGAATTGAGTTGAATTATAGGATACCCAGCTGGTGTCAAAGAATGCTTCTTGGTGTGGGTACCCTACCACTACCCTACTGCTTGCTTTGCAGTTGGTACTAAAACCTATTTCGTATTGTCAAACATTTGTAAAAATTATTATTCAGGAGATGTGTGGAGATGGATCTCATTTGTAATCTGGCACTGAAGTTCAGCAAATTAGGGCAATGAAGTGGTAAAAGCGTCCTGATGATTATGCAAATCACCGGTACACTGTGCTTCACCCCCCTTCCCCAGGGTGGTCACCTCCAAAGTCTAACCGGCTTATCTCAAGTGCCTTTCAGTGTTGGGAGGGGAGTGCTGCTTATCATTGGTATTCAGAAGGTGATTCGCAGTAATGCTCGGCACAATTGACAATTTGTAGCCAGACAAAACATACATAGGTCACCTTGCTAATGCCTTCTTATAAGTCTTGCAATGATTTGCTGAGATAACAAGCAGAGAAAGGCATGCAACAGACAGATGGTTGTCCTACTGCATAATATCTGAATAAGGATGACAAACCAGACTTAGAAACTTCTTAATACCATTATTTTTAAAAAGGAAAGTAAAGAATATAGAGCAGACTTCTATTATGACCAAGAAGGAATTGGTAAAGCTAAGAATTTTGGAGCTGCCAATATAGTGGTACAATATTACCTTCTTGGATCTTATATACACTAGAGATCGAGGGGACAGTCTCTTTCTCTTGACCCCATATCTCTAGAAGTCGAATACCAGAACAAAGTTGACACTCTGCTGTTGAGAAGTGGAGTTGAGAGTATAGTTGTTGGAATAGAACAAACCATGTATGCCTAAATTATGAAGCAAGATGGCATATATAAAAAGCACTTCTAACTTGGAATGGTTGGGGGATTGTGAAGAAATGGATTGAAAAAGATTTTTAAAAGATTTGATAGTGATGAGATTATAAAGAGCTATGTATGTCATATTAAGTAATTTGCTTTTGTTGCCTATACTTTTGTGTCATATTCAAGAATTTATTGCCTAGGTCAGTGTAATAAAGCTTTTCCTGCATGTTTTCTTCTAGGAGCTTTATAGTTTCAGGTCTTATAGTTAAGTCTTTAATTCATACAGAGTTTGGGACACCTGGGTGGCTCAGTAGTTGAGCGTCTGCCTTCGGCTCAGGGTGTGATCCTGGGGCCCTGGGATCGAGTCCTACATCGAGGCCCCAGCAAGGAGCCTGCTTCTCCCTCTGCCTGTGTCTCTGCCTCTCTCTGTGTGTCTCTCATGAATAAATAAATAAATCTTAAAAAAAAAAAAGAGGTGAGATCTGTGTCTCCTCTAGTTGAATCTGGGAGAGCATACAACTACTTTAAACAACATAGTGCATAAGAATGACAGTTTTGACTTCCATGCCCATGTCATAAAAGATTTCCTGGTACATGCTCTAGAAGCCCTGAGCTGCCTTGTAAGAAATCCTACTACTCTGACACCACCATGTTAGAAAGAGCAGAAAGGTCACATAACCGTGACTCTGGCTGACAGCCCCCAGCCGAGCATAGGCTTGGAGTCATGCCAACCACCCAGGCCCAGGTACACAAATGAAGTAGCCTCCAGATAATTCCAGCCTCCAGCTGTTTGGTCTCCCCAAATGAGGTCCCAGTGTCATGGAGCCATTCAGACGGAGTCCTGTTGAAGTCCTGAAATATAGAACCCACTAATATAATAAAATTGTTGTTTTACACTACTAAGTCTTGGGGGGAGTTTGTTATACACAGTGGCTAATCAGGATAGCTCCTTACCACCTTCTGAAGGTGACCAACGAGATTTTAAAATATCATTATGAATTCATGGATTTAAAAATATTTTCTGATTTTAATCAGTGGCAATTATTATGCTTTTTGATACCCAAATTTCTCCGTTTGGTCAAAGGTGCCTCTTCACGGTTGGTTTCTGAGTCCTTCTGAGAAGACTCTAGTAGTTTTCAATAGTTTACTCTTATTTGATATGACAAGGTGGTCTAGACTCAAACTGTATCAGGATTCCACCATTCCTTTAAGAAACCTTGGTTTCTTTTAGTGATAAATGGTATTTCAAGCCACAATCTAAGAAATGTTCATTGCTGGGGCACCTGTGGGTGGCTCAGTGGTTGAGCATCTGCCTTCAGCTCAGGGCTTGATCCCAGGATCCTTGGATTGAGTCCCCCATCGGGCTCTCCTCAGGGAGCCTGCTTCTCCCTCTGCCTATGTCTCTGCCTCTGTGTGTGTGTCTCATGAATAAATAAATAAAATCTATTTAAAAAATTCATACAGGGTTTATCTTTGTGTATGATGTAAGAAAACAGTCCAATTCTTTTCTTTTTTTTTTCCATGTAGATATCCAGTTTTCTCAGCACCATTTGTTGAGGATACCACCCTTTCCCCCTATATTCTTGGCACCCTTGGGAAGGTCAGTTCATTGTATATGCAGGGGTTTATTTCTGGGTCTCTACTCTGTTCTTTTGGTCTATATGTTTGTCTTTATGCCAATATCATACAGTTTTAATTACTGTACTTTATAATGTATTTTAAAACTAGAATGGGGATCCCTGGGTGTCGCAGCGGTTTAGCGCCTTCCTTTGGCCCAGGGCGTGATCCTGGAGACCCAGGATCGAATCCCATGTCAGGCTCCCGGTGCATGGATCCTGCTTCTCCCTTTGCCTATGTCTCTGCCTCTCTCTCTCTCTCCTCTCTCTCTGTGACTATCATAAATAAATAAAAATTAAAAAAATAAAATAAAACCAGAATGTGTGATGCCTCTTTGTTCTTCTTTTTCAAGATTGTTTTGACCATTTAGGGTCCTTTGTGGTTCCAAGTAAAATTTAGAAATGCTTTTCCTATTTCTGTAAAAAATGCTATTGTTACTTAGATAGGAATTGCATCTGTAGATTGATTGAATCCATAGATTGATCACGCTAGTATTATGGATATTTTAGCAACAGTAAGTCTTTCAATTCATGAGCATGAAATATTCTTCTATTCCTTTGTGTCTTTAATTTCATTCATCAATGATTTATAGTTTTCAGTGTACACGTGTTTCAGTTCTTTAGTCAAGTTTATTCCTAAATATTTTATTCTTTTGTGATGGTATTGTAAGTGGGATAGTTTTAAGTTTCTTTTTCAAATAATTCATTGTTAGTGTATAGAAGCACAACTGAGTTCTTGTATGTTGATTTCATATCTTACAATTTTACTGAATACATTTATCTAACCTAACAGTTTTCTGTGGAGTCTCTAGTATCCAGCAATACCATTCCTGAATATTTATTCAAAAGAATTTAAATCAGGATCTTGAAGAGATACCTGCACTCCTGTATTCATTACAGCAGGGTTCACAGTAGCCAAGATGTGGAAAGAACCTAAATGCCCATTGATGGATGAACAGATAAGGAAAATGTGACACATACAATGAGATACTATTCAACCTTTAAAAAGAAGGAAATCCTACAATATATGACATGGGTGAAATTAGAAGACATTATGCTAAGTAAAATAAGATGGTAAATAACAAATTCTGTATGATTCTACCTATATGAGGTATCTAAAATAGTCAAACTCATAGAAGAAGAGTGTGGAACTGTAGGGAAAGGGGAATTGGGGAGTTGCTACTCAGTGAGTATACAGTTTCAGTTACACAAGGTGAGCAAGTTCTAGAGATCTGATGTACAACATCGTGCCTATAGTTACCAATATTATACTATGCCCTTAAAATTTTGTTAAAAGAACAGTTAAATGTTCTTTCTACAATTGGAAAAAAAGTAGGGCAGAAAAAAATAGGAATATAATTTCATCCTGAAAACAATAGGGAGCAATTGAAAGATTTTAACAGATGGGATGTTCAAAATCAAATTTTATAAGCTATTGTTCAACGGAGTAAATTGTAAAGATCTTACTGGCTTTAATCAGAGACTTGTGAACCAGACAGTATCCAATCTAGCAGGTAGAGAGGAGCTCCAAAGAGCTGTACAAGGCAAGAGATTTTACAGGTGGAAAAGAGCAGTAGTAAGGAGGTTACACTATGCTTTTGTCAATTGGTTAAAGTGGTCATTTCCCTTATATGGAGCTAAAGGAAGTCTTGGAGTTGGCTCAGACAACTTGTGTTGAGTGAGCATGTGCTGATCAGTTGACCTAGGTCCTCCTTTTCTGGAAAAGCTGAGCATAGAAACATAGTTAAGCTTTAGTTTGCTGAATAGGGTTAAATTTGATTAACTCCATCTTGGGCCTGTTCCTGTCACTTTAACACTATCTTGGCAAAGTATGGAACATGCATTGGGGTGGGGCAAGGCTGGAAGCAAAGATCCACGTAGGAAGGAGTTTCAGTGCTCCTCACTAAAACTAAAACTGAAACGGAGATGGTAGTGATGAAGATAGTTGGACTCTAGGAAGGATTTTATTGTAGAGGATGGGCGAAGCCAAGATAACTCCATAGTCTGGGCTAGGGGTGGAATGCCAGTTATTAAACACTATAGTAAATACAACCAAGAGGAAGAGATCTGTGAAGGAAGATAGAGTTTTGAATTTTCTGAGATCAATAAGAAAAGGCTGACAAAATTTGGAAATTCTCTCTACCACCTCGGAGCGTCTTGTACCACTTCGTATCTTTGTTACCTATTGTAGGCCATTACATGGACCTGATTAGTTATTTCATAATGACGTCTGACAAAAGTGGTTATTTGAAGCTGAATTGTCATTAGTCAGAACCTGATAGAAAAGGTTGACTTTGAAGGCACAATTTCTAGCCGTTTCATGTGAGAAAATTTCTTTATATGGTCTAAAAAAAATTATGGATCCAACTGGAATAAAATTGTGCTTTGGGGAGGTGCTGATAAAATGCCTAACGACAAAATGTTACCCTGAATCTTTAATCAAAACAGAATCTCATGCATTTACAATAGAAGACTGCATTTGTGTATGTAATGCACTTATTATGTCTTCAATCAACAATGATTAGTGTACATACGGAGTCACAGACCTCTTGAAATAACTCCAAGGACCCAAGAGGCCTCAGCACACCATGTGGTCCTTGATTGTTTTGGTTTAATTATCACATCATAGAAATTAAAGCAGGAAAATCTTAGGAAGTCAGATAGAAAGTCTGAACCATCTAACTTCTGATGATCGAAATGCTCTATAGATTTCAAAATCCAGTTCCTTTTAAAATTTTTTAATCAATATAATTTTGACATTTCATTGGGAAGGAGGCTGCTCCTTACAAAAATCCATACAAGAAATCCTGATAATCCAGAGTTTTCTTGGCTCCAGGCTAAATCTGTTACAGTGGTTTTCTCTTTACCCCATATCAGCACTTTATTAATCTCTGACTTTACTTGTTTTCAATGCCTAGCCTGATAAAATGATCTGATCTCAACACCATGCTCAATCTGGGGTACATATATTTCCATATAATTTTAATTTTCTCTCATTACTATAAGCATAAAGTTTTTAAATAATTGAACTATTTGTGGAAGATTCACTTTCTCATTGGCAAATCTTTATTAATTCTATAAACGAGTGCTGATACCTATTTAGCATGTAAAGTATTCATTCTCTAACTTAACAATTAATGGGAGCTGCCCCAAATGTGTTCTAGATAATGTCAGAGAAACATTTGGGTCAATAGCAGAATTGAGAATAACAGTGATTTCTAACTCAGCTACTAGGTACACATATTAACTTACCCCTCGCAATGCTATTTAATGTTTAAATTCACTGCTGTATAACAAATTCTGAATAAAATCCTTTTTAAAAACTCACCTTATTTGATGGTCTATAGTTCAGGTATCTTTTCCACAGGTAGAAGCAAGGCATACATGATTAATAAAGCCAATGGAATTATATAAAGAAATTTTTTCTAATGGCTATAATTAGATTAATTTCATCAAAGTAACTAATTTATGTTGTTACTCATATACTCTCTAAAATGAGTCTGATATTTGTAAACATTTCCTCAAATACAAACACTTGCTTTACTAATAGAATTTCTTACAGAATGAAAGTTGATATAATCTGGATTAGAAAGGTCAATGATATTGTAAGGCTTGAGTTTTTCAGATCATCAAGATACTGTCTTGTTTGAACAGTATTACCAGCAACCTCTTTCCCATGTTAGGATTCTGCTCACCCAGGGAAGCTGTACTGCATCTGCTCCTGCCTTATTGTATATTTGGCTAAATAAACTAAATAAACTTATGTAGTATCTATGTATATATGTTTCCTTCCCAAAAATCTATAACCTACTGAAAGCCAAATTATTCCTATACTATTTGTTATAAATTTCATTCCTATCTCTGATTTGAAATCCCATATTTATCAAATGTTAAATGCAATGAGTTCTTTCACTGGACCCTCTACCAGTTCCACTGATCTATCAGGCTATTAATTTGTTAATATTATAATAGTTTTAAATGATATAGCTTCATACAATATTTAATATCTGATGGGAAAAGGTTTTTGTCATTCTTTTTTTACAAAATTTCAGGTTATTAATGTTTTGTTTTCCAAATGAATTTAAAATTGTGGTTATTAAGATCCTTCAATCTAATTGGAATTTAAGGGGAATTAATGCCTTTATAGTTTTGAGTATTTTTCCATATGAGTAAAATATATCTTTATTTACAAATGCATTCCATTTTGGAATTTAAGAAACTGAATCATAGGGGAAGGGCAAAATAAAATAAGATGAAATCAGAGAGAGAGAGATAAACCATAAGAGACTCTTAACTCTAGGAAACAAACTGAAGGTTGCTAGAAGAAAGGTGGATGGGGGTAACTGGGAGACGGGCATCAAGGAGGGCACATGATGTGATGAGCCTTGGGTATTTTATGCAACTGATGAATCACTGAACTCTTACCTCTGAAACTAATAATACACTATATGTTAATTAATGGAATAAAATAAAATAAAATTTTAAAAAATTTACTCAATTCCTCCTGTAGAATTTTAAAATGATCTTCATACATTTCCTGTATATTTGTCACTTAACAGATTAACAGATTACTTATTTTTTATGCCTTTTTTCTCTTTTCTCTTTTAATTATATACTAGTTACATTTTATTTAACAAAACTACTGATTTTTTGTATTAAATCTGTACCAAGTAATTGTTTGTTCTTTTATTTAATGTCAAATCTCTGGAGTTTATGAATAGATTGTCTACAAATAAAATTATTTTTGCTCTTCTTTTTCATTGTCTACTTGGTTTTAAATTTTCTTGGTTAATTTCATAGCTAGATTTGGAATAATGTTAAAATTAATGTCCTTCCATGTCTTATTCCTAACCATAATGAAAATATTTCTAGCATCATATGGTTAGTCATGATCTTAGAATTTTATTTGAAATAAAGATTTTTAATTTTTTTAATGTAAGTATTATAAATCCTGAAATCCATTCAAATCCCACAGTACATTAAAATAATGCACCATGACCAAAATACATTTTTCCAGACATGTTTCCAAATTAGAAAACTTTAATTTTAACATTGTAGAACACTAATATCCAAGGAGAATAGCTATGATAATATAGCGGATGCTAGAAAGGTATTAACAAAATTGCACAAATATTCTTCATTTTTAAAAATTTCAAATACTTGTAACCAATATTGTGCTAGCTTTGAAAAAAAGAAAAAAATGAAGACTCTTCTTTCATGCTTTGTATCCTAAAGCCTTGTTTGAATTCACTTGTGCAACCATCTGGGGCCTGGGCAGGAATGGGATTCGCAAGGAGTAGAGCAAGGGCACTGGTAAATCAGAATAGACACAGGCCTGTCATCTATGGCTATGGGGATGCATCTACTGGATAAAAGCTTTTCTTGGTTGGTAGAGGGTAAAGAATGGCTCTCTGTTAACTTCCTCAGATTTTTTTTCCCTTTGGCCTATTGTGTTTAGATCTTCTATCATTATTGAGGTAAATGTTGGCAATGAATATTTGCTAGAGTACAATACAATTCATTTTTTCAAGGTTATTTTCATGTAAAGTATTGCATGAAAAGTATTCTTGGAAAGTTATTTTAAAATTGTATGTGGTTATTTGTCCAACTATTGTTGTAATTTTGCTTAGTTGAAGTTTGCTTTTTTTCTTGATTAGGATATCTATTATGCTTTCTAATTGAGATTTCAGCCAAAGATCCTTTCTTGATACTATCTGTTGTTTTGCTTTTTTTCTATTAATTTAATTCTGTTGTTGTTATTATTACCATTATTTTTATTATTATTATAATTATTATTATCATCTCCTTCATTCTGGTAACTTAGGGTTTTTTTTTTTTCTAATTTCTTGGGTTGAATTCTTAGATTACTTATCTTCATTTGTTCTTTCCTTTTTATTTTCTGTTCCTATGTATATATTTAGAATTTTTAATTTTAGTTAATTCAGAAAAATCTAGAAAGTACACATGACCTAAAAGACTAAACATTCATCAGTTATAGATAGCTTTCTTTACTATCTTGAGGTATACTACCCAGATAATCTTTTTACACTCATCTAAACTTATAAGTAGGTGTGATCATATTATAATACTGTTTTGTAACCAGATATTTTCCTTAACAATAAAAAAATAAACACTTTATATTCAGACAGGCAACACACACACACACACACACAATCATCATTATAATTATTTTTAGTGACTCCAGATAATTGTATTTAACCTACTCTCCTTATGTAAACAAAGAATTACTTTCAAGGTTTTACCTTCATTTAAAAAACTACACGGATCTTTATCATCAAATCATTTTCCTATCTCCTTACTATCTTTTTCTTTTCCCACTCTACTCCCATTAGCTAAGCAATGTTAATAATCTAGTTATATCTTGAAATGCATATTTGAATGTATTTGTACACATTTGCTTTAGACATCTCTCAATAACACATCATAGAAATTCTTATACTTCATTAGTTATGTATAAAAAACATTATTATTGGGACGCCTGGGTGCTCAGCAGTTGAGCATCTGCCTTTGGCTCAGGGCGTGATCCTGGAATCCCGGGATTGAGTCCCACATCAGGCTCCCTGCAGGGAGCCTGTTTCTCCCTCTGCCTATGTCTCTGTCTCTAGATCTCTCTGTGTCTCTCATGAATAAATAAATAAATCTTTAAAAAAGTTTTAATTTAATGGCTGCATAATATACCATGGCTAACTGTATTATTATCCATTTGACCATTTTCCTAATTATGGATATTAGAACTATTTCTAGTTAGGGACCATTTCAAATATATTTTCATGTAGCCTTCTATAATGCTGCTTTTTTTCCACAGAACATTCTCAAAAGCGGGTTGCTGGTTCAAATGTTGTATTTATATTAAATTTTAATAGCAATTGCTAGGCTGCTGTCCAAAATGATTGTAGCAATTGGCATTTCCTTTATCAGTGTAACTAGTTTCATCAATGTGACTAGTTTTCCTAATTTCCCCAACACTGAATGTTGGCAGTTGTAAAACATTTTTACTGTTTGGTGAAGTTTAACCATGTGCACATCCAATCAAGTAACAAAACATTAAAGGCGTTCCAGAAGTCCTCTTGCCTCCTTCCAGTAAACTACCTCACCACCAAGATCACCATTATCTTGACTTCTAACAATATGGATTCATTTTGACTATTTATTAGCTTTGTGTAAAAGTACTTATATGGTATGTAATCCATTGTGTTTGGCTCCTTATGCTACTGTGATGTTCATGAAATTCATTCCTGTTGTTACATGTAGCAAGAGTAGGTTCCTTCTGACAGAAGGAAATTTTTAGAAGTGATGGATATGTCTATTACCTTGTAGTGATGGTAGCATAGATGTATGCATATGTCCAAATTAATCAAATTGTATACATTAAATATAAGCAGTTTGTATATCAATAATACCCCAGGAAGCTGAAAAGCTACTCTCTTGTATTTCATTAAATGAATATATAACTATTTAATCCACTGTCAATGTACACTTAGGTTACATCTCAACTTCCAACTATTATAAACTGTATATGAATGTTCATGTGTGTGGTGAACATTTATATGCATTTCTTTTGGTATATAAGTAGAAATGGAATTGCTTGCTAATAGAGTAGGACTAGTAAGCTATGGTTGACATTGCCAAACAGATTTTTTGAGTGGCTTGACCAATTTACATCCCCAGTGATGCTAGTTGCTCTAAATCCTCCAATTAACATTGGTATCTTCTTTCTTTCAGTTTAGCTATTTGGTGATATATGGTGATATGTAGCACATTTTTTAAATTATATTTCCTTTATCTTTCATGGTGGGGAGTCAACAGAGATGCTCTAAAATTGGTTATTCAAGACATAGTGGTATGAAAACACTAGAAGTCTTAAAAACAGAATATAAATCTTAGAAAATATAGCACAGGTATTACCACCACTGTCACCATCACTACAACCTCAACCACCATATCAAGGGAAGCTTGGACGATACAGTTATAGTAAAAAAACAAGTGCACATTCCATGTAGAAAAATGTATAACATAGCAGAATGAATGAGTTAGCATATCTGCAAATCAATTGATATAAAAGCAATAAACTCAATTAAAAAATGAGACTTATATGGGATTAAAATAAAAACCTAATCATATGCTATACAAAATAAACATGTTTCAAAGAGCAAAATAGAGATATTAAAAGTAAAAAAAAAAGAGATGAGCAAAGATATAACAAGAAAATACAAATTAAAGGAAAACAAACTTTATAATATTATGACCAATAAAGCAAATTCAAGACAAAAACAGAGATTCAACTGTCATAATGGGGGAGAGTTGCACAAAGTAAAGCAATATCAAAATTATTTTGAAAAACCTATAAAATATTCAAGTGATCTAGATAAAAATTAGTCATAAAATATTCACAGGAAATTTTTAATTATCTCAGTGAGATATAAAGTAGGTAAAATAATAAGTTGAAGCTGAAAATTAAATATTTCATATTGATTTTTTAAAAAGATTATTATTAATTATTCATAAGGCAGAGACATAGGCAGAGGGCAGAGGGAGAAACAGGCTCCTGGCAGGGAGCCTAGTGCAAGACTTGATCCCAATACCCCGGGACACAACCAGAGCCAAAGGCAGACACTCAACCACTGAGCCACCTAGGTAATCCATATATTACTTTCTTTTAAATCAGAAATGAGTATTTTGTTTTGTCACATGTTTTATATGTGTCTGTTAAGATGATTTTTTTTAGTTTGTTAATATAGTAAATAACATTTATTGATTATTTAATGTGAAATTAAACAAACTCTGGTAGATCATGATGTATTTTCTTTTAAAATAAATTATTGGGTTCTATTGCTAAAGTTTTGTTTAGAACATGTTTATTTATCCTCATGAGGGATATTAATTTACAGTTTATTTTAAAGGACTTATCCTTATTCCCACTCTCCATCTTTCCCTCCTACTACCACATTTTGCTTAGCTTATCAAACCTGAATATTATTTTTTAATGTGACACAAAGACATCACCTACATCCCAATTATACCAAAGATAATTGTTTAAAAGGCATATTCCTGAGCCCAGACCAAAAACCTGAATTAGAATCTTTTCAAATAAGACCTGAGAATAAACATTTTAAAAAGTACCTGAGGGGGATCCCGGGGTGGCTCAGCAGTTTAGCACCTGCCTTCAGCCCAGGGTGTGATCCTGGGGTCCCGAGATCAAGTCCCACATTGGGATCCTCATATAAAGCCTGTTTCTCCCTCTGCCTGTGTCTCTGTCTCTCTCTCTCTCTCTGTGTGTGTCTCTCAAATAAATAAATAAAATCTTTTAAATAAATAAATAAATAAATAAATAAATATCAATCAGAGACATACACACTAAAATTTGGTCATTTCTATTCTATTTTTATTTATATATTTAATTATTATATTTGAAGTTTTATAGGTTTATTTAGCAGTTTTTGAAGGCATCAACTGAAGTACTATTATAATAAAATTAATTAGTGCACTTCCAGTTTCCTCTACCTTACCTTCATATCCTCTCCCAGTTTTTGTATCATAGAATTATTTCTATATTAACAAGAGTTATAACATTTACATTCTGTGTTTTAATCATAGCTTTAATATTTTATAGAATTGCTTCTGTATTTAAAATAGTTTGATATCATACAATTAAGTCTTGCTTTTATATCCAATCTGACAATCTCTGCCTTTTAAATTGGAGTGCTTAGGCTGTTTACATTTAACATGATTACTGATGAGGTTGGATCAAAGTTATTCTGCTATTTGTTTTCTATTTTTCCCATATAGTATTGTTTCTGTTTTCTATCTTTGTTTGTAATCTTTTGGATTCTCGAGTATTTTTGAGAGTTGATATTATCTCTTATTGGATTGTTATCTATAACTTTTGAAAAATTTTCAGCCATTACATCAAATGTCTTCTCTTTCTTTGCTGACACCACTACACATATATCAGGCCACTTTAAGTTGTCCTACTGATTACAGATCATTGACTCCCTTTACATTTATAATTTCTTTTCTCTTTTGGGTTTCCTTTTGGGTAATTTATATGACAATGGCTTCGAGTTCACTCATCTTTTTGTGAACTTTCAATAATGGCATATATCAGTGAAATAGAAACATGAAAACAACCAAAACAATTATCAAAGCCAAAGGTTAGAGTTTTGAAAAGATTAATAAAATTGGTAAGCCTTTAACAGAAATAATCAAGAAGGAGAAAGAGAGAAACTTAATCAAGAATTAAAGAAAGGATGTCAATATACATCTAGCAGAAATTAGAAGGTTTAGGGAATATTAAAACTAAGTTAATGTAAAATAAAATTCAACAGCTTAGATGAAAGGAACAAATTCCTTGAAAGATATGATATACCAAAATCAATCTAAGAAAAAATAAGTACAGTTCAATATTTACTACAGATATTGAATTTGAAATTTAAAGAAAAGAAAACTTTCCCACAAGAAAAACTCTAAGCTCAGATGATTCCATTGATGAATTCTATCAAACACTTAAGAAAGAAATATTAATCCCATAGGAATTAGAAGAGAAGGAAACAGTATCCAAAATATCTGATGAGACCACCTTAATACTGATATGCAAACTTGACTGAATTTACAAGAAAATAATTATATATACCAATATTGTTTATAAACATAGATGTAAAAATCTTCAACAAAGTATTAACAAAGTGGTTTAAAGAATACATTAAAAAAAGATAATACATCAAACTCATGTGAGAGTTATACTAGGAATGTAAGGTTGATTTTATGTTTAAAACTCAATCAGTATAACTCATAATATTAACATACAAAGGCAATTCATTGATGCAGAAAAATTATCTGAGAAAATTCAAAACTCATAGATAATTTAAAAAAAAGAATTTTAACAAACAATGAATAGAAGATAATTTCCTTAACCTGATAAAAGTTATCCATAAAAAAACCCTAGGGTTATCATACTTAATTGGCAAATATCAAATGTTCCAAACCCAATCATCCCTACACGTTGAAAACAAATCAGAGATATTCACTATCAACACATCTATTCACCATTTTTTAAAATTTTTATTTATTTATGATAGTCACAGAGAGAGAGAGAGAGAGAGAGAGAGAGAGAGAGAGAGGCAGAGACGCAGGCAGAGGGAGAAGCAGGCTCCATGCACCGGGAGCCCGACGTGGGACTCGATCCCGTGTCTCCAGGATCGCGCCCTGGGCCAAAGGCAGGCGCCAAACCGCTGCGCCACCCAGGGATCCTTCTATTCACCATTTTATTAGAAGTCCTACCCAGTGCAATAATGGAAGAAATGAAATAAATAGCATTTATTCACTATATATCTACTCTATGACCTAGTGATTCAGCTACTTTTTTAGAATTTTTTAAGGCACATAAAAATATATCTCTACAAAAGGACTTAGTAAATAATATTTATAGCAGATATAGCCTTAAAGGCCAAGCACTTCAAATAATCCAAACATATATAAAGAGAATGGATAAATAATTTGTAGTGGACTCACGCAAATGAATGTGACCCGGCAATAAAATAAGAATGGATTAAAGATACACACACACAAATATAGGTGAATTGCCAAATCATTTTATTATGTAAAGATGCCAGATACAAAACAATGCATAGTGTATGGCTCCAAGTGTACGAAGTTGAAGAAGAGACAAATTAATCTATGGCGACAAAAATCAGCACAATGGTTGCTATCAGGGTGGGGTGGAGATTGGTTGGAAGTGGACATGAAGTGATGAAATGTCTATCTCTTGACTGAGGTAAATGATCACATATGTGTATATCTTGTCACAACTCAGAATTATATACCTAAATCTGTGCATATAACTGTACATTTTATTTTAATTAAAATAGAAAATAGTAGGGGTTTAATTCTGAGTGTTAGGGCTGGCTAGGATTTCAGCAATGCTGCAGAAATTCAGGGAATCTTCCAGTGAGTTGGTATCCATTTGATCTACTCAACGCATGCAAACAGGAGAATACTAGGGGTCTTTTGCGTGAC
Organism: Nyctereutes procyonoides; assembly: GCF_905146905.1. Classification (NCBI taxonomy): domain Eukaryota; kingdom Metazoa; phylum Chordata; class Mammalia; order Carnivora; family Canidae; genus Nyctereutes; species Nyctereutes procyonoides. The sequence goes on from NW_026575122.1 coordinate 11,395,663, forward strand.
AACAGCAAACACTCACTACAGCGCTCCCTCACATACAACTAATCTCTACCTGGTAAAAAGCAGGAAACAATTATCATAAGAATTTACTATTCAGAGGCTCAATAAACTTATTATGTAATTATTTATTGAATGAGCAAACTCCCAGCTATTAAAACAATCAATAATTAAATTAAAATGTTTCCTTCTAGAGAGTTATGAGAGCTTGCAGGTGATTTTAATTAAAAAGAGTCAGTAGACACATAGATCCATGGAGCAGAATAGAGAACTCAGAAATGGACCCTCAACCCTATGATCAATAATATTCTACAAAGCAAGAAAGAATATCCACTGGAAAAAGGACAGTCTCTTCAATAAATGGTGTTGGGAGAATTGGACTCCACATGCAGAAGAATGAAACTGGACCATTCTCTTACACCACACACAAAGATAAACTCAAAATCATTGAAAGATCTAAATGTGAGACAAGATTCCATCAAAATCATAGAGGAGAACACAGGCAACTTTTTTGAACTTGGCCACAACAACTTCTTGCAAGATACATCCATGAAGGCAAGAGAAACAAAACAAAAATGAACTATTGGGACTTCATCAAGATAAAAAGCTTCTGCACAGCAAAAGAAACAGTCAACAAAACTAAAAGACAACCTACTAACTAAAAGAATGGGAGAAAATATTTGCAAATGACATATCAGATAAAGGGCTAGTATCCAAGATCTATAAAGAACTCATCAAACTCAACACCCAAGAAACAAAAAAATCCAATCATGAAATGAGCAGAAGACATGAACAGACATTTCTCCAAAGAAGACATAGACATGGCCAACAAGCACATGAGAAAATGCTCCGCATCACATGCCATCGGGAAATACAAATCAAAACCACAATGAGATACCACCTCACCCCAGTGAGAAAGGGGAAAATTAACAAGGCAGGAAACAACAAATGTTGGAGAGGATGTGGAGAAAGGGGAACCCTCTTGCGCTATTGGTGGGAATGTGAACTGATGCAGCCACTCTGGGAAACCGTGTGGAGGCTCCTCAAGAATTTAAAACTAGAGCTACCCTACGACCCAGCAAATGCACTGCTGGGGATTTACCCCAAAGATACAGATGCAGTGAAACCCTGGAACACCTGCACCCCAAGGTTCATAGCAGCAATGTCCACAATAGTCAAACTGTGGAAGGAGCCATGATGTCCTTTGACAGACGAATGGATAAAGAAGATGTGGTCCATATATACAATGGATTATTACTCAGTCATCAGAAGGGACGAATACCCACCATTTGCTTCGACGTGGATGGAACTGGAGGGTATTATGCTGAGTGATGTAAGTCAATTGGAGAAGGACAATAATATGGTTTCACTCATACGTGGAATATAAGAAATAGTGAAAGGGATTATAGGGGAAAGGAGGGGAACTGAGTGGGGAAAAATTAGAGAGGTAGACAAACCATGAGAGACTCTGAACTCTGGGAAACAAATAAAGGGTTGTGGAAGGGGATTAGGGGATAGGATAACTGGGTGACAGGCACTGAGGAGGGCACTTGATGGGATGAGCACTGGGTGTTATGCTCTATGTTGGCAAATTGAACTTAAATAGAAACAAATGTAAAAAATAAATAAAAGAGTTAGTGTTGATCTCCTAAGTATACACAATCCATGTAAAGAGATGCTTATCTAAGATTTTCCACCTTGCTCCAGGACCCTTTCCCAGCGTTACAGATCTGGTGGTACAGCTCCTCCTTACTTTGCTCCTGCTTCCCTCTTGTTTCAGCATTCCTGGTTCCTGCTTTGATCGAATCCCTGCCCAGATGCTGTCACTTAGTTCTATGACTTCCTTTAATTAAAATAGGGACACCACTCCCTTGGACTTGGCCGTGGCTCTGACCTTTCTAGCTTCAGCTCCAAACCTTGTCTGATGTAGATTCATCTATGGGTCTCTTGTACATTATGGAATATATTACCCACTCCTTGGAACCCACTGACCTCACTGGTCCTTCCAGCCAGTCTCTGGCAGTGGAAAACAGAATTGGGGAGGAGAATTCTAGGATTATAGGAGAAAGAAACTATGTGAGAGACAAAATAGGACAGAACTTACTATAAGAAATGTTATTAATTTGTTTAATACCATGAGTTCTCTGCAAAGATGGCATAAATGCACAGTCACGCATCTTTAAGAATGTGTTGGTGGGCAAAGTGTATTTTTAAAGATATGGTGACTATATCAGTACAAATGATTAGCACTAGTAGCAAAACTGCTCAGTGTATATGCTCAACTATGTTTTGCATAAAAGTAGCACCACATCATAATATTGACAGTTCCAAAATTCCATCCATACTCTCTAATTACATCCACTTGGAAAATAGCTGTTGGAACTTGTTTTTTTAAAGTATAATACTCTAGACTCTAATCATCTGTTTCATGCTTAGAATATAATGACAAAAAATACTCGTTATTTTATCCCTTTTCTTGTGAGGATAAAGCAGCATTTTTAAATTTTAATGTGACTCCACATGCCTGTATCATGATCAGCTATGTGATGTTTGGCAAATGATCTGTTAACTTGGCAATGATTTAAAAAGGAGACTAGATTCAGCGTTAGTCATTTTCATTGACTTCTATTCAGTTACATATTCATGAACTAACAAGAAACCTGGAGTTACAAATAACATGTGAATTATTTAATCTACAGTCCACCTCTCCTATGGCCTCACCCATATCCTGGACAGGCTGTGAAGTCTGTGAACATCTGACTAGTGTACCACTGCAGAAAACAGGTCAATGACCTAACAGGTATCTTTTATAAATCCTCACAAATCAATCTTTAGTAAGCATTTGTTGAATAAAATTCCTACCTTTGTTTGATGTCATTAGACATGATCACGAAGATGTTTGCATTCTGTATCTGTTTTGTTTCTTTAGGGTTCTGTGTTTTCCTACGGAGAAGTGAATCCCTCGTCTTTTGTTGCCATATACATTCATATTTCATCCCTTATCAACTTGAATATGTTAAAGATTATTTTCTCCCTGAGGCATCATTTCCTTTGCTCATCCAAGGAAGTTAATCCAGAATTTATATTCTCCTGTGGTTTTTAAATCATTAAGTCTTGATATAATTCTTTTTTCCTCCATTCCAATCAACCTACCATAGGGGGAAGAAAAAGGTCTTTCCTTATGCTTTGCTTGTTGGTTCATTTGTACTAATGGAAGAGTATCTTTAACACATTGGCTTTGAAAACAGAAAATGAAAAAAAAAAAAACAGATACAGTCAACCTGCATCACCAAAAAACTCTGAAAGACCCAAAAAGGCATTAAGGAGGAGAGAATGAGGTTGAAACTAGAAATTGCACGATTTGGACAATTCTGAAGATTGCCAGATTGTCTGACAGCAATTAGACAACATATTCTCCCCTCCATGCTCTCCCTGTATCTCAGGGGATAGAAACCTAAGAACTACATTCCCCCAAAGTCCCTACCAGCAAGGCTAGAGTTATATTCCACAAATGAGAGATACTCACATGAATTTTAGAAAGCAAAAGAGAAGCAAAAGGCATTATTGAGTCTATGGTAGGGGTGGACAGGATTATGGGCTTAGCAGGAGGCAGTAAGATTTTTTGAACTGAAATATAGTTGACACATACTACATTAGTTTCAGGTGTACAACACAGTGCTTGGACAAGTCTATATGTTATGCTGTGCTCACCATAAGTGTAGCTACCATCTGTCACAAAAAAAAAAAATTACAAAATGATAGACCATTGAGCACCTGGGTGGCTCAGTTGGTTAAGTATCTGCCCTTGTCTCAGGTTATGATCCCAAAGTCCTGGGACTGAGTCCCACATTGGGCTGCCTGCTGGTCAGGGAGTCTGCTTCTCCCTCTACCCTTCCCCCATGCTTGTGCTCTCTCTCCCCTGCTATCTCTCATGCTCTCTCTCTCAAATAAATAATCTTAAAAAAAAAAAACATTGACCATATTCCCTATACTATACTTTTTAGCCCCTTGACTTATTCCACTCCATAACTGGAAGCCTGCACCTCCCATCCCCTTCACCCATTTTGCCCATCTCCACCACCCTCCCCTCTGGCAACCATCTGTTCTCTGTATTTCTGGGTCTGCTCTTGCTTTTTATTTGTTTGTTTTGTTTGCTAGAGTCCATATAAAAGTAAAATCATATGATATTTGTCTTTCTCTGAGTTATTTCACTTATCATAATACCCATCCATGTTGGGTCCATCCATATAGTCACAAATGGCAAAATTTCATTATTTTTTATGGCTGAGTAATATTCCATTGTGTGTGTGTGTCCATTAATATATCAATAGATATTAGGAGGTAATAATATTTTAATAGATAAATCTGTACTCTTTCCTGTGCATTGTCCACTCTCTGTTGTAGGAATTAGTACTGGTTTCATTTAATTTTGCACTTCCCAGTTTCTTCAATGTCAGCTTCTTCAATTTCCTCATCTTTACTTCTCTAGCTCTTCAAGTGGTTTTGCAAAATTTTAATTTTTTGTATGAAATGACTTCTTGCTGGAAATACCTAGCATTGCTACTTTTTAGATATCTGAATCATAACTCTTTTTAGTATAGTTCACTGACCCTTCCATGCTTCCTTTATGCAAGGTTCTAGATAATTTTGAGGAAACCTTAAATGGAGCATATGTACAGAGCCCTTTCCAATTATGCAAGTGTCTATACTTAATGGCCTTCAAAAAAAAAAAAAACCTAATCCTGAAAACATATGCATCTTCACTCCATCCTGCATGGCTAAAACCTTGGTTTCCTGCAAATCGTATAACAAAACTGGTAAAAGTTTATGATTTACAGTCTTACAGATCTATCTTCAAATACTGGCTTTAATATCTATTTGACTCATCGACTCAGCTTCTCTGAGGGATATTTACTGATCACTGATTGGTGCTAGAACCTGTAAGTATCTGTGGTACCACAATGATTAAATGGTCCCTGTCCCCTGCCCTCATATGCTTAAAACCTAGTAGCAAAGATTATAGAAAAATAATTTTCAGGGGATAAAACATATAAATAGAATCAGGTACTAAACAGCTTTCCAAGTCATAAAAAGATTTTGACTTCATCATTAGAATTATGAAGACATAGAAGAGTTTTCATCAAAGCTTGATTTGATAAAATTTGGGTTTTTAAAAATCACTCTGGCTAGTGGGTAAAAATTGGATAGGAAGGTCACCGGATATGGAGAGACCGACCAATTAGGAAGCTGCAACATTAAACCAGATGAGAGATAATACCACTCTGGGAAGATAATCACAACCTGAACTACGGTGGGGAGCACAGGGATGAAGAAAAATGAATTGATTCAAGCAACATCTAGGAATTACAACAAAATGTGGGAATTGATTAGACCTATGTGATAAAGAAACCTAAGAGTCAAGGGTGACTCCAAAATGTAAGGCTTTGGGGAACTAGATGGATAGCAACATTATGATTAGGAAAGAAATACAAGTGGAGAGGAAGTGAAGTGTGGATCAAAATAGCAAGTTCTGTTTTAGACATGTTGGATTTAACCCTCTGATGAGACACCCATGTGGATATGTCAAGTCAGCTGATTGAAGGGTTTGAAGTCTGGAAGAAAGTCTGGTCTTAGATTCAAACACTGTCAAAATACGGACTATAACTGCAGCCATAAGAGTGAACCCATTGACTCACGTTCATGCACAGGAAGAAAAGAGAGCTAAACTGTCTAGGATTCACCACTATTTTCCTTTTGTTGGTTGTGTCAAAAGCTTACTATTTCATCTTGTACAGAAACTCTGATACAAACTGTCACACATGGGGTGTCTGTGTGGCTCAGTTTGTTAAGCTTCTTCCTTCGGCTTCGATCATGATCCCAAGGTTCGGGAATCGAGCCTTCCATCAGGGTCCCTGCTCAGCAGAGAGCCTGCTTCTCCATCTCCCTCTGCTGCTCCCCCCTTTTGTGCTCTCTCTCTGTCAAATAAATAAGTAAAGTCTTTTAAAAAATACAAATAAAATAAAAATCATACAATTTCTCTAATTTCCCAAAGTTTTTTTATTTCAACAGATGAAAATCACTACATAAAAAGATATTTTGTTAATGAGTTAACAGAATTAATTAGATCACATATATTAATTGGATAATTAATTAGATTCTAATAATTTGCTACTACAACTAGTGATATAATACACACACATTACCTACAAGGTAAGAATTCTCCCAGAGGGGAAAAAAAAACCTTTAACCACAATTATCTATTAGCATCTTAAGCAAAGTAACTCCTATTTAGAGGACAAAAAGCTTCTTCTTGAACAGTTATGTCAAGTCCAACAGAAAAATCAATTCCTCCATTCACGATATATTACGTGTATATATTATTTTTTGTTTTCTTCTTAATTAGTCTTCCACTGTTTCCATTCTTTTTCAGTACTCCAAGAGGGCATTGGAAATAATTCAGCAAGAGCCATAGTATGAATTTTAAATATACTCATAAAATGAAACTCTCCAGTTCATAAAGTTAATGTTTGTAACTAAATGTAATATTTATATTGAAGCTTTTTTTTAAATTTAAGATTTTTTTTCACAAATTCAGTCATACTGACAAAATATGATTATAATGAAACTTCTTTAACAGCCTCCAAACAAGTACAAACATTTTAACATCTCAATGAGTTTTCATAAATGTACTAGAGTTTTAACATCTTTGGCTGGGTACTATTGAAATAAAAATAATAGTCACAAAAATCATTCAATGAAAAACACTGTAGCATCTACACGCCACTATTTATTTATCAGTAAAATTTTATTATGTATATATTCATAAGTTATCCAAAATACATAGCTAATTATTTTGAGAGGAAGATAATTTATGTTGAAATTGGTCCCAATAGAACGTTTGCAAAGTGGAACGGATACAACGTTTTTAATATTTCTTACCTGATGGGTTCCATTTTGATGAAATTATATTGTTTTACTAATTCTGAATGGGTCCATGGAAGATGAATTTCAAAAAACAACACTACACTGTTGTGTAAACACATTAGAGCTATGTATGTATCTATACAAAAACCATTTACAAATAACCACAAAATGTTGCAAAATGCCACAAAAATATTATCTCCCAATCTGTATTAATTTTTAGCGAAGACAGATTGAGTCCCAACACAGGAAAAAACACATGTTCAAAAAAAAAAAAGAACAATTATCAGTGATTAAAGGTTTTGAGTATACAACTCTTCTGTTATGTAAATAGTATATAGTATCTATAGAAAGCAGTCACAACTTGAAATGAGAAGCTAAGTGACAGTTTGCATTTCTACAATTCTGAGAATTTCCGCCTTCGATTCTAAATTGAAGCAAGTTTTTACTAAGCGTGCACTTGGTTTCAAGAACAACTGGCTAGCGGAGTGTTAAAGATTTCCCCCATCACTGGTCAAAACACTGGTTATCCAGCAAATTTCAGTTTATTTCCTGAAAGTCATTCAAATAATTGGTAATGCTCCCTGAAGGATTAGTCCATAGGAAGAATAATTTTATTTAAAAAAAAATACAACAAACAGCCCTCAGTTTCCTAGGGAAATTGATCTTGGGTAGTCCTTTCATCAGATGAGGGGGGCAGTGAACAGCACATCACCCCCAGTCGAAGCCCTGATAAGATTTGAAGGGCAACCTATCTAGCCACCACTTTTTAGCAATGCTGATAATGCCAGTTCCTCTTTCAGGCTTCCTTCATTCTGGAAAATAGCCGAAGTGTTTCTCTCTGCTTTTACTCTTATTTTGACCTACCAACCAAACAACTGGAGGCAAACTGTTCATTGTATCTTTGAATATGAGTATTTTTACCTAGCCTCTGCCAACCAGATTACCACAGATTACACTGCAGATGCTTCCACTTCGATCTTGTTTCTTCCTTTAAATGGGAAATCAGGATGCACCTGGGAGCCCTCCTCAACCAGATTGACAGCTCTGGTCAGAATTCATCTACCAATCTTCACACCAGAGCTTCCTTAGACGTTGGTAGCTTCTGAGAAAGAGTCATTGGGGCCATGGTTCTTTTTGACTTCCAGGTTCTTTTTAGACTTGAATGTCACAGACACCTCGGAGTGAATGGCATCCAACCTCTGCTCACAGCGGAAGGCTGCAAGGAAGGCCTTTCTATAGTTGCTGTTCATCCAGCCATAGAGGAGGGGGTTGGCAAAGGTGGAGCACATGGCGATAATGTGGAACACGGTGAAGATGAGTTTGTATTCCTTCAGGTCTAGGACTTGGTTGTCAATGTCGACAGCGAGCTGGAAGGCATGGAGAGGCAACCAGCTGACCGCAAACACCACCACCACACACACCAGCATTTTGGTGGTTTTCTGCCTTCGCTGATGGTAGTGATCACTGGCAGCTCCAGGGCTCACGTGGTTCTTAAGTTTACTCCAGATACGAGTGTAGGAAAAAGATATGATGCCCAGAGGCAAGACATACAGGATTAACAAGGAAGAAAGACTGTAGATGGTGCCATAGATGTTCTTCTCCTCACCAGGCCACTTCTCTGTACAGACCACTATCTCAAAGTCAGGAATAATCTCAATCAGAGAATACTCGCGGAAGATGGCCAGGGGGCTTGCTAGCAGAGCACTGATGCCCCAGGCCAAGCCAATAATCAGGAAGCTGATTCTCTTGGAGATCTTGCTCTCCAGGTGGTAGACGATACAACGGTGCCGGTCCAGGGCAATTACTGTCAAGGTGATGGTGGACACTTGTACTGCCAGGCCCTGGGCATAGGGTACCAGGTGGCATAGGACAAGACCCATTTTCCACTCCCCCATTAAGGTGTAGGTAAGAGTGAATGGCAAGCACAGGGTGTTCACCAGAAGATCTGCCACAGCCAGATTGGCAATGAAAAAGTTGGTTACTGTGCGCATGCTCTTGAATTTGATCACCACATGAATCACCAAAGAGTTTCCAATTACCCCAAGCAAGATGATGGAGCAATAGGCTAAAATGAGGATAATTCGTACCTCAATCAGCATGGTGCTGTCTATAAGCTCTGGCTCAGGGTCAGGGGCCAGCTCACCTCTAGGAGTGGTTTGCCGTGGATGATACTTCTCCACCTTCATTTCTTCCACTGTCTGGTTCTCATCAGCTTTTGCACCTACTGGGCCCATTTTCAGCAACTAGAACAAGAACCTATAATTAAAAAAAGAAGAAGAAGAAGAAATATGGAACAAGGAAAACACAAGAGTGACACAAAGGAATGTCACAAATGGAATGGTTTCATTTTGATTAGGACTCAAAATATCTATCCCCCGATCCCTAAAATTGCACGTAGTTTAACATTTTAATAAAGCGGGCTCATTAATAAGTCTATTCACAAATATAAATGAATTAAACCAGGTCCCTAAAATGTATATTATGATGGCAAAATGTAATACCTGTAGTACGGATTAACTTCAGTGAGAATGCTACCCAATTGAGCCAATCTATTTTTAAGTGGGATGAATGTTAGAAACTTTACCAGTTAATCTTAGAACTTCTATAAACTCTTCAAATTAACTTTAAGGTAGATAAAAAATGAGCTGCAATATCTTGACTGCTTTCAGTTTATAAATACAGCAACAAATTGCACAAAAAAAGAGAAAAATATTAAAACCCTTTGCATGGTGTCTGGACCTTGGAAGTATAACCCTTTGCGTGGTGTTGGGACCTTGGAAGTATAACATATTTAAGATAAACTGAGCAGATTCCATTCCAGAGCCATTTCTTCTAGTGTTTGGGTTAGTGTTAAAAATAGGCAGCCTGTGTAAAATCGTTGCTTTTTTTTTCTTTTTTCTTTTTCTTTTTTTTTTTATGATCTGAAATCAACTTCCTACTGACATGCAGCAGAATCCCACACAGGATCTATATGAAAAATATGTCTGAATCTGAAGTATATTTCTCTCTGACCTCTAAATATAAAAGTTCTGACCCTTTTCTTCCCCAGTTGCACTCACCAAGACTTTTCCTTCTGCATGCCCTACCTCAGTCAATGCTATCCCCATGGATTATGCCATGTACAGTCAAAAAGTAGGTAACCACCCTAGGCTTTGTCAACTCCTTTAGCTCCCACACCTAAGAGAACCCTCGGCCTGACCTTACATACCTCTCTCGATGGTCCCCAACATTTCTACCATGTTGATTTTGTCCTTCTTGATTTCTTACCACAGTTACTCTACTGGTCTTCTGACTTATTTCACTTCCTCTTCTCTTGCTTTCATTCATTCATTCACTTAACAATAATAAATGAGCATCTGCAAAATGCCAGATGGCTCTGCCCTTGTGATGCTTACACTTATTCTAACATGCATTCAGCAAGCATTCACAAACCTATGTCAGGAATCAGGGTTTGTGCCGAAGAGAATGACAACAGGATAGTGCTTTCACTCGCAGGCTCTTACCTTTGACTAGAGAGAGCCTACTGGGACATCAAAATTGTCTTTCTGAAACTCAGATGGGGTCATATCACTTCACCCATATCTCCAGATGGCTTAAAACAATGTAGCCTACTGGTTTCAAATAGGAAATTCTCTTTTTCAAGCTTGTAAAAACATCCAGAGCCCAACATCATAGAAGTTCTGAATGCAGTCATAATGACAAAAGGCTGCCACCATTCATCAGAACCTCTTTTACATAAATTTTGTTTTTATTAATCATAATAGCATCTACCTACATTGGTAAGTGAGTCATATTTATTCAGCCCACAGAACAACGCCTGGTTGGGCCCCCAGCTCCATCCCTTACCCTTCCTCTTGGAGGGCTAACTCTCACAGACTATATTTCCAGGCCCCCAAGTCATCCGGAGGCTGCCTGAGTTTGGTCATAGGAGGCATTGGCAGGAACGTAGAAGCCAGAGAAAGGGAGAAGCCCCTGTATTCTTCTCCCTCCTTCTCTCCTCTGGACAATGACTCAGCAGCTGTTCTGTGGCTCTGGATCCCACAGGACTAGTCCATAGTGATTCTATTTCCAGTGGATGGCCCTGGTCTCTGGGCTTTGGTCACACCACCTACTTACTCCCTGTGTCCCCCTTTCTGGAGGTACTATCGACTCTCTGCTCTTGCTAATCCTTGAGTGGCCTCAGTGTCCCCTGTTTGGTTTCCATCACTTGTGTAGTCATGTCTCTGCATTTAATTTTCCTTCCCTTACATTCTCAAATAGGTTCTGTTTTGCATGATCTGCTGATAGATACCATGCATACATGCTTTCATCAATTTGTTCTCCCACTGATGGTTCTGCACATGTAGGTTGATACCACTGGCCTAGAGAAGATAATCCCAACTCCATTATATGACATACAAAACTTTTCTTGAACTCATCCCTGCCCATCCTCTGGCATCATCTCTCCTGACATGTCAATACATATGTTATCTCCTGTCACACTAAACTACTTCCTATTCCAGCAATGCATCAGCTTTTCTCATGCCTCTCTGCTTTCCCTGTTCTGAACTGGGAGCCTCTCAGTTATCCCAACAATCTGTGTTCACTTCTACTATTGCAAGAAGCACAAGCCACAGTGCAGTTATCTCCCCACCACAGCAATCCCTTTCAGGACAGAAACTGGATCTTTTCCATCCATTGTTTAATTCTTAGCACACTATCTAACACATTAATTGTACTTAATAATTTGGCAAAACAAATGTGAAGCTAAAGGAAAGCATAATTTTACTGAATACTCGAAGTCAGCAAAATACAAAGTAACAATTCCTTTCCTTAAGCTGATTGTCTTTACAGAAATCCTTGCACTGATAATGACATCCTTGTGCTTATTTTCTGGTTCTTAGGTAACTGCCTCTGCAAGAAAGCGGTTCCAAGGTCTCTCTTAAATCAATCTCTGATTAGAGCATTAAAAACTCCCAGTCAGTATATACCATAAGGAAAGCTCACACACACACACACACACACACACACACACACACACACACACACACTTAAAAGAGCCTTATTGCAGAGAGATTTCCATATACTCATATATTTGTTTTACTGATATAGTCTAGTTCTGTCTGCATAAATTTCTTTTTTTAAAAGACTTTATTTTATTCATGAGAGACACAGAGAGAGAGAGAGGCAGAGACACAGGCAGAGGGAGAAGCAGGCTCCATGCAGGGAGCCTGATGTGGGACTCGATCCTGTGTCTCCAGGATCACACCCTGGGCTGCAGGCGGCACTAAACCACTGTGCCACTGGGGCTGCCCATGTCTGCATAAATTTCAAATAGCTTGTTGCAAAGAGCCTAGACCCTCTTTTTTATTTGCCTCTATTCTCTAGAAATTAGAAAAAAAGTGAAATTAATCATCTAAATCTCGGAGTGTATATTTGATAGGCAATACCATTTTCCTAACCTAAAAGAGACTTTAAAGAACCCAATTAGTCAATCCTGACAACTCATTAGCAGGATTAACAAGACTCCATGAGGTCTGGGTTTGAGGTTTGCCACAAGCTAAACTGAGAGTAAGCCTGAGATAGAAGGATAGTAGTTTATATTAACTTATTCGGGTTTTTCTTTTCAGTTCTATTTTCTCTATTTCAGAGCCCCTTTATTTAAACTTCTCTGCAGGAATGGTTATTGATCCACAGCCAATTTGCATGTGGGCACTAATCACTGTTCTCAAGCACACTGCTGGCTTTCAGCCAGGTCAGAGCTCTCCCCGGAGAATGCATCATTTTATGATTTTATGATTGGGCTTCTGGAAAGGTGGAAGAGGAAAAGGGAGTGCATGGAGGAAACTGACTGATTAAAACCCCAAAAAGCACAAAAAATAAAAGATAAGTAACCCTTTCTTTGACACAAGGCAATAGGAAGCATCATCATCAGTCAAGTCAGTTAAGAACTGTGAATAGTATAGTTTTCTTGAACAAGGGAACCCTCAGGGTTCCTGTTACAGAAATATTTGTTTGTAGAGCAGGAAAAGGACTTCAAGTTTCCTTTTTCAGAGGTACAGAACTTCAAATTACCTGAGTGGGAAACCAGTTTCTGCTCTGTCTATTTACATTTGCGGGGCTTTTTGCAACAGGACTCTTATTGCCGCAGGTTGGCCTTAGTGAGACTTAACCCCCTGACAATCTCAAAAATCTTCCAGGAGTGTTTCCCAGGGGGAAAAAAAAAATCCCAGAAATCACACCACACACCTTACACTTAGTCCGAGGGAGAGGGGAGTGGACTCTTAGAATGCCACACGCAAGACATGACTGCTTCCTAAGCAGAAAGTTGAAAATATTCACCCAAGGGTCTGGTAACGGATCGCTTTTCCCTGTGTCTGAACTTCTGGCTCCCCCTTGCCCACAGCATCGTCCGTGGCATCTCACCCAGTTCAACCGCTGTGCCCCCCACTGCGCAACGTTTTCAAGCTTTTACTTTTGCCTCCTTCTCGTGCACCAGATGCTCCGACCCAGTGGGTGAGCCCTTCGGGTGCAAAACCAGCCAATGCTTAAAACAAATGTACAACAAACAAACAAACGGATGTGCTTATTCTTGAACAGCCCTGGAGAATCCAATAGGACCTTCTTTTGATTAAATTAAAAAATCAAATTAAAAAAAAAAGGGAGAGACAGACAGACAGACAGACAGAAACGGTAACAACCTGCTGCTCCGGAAAAGATGATGCCCTCTCTCTAAGGAGGCCAAGGAAAGAAGCAGCAGCCTCGGCAGGAAAGGAACATTCGAGCTAAAGTAGAAAATGGTGATGGTTTCCCCCCAACCCCCACCTTCACCCTAAATGAGAGGGAAAAAAAAAAAAGTCACTCATGGAAGACCTCGGCCATACCCTCTTGTCAGAACCAGAGCTCTTCGTCCCGGCGGGTCCTCGTTCCCAGGACGTGCCCGCGGTTGGGGCTCAGCCGGGCGGGGGCTGGTCCCCGGACGCCCGGAGCAGGTGCGGCAGGTGCGGCAGGTGCGGCAGGTGCGGGGCGACGGCGCGCACCCGCGGTCCGAGCCCGCGCCCCCTCGCGGACCCCGCCCGCGCCTGCAACGGCGGCCTCGGCGCCTTCCCGGGGACCGCGGGGACCGAGCTCCGGGCGTCTGCGCCCCCGGCCCCGGCCCCGGCCCAGCGCACGGCCCCGCGAGCCACGGCCCGCCGAGGGCTGCTCACCCGCCCGGGCACGGCCGCGGCGAAGGCGACGCCGAGGGGGCCCGAGGAAGCCCCGGACCTGCCGGCGGAGGGGTGTCCCCGCCTTCTGTGGGTCTCCTCCCGGGGCCGGGCGGGGGCCGCGGGCGCTGCGGGGCTGCGGGGCCGCGGGGCCGCGGGGCGGGCGCTGCTGCAGCCGAGGGGGGGGGGGGGGGCGGGGGGCGCCCGCGGACCCCGGCGAGGCCCCTGCGGGTCCCCTCAAACCCCGGCGGGCGCTTGGCGTGTCGCGCGCTCCAGCTCCCCGCGAAGCTCCGTAGGACGGGAACGCAACGGGCGACAGGCGGAACCTGTGCCTTTCTCGGGTCTGACTCCCCGGTCCCTCGCTCCGCTCCTCGGCTGTGACCCAAGCCGCCCGCGCCCCGTGAGCCCCCCCCCCCCACCCCGGAATGCCCGAGCCCGGCTGGCTCAGTGACGGGGGCGTCAGTCCACCACGCTGCCGGGGCGTTGCCAGAAACCCTATCTGGAGCCCCTCCTCGTAGAAGTTTGCGAGCAGCCTCTCTCTCCCTTGTTCATCTTTGGAGCGGGCAGCTGAGCCTGCCGGGCTGGGGGAGCCCAAGCCTGAAACTGGAAACCAAAGTCTCTCCTAAGGATCCTGTGCGGAGGTTTGCGCACATCGCGTTCCCTCCGTGCACCTGTCTTCGTTTCTGAAGTGAGGATGGCCACACTAGTTCTCTTGGAATTTCTCTGACATAAAAAGAAAGAAGGAGGAGGCGGAGGAGGAGGAGGAGGAGGAGGAGGAGGAGGAGGAGGAGGAAAGAGGGAAGAAGAAGGAAGAAGAAGGAGGAAAGGAGGAGGAGAGACGAGGGAAGAGGGAAGAAGGAGAAGGAAGAAGGAGGAGGAGGAGGTGGAGGAGGGACTAGGGAAGAGGGAAGAAGGAGAAGGAAGAAGAAGGAGGAGGAGGAGGGACTAGGGAAGAGGGAAGAAGGAGAAGGAAGAAGAAGGAGGAGGAGGAGGGACTAGGGAAGAGGGAAGAAAGAGAAGGAAAAAGAAGGAGGAGGAGGAGGGACTAGGGAAGAGGGAAGAAGGAGACGGAAGAAGAAGGAGGAGGGAAGAGGGAAGAAGAAAGAGAAGGAGAAGGAGAAGGAAGAAGAAGAGGAGGAAGAAGGAGGAGGAGGGAAGAAGGAAGAAGAAGGAGAAGGAAGAAGAGGAGGAAGAAGGAGGAGGAGGAGGAGAAGGAGGAGGAGGTGTTAAACAACTCAAAATAACATTCCCTTCAAAAATATTCGTATGGCAACCCCTGCAGAATATTGGCTTTTCAGTCTTACCTGGGCTCGCCCACACTCTGATGATATCGCACATGTAAGCATCTTCACACAGCCTAACCTCACGTTGATCTTCTGGTTAACGTACAATTATGCCTACAGGAGCGTAGAAATTATTTATAAGACAAAGCAGTCTGGGCTTTTCAATTACCAAGAAATGAAAGTGAGCAGAACTGGAACTGCCCAGGATGTTCTACACAGTCCTGCTTAAAATATTTTCGTAGATATCACTTACCTTGGGCAAATATTGCTTGCTCACATTCCATGCTCACGCGTGTAATCTTATGCAACAAGTTCAAGGCTTCCTAAGACGTTTGCACCTGGGAAGAGTGAACTCTGAGCCAAGGAGCTGCAAGTTTAGAAGCGCAGGAATGGCTTGAAATAACGAGCACAAAAACACGGGAGCACAGATGAGCATGCAGATTAATAGCTTTGGAGGGCTCGGCTGACTTCACTGACATTGATTCTACCGACGTTTTTGCGCCCGTTACAACTGGCTTTCCAAGGCAGCCTAGCAGTCGTGCACAGATATTTATCTTATTCCCATACAGACATGTGCGCGTCTTAGAAAGCACAGACATCTCGCCAGCAACTCCGGGACTAAATGACCTCTTTGACCCTGTTCCAATAAAGTACGGAACTGAATGAAAGACTGATCTGATCTGTTGAAATTAAAGTTACGTTCTCATGCGTCATATTATCTAGGATAGTTTTGGCAGTTGACTCGTGACCTTTTTGTGCACTGAGGTCCAACTGAGGCCTTTTGATTGCACGTGCTGTGTGCTACGGTAACACCGCACCACTCCGATGAATGCTAATAAGCCCTTATCAAGATGCTGATGGAAGTTTGTGGAAGCAGTGGTGAAATCTGGATGAATCCAGAATGAGACAGGACAGGATTATTGCTCCCTGATTTCCCTCGTGTCCGTCAAATCATTTAGCTCCCCAGGCAATTCCACAACTAAGAAGAATATAAGCTGACTCTTCCTCAAAGAAGGAGCAGACTCAAACTCAGATGCCTACCTGGCTGGGGCCAATGACATAAATGCATACGCCAGCTAATCTGTTAGGGAGTGGGGGCGTTACAACACCCCTGAAATCACCAAAGTGCATGCCTTTTCTGAAGAAGGAGGCTGCTGATTCCGTTGAGCTGCCCTGCAAAAATCTAAATTTTGGGTTGTCAGATCTGACATTGTAAGAGAACAAAAATCCATATTCTTAAAAATCTTCCAAATTTTAAATGAAGGAAATTAATTCTTAAAAAGTCAAGCCCCCCCCCCCCAGTTGGGCCACATCTGTGCAGGCCAAAAAAAAAAAAAAAAATATCAGGATGGATAGAGAGATGGATCCATGCAGGCTGACCTGTGGGCCTCAATAGCGTAGCCTCTGAAATTAGTATATAATGTTTGACCGGCCTCCTCAAGCACATAAAACATGCCGCGACCACCATTTCCCCTACCCCACAGACTATTCCTCAGGGCACATAAATATAAAAGGAATAAACCAAACATTAATTGCCAAATAAGTACCTTTTCTTTCCACTTTGGGTCAAGTAGGTATTCTCAAGGAGATTCCGAAGTAAAAGACATGGTGAATAACTGAACAATCAGTATTTTCTACAGTTACGATGAAGAAATTTCAGACAAGTTCTTTGTTTAAAAAGACGACGTTAGATAACATCAGTATAGAAGACCATTTATGATGCATTTTTTTTAGATACATTGCATCATGATATGGATTTCTTTCAGTCTAAATTCATTTTGAAAGCAAGGAAGCTTCCCTCACATTGTAAATAATTTCATTGTTTGACTTATAACCATTATAAAAAGAGAAAGCAGAAAAAAAAGGCCAGAAAGGAAATACACGTGATCTAAAACATTGCTCTCCAAGAGTACTTTCTGCAATAATGGTAATGTTCTATATCTTCACTGTCCAATAATAATGGTAATGTTCTAGATCTTCACTGTCCAATAAAGTCCAATAAAGTAGCCATCTAGATGCACATGGCTTCTGGACACTTGAAATGTGGCTAGTGAAACTGAGAGACTGAATTTTGAATTTAACTTTTTTTTTTTTTAAAGCACCAAAAAGAAACCGTATGTTTTGATTCCTAGTGGAAAGTCCTCCTGGGGTCATTCCTTTTTTTTTTTTTAATAAATTTATTTTTTATTGGTATTCAATTTACCAACATATAGAATAACACCAAGTGCTCATCCCATCGACTGCTCCCCTCAGTGCCCATCACCCAGTCACCCCCACCCCCCGCCCACTCCCCCTTCCACCACCCCTAGTTCGTTTCCCAGAGTTAGGAATCTTCATGTTCTGTCTCCCTTTCCGATATTTCCCACTCATTTTTTCTCCTTTCCCCTTTATTCCCTTTCACTATTTTTTATATTCCCTGGGGTCATTCCTGCTAGAAAGCTAGTTTTTTTCTCACTTTAATGTCAAGGTTTCCTGACTTTTTTTTGTTTATTTAAAGATTTTTATTTATTTATTTTAGAGAGAAAGGGAAAGAGAGAGAGAGAGTAGGGACAGGAGGAGGGCCAGAGGGAAAAGGAGAGAGAGAATCTCAAGCAGACTCTCTGTTGAGTGCGGAGCCCAACGTGGGGCTTGATTTCAAGATCCTGAGGTCCTGACCTGAGCTGAAACCAAGAGTTGGATCCTCAACTGACTGAGCCACCCAGGCGCCCCCCGCCCCCCTGAAAGACCATTAAATAACTCTCAAGTCATACCAAACTGAATTAAATCCTGAACAGATCAAAACAGTATAGTGCAGCTGGAATGTGGAAGCTAATTCCAGAAGGAGAAAGAAGTAAGGTCCATAAATCAGGACAGCAGCCTCGGAAGAGAAGATTATAGCATCAAAAGACAGAGAGCAACAAACCCAAACAAGGAATTCTCTTAAACTCCGGTAATGTCAGAAAAGCTCAAAGACACTAATAAAATAACTCAGACTAAGCAAACAAGCTTAATAAGCCTAATAACGAGTTCCTACTTAGGAAATATTAATAATCAAATTAGCTTAACTGTTACAGTGTTTAGTATATTTGAAACTAATTCCATCTGGCTTTATTTAAGTGCTCAGTTAATTCAGTTATTCATTTTTTCTCAGGTTTATTAATTGCTTCTTAAAGGAATGCTTTTTAAAGGTTCAATAATACCCCCTTGTACTCAAAATTATAGAACTTAGATATCCTAATGGTCATTTGGTTATAATACTGAATTTCAATTGGTTGTAGATAGATTTCTGATTGGCTGTGTGTCTACCTCTCAGTTCAGGCAGGAAAAGGCACAGTGGGAGTTATGTTAATATCTGAACAGATATGATAGAAGTTGCATCAAGTAGACATAGAAAAGAGAGACCAGTTTATATGAATGGAGCTAGAAGTGTTTGAATTTTTTAAATAAGTCTTTAAAATCACTCAGTTTTTAAAAACTCACCAGGCTAATCACACTCATGATGAAAAGGTAATACTTCCTTCGACATCCTTATAGACTTGGCTCATTTGTAACAAGTGGACCAGTAAATGTGTGAATAGGCAAAAAATGGTCAGCAAATAGTCCATTTCATGAAGCTGATAGGCTAGATTTTCTTTAAAATTCTGTAGACAGCAGTATGGTATGAAGGCAGGTGTCTCACTCAAGAAAAGCAACTAGTCGTTCAAAGTGAAGTGTGCGCTAAATCCTAAATTGAGCGTAAATATCATTTTCTCTGATTTTTATTTCTATGGATTTTGAGTTTTTTTATTTTTGTTTTGAAGTTTTAATTGCAGATTTGAGTGACTTAGCAGGATTGTAAGCACTATATGCAACATTTTCCTGAGATTTTTATCTCCCAGTGATCATCCAAATGGATATTGATGCAGGTAAGGAACCAAATCTAAAAGGACATTTAAATGCAAATGATTCACAGTTCAAATTTTAACATAGAACAAAGGAAGGGACATTTTTATGTGGAATTCAGAATTTAATCAATGCAAATTTTCATTTGATTATCTGAAACATGCACAGAAGGTCCATGGCGAAAGAGGAAACATGCACCCTTTTAGAAATTGCAATTTTATTTAATAAGTGTTTATTCTTGTAGCATATAGAGACATAATTTGATATATATTTTTTGAATTATACACTCAAAACAAATTTAATTTTTAATTTTTCTCAAAAAGAATGCAAGCAAAATCAAAGCTCTCATGAAATTACTATTGGTATCTCTTGAGAGATGAGAAGTCAAAGATTTATATATAATCTTTAAATATCATTTTGGAGATGGTAGAAATGGCTTATTAAAGTAAAAACTTTAAGACATTAATTGAATAATGCTAGTAGGATTTAATTCAGACCTACAGTTCTTTGTTATAAAAAAGAGTTATATGGGGCACCTGGGTGGCTCAGTCAGTTAAGCTCAGGTCATGATTCCTGAGTCTCAGGATCAAACCCGGAATGGGATTCCCTGTTCAGCGGGGAGCCTACTTCTCCCTTGCCTTCTACCCCTCCCCCCATTCCTGCTCACTGTCTCTCACTCTCTCTCTCTCTCAAATCAATAAAATCTTAAAAAAAAAGAATTGCATGAAATCCATATGAATGTTTTACTACTCACAACTCCTATCAACAAATCTTTATTGTCTAATTTGTTACAGGTGCCATGCCAGACAGTGTCCATATAACCATGAATTACACACAGACCTGCCACTGACTAGCTCTAACCCATTAAAGTTATATAGACTTTAAAATAAAGAAGTACCATAAATGGATTAAGATTCTCTAATAGACTCTGACGTAGTAGCTTTGGGGCCACATGGAAAGAATGGTCAATTTTTTGTCTGTTTTTTGTGAGTGGTGTGTGTTGGGAGAATCAGGGAAATGTTATGTTGGGGAGGTAACACAGGTCAGTGTAAATCTAGCTAGAAAACATTTTTTTGGCTTTACCCAGCACCGGGATACCATTTTCTTCTCCATTACATCAACTGGGATGTGTGATCCTGTGACAATGAGAATCCTCTGGGGAAGAACGATCATTTATATACGTCAAAGTAAAGTATTCCAAGTCAAAAACATTATTTGCAAACAAAATATATAGTGAGTACATATGAAATATTTAATTGATTACTATGGGCACCGGCGCAGTAGTGAAGCTGGTTTAAAGTAGGATGCCCAAGGTAGAGACCTATAGCTAGGCAGTTTAAGAAAGAGTCTTGCATAGAATCACGACCTTACATATAAAACTGTTTGATAGCATGTTGTGCAAAAAATCCATAACTTAGGAACTTATGCATTGCACCAGATAGAATGTCTTCTGGACAATAATCAAACTTAATTTTCTATAGGCTTGCATCAAACTTACAGAGACTGGGCTCTAATCAGTGATAAATAATAAGCCAAATTAAGTAAGTTACTGTCCCTTGGCAAGTCACCTGATCTTTAGGCTCATGAGGCAATGCTCCAATCTGATACTGAAAAAGCATATGATCACCCCACTCTGGTTTTTTCCATTGCTGCCTGACAAGGCACCCCAAAACCTAGGGGCATAAAACGGTTATTTCATGCTGCTCATTGTGGGTCAGAAATTTGGGAAATGCTCCAATTGGGTGATTCATCTCTGATCCATGTGGCCTTAACTGGACAGGTGGGGCTGTAGGATTCTCTTCCAAGATGGTACCTTCACTCACATGTCTGGATCTGGGCTGGCTTTGCTATGGTACCTGGAGGTTGCATATGTATCTCTCTTCACACGTGGCAATCTCGGAGTAGTCAGACTTATTACTTGGCTTTTGGCTTCCCCTAGAGACAACTCTCTAAAAGAAAGTACTCTAAGAGACCTAGGCAGAAATTGCAAGGCTTCTTATGATCAAATCTCTGAAGACCCAAAACATTTCTTTGGCTACATTGTTTTGGTGAAGCAAGCCTCTCAGGTCAGATTTTAAAATGAGAGAAGGATATACTCCACCTCTGCAGAGGGGGAGGGTATGTGTGCACAGGGAGGAAAGGAATTGAGAGCGACATGAGAGAAATGTCATCACACAGCCCTTCGCCTTATATGTATTTTGGATGTATTTGGTGTGTGTGTGTGTGTGTGTGTGTGTGTGTGTGTGTGTGTGTAATACATCCATTAAAGAGGGACTATCTGGGAAAAGAACAGCAGCCTCAGAAATTCCACAGTGAATATTTCCCCTTTGACTTGTAATTCATAAAATTATCAGGGCCAGAGATTGCAAAAGCTAAGATCTTCGCTGCCAGGGGAAGCCCTGGGGCAAGAATACACTATGAAAATAGAAGGGGGGCTTCCAACATCTGCACTTAGGTGAACACAGTGATTGGGAGGCAAATACATAACTTTAGGTAGATTTCCCCCATGATGATGTACTTAAGGTGAATAGTACTTAAATTTGTTCTTAGAAACCCCAGGCAATCTGACAGCATAAATCCCCTGATAGCCAATTCCAATATTTAACTAGTTCATTCTTGACCCTGCTTTCACCAGCCCAGGAGGAGCTGTAGAGATCGCTGCTCTGTGCATGGCTTTATTGCACGGAGGTTGGTCTCGGAAGATATGGGGCACTTTATTGAATCTGGTTCGCTCACTGTGTGACTTGGAAATGTCATTTAATCTTTCGGAGACTCAGTTTCACCGACTATAAAATAAGAGGCACATTCTTAATACTCTTAGAATAAGAGCACATTCTTAGCTCTCAAAATTACATAGGTCGGCTTTGGCAACCGTCAAAATATTCCTTGTATCTCATTACTTGGGATATAGTAGCTTGTCCTTAACTTACTATCCAAGTTCTGTTTTCTTATGGTCCCCAAGAATAGAACCATATTCAATGATCTCATGTATTTTGAACAGCATAATAATATTTTTAGATTATTCTTGAAAACCCTTTAAGAAAAATGTGGGGTGGAGGGGACACCTGGGTGGCCCAGTGGTTTGAGCGCTGTCTTCAGCCCAGGGCATGATCCTGGAGTCCCAGGATCAAGTCCCACATCGGGCTCCCCATATGGAGCCTGCTTCTCTCTCTGCCTATGTCTCTGCCTCTTTCTGTCTCTCATGAATAAATAAAATCTTTAAAAAAAAAGAGAGAGAGAAGAAAAGAAAAGAAAGGAAAGAAAAGAGAGAAAAGAAAAGAGAAAGAAAAGAAAAGAAAAGAAAAGAAAAGAAAGAAAAGAAAAGCAAAGAAAAGAAAAGAAAGAAAAGAAAAATAGGGGAGAAAGTATGTAGTAAAATTGCTAAAGGGATCTGACAGTGAAAGTCAATGAAATTCCTTAGCTTTTCCCCAACCAAAAATAAACAAATAAATAAGTAAAATATCAGGGGCACCTGGGGGACTCAGTAAGTTGAGCATCTGATTTTGGCTCAGGTGATGATCTCAGGATTCTGGGATCGAGCCCCACATCTGGCTTTCTGCTAGGCATGGAGTCTGCTTTTCCCTCTGCCTCTGTACCTTCTCCAGCTTGTGCTCTCTCTATGTCTCTAATTAATTAATTAATTAAATCTTGTAAAAAATCACATATGTGGGCAGCCTGGGTAACTCAGTGCTTTAGTGCCACCTTCAGCCCAGGGCCTGATCCTGGAGACCTGGGATCGAGTCCTACATCGGGCTCCCTGCATGGAGCCTGCTTCTCCCTCTGCCTGTGTCTCTGTCCCCCCCCCCTCTCTGTGTCTCTCATGAATAAATAAATAAGATCTTTTTAAAAAATCACATATGTACTTTATATCAAAGGATATTACGTTATTTTAAAATAAATTTTGTTATAAAAAATTAATGATAACATTTAATAATTTGGTGCTTGACTTGACCTCTCTGTAAGAAGAGTTATTGATACATGAGTTCATACTATGTAATGTTTTCATTAGGTATATGCTACGAAACATATAGGAGAAGTGAAAATTTTCAGATGACTCTAAGTCCATTGTTCCCATACTACACCAAGGCAACCCTGGCTACCACAACAAATTCACATAGGAGCTCGCGTAATATTTTAAATTTTAGAAGAAATCACAACCATATGTAATATGTCTTGGCTACTGATACTTGACATCTATTAGATGCCTCACAAAGTGTAGCTTGAATTTAGTTCACAATTTCAACATTAAATTATACTACATACTTTCCAGTGACATCATGTTTTGGGGAAGCTGGGTTTTTAGTGGCTGCCGTGATAAGAAACAACCACCGTGGGAAAAGTCAGTGAATAAAGGAAATGAAAGTGGCAGTTTCCAAATTGATTTCAAAATGTGCAAGGTTGTGCAGGGCCCAATAAATACACATGTGCCCCATTAGTAAACAGCACTGGATTTAGTTAAGAATGAAAACATACTAATTCTTTCAATTTATGTGCATTTGTTTTTTTCAAATGGCTATTAAACATTGAGGACCTAAATGCTTATAAAGTTATTTGTACCTAACTCCTTGATAGATGGCACTGCTTGTTAGGTTTGCTTTGGTCTAGAAGTATCTGCCCTCGGGCCATGTCTATCTGGGAGTAACATTTTGTTCACGTAGGAACAGTTCTTTTCATTCAGTTAATTGTGTTAGTTTTTTAATATTTAACTTGAAAGATTTGATTTGAAAGATATTGTTCAGTGAAAGATACTACTGGGAAACTATTTGCTCACTTTTAGGAAGAGAATTTATTTTTATTTTATTTTATTTTATTTTTTTATTGGAGTTCAATTTGCCAACATATAGCATAACACCCAGTGCTCATCGCATCAAGTGCCCCCCTCAGTGCCCGTCACCCAGTCACCCCCACCCCCTGCCCACCTCCCTTTCCACCACCCCTAATTCATTTCCCAGAGTAAGGAGTCTCTCATGTTCTGTCTCCCTCTCTGATATCGCCACTCAATTTTTCTCCTAGAAAGAGAATTTAAAATACATGCAAGTGCCTGTACTTTGCATTGTTCTGCTTCATCCCACCCTCGCATGGGAAACAGAGAGCTTCTCCTAAACAGGAAGGTAGGAAGAAGGGCAGAAAGGGGCATATAGGCTAAAAGAAAAGAAAGTAGTGGGGGGGGGCACTCAATAGCATAAATCAGAAGTATGTATGTATTTTATTTTATTTTATTTTATTATAGTCACAACATTTAACATCTGTTATAGATTTTTTTCTCCTAGATTTTTAAATGTGCAATAGATGGTTGTTGAATACAGATACAATGTTGTACAGTAGAGTTAGAGAGTTTGTTCATCTAGATTGACTGAAACTTCGTTGATTACTAAATCATACATAGTATTTAAAGTCTCGTATGTGACTTTAGGTTTATCCAGAAATATGATATCTATACATAATATAATATTAATTCAAGTGTTACAGACTACTAAAATCAAAACTAGGAAAACTAATAACATGGAAAATGTTGGTGCAATAGAATATTCATTTTTTTAAGATTTTATTTATTTATTCATGAAAGACACAGAGAAAGAGAGAGAGAGGCAAAGACATAGGCAGAGGGAGAAGCAGGCTCCATGCAGGGAGCCCAATGTGGGACTTGATCCCAAGACCCCGGGATCAGGCCCTGGGCTGAAGACAGGCGCTAAACCGCTGAGCCACCCAGGCATCCTTAGAATATTCATTTTTAAATACAAAAGAGCTATATGTTTAATATAATCACATTTTAAAATATGATTGTGAAAAGCGAGTGGAAGGAAAATAAACCCCAAAGCTCACTAATGCATGCAAACTGGTTTTGTTCCTTCATCTTTCTTCTCAAATTTTCTTAAATTAAAATTTTGACTAATGAAAAAAATATGCATCATATAAAAGTATACTGAATTCACTATTCAGATACTCATGAAATCCTTTAAAATGAATAGGAGATTTACTGTCCTATCCACATAGTTTTTTCCTTGAATTCCACAGCCCAGGGTAGCTCTTCCAAACTGGGAGTCCGTGTTAGACTCACACACGGCACTTTATAAATACACAGATGACAGGGTCTGCTTCAGTGGCACTGGATGGGGCTCCAGTGCTCATATGTGATTCTTGCATGTCCCCATTCTCAGCAGCATCTACACCCCTTTCCTATGCCCGTACTAGTGTGCTTTCTGGTTACCTTTGTCTCTTCCCTAATTCAAACTCTACTCCAAATTCAAATCTAGACACAAGTAAAATCACAGGCTCAAAGGACATAGACCACTTTCTCTCAGAATCCTGTTCATTTTCAGTCACTCTGGCCAGTCCGAATGCCCCTGAATTCAATCTATAAACTCACTCAATTTCATGCTCCTTGAGGCCATGTTGATGCCACTCCTGTTCAAGATTGTTATATTAGCATACACCCATTCTCTTCATTGTCTTCTTTCCTCCTTCCATGACCCCCTTAAAAGTCTAAAAGGTAAAGTATGTGAATTTTCTTTTTGGTGCTTTTTTTCTTTTCTTTCCTTCCATCATCACCTCTTCTCAGGACAGCCTTAGAGATAAATCCTGTTGAGTTGCCAGCTATGGGAAGAATCTTACCAGGAAAGTGAAGGAGAGAGAAAGGTGCTCTAACTGTGGAATGATAAGCACCAGCCAATACATAAAAGGGATGTGCTTCTGGTTTTGTTTCTATCTAGGGATTTTAGCACCAGAGCCTCCTAAACTTCAGAAAACCACATTGTCATGCATGGGTGATACGTTCAGGATTTTTTGTTGACTCTTAGAAATAATTACTGAGATGTTCAGTTTAAGCCTTTAACATCTAGACCGCACTTGAATGAGAATTCCATTTCCTGAGATTTAGTCTACATTTTTTTTTATCATCACTGACTTATTCCCTCAATACTATTAAGTAAGAGCAACTATTATAGAGTACTGGATTCTTCTAGTCATTCTGTCCTCTGGCATTTTAAAAAATTTTCTTCTCTTTTGTGGCAGTATAAAAAACAGCTCTAATAAGGGTTTTGACTGATTCATTCATCTTGCTCTTGGTTTGCTAGCACATCAAATCTGATAAAGAAATTGTTTTGTTTGGAGATGCCAATTACTTAATTAAGTTTACCTGTTGCCAGGAAAGCATACAGAAAATGTAAATATTGCCTTCTGTTGAGTGGATTAGATATTGTAACCTCAGTATAATACTAAAATTACATCCAGATAAGCATAACAGAGAAAATATAAATGTGGAATACGGTTACAGAAACTAGGGCCATGTTTGTCAAACCATGGTGCTAGGCTTCCTTTCATCAAAGTCATTTGAGGTCCCTCACAGCAACGCAGGCTTCAAGACCCCACCCCCACCCCCCAGGTCCTGCAGCCAAGGAATCTCTTGGGAGTGAGGAATGCAATTGGTAGTTAGCAAGCCTCCCCAGGTCATGTGAGTGTGTATCTAGTTTTGACCATTACTATTCTAGGGCAGCGTCCTGCTAATATGCCAATAAATAGAGGAACAAATAAATGAATAGGTGATAGCAGCAGAGAGGGAGAGAATAGCTGAATTATTCAGACATTTTCTGTTCTTCAGAAATTGCTGAGCAACTCTTCACTTCCCATCGCTCCTACAGGCTTAATGTTACTGTACACCCTGTTTCCATAAATAAAATCATTTGTAGGTATAAATTATCCAGTGTAAATTCTTGGGGATACATCTCTTTGCTTAATTAATTTTTTAGTTAGAAGTCAGTAAGTAGAAGTTATTTCCTAAAGGAAATCGTCCCTTGCCAAGCCTAGCAGGTCAAATATCTCTGTCAGAGAGCAATTAGCTCCCCCCTCCCCCATGTCTCTCTTCAGCACTTATAATACTTTCGTTTCACATTTTATATGATTATTTTACTACCTGATGAACACCTCTCTCCCCAACTGGAGACCCTGAGGGAAACAAAATCAAACAATAATCACTTTTTAATGCTCTTTGTGTACAAACAAGAGAATTAAATTGGAAAAAAAATACCAATTTGCTTCATTTCCCCCTTGATAAGAGGGTTGGATATTGAAACATCTGCTTGTTTATTTGATCAATGTAGATATAACCTTGATTCTTCTTCTCTTCTTCTTCTTCTTCTTCTTCTTCTTCTTCTTCTTCTTCTTCTTCTTCTTCTTCTTCTTCTTACCTTGGTTCTTAAAGTTCTGAATGAACACTCAGGTAAATTCCAGGTAAATTGCTGTTGATATTTAGTAATCCTGATTTAGATAATTTAAATTAATTTCTGGGTTAATTATGCATGGAATGTTTAGTTACATTTTCCCAACTCCTAAACTGTATTTACTCTTTTGTTCAGATAGCGCAAGTTTCAGTTGTTTAGTTTAAAAATTACAGAAGTGTATCTAAGTAAGGAAGAGGAGCATATGACAATCATCCTCATCTGATTTAGCTTGATCTGTCCCGTCCTCACCAACAAGAAACAGGAGCAGGGTAAAGCCAAAAATAACAGGAGAATGGCAATGAAATTGTTGCCTATTTGTGTTCTTGAGTATCCTCTCACTTATTTCATCTATTTTATGATTTAAAAATTCATCTTCAATATCTTGCCTTTCTTAAACCTTCAAAACTCTGAAGAGCCATGTTATTGACCCTTTCACTTAAAGGAAATAATACTTGACAATGGGCATCTAAGCCACCCTCCAGGAGTGGCATCGTTCTATAAACATCTATGTGTGTTTCCTCTTAGGAGCACTAAAAAGCTGGCTTTTTCTATAACTTAAAATATGGATCTTTAAGGTGTTGATTTGAATGCAAATGTTACCTGTGAAATTCTTGTATTGTCATTGCATCATTTTCAAAAAAAAAAAAAAACATTTAGAGTCAGTTTCTGTATAGACTTCAACAGCATCTTTTCCTCTGGGGATTTAAAACCTTAGTCCTGATGTGTATTCAGAGAAAACAGAGAAAGGAAAAAGTATTTGTTCAAATATACAATTGAAAGACAAGATTCTGGGGAGCTCTGCTCTACAGAAAACTCAGTATAATTTAAGAGCAAGAAAGACTTAAGTAAATAGATAATAACTTCATGCTCTCAAAAGGATTCTTTGCTTAACAAAATATGTACTAAAGAATTAGTGAAAGTCAACCATATTATTTGATTTATAAAAAATTGAATTAACAGGAAAAATGCATATGTTAAGGATAAGGGCAACAGCAAGATGGTGTGTGTGGTAGTTTATGAACAGCTAACGTGTTGGGGCTGAACACATATTTTTAATTCATTCTGTATTTTATTGGGCAACAACTTTGTGGCGTGAATTTACTGTGTGCATGTGATGGCTATCTAATCTTTAACAATGCTGCTGTAAACAGAGATTAATGAGATTGGGCCCAGGCCATGCAAAAGCCTACAATCTGGTACACAATAGACACATTATTAAAGTTAATTATATCACAAGGTGGTAAATCCTATGACAGATATGTGATTCATAGAGGAGATGAAATTTTATTTGTACCCTGTGGATGAATAATTTACTATTTGATGGAGGCTGGGATGGAGGATGGAAATTCTAAGCAGTTGAAACATGGAGATATGAAAGGATCTGACAGGAGGAACCAGCTGCGTGGTTTAGGATGCTTTCTGCAGGAGTGGCTGTGAAATTATACTGGGGGATACATAGTAGCTAGATACGGTTTAAAACACACAAAAAGTGATGTGGGTTTTTTTGTTGTGGTTTTTGTTTTTGTTTTTTGAGTTTTGGTAAGAATATTCTGGTAGAGATGAGAGTGTTTTTTGGGAGGGTGGAATATGCCTTAGAGCAGTGGTTTACAATCAAGACAGACTGTAATAAAAGAATTACGTGGAGAGATTCAAAATACTCTGATTCCCACCCCAAACTTAAAGAATCACATAGGACTAGGTCCTATACTCTTTAAAAGACCCCTTATTAGTTACATATTGCTACCTAACAAATTATCGCAAGCTTTTAAGCTACAACAGTTAGTTACTATCCCAGAGTTTCTGTGAGTCACGAACTGAAGGGGGGTTTAGCCAGGTTTTCTACTTTTGGGTCTCTCAGAGGTTGCAATCAAGATATTGGCCAACGCTGGGGTCTCCTCTGAGGCTGTCTTGGTGAAGGATCTGCTTCTAAGCTCAGATGGCTGTTAGCAGGATTCGGTTCCTTGTGGGTTATTGGACTGAGAGCTCAGCTTCTTGCTAGCTGTTGCTAGCTCCTCTCTTTCTCTCCCTATATGGGCCTCTCTACATGGAGGCTTACTTCATTAAAGCCAGCAAGGGACAGAGTCTACCAGCAAGAGGGAAGTTACAACTTTATGTAACAGAATCATGAAGAAGGAAACATCCCATCACTTTTGCCTTCTTTTAGTGGTAAGAAATAATCCACGTGGTACCCGTGGTACTCACACCCAAGAGTAGGATTACAGAAGGGTTTGAATACCAGGATTCAGGGAAAATTGGGGAACACCGTAGAGTCTGTCTATGATGCATTCCATGTGATTCTGATAATCATTCAAGTTTGAAAACACTGACTTAGAGACTTTGGGGAATACACACAAAAAATGGCAAGGATGAAATTTAGAGGACAGACCTCAAAAACTATGGAATAGTAGTATCTATTAAAGCAGCTGATTATTTGTAGGGACTTGGACATTGTTAGGGATGGGATAGCTTGATTATCAAGCCTTGATCTTGGTGATTGAGTGTTTAAGTGATGGCTCTAACCAAATTAAGAAGTCACAAAAAAGAAACCTATTTTGAAAGAATGACAATGGAATTCATTTTAGATCTGTTGAATTTGGTGTGCCTATGGGGTATGTTATGAAATGTATTTACAACTGTGAAATATGGCAAAAAAAATGAGGAACATGTGTTTTCAATGATATATAGTGGTATTGTTTACCAGGGCCTCCAAAGGTTTATTTTATTATCTTGGAAAATATTCTTTGTTCAACTCACTATTTACATCTGATGAAAGTTCTCAGACTTAGTGAGGTTACACATTAACTTCTATATTTTTGACCAATAGAGCCACAAATGACTTCTTTCTGGTAGACGAGATAACCCAAAGTTTGTAACTTATTTTGTTGTAGTACAATAAGCATTTTTATAACTAAATTAGCAAACATATTAATATTTCTTTATCAAATTGACTGTAAATAAGTAGATCCTCAAATACTTTTTGAATCAAACCTATCATCCCACTGTTTCTGTCATCCTTTAATAAGTTGAATAAAATATTAAATAATATGTGTTGTTTATGCTTGAGAGTCATATTTTTTTTAATTTTAGTTTAACTTTTTGAAATTTACACTTTAGTGATTGTGGAGGTACCACAAGATGCCCAACTGAATTCACTTAATGGAGCCAATTACACTATACTAACCAGCCAAGAGGTCTCTCTCTCTCTCTCTCTCTCTCTCTGTCCCCCTCCTTTTCTCTCCTGAATTTATTTTAATTTGCAATTAATCAGATTTTGAAGTTCCTCTGATTAAAGGAACTTCATTGTAACTGGTTTGTAGAGACTAATAAGACTAATATAAATCTCATATTTCCCCATGTTTGTACAAAATAAAGAAGCTGAACTACTCATATTTCCATGTGTTAGACTTTTAAGGAAAACTTTCCTTTTCATTAAGTTTTGTTTCCTTTATAAGAATCCAAGTTCATGTAATCAAGGTAAATCCTGATATAAATTACATTACTTACTTTAAAAAATCACATTACCTAAATAAGTTTGATTTAAAAGCAGAGTTATATGGCTTTTTCCTGATGTGATTAACAGATCTGTGTTTATTTTGATACCAATTGATACTAGCTCACCTAAACTGCCTAGATTTCTTATAGAGTTTTAGAGCTCAAATAACAAAATATTTATAATTATGGGTAATGTAAAATTGTATGACTCT
The DNA here is from genome assembly GCF_905146905.1 of Nyctereutes procyonoides. Taxonomy (NCBI): domain Eukaryota; kingdom Metazoa; phylum Chordata; class Mammalia; order Carnivora; family Canidae; genus Nyctereutes; species Nyctereutes procyonoides. The sequence goes on from NW_026575122.1 coordinate 11,426,829, forward strand.
AAACTGGATCACAGGGCTGACAAATTGCTTTACATCAGCAATAATCATGTTTGTAAGGTGTCAGGTTAAAACATGATATCCAAGATCCTTAGTTAACTTCACAACCTTGGACTAATATTAAACCTAGTTAATAAATAATCTTTGGATCCCTGGATAACTTTTTAAGTAAGAAACAACACTGATACCTTGATCATAAGGCATAGCTTTTAATATACATCACTTTTATTCTTATTTTAGTATATTATAGAATGGCTATCACTTTGGATATTGTTAATAAATGTATACTGTTACTTTTGTCACTTTTCAGACGTATAAAGTGATGTTGGGACTCGCAGGTGAATTTTGCTTGTCTGCTGAATCACCTGTATGTGATTAAAAAAAAAAAGTCATTGATTATGTACTTCCGAGCTAAATAGAAGTTAGCTAATTTGGCTAAATGTTGTAATTCTTAGGTGATTTGAGCCTATGACAGAAGCAAATGTGTTTATGAAATAGAATAGTGTATGGAATATGAGGTTTTCTCTTGTTTTAAAAGGAAGATAAAAGTTTACTCTAAAATACAGTGCAAGATTTTCCTAAACTATGAAAGAACATAGTGAAGGGCAAAAGTTGATTTTATACAGCAAGCTGAAGAAGATTTGAGAGAAGTGAAATTTATTTGCTTTGGTTTATATTACCTGAGATATAGAAGAATTATGTTAAACTCTTGGCAAAGTTCACTCAGACTGATGGGCTTATTCAGATGGTATTTTTTTAAGAAGCTTCTAATCTTTTTATTCCCAGATATTGCATGAATGCATCTAGAACATGTTTTTCTTTCCAGTAGGATAACTTTGTTTAGAGTATTTTTTCTGTCCATAACACGGTATAGTAAATTGTTTATTTTACCTTCTATGCAATCTGCCTGGATGATAGATAATCTGGAATAATTCCTTTGTGCTCCAGATTGACTGTCTCATGCCCTTAATTACTAAGAAAGCAACAGGAGATGAGATTTATTCATTCACATTATTAAAAGAAAAGAGATCTAGAAAGAATTCAGTCTTTTTTTTTTTTAGATTTTTTTTTAAATTTTTTTTATGATAGTCACAGAGAGAGAGAGAGGCAGAGACACAGGCAGAGGGAGAAGCAGGCTCCATGCACCGGGAGCCTGACGTGGGATTCGATCCCGGGTCTCCAGGATCGCGCCCTGGGCCAAAGGCAGGCACCAAACCGCTGCGCCACCCAGGGATCCCAGAATTCAGTCTTTTTAAAAAAGATTTTATTTATTTATTCGTGACAGACAGAGAGAGAGAGAGGCAGAGGCAGAGACACAGGCAGAGGGAGAAACAGGCTCCATGCAGGGATGTGGGACTCGATCCGGAGACTCGGGTATCACACCCTGAGTCTAAGGCAGATGTTCAACAGCCGAGCCACCCAGGCATCCCGAAATAATTCAGTCTTTTGGTTATGTTCCATGTTTCTTAATTAGCTCCAACAGTAGTTGTAAGATTTCCCTGAACAGAATTGTTGAAGAATAATTTTTTGCAGGTAAAATACTACTAATATACATTTTTCAGAGATAAAACATGGAACAGAAGACCTTGTAGGTGTTTATTAATGTCTCTGACCACATGTCCTTAGGCTCTGCGGAAACATTAAAGAAATTCTTATAAAAATTATATGTTGCCCCTAGTAGCAGATTTTGCTGCCTCCTATTCTGATATTGTTGGTTATGGCAATAAATTAACTATTGTCATTACGTTTCTTCCACAGCTCTAAGATTTACTTTGAGGTTTGCTATAAAGTCAGATTAGAATCTTTGTCTTTAGCTAAGAACACTTTCCAAGCCTCAAGGAGAGGACCATGAGAGATACTCAACAATTGATACTTCAAAGAATATGCTCTTGCACACAGATTTCCAGGCTGACTTGCCTAGTTTGTCTTTGAGATTGTTCCAGGGGACTGAGTTAGGATTTCCAGAGCCTTTTTTTTTTTTTTTTTTTTTTTTAATGCAGAGGCATATAACTTCATGAAAGCAGAGGGCTGACTCAAGACCTGATGGGTCAAAAATTAATTGCATAGAACTAAAAAACCCTGATGAATGATATTTCATTTTGATTATTTATTTAGAATATTGCTGATACCACGTTCAATGTTTTTGTCTCCTAAGAAATACACTCAGAGGCCCTCTTACTTTCTCCTTAAGCCATCTCTAGCCCTCAGTTTAGAAGACTATGTATTCGTAAACTGAATTTTAAACTAACTGATTTCACGGACTCCTCAGAATTCAGAAACAAATATTTTGACTACATCTCCTTACTTTTCAAGGCAATACAATTATTTGCATAGGCTTAACCATAATCTGTCCCACATTTTAATGGGCACAATTGAGCAAATTGTTTATGCAATAAAGGCCATCATACAGTACAATATTTGAGAATGAATCTCATTTATTCAGACATGGCAGGCCCAACAGTAAGAAATAAGAATTGCACATTATATGTGGAGCCAGTACCTGCAAAAGCCAACTGGACAATACAGATCTGGTACCTCTTTTGTGGCTTAGGGGACCCTAAGCTTCACAGTTTAATGAAAATCATTCCTGGAAGCACACATTGTAGGATCTCTAACAGGAAGAAATTCACTCAAATTTATTCATAGGTTGATAAATTTTCCTGGGCTTTGTTTCTTAGCTTTGAAATGAAAGCAAATAGCACGGGCTTTTCAAAGTCTAGCGTGAAATGCTCTAAGACATTTCCAAGTAGAAATTATCCCTTTGGCATCAGTCATTACTCAATATTACATGGCTCTAATCCAGTAAGATTAAGTTCAAAGAATGACCTTTGGATTTGCAGGATAAGGGAGACTTGAGAAAGTGGGGACAGCCTGGTTAGGCCCTCTCTCATGGGACTTAGCTGGGTATGGGAGGAGAAATATCAATTGGTGTCTAGAAATGGAGCGCAGTGTCAAGAGAAGGTTCTTTGTAAAGATAGTTGGAACTTGATTGTGATTGGGAAGAACCTGAAGAAAGTGTTAAAGGAATAATAGATGGAGCCAGGCTCTAAGATATGGTAAAGTGCAAAGGGGAGATATTATCCCTAAGCTACAGAGACAGCTCTTAACCTGAGACTGGAGGGAAGGACAGAAGGAAGAAGGTTAACATAGACACATTTGTAGTAAGGGAGAGGCTGGGATTTATTAAGGATACACCTCATAGTCATTTTGATTATGATGTAGATGGCCTGTTGGCTTGTTTAGAGTGTAGATTTGGATTCAGTTAGGAGCTTTGGGGGTATGGTGGTTTGCAAAGCCAGTCCATGTTGTTGAGTTTCTGTATAATTTCCATCTCATCACTGCGGGAGTTTAATTCATGCACCCGGGAAGAATTCACTCTGCAGAACAGGCTATCTTAGTACTGAGTGCTTTCAGCTTTTTTCTTTTCTTTTTTTTTTTTTAAGATTTTATTTATTTATTCATGAGAAGCAGAGAGAGAGAGAAAGAAAGGGACAGAGAGAGAGAGAGAGAGAGAGAGAGAAGAGAGGCAGAGACACAGGCAGAGGGAGAAGCAGGCTCCAAGCAGGGATCCTGATGTGGGACTCCATCTCGGATCTCCAGGATCACGCCCTGGCCCGAAGGTGGCTCTAAACTGTGGAGCCACCCAGGCTGCCCTACTTTCAACTTTTAAGGAAGCACTCACATGGTTCACAAGAATCCTCTCTCTAGGCCCTTCTCAGATATCCACCAATCCCCTCCTCCTGCAAGCCTCCTTCTCACCTTCTCATTCTTCTATTCACTTCAAAAGGTCATTGCAAATTTCCTAAAAATGTATGTAGATCCATGTTTCTGGCCATCTCATTTTCCAGAAAAATTTGTGAAAACCAGAAGTTCCATTTTAAATTATGCCCAACCTAAAGTAATTCTTTCTAGACTATCTCTCAGGGCTATCTCTTAGCTCGTGACTACAATAGTTTTTCACTCCTGACTGGAGCTAGCTTAATATGCAGAAGAATTTGGAAATTAAAGTTACATTTTTCATCATTTTGTCCTAGAGAACTCTCCCGGAGGCCATAAATATGTACTGAAAGAGAGACATCCATTAGCAAAGTAGGCACAACACATAAAGAATGCGAGCCAATTGCTTCTGCAACTTGTAGATTCATTATTTGTTCAGGACACAGAATTGCTTTTAACACATTTATTTGATGATGAGGTACCACTAGGAACTAGATGAGGTACCCCTGGGTTTGTTTTTTTGTTTTTTTTTTTTGTTGTTGTTGTTGTTGTTTTCTTGAGAACATTTGCCCTTTAATTTGCATTTAAAATCAGTTTCTTTAAATATTTTAGTTACAAGTTCTGAATAGTGAAGACAGAGTAGATGCTGCAGGCACTCAGTATCAGCTCCCACCCCCCACCCCTCACCCCCAGGCCTTGCTTCTCTGCTCCAGATCCAAAGGGGCATTAAGTGGCTCCTGGTGTCAAGTGGCCACTGCCTCAGGCTTGGATGCAGCTGGATACAAAGTGATGAAGCCCAGCAGCTTTCGTGACAAGTATTTAAACTTGCTCCAGGCAATTCTAATGATTGTACCCAGACCAAACCCAGGTTTAGGGTTTAGTGGATTAATAAAAACCAAACAGTGCATGATGGGAAGCTCAGTTGGCATGTTCTCATGGCGTCCTGTGGTCAGGTGGTCCCTCTCTTCATAGTTCCTATTAAAAACCAAAAGCAGTTTCTTAAAATAATACTTTTGACCAAGAAGACTTTGCTTTAAAGCCTAAGAGGCTGTCATTGTGATTCTCCTGTTGGGGCCTGGGAGAGGCTTTACAGAACATGGACATATAAAGCATCATTAAATCAGTTGGATCAAAAGGGCCAAGTGACATCAGCTTCCACATCTGTCATCTAGTCACAAATGCTTCTCTTTTTCTGGGCTCTATTCAAATTTAATAGTTTCTACATTGTTGGTAAATTGTTTGGGGAAATATGATCAAATGTAGTTTTCTATTACCCCTAAAATCTGAAAACATCCACCAAGAGACTGATGTATATCACTTTTAGGAGCAGTTAATGCAACTAATCTTACATGATAAAGAGGTCTTAATTCTACATAACTAAGACCACTGGACCCCAAAACATAATTAAAGTAACAGACCCTGAATTTTCATGAGATTTATTTCTCATTCTTAGTAGGACATTTAGAGTACTGGACATTTCTTCTCAGCAGGTCCTATCCGTGTGACGTGAGCACATGCATAATCCTGTGGTATGCTGAAATAATCAGTTTCCATTGATTTACTGTGGTGCAGAGTCGGGGACCTGACACAGTTCTGAGGGGCAGGAGACTGATGGGGTATGGCTATAGCTGCCAGGCAAAAGCAAACTTCTGATGTTCTCTACTTGCTGCAATTAAATTATAAAATATGTGATATCCAAAGCTGAATTCCAGGTGCCGGAAGCTGTTCTGGTTTACTCTAGAAAACCAAATAATAAATGGAATATGCCGTGATCACCTGTAACGGGAGTTATTGCCTTATTCAATTTCTGAACAGACTAAATAGGGGAATAAGTGGGGAAATAGAAGAATCCCTGCTTCTGAATTTTTCTGTGTTTGATGGTGGCACTAATATCTGTGATATCCTAAGACTTCCTTGTCTTCGTTTTTGGCAAGGAAGGAGGGCCCCACAAACTGCTACTTGGCACTTCACAGTATCTCTCATTTCACAGAAGGGACAAGCAATGTGGCGGCCATGACAGTTGCCAAGTAGATCAACACCAACCATACCTTCAGAAATTGGGATGATTAGCACACTCTGGAGTCAGAGGCTGTGACCCAACCTCCTTAAACCAAATCACTCTAATTAAACTTGACTGTGATTAATGGAGCACAATGGCTTCTGGCTTCTGAGCCCCATGGATTACAAACTCTCTTCTCACTGAAGAGTTAGGAACTGACTCAGGCCCAAGAGTTGAGTTAGAGTCCATGGCTTCCCCTCATGGGAACTCAAATAAGTTCCAGTTTTATTTTTCTGTTTCTTTTCTTTTTATGGTGGAGGGTAGGGAGCAGAGCAATGTGGCAGAGGTTAAGAAGTTATATAATTTAACTTAGGTAATAAGTTAGAGGAATGACACTTCTTTTGGTCTCAGGAATCCCACGGCTAATTAGTCACTAGTTATAGTAAGGTTGAAACGTTCAGCTTACTCTTCTAGGACAAATGCCTATTACGGAAAGCACACCCACCTTTCCTCTAACAGTTGCTTGGCTTCTTACATTGAGGATCCCATCATCTCCTACTGGAATCAGGAAGCCTATTTGATGGCAGCCTCTCCGTATTGATCCCTGCTCTACAAAGAATAGTCCCCACCATGTTTCTCAAGGAATTTTGTGCTGTTCTCACCAATGTCTTTCTCAATATCCTGGTGAAAAGAATGTTCTCTATTCTCTTTTAGGAAAGATACTTAAAGGGACGAATGAATGGTTTGATGCATTATAAATACATGCCAACATTTATTTCTCCCTAACTCTTGAATAATATTTCACACTGCTGGTGATACCATCCTAAAGGACACATCTAAAAAAAAAAAAAAATTGTGACGATTTTTTAAAGGACACAAGAATGGGGATTGGGAGGGCACTATTTCCATTTAGTGGGCAAGATTAAGGGATTCTAGGCATCCTGAAGTATCACAACAAATCCTTACTATAAATATCCTGTGTACCAAATAATTTTGTACTACAGTGTACCACAGATAATTGTGCATGGGAAAACTTAGTTGAGCCTGGGAATTACTTCTTTATCATATAAAAAGTACAAAGTATTTTTGGCACAGTTTTAAAACATTCTGACTTTTCTAAGTAATATAGAAACATATAAATTGAGGAGATACTATAATTTGTTTATGTCCTTAACTTTACTAAGAGTCTTTCACCATTTTGGTAAATCTCATCACTATTAGGCTACTTATTTTACTTGAATTATCATAAAATGATTTCATTAGTTCAAATTTATAGGTGTTATGTCACAAGAATCTATTCATCTATGCATGCTTCTATCTATGTCACATAATTTAAATATTCAATGTGCCAATATTCAAGTCAATACTTAATATAAGGTTTTCTAATTTTTTTTAAAGATTTTATTTCTTTATTCATGAGAGACACACACACACAGAGAGAGAGAGAGAGGCAGAGACACAGGCATAGGGAGAAGCAGGCTCCATGCAGGGAGCCCGATGTGGGACTCGATCCCGGGACTCCAGGATCACACCCTGGGCTGAAGGCATCACTAAACCACTGAGCCACCTGGGCTGCCCTGTTTTCTAATTTTGAATAAAAATGGAAAGTTACTAACATTCCTACTCTAATACAGGAACTCTGAAAACAAAAAAAGCTTAATTTAGCATTTTGCAAAAAGAAAATACAAAAGATCAAATATATGTATTCAAGTTCCCAGATTTAAAGGAGACTGTTTCCCTAGAATATTAAAAATAATCTAGGCATAAGGACAAAGATTTCATTGATTCAAAATAAAACAATCACAAACATTATAAGACACATAAATTGCTGAAAAATTAATCTTGCCAGCTGTATAAGAAATACAACAATGAAAAAAATCCAAATAAAATCATTCTGTCTATTCCACTGAGGAATTATATTGTTTCAAGATGAAGAAAAATATAGAAAATCATCTGTGTAATGAACTGCATTCAAGAAAATTTTTATGACAAGTGGATGTGAGCACCTTTTGTGTTAAAAGAAAAAACACTTCCTTAATTGCATATGCGAGGCTTATAAAGAATAAAAGAAAAATCATAGAGGACATGTTATTTTTAAGATTACTGATAGCAGCATTTCCACTTCTGTGTGGAAGTAAAATTTGGAAGTACCGTCCTGCTGTAAACAACTAGAAAATTGAACAAAACATAGAAAACAACTGTACTTACAGATTAGAAAGTAGTGCAGTACTGTTGTCTCTGGTAGAAAATAAGTAAATGAGATGAGCTTTGTAGTTCCACCAGCTTTTTTCCTAGACAAAACTTCAAGACTATAGGAGAAGAGTGTAAAATCCTAAACATGGTCCATTAGTCTCACTGAGCTGAGAAGACAGTGCTCAGATTTTGGGGAGGTGATGGGATCAAGAATTTATAGGATAGGGGGATCCCTGGGCCGCTCAGTGGTTTAGTGCCTGCCTTCGGCCCAGGGCGTGATCCTGGAGTCCCAAGATCGAGTCCCATGTCGGGCTCCCTGCATGGAGCCTGCTTCTCCCTCTGCCTGTGGCTCTGCCGCTCTTTCGCTCTGTGTCTCTCATGAATGAATAAATAAAAATCTTTAAAAAAAAAGAATCTATAGGATAGAATGTCAAAAAAGAGAATTTTTTAAGTGAAAGAGTTACAAAATCTGTCTTTTGAGTCTTTGAACAGTAACCTGTACATACATAGGATGAGACTTCATGAGACTAGAAAAAGAAAATCATTGGAAAGAAGAATTACTAGAAAAACGTAAGACAAAAGCTCTTCAGAGCTCATACAGGGGCTGAGAATCATTTGTGTTCTCACTATCTAGAGTTTAGAGGACTCACTTGATATACAGGGCAGTCAATTGAGATTCAAAAAATGGTCATGACTAAGAAGTGGGGCTAAATAAACAAAGGACACAGGATACTAGAAAAGCTAGAAAAGCCACCCCGGAAAAAGCTAAAAAACAAGCCTTGAATGTATCAAACTGTCTCACAAGTTACTCATCTACCTGTGAAAACAAATTCCAACACTAATCAAATGAATACAATAATATTAGGCACTCAATAATCTAAAAATTGTAATATCTGGCATCCAGTCAAAAATAGGTAAACAAAGATGTAGGAAAATGTGGCTCATAACCAGCAGAAGGTTCATATAATAGAAACAGATACAGAAATGGCAAATATGATAGAATTAGCAGGCAAAAACCTTAATACAGTTATCTTAAGTGTTCTGAATATTCCCAGGGATGTAAATGGACACCTTAACGTTCATAATTAGATATGATAATGAAAAATTATGATTTTAGATATGAAAATGATATGAAAAATAGATATGAAAAATATGAAAAATATTTTAGATATGAAATATGAATGATACATATTTGTATGTATGATATGAAAAATACAGATTGAAAAATACAGTATTTGAAAAAAATTTTGCAAGATGAAATTACCAGCAAATTAGACCCTGCAAAGGTAGGCGGGAAGAACAGTGAATTTGAAGTTAAAGCAAGCAAAACTAATCAAAAGGAAGAAAAATGAAAAAAAAAAAAAAGAAAAATGTGTATGTATACACACACACACACACACACACACACACATATTTGAAAAAAAAGCTATCTGAAAGTTTCCAAAGCTAATGAAAACTAAGAACAAGGGCAGCCCGGGTGGCTCAGCAGTTTAGCGCCGCCTTCAGCCCAGGGCCTGATCCTGGAGACCTGGGATCTAATCCCATGTCAGGCTCCCTGCATAGAGCCTGCTTCTCCCTCTGCCTGTGTCTCTGCCTCTCTCTGTCTCTAATAAATAAATAAAATCTTTAAAAAAAAAAAAGAAAAGAAAACTAAGAACAAGCATAATTAAGAACACAGAATACTAGCATAGACAAAGAGGGACTTCTAAAATAAAGATGAAGTGTTTTGTTTATCAAAAGTTATAATAATCCTAAATGCATAATATGCTAATATGCTTCTATAGGCTTCAAAAGATGTGAAGCAAAAACTGAACGGACTAAAGTGAAAAGGAAAAATCCACAAGTATAGTTGTCTATTTCAACCTTGTTCTCAGTACTTAGAGACCAAGTAGAGAGAGAATCAATAAGTTCATAGAAGATTCAAACAACAATATCAATCAACTTGTCTTTATTGACATTTATAGAACAATTTATCCTAAACATCAAATATATATTTGTTTAAAGTTTACATGTAACATACATCAAGATAGCCCATATGCTGGTCAATAAAGTCTCAATTAGTTTAAAAGAATCTCTGAAAAAAATAGAATTATATTTGAAAACAATTAAGAGAAACAAATAACTACTGCCATTTTTTTTTTTTGCTTCCTCAAAGTCCATGCTTCTGCACACTGCCTCGTCTAGTAGAGCTGTTACACATACAGATCCATCTCCTCCATCAGAGAAGTGGGATTATGACCAAGACTGAATCATTAAACTACCCTCTCTCTATGGGGATGTGTCCCAAACAAGATCAAAGAAAATTATTATTTGCACATTAGAGGAAAGAGAATTGTGTTTTTTCTAGGATCATTAAAGTAATAGAATGTTTAACTGGAATTTCCAGAGATAATAAGACACAAGAAATGTGAAAATCCCAGGCCAGCTTATTATATAAAGGAAATGGTCAAGGACAACTTCAACAACACTTTGACCCCTTCACCAGACAAACTCTGTAAAAGTTTTCAAAGTATTAAAAAAAAAAAAAAGTAGGATGTTGTAATTTCCTCGGAGATCTTTGTTGCCATCCTGTGAGTCCTTAACTCTACCCAAAAAGGCGAAGTCCTTAACTCTACCTAACTCCTTCACTTAGGTCTATTGAGGAGGCTTCCATGGGACCTCTCAAATAGTTGTGCCAATTGGGAGGCACAGGACTAGTGCTAGATTCACATCTAAGAGCTACATTAGCCTGTGGTAACAAGATAGAGGGAGTTACATTGGTCCCACCTGGAACTCTAAGGGTGTAACAAGGTATAAGACACATTGAGTGTCTCTTGTGAACCAAAATGGATCACAGACAAGAGAGTGGAGGTAGTTCAGAGTTATTTAGGGTCCAGCTCAACATGGTTGCCTGAAAAGGTGAAGAGAGCATAGCAGCAAGAAGTGGGATATGAATACTGGACCTCTAAGGACGGTCAAAGAATTTACTAGCAATGAGCTAAAATCTAGACACATCAACCAGGTTAGAAGAAATTTCAGTGAGCCCCAGTCAAATAAATTAGAAGCACCTGAAGGACAAAAGATTCGGTTTAACCAGCTGCCATATGTAAAGCATGTGAAGACACCCAGCCTTCTTAGAGTTACCCTCACCCCGCTCATCTCTTCTATTCCCTTATATTCATCTTGGAGTGTTTGAAAAAGTAGTTAACCCATGAGGAAAGATGTAAATGAGGAGAAAAGCAGATGACCGCACTTTTTTTCCAAGGTGGGCAGTTGCCAACCTCTTGGTAGAAGGGGAAGAGAGGTGGAACATTTGCAGAAAGATTAAAGAGAGAAACTAAACTCTTGAATAGACACATTCTTATAACTAAATTGAGGCTCTCACGTCACCACACATGACCGCAGAACTGCCTATCACTCAGAGTGAGCAGGAAAGTCATCATAGGAGCTAAGTATCCAACCAGAGTAGGAGAAAGTACTGTCACTGAGTAAATTTTAAAGGGAGTCTGCATGACAAAACTGACGTTGTGCTGCGCTTAGGTCACAAGCCTTGGGGTTACACTGGCTATAAGGTGGGGTGGCCAAATTCTCTATTACCCAAGCAGGACACTTCTGAGAGTGAAAGGGGAGACCATTCATAGTGCAAGGCAATAGTTACAACCTCAGACTGTCCTAAGTGAACCGGGATATGTGATCACTATGGGAACCCTGGACTCCTTGAACTCCCAGCAGACATTCATGGTGTAGAGTCTCCCTGAGAATGAAGCCACCCAGCTGGAGGCAGCACTGGGAAATGGAGGGGCAGAGGTACCACCCTCTGTCCTTCTCATGTGACCAGTTAAATGCTCTTCTGGGGCTTAAACTGGTTTGAGTTCAATGCATATCTCTTTCAACAAATAGAAAACTAATATGTATCACGCTTAGAAACGTTACCAGAAGTAACTGGTAGTTTACTGTCTTGTTGCTTTCAGTAGCAACTACACTTTAGACCAGGCCTTTAACAAAAATTATGCGTAAACACTGACAAGTCACTAGCATCAAGATAGTGCAATTAACTGTCTTAACCAACATTAAAACCCCTTATAATATGAAGCAAAATGATCGCTCCACTTTCTCAGCAATACTGAGAAAAACAGACTGAAGACAAGGTTTTTAAGATTTGGATATTAAAAGGCATGATTAGATGGTAGAGCTGAGGTTGGTTTTAATACAGATAGAATTATTTTCTTTATTGAGGTTTAACTGATGTTCATCTAGAGTAATCTTATTTTCTTTCAGCTCTTAAAAACTCTAATTCTTTATGTAAATTCAATTTAGTTAACATATACTGTATTATTAGTTTCAGGGGTAGAATTTAGTGATTTATCGGTTGTGTATAACACCCAGTGCTCATCACATCAAGTGCCCTCCTTAATGCCCATCACCCATTTAGCCCACCCGCCCCCCACCATCCACCTACCCTCCAGCAACCCTCAGTGTGTTTCCTAGGGCTCAGCATCTAGTATGGTTTGCTTCCCTCTCTACATAATGCAGTTTGCACTGATTGCATTTCCCTTGTATATTAACAAATACTTGGGCAGATTTTACCAAACTTCGCATCGTTTCTTTCTTTCTCTTTTTTTTTTTTCTTCATCTCTCTTTAATCTGTAATGTGGAAACCACAATTTGCTTATCTGCAAATGGTACTTGATCTTGGGATCGGGTCCTGCATCGGACTCCCTGCAGGAAGTCTGCTTCTCCCTCTGCCTATATCTCTGCCTCTCTCTGTGTGTGTCTCATGAATAAATAAATAAAATCTTTTCAAAAAAATAAATATTTTAAAATTTTCTGCCTACTAGAGAACAGTTTCAGAATGATTCAGTTCTATTCTGTGCAATCTCATATCTTTGAAATAAATTAGTCATAATGAACAAAAACCAGTCATGGCTAGATTTAGTATTGTGGGATGATTTTTTTGTTATTCTAAGTAATTATTCAAAATTGGCAATGACTGAATATCAGAAAGTTCTCATTATATCCTCACATCTCTTGAACTTCTCAAATTGTACACCCTCAAACAGACTCTTCCAGACTCTTGCTGTTGTTCTTAAAATCCTTTTCTATATGACTATGTCTCAGAGTTTTGAAGGCTGAAAGAGAACTTTTTTCATAGAATGGGTTAATATAGTTTCAATTTCCAAATTGAAATTTCCTTAATCCACAGTCTTTTGATGCTTTACATGATAAAAATATTCTTCTTAGACTGTGTACTTAATGAAACATATCTAGATCCAAAGATTTAAAACAAATGCATTTATTTTTTAAGATTTACTTACTTTTGAGAGAGAAAAAGAGAGAGAGCACGAGTGGAGGAAGGGACAGAGGGGGAGGGAGAGACAGAAACCCAAGCCGACTCCCCGCTGAGCACAGAGCCCAGTGCAGGGCTCCATCTCAGGACCCTGAGATCATGACCTGAGCCAAAATCAAGAGTCAGCCTTTTAATCGACTGAGCTGCCCAGGTTCCCCAAAACAGATTTAAATGTAGGGATTTGAAAAAATATATATATTTTAAGTGTTATATATGATATCCCAAATATCCCTGTCCATATAGATCTGAGCTCTGTTACTCACAGGCTTGGGGACCTAGGTTTTCTCACCCATAAAGAGGAAACAATAGCCTTTGAAAAATAAGAATAAGATATTTGTGAGGAATAAAAGAGACAATAAGTTAAAAGTATTCAGCAGAGTGCCTAGTAATATATCTTAGTTAATTTGTATCTAGAGTTAATTAAGGCAAACTTTGGTTCTTGGTTTCTTCAACACCATTGACAGAAATTCACTGTTTCCATGTTCTAAGCCTTATTTTTTTGAATAAGTTCAATGTGAAACTCTTATCAAAAGACCAGGAAAACTCTTTTATCTAATGCTCAGAAAGGAGGTAAATGAACCACCTAAAGTTGCCCTAAAATTGCAGTTTGTGCTGACATTTGAACAAATGATTAACTTGGACTTAATCCCAAAATGATTTGGGCAGTTTAAATCCCTGTTTTGTGAAGCTTTAAAACATTTATTAAAGGACATGAGCACTGGGGTTAGAAAAGTATCCACTTACTGGCATGAATTCAGACCCCAGGAGAAATGAAATCTTTCCCTTAAGTAACGTAAAGGAGGTAAAACCAAGTAAGTAGAAACTAAGATGACACTGCTATTTAAAAAAAAAAAAAAAAAAAAAAAAAAAAAAGCACATTTTGTTACCCCTTTTATGGTTGATAGGTTTCCATGAGAATTTGCATCTGTGGCTTAATCTGAATGAATATGGTTCCCAAAATACATAATGTGTATGTCCTCTTAACTATGAAATTCACTTTTTATTTTTTTAACTATGAAATTTAAAAAGCAAACAATAAAAACAAGAGCAAAGGAGCTGTAGTTGAGGAACTTGATGCGGTGCTAAAATTTAGTGATATGGGCAAGACAGTAATATAGGATAAAACCACGCTTTTCAACCCTTGTTACTCATTAGAAATTCCCAGAAGTACTTTTTAAAACTATTTAAGTGCTTGAATCCCTAGCCTATGGTTTATCCATAGACTATGATTTAACTGGTCTCCTTTGTGGCCAAAATATTTATAATTTTTGAAAGCTGTGCAGGTGATTCTTATGAGCACCAGATTGAGAAGCACTGGATAAAGGTTTTTCGGGTCCAATTGCCTGGCTGTTGATCCTGGCTCTGTTTTGTACCTGCTGCCATACACCTGAGCAAATTGCTTCACCAATCCCAGATTTACTTTCAGTGATACCTAAGTTATTGCTCAGTGTTGGGCGTGATGCTGATTTTTTCCAATGCTATTTATTTATGAAATATTTCCCTGAAGATATTTAAATAGACAATCCTTCACTGTGACCTGTCAATATCTACGTTCCCCAGGCTCCGAGTGCAGGTGGACACTCTCCATCTGTGAAAGCTAGTATTAGAGGTAGTGGTTACCGCTTTCTGCTTTGAGCTGTTTGGGCAAAATACTACCAACTGTCCACTAATGAACGTGGTACTTTGGTAAGTCGAGTGTTTTGCAACACATGTTATTTACTGTACAAAGGCCTCACTTTCAGCCATTTATTTTATATTTCATAGAACTCAAATGATGACATAAAAATTCACTCCTCATGATTGGCCATGGCATCACTTTACCTATAGCTAATTACAAACTAAATGCTAAGGATCAGGTCATTTCTGTCTTTCCCTGCCTCATTTTCCTTTTAGAGATGTGGTAAAAATTATTCGAAGTCTGCTGAAACAAGGTTAATGAAAATTTTAATTAAGTTCAATCTCTGGGTTTAAATATATCTTTGATGTGTAAAACTGTATCAGTAACATACACAGTCTTGTAGACAATATGAATATGTGAATAAAATACTAGAAATCTGTATTTTTCACTAAAATAGAACAAATACTCCAACAAAAGATCATTTCAGTCTCAAACTTGCTTTAACCTTGAGAGATTTGCTACTTGTGTGAATAGATAATAATAATATGTAGCAAATAAATTAATAATCTATTAAAACATATTATTTCTAGCATAGGTGAAAAGATGTTTTGCAATATATTTTATTATGATTTTTACTAATTATTAAGTAATAAGCTAACCCAATAAAGGCCTCAATTTCTATATAAATAAACCTTAATTTCTAAATGCCTCAAGTTGAATCTAAACTCCAGTGCATATACATGGACAAATTGTTTTATCTTCCTAGGGCCAGAATTTCCTTATCTGTAAAATAGAGGCATTTATGGTGCTTCCATCATAGAGCTATTGTGATGAATAAATGAGACACCCCATGGAAATATGTATGTACATGTGGAGGAAAGACTCTAAGGTAGCCCCAGCTTCATGATCCCCACCAAGGTATTCATGGCCTCCAATGGCACCCTCCCCTCTACTGTGGGTGGGAATTGTGACTTGTTTCTGGCTCATTGAGTATAGCAAGGGTAATGAGAATATGTGATTACATGTGTATGATTACATTATATCAGACTGTAACATCCATCTTGAGAGGAGACTCTTCTTTGATGGCTTTGAGGAAGCAAACAGCCAGGCTGGGAAGGTTCACATCTCAAGGAATTGAAAGTATCCTCTAGCCAAGGTATTAGGTATGTACAAATTAGAATTGTTATAGATACTTAATAGGTTAACTATTTATTAATTGAGATGGAAACCCTTCCCAGAGCCACAGAGATAGCAGCCCTCAGACTCCAACTCCTGCAGCACCCTTCCTCCTCCCCTTGTCACCTTCTTCCTGCCACCCTCAGAAAAAAGAATTCAAAGAAAGAAAACATTTTTTTTTTCTACATGGTAGTGGGAGCAGCATTGCTAATCTCCTCGATGTGAGTTGTTGTTTTCGTTTTGCTTTGTTTTGTTCTGCTTCCCAGGATAAAAATGAAAGGACATCTCTCCTTGGGAGAATCGACACATTGAGAGTAGTATAAGGGTAGACTATCAAAAAGAACCAATGTCCATCTTTGCACATTAGACTGAACAAATCCCCTTCCCACAATCATCCCCTGATCAATGATCTCCACCTCTGTTTTCTGCAGAGCTGAGACACTGCTGGCTAATGTCCTGCGCTGCTCCTGAATCTTCTGGAGTCCTGGGGCATGGTGACAGAGTGGGTGGTGTGGGTCAACCCTTATGGATAAAGTGGAATTTTGCAGTGCAAAGGAACTTGAGTTAAGAGCAGAGACACATGAAAAGGGAAGAATTGGTGGACAAAAACATAAACTTAAGGCTGGATATAAAGACAGGAGTAAAGAAAGTGGTCATGGGGCACATGCCCTCCTTTGAAAGAACAAAAGTCTTTAAGTGTTTTCTTTCTTGAGATTCAAGGGAAAGTGCAAAATAGAATTTTAATCTCTTTCTTCTTAAGTTGTATTTCTCTTTTAAATTTACTCTAAACTTTCCAGTAAGACATGCGTCTCTCTCTGTATAGACTGTGTGTTGCTTTTCAGGCTGAAAGGAATAGTATTGGGAAGAAGGAGGATGAGAACAAGTGAGAACCTCAGTCATGGACAGCTATTTTCTGGGTTTTGGGAGAGATACCCTGCTCCATTAGAGTCATCACAATTTAGAAACATTAGATTACTACCCCAAATCACAGAATTGGTGACTAAAGAACCTGGACATAAGCCCTTCTAGATCTAAGTCCAGCCTCATACTTAACCTAAAAATGTTTTTCACTTCAACATATCATTAGAGTTGAATTGTGTCCTCCCAAAATTCCTATGTTGAAGTTCGAACCCCCAGTACCTGAGAATCTGTGTTTGTAAACCAGTCCTTTAAAGAAGCAACTCGGTAAAGTGAGGTCATGTGGGTGGGTCCTAATCCAATGACCGGCATCCCTATAAGAAGAGATTAGGATACAGACACACACAGAGGAAAGACCATATGAAGACACAGGGGGGAAATGGAACCCAAAGAGAGAGGTCTCAGAAGAAACCAACCTTCCCAACACCTTGATCACCGACTTCTAGCCTCCAGAACTGTGAGGAAAATATTTCTGTTGTTTAAGTCACCTGGTGTGTGGTATTTTGTTGTGACAGCCCTAGCAGACTAGTACACATTTTATTTGGGCTTGCCACTTTCCTGAGACAGAATGAAGACAACAAAAGCAATATTCACCCTGCGGTGTATTTTTCTAGGTGATTTAGTTTTAGAAATGTGTGGGAATCAACATCGTAAGGTAAATACTGATCTGATCTTTGACTATGGCAACTAACAATTGATTTCTTTTCTCCTTTTTCTTTTCTGTGATTAATTTATTTTTCCTCAGGAAAAAAAAAAGTAATTTAGCACAAAGTGCATTTTAAACACACAGCAACAGCATTATAAATCTTGCTTTAAGCTGGGTCTGCCCAATACCTAGCCAGTGCTCCAAATCCTACTTTTACTGAAGCAAGCAGCGTATCATAGCAATGTCACACAATACAAAATCGATTCTCAGAATGTGTGTCCAATGTATTAGTTTTATGGCTTTCACACAAACTTGGGGTGAGAATCAGTTTTTCAAAAACTGTTAGGTCATCAAATGAGAAAGGTTTGATTCAAATATATTTCCATGAAACACCTTTAGTTAGATGGAGAGAACATGTGCTTTATTCTAGGAATATAATCATTTCTGCTGCAATGCTTATTTTAAAAACATGAGTGTTCCAACGTGGCTGACATGTTAGGGAACAAGTGGGACACAACATTAATTTCAAGTTTGCTTATGCACAGTCTAGTCCAAAGGAAAAACTAGATGAACACAGAAAACTGTATCCTGCTGAAGAAAACTGGAAATACACACACACTTGCACATACTCAGATCTCTGAACATCAACCAGCTAGTGTTATGAGCCACATCCATCCACATCTGGTCTTAGAATTTTCTGTCCAATTTGAGATAACCCTCTTCCGCCACTTCACAATAACGCACACGCCTTTCAACACCCACTTGTATACAAGCATACTTTGGGTCTTTTTCAGGGTAAAGTGATGAATTTACCATAATATCTATGAATTCTTTAACCATTTAGTACATATAAAACTGTGCTGCCATTTTATTAGGTCCTTATCTTTTGATTCATATATGTCACTAACAAAGTTTTTGAGGGGTGTGGCCCTAGTCTCATTTTCTTGATAATCTCTGTAGTTTTTATAGCATGATTTTGCGTAGTGCTGTGAATTTTAGGAATATATATGTTATATTAGAAAAGTAATAACTGGCCCTTGAATAGACACAAATCCTGCCCTCTGGAAGTCTTTATCCATTGTTTTTCATGATGGATAGCCCAACCTTCTGGGAGTTTGTTCTATGTCCATAATCCTCCCCAGCCAAGTCTCAAGTAGATACAAGTATCTATGCCCTTCTCAGAGACCAACAGCTAATAGCTGTTTCCTGCCCAGGGGGATGATGTTGCATTAAAAAGAAACAATCTAGTGTACCAGAGTAGGGAAATATGACAGTTCCAGCCTATGTTATAGTTGCACCCCTGAACAGTGAGGCATGTTCAATTAGAAGGTGAGAAAAGCGTATCAGGCAGACATAAACATTAATTACCATAGTCCCTAAGGCTGGGTGTGTGTCTTGACCCAACATCAGAGCCAAGTCTCACTATTTTATCCTGAGCTTCTTTAAATCCTTGTGATTCTCCAAGAATGTATGAGAACAAGTGATCTCATTCATGGATAATGCCTCTTCCCCTCACCTTATGCCAACTCAGCTGGTTCTGTGCTAGACTTGTCTACCTTTGTTTAAGAGGCCAGTGGAAGTCAAGACATCTTTTCTTCTAAACCATCCTGCTCCTGTAACTGGAGGTCCAGGTGTTTTTCTTTACAAACTCTACCTGTAATAACTTGACTTTATTTGCCACAACACTTTCCTATTGTGATCATAATTTAATATCCCAACCAATAACTACGTTTCTCGTATTAATCCACAAACATCTCAAATTGCAAATTTCAAATCAAGTAAAGGTGTTAAATATTAATGGAAATGAGAATGTCACAGAGCCTTGTAGAATCTTCCTTAATACAGGGAAGATCATAAAGTCCTACAACTGACAATTTGGAAACACACACACACACACAAAAAAAAATCCTTATTTTTTCATAAAATTCAAAGGCCAGTGGTTCAAATTACACTGAGAAATATAACAACTTTGGAGAAGAAGAATTTATGTATTCTATAAGCATATCATATGGAAAGACTTTATAATCAGAGTGCAGCATGAATATAACACTAGAAAGGAGTAAATTAAATAATTCTAATATTTAATATTATCAAACAGTGATTATCAGATCAATTCATTTCCATAGACAGCTCCACAGAGTTCAGAAAATAATGTCTTTGGGTCAGAGTATCATATTGAGGAGTTCTTACGTGGTAAGGAAACTGACAGGTTCAGAGAAAATAAGTGACTTTCTCAAAATAACCCAAATAGTATTAAAGTCTTCAAAACTTGTTTGAGTGCTCTTTCCAATATACTAGGCTGTCTCATTGGGTGGAAACTTCAGATATTGTTTCATATAGGAAGAAGCAAACTTATAGCATTGGGATCCCCAAACGAGCATCACTACCTAGATGCTAGGCTTGAATTGTGAATTGTGAACTTTTCTTTCCAGAAAGATGTGCTGAAGTCCTGACTCAGGTACCTATGAATATGACCTTATTTGGAAATAGAATCTTTGTAGATGCCATTAAGATGAAATCATTAGGGTGGGCCCTAATCTTATATGACTGGTGTTCTTTAAAGTAGGAAAAGGGAAAAAAATGCCATGTAATAATGCAAGCAGAGATTGGAGAGATGTATCTACAAACCGAGGAAAGCAAGGATTACCGGCAAACACCTGACGGTAAGAAAACACCATGAAGGACTCTCCTTCAGGTTTCAGAGACAGCATGGCCCTGTCAACCCATGATTTCAGACTTCAGCTTCCAGAAATGTGAGACAGTAAAGTTCTGCTGCTTTCAACCTCCCTACCAAGCTTCCCTGTGATACTTTGTTAAGGTAGCCCTGAGAACCCAGCTATTTTCATGTTAGAGCAGACATTGAAACCTGGCACGAGAGGATTGTAGCAAACATTATTAGGTACCTACCTGAGATCCATCTGTGCCCCATCACTTTTCTTCCCTGCTGAGAGAACTGTGAATCTGCTCAAACACTAAATATCCATTTACCCACTAGGTACCCAGCCACTCCCGGCGAGTCCATTTCCTTTACCTGGAATTTTTTCTTCTTGCCATGAGCACATTTGCAGTACTGTCCAGTGAGTTGTCTGCTGTCAAGTAAATCTGCTGTGGGGCTTCTGGGATAGTTTACTCCATCTTAAGAGGCAACATAAGATACATACTTACACACTTCTTTGCCTTTGGACATTATAATATGTGAACAATATCTAATATCTATGCAGTTGCTTCATCCAGCTTACACGATTGTTCGTGTTGTCCATCCAGGTTGTAGCTATGAAGGAAAGGCCAAAAAGAATCAGAGAGTTCAACCTGGATTCCAGACAGCATTAGCCATTGAATCCACCAAACCTGTAACTGCCTTCTTCTGGGCTTCTTGCTGTGCAACAGAGTAAGTATCTTTATGGCTTAGCTGGATTTCTGTTACTTGTTCCTGAAAGCATACCACTAGACATAAATACAAAGGCAACTGAAAGTGCTAGATGTTCCATGTCCTCATTCTTCTCTCCAAGGAAGGCAGTACCTGGGGACCCTCTTTTGGTGGGGCTCTGAAGTTCCAGAGACGGGCTGTGGTTTCTGTCAGAGGTTGCCAGTTGAATACATCAAAAGAGTATTTCTGGTTTTCAGATTATTTATTTTGTGTAAAATGTATTTGGCAAGATTTTTACATTATTTGGTAGAAGTAGCACAGGAAATGCAATAATACGTTTTGGTTTATAACAAGTGAGACCATGAAGATACTTAAGTTTTTTCAACTATTTTCAGAGACTGCCTTTGTAACCTATAATGATTTCTGACATTCTCTCTCTATTCTTCAAATCCTTGTCTGATTCCCTGCATGACTCAAAACCTAAATACTATAAAAATATCAATTTGGGGAAAGATCATAGATTCATTTGGCCCCACCATCCACCTGATATTTGAATTCTCTCTGCAGTGTCCTGACTAAAAACCATTTGGTTTTTTTATTCTCCTGCTAGTGGCAGTAAACTCACTTCAATTAGGGGAAACCTTTTCTATCTGCAGAGAGCTTTAATGTATAAAAAGTTCTTTTTTCATAGTTAAAACACCTCTTCTTGGGTATTCATAAGTGGCCTTAATTCTATCCAGTGACACCAAAGAAAAGTTTAATTCCTCTTCAAAGTGATAGCCCTTAGTGTTCCAGGACAGCCACCTGATGAGTCAATAGTTTCACAGAGCACCGTTCTTACCTACAGAAAAAAACAAATCTCCCTTCTTTCCATTGTTTTATGTAAAACTTGCAAATCACTAAGACAACAGATGTTAATAGACTGTCCTGAACTAATTAGATATATGGCATATGGTCATATTATTCATAGACTATAGGACCTCATTAGTTTTTTTTTTTTTTTTGCATTTTTGTTACATTTCTCTGAACTCAAACCAATTTAGAGCAAAGCACGTTACAAATAGCTGCCATCAAAATCAAAACGAAAAAAGACAAAAACATAATCACCACTGAGGGACTCTGCCTACGCACAGCCTCCAGGATTAGATTATCTTTCCAATGTAGGCGATTAGGGCCATCCTTTTCTTTAGTCATTATAATTTAATTAATGCATTGTAAGGTTCATTGAAGCTCTTCACTATTTACACTCTCTGCAGCTAAGCTCTCAAGTTCTACTTGAATATTTATATTATGCTTACATTATCTCTATATTATCTTGATAGCTTTGGCCCATAGTTCCAAGTATTTGTTAATTTGGGGGTCATGGGCCAAATACCTACATATTTACTGTCTCACACAGTTTCATTACTTTCTTAAATTTCATATACATCTATAGAGCAAATATGAGCCTCTTTATTGTTTTCATTGCCCAATTTAAGTTAACCTTTTCCTCCAAGTGAAGAAATTTAATCTTTGAAAATTTAAGACCCTCAGCTGACATCACCTAAAATTGCCTTTAAGTTCTGGGAAGGTTTGAACGATGCCAGTAGATATGAGGAAGATGGTGGGGGGCTGGCGGGGAGGAACGCATCTGCTCAGGTTGTCATCTGACCATGTCGAAATCTGTTGAGCCATCTTCACGCTCATGACGACTTAGGTCTTATTGTATGCAGGTACTGAAGTACTATACTTTGTTCCCTTTCAGAAGTCCCCTTCAGATCCACTTCTCTTTCTGTGACGTGCTCAACTCTTCGAGCACATAGTGCAGATTGCTGCTCTGTTGCCAATATGGAGCTCGTGGACTCTGAGACAGGAGTTCATGGAATTTCTATCTGCCTGGACATAACAGGCAGCCAGAGCTATTCTACTGACATATACTTCAATCAGGAAAGGGCACACAGTTTCCCACTGCCACAACTCCCTCCACTCATCTTGGTGGGGCATGAACTCAGGGCCCAGGCACCATTTATGAAGAAGCAACCATCATCAAAACTCACATCACTATTCTTCACTCACGCCTCCTTCTCCAACCAGGAGAAGCTGTTGGAATTTGTGTTCCTTTGTGTATTTATACAAAGGTATTATCTTGTTTGAATACTTCTCTTTTTTGCAAGGTCTAAACTTTAAACTCAGGAGCCAATAAAGAATGCTTTTTCTCTGTTATACATCCCTTCCGTATGGCAACAAACACAGGATTACCTAGCTGATTGGATGAGGGAGGTAGCATCAATAGAAGAATGGAGATACCAGATAAAAATAGTCTAGCATTTCCAAATGTTATAATAATGCTTATCATTTATGACTGATAAATAATGCTATAGAGAACAGAATTGAGAACAGAGATCTCTGGAGCATAACCAGAAACCAGAAACCTTTCTTAAAGTCAAAATAACTCCTGAATTTTTACCTATTTAAACAATTTTGATGTTCAAGAAGTTATTTTTTCAAAGATAAAAATCTCTCTTTGTATATTTAATCAAATAGCTCTAATTCTTTTTAGGGGACTATCAAAATTTATTCTTTCATATAATAGCTCTTATGTGAACATTACTTTGCTCTAATGTATGCTCACCAAATTTTTTTAAATATTTTATTTATTTAGGGATCCCTGGGTGGTGCAGCAGTTTGGCGCCTGCCTTTGGCCCAGGGCGCGATCCTGGAGACTCGGGATCGAATCCCACGTCGGGCTCCCGGTGCATGGAGCCTGCTTCTCCCTCTGCCTGTGTCTCTGCCTGTCTCTCTCTCTCCCTCTCTCTGTGACTATCATAAATAAATAAAAATTTAAAAAAATATAAAAAAATATTTTATTTATTTATTCATGATAGACAGAGAGAGAAGAGGCAGACACAGGCAGAGGGAGAAGCAGACTCCATGCCAAGGAGCCCGACAGGGGACTCGATCCTGGGACTCCAGAAACGCGCCCTGGGCCAAAGGCAGGCGCCAAACCGCTGAGCCACCCAGGGATCCCCAGCTCACCAACTTTTAATAATCCTCTTATATTTTCTAAGACTTATAATAATAATAAAAAGGTATGTATTCATAGTAATTTTAAATACATAAGTAGGTATTCATAGTAATTTTTGAGTATTTAAATTTACTATATATACTAATAGTAAGTGTTCCACTAATTTCTTTTTCTATATCTCTGTTAGAAGACAGTCTTAGTTTAGAGTATCTAGATGGTGTTGGATAGCCTCTTCATCAACCTTTGGCTGAACTTCCTTCTTAACCAAGATTATGCTTTACGAAAGTGTAATCCTCAAGGCACCTGCATCAGAATAATCTAGCATGATCAGTAAAAATGTAGATTTCTGGGAACCACCTGAAAGCTACTGAGTCAACATAAGGAGCAGACAATGGATTCCAGATATTTACATTTGTAGGCTGCATCCTAAGTAATTTTTGTAAATGATATAGTTCCATGGAAATGTTCATTCTATTTTTTTCCATTGAAAATAATTCCCTTCAGCGTAAAAGGCAAAAGTAATATGCCATTTAAAAAATATTTCAATGTTAAAAGCAGAAGAAACTATAAACATGGTTGTTCAGTTCCCAAATTTCAAAAATTGAGTTGATTTGTCCAAGTAAAAAGAAAGGAGAAAAAAAAAAAAAAAGAACAAGGATTAGAACACATGTATCTTAATTAGAATTCCAGTATCTGTTTAATCTTTGTAATCAATACCCACTGGTTCCAATTAGTATGAGGTTTATTTCCTTTCTCTGGAGATCAGAGATCTTTGTGTAGCTTTCACACTTTTATAAGAATCATCTTACTAGTGTTTGAGCATTCCTCTAACAACTCACTATTTATTCTTGGTTACACTCCTATAGTTTCTTCTTATAAAAGGTTTCTTTGAGGGATGCCTTCACTCATCCAAAAAGCATATTGAGAGTTTTTCCTGGGCCAAACACAGCCCTGCTTAAAGAGGATATAACCTCTGAATAAAACCTACAAAAATTCCTACCTTATGAAAGGGTATAATTTATAGGTCTGTTCTCCTTTAACTAATTATGCATGTGAATTACTAATATTTAACCATATTTATACTATTCATTTTGATTTTTTACTTTTAATATACTTAGTTTTCCCAAACTTAAGAAATACACCTCTCCAAAGTTTTCAGAACTTATTTGTGTTTTCTACCTAGTGTCCTTCTATCCATTTTAATAGCACCTTATCTAAAAAATTCCAAAGAAATGATCATTCATTTGTTGAAATTTCAAGAGTGAAGAATAACTAACCATCAGTGGTGTTATGCTACTTTATGAGAACAGAATGCTGATTAGGAGAGCACATTTTAGGGCAGCCCGGGTGGCTCAGCAGTTTAGCGCCTGATCCTGAAGACCTGGGATCGTGTCCCACGGTGGGCTCCCTGCATAGGGCCTGTTTCTCCCTCTGCCCGTGTCTCTGCCTGTGTGTGTGTGTGTGTCTCATGAATAAATAAGTAAATAATTTTTTTTAAAAAAAAGGAGAGCACATTTTTGAATCAAAGACTAGTAAGTTGAAAAGAAAAGGTGGAAAATATTTACCATAAAAACATTAGCCATAAGAGAAACAGAGTGACTACATTAATATAAAACAAGACTTTAAAACAAGAAATATGACAAGATAAGAGAGTTGTTTCATAATAATAAAAGAGCAATATGTCAGAAAGATATAGCCATTATAAGTGCCTATATATGTGAAAACAGAGACCTAAAATATATGAAGTGAAAAATCACAAATTTAAAAGGGGAATATATAACTCAACTTTACAACTAGAAATTTAATATTCTGTTCTCAGGAAATGGTATGATGACTAGAAAGAAAATCAGTAAGGATATAGAACTCTTGAACAGTATTATCAACCAACTTGACCAAATTTTCATATATGGAACAAAAATGGAACATTCTACCTCACATAAAACAGAACACGTTTGTTTTGTACACATAGAACATTCTCCATTATAGACAATATATGAGGACATAAAACAAGCTTAAATACATTTGAAAAGACTGAAATCATACAATGTATGTTCTCTGTCTACAACTGAATCAAATTAAAAGTTAGCAACAGGAAGAAAATTGTAAATACATAAAATGTTTAGAAATTAAACAACCCTTGTAAATAACTCATAAGCTAAAGAGGAAATCAAAAGGAGAGATAAAATAAAATGTAATACCTGAAAAAAATATAACATAAAACTATATTGGATGAAGCTAGAGTAGTGATTAGAGGGAAAACTATATCTCTGAATGTTTATATAGAAAGGATGAAAGATGTAAATCCATAATCCTGGTTCCATTCTAAGAACCAAAGAAAAGAAGAGTAAATCTGACCCAAAGTATCAGAAAGGAAATAAATATCAGGCCAGAAATCAATGAAGCTGAAAATATAAAAGCTAGGAAAAAGTAAAAAATAGGAATAAAACAGAAAGGTAATTTTTTTTAAAAAATCTACAAAATCAATAAACTGCTGGTGGGATAGATTAATAATTAATATAAATATGAATACCCTTCATTGAGCTTCAACTATATTACATATCCAATCTCTTAATTTGGAGGAATTAGATACTACAGATGCCATTGAAGAATTCTACATATGGTTTTTAAATTTCAATAAAATTATCTAAATAAGCAGAACTGATTAGATTGAGGGAATCTATAAAGCTTTATAGGAAGCTTTGGGAGTTGTGTGTCTAGAGGCATCTGGCTACCATAATAAAACTTCACTGACCCCTTCCCCTTCAGAAGTGTAAGCAGTGTATACTATAGAATTAGAAAAATAAATCCATAGTATTTGTCTGGAGAACAATTCAGCTCCCTGTGAACCCAAACCTATGAATACACTTATAATAATGCAATAAATTCAAATGAAAACTTTATTATAATATATTTCTAATTCTTTGACAACTACATGACTTACATTTTAATCCAAACTCTTACTAAGACTAAAATATTTTAAGCTCTTTCTTGATTTTACCAAACTGAGTAACAAAGAAAGAAAGAAATAAAACTTATTCCAAATTGATTTGAGTTCACAGTACATTAAAGTCCCATTAAAGGAGCCATAAATGGAAAGTAATTTATTCAGTATATGACTGACTTGACATGATCACTTGCTTTTAATTTTTCACATTTTCCTTGCTACAAATAGGTGGGCTATCACAAATTTTAAAAGTCTTAGGCAAATATAAGATTGATTTTAGTATAAGATAGTAATGATACATAGGTAAAATTTACTAAACACTATGTGACCTTAGCATTACATGCCTATTATTTCATATAGTATTCACCATAAACCTATGAGATGGGCATTCTTATTATCCCTTTTAAAAATAAGAGAACTGGGGCACATAAAGATTAAATTGCCCAAGATCAGCAAGTAGAAGTGATAAAGAATGGAACTGAGTATAACCTCAAGGGAAATTCTGTAACGTAGGGTGGCCTAGAGTTCATTAATATACCAAGAGAAACACAGTGTACTCTAAATTAAAACATGAAATAAACACAATATATCATTTAGTGGTAGTCTCACATTGCCGATTCTGTGGTAAGCCCCTCAACAAAGCCACAAATGCCCTTATGACCCCACAAATAAGCCAACTTAAGAATGACAGAAAAACTATTTACCTGTCCTATCCTGTGCTCCATTTTGCCCAGGCTTCTCTGGAAGCTAGCTGCTTGATAAAAAAAAAAAAAAAAAAAGTATTTTTAGTTCAGATATAATGGTCATTACTAAATCCATTGCAGGTTACACAAGGGTTTTCTAAGTCTCAAGATAAAGTACTCAATATGCATTACACAGATCTCAGGCACTTGATGGCAGGGCAATAGTGTTCCAATTTGCCACCATTTATTTGAATTAAAATTAAAACTGAATTGAATTATTCAGTTTTTCCTGAGTGAATAAATGAAATGAGTTTTAAGACTGAACTCCAGTGTGATATAATGAAGTGAGCATGGACTTCAAATTACAAAATCTAAATTTATTCTTTTGCTCTGATAAACACTGTTGTCGCATTGCAGAAATCACCTTTCTGAGCCCAATCATCTACAATTGTAAAACCTATGTCTGCCTAATAGGGTTGATAGGGTTGAAATGAGATGGCCCCCCCCCAAAAAAAAAAAAAGAAAAGAAAGAAATGAGATGGCCATCATGATGCTTAGCAGAGAGCCTGACGTAGCAGGTTTCTAAATAAGTAATCTGTAGGAGTCTTAGTAATCACGTTACTATCAAAGAACAGATTGTGCTCAAATAAATTAGGATGCATTTATTTTTAATATTTAACTTACTTTTTTTTCTGAAAAAAAAGTTATATATGCACTTTTAAAGTGACAATTATAGGGTATATAGTGACAAATAAGTGATTCTATTCTTTTTCCTTTACCTGAAAATTCCCCTCATGGGCACCAACAGTATAAACTTTCAGAGACATTAAATGAATATGAAAGAATATATGCAAATCCTCCTGTTTAGTACAAATGATACCCACTGCTTGATCTATACCTTATTTTTTTCACTTAATTTTATATCTGGAGGATCACTGAATATGCATGCTTTTGGGTTCTGGAAGGATCTAATAAAGAGCATGACTCTTTCTCCCCATATTTCTGAACCAATTGAGATGTGACAAGAATCACCAGATAGAGACTACAAGAACCAGTTTTAACACTGATGAAGAACAAGAGGACTTAGCTTCATGTGAGAGGCAAAAGGGCTTGCTAATAACCTCTTCCCCAATAGGGTCCTAGGAACAGTTGACCCAAGGGAATGTTGAATTCCAAGAGCAGACACAGACCACAAAGTGCCCCTCCCACTCTGAGTGGAGGTAAAAGGACTAAACTAGTTGCCTTTTTTTTTTTTGGTTTAGGTGAGTCTATTTTATTTCCTTCTATTGACAATGCTATAATGAATATCCTTGACTATAGATATATTCTGAGATATGAAAATAAAGAGTATTTGCTTGTTAAATTTTGGTAGGTATTACTCAGGATGAGAAAAATATTAAAATGCATGTACAAAAAGATACTCATTTCATATTCATTAAGTCACTAAAATGTGGTGCTAGTATCCTGCAGTCACAAGACGGGATTGGAAACCATGCGCCTCTACAATCTATCCAGTATTTCCTGCTACACATGGAAACATGCTTTCAGGACAGGAACGTGACAATACTCCTTGGCACTCCCACATCAATAGCCAGAGGGACATCATAAGGTCTAAGAGATAAGCTCCCAGGCCTGTCAACTTTCAGACAACTCATTTACCCAAATCCCAAAAATCTTTTGCATAAAAGCAGCATCTTGTTTATAGACCCAAATAGCAGGATCCTAAATCTGGCAAACATAACCAAAAGGGGGATGAAGTCTCTAAGAAAAGCAGTGGCTTGTGAGTAAAAACACACTAATTATTCTTCTGCAGCAACAATTGTAGAAATTCTAGCTTGTGCCACTCAGGCACCCCACAAAGGAGGCTGTGGGGAACAGATTAATCACAGTAGCTCAGGACAATTAGACCCTTAGTTTAAAATGGAGAGCTGCAACCACAGATGGAAAGAACGGCACATACCTGAGAGATATTTTGAGGTAAAATTGATAGGACTTGTTAAATGACTAGCTGTGTGGGCTGAGAACATCAAGGCTGCCTGGGTGTGAAACTGGATGAGGCTACTTAGAAAACGTGGGCAAAGAAGAGGTTGAGAATTTTGGTTTTGGGCTCATCACCTTTGAAGTGCTCTTTAGACATTTCTCTGATGTGTATGATTTCCTTAATTTTGATCTTTATTTAAGAGACAGTCCAGTAATTCCTTTGAGGTTAAGATGTCAAGAGGTTCTAGATCCATCACGTAATTTTTGAGTGCTCTTGAGCAGGATTGTATGGCATACAATGTCAAAAGCCCATGGGAAAGGAAGACCTCTAGAGCCAAATATCTATAGATTCTTGGCAACAGCAGTAGTAATAGGACTCCTCCACTGATAATACCCGGTAGTTTGAGAGAAAAGAGACAGGTAGAACTGAATAAGGATTGCAACAAGAGAATGATTTGACCTAAATTATATAAGTCTAGATCAAAATGTAACACCTTGGTCAAATGTACATTTTGACACAAACTTTAAAGTTATGCCTGTGGTACCACAACTTTTACATTATCACAGCAACATTTTGTGGGGCATCTGGGTGGCTCAGTGGTTGAACATCTGCCTTTGGCTCAGGGCATGATCCCAGGATCCTGGGATTGAGTCCTACATCAGGCTTCCCACAGGGACCCTGCTTCTCCCTCTATGTCTCTGATTTTCTGTGTGTGTCTCTCATGAATAAATAAATAAAATCTTTTTTAAAAAAGAAAGTAAGAGTGTTTCTGTTGGTTATGTCATGACCCTGAATCACTTAGTGTTTAAAAGCATCAAAATAGATATACATTCACTTTTACAACATACCTCTAGAAGCCATCAGCACTTTAATAATTTAATATTTTCAATTAATGCCTAAAGACTTTTAAAAACTTCCTGGCTATCACCAAGTTAAGTAGATCAATGATATAACAGGAGAATGCAATTTGTTTTCTATTGGAAATGCATTTTATTCTAAGAGTCCAAAATGTAAAAATATTTTCTCTTGCTCTCCTTTTTCAATGCAAAAACTGACTACTCTTAAGGGGGGGAAAGAGTACTTCATATAAATAAAAAATCAGGCAATTAAAATAAGAAGTAAACTTACTAAATTTTCCAAGGGCAAGTTCAATGAAAAGGTTGCTAATTATAATTCAAATAAGAATTTAAACTGTAGAATGGTATATTCAGAAGTTAAAAATAGCTGGCTGACACAACAGAAAAACACCAAAATCTCAGTACCATAATAACATAAAGGCTTAATTCTTGCTTCTGCAAAGTCCATGACAAGTCAGGAAACCCTCTTCAATATAAATCCTATGCCACATAGAGTATGTGGTCTCCCAGGTCCCAGGGCCATGGGGAGGTAGAAGCAGCTCAGTAACTCATAAACACTTTGGCTCAGAAAAGATCTGTGTCATTGCATTTCCATTTTGTTTTTCAGAATTAGTTAAATAAACCTCATATAAATGAAAGGGGGGGCTGAGAAATGTAGAGAATTCATAGATATTTGATGATTACTAGTTATCTGATCTTTGACATGGTGATTTTTTCCCCAGTGTATCCAGACGTCTTCAAATTTCTGTCTGGAAGTTTTTATTTTGCATTCATTCCACCTACAGAAGCACTTCCTATATTATTGCAAAATATTTATGATTCTCCACCCCCAATCTGTTTATCTGAAGTGACAGCTTGGCCAAAGTCCCATCAGTTTTCAAGAGTATCCATAATGGTGACTATAGGAACCTGGAATTTATAGCTCTACCACAGTATCTGACAAAAAAATATTTGCCAAGGAGTTACAAATTGCCTGGCTGGCTCAGCTGGTAGAGCATGTGACTGTTGATCTCAGAGCTGTGAATTAAAGTCCTGTATTGGGTGTAGAAATTACTTAAAAATAAAATCTTAAAAAAAAAAAGACATTTAGGTAATTGTTAAATACTTCCTAACACACTTGTTCTGGGGACAGACTTCTTTTTCTTTCTAAAGAAAATGTAATTTGTTCTAGGATATTAATTCTATGCATTTCACTTCTAATAATGGTCAAGTAAGCTCTTGATGACTGATCCTCCTGGACAACAACTATACATACTGGAATAATGATAAAAACAACTATGGAAGTTCTCCAGAAAGCAAAGAAGAAGAGGAGCAAGAAGAAGAGGAGAAGGAAGGGAAAGGCAGCAGGAAATTTTAGAGGGGAATTACAACTTGGAGGAAGGGAGCAGAGCTGGGTACATTTTCCATTTTTGTTTTAGGGCTTCTGCTCTGAAGGGCCTTCACAATCTGTGCCAGGAAGGATGGTTAAAGATGTAATAGAAAATCCACTATATTTCTTGGTTGAAGAGCCAGAAGGCAAAATTTGGGGCAACTGCAATTACTGGAAAATGAGAGGCAAATTCCCAAAAGAAGACAGGCAGAGAGAGGGAGCCTAAAATTCTGAATATAAACTGCCAAGTCCCTGGCTGATGCCTACACTGTGTTTGTGTCAGTGTCCAATTGCTATGGCCAAGACTATAAGAAGTGAACTGAGATATATGCTGCTGCCCAGGAGTCAGTTTGTCATTTGAAACAAACCAAATTAATTGCTTAGACAAACAAAAAACTGCACTCATTTGGAGAGATACAACATAACCCAAAATATTCACAATATAACATTTACAAGTTCAAGTTAATCAATGTATCAAGAAGTAGGAAAACACAACTCATCCTCAAGGAAAAAAAAAAAAACAATCAACTGACACTAATTCTAGGTGGTCCAAATGTTAGAATGAGGAGACAGAAAGTTAAAGGCAGATATTAAAACTATGTAAAAGAAATTATGTTTCAGAGAACTAAAGGTTAGAAATCTAAACAGTAAAACAGAAAACCTTAAAGAAGCTAATAACATTTCTAGAACTGAAAAATACAATGTCAAAAATAAAAAGTATTCAAATAATGAATGTAATAGCAGAATGGAGATGACAGACTCTGTAAACCTGAAAATCTATCAATAGAAAGTATACAATCTGATAGAGAAAATATTTTAAAAATAAAGAGACTCTCAGTAATTCATAGGACAATATCAAAATGTCTAACATAGGTGCAATTGGAGTCTCCAATGGAGAGGGGTGAAAGAACAAGGCAAAAAATATCTCTGAAGAAGTTCGAGCCCAAAATTCCCCAAAACTGGTGAATAATAGGAATTTACATATTTGAAAATTTCAGTAAATGTCAATACAAAGAATAATATTCCTAATTATGTGATAAACTTTGGAAAAGCAATAATAAAGAGAATATCTTGAAAGCTCTCTGAGAAAAATCACATGTAAATATGGAGGAACAGTTATTATTCTAATGGTTGTAAAATTGTCATGAAAACAATACACACCAAAAGAGAATGAATCAACACCTTTAAAGTGATGAAAGAAAAGTTACCAACCCAAAATTCTTTTTTTTTTTTATTTACTTATGATAGTCACAGAGAGAGAGAGAGAGAGAGAGAGAGAGAGAGAGGCAGAGACACAGGAAGAGGGAGAAGCAGGCTCCATACACCGGGAGCCCGACGTGGGACTCGATCCCGGGTCTCCAGGATCGCGCCCTGGGCCAAAGGCAGGCGCCAAACCGCTGCGCCACCCAGGGATCCCCCAACCCAAAATTCTATACCCTTGTGAAGATAGCCTTCAAAAATGAAGAGGGAAAAATTTTCAGTTCAAAGAAAACTTTTTTTTTGTCTCCAGCACATAATCTATGTAATAAAACATATATTGAAAAATGGATGGGAAAAATTATACTATACAAACAGTAAGATTAAGGAGATCAGAATGTGTATATTAAAATTAGATAAACTGAAAAAATATCAAGACAGAGATAATTATCAGAGATAAAGAGAAATAATTCATAAAAGAGTTAATTTATAAGAAAGACATAAGTATAAATAGATTTATAGCTAATAACATAAATTAAAAGTTCATGAAGCTAAAATTGACAGAAATTAAAGAGAAAAATAGATAAGTCTCTATTAATGATTATAAATTTTAGTAGCCCTCTCAAAAATTGGTGGAAGGACCATGCAAAAAAGAAAAACAAAACAAAACAGTAAGGATATAGATCTGAACACTATCAACAACATTGATCTAATTGATATTTATGGAACTCTATACTGAATAAAAACAGAATGCTTATTATTTGCAAGTGCTTATAGTATTTTCACTAAGATAGGTCACATGTTGGGCTAAAAAAAGTCTTCAGAGACTGAAAAAGGATGAAAATCCTGCAGAATATATGCACTGGTCATAAAGAAATAAAATTAGAAATCAAGAACAGTAAAATCTCTAGAAAACTTAAAATATTTATAAATTAAGCTTCTACATAATTCATGGATAAAAAACTCATAAGTGATATTTAAAAATTTTTAAGCAAGTGAAAATTAAAGTACAACATACAAAAAAGATTTTGCTCTTGTTAGTGTTTAGAGAGAAATCTACCACTTTAAATTATTAGAAAAAAAAGACTAAGGTATATTAATGACCAACGTAAATAGAAGGAAATAATAAAATGTAGAAACTAGTCAAATAGAAAACAAACAATAGAGAAAATTAACAAAGCCCCAAATTGATTCTCTGAAAAGATCAATTTAATCAACTTTTAACTAGATGGATTAAGAAAAAAAAAGAGAGAGAAGCAGCACAAATTACCAATAACAGAAAAGAAAATGGAGTCACCACTGCAAATCCTATATACATTAAAAGGGATTTAAGAAAATGTCATGAACAACTTTAAGCCACCAATTTTGATGACTTAGATAAAATGTACAAATTCCTTGAAAAGTATAATTTATCAAAATTGACGCAAAATAAATAAGTAAATCTGAATAGCTTTACAACCAGTAAAGGTAATTAATTTATTTTTATCACAAACCTTCCCATAAGAAAGCTTTAAGGCACATTTGCTTTTGTTGGTGATTTCCATTAAAATGCTTATGAAAGAAATCACACCCTTCCTATTCCTCCAGAAAATAGAGGAGGTAAGAATTCTCATCTCATTTTATGAATCCTGCATAACCTTACTACCAGAACTTGATAAAGAAAATAATAGTGGGATGCCTGGGTGGCTCAGCGGTTGAGCATCTGCCTTCAGCGCAGGGTGTGATCCCGGATCCCAGGATCAAGTCCCACATCAGGCTCCCTGCATGGAGCCTGCTTCTCTCTCTGCCTGTGTCTCTGCCTCTCTCTCTCTGTGTGTCTCTCATGAAAAAATAAAATCTTTTTTAAAAAAGAAAATGATTATTAGCATAACTGATGAAAATAGGTGCAAAAATCCTTAACAGTATATTAGAAAATTAAATCCAGCATTTATATAAAATAAAAATTATTATTAATAATCTGCAGCCCTTGCCATTTATTTATTCAGCAAATATTTACTAAAAACAGTAATTGCAACAAAAAGCTTGCTATAACAGAGGAACACCTGGAGTTCATTCAGTTATAGGTTTGAAGTGTCAGGAGCACCATTTTCTCCTTGACCTGACTCGTTTACATTTAAAAAACATGACCAGCAGTTTTTAGGTGTATGTTATTATCTGACAGGTGCTTTCATTTTCTTCTTCTGCCCTGAGACACAAGCATATTGGTCATAAGAGGGCTTCATTTTGATGGAGATCTTCCTTCTTTAGGAAGAGGATAAATAGTCATGTGGCATGTGTCACCACCAGGGCTTTTTAGAGGTAAATTCAAAGTTCTGTTATCCTCAAGGACTTTAAAATTGAGCCTCTTTCTCATAAAAATACTTTACACCATCTGATGTATTTTCTGGATAAACTAATTAGAGACATCCTCACCCATATTTCTTGTACTAACTGTCAAATATCTTGCCACATAAGAAGAATCGGTAACTTTTGTGTTCTATATGTAAATTGAATTAAAAACTACATGATATGAAAAAACTAGATGATAGGCCAAAATACTTCCTTTTTATTAATATTTTCCTATTTAAGAGCCAGGCCAATGTAAACAAAGACATGATAATCATGATCATAATGGACAGCAAAGTTTATTTTTCCAACTTGAAACTGTTATTGATGAAGGATTCCAAAGGTGATGATAATTGTGCCCTACATGATTGGAATAGTCCATCCCATGATGCTCTATAATATTTTTAAAATAAAAACCATACCTGAATGACATAATTTATGTTAAACTATTATACTTCTTATTTTGCTTTTTCCTGCAGCTCTTTTACCTTGTTCTGTTATAGATGTGCACATTACCTTGTTTGTTCCCAGAAAGGCAATTTTCATCAAAGCAGGAAGTGGCCTGAAAGGAAAAATCCCCACTCTCTCTGCTTACCAGATGTTTAAAAACCATCCATTATTCATGGGCCCCGGATTAATAAAATCGGGTCTAAAAAAATTTCTGACTTGATACAGGGACTGTAACTAAATTGATGGTGCAATGACCAAAAAGGTCATGGATCATGTAACTGATCCAGTGAATGGGAGTTTAGGACTCTGAGATCTGTATTTTCCAGAAGTTGTACCACTCTTAAACGTGTTTCTTCACCACTGTATTCTGGCATTGTTCTCAGGATAGTAGGTATGATAGTTGGTATAGGATATAAAAACATTTCTTGTTTATTTTGCCTCAGTGCCCAGTTAAACCAGGGAGAATTATATTTCCTTTAGACTACCTCTAGGATTCAACCCCAGGACTTCTCAAATTAGTGATCCCCATTTTTATCTCACCAGGCTTCACCCTTCTCCCGGCAGGTCCCATCTCTGGTCATATAGACATTTTCTTCCTTGTTCACTGAAAATTTCTCTAACTTCTCCTTTCCTAGATTCCTCAGTATTGGAAGGAGATTCATGGATAGTTAGTAAACATAAGGATGTACCCATGGTGGTGGCATTTTACCTGAGAGAGGTCAGTTTTATACTGTGTTATCTGTCCTGTGTAACAACACTTCAGACCATGTGATTCAGCACATGTGAACTTGACTTTCTTAGATGGAAGGAGAAAAAAAAAAGTGACTTTCCCTATAAAGAAAGAGTGGCATCTGAGGATATGTTTAGAAGGGTGTCTATTGCAAAACATTATTAATGGCTAGGCATTCCTATTCATTAGGATTACATTTGCAGTGCTCTTTTTGAAATCTCCCTTTGTGTTGCGGGTGGTCATTAGTCACACTTGAGAAGGCAAGTGCTCTCTTTATCTTGCTGTGGCGATAGAGACCATATACCATCCGATCCAACCTCTCAGTTTTATTAAACTACTGATTTCACTCAGCACATTTAAGGTTGAATTTTTAAAGGAGAAAAAGAAACACAAAGTGGAAGAGAGTAAAGACCAGGTTTAAAGAAAATGATCAGAGTACAAACACAAACCACAATAAATTCCTTCAAGTATGAGCTCTGGAAATAATCTTTAAGAGTCACAGATCATGTTTCCTTTAAGTGCAGTTCAAATTGTGGAAGAATTTTCTATCACAACTATAATCTAAACACTCTCCATGCCTGCAGAGTAAGCAGAAAAACACGGTGCGTTTCAATTATAAATTTACCGAATGTTTACTTCATGAGTATCAACAAATTTGAATTAAGTCATTGAGGGCACACCATAGCATTAATCATTTGGCAAGGATAATCCATCAGCTAAATTATCTTTCCTTCTCCCAGGGAACTTCAATTCATTCCACTAAGAACAATGCCAAGTTGATGTGCATGCTTAAAAAGTTTTAGTCTTTGGGTTTTTTTTTTTTAAGATTTTATTTATTTATTCATGAGAGACACACACAGAGAAAGCGAGAGAGAGAGAGAGAGAGAGAGAGAGAGGCAGAGACACAGGCAGAGGGGGAAGCAGGCTTCCCGCAGGGAGCCTGATGCTGGACTCCATCCCCGACCCTGGGATCATGCCCTGAGCCAAAGGCAGATGCTCAATTGCTGAGCCACCCAGGAATCCCATAATCTTTGTTTCTTATTCAGAAAAGGGAACAAAATCCCTGATCCTTTCATTTATTCTAACGTTTACATCTGGATGGAGGGGAAAAGATAGGACCTATATCATGTTTTACTACTTTGCAACTATTTAGTCTAACACAAACATTCTATCATGGCACACCTCTGCTTCTTCCCCTCCAAGTAAACCCACTGGAGTGTTCCCAAGCCCTGGGTATCAGGAGCAGTTTGTTGTAAGCTGTCTTTGCCTCACCTCTGTAGGTGAGAATTGCACTTGACCCTCTCACCCCTACGATGCAACCAAAATGCTTTATACCCTGTGTTCCTTACAATTTCCGGCCCCTTGGGATCTATCCATGCTTCTTCTGCCAAGACTGCATCTCTTCTCACTTTTTCTTCCCAACCAGTATGGCCTCATAATGCAACGCTGAGTACAGCTGAAGTGTTTCCTTGTGCTCCCTCCCAGGTAAGACGTGCTCTTTTATGCTGGTCTGTGAATTCAATATATATGCTCATTATTGCATTAGTAATACCTATTTTTATATTTGTGTTTGCATTGATTTAAATCCTGTCTTCCTTGTTAGAATGTTAGCACATCAAATGCCAGATATATATGAGCTGTTAATAAATTTTTCATGAATTCAGTAAGCATGTTAGAGCTAGGAAATGCAGAGGTGAAGAATCATTAATTTTGTCAACAAAAAAGGCATTTTAAAAGCTTAACTTGGGATCCCTGGGTAGCTCAGCGGTTTAGTGCCTGCCTTCGGCCCAGGGCATGATCCTCGGGTCCCAGGATCGAGTCCCGCATCAAGCTCCCTGTGTGGAGCCTGCTTCTCCTTCTGCCCGTGTTTCTGCCTCTGCCTCTCTCTCTCTCTGTGTGTGTCATAAATAAATAAATAAATAAATAAATAAATAAATAAATAAATAAATCTTTAAAAAATAAAGGCTTAACTTGTGTTTTTAAAAGTATTTATTGAATATCTTGTATGTATGCACAAAGAGCTTAGGATTTTAATTAGAGAAGTAACATAATCAGTTTTACATTTTTCAAGGAAAATCACATTTCCCTTCCTAATTATCTCCCAGACACTATGCCAGTTGCTTGGAAAAATGGTGACTAAGACATGATATGCTCTATTAAAGCACGGTGATGATAGTACAGTAGTGGTTATAGACCTCTAAGCAGTTAATTAAAATATAACATTATGTGGAATAAGTCAAAAGAATGAAAGGCACAGCGTAGGGAATATAGTCAATGGTATTATAATAGTGCTGTATGGTGACAGGGCAGCTACACTAGTGATGATCATAGCATAACATATAAACTTGTTGAATTGCAATTGTACACCTGAAATCACAGTTGTACACCTGAAACTAATGTAACATTGTGCATCAACTATTCTTTGGTTTAAAAAAAGAAATATAATATGATAAATGTCTTAGACAAGGTGTGCATCACTTAGCTTATTCTGTGCAACAAACTACCCCAAAATTTAGTGGTTCAAACAATAACCATTTATTGGCTCATGATTTTGTAGATTGCCTGGTTGATACTAGCTTACTTCCTCAGAAATGTCCCACATGTTAGTTAGGAGGGTAGCTGACCATGACTCAATATTTTAACAGAAGCTCACTCAGAGGTCTAGTGGTTGGCAGGGACATGCAGAGGGACAAGGGTGATTGACCAAGTTTCACTCATTTAATAGGCTGGCCACACTTCTTTACCCAGAGGAAGCAGAGATCCAAGATCGGGAAAAGGTCATGTTCCAATGAGCAAGTACTCTCAAGCCTCTACTAAGATCAAATTTGCTAATGTCACATCCACTAATGGAAGTCACATGACAAGCCCAACACAGTGTGGGAGGATACTACCAAGAAGCACGGGGAGTAGAATAGGAATTTTACCAGCCATTTTGCAAATAATCTCTTTTCCATAACTCTTAGCTCTGCCTGCTGGGCTTTTGGCTCCTCCCTCTGAGACATTTTCCTTTTCTGTATAAAGTAAATGGCCCAAGTTGGTGGTTGAGTAGTTTTCTAAGTCTGCTTCCAACAGAGATATAGGAGTCCAGAGACCTCTTTTCCATTTGAAGTGACTGAGCTTCTTTTTTAGTCTAAATTAGCAGTCTTCTTGTTGATATCACTTCCTTCAAAAATTCGTGTGCTTTTATACATCTTTTAACAAGTCATTTCTACAATTGTTTTCACGATAGGTCTTTCTTTACTTTGGGTCTTCTTTACTTTGGGCTGCTTCTTGAGGCCATGTTATTTAGAATCTGCAAAGCCCTTTTGTCTGAGTGAGAATGTTCACTAGACATCACTTCAACTTTCTTTTAGAGTCTGAACAAAGATCAGACTCTAAAATATGAACAGTCATATCCTTGATTTGATCTTGATACAGAGGCCATGTTTTACTGGAAGTGGCTTGTATTTTTAACACGTCTTAAGTTTTAATTTACATTGGGACTCTTACTGGCTGGATGGACTACAACTGAGAAACAGTTAATCAAGCACATCCTGGCTCCTCTAAATTCTACATAAATTCTTTTTGCAAGCTGATCAGCTCTTTCTTTAGCTCATCTTTCTTTTCCTATAAATTATCATAGACAACCAAAAGAAGCCAGTGAAATTTTAAAGTCTTTCTGAAAATTATCTTGCCAATGTCCACATTTTTTATCTTCCAAATTATGCCAGGCAATAGTTTTGTGAGTTGTTTCATAAGATAAAATAACACATGTCACAATCTTTCCATCCTCCACTAGCAGTGTGCTTGCCAATCTTCCAGACTTCACAAAATGTCTTGTGGCTTCCACCCCCTGAATGGTCTCCAAAGCCACTGTCATGTATTTGTTTTTGTTGTTGTTATAGAAACTTCACAAGTCTAGACATCACTACTTTTTATCAGTTAGCTTTGGTTGAAAAAAAAAAAAAATCAGCCTTGACACAGTCACTCCAAACAACAACTATTTCTTTAGTTCACTATTTTGTAGTCTGTAGGTCACTCTAGTGGTTCTTTGATCTGGCCTGGCAATCTATAACACACAGAAAGTAAGCTGATCTCTACTGAGTTCTCTCAAGCATTGCAATCAGCTAGCAGGGTGGCCGGCGGGGAGTGTATTACCTAGGATGGCCTTTCACACTGGCATTTAACTGGAGCATAGTTTTCCACACATAGCAGCAGAGTTCCAAGAGCAGGAAGAGGGTGAGCCCCAGTGTGCAAGTACTTTCAACATGTGTTTCTTTCAAGTGAGCTAATGTTCTATTGGCCAATAGGTCACATGGGCAAGCTCAGGGTCAGTGTGAAAAGGCACAAGCAAAGGGTATGGACATAGGATAATAAATTATGGTAGCTATTTGCAAAACTCTACTATAAACTATATGAAGACTGCAAATGAAAAGAGAGGAAAAATCGACTAGCTATTAGAGTAAGGCCAAATCCAAGTCACATAGGATTTCAGAGCACAAATTCTAAGATTTAAATTCAGCAAAAGAGAGAGCAGAGAGAGACAAAGAGAGAGACCATGAGCATGAGTGAGAGGAGAGGCAAAAGGAGAGAAGCTTTCAAGCAGACTTCCCACTGAGGAAGCCTGACTCAGGGCTTGATCCCACAACACTGGAGATCATGGCCTGAGCTGAAACTCAAGAGTCAGATGCTCAACCAACTAAGCCACCCAGGTACCCCAACAGTAATGACTTTTCAATCAATTATTCAATTTAGGATTTAGGGATCATTTAACTTCCATGGTGTATGTTGTTGTCCACTAAACTGAATTCTAAGGTCATCCACCCTATTTAGCTCCCAGTTTACACTGCAAAAAATTAATTAGGAAACCAGGACTATGCCATGGCTCCCCTCTGCTCCATCCAGAGAAATAAAGTCTACTCTAACTATTGCAGTTTTGTGGACAATGTGAGCCAGGAGAAGCAGCAGTTTCAGATTGGTACAGCTTTCCTTGGAAAGAGTCTATGAAGTCAACTTAACAATAGAGCTTGAGCATATCAACCCTGGCACTGTGGTTGTCAACCTAATATATCTAGTGTGACAGCCTAGTATACACAGTCTACATAGTGATTAGATGGCTTCTGCTAGATAAACTGAAGATTTCAGGGACTTATAAAGAATAGGGTAAAGTTTGGTGAGGAGGGTGGGGAGTGTTGCAGAATATTTGAATGTAATAATAATAATTATTATTATTTTTGTAATAATTATTTTTTACTTGAATCAACTACCATGTCTCTGACACTGCTTCAGATTCTGGATGTGCAAAGATGAATAAACTGTCTTCATATAGTTTATATTCCAAGAAGGGGAGACATTCGCCTAAGCCAATAATTACATCACAAGTAATAGTTCCTAGAATAAATAAATAAAGAGCTGAGTGGTGCAAGAGAATTGAGGAGGAAATGATCCACTCTACTCACATTGGGGAGTTGGGGGAAGTTCCATATATGAGATAAAATTTGAGATGGTTCTTGAAATTATGAAGTGTGTTCTTTAGTTATGGTCAGCAGTAAAAAAAATACATGCAAAAATAAATGATATTAGCAAAATAAAATTTAAAAACTGAGGTGAAAGAGGAGATACTGGACAGTATGGCTAGAGTCAATATAAATTTTAAGGGTCAATTGGCCTAAATATTTTTTGTTACTTTTATTACTTTTTTATTAAGCTTTTAATTTTAATTCTAGTATAGTTAACATACAGTGTTATATTAGCTTTAGGTACTATATATATGATTCAACAATTCTATACGTTAGTGTCCATCACCATAACTGTGCTCTTTCATCCCCTTCCCTCACTTCACCCTTCCCCTTACCTGCCTCCCCTCTAGTAACCATCAGTTTGCTCTCTATAGTTAAGAGTCTGTTTCTTGATTTCCCTCTCTCTTTTTTTCCTTTGCTCATTTGTTTTGTTTCTTAAATTTCACATATGTGTGAAATCATATATTTGTCTTTTTCTGATTGCCTTATTTTGCTTAACATTATGTGCTCTAGCTCCATCCATGTTATTTCATCTGGCAAGATTTCATTTTTATGGCTGAATAATATTCCATTGTGTATATATACCACCTCTTCTTTATCCATTTGTTTATCAGTGGACACCTGCACTGCTTCCATAATTTGGCTATTGTAAATAAAACTGCAATAAACATAGGAATGTATGTATGTTCCTGAATCAGAGTTTTTGTGTTTGGGGGCTAAACACCAAGTTGTGTGATTACTGGATCATGGGGTAGCTATATTTTTAACTTTCTGAGGAACCTCTATACTTTTTACACAGTGGCTGCACCAGTTTTCATTCTCACCAACAAGGCACAGGGAAATGAGTTAACATGATCAGTAGACTTCTTCAGATGATAATTTGTGTGGTTTTGTCCTGCTGTCTCCTTGAAAGTTTAATTATTGATAGATCATTATTTCTAATCACAAGACATTTTTTATAACAACCTATATGGTATTTTCTTTTCTACTGGAAATGCATCTGAATATTTATCTGAGGTACAGCAGAGCTAAGAAAAGAAAAAAAAATGCATCTGCACTAAAATTAATTACTTCCAAAAAATTAACAAGCATAGAAAATAAATAAAAATTTTGCTCTTTGAAATTTGCATTTTGCATAATAAAACATCTAGAGTTCACAATTCTCACTGAAGATGGCATATTACTTAGTGTGCTCTCAAATGTATTAAAATGTAAATCTTAGTTGAGAAAGTCAAGAATGGTGCAGCAATCAACATAGCTAATGATGAGCTGGGTTGTTTTGATTTTTTTTTTTTCGGTTTAGAACTGAAAGCATTAGAAGTACTGTGACCTCTTCAATTCAGAATCTCCAACATAAAGTATAATTCTTAATACATAATCATAAATGTTGAATTAAAGCATACAAATAAGTGAATGAATAATAAGTGTTTCTGGGGTAGCTCTTATAATAAATACCATGAATGGAGAGACTTCAAAAAGGACCAATATGACAGTGATAAATTCTAGGCAACATTGCAGAGGGGAGAGAACAATGAGAAGAGCTGGTGTTTTTCTTCACATAAGTATAGATAATTTTTAATCAACTTTTTCACCCAGAACACACATTTGATTACTTATTTTAGTTTCCTTAAGATTTTTCTATTGCTTTAAAAACAAAAATTGTTAGGGGCACCTGGGTAGCTCAGTTGGTTAAGCATATGCCTTTGGCTTAGGTCATGATCCCAGGGTCCTCGAACTGAGCCCCAGCTGGGCTCCCTGCTCAGCACAAAATTTGCTTGTCCCTCTCCCTCTGCTCCACCTCACCCACTTATGCTCTCTCTTGCACTCACACTCTCTTTGTCAAATAAATAAAGTCTTTTTTTAAAAAATTGTTCAAAATAATTATTATTTTTAAATTTCACGTAAGTTAGACTGTTTTAAAATTTAAAGCTACAGAATGAGAGAAAAATTAAAATTCATCAATACACAAATGTAAGTCTTACAGGTGTTGTCTCTACTTGGCACAATAAATTTGCCAAAAAAAAAAAAACCTGACAACAAAGTCATTAATTCAACAAATATTTGTTTTGTAAGTGCAGAGACTGCAAAGATGAATAATGTGGTCTCAAGTCTTTTAGAAGTTCATGTTCTATTTGGAAAATTAGACTTAAAAATAAATTATAGGAGGTGATCAATGTCACACAGTAGAAGCAATCACAATACATAAAGGGAAGGAGCATCTGAGCACATCAGAATTTTCTGAGGATTTCAGAACAAATGCCAAGATCAGACCTCACCCTATAGAATTAAATCACATTTCTTTTTGGCATAGGCATTTTTAAAAAATCCTTAAGAGAATATTTGATGATCCTAACATATAGCCAGAGCTAAGAGCCTCTCACAGAGATCACCTGATATTGAGCAGGGTAGGGGAGAAGTTAGATATTTTAGTAATTGGTAATAGCACATGCAAAACTCTGGAAGCCTAAAATTTTTTTAAAAAATATATATGGCCTATTTAGAAACCCCAAATA
Organism: Nyctereutes procyonoides; assembly: GCF_905146905.1. Lineage (NCBI taxonomy): Eukaryota > Metazoa > Chordata > Mammalia > Carnivora > Canidae > Nyctereutes > Nyctereutes procyonoides. Next base: position 11,471,337 of record NW_026575122.1, read on the forward strand.
GTTAAGATCTACTGTGGAGTAGATTTTGGATGAGAACTGATGGGTGAAAAGTGATAAATAAAGTGCATGTTTGAACAAGTGTTTTGTGAAGTATGGATCACAGGGAGACAAAACTATAGGACACCCACAAAGAATCTATTGTAGAAAGTCATGTGGGAAAAAGGAAGTTCTGAAATAGGCCAATGGAAATAGGAAAGGAGAAAAAAGGAAAATGGCAAGAGATAGAGATTTTTACAAGGGGCAATGTGGCTTTGTGGCATGAGCAGTCTTTGGAGGCTTTGTGAACCACTACTTCTGCATTCATAAACAGAAGAACTATTGAAAAGATTAAGTGTGATATGGAGCTAAAATAAGTATAATAGTGCCTACTAAGGAAGGGGTACACAGGAAGTAGTCATTATTTTCATTTGCAGATAAATTAGGTAGATCTTTGTGATTCAGTGATATGGGAGAGGTGGGGAGTGGGAGGAAAAGTCAGGGAGAAGCCCATGATGTCACCATGTCTGTGAGTGGGTGAGCAGATTCATGGCATTGTGGGGATGCCAAGCACCAAGATAAGAATGCAGTCAGGAGCACAGGTTTGGGAAGGGGGAGATGATGGGTGAGTAGATAACATGGGTGAAAAGGAAGGAGGAATAGAAGTTTATAACTTGTTTGAAGTAAATTTGAATCTTAGATACCAATGGAGCATCCACTTGGAGATATCTGGAAAGCTGAATATCTGAAACTAAGAGCATGGAATGCTAATTATATGAAGAACTAGCATGGGTACCAGAGCTTTGAATTTGACTTTATCATCACCATCATCAGTATTAGTAATATTTACTGATGCGTCAAGCAATTAATTGAGACACCCATGTACATTATCTAATTTAGTCATCCAACAACCCTATAATGTAGAATTTTGGAGAGGAAAGTAGCTGAAGCTTAGAGATATTAGAAGTTTTTCAAGTATTCATACTATTAACAACAATTCCATATATCAGCATCTCATGTAATAGCTAAGAATAAAATGTATATAACCTTTTAACTGAAGTCAATCTATGGGTATTTGGATCTCACCTACTGATCCTGGATGGTCTAGAAGGTCTGGCATGTGATTATCTTTGTTTTAGAAGAATTCCTAAGGTTATACACTGAATCCACGAACCAATTTGTAAACCCAGCAGGTCTCAGACATTAGCTGCATAAAACCACTTGAGAATTAGATAGTTCTTTCCAAACTGCCTCCCTCTCCTGCTGCTTACTAAATCTTGAAATTCCCTATCCCTTGTGAAAATGCTTTGTGTGGAGTTTGGAAATCTATCTTTGGAAATCTAGATATAAGAATTATGTTTCTTTACTAAAAATGTCAAAAGATTTTTATGGAACAAAAATCCATGAATATCTAGTTGACATCGAATTGGGTACTTTTTGCATTGCTACCTCATAGTATTATAAATAAGAGCAGAAAACCCTCAAGTAAATCTGTATCAGGGAATGAAATGAGTGAATAAAAAACAAAAAAATAAAAATAAGAGGAAAAATTAAAAGGAGAATTGAAGAAGTAAGGGAAATCCAAAGGAGAAAGAAAGAGAGAAGGACATTTGTGGGCTATTACAGAGCAGGAAAAGAGGATGGAGTGTGGAAAGGGGGAAGGAGAGGAGATAAAGGATGAATAGATACATAGATACATAGATACACAGATGGATAATAGACACTGCAAATGACCTGAAGACAATGACAAAAGTCAACAAAAGCAAAGCACTGTGTTACAAGAGAAACCTAAGTATGAAAAGCAAACAATGGAGCTCTGAGTTTGAAAGAGTACTAGAAAGACTGGTTTGAGTCGAAAATGAAGCAGGTGATAAACATGGGCTTTTGGATATTAGTCATTTGCCTACATGTTCCACCTAATTCATAGTTCTGAATAAGAAATATCTTAACTATAGCCTAAGATGAGAATAAGGTGACTCTTAACAATGGAAGAACAAAACATCAAGCACACTGGGGTGGCTTAGTGGGTTAAGGATCTGCCTTCAGCTCAGGTCATGATCCTGGAGTCCTGGGATTGAGCCCCATGTCGGGCTTCCTGCTCAGCGCAGAGTCTGCTTCTCCCTCTGCCATTGTTTGCTTTTCATACTTAGGTTTCTCTTGTAACACAGTGCTTTGCTTTTGTTGACTTTTGTCATTGTCTTCAGGTCATTTGCAGTGTCTTTGTTTTTCCTTTTTAACCAAATTCCTTCTTTAAAGACAGAAATTTAAAGACTACCAAAATTCTGTCTGTCTGGACACCGAGCAGGCAGGCAGAAACCAAATGTATGTTATCCAACCCTAGGGGACACACACAGCTTTGCCATCACTTCCCGCCTTGCAGAGACCAGATGTGGAAAACTGGCTTCAGTGGCACTGAACAAACAGTTTTGAGTAATGATGCCAATGTTTCTCTGCTGTGATATAGACTAAGAGAAGACTTTAATGTTTATTTAATCTACAACATAAGGTCATTTGAGAAAAATTGAAAACAGTGGTTGTACCAAATGAAAAAGAAGAAGAGAAAACCCCCAAATCAGAACTACTGGTATACTGAAATGGATCAAATCAATAGTCTATGGCAACAATTATCAATTATTTTGTGTTTAATATGCGCTTGCCATGATACTGAGTGTTTTCAAACATTACATAGTTGAACATTCCTCATCATAACCCAAAGAACTGGATGACTACTATTCTTATTTTACAAATGAGGAAAATAAGATCACATTTTCAAATTCAACCCCCGAGTAAGTGCCAAAGCAAGGATACAGTGGTGTTTCTAACTCCAAAGCCTACTTTGTTTTTTCCATTATGCTTTGTTGCCTTTCAAAGTTTATAAGCATTTATTTACTTAGAAGAATATGGAATCTTTGTAAATACCTGGCTGCATAGACAATACCCTAAAATGAATAGAGGAAGATCAGTAAACTTTCAGATTCACCTCTAAAAACAAAGGCCTCCAAGTTAAAGCTAACAGAAGCTCAAGGTAAAAACTGAATCATGGTTTGCAATACCTGGAACATTTAATGGCTGTGATTGTCGTGTTTCTACTCAGCTGTTCTCAAGTCCTGGAGGACTGGTGACCTTGACTTATATGAGTTCAGTCTAATACAATTGTACAAATTTCCCACATGCAAACATAGTCACTCTGATGCTCTAAATGGAGCTGCTGTCTACCAATTTGTTAGGTTCATCAAGGAGCCCTTTGTAAGGCTTTATAGTGTATATAATATCACATTGAGGAGAGTAAGGGAGAGCATAAAGATTTATCTGGTATATCATAAATCTGTTGTACCTACACAGTCCAACAGAAAGAGTATTCTTCACCCAAAGTCCTTGTCAGGTCAAACTTGTCAGGTCAAACTCCACACACCAACTTCAGTGTGGAGGCTATGCTGCCTACAATCATTCAGACCACAAACCTAGTGTAAGACAATTGTTTTCAGTGTCATTAAGATACAACTGGCATGGGACACCTGGGTGGCTCAGTGGCTGAGTGTCTGCCTTTGGCCCAGGGTGTGATCCTGGAGTCCTGGGATTGAGTCCCACGTCAGACTCCCTGCATGGAGCCTGCTTCTCCCTCTGCCTGTGTCTCTGCCTCTCTCTCTGTGTGTCTCCCATGAATAAATAAGTAAATAAATAATCTTTAAAAAAAAATACACAGCTGGCTTAAGACTCAAGGAGGAATATTTCATTGCTTGAGTTTCATTCTGTTCATTCATTACTGAAGGGTGAGATGTGGAGAGCTGCTTCTTCTCATGTCCCATCTTGTAATGTTGGTGACAGCCAAGAGAATATGGTTTCAAGCCACTAACTAGATTAATAATAATTTTACCCCTTAACTTTCAAATATCAAGCCCAAAATGCTTGAATGCTCCACTTCAAAATAAGGTTGAGAACACCAGGTCATGACAATTCAGCGTCCTTTGATGTTAAAGAGCCACTTCCTTCATCTGGCGAGTTTGGTGTCTATTTCCTCTTCTCTCATGGTTCCAACCATCATACCTCTGTTCAGGATAATATTCCCCTGAGAAGAGCACAATTCTTCAGGCAAGTTGGTTCATGTTGGACTTCAGTTACTTAAGAAGTTGTTTTTTAATGGAACACAAGTTAAACACCAGTCTCAAGATTGTGACTTCACAAAGAGTTCAGCAATTTCCCATTTTACTTCCTGATTGAAAACTATGGCTTCAGTATATTTACCCAAAGGCTGAAAGACCCATTTTGAGAATTTTCTGCAATTGTCCTGACTCTGAGTAGTATTGTATGTAACTTCAGTTTGCACGCCGTTTTCATCTTTGCTCCTCTGCTTCACCAGATCCAAACATTTTATGATTTCAACAACTTTGTAAAATTTGTAAAGTCAGGTTTAGGGTAAGAGTTTTGGAGGGAGGGCCTATCACAGAATATGCAACAATTTGCTAACTTAATTGGCCCCCCATATTGGTTTGCTAGGGCTGCCCTAACAAAGTAACATAGACAGGGTGGCTTATACAACAGAAATGTATTTCCTCACAAGTTTTGGAGACTAAAAGTCCAAGATTAACGTGTTGGCAGGATTGGTTTCTTTTGAGAAATAATTGCTTATAGATGCCTGTCTTCTATCGTTACCTGGTCATTGTTCTGTGTCTGTGTCCTAATCTCCCCCTTAAAAGGATACCAGTCATTGAATTAGGTCACACTCCAGTGCCCTCACTTACCCTTACTTACCTCTTTAAAGACCCTGTCTGCAAATACACTCACCATCTAAGATAGGAAGAGTTAGGATTTCAACATATGAATTTTGAGAAGGGAGGCAGGAAGAGACAAAGGTCATCCCATCACAGTCCCATCTCATTTTTGCTCTCCTCCATATGTGCCTGAATTATATTCTTCTGTCTTCTGAAAACTTCACTCCTGATGTAACTCCTCTCTTCCATAGACAAGCCAATGATGAGTATGATCCAGGCCCCTGTCCTCAACCTGCTTCATCTACCGTCTTTTCATAAGTATCTTTATTATACTTTCAAGGTCTCCTCAAACTCAACCTGAGCTAGAAGTGCCTAAAAAAAAAAAAAAAAATCACCATGAGTCTCTCTCCTTTCATACCTTCCAATATCTTGAACACTGGGATAAAGATGCAATAAGCAAGAGAGGCAAAAAACAAGAGACCCTTTTGCCCTTAAACCAGCTCCAGTGAAGATTTGGAGTGGAAGTAATTGTATTTGTGTTCATGCTTACTATGAAACAATTTGTAAATGAAACAGAAATGAAGTCGTATGTTTTAAAAAACGAAATGAGCTTTGCCTTTACTCTGCTTTCATACTTTTTAAAACCACAAACCTATTTCTGTGTAAAAATAGGACTAAATCAAAATAAAATTGTTGGCATTCCTTTTCCCTGATTGGTGACTTCATTTCTAAGGAAAACATTTTATTTCAGTAATTAGTAAAGTAAATGATTAGGATTTAATTGAATTTTTAGGCTGCTTCCAACTCCTGAAGCTTAGGATCACTTAAATATCTATAATTTAGCATTTGGCATTTAAATAATCAAGGCCAATATGAAAAGCATACTCTTTATTAGCACTAATTTTGCTCAGGCAAGCAAAAGGTATCCATGGGAACATATTGTCTGTTGTAGTACAGAAAAAAAAAATACTTGTGGATCTGTCATAGCAATATTAATATTGCTAATTTTTCCCACTGGCTAATCATTTTAATGATGGCACACTTTATGATTAATAATGCTTTTTTCCTCTAAAGAACCTCAAGGGTTTTTTCACAGTATCTCTATCCAGATTCTTTAGTAGGTATTTAAAGGATTCATATTTTCCTACTGATACTTGCATCACCCCTGGGTAAATTGTTTGGAGTAAAATTAAGGAAAGTTTAAGCTCTAGGTAAATAATGAGGCTCTGTGAGCATGTAATAATGTTCACCTCACACCTCATCTGCATGAGCCTTTGTCATGCTATGGTTGAGATGTTTTTAATTTTTATTACAGTCGGTGTATAGTGGGATACAAGGGACATTAAATGGATCCTGCTCCTTATTTTCTAAAATGTCTCTAGGGGTTCTTTTTGTAATTATACTTTTGAATTATGTTACTCTAACAGTAAGCATGCATGAGAGAAGACAAAAGAATTTTAATAGAAGAGACTGAGCAAGCATAAAGGAAGAGGATTTGCAAGATGAGAGAAGATGCCTAGTGAGCGATGGTGGAAGAATTGGCCAATCTGGTAGTGTCTCTACTTTTGACCCTGTCCCCAGGCAAAAATCTCATCCGATTTTTGAAGGCTCCCATCTTTGAAGTCAAGAAGCAGACAGGTGAAACTTGGAAGCATCTGTGACAAAGGGCCGGGATGTCTCCTGACATTTCCATCATCACTGGATAAGAACTGCTCTTGCTCTTCCACACCACCCCTTCTTTGAGTGCCTGAGACAATACTCTTACCTTTTATTATCTAAAACCCAAGTATTTATAAAAATGGAAGAGGGGTCTATAAACTGCTTATTTGTGCACCCCCAAATTCTTATGTTAAGTTAAATCCTAACACAATCTGATGGTATCTGGAGGTGGGAGCCTACGGGAGGTGATTGTTAGTCATGAAAGTAAAGCCCTCATGAATGGAATTAATCCCCTTATAAAAGAAATCCCTGAGCACTCCCTCATCCTTTCTGCTGTGTAAGGACTCACCCAGAAGATATGTGTCTATGAAGCAGGAAACAGATTCTCACTAGACACTCAGACACTGAATCTGCCAGCACCTTGATCTTCAACTTCGCAGTCTCTAGAAATTTAAGAAATACACTTCTGTTTTTCATAAGCCAGCCAGTCTATTGAATTTTTGTTGTCACATCCCAAATAGACTGAGACAGGGTGAGAAATTGAAGGCCTGAATGCTTTTTGCCTATTTACTTCTTAAGAATTGTCTCTCCAAATTCTATGAGATCATCACTGTTGCTATTCTCATGTTAGGAATAAAGAAATGGAGGCTCTAGCATCATAAGTAAGTTTCCCTGGGCCATTTGATTAATAAGTTATACAAAGTAGTATTGACTCACATCTGTATGACTCCAAAGCACATGTTCACCTCATTCACCCTCTTTCTCTAGCTCACAAGAGTAATGTATACCAAGAAAAACAGAGGGTCATGAAAGACCTGGAATCTGGGGACCTAGAAAATAGCGTGCATTAAGGACATAGACTATAATTTCAAAGTAGTAGCCCTCACAAAGGACGTTCTGGAACCATTGAACTGAGACCAAAAGAATGAACTAGCCACAAAAATCCCTGAGACAGTGCTTTTAGCTTTTAGTCACAGCATTTCATTGTGTGTGCACATGTGTGTATGCGCATGTTATACATATATACCTTTACTTATTTTGATGAAAAATCAGAAATTTAAGATTAAATTTAATCAGATTAATTTAAGATCAGGACAGCAAACAGGCAAATCTTGACTTATTTCAGACTTAAATCATTTTGACTTGAAACTGATTTATATTCTGTTTGAATGAACAAAATCCAATGTATCTTTAGAGTGTGCCATGTGGAGAATAGATCACCTCCAGGGAAACCACCTTATCTTCGTAAGCTCCTGGTTCAGCAGTGAGCATAGCAAACTCATCCTTTAAAAAAATAACCTTTTGGGATTAGGTGAAAGGAAAATAATTTTGTTGATGGAGATTAAAAAAACAGGTAGAAAATTTTCTTTTGAAATAATTATAGTGAAGAGCAACAACTTGATAAATGCATGGACTTATATTGAGAAGTGGTATGTTTTATACTCTTTATTATTTTTTCCTTAATTAATAAATCAAGCCATGATCACAATGAAACCCAAGGAAAGGATATCTAAAAACTCCTCATTGTATTTATTTAATAATGTTGGATCATACGGAATGAGAGACACAGCATCACAAGCAGCAGTTTTGATAACATAGGTTACTACTTGTGACTGGCCTTTTGGGCTGAATCTAATTGCAGAAAATTTATTTTTAAGGGTAACACTCATAATTCGGAGTATATTTTTTTTAGCTAGAAAAACGTCATATCCATTTTTTTAAAGATTTATTTATTTATTTATTTATTTATTTATTTATTTATTTATTTATGATAGAGAGAGAGAGAGAGAGGCAGAGACACAGGAGGAGGAAGAAGCAGGCCCCATACCGGGAGCCCAACTCGGGACTCGATCCCAGGACCCCAGGATCACGCCCTTGGCCAAAGGCAGGTGCCAAACCACTGAGCCACCCAGGGATCCCCTCATATCCATTTATTAAAAAAGAAAGTTATTAAGAAATAGAAAAAAATTATCTGCAATCCCAATTCCGACAGGTGATTTTATCACTACTAACATTTCAGCATATTTCATTTCGAAATTCACTTTTGAGTGACTCAGCTAGTTGGGCGTCTGACTCTTGTTATCAACTCAGGTCATGATCTCAGGGTCTGGGACTAAGCCCGAGGATGGGGGCTTGGGATTCTCTCTCTCCTTCTCCCTCTGCCTCTCCCTGCTCATGCATACACACATATACTTTCTCTCTCTCAAGAAAATAAAATAAAATAAAATAAAATAAAATAAAATAAAATAAATAAAATAAAATAAAATAAAATAAAAACAACTCCTTTCCAAAAACATAGTTTGCTAGTCAAAATTTACTCTTATAACAATTTGATTAATAGTATCTTCTAAGTTTCTTGGATGACAAGCAGCGACACGCTTCTGCACCAGCCCAGCTGAGTTGACAGACAGCAAAACGTTTCTGCACCAGCCCAGCAGGCTTCAGTGGCTAAAGGAGAGTGATCTTTTTTTTTTTTCCCCAAAGGTTTTATTTACTTATTCATGAGAGACACACAGAGAGAGAGGGAGAGGGAGAAGCAGGCTCCATGCTAGGAGCCTAAAGCAGGACTCAATCCGAGGACCCTGGGATCACCACCTGAGACAAAGGCAGATGCTCAACACTGAGCCACCCAGGTGCCCCTGCAGGAGAATGATCTTAATTTTAGTCTCCAGTAGCGACATCAGCAGCACTAGGGCTGCTTCTAGATCCATGGTCCTCAGTACTGGCTACATGCCCTGCCCCTACCCTGAAACTGTTAATTCACCCAGTCATCAGTGTTTTATAAATGTCGCCACCCCCCCCCCAAGTGATTCTAATGCATAGTCTGAGTTGAAAATCAATGCTCTAAAAAAATAAAAAAGAAAAGAAAAAAAAATCAATGCTCTAGAGTTTGAAGCCTTCAAAGTTTTTAGTCTTAAACACTCTAATAGAATTTTGCAAGTGTTACCTGACCCATTTGAAAGTTGACCTCAAAATTTTTATTGTGAATGTAAATATTTATAAAAGATGTAATCTCTGGCACACTGTAAATATCAATATTTTAAAATGACTTTATTGTACTATTCTTCTCAATGTATCTAGAGGAATCTAAAGAACACAGTAGTGTGATATTTACACTTTCAAATAATCCATTAAGCCTATTTTAGCAGTCAGAAATTTTATATCATTCCTTTTAATCCTTGACCTTGCATTTACATTCCTTTAAACTCTAGACAATTTTATCTCAAGATAACACATTATTATGATTCAAAGTGTTTTGTTGACCACCCTAATAACAAAATGTGTACGTAAGTTGAAATTTCATTTTTCTCCCTGGCCATGTGACCTCAAGGCTAATAGATTTTCTTCCAGATTGAGAAACCCAAAGGAAGGAAGGAGGTACTCAGCTTGAATGAGGCATAGTTTCAAATTCAGCAGATGATATGAAAATTTCTGTGGTGCTTGTATAACCTCCTGTCTCTGCTGCTTGGCCAAAAACCAACTGTCCTCTATTGGGAGCTTTCTGACTCTGGACAAATAAGGTGAAACACAGCGGGCTGACCACTGTATCAGCGAGCACCGTTCACCAGAGCGAGTGTGCCCCTGACCACTCAAGCAGGCACACACTGAAGGGACTCACAGAGGTCATCGTTGACTGTCAGAGACGAACCACTGATGCAGAGAAAAACACACTCGAAGATTAAGATGCAGAGTACATGGGGACAACTCAGCAGTCAAAACTTCCTCTAGAACCAAAGGATTTCAAGCTGGGTTAAGCAAAAATGTTTCATACCACCCCATAGTGACAGAGATAGATTGTAAACAATTTGAAAATAACATAGGTGCTGGATTTTCAGGGTACTGCTGAGGCTGTCTTTAATATGTGTGCTACTTGGCAATGACATGATCCTTGCGAAACTATAAAAGTGGACACAAAAAGGAAGTAAAGCCTTGAAGCCCCTTTGAAGACCCCCAAATGGACTTTATACTAATGGCCAAAGCAACAAGCTATGACTCTGTTTGGTTATTGTTTACTGAATCTTAGGGTGAATTGAGGGTTTTCCTTGCCAGAGAGCTATGGTCCTAATGGTGATGATGATGATTATGATGATGATGATGATAATGATAATAATAATAATAATTATAATAATAATATTTAATATATTATTATAATATATAATTTAATATTATAATAATATTATAATATTTAATATATTATTATATATAATAATAATATAATTATTATTATTATTGCTGCTTGATTTTTTTTACTGATCTGCCATGTGGTGGGGATCAGGGGACTCATTTATCTCTCCAGTGACAGGGGCACACATTTTGCTGATGTTAGATTAGATTAGATATCTATCTAACGAAGGTCTGAGAACCAGGGGAGTCAATTAGATAACTGTAAATTTTTACCTTTTATTTTGAAACTCTACTGTCCCTCTCATCCAAAATCAACAAGAAAATTAGAGAGAACCAATGGAATTCTAAAACTATTATGAGAAAAGCTCTCAGAAACCCCTGAAATTTGGATCATTTAGGCAAAACCAACTCCCTCTAAGGATTCCCAAGTCAATAACAAGCCATCCCATGTGTGGGGGAAATCTCAATATGATTAAACACTACAAAGGGCCCATACAATACCTCCAGCTTTATCACCAACAGATTGGAGCTCTATTATCAGAACAGCTGCCTATGCAGCCCCTGTGCAATATGAATCCTGAAAAGTTGGTCTCCAGGGGCAGAGATCAAAGAACTCTGCCCTTAAACCATGATGAAAAGCACATCATGTACTATTAGCAATTGATATGGCATCAAGATTCCAAGATGATCCTTAGATTCAGGCTTCTTAATAAAGAACACACACATACACCACGTTCTCTAGATCACTCGATGCTTATTCCATCAGCAGGGTTCTCAAAAATTGCCATAAACAGAAGCTACAGAGAGTAAAGAGTGTCTTCCCAAGACTCTCTGATCAAGCTGATTGATTACTGCAGATATATATTGCTTCTGTCCGAGACAACAGAACAAGATTTTCTGATTCTTTGATACGCTTTTTCTTTGCTTACTTCTAATCTTGCTTATTATTATACTTTGATGCTCTCTGTTAACTGAATAAAGGTTTTTCAACATACTATCCATTATTTTTGTTCTATTATTGTTTACCCCCCAAGGTCTTCTCTCATGTCACTTAAGGAAAAACAAACTCGCTTGCTTATTTTTTCTTAGCTACTGTGATAGTTACTTTTATGTGTCAACTTGATCAGATCAGGGAATGCCTAGGTATCTGGTGAAATATTATTTCTGAGTGTCTGTGGTATTTTTGGGTGAGATTAGTAATTGGATTGGTGGCTCATTAATTAGATCGCCCTCTCCAGTGTGAGTGTGCATCATTTAGTCTGTTAAGGGCCTGATAGAAAGGTGGAGGAAGGAGGCATTTGCCCCTTTTTTCTGCCTCATTGCTTGAGCTGGGACATCTCATCTCATCTTTTCTTGCCCTCAGACTGGGAGTTACATCATTGACTCCCTGGTTCTCAGACCTTCAGACTTAGACTGAATTACACCACTGGTTCTCCGAGATCTCCAGCTTACAGATCATGGGATTTCTCTGACTCCAGAACTGCATACCCAATTCCTCATAATAAATCGCCTTTTATATCCTATTGGTTCCATTTCTGTGGAGAACCTCGACTAATACAGCTACGGTTCTGAAGTTAGTTCATTCCTGGGTCTGTCCCCTTCTACCTGATTCTGCCTAAAATAATGTAATAGTTGCTCCTTTCAACATTTCAGAAGGTAGATTTCATCTTACAGCCTCCTCTGGTCCTTAAATCTCTGTCACATAATGCACGCTAAACTTCAATCTATAAAAAGTGAAACTTGACTCCACATCAACAAAATCCTTCTCAGCTCATCACAACCCTAGCAACAAAAACTAGCGTGCCAGGTATAGGAACTGATGTTGGCACTGATGTAGCTACAATATTTAGTCTGTTCTCTTTGGGGAACCACCAGCCAAAAAAAGAAAAAAAAATCTGCTTCTTTTAAACGAACAATGTTTGGTTCATTACTGTTGATATAAACACTATGTATGTCCTGAGGTATCTGTGTCTTTTTAGAGGTACTTTTTTTTTAGAGGTCCTTTTTTTAAAAGCATTTATTTATTTATTTATTTATTTATTTATTTATTTATTTATTTATTTCTGAGAGACACACACACACACAGAGAGAGAGAGAGAGAGAGAGAGAGAGAGAGAGAGACAGGCAGAGGGAGAAGCAGGCTCCAAGCAGGGAGCCCAAGGATCACAACCTGGGCTGAAGGTGGCGCTAAACTGCTGAGCCACCCGGGAAGCCCTAGAGGTACTTTTAATGAGGATGTATACTGCTCTGGAAACTGCACAAACTCCGTTAAATTTATTATTCAGTGTTGTCACAAATAATCACATAGTTGTTGACTTCCTCCCAGCCAGTCAAGGGAAAACTCATGCTATGGCCAGCACTTCTAACCTGATTACCCCTCTGTAAATACTACAGATAAATGAATACATCATTTGGGACCATCACTCTCACCCCAACCTCTCAAACAGGTCATGATAATTTACTAGGTCACTACCACCTTGATCCTCACCCCCTTAATATTTGCCTCTAGAACAGCTTTCAATACTGGACCAAAAGATTTGATTGGGGACTTCAGTGGAGAGGTGAGGGAAGACTAGGAAACTTCTGACTTAACCTGACAGCCAGAAGGATAGCTATCTTCGGAACAGGCAGTTTTTCTCAATCTTTTTGTTTGTTATCCTAAGTTTTCAAAAATCTTTTCTCTAATTCAAACAATCCAAAGGAAATGGTTTCGAGAAGAGCAGATCTACTTTTACTTTTAAACATTCCTTCACTGGTAGTGCAATTTCTCAGTTTATATCAGGCAGGGAATGGAAATATAATCCCGAGGGTTTTTGGCGTGGAGGTGAATTAGCAACAGTCAGACCTCTCAGCCACCTCTGCTCCGGCTCCTTTTCTCCACTTCCAACCACATCTCACAGTTACAGGGCTGCATGGATACACTATTGTACTAATTAATGGCCCTTAACAGCTGTAAGAAAATCTTGGGAACCAGTATTTCTTCCTGTAACCATTGTAGGTTATTTTTGTTAGAGAACTATTGCATTACCCTCAACACGTCCAAATATTCCAGGCCTTAAAGCCCTCTATCTGTATTCTGATCGCTAGCCAACCAGTTTTTAGTTTTAAAATATTATTCTTAAAATATTATCCTTAAACATATAAATCTATTTCATATATAATATTTAATATTTTGGATTTTTTAATAAACAAAATGAATTTTTTACCTATTGATTTATAAATCACTTTTTTATTGTTGATTCCTTGATAGTTGTCCTAAAGGTGCAATCTAATAACAACCTTGATTGAGGGAAAGGGCTAAATTAAAGGTATGAAACCTATTTGTTTATTTGTGTTTGTACCCACAGAGAAGCCTTATACAGCAATGAGAAGAGCTTGGACTCTGGATTCCAAATACATGGTTTCAAATCCCAGGAAAGCCATTTGCTGTGGCCTTGGGCTAGTTAATGAAATGCTCTGCACCTTATTTAAAAAGAAACACTGAATATGATCCAAAACAATCAAAGGTGAGGCATTTTGATCCTATTGATAAAACTGATAAGAAGGAAATATAGTCTAGAACACTTTACAGACAGATTCAGGCACAAAATATCCTTTCTAGGACGGCAGTCTGCATGTGGGGAATTTGTCATGACCTCGGATAGTGAGAACTGGGGGTGAAGACCCAGGAGTCTTAAAATCAGTCCTTCCTTCCACCTCACTTGAGAACTCTAACGCAGGGAGAGAAGAAGAGTTTAATCTGAGGACAGATTGAAACTTAAGTAGCCATTAGATTTTTAATACTTGAAAATGAGATTTGAGTAACCCCAAAGCTGTGGTACATATTCAGGTTTAACTTTCAGAGACAAGAAAACCAACAGAGCCAATTTTCAGGGCAGTAGTACAACAGTAATAAAGCTACTTCGTCATTTTCCACCATTGAGTCTAGCTAACCAGCAAACAGTCCCGCTGTAAAGCGCCTGGCACATGGTCTGAGTTCAGGGTAGGCTAGTTCCTTCCCTGTCCCGTTTCCACCTCTGTGGATTTCTGGGACCTTCAGTAAGGGTCCTCAACTATGAAATGCAGGGAGTCATTGTGAGATCTCCATGAGACCAGGGGTTCACATGCCACCTCATTACACACTTTCCAGTTCCCTGGGCTCCTTTACTCCCCTATGTCCCTTCTTAATGTACAGCTTCAAAAACAAGGAAGCAGGGCCCAGAAAGAATATGAAGAAAAGAGAGCTGAATTTTAAGTCGGCCGTATTCTGAACCTCACACAATTGGGTCAAACATACTTTTAACACTGCTCAAGTACTACAGGTTTTCAATGGAGTGTAGAAAAAAAATATATTTTTGGCAGTTATACCAAATTGAGGCTTTAATTCCTATGGATTTTCTATAGCATGTGTTTCTATAAACTCACAAATGTATAAATATTTGCATGATTAACATTTTGAACTATTTCAGTAAGTCTTGCTAATTCTAAGTGAAGAGAAACAGCATGATGTTTGAGAAGAATCAATAAAACATATCTGTTCACAACTTTAAAAGACATACAATCTTGTTAACCAGTAAATTAAGTGAAAGTCACTTGAAAAGTATTCCTTAGAGGGAATGCTTTGTTGAGTACATGGGATTCCTAAATAAGATATTGGTATTTCATACAAATAGGCGAAAAGGGCTTAAATGTGTGTGGAAAGTTCATTCTCTCATGAAATTTCTGCCTAATGCCTTTGTATTTTGTTTAGCACATTTCTGTCTTCATTAATATGATATTAAAGTTAAACTTTAACCTCTGTTAACTTCTATTCTAATTATCCTGAATTCTAAATCTGTAGAATTGAATGCAAAACCAAAGAATGAATACTATTTGCTTTCAGTGATAATTTCCATCAACATCAGGAGACACCGGGTAAACTGAAAGGCAGTGTGGGATGGGGAAGCTCCCAGGGGAATGCAGAAACCCATAGCACAGCTGAGTGGAAGTCAGGGCCTGAATACTGGGCTCAGAGCTCTAAAACCACTGCTCTGGTGGGTTTGGGTCAAAAACAGAGGCTTTGGACCAACCAGGCAATCGTTGGGGCCCACAGCATCCACAGACACAGCAGCATGCCTCCCTAAAGAGCAGAACCACGGTGGCAAGAGGTCCAGCAGCAGGAAACTGGATATCCAAACACTCACCTGGGATTCAAGGCAAGAATTCCACTCCATCCTTGGGAGAAACTAAAAATGGCAGAGCAGTTGACTGAAGGTTTGGGGAGGCTCAGTCCAGAAATATTATCAGAGATAGCGACTAAAGGAGCACCAGATTAGCTCCAAGTGTGCTTATCCCAGATCATAACATTAAATGAATCCCTCTGGCCTGGAGTCAGAAATGGTTCTAGCAGTTGGAGTGTTGCTAGAACTGCAAGTGGGTTCAAGAAAGCAGGAACTTAGTGGGGTGTTTTGGTGCATACTTTCAGAAATTTGTATTAGATCCTTGAAAAAATTATTCATCATTCTGACTCAATTTTTCCAGCTCCAAGATGAGGTTATTTTTGTGAACATGTCTTAGGGGAAAGTTGAGGGAATTTAGTGTGATTATGGCACTGGCGTATTTTGTATTTATTTTTTAGATTGGAAAGTCTCGAAATCAAAGGTTGGTTTAGACAAGGCTTAAATGAAATCAATATATGTGTATATGTGTTGTTGTGAAATATGCCATCCTTAGAAGTGTCATATTAAACTTTACTGAATGAAAGAACCTATTCTTATCATCACCAGCGCCCCCAGATTTTATATTCATACACACATAAACCCACAGGGACATGCTCTGTACAATTGTGCTCTCCTTCTTTCTCTGTACCTAAAAATGTATGTTTGTCTGAATAGAATCTATATATGGACATATACCGTGCAAGCTGATTCTTCATGCAATAGGAAAAAAGCAACCAGATTCCAAAATTAAATAAACGGAAAGAGAAGTGTTTACTTTGTCCAAAGCTCAATGCAATCACTTCTTAGCCTTGTACAGGAAAGAGGCCAGAATTCAATAGCAAGTTTTCTACACAGTTTATTAAAATAGAAGATAAAACATTTCCTCCAATCAGAAAGAAAAATTGAGAGCAAAAAAATATATAAACTATGAAAAGAGCTGCCTGGGATCCTTAATGGAGCATAAGTGTTCCTAACATCTGGGGCAGAAATAAAAGTCATTTCTACAGCATGAAAAAGGGAAACAGACTCATTTCATTGAAATTCCTCTTCCTTTTCTACATGCCTTGTTGGGAGACCTGAAAATCCACTCTTGTCTCTCCCTGAGTTCACCTTTGCATTTCTGTCATGCTCTACGAAACAAACTGCAGTTGTTATAAATTTCTGATATGCTCAATTACGCTTTGACTTTTCCTTCATTTATTCTTTTTTAGTTGCATCCAGTCATATTTGCCAGTTTTATTTCCCTCATTTCTGTTGTTCTTAACTTGTGTTGTATAGTGGAATATCACTCTGTTATTTTTCTCATCTATCCTCCCTCCTCTGTCTCTGTCTCTTTCTCCTTCCTTCTCATCAGTTGGAAAAAATGTTATATTAGCTAGCCACACTTTCTTTTGGATCATCACATTTTCATAGAAGCAGTGTAACGCATTTACTTTCCTTTGGGGAGGCCTCCACTTGTACCAGACTTTTTAGAATTCTTCACCAGCCTCTTATGAAATTTGATCTTTATTGTCTAGATATTCTCCTTTTAGAATCTTCACTTGAGATTGAGACTCTTTTAGTTGGTTTCTCAGAATAAGATCCAATAATCTTTTTTTTTTTTTTTTAAGATCCAATAATCAAATACACTTAAGAACTAATACACCTCCAGGACCCTGATTTCCCTTAATTTCCAGCCTTGGATCCTGCTCCTTCTCCCACTCCATATCCTCAAAAGCTCCCTAAAACACCTGTTACCCTAGGAAAACTCATTCACTCTCAATTTCGACTATGTGAGCTCTTTTCAAATCTACCCACTAGTCTCAAAATTACCAACAGAACCTTCTGATCCCTCTTTCACAGTTTTGGAAAAGTTGTTTTCAACTGTGTTCCACTAAAATAAAATTTCAGACTTAATATGTTCTGAACCAGTAGTTTCAAATTTTTCTAAAATAGATCCCTTTCTACAATACATCTTAAATGGAAACCCAATATTTTATCAGATTGAAGTTAATGCAATAGCAAATACTTATTGTGAAATCCTTGAATATGATACACACACACACACACATAAAATGGCTAACACTTGAGCTGTATTTCTATAGCTTGAGCTAAATTCAGAAAAGGACATTGAAAAACAGCAGCCTCTCAGCGATACTTTTGTAAGAAACCCAAATTTGAGCACATAGAGGAAACATGCATTTTTTATTCTGAAGTTTGTATAATGAATGAGGTAGCACGAAGGCTCCTATTCATGCCATCGGTGTCTACCAATAAGTTAAAATTTATCTATTGTGCATTTAAGTGTGTTATTTTATATTAAAATTTGTTAATAGTTAATTTTTAAATTATCTTCTCTGACTTTCAGAAACCCTGAAACGCTTCTTAGGAACTATAATAATTCATAAATCACACTTTAAAGCCATTCTTCTGTTTTATAGCGTGTTCATCATTTCTCATCAAAAACCATTTTCTCATTCTAATCTTTATATCCTTTTGGTAAAATGATTGTTGCTCCTTATTTTTTCATCACATATAATCATAAATCATCCTATCGCTAATGTCAGTGCATTTGAATTTCATAATGTTCTTTCTTTTCTACTGCATTGCTCGTGCCCTTGTCTACATTCATATTACCTCACATCTGGATTGTCAGAAGACTCCTTACAGGATCTTAACTATTCTCTACCATCTTTTCTTCCAATTTATCCTGCACTCTGCAACCTGACAAAAACACTGCTATTCTCACATTGGTCCCCAACTCACAAAATTTCAATAGCCTTCTGCTGTCCAGAAAATAAATGACAAACACTTCTGCTTAATCTCTACAGTTAATCATTATTTAAATCCTTTACTCTTTATGTCTCCAACAACAGATACACAAATAAACACACACCTGCACACACGCACCCCTAACTGAAACACCCCCCCACACACACACTTCCCGTCTGTCATATCCATCTCACAAACCATTCTGGCATCTTCCTTTATGGCTTCTTTAACTACTCAGAATAACTTTATTTTCTCCCATTTCTGATTTATCTTGCCCTTGAGGTCAACACTATTTTCTTGGCAGATAATTACACACTATTGGCTTGTTCTCATTATTTTATACATGCACATCTCCTCCAAACTAGATGGCATGTCTTTTGAGATAAAGAACCTTTATTTTTTTCATCTCTCCTCTCCTTCCACCCTCCACACACTCAGTGACTATAATAGACTGGGCTTGAAGAGCAACCTCTCAAAATCACATGACTGTTGTCATCCTTCAGCCTTCTTGTTATATACCTACTTCTTTTATCTCGACCTCTGAAGGAACGTTTTTGTTTTTCCTTACCTCTGTGACTTTTTCAGGAACTGTATAACTAATATACAGTATAGCTAGTATACAGTATAACTAGTATAACTATCATAACAGTTATACAGGAACTGTATAACTCTGTATAACTAACTTGGCTATACTAAATTTAAAGCAAGTTATGCTTCTTGGGGATGAATGCCTAGGAGAGGGTGGTATATGGAGAACGTGTGCACTTAATTTGACTAACTGTTCCCACATTGTTCCTGCAACACATCCCCGTGTCCCACCAACACTTAACATTATCAAGCTTTTAAAATTTTGACAATTCAATAGCTTTAATTTATTATTATTATAATTTCATATATCTAATTATTAATAATTTTGAACATGCCAGTCATTTAATTTTGGCCCTATTTGGGTCTTCATGTGTCTATATTAAGATTCAGGAGAGATACTGAAACATCAAATAGAACAGATTGAAAATAGTTTTTCTTCAAAGAAAAAGGAAATTCACAGAACCAGGCCCAGCAGAAATTATGGGATGGTGTGGGTTCCTCCGTTATGCTTCTACAGAGAAAGAATATGCCAATCTTGGATCCTGCTAGACCCTGCTTCCAGGGAAAGACATGCCCCCTTCTTATAGTGCCAACCTGAAAGCAATGTTGTCAGTAAGGAACAGTGATCTAGACAGTGGTCTGGATTGAGATGGTTAACTTTCCACAGTTGTTTGGGAACAACAGCTATCTAATACTTGGAGACCTTGGACAAATCCATGGACTCGTACAGCAACACAACTTGATCAGAGGCTTAAATAAGAAACCTTATGAGCATCATTCTGCTTATTCATTTCCTAGGCAGTGTTCTCAGCACTCTGCCCAATGAGTGGCTTTTCCTTGACCAGTGTCATTAACATGAACTCTGAGAAGTTACTTAGCGATCTGCCAGTAGCCTTTGTACTTGGGCCTGAAATGCTGAAGAAGCGCCAGTTCACCAGTTGTATTTGTGAGAGTCCCATTGGGAAAACAAACCAATCACATATTTTAAATGAAGGGAATGTGATACAGAAAATTTGTGAAAGAACAAAAAGGGAGTGGAGAGGTGACCCATACATTAGTAATGTAGGAAAAGAGCTAGGGATCTATCAGGATGTAAAAACAAAAGAGAGGACATGATGTTTCCCAAATCTAGGGGTCTGAGAGCTACCTGTACCATTTAGTGCTGGAACCACGGAAGGGGTCCTTGGCCAAAGCTGGATTTAACACTTGCTAGAAACAGAGACAGAGGAAGAAATAAGAACTTCTCTCTTCTCCCCTATCATCTTCTTTTTTTTTTAATTTTTATTTATTTATGATAGTCAGAGAGAGAGAGAGAGAGAGAGAGGCAGAGATACAGGCGGAGGGAGAAGCAGGCTCCATGCACCGGGAGCCCGACGTGGGATTAGATCCCGGGTCTCCAGGATCGCGCCCTGGGCCAAAGGCAGGCGCCAAACCGCTGCGCCACCCAGGGATCCCCATCCCCTGTCATCTTCTATTAGGGACTTTTGTTGGTAAAAGGTAACTAGATGAGGGAAACTGGATAATGTAATTTGTAGAATCCCGATCCCAAAATTGCAAAGTAGAGAAGAGGTATGATGCCAGGAGATAGCACCTAATGATGGGAAAAATGGTCAAGGAGTTTTGGCCATGCCATAGAATCCAGCTCTAGCTACAGAGCACTTGAGCTGAACTTCTGTTCTTACTACTCCACCAATACTGCTCACACCAAAGGGGCAGATAAACTGTCCTGACCCTTGCCAGGTCCAAGGGTCCCATTGAAGCTCTGCTTATACTCATCCATTCACCAGCATTCACCGCAACTGATCACTGACTACCTCAATCACTTCCTTTTTGTTTCTTCGTTGTCTCTACTTTTCTTGTTTCCCTCCAACCGGCTTATTCCTTTTCAATTTCCTACGTTAGTTTTTCATCCTCCGTTCAACCTCTAATTTTGCCACATCCTAGATCAGTCAGTATCCTTGTCCCTTTCTTGCACATTTAAGTACTCATACAGGCCAGGGGCTTCAAATAGTTCTTGTATGATGATGACTTCAAATTTTATCTATCTCTGATATTTCCATGAATTTCCTATGCATGTATACAATTGCCTACTCAAAATATCTGCACGTATTTTTTCCAAGATATTTCAAATGTAAGGTGTCTAAATTGAATTATTTATCCTTCATATTTCCAAACAACTCCTTCCCAGACTCCCAGTCTCAGTTGATAGCACACTATCTACCCAGTTGTTCATTCCCTAGCCCTAGGAATCACCTTTTTCTCTTTGTCACATCAATATATACACAAGTCTTATCACTCTACCTTAAACTAATCCCAAATCCTCCTTCTTCCATCTTTCTCCAGTATTACCATCTTAATGTAAGACTCAGTCATCACTTATTTGAACAACTGCAGTAATCTCCCTTGCTTCCACTGTTCCTGAATCCCTAGCTAACCACAACAAGAACCAAAGTGATCTTTCAAACTATGTACCAGAGCAGGATACTCCAGCTTATAATTCTCCAATGATGTCACATCAAACTTAAAAAAGAATCAATGACCTCACTCTGGTATTTAAGACCCTACCTGAAGAAGAACTCCACCTTGTACCCTTCTTTTTCCCAAAATTCTCCCCTTCTTTTACTATGCTCTTGCTTCATTGATCTTATTTCTGTTTCTGAAATATTACAAATAATTCTCACCTAAGAATTTGTATACTTGCTAGTTCTTTCTGTCTGTCTTCTTATGACTCAGATCTTAATAAAACAGCATCATTCTAGAACTTTCCCTTGACCAAGCATATAGTGTCATCCATAAAACATTATTACATATCCAGTCTTATTTTCTTACAGTGTTTGTCAATTAATAATATTACTGGGATCCCTGGGTGGCACAGTGGTTTGGCGCCTGCCTTTGGCCCAGGGCGCGATCCTGGAGACCCGGGATCGAATCCCACGTCGGGCTCCTGGTGCATGGAGCCTGCTTCTCCCTCTGCCTATGTCTCTGCCTCTCTTTCTCTCTCTCTGTGACTATCATAAATAAATAAAAAAAAATTAAAAAAAAAATAATATTACTGATATTTTTGTTTATTTATTTGTTCATTTAATCACCTCTTTGTTCTCCCATTAGAATGTGAACTCAAAAGTGCCACGTTAGAAGTTGCAGTTCATGGTGTGCATATTATTAATGTTTTCAGGTTAAAATATTTTTATTATTTTTTAACTCTAAAAATTATAATAGCAACAAAATTTTTTTCTAACAAATCATTATTATGACAATTTTCAGGCAGAAAGAAATAAAGTGTCTTGTTCTAATATTATATATGAATATATTCTAATAATATGCATATACATTTGATAAATAAGACATTTTTTTATCTAACATCTCAAATAATCTATGCTTCCAAACAAAGAAACTGTATTTTAAGTTAATATAGTCATCATTGTACCTTAAAAAAATTTAAGAGGCCCCATTGTTCTTAGTACTGTGGCCAAATTTGATATTTAATATTATAGCTCATATATACTCTTAGTTTGTTTTATAATTACATTGCTGAGTTTTAAATTAAACATATAAGTACTTTTATAATACAAATCACTATTTAATAACTAAGGTATATTTTTAAAGTTTTATATGTATATGCATTAGAGATTACTCTGTAATGTTTTGGTTAGTATAGCATAACATTATTTGTTTGTTGCTATGATTATTTCACTTTGTAATATAGAATTGTTTTCAAATTTATTTATTTATTTATTTTTATTTATTTATGATAGTCACAGAGAGAGAGAGAGAGAGAGAAGCAGAGACACAGGCAGAGGGAGAAGCAGACTCCATGCACCGGGAGCCTGATGTGGGATTCGATCCCGGGTCTCCAGGATCGCGCCCTGGGCCAAAGGCAGGCGCCAAACCGCTGCACCACCCAGGGATCCCTGTTTTCAAATTTAAATAACCTTTAGATGCATATTATTTTAAAGTGCTATAAAATTTAAGATAAAATACTATGTTGTTAAATATTCTTTCACCACAGATGTAGGATTAAATTAAAGCAGATCTGTTAGAATAGAACTATAAGAATATTATTCCTATATTTGGAGAAATGTGATGGAATTCCAGGAAAAAGAAAAACAATTCAGAGCTATTACTTTCAGCAAATTGTGGCACAGATATGCCACTAATAGAGTAAGACACAAGTTTATATCACTCATATCTAATGAATTTCAAGAAAAACTGATAGGAAAAGAAATGGATGATCTATTTACACCAAATGTACTTTTTCCTATCCCAGATACATAACCATGTAACTAGAATATACAACTAGAAGACATTCTTGTTTAAAGTTATTGATCACAAGTTGTAAATAACATCTCAAAAGGCATTGCAAGTAGAAATCGGTAACTTATTATACATGAATTATTCTAAATGTTGAAAAAAAGTCAACATTTTTTAATTCTAAAGGGTTTTTTATTTGTGTCTATACTGAAGACCCTTTGGGGATAGGGAAAAAATGACCTGAATAATGAGTTTGGATGTAAAGATTGGCAGCAATTATCACAAATTCTCAGTAGACATGAAGAAAATGTAATATATAATAACGGTCTCAAGTATTCAAAATGAAACTCTGACTTAACTGCTATAACTCTGGATTCTGCAGAGTAGAATACATGAAAATGTGGCACAATATTGACACTGCTATGGGATGTCTGATATTTATGATTCAATTTTGTGAAACAGTGTCTAACATTAGTGAATCATCTATAAAATTTTGATTATACCAATAAGGATATTCTTAAAATGGCATGTGGTAGACTATTGTTCAAAGATATTTTCTCCTTCTCCCCTACCTCCCTTGGTGGAGTATATTTCCCTGCCCCTTGAATTTAAACAGGGCCATGAACTTCCTTCAACCAATGAAATGTTAATGGACTCAACATGACTCAAGGCTTGAAAAGCACTTGGTGATTAGACATGCTATTTTGCTCCTCTGCCTTCACAGGGAAAAGAATTCTCAGATGAGACCATTGGCCTCAAGAGTAAGGATAAGAGGATATGGTACAGCGCCAATTCATTCAACCTAGCCGAAACAAGCCCATCCTATGTAATTCAACTACAGCCAACCTGAAGATGTATGAGCAAGCCACACGGATGGCTGAGCTAGCCTGCTGAGCCTTGCTAGATCAAATACCCTATGAATCCAGTCACTAGAGCAAAATAAATGCTTACCTTTGTGAAACACTTAAATCATGTGGTTGTTTATTACAAAGAAATGCTTAACCAATACTGAACAAAAACCATACCAAAATTTGGTGATGTTATAGGAAAATATTTGTACAGAATATGAACATCAACAACAAATATAACTTATTTGCAGGCAATAAATTACAAAAATAATTTTTTAAGATTTTATTTATTTATTTATTTATTTTAAAGATTTTTATTTATTTATTCATGAGAGACACAGAGAAAGAGACAGAGACACAGGCAGAAGGAGAAGCAGGCTCCACGCAGGGAGCCCGATGTGGGACTGGATACCTGGACCTCAGGATCACGCCCTGAGCTGAAGGCAGATGCTCAACCACTGAGCCACACAGGTGCCCCTATTATTTATTTAGAGAGCACAGTGGGCAGAGGTGCAGAGGGAAAGGGAGAGAAAGAATCTCAAGCAGAAGCATGTTAATTACTGAGGACGGAGCCTGGCTTGGGGCTTGATGCCATGACACTGAGATCATGACCTGAGCCGAAATCAAGAGTCAGACGTTTAACCAACTGAGCCACCCAAACACCCACAAAAATGAATAATTTAAATAATAGCACTTATGATATATTAAATTTATTCTGAAAATGTGAAAGATTCTAAATATTACTCAATTTTGTGGATATGACTTCTGAGCAAAGTAATGTGAAAGAGACAGTAGAGTTAGACTTATAACTTCCAAAATGCAAGTGGTTTGGGATGCCTGGGTGGCTCAGCGGTTGAGCAGTTGGCTCAGGGCATGATCCCGGCCGGGGTCCCAGTACAGAGTCCCACATCGGGCTCCCTGCATGGAGCCTGCTTCTCCCTCTGCCTGTGTCTTTGCCTCTGTGTGTGTGTCTCTCATGAATAAATAAGTAAAACCTTTAAAAGAACAAAAACAAAAAAACACAATGCAAGTGGTTCGATCTGAGAATAATTTTGCCTAATAGATAACACAACAGAAGCAGGATTGCATATATTTCTGTAAAGTACTTACAAAGACTTATCTAGATAAAAATGTAGGAAAAAATTCAGGAACCAGTAATATGATGATGCTGTTAACATACTGTAAAAAAAGTAATAGAATGAAAATTTATTGTAAAAACTGTTATGATATTTTCTATTTCTTGGTAAGTGTATTCTTTAAGTGATTTTTATAAACACAACAGGAAAAAAATAGCTTTTTTGTTTCCAGCTTTATTAAGATGTAACTGACAAAACTACATATTATATGACTTGATGTTTTGATATACTTATTTGTCAATGCAAGTTCATTAATTATAACAAATGTGGTACTCTGGTAGGGGATGTTGATAATGGCAGAAGCAGTGCATGTTGGGAGCAGAGAGGCAGAGAGTATATAGGAAATATCTATACTTTCCTCTCAATTTTTGTGGTGAACCTAAAACTTCTCTAATAACTACATATTATATCCATGATATGTATATTTTACATATTATCTATATAAAGTCTTAAGTAAGATCATACAGTATTTACCTTTCTGTGCCTGGCTTATTTCACTTAGCAGAATGTTCTCCAACTCCATCCATAGCTTTCCAAAAGGTAGAATTTCATTTTTTTTAAAGGCTGAATATTCCATGTTTATATCTTGGCTATTGTGAATAATGTATCAATAAACATGAGAGTGCAGATATCTCTTCAAGATACTGATTTCAATTTCTTTGGATATATACCCAGAGGCAAGATTGCCAGATCATTAAGTAGCTCTATTTTTATTTTTATTTCTTTTCAGAAAACTCCCTACTGTTTTCCCTAAGGACTGAACCCGTTTACATTCCCACCAACAGTAATACAATGGTTCCTTTTTCCCCAAATCTTCATCAATACATGTTATCTTTTGTCCTTTTGATACTAGTCATTCAAGTGTGAAGTGATACCTCATTGTGGTTTTGATTTCATTTTCCTAATGATTAGTGATGTTGAGCACCTTTTCATGTACCTGTTGGCCATTTATATCTCTTCTTTAAAGAAATGTCTATTTAGATCCTTAACCCATTTTTAATGGGGTCATTTGTATGGTTTTTGCTATTGAGCTATAGTAGTTCCTTATATATTTTGGATATTAGCCTCTTGTTAGCTATGTGGGTTGCAAATATTTTATCCCATCTTATAGGTTGCCTTTTCACTCTGTTGGTTGTTTCCTTAGCAGTGCAAAACATTTTTAGTTTGATATAGTTCTACTTGTCTATTTTTGTTTCTCTTGTTTTTGTTGACTGTTTTTGGTATCGTATCTCAAAAAAATCACCCAGACCAATGCCAAGAAGCTTTCTAAGTTTTCTTTTAGTAGTTTTGCAATTCTAGATCTTATGTTTAACATTTTAATCCATTTTGAGTTGACTTTTGTATATGGTTTAACACAAAGTTCTGATGTCATTCTTATTCATGTGGATAGTTTCCCAAAGCCATTTATTAAAGATATTATCTTTTCTCCATTGTATGTTCTTGTCACTTTGTTAAAGTTAGTTGACTGTAGGTGTGTGGATTTATTTCTGGGTTCTCTATTCTGTTCCATTTGTGTGTGTACATGCCTGTTTTCATGCCAGTATCTTACTCTTTTGATTACTGCAACTTTGTAATGTATTTTTAAATCAGGAAGTATGATTCCTTCAGCTTTGTTCTTCTTACTCAAGACTGTTTTGGCTATTCGGGGTCTTTTGTAGTTACAAATGAATTTCAGGATTGTTTTTTTATATTTCTATAAAGAATGCCTTTAGGTTTTAATAAGGATTTCATTGAATCTACAGATCACTTTGAGTAGTTTGGACAATTTAATAATATGAATTATTCTAACCCATGAATACAGGATGTCTTTCCATTTGATCTGTGCTTTTTAAAAATCTTCCTTATTCATGTTTTACAATTTCTAGTATAAAATGTGTTATTTAGTTTTCACTTATTTGTGAATTTTTCTGTTTTTTTTTGTTGTTGTTGTTGTTGTTATTGTTCCTGATTTCAGTTTTCATTCCATTCTGGTTGGATTAATTTTGATCATTTTAAATTTCGTGTTATAATGATTATATCTTCCTATTGAATTGAGCTTTTGTCATTGTATAATTACCTTCTTTGTCTCTAGAGACAGTTTTTGACTTAAAGTCTTTCCTGTCTAAGTATAGTCACTCCTTTTGCAGCCCTTAATGGTGAAGGTTGCTGGGATCCTCCTCTTCTCCTTATCCCAGGGGATGTAGGAGAATCTCATTTCAGGGGATTCCTTTTAACATTGAGCTATGCTAGCCTATGACATTAGATGACTTACGTAATAATGCTTCCTATGCTTTTCTACCTGGCCATTCTTAGTTTTTGTGCTCTTCTCTATTACATTCCAGAGCTCTCCCACAATTCTTTTCACACATGAATAGTTATAAAATCATTGTTTTTGTAAGGGTACAAGGGCTGAGACCTCTAATCCACCATCTTGCTGAGTCATTCTCCAAACTTTCAGCAAAAAATACCCTTGACTTCATTGATATCCCTTATTGCTATCCAATGGAACACTAGGTATTTGTTGAAAGGCATTTCTGACAATGTGAACTCACCATAGAATGTATGATGGAAAAGTCAAGATGATATCATCAAGTCCTTAAAAGTTACTTAGTAGATACTTAGGCCTGTTATTTTAAAGAAGTTGTTGATAGTAAGATATCAATTCTAGGATGCAAACAAGATATCTTTAGAAAATGTCCACATATAAGTTTCTTGGCTTAGTACCAATTTGATATGATATTTTAAGTAAAATTAATATTTTAAGCAAATTTATGCTAAAAAAATTTCCTATATATATGCTGTCCTTGGAAACATTGAGAGTAATAAATTATTTCAAGTGATATTATTCATGAAAATATATTATTGATGCCAAAATAAATTAGTACCAAGTATTTCACTAGCTTTCAAACAGAAAATACTATGGAAAAAAAAAAAGGGAAGAGAATTCACTTCAATTATATCCCAAAATCAGTTTATCATTAATTCAAAACTAAATTTTAAAATCAATTTATTTTTCTGTATTGGATAAAATTATATAATTTTTAAGGTTGCATTTATGATCTGAAAAAGTATCATTGTCTTTTCATTGTTTAGAGGACACAAGTAAATAATAGAATTATAATGAATGTAAAGCTAGTGCAATAATATAAGAATTAACAATAAAAATTATTGAACACAGTAAAGAATTTATGTTATTGATATATGCCAAAGTATAAAGAACTAAAAAATTCAGATTATTTTGATTTTTAGTAAGGATCACATTGAAGTATTACATACTTACTGCAGTAGTTCACTAAACTAGTGAATATTTCTGAAGCTTTCATTTGTACCTAACTTTGCAAAATTGTTTCCCAGTTGAGAACATAGCTTCTCAAAATTATTATTGAGAAGGTACAGAAGACTTCAATGTCATAAGAAAGACTTATATTTAACATTCACTTACATAGAAAATCCAATAATGGAGCAGTTAAGAATTGGCACTACCAAATGGAATTTTCTATCTACAAAAGCAGATGAATAACTCTTTTATGGTGATGATTATTATATCTAGACACACTGACTTTCTAATCACTGTGATTAATTTTTATGTTCAAAAATGTATCGTATTTTCAGAATTATTTTCCATTTGTAACTGTTGTATGACAATTACAAATTGCTATAATTATACACTGTATATAATTATTATATAAAGAATATACTGACTTAAGATATATTTTATTTGAGGAACAAGTGCCTTTTAAAAAATCACTCAAAGATAGCATGTGGGTTAAGAGCATCCCTATTCATATCAAATTTTGTCTTCATCAAGAATTATTTGCTTCTCAAAAAACAAAACATACTCAACTAATTTAAATTTAAAAAGAAAGTTTTGAGGAAACCCCATACTGTTTTCCAGAGTGGCTGCACCAGTTTTCAGCAGTAATTCTACGAGAGGTTTCAGGTAATGCTGAAGATGTTGCACTATGGTGGATTCAGGGCCTGGGGAAATATTGGTGTAACTTTGTTAGTACTCTTATCTGGCAAGGATTTTGTAAATAATCATTATCTACTTGAATACTTGACTTCTTTTACTTTGAAGACAAAAAAAAAAAAACTGGTTGACACAGTCTTTTTCTATCAGTAATTTCAAATTTACTATTTGCAGACTTAGTAAACGTGTATCCTCTTAAAAATGTGAAATAGGGGCACCTGAGTGGCCCAGGTGATTAAGTGCCTGACTCTTGGTTTCAGCTCCTAATCTCAGAGTCATGAGATCCCATGAGCCCTACATCAGGCCACAATCTGGGGAGTCTGTTTGAGATTGCCCCTCGTGCTCCACTCTCTCTCTTTCTCTCTCTAAAGTAAATAAATAAATCTTTTTTTAAAAAAAGGAAATAATTGTAATGCCATGCTCTTCCATTTTCTAAGCGGTAACTAACAAGATTATGGTTTCTTCCACTAAACAGAAAACAAAGCAGAAAATGGGCCACCACTTACTTCTTGGTTTATTTTTCCTGGAATTAGTCCCTATAATGAACCTTGAATTGTCCTTTTCTGGCAGAAGTCACGTGGGTTTCCACAGTATTTTCAATTCTAGCTTATGAGACTTCAGCAGGAGAGCCCCTGTGATCTTATAGAATGCAGTAAGTGTAAATGAAATGCTTAACTAATGGCTAACTTAGGTTCATAGGAGAGGTCTTTCCCTACGAGGGAGAAAAATGCTTATTTCTTGTCCTTGGCTTTAGTTATCTGCATTGCTAAAACAACCCAAATTGTTTCTCCTCAAAAACAATTTTCAAAGGCACGAGAGAATATGGGTTGCCAAGGAGACTGCTGACATGCAGAGGAAGGAAGGGTTTGTGGTTATCTCTGACCATGCAGCTCTGAGTTCTCCTGCCTCCAGCTCTTGACCTGCAGGAACTTACAAAAGCTTCTCAAAAGACTGTGGTCACAAAAAAAACTTTGGTAAATCCCTCATGGTCTCCAGAAAATATTTCATGCCAGTTCATCTCATTCCAGCAACTCTAACATATGTATTGAAAAACTTTCTTAGTGGCAACATGAAATCTCCCAGAATTAGCAAACAGAGGGTACAGTTTTACAATCTTTCTTCATATGTGTAAGACCATTTACTCACAGCTATAATGTAGTTGGGAAAGAATGTGGAAGCAGTGTGTTGATTTATACTGGAGTTATCTAAGAACTTCAAGAGACAAACTTCAGTGCCACTGCATCCTGAAAAATTATGGCAATCTTCCATTTTTATCAAGTATTTTTTAACAGAGTTCAAGGTTGTAAGTACATTAGTACTTTTCCTTTTTAAAAATAATTTAGATATCACTTAATTAACTCATCTTTTATTATATCCATGATTAGAAAACCTAAAATTCCTAAAGCAATTGAAAACACCAAATATTCTACACACTGGCAATGTCTACACCCTGCAGAGAGGAAACAATTTGCCCAGGGTCTGCTCACCAGGTGGCAAATGTGTGAAACAGGTAAAAAGAAGTTCTCTCAGGTGTAGAGAAGTTCAGGTGGAATGTTTACCTGAGATGGCCAAAAGTAGCACATTCGTAGGCAAATCTAAAATCACAAACTGGAGAAACCAAAGAGCATGGTCAAATAAGCTGTCTTCAGTTTTTTGACCAAAAACAAAAGCAAAATTAAACAGAGAGACATTAGTTCAGAGCAAAAATGCCTAAAGCTTACAATGCTTGACTGAAATTGTGTGCAATGAATGTGTGTCCACGTGTTGCTGGATGTGTCATGAGAAGTAGGAGGGCGCGGGTTACTGCTGTGCAAAATCAAACAAGAGTGAAGAGTGAGCTGCTCTAACATTTAGTTTGAGACACAGATGAGATCTTTTTGTATCATTTTTATTTAAATTTTCTGACTCAATAAAAGAAATGTCACTATACATTATGCAATTGTGTTCCGGTTTGGTTAAAGGTATATCAAATACCAAAGTCAACTAAAATTTCGGGATGAACCTAATTCAGAGTAGAAAACAAGTCTTACAGTATTTGGTATATCTGCATAGCCAGGTGTGCTTCTCTTTACCTGATTTCAGGAGTAATACAAGTGTCTGCCTCAATCAACTCATTCAATTTATTATAATAAATTTAAGGAACACTTTGAAATTATAAGACAATTTGCTCTGAGTTTAGGTTTACAATATACGAGTATGTAGCACGATTATATATATTTCATAGAACTTTTCTTTCTTTCTTTTTTTTTTTTTTGAAAAAAATGTCTCTACCAAAATCCAAAATTTTCTAGACCAAGTTAGTCATTAATTTCCAAGCTACTCATGGTACACACTCCTTCCTGGAAGCTTTTCATCCTAGAGGAACTCTGTGCATTATTTTCTCTGAGAAAGACAATGAAATGCCTTCCATACTATTCCACATATGGTCATAGATATATTCTAGCTAAAAAAAAAAATGTAATTACCTGTAATTACCGACTCTATGTGTCCATAAGTGTCTCAAAGGCGTTACACTGAACCTTCTTTAAGGACTACTTCCTATGTTTCAAACAAACAACCAAACAAAAACCTGATAAAGTGCTAAACAGAAAAAAAAAAAAAAAAAAAGAGGCCTGTCTAGAATTCGAAAAGCTAATTAAATGAATAAACTAACAAATGAAGCACATGCATTCAAAAAATACTTACAGGTTGGCTGATGGTTTATTCTAAAAGTACTTCAGTCATTGGGATTGTGTTTAACAGATATGCAAACTTCGTAATGAATCTTTCCTAATACAAGGACTGAGGTCACTATTTAAGTTTGACTCAACTAAATCAGGGTAAGACACCACCACAGGAAACCAGTACACAGGCTGAGGTGTTCTTATTTTGAAAAACTGCATGTACTTAATTTGAAGATTCTATGAGAAAGCTATAAATTCTAGAAAATCCCAGTTATCACTCAAAGTGCTGGAACTCATTTATTCACTTCATTTTACTCACTTATAGCCAATGTAGCACAAATGGGCAAGGGCAGGTTACCCTCCCAGAGACATAATTCTGCCAAGCTGTTGTCTGCCCACTTGGTGGAATTTCATTATTTACCCTTAAAGAAACAGTGCTCCCAGGAGAATACCCTCCTTGTGTCTTGGCTTTGTAATTACTATTGCTGCTGCTCCCTCCTTCATGCTGTGACCACCACATTCCTTCTCTCCCCTACTGCACCCCCAGGCAGTCAGTGTGCTTCCCTTGCAAACCTTGGGCACCAAAAAGTGACCCGTACTACCTCTGCCACTCCCCCATGAATCTTCTCACCAGATCCAGATTTGCAGGCTTGTGCCACTAATAGACAAAAAGAAGAGATTGTGATAGTTATAAGGAGGACCTTCAAAAAAAATTTCTTAAGGGCAACAAAATGTAAAATAGTTTCCAGTTGACTCAAAAACAGCAATTTGGAAGTGATCTTACCCACCAGCAGGGCTTTGATGGCCTCTCTTTCAGACTTGAAATGCTAGGTCTACAGGCCTCTAGTTTATATCACACTTTTAGCCCTCTAGATTATTTTCAGTTTTGTGCTCTATATTGAATGTTTTCACCTGAAAAATTCTAATTTGTCATTGAAGACCCAAATAAAATGCCATCTGTTGGGCAGCCTGGGTGGCTCAGCAGTGTAGCACTGCCTTCAGCCCAGGGCCTGATCCTGGAGACCCAGGATTGAGTCCCACATTGGGCTCCCTGCATGGAGCCTGCTTCTCCCTCTGCTTGTGCCTCTGCCTCTCTCTGTGTCTCTCATGAATAAATAAATAAAATCTTTAAAAAAAATGCCACTGTTTTCTTCTAAGTAAAGTTAATTGATCCATGCCTGTGCTTCCTTAGCTCTTACCATGTACCTCCATGTACCTCCATAACATGTGTGAACATGATTGATGTTAGTCTGTACCCTTACACATGTGTCAATGTGTATGTCCATAATGTATGTTCACGTGGACCTCTATGTTTTAGTCCACTGCAGCTGTCATAACGAAAGTATTATAGACCAGATGGTTTATAAACACCACACATTTATTTCTTACAGTCTAAATGGTGGGAAGTCCAAGATCATGTGCCGGCAGATTTGGTGTCTGGTGAGGGCTCACTTCCTGGGTCATAAGTGACTATCTTCTTGCTGTGTCTTCACATGGCAAAAGGAATGGGAGATCTCTCTGGGGTTTCTTTTAGAAAGGCATTCATCCCATTAATGAGGGTTCCACCCACATAAACTAAGCATGTCCCAAAGGATTAGGTTTCAACATATAATGGGGGGGAAGGGACACAAATAATATGCACTAAAATACATTTTGGGGTACTTGGGTGGCTCAATCGGTTAAGCATCTGCCTTCAGCTCAGGTCATGATCCCAGGGTGCTGAGATTCAGCCCTGCATTGGGCTCCATGTTCAGCAGAGTCTGCTTGTCCCTTTCCCTCTGCCCCTCTTTTTTTTTTTTAAGATTTTATTTATTTATTCATAGAGACACAGAGAGAGAATGAGAGGCAGAGACACAGGCAGAGGGAGAAGCAGGCTCCATGCAGAGAGCCTGATGTGGAACTCGATCCAGGGTCTCCAGGATCACACCCCGGGCTGCAGGCGGCACTAAACCACTGCGTCACCCCTCTGCCCCTCTGTACCTCCCTACACTCTCACTCTCTTTCTCTCAAATAAATAACAAAATCTTTAAAAATATATAAAATATATATCTATAATATTTATGTATATTAATTATTGCAGCTGGATGGGTCTACATTATTTTTTCTTATAGACTGGCTGGTTGTTTACCATAAGCCACCAAGTCATGCTACCTCAACTAATACACTTCTTTTTCATTCATCTTGTTTATTGGGCATCTAATATATTTTAGGTACTGAAGATACTGCTATGGACAAGATATGTCTGCAGCTTGCCTTCATAAAGCTTACATTGCAGAGAACAGAGATCCAATATACAAGTAGACAAATTAACAAGTGATAATATCCTACAAAGAAATCATACAAGCACTGACATAGCAATTACTGAGAAACCTAATTTATATTGGAAGTCGGGGTAGCCTGTGAGGGAACATTTGGACAGAAAGCTGAAGGTCAAGAATGGGCTAGTCCCTTCCTTCCTTCCTTTGTCTGCACTGCTCTGTAACAGCTGCCACTGGCACGGTGCCTGGTACATGATGGGTGCTCATAGGTTGATCAAAGAAAACTTAAAACATTGATCTCATGCAAAAAAAATGTCTTTGCATAATAAATGGATGAGTGAATAAATGAGTAGTGAAATTTGTATTTGGTGAAAGCTCCTAAGCTTGAAATAATTACATTTAAATTTGTCCAAATTAAACATGCTACACTTCACTTTAGTCAAATTTGTATTTAATTAGGTAATTAACATGTTCTGATCATTTCACAACACTTTTATATACTGCTGATTATAGTTGATAAATGAGCATTGTACTATGAATATTTAATATTTTGCTCATAACAAAGAGAATTTTACTTTCTAAATAATTTACAGTCACAAGATGTTTCCAATCATTTTCCTGCTATGTTTTGACACTCTATCTTTATAACCTTTTTTTAAACATTAACAATGCCTAAAATCTCCCACATGTAACTACCAGGCAGTTCTCAGTTTTGAGCCAATTATCTATGAAGAGATGTTCCTAAATTAGTAAATTCCATTTCCTTTAGGATTTTAGAAGATAAGGTAATTATGAATAGCACTACTTATATTCTGATAAGCCAAATATGATCTGAAAACTGAATTGCTAGTTAATGTGTGTCTATTTAGAGAATTACCATTACATAAATTATCGTTAACACTATAGAATTGCATTCAGAATTCATTATTAAAAAAAATTCCAAATTTTTGTCTTGTCTTGAACACCCTACCTAGCAAGAAGCAGATGACATTAACATAAAATGCATAGAACAAACAGACTTTTTGTTTGAGGTTGAAGTGAAGGATACAATAAATCTGAGCTGCTTTTTCTCCACTTCTTTGAAGGGTTAGACTTCCCAAAGGAATTTAGGTTTTTTTTTTTTTCAACATAGAACACACAGAGAAATTAATTCTGGCTAAAATAATAATAATAATAATAATAATAATAATAATAATAATAATAATAGTAGTAGTACTAGTAGTAAAATGTCAGGTCTCTGAGTAAGTTTCTTAGTAATACCACTGGTCAATTAATAGCACATTGGTAATGCCAGTCTCTCTTCAGCATAAACCACATAGTGGCTAATGGGAGCAGAAAAAGGGCCAACCTTACAACTTGGCCTTAAAATGGCTGTAATATCTCTAACATTGTCCACCCAAATAGACAAAAACATATTCATAATGAGTGCATAAGCCAAGATGTCTGGGAATAAAGTGTTTTGGCCTTTGTATAGCCAATGTATGAACAAACTCAGAAAAGCAATGGAATGAGTAAAATCCAATTTAGTCGATATACCTTAAGAAATCACATATACTCTGCTTTTCTTCTAATCATTTTGTTGTGGTTTTTTAACCTTTATGCTTAATCCTAAAATATGAAGATATTTCCTAGAGGAAGAATCATTGTCTTTTATTCAAGAAGTCAGGAAAAGGAAATTTGGAAGGACTTTGGAAGGAATTGGTAGAAATTTGGAAGGAAGAGAAGAAGCTAGAAGGAATAGCCAAGGAAAATGTCAATCAAAAATTTTGTAAGCAGGGGCAGCCCTGGTGGCCCAGCGGTTTAGTGCCGCCTTCAGCCCAGGCTGTGATCCTGGGGACTCCGTATCGAGTCCCACGTCAGGATCCCTGCATGGAGCCTGCTTCTCTGTGTGTGTGTGTGTGTGTGTGTGTGTGTGTGTGTGTCTGTCATGAATAAATAAATAAAATCTTTAAAAAAATTTTAAGCATCATTATTTTTTAAAAATAATTACCATAATTGAACCTTAAACTCATATTGAAAGCAACTTTATTGGCAGCTATTAAAATCAACCTGGAACAACAGGTGTTGGTAAAGATGTGGAGGAAGGGGAACCCTCTTACACTGTTGGTGGGAATGCAAGCTGCTGCATCCACTCTGGAAAACAGTGTGGAGGTTCCTCAGAAAGTTAAAAATAGAGCTACCCTATGATCCAGGATTGCACTACAAGGTATTTGCCCAAAGGATACAAAAATAGGAATACATGAACCCTGATGTTTATAGTAACATTATCTACAATAACCAAATTATGGAAAGAGCCCAAATGTCCATCAACTGATGAATGGATAAAGAAGAAGTGATATATATATAATAGATAAGAAGTGATATATATATATATATATAATATATATAATGTAATATTACTCAGCTATCAAAAAGAATGAAATCTTACTATTTACAAAGATGTGAATGGAGCTAGAGAGTATTATGCTAAGCAAAATAGGTCAGGGAAAGACAAATAAATGATTTCTCTCATATGTGGAATTTAAGAAAAAAAAAATCGTATATGGGTAGAGGTGGGAAAGAAAGAGATAAACCAAGAAACAGACTCTTAACTATAAAAACAAACTGATGGTTACTGGAGTGACAGGATGTGTGAAATAGGTGATAGGGATTAAGGAGGGCACTTGTGATGAGCACGGAATATTGTATGTAAGTGATGAATCACTAAATTTTACCCCTGAAACTAATAACACTCTGTTAACTAACTGGAATTTATATTAGAACCTAGAAAGAAAAAAATAATAAAATAAAATAAAAATAAATCAATCTGAACCTTGAGTAAAGATTCTTAAAAACCAAAACCCCAATTTTCCTTATTGTTGTTGTTAATACTATCAATTACATTGAGAACAAGAACACATTATCCTGCATATGTTTTGTTTTATGAAGATATTGATAACATTGCTTTTCTTTTATTTTTCTGAATCCAGAGAAAGTTTTGGATACTCAAAAAGGTAGTGACTTTGAAAACTTTTCCCTCTTAATAAGTATATTAAATCTTTGGGGTTCATTACAAAATTGCCTCTTAAGAATGCAATATGGCACGGGTAGCAAATGGAATGTAACATTTGGCAAGGTTTTGAAATTTATTGCTGTCAGGAAGGAAGGTGGTTTAGAAGTTAGATATACAGGTTTTGTAATAAAAATGATAAGACACAGCTTTTAAAAGTCTAAACTGTTCATTAAAATTTTAATGAAACACAAGTATAGTGTGCTCATTGCTTACATAAGGATGACTCTTTCAGAGAATTGTGTATGAATATTCATGAATATTTGGCTTTTCTCCATTATTCATCTTCCTACCTAACTGGGATCAAGCTCACTAAGTAATCTTTGTGTTGCTTGTCACATTGGTCTCGGTAAATTCTTTGGGTTAGAAATAGTAATGGTCGGGCTCCTGGGTGGCTCAGTGGTTGAGTGTTTCCCTTTGGGTCAGGTTTTGATCTCGCAGTCCTGGGATTGAGACCTGCATCAGATTCCCTGCAGGGAGCCTGCTTCTCCCTCTGACTATGTCTCTGCCTCTATCTGTGTATCTCTCATGAATAAATGAATAAAATCTTTAAAAAAAGAAATAGCTATACTCATGGAAACATGTAAGGACATTAGTTAAAGATGGTGGTTCATCTTTCATTTTAATTCAGCTAGCAACTTAAAATTCCTCCCAAAATAATTGAAATGCAATCTTCCCCCACTTCTCAGGTTAGAGATGCTTGGTGCCAGTGATGAAGCAGGCCCATTCCCCTCTTCCACAGGCAGATAACTTGGCTATCTTCCTTCCTCCTTACAGCTGGTGCACTGTGTGACTGCATCCTAGCCCATGGAATGAGAGCTGAAGTGATTTGTGCCTCCTTCAGACCTGGCCTGTAAAACATCCAAATGTGACCCTCCTTTCTCTTTCCTTTCTGCAAAGATTTTGGAGGCCAAACAAAGAAGATCATGGAGCCACAATGTAAAAGGACCTACTTTGAACCTTATGGGCAGAGAAGTAAACTGGTATGAGAGTAATAGATGAGATTTGACAGTTTGCCTGTTATTGCAGTGAGCATTACCTTAACTTACAGATACTTATAAACAGAAATTTTTTAAAAATTGTGACTTGGGAAAAAAGCAGGAGGCAGTGGAAAGAGATAGGCCAAAGATAATTAACAGAAAAAAATTTGGATAATTTTTCTGTGAATGTATAGACGATGCCATTAATAAATAATGAGTAATATTTACATTTAGGTCTCCAAAGCCAACTTTTGGCCCCTGAGGAGGCACAAAACAATAGTGTCCCACCTGCTGCCTTAGCAGCAGTGTCCCACCCTGGGGGGGCAGGAGACTACACCCCAAGCAGAAGGAGAGCTATCAACACAGACAAGCTCTGAGACCTGCAGGAACTTGGCAGAGACTCAATGTTTAATACTACTATTGGAGCTCTTGTCTCACCAACAGAAAAATAAATAAATAAATAAATAAAATAAGATAGAAATAAATAAATAAATAAATAACCAGCAAAGTAGAAGGAGAAAAAAAGTTTAAAATCCAGAGCTTCTGACTGCTATTTTAATTTTTAAAAAATCCCCACTCTACTCTTCATGTAAATATCATGTGAGAAAAAAGCAATCAAAAGCGATTTGTAAGTCAAAGAGCTGAGAAACAAGCTGGGTTAAATATGTTCTTCACACAGAACTCCTAGAATCTTTTGACATTCTGCTCTGCCTTCGAA
Source organism: Nyctereutes procyonoides (assembly GCF_905146905.1). Classification (NCBI taxonomy): domain Eukaryota; kingdom Metazoa; phylum Chordata; class Mammalia; order Carnivora; family Canidae; genus Nyctereutes; species Nyctereutes procyonoides. Next base: position 11,510,174 of record NW_026575122.1, read on the forward strand.
ATATCCAAGAGGATATGCCTGGCATATGCAGTTTCCCAAATTTATTTAATCATAGGCCTCTGATTGGGGAGCCCATTCCATGCACAGATGATAGGAAAAGAGAAGTAAAGGACATAAAAGCACATGAAGAAAAGGTGCAGGCTCATGCCGTCCTGGTCCTTGCCAGTAAATCGACACCTTCAATACCATTTCTGCTTTTGGCTGGATAGAATTTCACCCAGCTATGCTTATCCATGTGCTGTCCGTACTATATTACAAGAAGCTAATCATGCCAATCAAGAGATCCCTTTATTTACTGGGACATTAGCTTCAAACTACATTTCAATATTTCCAGGATGCGTTAGAAGAAGGAACCACAGTAACCACCTTTGTAGCTATTTCTCTGGCAAGAGTTTCTTCCCTTCCATCTTAATACATGCCACTGTATTAATTATTAGTTAGTTAACATTTGCGCTGCTTACAGAATAGTCCAAACTGGATACCATAGTCCGGGAAAGGATCTTGGACAGCAGAGCCCAGCTAAACAGCAATTTCCTCAGTCGCATACTGAAGTAAGGAGAAAGTGTTGCTGTCTCATGCCAAAAACACATCTGAAAAATGAAGGCACTATAGACGTGTAACCTTTTGAGTGGATATTCTTGATTTTCCGTGCTTCTCTCCAGTCACAGGAAGACTGCAGGCACAAAAGCAGCATCAACATTTCTACTATAATTTGTAGGTGGGTGTGGAAGAAGCAATCATGGAAAACCAACTAACAAAACAAAAACAAAGGTTATTCAGTGGACAGAACACTCCGTGCCTTATTCTTTAAGCAAAACGTTTGTAAATGCTGACTGTCTTAGAATTCCTCCAGGAAGATGGTGGTATGCCCATTTTAAATATATATGTCGTTCTTAAGGTCAAGCATAAAAAAACAGATCTCTTCTTTGGCTAATTTCCTAATTTCTTGAAAGAGAAAGTAAGACAAATAGTGTGCCTACACAGTCTGCCTGAGGAAATACATATCCATTCTTTTGGCCTTGTTTCTGATTGTTTTAGTCCATTTTTCAAGTAGAATTATTCTTTCTTCCAAATAGCTTTTTCTTCTTCTGAACTAGCACTCCCCTATTTGGAGAGTTATTTTAGCCTCTGTGACCCAAAATTGTACTGTTTGATGCAGTTCATTTTAGAATACTCTGTGGACTTAGAAATTGAAAAGCATGTAAAAAACAAGGAGCAGGAGGCACAGATTGCACTATTTCATTTTGATAAATTCTGTCAACTTTATATCTCGTTTTTGAAAGCCTCAGAACAAATGTACTTCATATGTGAAATGTTTTGTATGGTCAGAATCTCATAATATTACTGTTAGAATTGGAGTCTTTAAGAACCAGGGGACACTGGGTTTGACATCCCCATTATCAGCGAAGAGAATGGGACCCCACTACATAAAGCATCAAAGATCCTGCCCTTGCTCCCCAAGATGTTGTTTTCAAAGACAGTTTCATGGTTTTGGCTACTCTCAGTCATGATCACAAGATGAAGATGGAGGTGGAGAAGGAAAAATAAATAAACTTTATTATTTACATTTTATAGATGAAAAGGCATGCAGAAAGTTGGGTTTTAAGTTCAGGTCTCTCCAGCTCCAAATTCGTGTTCATGGACATCAAAGTGTCACATATAAATGTCGTTGGTTAAATGATTCCATCATATTGACCCATGAGCAATGTTCCCAACCCTCAGCATTTTGGAATCTGTGCCCAAGATGACTTGCTGATGAAGAGCAGAGCTGCCAGCTTCTTCCTGAGTTTTACTTACCTCTCCCACTTCGATAATATCACTGTTCTGTTGAAACCACCTTGTTTGAATCACCTGTTACTTCAAGTCACCTCTGCTTTGAGGATTTCTCAAGTTATCTGCATGACAGTTTTGAAGGACTTGTAGTTTCTAAATATCTTCCCTCTCTTCATCCTTTCCCTCTCTGCTGCTCTTCCTCTTGTCCTTCTGTCTTTCTTTCCTTTTTAGCCACCAGTATTTCTTGGAGAAGAAATGTTGGAGCTTCTATTGCATGTTATTGGATGGAGCTTCTATTTCTCTGAGAAGATTTAGATTTCTATGCACACTCTTTTTATGGTTCTTATTAAAAAAAAAAACTCTCACCCCTGCTTATGTTTATCTGTTTTGATGAGATTTCTTTTTTCTGCAGTTGTGAACCTATATTATTTTCTGTTTGATCTCTTGTCATCTCTCTTCTATATTTTAAATACCAAAAAAAGGTGGGGTTTTTTTTTTTAGTCCAAAAAGACTACATGACACCCTCTGAAGTTAACTGAAGAACCAGTGACCCAGTGCATTGATAAGGAAAACCTTCTATATTTAAACCAATTGCTCCTATAAGTAAGGCTTGCAGCTTCATCTCTTCCAAGTTCTTGCTCTGTCCTCGGCAAACATGAGTGCAATTATGATCATCACTGTACAGGGTACAAGTACAAAAAGCACAAGATCTGTGCCTTCAAGAGGCTTAAAATCCATCAAAAAACTTCATAACAGAGTTCTGCTTAAATTCTGTTAGTACAGTTAAGTAAATATTCAATGTTTCCAAGCAGGAAACTCCCAAATTTATGAGAAAAATCCAAGTTATGTGAGGTGGGACCAAGAATTGGCTTCTTTATTTCTAAAAACTCAGCTTCTTCCTCAACTAATGTCCCTAAAATGCTAGAGAAGAGTTCAAATTGGCTCAATTTGTGCCAGCTTTCCACTCCTGGATCAATCAACAATGACCATGAGCTGGAATCATATTTTACTATTATGAAATTTCTCAAACAATCTGGTTGGAGTCAGAGTGGACATTTTTCAAGAGGTCATGCTGCTCCAGAACTCAGAAATTTCTAGATAGTTTTAAGTTCACAATGGAGAGAAAGAAAGATAACTGAGTAGCTTGTGTCACTCTAACTTTCTTCGGCCAAAATAGATACCATTGACGTGTTTGGGTTATTGTGTTACTGTTGCTAAAATAGGGTTTGGGGCACTAGGTGGCTCAGTTGGTTCAGCATCTGTCTTCAGCTCAGGTCATGATCTCAGGGTCCTGGGATTGACTCCCTGCCAGGCTTCCTGCTCAGTGAGAAGGCTGCTTCTCCCTCTCCCTCTGCCTGCCTTTTCCTGAGCTTCCTCTCTCTCTCTCTCTCTCATTCACTCTCTCTCAAATAAATAAATTAAATCTTTTTAAAAAATAATAATAATAAAGGGTTTGAAAAACACGGTTCCAAAATTGTCTGAGGAAATACACACAAAAGCATAATAATGTTGAAAGACCAGCATCCTAAATGAGGTAGGCATTCCCAAGGCCAACTAAATTCAATTAACTAATGTGATTTCTGCCACCTGAGTGGCAAACTGTCCAGTGACCATTATTTCTTATTTATGGGGTGATTATTTAGGCACTGTGCCAAGCTCCAACTGAGAGCAGTAAATGTTTTCTAAATTTTCTGTGGCTCTACTCCTCAGTCTCTAACAGACATAAGATTCAGGCTTTTAAAAAACTTTATCTGAAAAATGGACATAATAATAGTACCTACCTCAAAGAGTTTTGTGAGAATTAGTCAATTCATGTAAAATACTTAAAATATTGACAGACACATTTTGTGCTTAATATGCTATCTTCTATTATTATTATTATTATTACTATCATTAATGATGCTCATGAATCAGAAATAGTAACTTTTAAAAAATATTTTATTTATTTATATGAGACAGAGCAGCAGCAGGGGAAAGGGCAAAAGGAGAGGGAGAAGCAGACTCTCTGCTGAGTGCAGATCCCATTGTGGGGCTTGATCCCAGGACTCCAAGATCATGACCTGAACCAAAGGCAGATGCTTAACTGACTGAGCCACCCAGGTGCCCCAGAAATAGTAATTTTAATAAATAGATTTAAAATTTGAATCTTGAACAACGTGGAAGTTCTGTTCCAAGTGCTGGTATCTAAAATAAAATGTTTACACATCTTCTAGAAAATATCAGACAGTTAAAATTATGTGAAGACTTAAGAGATCAAGATCAAGAATCTTATAAGCAAAGTTTAGGGGTGACCCCAATATTCAGCACCACATTTCTTCTCGAGGTAGTTGCTATTTCCAACACATGGTTCAGAAGCTAAATAGAAGTAGGGCATCCCAGGTGGCTCAGTGGTTTAGCACTGCCTTTGGCCCAGGGCCTGATCCTGGAGACCCGGCATCAAGTCCCACATCAGGCTCCCTGCATGCATGGAGCCTGCTTCTCCCTCTGCCTGTGTCTCTGCTTCTCTCTCTCTCTCTCTCTCATTTTCTCTCATGAATAAATAAAATATATTAAAAAAAGAAAGAGGTAGAAGAGAAATTGAATAGAACTGCCAAAAGTCTCATGGGGTTGGCTAATGGGATATCAAAGAACAGGTCCACTAAGGGGGAAAGTAAGGTTGCCAGATAAAATATGAGATGCCAACTAGCTTTGAGTTTCAGATAAAAAACATTTTTTTAGGATAAGTGCATCTCATATAATATTAAAAATTCAGAGTTCAAAATTAATTGGGTAGTCTTTTGTTCTGTTTATTTATTGTTTTGTTTGTTGTTATGAACTCTGGTAGCCCCAGAAGGAAGGACTATGCTAAACAACCAAGGTTTTTAGCTGGGACTTCGGAAAATCTATACTCTTGGAGTAGTAATGAAGTATAAACAAGCCAGACCTCACAAAGAGCTACACATCAGGTCAAATGCTAAATACATTACAGTAATATACACTTACCTTCTAGAAGAAAAAATACATTCTTGCTGGAGGAAGTTAAAATCTTCTAGAACCTCAATCACCTCTATTGTTTTCCAATATTTAATTAAATATTACCAGAAATAGCAGAGGCTAAACAACCTGACCAAACAAAGAGAACTGTGTGTGTATGTGTGTGTGTGAGAGAGAGAGAGAGAGAGAGAGAGAAAGAGAGAGAGAGATTATAAGGAATTGGCCCATGTGGTTATGGAAGCTGAGAAGTCCCCAAATCCACCTTCTGCAAACTGGAGACCCAGGAAAGCCAGTGGGGTAATTCTGTCCAAGTTTATAGGTAGACCTGAGAACCAGAGAAGCTGATGGTTTAAATCCCAGTTTGGGGGCCTTTGAGTGGCTCAGTCAGTTGAGTGTCTGACTCTCGGTTTCACCTCAGATCATGATCTCATAATCCTGACCGATGGAGCCCTGAGTTGGGCTCCGTGCTCAGAAGGGAGTCTGCTTAGAAGATCCTCTCCCTCTGTCTCTCCTCCTGCTCTCCCTCCTTCCCTCCATCCCTCCCTCTCTCTCTCTCTCTCTCAATAAATAAATAAATAAATAAATAAATAAATGTTAAAAAAAATCCCAGTTTGAGGACCAGAGAAGATGAAATGAGATGCCCCAACTCAAGCAGACAGGTAGCAAAGCCAGGTAAATTCCTCCATTCATTTTTGCTTTATTCTGGCCCTCAGTGGATTGGAGATGCCCATCCACACTGGGGACAGCAGTCTGCTCTACTGAGTCCACTGATTCAAATGCTAATCTCATCCACACCCTTATAGACACACCCAGAAATAATATGTACTAAGGGCACACCAGGGTCAGTCAAACTGAAACATAAAATTAACAGCGCATATATGTAGCATATCTACCAGTTCCACTCCTTGTTCTATTTCCAACAGAATGGTATAAACATGTGCTCCAAAAGATGTTTAAAAGTTATCTTGCAGTATAACCCATAATAGCAAAATGCTAGAAACAACCCAACAGTCTATCAACAGTAGACTCTATAAAGCATGGTGTGGGGTATGTGTGTGTGTGCGTGTGTATGTGTGTGCATACTAGAACATGGCTATATGCAGCAATACAGGTACACATCACAGATAAAATTCTAATTCAGAGACCAGACAAAAAAGAATACATACCGTCTCATTCCATTTACATCATGTTCAAAAAAGACCAACTCCTCTCTGATGTCAGAGGTCAAGATATTGACTACCTTTGAGAGAAGGGAGGGGTACTTATTAGAAGAAAGTATAAAGGAAGCTTCCAGAATTTTATTTCTCAATCTGTTTAGTGGGTACACAGGCATTTTTATTGCACACATCTCTACACAACATGTTAAATATGTTTACATATACATGTGTATGTAAAAAAAAATTGTATTTTTGTAAAAGATAAAGTTTAAAAAGTAGAGACCTGGGATATGGACAGTTAATAAACATAAAAGTTAATGAAAAAATACTAAATCCATTAGCATAAAGGACAATAAAAAGTAATAATAGGGGTGCCTGGGGGGCTCAGTTGGTTGAGCATCAACACTTGATTCCAGCTGAAGTCATGATCTCTGGATTGTGAGATGGAGCCCTGTGGCAGACTCTACAGTGGGTATGGAACCTATTTAAGATTCTCTCTCTTCCTCTTTCCCTACCCTTCTTCTCAAAATAATAATAATAATAAATCATCATCAGCTGCTGAAATCAGGTCAAGCCCTTGCTATAAGTCCTAGGCTACATAGATGGCCTATAGGACCATGAAGTGTGAGACTAATTTGGGGTGCATCAACTGGGTGCTGGGAATGGAGCTGGAAGGAACCTTTTCTGGGTACAGGCGGTCAGATTCCTAACAAAGGCACACATTTACAAGTAAAAACAGGCCTCCACAAAGAGGATCTGCAGCCATAAACTAAAGGTTTGGCAAGCCCAGCTGCCTGAGCACTGGCTTATCAGTCACAACCACAGACCTAGATAACATGGCTGAGTCTAGTTCTGCAAATATGAAGGACACGCAGGTATAGCTACATGCACACAGACGGTTTATTTACAGCATCACCCTCTTCTTCCTGTTGTTAAGTGATAAGAATGGTTCAGAGAAGTCTCATGTTCTTTGGGAAAATTGATTACTCTATTGTTAAATCATATTTGGGCTTGAAGCCCTTCCTCAGAATTTTATTTTCCCAGCCTTTCACAATCTTTTTACAATACTGTTCTTTTTTTTCTCTTCTGTCTCTCCATATCTAGAAACTAGTTTTTTCCATCAATCCAGCTGACAAATTTTGTAAATGTTTAACTAGATGCTGGCCATGAGTATCTTGGATGCACTGAGTTAAGCAAAATGGCTTTTGCTTAATTCAGTTTAACAAACATCAATAATATGCCTAACATATGTTAGGTGAGGGTTTAGCCCTAAAGAATTTCTTTAATTTATTTACATTATCACTCAGATGCTCCCTGAGACTTCAATTTTTTCTTTATTTGTGCAGTTCTACCTGTATCCACTTTTAATAAACTGATCTTTCACATCCACACAGAGCCCATTTCAAATGCAAAAGTTCATTGAAAAAAAAAAGAGCTAACAGGTTGCGCAGTTCATGGATGCTGGCAGAGAAAACCCGATTTCTCGATCACAAGCAAAGGACTCCATTACTTATGACATAGCAGGCAGCCCGGGCATCAGCATAATTATATTTTCCTTCTTATACCAAGTCCCACAGAAGGGACATGAACGGCCCCAGAAAATGGCTACATACAGAATGGTTTGCATTCTAGAAAAGAAGACCTAACTTTTACAATCAGCAATATGTATATTTGTCCTTTGCTCTACAGAGATTTTTTTTCCCCTCTGTAGTAAGTTTATCTGTTCTTTGCTTTGTTGAAAGATGCTATTTTTTTCAAGGCAGTTTTCTATACAAACACTAAAAGGTAGTTCACACTAAGAGGGCAGTTAGTACATCGGTCATAAGACATAGAAACGTGAGAGACTCATGGATAATGGTCTCTCAAACATTCAGAAAAAATTAGTACAAAACTAACATTCTATTGACTTGGGCCAAAGCTCCTTAAATTCTCCAGATAATAATTAGAATTGGAAGATAAGCTCCATGGAATGGAAATGATTATTTTGTTTTCGACAGTTTGTTGTTTTCATTGTGACGCCACACAATTTGTACATGGAACAGAACCTCCTCTGGGATGATGATAAAATTGGCGATGAGTTTGGTTTCTCTGTACCACTTTTCACTGCCCTATCCCCTCTCCTCTACATGTGATATAGCAAAATACACCCAACACCAGGTACTCAACAGAGGTGGTGTGAAATCAGATAAGGGTTTGCCGGAGCAAAGAATATATCCCCCCTCCCTAGAGTATGAAGATAATATGGAATATCGGCACAAACAATACAATCAGTCTAATCCCTGAAAGCTCTGGTATTAAACACATACACAAATCCCTGTCGTCAGATAGCTCTATGGTTAGCCTTTATAAAGGTGTTGTGTTACAAAAGCAGATCTTCTAGAATCAAGCTTTCAGACTCCTCTTGGCCTGGTAGGAAGTGCAGTTTCCTCCTCCAGGGAGGCCATCCCGCTAACGCACAAGAAATGATGTCAAAACAGGAGCCTTTGAGGTCAGACCCTACATGTTAAATCTTATTTCTGTTCCTTAGACACTTTGTGACATTGGTGTGCCAGATAATGTCCTCAAGTCTCTGTGTCCTTGTCTGAAACATGGCATCCATACAGCTTAGCTGAAAGATGCAAAGACTCAAAGACTAAAGGAGACAAAGACTTGACGGCAGAAATGTACACAGAACAGGTGCTGAATTGCCACTGGCTTTGCTGTTGTTCTGTTACATCACAGATGCTGAGCTCCTGCAAGCTCTCCTCTTGGGCTATCCAGGTATGGAGATGAAGCCTACTGGACTGGCTCTGAGATATTCCATTTCCTGTCTCAGATTCTACTCTTCTTGACTCCATCCAGTTTTTCTTCTGTCCAGTTGGCCTCTGTGTTTCCAAGCAGAAGTGTTTCATCCTGCTTGGATGCAGCAACTCTCTCCCATGACTCTAAAGCCTCCAGCTCCAGGGCCAAGCCATATTTTTATTTTTTATTCTCCGCTCCACAGGCCTTCTGACTAAATCCTTGCCGAACTTCTTCATAAAGCAATGGCCCAGATTAAGTCATTGATGCGAATCTTCATTTTAATTATGTCATTCACAGAAACATTAAGCTCTTTTCAGAGTGCAGCATGGCTCATTCTTTAACAAAATATGGTACCCTGGGTTATGTGAAAAGGCTATAAATGAGGCCGATTAGAGGCTGCTTGATCTACTTCCTCTGGCACCAGGAGATCTGGCCTGGAGCTGCTTTTTAAAAGCCCTGCATTACTCTGGGTGTTTTTTTCCGTTTCTCCATAAGCGTTTCATGTCATGTAAAATTTGTTCTCCATTCACAGAAAATGTATTTAATTCACTGATATTTAAGTGTGTGTGTGTGTGTGTGTGTGTGTGCAAGAAAAAGACAGAGAGACTGAACAAGGGAGACAGAGACTCAAAAGGAAACTCAGAGGAAAGATTAAAAATAAAAATAAATGTCCTAAGTGGGCTCCGAACTCACAAAAGGGACATTTTCAGTTGCGGAGAATGTTGAAGATTGGAGATGACCTTGAAAGGATTCAACTCAACCCCTTCGTCCTATAATTGAGGAAATTAAGGGCCCAGGGCACAGAGGATAAGAGGTAGAGCTTGGAATAGAATAAAATGAAGGATGGCCAGGTCAGTATGCTTTCCACTGTAGTGGAGGCAAAAGCAAAAGTCAGTCAGATGAGCAAGTGTGGAACACTTGCTGTTCTGAGTTACAAAAATGTTTGATTTTATTCTGAAAATATTATATCAAGAGAGTCAGGAATATCTGAGCCCTGAGCTATTATTACTCACCCCTCTGTCCCAGGGGACTCTGGGAAGGGAAGACTAGTCATATGGAGGATGTGACTCAGACAGGAGCCTAAGTAGGGCTCTCACATTCTTCTAAAAGTAAACCTTGAGTATGCCTCCAGGGACCAGGCTAATGTGGCATGAGGAGCCGGGAACCAAAGGGACATGAATGCTCTTGGATGCTAAGCTACATGTTCGGAAGAAAAAGAAAAGGGGAAAGTAGCCCAGTTGTGTCTCCCTTGAAGAGAGAAGAGGGTCACTCAAGACTCACCTTGGAGCCACAGTAACCCACCCATCCCAGCCAGTAAACCCACTCTCCCAGCCCTTGGGAGAGACCAGTAAGGAGCGGGCAGAGGAGAAGCAGCAGAGCTTAGAGGATGGGAACTTCTCTTCCCAGCAGTGGTACTGGAGTAACAATCACATGTGCGATGCAAGATTCTGGGCACAGAGGTCAAGCATTAGCTTAATTTTTTTAAAATATTTTATATATTTATTCATGAGAGACACATAGAGAGGCAGAGACACAGGCAGAGGGAGAAGCAGGCTCTACACAGGGAGCCCGATGTGGGACTCGATCCCAGGACCCTGGGATTGCACCCTGAGCCAAAGGCAGACGCTCAACCACTGTGCCACCAGATGCCCTAGATTATTTTAAACTACATCAACCTGATAATTAATGAATGCAGCCAAGGCAGAAAATATAAAACCTAAATCAAAAAAAAAAAAAAACCTGGAAAAAGAATTTCCTCAATGAGCCCCAGAAATCTATCTAGAGGTTTCTATCATAACAGTTGAAAAGATAGACATGGGTAAAGGGGCCCATTAGAGCAGAAAGGTGGCAAGACCCCAAGTTCCAGGCTTCCAGCTCAGTAATTTTTTCTTTGTACATCACGACATCTGAACACAGGAATAAAAAAGCACAGGCACTTGGTCATTGTTCAAATCATCAGCATTAAAGTCTGCTGCAAATATGCAGGATCTGGTCTGCCCAGAGGCAGAAAAACACATTAATGATCAACTGGTCACAGTTATGACCTTTAGTTTTATGAGCCTGTCACTACATTTTGAAAACAACTCTCCTTCAAAATGATCCTCGGAGCTTTCTCTGCGACCATTTCAAAAGAAGGCTACCCAAACTAAACTAAACGTTAAAGTAGCACGTTCAGGAGCTGTGGAATCCCACAGCTACCAGAAAGCCACTGAAAACACTTTCCAAAATGCCCTAAATTCCAGTACCAATGTCAAGAAGACACCTGCCAGCCGCCCTAACAGCGCATTCAGAAAAAGTCCCCCACTGCCCCCTCATCAGTGCAAGTTGAAATCAAAATCAAACCTTGTTTCTCCTCTTCCCTCTTGAACTGTATGTAGCAAACATAAAAAATGAGCCCCCACCTGAATAAAGAGAGATATTACAACTTGAGTGAAAAAAAACAAAACAAAACAAAACAAAAAACAAACAAAAAAAAAAAACAACTTGATTGAGCTGTCAGGATGGGTAGATTTTTTTCAGTCTGTTCACCTAGGCAACACCTGTTGCCACTGCCAGGCTTCTGAAGGATTTTCTGTGGAGGTGAAAGTTTCACAGGCTGAGTATATGCCAAACCAACGTTTCTCCCAAATACCTAAAACGATTTTTTTAGGTAGAAGTGTCTTAAATGTCAATTATTTGAAATAGGGCCTAGCTACTCCCAGGCACCAGGGGGAGAGCCAGCATTCCTCAAACTATAATAGAAACCCCTCAATATTAAGAATTGGTCTGAAGAGACAGGTTTTTCTTTCCCAGATTGCTAATCCATCCAAATGCCTCCAGGAATAATCTAGAAGTTGGATCTCTGCTGCGGTTTTAATCCACCACTTTACCTTCATTCTACCTTCATACGAAACACTGAGGTTCACAGAGATTTTTGAGATCTGTCGTCTGAGTTTGAATCTCACCACAAGGCAGTGGAGAAGGCAGAGAAGATGTTATTATTATTATTATTATTTTTTTTTTTTTTTAGTTTTATATATCAAGAAATTCTGGCCTACGGTGCTCAAATGTCCCTAATGTCCCCGACAGTAATAGCAGAATTAGAGCTCAAATTTAAGATGGTCCAAATCCAATCCAATTTAATGATTATTTCTACTGCCACATTGTGTCACGCAACCTCTCTGAACTACCTGCAGCCTTATCATGGCCTCTAGAAGCCACGGATAAAGTAACTGGCAGGCTCTCCTCCCACCCTCTTCTTGGCTGGTGATGACCACGTAGCATTAAAGCAGTAACACAGCGTGGCGGTTGCAAGGTTCTAGAGCAAAACTACTAAGTCTGAATCCTGGCTCTTTCGTGCATTGGCTATGTGACTTGCGACATGAAAATCACTCTAGTCTGCTGCCTCAGTTTCCTCTTCTGTAGTACTGAGATAAAAATTGTATCAATCTCATGGGTTTTTGTAGGGAGTTAAACAAGTTAGCACACAAAAAAGCACTTAGAACATTGCCCGCTACAAAGTAAAGTGCTTAATACATGTTAGCTATCATTTTCCCCAATTCTTGAGAGGCAGATGGAGCCAGGTTAGTGTAAGAATAGTGGACTTTGCCCAGAATCCTTTCCCCTGCAGAGTGTCTCTCCTAGGATCCCCTTTTACACCTCCCATCATTTGCCATTTATCTTAAGCGTATTTTACTTTCTCACCACTAAAATTCTCACAGTTGGATCTCAGAGGCTCAGAGCCCACAGGACAGATAGTAACCTCATAATTTAACTCATATCTATGGACTAGCAGGAGTTTATTATCTTACCTTTCCCAGACACTGTATTTGCATTTTGACAGCTGTCCTCTGAAGGCACAAGAGCATAACCAGTAGCTCATACACTCCCCACAGAACACGAATCATCTGAGTCTGCCCCAAATCTGAATCAGAACCTCTAGGGGCAGATTCTGTTGGGTTTTGGGAGTTTTCTTTGTTGTTGTTTTTGTTTTTAATGACAAGTGTGTTGAACTCTAATTCATGTACTGCTCTCTTCACCCTCGCAAGGTATACAGTTCAGTGGTGTTTATTCACAGAATGGTGTCATCATCACAATAGTCTAATTTCAGAACATTTTCATCACCCCCAGAAGAAACTGCTCATCCATTAGTAGTCACTCCACATTTTCCCCTCTCAGCCCAGCAAACACTGATGTTCTTTTTGCCTCTATAGATGTATCTAATTCTCAACATTTCATGCAAGTGGATACATATAAAACATGGCTTTTTATGACTGGCTTCTTTCACTTAATATAAGGCTTTAAAAATTCAGCCATGTTATCTCATATATTAATAGTTTTTTATATTGCTAAATAATATTTCATTCTATGACTATACACCACCTTTTGTTTACCATTAGTCAGAAGATGAAAATTTGGGGTTAGCCATCTCTTCTTTTTCTAGATTATTGAGGCAGAGTTAACTTATTGACTTGAGATCTTTAATCTTTTCTATTACAGGCATTTGCAGATATAAATGTGCTCTAAGCAGTGCTATGATGTCATCCAATAAATTTCAGTAGTGTGTTTTCATTTTCATTCGTCACAAAGTATTTTTTAATTGCCATTATGATTTCTTCTTTGACCCATTGATTTTTTAGGAATGTGTTGTTCAAATTCCATACACTTGTAAATTTTCCAAATGTCCTTCTGTTACTGATTTCTAATTTTTTTCCACTGTTGTTGGAAAACATTTTTTTTTCAATAATTTCAAAGGCTTAACGTCTGAAGGGAAGTGAACATGATTTTTCCAGCAATGTAACACCTACAAATAATAATTTTTCAATGAGCAAAATGTGTTGAAATGCTTGGCAAAGGTGAATAAAATATTATGGGCTTATTCATGAGTCAAAAGGCTTATGGATCTTTTACTGCAAACTGTTACATAGATGATACACAAAGAGACCCAAACTAGAATTTGTGCTTTTTTGTGCCCAGATAGCAGAGGTTCTTTTTATTACTAAAATATTTTGTTATATTCTGTGCTTTTTGACATACTATTGTATCATTTTTATAAAATTTCCTACTAATCATTATAACTTATTTTTAAAAAGATATTACCTGGAGCTATTTCTTGCCTTCAGATCCTTGTTGCTTATGATCATACCTTGACTCATGTAAAAATTCTTGTGGATTTTGCCACTATCTAAATCAGACTCCAAATTCAAATTAAAACAAAAAGTAATTTGTGTGTGTGTGTGTGTGTGTTCAAAATGTCTTTGATTTTCCTAAGTGGCTATTTGTATCTTCATGTTATAAAAAGAGCACAAAAGGAAAAATTAGGTTTGCTTGATCTCTCCAAATTTTACTTATCTCAACACTATTGTGAGCCTTTTTTATTTGTGAAATTTAGGATTAAAAAGAATTTGAAAAATTAAGAGTTCAGCCTTCCTAGTTTAACCACAGAAAAAATGTGTTAATAAAATGTTTCAATGATTGTGTTCTTTTCAGGTTTAAAAAAATCATATTTATATTCAAGACTAATGAAGTATCTCTCTATAAAAAGATTTGTTTTTCAGTAAAATACTTTTCTTGGTCAAGGCCAACCATAATATACCTAGTATAAAAAATTAAAGATCTAAAAGTTCTATTAATGCTCAGTTTTCATAAAATACTTACTCTTCCAACAATCATTAATTGAGAACAAATTAATTGTATGCAGTAACTCAGCAAAGGATCTCACTCTCCTCCATTCTAATGATTGTGATAATAAGTTAGCCAGTGCTATTTGGCTATATCGTCCATACATACAAACTGCTCTCCCAGGAAACCATCTAATTATTTTTATATGATTTTTGACTGAAAGATTGGGAATTTTGAAAATTGCATGGGAGAACATGCTCATTGGAGAAGACCTAGCAAGGGACTGATCCTTGCATAAATGCCTTTGGGCAAAAACGTGACTTTTCTCCAACTCTAAAAATGAGGAAGATGGCACTATTCAAAACCATAAGCTGAAATCCTCAGAGAATCTCCAGAAGAAAAGAGTCCAGAGAATTTAAGACCTAGTAAACTGCTAGCTCTAAATTTTCAGAACAGTGGATAACCACCAGAGGGAAACTATTTCTGCCCAAAACCACTGAAATAAGATGCCCCCTGCTGAATGGTGGGAGCCATTAACTGAATTTCTTTGCATTTTTTTAATCTTCTTAGGCATTTCTTCCCACTTTGCTGGTTTAAATTCTAAGTTCTTTTTTTAAAAAAGATTTTATTTATTTATTCATGAGAGACATGGACAGAAAGAGGCAGAGACACAGGCAGAGGGAGAAGCAGGCTCCATGCAAGGAGCCTGATGTGGGACTCAATCCCGGTACCCCCGGATCACGTCCTGAGCTGAAGGCAGATGCTCAAACGCTGAGCCACCCAGGCGTCCCTAATTCTAAGTTCTTAGTAAACAACTCTGCCTTGTAATCATGGTACTGCTAATACAATACATTTGATAATCACAAAATATATAGGATTAAGACATGAGCACCATGGTTCAATAGGTCAAGATTATGTATGTTACCGGAAGTGTTCATTTATCCTTCAGTTTAGGCTGATTTATAGTGTTTTTCAAATCTTCTATGTCTGATTTTCTGTCCATTTGCTCTGTCAATCACTGATAGAAAAGTATTAATATTTTTAATGACATTTGTGCATTTATCTATTTCTCCCGTCAATTTTTGGCCTCATATATACCAATGCTTTGTTTTAGGTACAAGTGAATTTAGGATTATTATATCTTCTTGATAAAGTGTCATTATAAAATATCCTTTATCTTTGGTAATACTTATATTTACTGTTCTAAAGTTGACTTTATGTGATATTAATTTTGTCACTTCCACTTTCTTATAAATAGTATTTGTAGGGCATACCTTTTTTCGCCTTTCAACTTTTAAGTCCATTTCTTTAAGTGTGTCTTATAGATACCATTTGGCTGGGTTGTTTTCCCAGAAATCTGACAGTTTTCCTTTTATTTGAGGTATTCAGCCAATTTACATTTTAATGTGATTATCATTTTGTTTGGGCATAAATCTATCTGGGATAACTAATTTTATGTGTCAATTTGGCTAGGCCATGACATCCAGATATCTGGTCTAGACATCAGTCTAGTATATGTGCTGCCAAAGCGAGCATTAGACATGAGTCTAGATGTCTCTGTGAAGGTATTTTTTAAATGAGATTAGCATTTAAATCAGTCAATTTTTAGCATAACGGAATACTTTCTATAATGTGACTAAGCCTCATCGAATCAATTGAAGGTTATAGGAAAAAAAAAAAAAAAAACCACTGAAGTCTCTTGAAGAAGAGGGAATCCTACCCCAAACTACCTTTGGACTCAAGCTACAATAGCAGTCTCTAGACAGCCAGCTTGCTCTGCAGACTTTGGGCTTCCCAGCCCCCAATGTCATGTAAACCAGTTCCTTAAAATAAAGCATCTTTCTCTTCTATTTGTTTCATCTCTTTTCTTTATGCCTTCTTTACTTTCTTTTTGTATTTTTAAAATTGCATATTTTGGGGATCCCTGGGTGGTGCAGAGGTTTGGCGCCTGCCTTTGGCCCAGGGTGCAATCCTGGAGACCCGGGATCAAATCCCATGTCGGGCTCCTGGTGCATGGAGCCTGCTTCTCCCTCTGCCTGTGTCTCTGCCTCTCTCTCTCTCTGTGTGTGTGCCTATCATAAATAAAAAAAATTTTTGAAAAGAAAAAGAAACTTTAAAAAAATAAAAAATAAAAAAATAAAATTGCATATTTTGTACTATACCATTTTATTACAGTTATCAGCTTATTCATTCTACCTCTTTTTTTGACTTTTAATGTCTGATCTAATGTTACTATATAAAGACTTATCATAGTCTACCATTAAATAATTTTAAACTAATAATGTGTAATGCCTTTACAGTTACATGTTTTCAGTTTCCTCATCCTACTTTTACGGCCATGCATTTTATTTGCAGATATGTATATACCTTATGAACTCCACAATAAAATGTTAATATTTTTGCACTGACTAGTTATTTCTTTAAAAATATTTTAAACTATGAATTTTTAAAATTAATTTTTTAATATTTAAAAATATGTCATTATATTTTTCCTTGGTTACTATTTCCATTGAAATACATTTCTTTGGTACAACCAAGTTTTAACTCACTCTAAAGAATATTCTTTAACATAGTGCAAATCAGTTGAGAATAAATACTCCATTTAATATTTGTTAGTCTGAAATTATCTTTAATTCACCTTAATTTTTGTTCCAAATAGAAGACAAATGGCATACAGTTATGAGTATGCTATAGATCTACTAAGTTACTATATATAGCTGACAGCCTCTTCTCCCTTCACAATTACTATCTAAGAAATTGGGATCCCTGGGTGGCGCAGCGGTTTGGCGCCTGCCTTTGGCTCAGGGCGCAATCCTGGAGACCCGGGATCGAATCCCATATCGGGCTCCCGGTGCATGGAGCCTGCTTCTCCCTCTGCCTATGTCTCTGCCTCTCTCTCTCTCTCTCTCTGTGACTATCATAAATAAATAAATTTTAAAAAAAGAAAAAAAAGAAATTTACTTTAAGTATCAAAATGCTCCAAACACCTATTGTATCCTTAATATTCTCTCTCCAGATACCCACTTGTTATGGACTGAATTGTGTCCACCATCCTCTCAAATTCATATGTTGAAGCCCTAACCTCCAATGTGACTGTATTTGGAGATAGGACCTTCAATGAGATAATTAAAGTTAAATGAGATCATAAGGGTAAGGCCCTAATCCTTTCAAGAAGAAGAGATACCAGCAATCTCGCTCCTCTCTCCCAAAATGTGTGGAGAAAATGCCATGTGAGGACACCTACAGGAAGGGGACCACCTAACAAACCAGGAAGAGGGATCTCAGAAAACAACCTTATTAGACTTTGATCTTGAACTTCAAACTTTGAGAACTTAAGAAAACAAAATTGTTCTAAATCTCTAATTAAGCCATCAAAAATTTTCATTTTAGATAGGACATTTTTGATCACTAGAGTTACTGTTGAATCTTCTATATATCTTTCATATCTCCTCTTGTCATGTTGTTTTCCTTTAAATTCTTAAGTGCATAGAATACATTTATAATGGTTGTTTGGAAGTCTTTGCTAATTGCATCATCTTTGTCGCTCAAATACCATTTCTACTGAAAAAAATTTTTTCACTTGTTTATTGGTCATGTTTTCTTAGTTCTTTGCATATCTAGAAATTTTTGTTTGTATGGTAGACACTGTATTTTTTACATTTTTGAATGCTTGATAAAACTGTATTTCCTTAAAAAATGTTGGGCTTTGTTCCAGGCAGGTAGTTAAGTTATTTAACTCTCCTTTTGCTTTTTTGAGGTTTGCTATTAATTACATTTAAGGATGGTACCAGAATAGTCTTTTCTCTAGATCCCATTTAGCCCATGACTAAGGGGTGGCCATCTGGAGTCTTTACTTAATTCCCTGTGTATTCTGTCAGTTTTCTCTATTCTGCAGAGTATAAACTTAATTTCCAATCATGTATGAGCTCTGAAAATAGATTAACTCATATTTCCTTGATAATTATTCTTTCCTTAGGATTTCTTCACCTGGCTTCATGCCCTATGCATGTGCAAAATGGTATCAATCCAAAGATTTAATGGAATTTCTGTATACATTTCTTAAGGTTTTTCTCAGCATAGATCCTTCCTCTATAGTATTCATCCCTTTAAAATGTAGCTCGCCTCAAAATCCTTGAATTCCTATCCTTGTCTCTTCAACTCAGCAAGACTATTGATTTCCTTATTTGTGCTACTGACCAGTAATTTCTTCCAAGAAGAAATCTCAGAAAATAAAATGATAAGGTTAATCTTTTTTTTCCCTTTCTGAAGATCACAGTCTTTAATTGACATTGGCTCCATGTCTGAAAACAGCTGTTACTTATAGTGCCTAGTTTTTTAGTCATTTTTGATAGTAAGATAAGTATAAAACTTAATACTCCATCATAACCAAAAGTAAAATTCCAAATAACTTTTAAGACAGGATTTATACAGCCATGTATGTATTTCAAAGCCTCCGACTTCTTCCTCACCTCAAGGAAGATGACAAAATATTTTCCAAGTCGGCACAAATCTGACTCAAGATTTCCTTCTATATATGATATTTTTAATCAGAATCTAAACCATATGTGTTAATTCTACAATAGTATGGAAAAAAATGATCTGTTCACTTCTTGTATCATCCACCACTAAATCCTGCTCAGCTGTTTAATGTGCTAATCTTCACTCCTTTGAAGGATTTCAACACCAAATCAAAAAGAGTGGTAGGGAGTGGCTTTCTCCACACACATCAATTCTAAACAATATCAGCTTCTCTAAAATTACACAGAAGCTAGGATCTCTGAAGAAATCTTTCATTTCACTGCAGGTGACACCTATCTGGTTTTATGTAAATTTTCTTTGCTCAGTAATTTCCTTTTGCAAAATCAAAGATGGGCCACTATTGAATCAATACAGCAAAATATTCAAGAACCAAGATGGATGCAAGGTAATGTAATCTTTTTTCATTCAGTACAGCTGCTGAAAAATGCTGAGTGATGTGGCATTTCATGCTCTGTGAGTCTAACTCATATTACCTTTTATATCCCACCACTCTGCCAGCCTGCAATGAACCAGACTATCCCCCAGTATTTGACTGTTCTTCACTAGGTCAAAAAAAGGATATCTAGAAATATAGAATTGTTAGATAAGTCCCTTATGCATACCTTCAAAAGGTAAACTGCCAGGGTGAAGATCTTGGGCAGAATTCTTAAGGGAGGACAAAAATCCAGAAAGAAAGGAAAAGAAATGGCACTATTAACAAAGAGCAACACTAAAGTAAGTAGGAATATCAGAAAAGACATGAAGAATCAAAGGGAGGACATAAAAGGAAACTATAAGTCTATATATTTACAACATGTTAATAGATGAGAAGATTCAATGTGGAAAAACTGTCAATTTTTAACATATTAATTTGTAAATTCCATTTATTCTTAATTTAAATCCAAACAGTGTTTTCACAAACTTGAAACCAGAGTTTAAAATTTCATGTGGCATAATAATGACTTAATATACAAGACAAATCTAAGATAAATGAGTAAGGGCAGGAGATTTGCCCCAACAGATAATAGTATTTATTATAATTATGTAGGAATTAAAATTATATGACATTGGGATGCCTGGGTGGCTCAGCAGTTGAGCATCTGCCTTCGGCTCAGGGCGTGATCCCAAAGTCCTGGGATCGGGTCCCACATCAGGCTCCCCGCAGGGAACCTGCTTCTTCCTCTGCCTATATCTCTGCCTCTCTCTCTCTCTCTCTGGGTCTCTCATAAATAAATAAATAAAATCTTTAAATATGTATATAAATAAATAAGATTATGTGATATTAATACAGAAGTAAACAAATAGATCAATAGAATAGAAAAGGCAAGGGAAAGGCATATATACACAACTTGATGTGCAGTAGTACTGGCATTACATATCCGTGGGCCTTTCAATCTTTTGATGAGTTTTTCAGTAAATACATTTAGAGCACTAAGCTTTCTGTAAGGAATAAAATAACAGATCCTCATAATGCAGCACATAAAAATAAATGCTAAATGAAGATCTTGTGGGTCAGTTTCTGCAGGAAACAACTTCTAAATTTGCATGCCACAGGGTAACTAGGGAGGGTTCATGGGAGTGAGAGAAACAGAAGCAGACAGAGAGAGAAGTTGAACTTTAATTCAGTTGCAACAGAGGTTTCCCCTAACTGCATTGGGAACTTTGGACCTATGAAGGGTCTTCAGAGACATCCTGAACTGCAAAACAGCCTGCCCCCAGGATGAGGAGGAACCTTTTGGGGAGCAGCACCTTTTGGCTAAGGATAATTCCTACGGAGGGATACAGCTATGAAAACTCATCAGGACCACTGGATCTTATGGTCACATGTCTATGACTGCAACTCCTTTGTTATAAAGTTAGTCCCTTAGTTTGAAGCAATTGTATGCAAAATATCTGTCAATGACTGAAATAGTCTATAAGTCTGTAGGTAATGGTGCTTGAAGTCCTATAAGCAGGAAAGGCAAAACAAGTCAATTCCCTTTAAGATGAATTACTACCCCTTCAGGTTGGAAAAAGTCTAATATAATCAACCCATTACCAAAGCTGGTTGGTTTCCTAGAAAGATGGTTCCACACTGAGAGCTCACCTTTTGTTGATTTCCACTATTGACAAGTTGGACACTTGATAGCATTAGTTTAGTCAGCCTGGGTGAGAGAGAGTCCATATTTTGGGGCCTATGCATATTATCTATCCCTATCATAATGATAATTCCAGTTTTGCATCCATTGTGTTAGTTCTAAGGTATGCCCTAACAAAAAAATGACTATGTCATTTTGTCTACTTGGTTGTTTAGTGACTATTACATGAGGGATATGTTCTGATGGTAATAATCAGACAATACAAATATTATAACACTTATTTGTTATAATTGTTCCATCTTTCTTCTAAAGCTTGAGCACCTGACCTATAGTTACTTTAGGATCATAAAATCTCCTTTGCTGTCAAAGAGCCCAGTCTTACCATCAGCCATGGTCTACAGAAGACATTGCCAGTTGGCTTCCCAATATTACTTTGGTCCCTCCTACAAGTGTATGCTTTATTGCTTTAATAAACAGTGTACTCTGGGCCCTACTATAGAATATATTTGCTGATGGGTTTTCCAGCCACGTATAGTACATTCTCCTTAGCGTGCTCACCTCTCTTTTTATCTTGTCTTCCACTACCTCCAGTGCATCTGGCATTCTGCTTCACCCGATGCAGTACCTCACCTTTTCCAAATTTTCAAGACCCGTCTTGTTATCTGAAACTGTGTTCCCTTCTTGGTGGGTGCTGAGCCAAAAGAGATCACCAAGCCAAAAAATGGGAAAAGGAAGGGTTTACTTGCAACAAGTAAAGGAGAACACCAGGGATCTTTCCCAAAGCAGTGTCTCCCTGAACACAAAATTGGGGAATTTTAAGTTAAGGAATCATGAATATTCATGAAAGAGCTTGTACAATGGGGAATATAGCACAGAATTGGTGCAGAGGTCACCTTAGGGTGGCTCAGTCCAGGTCAAAGTCAGGGGGGCTGGCAAAGGAGAGCGTCATCAATTCTCTGGCTCCAGTTGGTAGAGTATCTGAGGGCTCAAAGGGGTTTAGATCCTGCAGAGAAAACTTGCGAATATGCATCAGGTCAAGCTTCACTTGTAAATATGATTAGATTATCTCCTGGCCTGATAGCAGCTGTTTGTCCTTAAATTCTTCACAAGATGGCTGGGAGCCCAAAATGACTTTTCTTTGTGTCGAGAAAGCTACATCTATCTTTGTTCTTCTGGGGAACCTCAAATCTTTCTGCTTATAATCTAAACAGTCTGTTAGTACTGACTCTTGAGGACCTAGTCAGAGTATTAAAGTTTTATCATAGAAAACCAGTCCCATATCACTAAAGTCTCCCTTATCCAACTTTGTTCTCCATCTTCTTTCATCTAGAACTCTCAAGATGTTATCAGACACACTCTCCCATCTCCTGTTAAAATATATTGGGTAGGTCCTGTGGTTTGTCTGAGGTATAGTCCTATTCTCTCCTTAGCAGGCGCAGTACTTCCCCGCTAGGTCCTGCTCTGACTTAACTCTAGCAAGTGATGAAGTTCAAAGGGGTAGGGAACCAGGGAGATCTTAAGGAGGGCGATTGTTGTCACCAATGCAGAGGCGTCTGCGTGACTTTACTATAAACAAGGAGCACTAGACTCTCAGCAAAGAGTGGGCCACTTTTTCAGGTTTAGAACATTTAGGAGAATCTAGGGATTCAAGATTTTTGAGTCCATTAACTGAAATCTTAGAATCCCACTCCTCAACTGCTGCCCTGAACTTGGTGTAGTAGACTTCCCAGGACTGAGATTTCAGCTTTCTTTAGAGCTCCACTATCATTAAACTAGGGGCCAAATCTTTAGCTTTTTCTAACCTCCAGCTGCAAAAGCTGAGAATCTCCTATATAGTGCCCAAGGCATCCTCTGGCTACCACAAAGCCTTACATTGGTGATTAAAGGTCTTCAGCTTTTCTTCATCTTTTTCTATTTATCAATAACCCTAAGGAACAGTCACCTGTTGTGATTTTTTTAAATTAACATTTGTTAAGTAGAGTGAGGGGTGGTGTTGGGATGATGAGCCACCCTTCAACAAAAGACCACAAAAGAAAATGAAAGAGAGAAGATTATTATTCACAGGTCCTAGAGGAGGTAATGGGCCCCGGGGAGGTCAAGGCAGGGTACAGGCAGAAAGAACACAGTGTCAGGATTTGGACACATGGCTTTCTTAGGGTCCGCCAGTGGAGTACTTTCGGTTCCAGAACTAACGGTGGGTTAGCCAGTTCAAACCAAAAAGAACAGGGGTTTGGTAAGTTCCATAGGGATCTTATCTAAGGGGTGCAAGGCAGAAGGCCCTAGGCGGCAGCGGAATGCTATCACAAGGATAGTTGACAGGAGTCATATCACAAATTTACATTTACTTGTGCCTCTGTGGGATACTAGCTAAGGCTTGAGCACACAGCAGAAGCCCGTGTCAGTTCAAGTTCAAGGCTCCTCTGCATGAGGGCGGCATTATTGTGGAGTGGTTTAGCTAAACTCAACACCATCCAAGTCCAAAATCCTTGTAAATCCTTACTGCTTCTCCTGAATTTCTCAATTACTTGAAAGGTTGTACCCACCAATGTATTTTCTTCCAGCCTCAGTTCCCCTTCCCCACAGTGAAAGTTTTAAAAGTCAATGGTTTACTGCATGCCAGGGTTTGTCATCATTTCACCTATGGCATAAGTCTTCATTGCCAGCCAGGTGATGGATGATTCAGCTCCAAAATCCACTTTTGAATCTATTTTCTAGGACCACTAGTTGTGCCCATTGTCACAGGTCAGGTTTTCTAGACAGACTCCGAGATGGAAACTAGCATGATCTATTGGTGAATAAATTGGATAAGGAGGAAAGGAAGCAAATTTGGGCAGGGAGAGAAGTTAAATTGTGATGCACTGCCACAGAGAATTTAATCAGTCCCGCAAAGAGCTTGGAAGGGGGACTGGACTTTTAGAGAAGTCCCAAACTGAGTCCAGGAGCTGGATTTTTGACCTTCCACAGGAATTTGGCAATTGAATACAGGGCTATCTCTGAAGGTGGAGCTTAATCTTGAGCAAAACAGCTCTTTATTAATTTGAGGGACAGACTATGCTATAAGCTGTCAGAAGACAGTGCTTGAAATAGACTCTGGGCTACGCACCACCACAACCTTAAATGAGTAAATCAAACTTTGAATGTTAAACAATAAGTAGGTAGATAGATAGGAATATCTTTGTGACATAGGAGTATTGAAAGTTTCTTAAGACATTGAAAGTTCCAATTATAAAATAAAATATTAGTAACCACATTATATTAAAATTTAAAATCTGGGTACAGTTCAGGACAGTATAGACAAAGATAAATAACAATGAACAAACTTGGAGAAGATACATGCAGAGTATATTATCAAGGCTTCGTATCCAAAATGTATAAGAAATTGATATAAATCATTCAGAAGACAAACAACATGAGTGTAAAAATAGGCGAAATATTTGAAAGCTAATTCATAAAATAGTCAATGTAATGGTCAAGAAATAAATGAGAAAATGCTTAACTTCACTAGTATGGGGAGAAATCAAATTAAAGCAATGCACCCCCATTTTGCACCCATTCGAGGCTCCAAAGACAATGCCTAGTGTGGGCAAGGTTGTAAAGAAATGGCTTTATGTGCTGTGTGCTAACCTATATGTTTTTGGAAAAACATAAACAGACACATTGAGGAACAATTTAGCAATGTATATAAAATTGAAAGTGTGCAGGACAAAAATGGTAGTCATTCCATTTCCGGACCCAGGGAAACTTGCACATGAATACCAGAAGTGAACAAGATTTTTCAGAGCAATACTGTCAACAATAGAAATAAATGATGAAAAATAGCCAAAATTATTATCAATAAAGGAACAAATAAATAAAATGTGCTTTAGTTACATGATGGAATGCTCCACAGTGGTTCATGTCTATAAATCAGGTTCAATATACATCAATGGTTCCATCTTAACAACACCTCCATCTCGTCCAGTCAGAAGGAAGGCCCAGAGCTCTTCGTATTCCAAGTAAGTCTGCTTCCCAGCCATTCACTTCTAAGCAACACTAAACCTTGCTGCTTCTGTTTCCCTTGATGACCTCAGGGTTCCTCTCATTCTGCCCCGACTGCCTGAGCCGTCCCTCTGCATTCCCCTTTCCTATTTTTTTTCTCCATAATATTCTCACTGACCAACATACTTTACTTATTTGTCCCTTTCCAATTAATACATAAACACTTAGGGCAGGTTAATTTCTTATTGTTTTGTTACTCTCTAGCCTTAACATCTACAGTAGCGCACAGAACATTGAACACAAAATAAATATTCCTTGAGTGAATGCACATGCAGAACATAAAAAGCAAGTGGCAAAATAGAACAAATAATACATATAGCTCATGTAAAACTTTAAATACATTCAAAACAATACTCCATAAAAATAGTTAAAATACTTTAAAATGGACTGGAAAAATATATTATAAATTCCTGAAAGTCATTATCTTTAAGAAGAAAGTGATTATATTGGGTTTGAGGAAGGAAAAGAGGTCTTCAGCTTTATCTCTAATGGGTATATTTTTATTTAAAAAAATCAAAAGTAAATATAGCAAAATGTTTAAGATTCTCTGTTACTTTTTTGTATATTTAAATTAAAATAAAAGAAACCTAAGTGAGAAAGTTATACAACTTGCCCTCATTTACATATGGTTGGCTTTAGTATTGCAAATTTCAAAAACTGCAGGTGATATATAATGTTTCTTAGCATAATTTCACCAAGGCAGATCTTCCAACTGACATCCCTGTCAGCTTTACAACCAAGTGTCTAATGCTTTGATTAATTCTATTTAAACTTAAAGGCAATATTCTTTAATTCAATCAGCTATAAAATAAAAAGTAAGCTTCATTGTCTGCCAGGACACCCTTGATCACCTCTGTCTTTGGCTGCAGTATAAGGATTAATAAGTGGCCACTCTAAATCCTGGGCAGGTTTCAGAATAATGCAAGGGGGTAGGTAGGAGAGGAGGAGTGGGGAGGAACAGGGCTCAGCTGAGGGAGACCTGCAGAGCTGTGGGAGCTCCAGATGAGAGAAGACATGCTGCCCTAGAGCTATCATGCTGGCTCTGAAATGCTTCTCAACATTTCCCACTAAGCCTTGCTCCTCAACCCCTTCAGAATGCACAGCTGTGATGATGCTACGTGCTACAACTTGGTTTGCTTCCTCTTGACACAGAGGCCAAGTTCAAAGTCCAGTCTGAAATACAATCAGCTTTCTGCAGCTAACCCTCAATAAAATAAATCTGCCCAGAACTCTGTGGCCCTTTGGACTGGCCAGATCTCAGGAACAATTTGTATCACTCATCACCATAGTAGGCAGATGTTGTGGTTCAAGGATTCAACAACTATTCACCACAAAGGACCTCTTTAGGCAATTTTGTGCTTATGGACCCTCTTTCTGCATATGTGAAATATATGCCCATCAATACATTTCAAGAAAAAATCATTTTGCAATTTTCGTTGACCAAAGGATAAACTAGAAATACATAAAAGTACATGAGATGAACAAGAGATCACCAATGCTACGTTGGCCCAAAGCTCAGAACCGTGGAATAATAGATTATCAGCCCTAATGGGAATAAATGTATGATTCTCATCAGGATTTTTAATACCCTGAGCATAGCTGCATCAGGCATTCTACAGACCTATAAAGCTGGATGATCTGAACTTTACTTCCAGGGTGAGGCTAAACTCAAATTTGGGGAGGGACAGTAAGCAAAACTGCCTTTTGTTTCACTTATTTCCTCCCAAAGTTAAACTTTTAAAGTCATAGAAATCTATTGTTCCTTTATTTCTCAGTGGATTATAGCTTTACACTATAACATCATCTCCAAGGGACCTGAAAAAAATCCATGTACTGTGAATAGCACATCAAACGAGTTACATGGCTTTGCAGAGGGGATGGAGTGGTGACAGAGCATTATCAAAGTCTTTTCCATTCTGTGTTCTTATTCTTCAGGTGCTTGTGATTACCCTCAGACAGATAGCTCAGCATTATGACTCCTCTGCACACAGATAAACTCTGGGAATAAAAATCAAAACAATAATGAGAGGTCAAATTTCAAACTGCTTTGAACCACATACAAACAAATTTAATAAATGTTGCTCAGAAGATACACATGAATAATCATTAGAGCTGTTTCATGTCTGTCTCTCTCTGACACCTCATGCCTCTGTTGGGATCCTTCTTTACCTGTAGAATCATTCCACTGAATGACTTCTAAAATTATTTCCCAAATAATCCAAGCATCATGACCTGATTTGATAATCAAGCTACTATGGATGTCATAAACTAGGTGAATAATCCTACCTGAAGTCTTTTATCTCAAGAAAAGAGACTAAGCACATATTATATATTCAACAAACAATACTCAGACAAGTTTGAAAAATGCTAAGTGTTCTTCTACCTCATTACACAGGTAGCTGAAATGTAATTTTAAAAAAATGACATGGATCTAGGTAAGTGATCTCCAGCAATGTAATTAATCAAAATGAAGTGTATAACAATTGACAGTCTTTTTTGCTAGACTCAGAAGTAATAACAAATATTTCGAGTAAGCCAAGGGCTCATGACTATCTCTTGCCTTCATTTTACAAAAGAAACTAAGCAGGTTTTTCTTTTATGAAATTTTTAATGCTGCTAAAGACTGAATTTCATAGAAATGACATCAACCAAAATAATACAGTGACCTTTTGACAGCAATATATTCAGTTTAAATCATGTCATAGTCATGATTGTACATTTTCATCGATCTTCAGTTGCATTTCCACTCTGCTGCATTTCTGAGCAGTGTTTCATGCTTGCAGGATGGCTAAATGAGGCAGAAGATGCAGGATGTAATAAAGAACTATCTGGTTCATCGTGGAATGAGACATATACATGTGTCTGGATCAGATAAAGTGACCACAAGCCAGTGGGGGTCATTGGGAAAATTACAGAAAAACTAATAGAGTTTCAATCCACCTAAACACCATTTTGCTATTTTATTTCCATAAATTTATGAAAGAATAACAAAGATCCATTCACTTGAATAGAAATCCATTTAAATTCAGCTTAATATATCATCCTATGCAGAAACCCCACTTAGGGGCTCGAAGAAGGAGGCAAAGCACAGGATCGACCCTATAGAAAAGCCATGATTTGAAAGAATCATAGCAATTGATGAGTGGGATAGCCAATATTATTTGTTGAACTGAAACAGATATTATCCCGCCCTCAAAGTATTTACTGTCTATTTTTTTGAGGCAAGCAGACACTAATCAAATAATCATACTATATATATATATATATAATCATATATATATATATATATATATATATATATGTAAAAGATGATCCGGCTTCATCATTAAAGTCAGAGAGAAACTCCCTTAGGAAATGACCTCTGGTCTGAGATCTGAAGAGGTGTCTGAGAACCAGCTAAGAGGGAAATAAAGAGGTAAAATACCATGTGCAAAGGCCCTGAGGCAAGTCAGAGTATGGCATATTCGAGGACCTAGGAAAGACCCTGAGTTCGGTTTTGAATATATGAAATGGAAATGCCTATAAAACACAAGGGGGTTTGGATATATGTATGAGTCATGACCCCATAAACATATGCATGTCCAATACTTCTGGAATGCCACACTAACATAAACAACACCAACCTGCACCTAGATGGCTGTGAATGCTGAGGATAAGTGTAAAATATACACTTTTTAAGATTTTATTTATTCATGAGGGACAGAGGGAGAGAGGCAGAGACATAGACATAAGGAGAAGCAGGCTCTTCACAGGGAGCCCGATGTGGGACTAGATTCCTGGAACGAGGATTACGCCCCCAGCCGAAGGCAGACGCTCAACAGCCGAGCCACCCAAGCATTCCAGTGTAAAATATTTCTTAAGCTTTTATGCTGTAGTCCTCTCTCTATGCATGGTGTTCTCTAGTGGGGGTCCAGGAGACTTTGATCTTGTAGGTTTGCTCTTCACCTCCATTAAATCCCAGCTCCACTCAGAAGAGACAGTAGGAATTCTATTTTCAAAGCATCTATCTAGAAAGGTGACAGCACCTTACTGAGCAGACCTGGAGCTTTCTAGTGAGGGGGGTTTTAAGCTAGTGCTTCAGAATAGAAGATCTGTAAGACAAACAAATGTTTCTGTCTTACTATCGATTAAGTTTCATAGTAGGACTTCAACATACATTTATGCTAACAAAATATCTAAGCAAATAGAATTTAACATGAGGACACTGTATGTTTTTTATATTAAATTGTAGAGGCCGATTTTAGGCAACAGACTTGAACAACAGAAAGCTGAGCGAAGTAAGAGGGCCCACAGTGACCAATGCAAGCAGGCCCATCGGGCGACCCACCTCAAAATAGCCATAGGCCCTACTGACCAATGGGTGACTTACAACCAGGCACAGGTACCCAAAAACTAAAATTCCATACCTTGCCATAGCTCCTAGCTTCCCCTACCCCTGACCTATAGCCCCCTACTACCACCTCCTGGCAGACAGTCTCTCTTCTGCTGTCCTGCCAGCTGCTCCCTTGCAGTGTATTCCATAAACTTCTGGGGCACCTGAGTAGCTCATTCTGTTAAGTATCCAACTTGGGCTCAGGTCATGATCTCCGTCCTGGGATCAAGCACCACATCGGGCTCTCCACTGAGCGGGGAGTCTGCTTATGTCTCTCCCTCTACCCTGCCCTTCACCCCACTTGTGCTGAGTCAGCGTTAAAGGTCCACCTCGGAATCTAAGGATGTGCCCACACCAGGCTTGTACAAGCACTTACAGAAGGTGCTTTCTCTTCCTTATATTTAAAGAGACTGTTGTTACAAGGTAGAGCTTTAAATCTGTCCAGTGGCTAAGTGGAAATAAAATGAAAGAGAAAAAAATTCCTGAAAAGGGGCTAAAGTCAGTTCTCATTATTGCTGGTAGTCACGTGTGATGATACCCCCGTGTGTCACAAAACCAGTGAAGATCCTCGTGGCGACTGTGTGTCAACCGGCTAATCAACTGTCTCCTCCACTATAGGGCAGCTGCTCAGAGGAGTGAAGCCTGGAAGCACCTTGCCCAGAAGAGGAAGAGTTGAGCATGTGAACACCTAAAGGCTTCTCAGAATAATCCAGAATCAGAGCACAACTGCCACCACCAGAAGCTGGCAGAAATCTTGGCAGTTGGACCCTGGAAGGAGGAGGCCAACTCCACACGATGGGAAAAAGGGGCTTCTGCAGAGTGCTCATCTGTCAAGGTTAAAAGGGGGTTTTCTATGAATACTCCAGGGGCTCTACAAATGTATTTTAAACCTGGGGGCCTCATATCGCAGGTGATTACTCCCAAACAGACTGTGCAGAAATGTCTGAGGAATCAAGGGCATCTTGCCCTTCAGGCCAGGAGCACAGTAACATGGCTCCTCCTCCCCCAGCTGCCCCTGTGTTCTCAGGCTTCCTACCTCCTGTGCCAGATGCTCGTGCCTTCCCATCATTCATCTCTGGCAGAAAGCAGGTGAACGGTGTAGTTTTCCTCAGGGAAGTCAGTACATCCACAGGTGAAGGCAGAGTTGCCATAGCAGCTTGATCCCTGGAGTGATTTCAGACACCTTCCAGCTCAGGGCTGCTTCCCTGCTCCCTCAAAGCTTCCCTCCACACCCCTTCAAGTGTTATTTTTATCCAGCTAGATTGTGTGCCTCCTGAGAGTAGGAACCAGATTATTTGTTTGCATAGCTCCTGGCAACTTGGAATAGGCTTAATTTTTTTTTCTAGTTCAATCCTATTTCAGCATTTTTCTAGAAGGATATCCAAAGAGTGGTTAGCATTTGCATTAAAGAGAGGTTCCAGAAGTCAATATATGAAAGGGCAGGGAAAGAGAATTTCACTATTCATCTTATGCTTTCTATATATTACAATTTTTTTGCCACATGGATATATGAGGGTTTTTTATGACAAGATGCTCGCTTTCAGTTTTATTCATTTGGTGCACTGTACCTAAAGTTGTAAGATGCAAAGAAGATAATGGGCTTTTCGGTCAGAATAGTTAGTGACTAAAGTCTTTGGCATGAGAGAAAAATGTTTTTCCAGAGGATAAACACACCCGCCCTCTCTCAAGGCAGATACTTCTGATTAATCATGACATCCTTTCCTGTGGGGCCCACAGACCACCTGTAAATTTCTCCCAATCCAGCACACCTGGCAGTTCTTATGAATTGACTAGAGTTGACATGGGATTTGAACCCGTATACCATCCTCTGCTTATTTAATCCTCTGATCATTTAATTGGCATTGACAGTTCTCCTTGAGTTGAAACTTAACAGCAATGAATCTAAGCTTAAAACTGGAGAAATAGGTCCAGATGAGAACAGAAGGAAAAAACAGGTGTCACAGAACACAGTGGGATGTAATGGAATCAAACTATAAGGTTATAATCAGTGTCCAGATAAAAATTATTCATATTAAAAGAAATCTTTTTTTCAAAGATGATGACTTTAGCTTCTCTGGATTGCTGTCCCCACGCTTTGGGGCACTCCTATTTGGGGATAAGCAAGCACTTGTCACAAAAGTAGAATGTTGCCTGCTGCTGTCAGATCCTTATACTGCCTTTTGTGTAAAATAAAATAAAATAAAATAAAATAAAATAAAATAAAATAGATTTTGTCCTAAAGGGCCAGCATTTCATAGTTTCTATTGTCATTTTATGTATGATAGTCTCAATAGAGACACCACAGGGTGCTAATAAAAAATAATCTTTTCAATATGTTCTGCTAATCCCATGATGACCAAAGGCAGAGAAATGCTTTAGAAGAAAAATGGCTCCTCCTGGGGGTTTCAGCTCTCTTTGCTGAAGAGCAATTCATTCACCCACGGAAAGAAGGCACTCCAGAATCTGCTGGAAATAGTAGAGGAAAACCACATTGCAATCTGATTCTAGTTTGAAGGAAAATAGAGAATTGGTCTGAGAGGTCACAAATACACAACCTGCTCCAGCCAACTGATGTAAGTGGGCCAACCGAGGTGAGGTTCTTGTATGCTCTTCAGAATACTGATCACCTGTTACATGACCTGAACAGTTCTGAATATTGAGGGAGAAACATCACCAATATATTCAAATTGAGCAATTCAAATATTCATCTATTAAGCACCTATTACGTGTCAGACACTGTGCTAAATGCTAGCCATGGCCCTTGCACCCAAAATGTTTGCACCCTCAGAGCCAAAATATTTACACACTCAGTAAATAGAGAACAATAAAAAAGAACAGAGGAATAAGTGTCAGAGCAAAAGAAACACTATGTAGAAAGCCAAAGTCAGAAGAGAGTAATGTGAAACAAGTAGTTAGACAATCTTCATGAACAAGGTAAATCTTTTTTTAAAATGTCTTTACTTATTCATAAATAAATGAATGTCTGAAAGAGACACAGAGAGAAAGAGGCAGGAGGAGACATAGGCAGAGGGAGAAGCAGGCTCCATGCAGAACCTCCCAGGACCCCAGGATCATGCCTTGAGCTGAAGGCAGACACTCAACCACTGAGCCACCAGGCATCCCGAACAAGGTAAATATTAAAGATGATGTATTAATCAGGGTTCTCCAGAGAAGCAGAGCAAGTTTGGTTATACACACACACACACACACACACACACACACGTTTATCTATTTTTTTTAAAAAAATTTTAAGGATTTATTTATTCATTTATTCATTTATTTATTTATTTATGATAGACATAGAGAGAGAGAGAGGCAAAGACACAGGCAGAGGGAGAAGCAGGCTCCATGCCGGGAGCCCGATGCGGGACTCGATCCCGGGACTCTAGGATCACGCCCTGGGCTGAAGGCAGGCCTAAACTGCTGAGCCACCCAGGATCACCCGGTGATCACCCAAATTAAAAATTTGTTTTATTTATAGAGAGGGAGGCTGTGAGGGATTAGCTCACACAATTATGTAGGCTGAGAAGTCCTATGATCTTCCGTCTGCAAGCCAGAGATGCAGGAAAGCCAGTAGTATAAGTAAGTCAGTCAGAATCTGAAAGCCCTGAGAACCAGGGGCGCTGATGATGTGTAAATCCCAGCCTGAAGGTCGGACAAGATGAGATGACCTGTCCCAGTGCAAGCAATGAGGCCAGAGAAAGTGGGTAAATTCCTCCTTCCTCTGCCTTTTGTTCTATTCAGGACCTCAATGGATTGGATGATGCCCATACACAACTGGGAGAGCAATCTATTTTGCTGAATTCACTGATTCAAATGCTAATCTCATTCAGACCCGCCCAGAAATAATGTCTAATCTGGGCACCCCATGGCCAGTCAGGGTGGTGCATAAAATGAGCCATCACACATAGTGAGCGCCTAGACGGGGAAGAGAAGGGGGACATTTCAACTAGAGAAGTGGCTTGAGCAGGACACAGAAGCAAACACAAAGATTGTGGGTCTGGGGAAGGAATGAGTCTGGTCAAAGCTTCTGAAGGGGAGATTGGTGGGGTCGAGGCGAAGGAGGAGGAATGGAGCTGTGTTATTAAATTGCTGGATAATGAAGCAGCCCCAGTATAAAACTGTGACATTGGAAACCAACACAGCTTACAAATCAGAAGAGGATGACTTCGCAATTCTTTGCTCCAACTATACTGTTGAATATCAGCTGCTGGCGTGGGTCAGTCACTGTACCGTGTCATGTAATCCTTACAAGAATTGACCCATTTTAATTTTCAAATTAAAATCATGTGGCTCAGGAAGATTAAATAACTTTACCAAAGTCACAGTATTAACGGGCAGGTCTATGACACTGAAACTCACATTTCTTTCTACCCTAAACCTCTAGGTAGGGTAGAACCTCTAGGACAACCTCAGAGCTTGTCCAAACAGCCTTAAGGGATTTCATCCTCATCTCTTATGCCCACTGCGGAAACCAACATGCTGTCCATAAATACCAGTTAGGGCCACCCGGTTTGAGAGTCTCTCCTTAACAGTACCTACCTTATTCATTCATTCCACAATTAAGAGGTGCTTGTTTAATGCCAGGCACTGCTATAGGCTCTGGCACAGAGCCATGACCTATGCGGTGCTCTAGCCCTCTTCAAACACCTTCTGTGTGGAATAAATTAATGCTGGGGATAAATATAGACAGCATTTTTAAATATTTTATTTATTTATTCATAGAGACACAGAGAAGGAGAGAGAGAAAGAGGCAGAGAGAAGCAGGCTCTCCACGGGGAGCCCGATGTGGGACTCGACCCCAGGACTCTGGGATCACGCCCTGAGCCAAAGGCAGATGCTCACTGCTGAGCCACCCAGGTGTCCCTAGAAAGCATTTCTTGACGTGGAATTGAGTGAATGACATCCATTTACCTACATTTAAACTGTATCACATTACTTTGAGGTAAAAATGCTGATGTAAGCACAAATAAATATAGCCAACTGTAAAAAAAAAAAAAAACACACACACACATACACACAACATGGCTGCAGGTATAGTATGATCCTCTATTAAATATTTTAAATTTCTAAGATATGATTAAAATGTGGCCTTAGCTAACAGAAATGTCATTGTCCT
Source organism: Nyctereutes procyonoides (assembly GCF_905146905.1). Classification (NCBI taxonomy): domain Eukaryota; kingdom Metazoa; phylum Chordata; class Mammalia; order Carnivora; family Canidae; genus Nyctereutes; species Nyctereutes procyonoides. Next base: position 11,544,584 of record NW_026575122.1, read on the forward strand.
GTTCTTGTCTGGGCTTCTTGTATTCTGTATCCTTTTATAACCTACTCAGCAGTGTGTGGGATCGGACCCTTCCCTTGGGTTAGTACAGAAATCCAAATCTCAAAGACCCCTCAGTCTCAGGCTACAATTTCATAAGGTGGAGACTTTATGACAACAAACCCTTCATTGAATTCAGGTGCCTGTTCCAGCCACTGCCCAGGTGACTGCAGGGCGAAGTTCAAGATGAAGTAGCTCCTTCACCCTTTACCATGTAGCCCCCCAACCCCCCAAATGCCTGGTGGCAGCTCTCTTGTCAAATGCTTCTCTCTGCCTCAGTGAGTGTTACTGGGGAGAGGGGAACAGATCCTTTTATTTTCACCTTACCTTTTGATGGAAAAAAGAATGTCTTTTTTGACTATTCTTCAAATAGCTTTCTCCATGACATTAGAAAGCCATAAATCTACTTGTTTTCCCCCCGGGACTCTGTCATTTCTCCTTCCCCGCACCACTCCTCCCACATCATCTATAAAATAGGATCCTGGCAAAGCTAACACTTCAAATACTACAGTCAGCAATCTATTTGATTCATCCAACTGAAGTAAAAAGAACTACTGCAATAAGTCATGTTCAATCTTGATCTGTGCTTATTTTTCTATAAATTAAATTCTTATAATTCTGTAGGTTAAAAATATTCAAGAGGTGCTTTTCAAATAAAAGCTTGGAAATAATTTCAAATGCTTAGCAAGTTATCTTCAAAAAAATTTTTTTTAACAATTTACTTATTTATCTAAAACAAAGCATGCAAACAGGGTGAGGGTGCAGAGAAAGGAGAGAATCCTCAAGCAGACTCCCCACTAAGTGTGGAGCTCTATGCGGGCTCAATCCTAGGACCTTGAGATCATTACCTGAGCTGAAATCAAGAGTGAGCCCCTCAACTAACTGAGCCACCTAGGTGCCCCACAAAATATCTTTTTAAAAATGAAAAATGAACTAAATGGCTTTTAACAAGACCCAAACTTAATTCATATTGCAAATCATTTTCTTACTGTATTGATTAACAACAAACATTTTGTTTGTTCAGCACTGTGCAAGCCAGAATGGGAAAATTTCCTCATAGAATGTGAAGTTATTACATTTTCACCATATATCTTGCCTATGGTTTGTGCTCAGTTAATATTTAAAATATATAGCATTTATTACTAATAAATAATTGTATAATAATAGAGTTCAGTAATTGTTATTAATAAACATATAATATTTTAAAATATTGCTCAAAGCAGAAAAGTACTATGGGACATTGGGAAACAGACAAAAATTAAAACTCAGAACCCAAAGTTACTCCCCCCATGGTAACCCTCCCACCATTGTGCTCTTTCTAAGAAGGAAGAAGGAAGAAATACCCCTAAGATAGAAAAGGTAACAGATTTTGCAGCAACAGCTGAGATCAGCATGCATTTCAAGGTCAGAAGTCTGTTAGCTTAAGTGCAGGCCTTAATTTGTTCCAGGTACAAAATTGCCTTGTTGTGCTTCAAATTTTCAGTCACAAGTAACTACCTTGTAAGTTGAGAGGGTTAAATTTGAAGGATGCATTTAAAAATATTACTTATTAAAGCTCTTTCTTTTTTTTCAACTCCTGTAAATTCCATTTCCATTTAAATAGAGGCAGAAGCAGACAAATTGCTTTCATGATGCTCTTTCTATTTGTGTTTCTATGGAAATGGATTCTTGATTAGGAAGGGGAAAGCTAAAATCAAAAGTTGTAAGCAAGGAGAGCATAACCGAGGGTGTTTCATGGAGCTGTTGACCAGATTTTGTCCAATCCAAGATAACATAATATTAAGAAGCCCAAACTTACAGATATAAACAGTCATGTCCTCACCTTACCTCTCCCAGAGCTATTTAACCTCTCACGTTTTCCTGACCACATCTTACTGTCAAACACAAGACCCCCCACAGCCTTGACTTACAGGTCCTCAATACGTGGCACAATATCCTTTGTTTGGTCTTACTTTTGAATATTTCTTTCTTAACTAGCTCCCAAATATGAGGTTTATCCTAAAGTATGTGTCCAAGAGCACTTGACATTTTGGGGTATTATTGAGAGAATAAAGTCTAAAAAGAAAAAAAACAAGAAGGTAAGAAGTGAAGTTGGATTTCAAAGAGTAAATAATTATTTAGCATCATATTCACTTTTACATCCCAACTATTTATTAGTAACTCACATTTAAATTAAAAAATAAGTCAGACTTACACTGTCCCTATTCTGTGAAGAACTGCCATTAAAAAACCTATTACTAAAAACTCCCATCATGCAAACCATGCCTGTCAGCTGCTATCAATTTCCACATCCTATTGACTTGTAAATGGCTAAGATTTTCACAAAAGTGCTGAAGTCTCTTTTATGACAGGAATTTTGCAATTTTTGGCAGCACAGGAACAAATTACATTCTTATTTTCTGCAAATGTTCAATGCTACAGAAAAGTCCACATAATTATATAAAATATTATACACAATTCAACCAAAGCAGACTAACTCAAAATCTATTATGAAATCTGATTGCAACTTTGGTGTTATTCTTTTAGCTGTTTGACATAAAAGATATGTGGCACATCATATATGAACTCAACACCTCAGCATAAGAATTATTATATGGTCTTACTCATATGTAGAATTTAAGAAATAAAACAGAGGATCATAGGGAAAGAGAGGAAAAATTAAAACAAGAGGAGGTCAGAGAGAGAGAGAGACAAACCATAAGAGACATTTAATGATAGGAAACAAACTGAGCTGCTGGAGGGGAAGGAATTGGGGGATGGGGTAACTGGGTGATAGACATTAAGGATGAGCAGTGGGTGTTATATAAAACTGATGAAATAATACACATATGTTTGTATTATTGAAACCAATAATACATTATATATTAATTAATTGAATTTAAAAAAAATTCGTTTTAAAAATGAGTTTGTATGATGGTGTAGATTACCTAAAATCTCTAAAATCCCTCTGATTTCCTCAGTTCTAAACACATTACCAGTATTCCATGCCAGAAATTAAAAGGCTAGCAATTAGGAGGAATTGAGTAATTGGTCACACAGAATTTCTTTTAAGTGTATCATGACTATAGAACAATAATATTATGATGTTGCTCAGTGTGATAATTAAGGGAAAAGAAAAAAAGAGAAAGAAATGGGGAGGGAGGGCACGAGGGAGAGAAAAGGGGAGTGAGAAGGAAAGGAAGGGTAAGAAGGAGAAGAAAGGCATAAAGCTAGGGAAGGAATGAAAGAAAGAAGAAATTTGGAGATCATCGACTCCATTTTAGAATGGAAAAAAAAATGAAAATAACCAGAAGTTAACAGTGATCAATTCTCCTCTCATGTATTGACCAAAACAATAATATTGTTTAACATTGCTAGAGATTCAGATGCAAATAAGTGCAAAGGAACAGGCAAGAAAAGGTTGGGAAAGAGGGAGAGGAGAAAACTCTAATAACATATAAAGGTCTCTTCGAGATATACTGGTTCCTTATGTTTCTGCTGATGGGCAAACAAAAGGTCTATATACCAGGTTTATCGAAATAAAGCTTTCTTGAATAATGTATAGAATAAGAAGAATGCTATGGGTTAAAGAAAAAAAGTAAGAAGAAAAGCCAATATAGTTGGTACAATATATACCACAGAAACAAAACCACATTAACATTTGGGACTATTTACCAGATTGTAAAATTCAGATCATTTGTTAAAACAAAATTGCAGTTGACCCTTGAACAATGAAGGGGTTAGAAACACTGACCCCCACTCCGTTGAAATCTACACTTAAGTATGTAACTTTCAACTCCTCCGAAACTTAACTGATAGCCTACTTCTGCCTGAAAGCCTTACCAATAACATAAAACAGTCAATTAACACATATTTTGTATGTCACCATATTGTGACATACCATATTGTCACCATATTGTGACACAATTGTATACCATATTCTACGATAAAGTAAGCTGAAGAAAACAAAATGTTAAGAAAATCATAAGGAAGAGGGACGGCTGCGTGGCTCAGTCACTTAAGTGTCTGACTCTTGATTTCAGCTCAAGTCATGATCTTAGGGTCCTGAGATTGAGCCCTGTTTCCAGCTCTAGGCTCACCGCCGAGTCTGTTTGAGATTCCCTCTCTCCCTCTCCCTATGCCCCTCCACTACTCATGCTCTAAATAAGTAAATAAATAAATACAAAATCTTCTTAGAAAGAGAATCAAAAGCAAGAGGAAATACATTTATAGAACTCTATTTATCAAAAAAAAATCTGTGTGTAAGTAGATGCACAAAGTTCAAACCTGTGTTATTCAAGGGTCTACTGTATAACAAATATATGTGATGCCCATTCATTTCGTGTCTCAACCATTGAAGGAAATGAATACTCAGCAGACCAAAAGAGCAATGGTTAACTCAAAAAAAAAAAAAAAACTCTTTTGAAATCCATTATATAACTTTCATGAGGGGCAACACTTTCTTAATCTTACCATTTTTTTGAGTTTCTCAATGTGAGTAAGATAATACCATCATTATTAGTTGCTGACCAGATGTGTCAGGTAAACAAATGACTGACTACCAAAAACAGGCAACGAAACAAAAAAATCTAACCTATCTGGAGAAAAATAATTCATTGAAAGTTACACAAAAGATGCCATTATACGAAACTAGAGACCATTTCCATTTGGAAACACATAATACTACCCCTTTCAATTCAGTCTCAAGATAGAAGGATGGTAAAACTATAGCTTCCTATGAAGCATTCCTATCTATATCTTTCCTGGACTCTTTCCCACATGATCCCATGTTTACCTCTTGATTCCTTCCTAAACTGGTCTCTCAGGACACACTGGTGTCTTAAAACAAACAAACAAACAGAACAAAAAAAAAATTGTTGCAATGCAATGTATTCTATTTCTTTATTCCCTTTCTCCTAGAGGTCTAGGGGAGGTGGTGGCAACCACGGTGGACAAAGAAAGAATGGTGTGAGAGTGAATTGTGGTGCAGTTAGGTATAGCACAAGCATGCAGATGACCAATGGGTTCAGGCAAAGACTGCAGCTGAAGATTCTATTACAGATTTAGAAGGGATGGAAGAAGCAAAAGGATCCAACTGGGAGCTCTTAAAGGGAAGGGACAGCAAAAAAATGGTAAAGAGTACCCTGGAAAATGTTTTCTTTACCTTAATTAAGTGTCACTTTGAATACAGAGAAAAGGAAACACACTGTGACTGTTACTTTGTCGGAAACAGGTGCTATAAGAATGATTGCAGTTAAGTGATTGAGTTTAACAAAATAATTACTTCAAAGCAAGAACTAAAATTTTTGTTCATTGACCCTAACAAGGTAATTATTTGAAGACCAATGGCAAATAAAAGGGTAGAGCACACCAGGGGGAGGAGATAAATATACACTTTCCTTCATTTAATAGGGCCCTCAGCTCTAATCAACACATGGGGAGATGTATCTCCATTATTCCCTTTACTGGTAGGTGGAAAAATGACTCAGAATCAGCAATTGTTTTACTCAGCCATGCTAACCCATATAAAAGGAAATTTGTGTATACCAATGAGAGAAGGGGAGAAGCAGGAGGTAGAGGGGAAGGGGATTCCGTGGGAGAGGGAGGAATGGAAAACAGGCCTTATCATGTGTTGCCTTTAATAGACCACAGTCAACTTAAAAATGACCAATTCCACAGATGTGTAGCAATTTGGAGAAGTAGATTCGAATGAACTCAATTTTGTGGATTGGGCCTAAAAGCATGAAATTAGAACACTGATTTCAGATAATGCAGAGATTTTCAAGGTTTCTTGGTTCACAGTGCCCTTAGCATCTCAGTAATTTCTTATACCCTCCCCATGCAGGCCAAAAGAAATATCTAAGAGTTAGTTAGATCCAAACAGCTTAGCAAATTTTTGTGTACTAAAGCTTAGCGGCTGTTTAAAATCTAATGCATATATTTTGAAAGGTAATAGTAGTATTTTTATTTCAATTTCATCTATCATTATCTATAGGAGACTAAGAAATCTGGTGGGTCTGTGCATCTTCTCAACTCTTGGAATCACAATGGACACTAACATCCATATTTTCTGTTCCACATTAATTTTCATGTGGTACTTGCTTTTCATCATGGAAACCACTAAAGAGCAGCTCCACAAAGATAATAGTGTCATTGAAAGGAATATAGGACAATCTAAAGTGGTAATTCATGTAGTATCTACCGATGCTGCTCTATTTCCTCAAAAATTTGAAATATCTTGCAGTGCTCCCTATGAACAATCTGTGGTGTTCCCAAGGCCTTGGTGCACATTTTGAGAATCATGGGCAAAAAACAATTCTTAGACATGAGGAAAATCAATTGAAGAAACAGTCTTTTATACCTAAGAAGTAGCATAAATAAAAATTTAGAAGGTTAAAAATGCATGTTATGTTTGAAGAATGTCAAGTGATTAACAAAAAGAACAGAAATGTATTTGATACCTACTCTGTGCCGGGTGCTGTTTAGCAATGGGGACATTAAGGTGAACAGGGTTGATTTTATTACTTCCTCCATGGAAAAAGTGGAAAAAGATACAGATAAATAAACAAATAATTGTGGAATAAAGGTAAAGCTGGAAGAAAAAAAGAGAAATGGAGGAGGGAGGGAGGGAGGAAGGAAGGAAGGAAGAATGGAGGCCATCCAAATTGAAAAGGAAGTAAAATTGTCCCTGTTTACAGATGACATGATCATATATATAGAAGACTGTCAAGGCTTCATAAAAACAATGTTGGAATAAATGAATTCAGTAAAGGTACATGATAAAAAAATCAGCATAAAAATCCAGCTGAGTTCCTAAACACTAACAACAAACAATCTGAAAAAAAATTAGGAACACTATCCTACCCACAATAGCACCAAAAGGAATAAAATATTTAGGATAAGCTTAAAGAGATGAAAAAGTCGTGTATACTAAAAACTGGAGAATATTAATGAAAGAAATTAAATGAATCATAAATAAATGGAAAGACATTCATTGTTCATGGATTGGAAGATTTCATATTCTTAAAATGCCCATATTACCTAAAGCAATCCACGGATTCAATGCAATCTCTATGAAAATCCCTATGGTATTTTTTTACCGAAAGAGAAAAAAAGATCCTAAGATTCATTTTTGAACCACAAAGGTCATAAATAGAATTCCTTTCAGCCTTTAACAAGAAAGAAATTCTATGATGTATGACAACATGAATGAACCTTGAGGATATTATGCTAAGTGAAATAAGCCAATCCCAGCAAGACAAATACTGAATAATTCTATTTACATGGGGTATCTAAAATAGTCAAATTCATAAGACCAAAGAGTAGAAACATGGTTACTAGGAACTTGGGGGGAGGGAGAAATGGGGAGTTATTAATCAGTGGCCATAAAGTTTCAATCAAGATAAATAAGTTCTGGAAATCTGTGTATAACATTGTACTTAGAGTTAACAGTAACTTATTGTACAATTAAAATGTATTAAGAAGCTAAACATCATGCTAAATATTCTTCCTGCAATAAAATTTTTAAAAAGAAGTAAAATAAATCTTTAATATAAATTGATATGTTTATAGGAGAAACATGATTTTACTTTTAACATCCCTGTTCTTAATAGTCACCATCCACACCCCTAGAAACTTCTCACTCTCTAATTTTCTCCAAAGGTAAAACTTCTGTTGTGTTCCTTAGCATCTCTCTTTCCTATCTTTCCTGATATACACCATTTCCAAACTCCTTCCACTTCATTTGCAAAGAAGTTAATTCTCTTCTATTTCATGGTGTCGTGAATCATTCCCTTAGGGACTGATCTTCTCCAGACACAAGGATCACATTAACCTAAATAGAAACAGTTTTATCCCTAAGATGAATTCTGGGGTCAGCTGTTGAAATTATATTTAACTTACCTTGGTGTGTGTGCATGAGTTCGAATAGGTGTGTATGTGGTGGATGTGCATGTGTGTGCATCAGAGAGGGAGGGGGAGAGAGAGACAGAGGAAGAGGGAGAGAGGAAGGATGAGAGAGGGAGAGAGGAGAAACTAGTTGTAGTTGAACTGGAGAACATAAAAAGCAAAACGTAGTCTTGAGAAGGAAGCCAGTGTAATTCTAGATGTGTTAAGTCTTATGTGCCTGTAGGCCTTGGTGGTAGAAATGAACAACAGATGGCTGGAAATTTAAGCCCTGGAATTTATAATAACTGCATTGTTAAGTGAGCACCACCATCTCATATACAAGAGAATTTTAGCTAATTAATAGAATTATTTTGTCAGTATAAAAATAGTGATTTGTATTCTCTAGTTTTTATCATCTCACCATCACTTTCTCAGGGAAAAGAATGTGAAATGTAAATTCAAAAATTGATTGTCCCCCCATTCTGAAGTGTCTGCAGTTAGAAAACCATCCTGTAATAGGTGTGACCAACTGAACTCGGTCTTCCTCTACTGTTTGCAGAGGCCAAGCATCCTTCTGATAGTGGGGTGTCTCTGGGTAACATATGGCTCTATTGCACCTGAGAGCTCCTCGTCACTCTGGAGAATTCTTTCTTGCCACCATTTACATGCCATCAGTCCACCCAACTACTATTTCAGTTGGTCAGATCACCAAAATTGATCAAAAGACTTCAAAATGTCTCCTGTTTGTAGAGGGCACATTCCTGGTGGGCTTCACAAAGGAGGAAACTGCTGACCCAACTTCCACATCCTGGAGAAGTGCACTGGAGGGGACTTCCACCTCTCTCTCCACCCCATTATCTGCTCTGAGATAAAAGCATGTGGGTGAAGGTGACTTCTAATATGCAGAACAGATTGAGAAAAATCGACTACTACTGATGGAATATTAAAGCATGACTTTCTTAGGATTCATATATTTAGTTCTCCTTATGCACCATAGTTATTCCTTATTCTCAATTTTGGCATTTCCAGCTGGAATACACATCTTAGAAGGAAAGAAAAAGGACTATTTTCTTGTGCACACTACCCACTCATCGCTGCACTGCGACAGGTTTCTCCATGAGTGATGAGAAGTGCTGAGCTCTGCCTGCTTTCTAACAACAACCTAATGGCTCACATGGTGCCTGGATGCATCACCTACTACGCGAGTGAGCAGCCCAGCTGTCATCAGTCACAGAACCTTTGGAAGTTTGGTGCTTCTATGATTCCTAGCTGTGCGTTAATTAGCCTACCTCTAAAACTGACCCATTTCGTTTTCTCGGTTCAAAAAATTTCATATTTTCCTCTACCCTTTCAAGTGTGTAATATTTTAGGAAGTAAAAGCAGATAAGGTGTTCCAGCCAACCAAACCCTGATCATTTCTCTGGGCCCGTAGCTTTCCTTTTCAGTGCTATTTCCCCCAGGTGCTGCTTTCCTTCTTGGTCTACTGCTTCTCCACTCTCATCAGTACCTACCAGCTACATGGCCCCCCTGGCAGTTGCTCACAGCAATAAACAGTAATTTCTTCTGTGACTAGTTTAATTGGGAAAATCTCACCACATTGGAGTACATGTGTAAGATTTTATTTTTCAAACTACTGACAGCAACTACGCCTCTGTCTACCCCTCAACTTCCTGCCAAGTACCAAATTCCATTTATGATATCCCTGTCTGCTTCTCTAACTTTTCACTGTCTTTTTTAGTACCGACTATTGCATTTTAGTTACTAAGACTTAGTACTGATCATTTTTAAAGTTTAACCTCATATCTGAATTCATCTGACTGCATATCTGACCCCTCACCTATGGAGGATTGAATTTGGAGTGGAGTGGAAAGGGGTATTAAAATGATCTGCTTTTTCATACTCCTTTCTTAGATGTATTGCTCCCATGTTGGGAAGGGCAGTGGGAAAAGCTGTTTTCTTTCATGGCCAGTTGACCATTGGATTGACTGTTTTTCTTTATTGGTCATAAACAATCTTTTGTCAGTGGTGTTAGTGGTTCTCATTCTGTTGATAATCACTGCTGACCTGAATTATTATCTCCAGATTTATGTGGAGAAATGGAAGCTTCCAAAAACCTTGCTGACATGGTGTGCAATCCCATAGAATCAATGGGCCCTGGCAAGACTCACTGTATTTACAAGCTATCCCTACTAGCAAGCTGTCCCACACCACATTCCTCTAGCATTTGAACCACATTGCCTCATATTGCATTGGTCCCAGTGAACCTACAAGTTGGTCTCATCCATTCCTTATTTCCTAATCTGGGGCTGTGGAAACAGGTAGGCTCTGTAATCTCCATCATCTGAGAACTTCGAATTTGAAAGGATAATTTCAGCCTGACCACACTGCTTTTTTCTATAATTCTGGGACCACATGAATAAGTCAACAAGGCTGCTAGCTAAGTGGACATCCAACTTTATACTATAATATTGTCATGGAGAGACTAATGCTTCCCCCAAAGGACGTTCAGATCTTCATTTTCTATGATATGTTACTTTTCATGGCAAAAGGGACTTAGCAGATGTGATTAAGTTAAAGATTTTGAGATAAAAAGATTATCCCAAATTATTAGAATAGATCCAGTATAATCACTAGGCTCCTGTAAGATGGAGGCAAGAGAGTCAAAGCTGTGAGAGAACATGTGACAATGAAAGCAGTGGCTGCAGTTATGCACGCTGAGTATGAAAGAAGGAGCAGAATTCAAGGAAGGTGGGCAGCCTCTGCATTCTGGAAGAGGTAAGGAACAGGAGAGAAAAAGGTAAGGATATGGATTCTCCTCTAGATCCTCGAGAAGAAACATAATGTTGCTGATCTCTTGGGCTTAGTCTCCAAGATCCATGTCAGACTTTTGATCTCTAGAACCATAAAATCATAAATTTGTATTGTTTTAAGACATAGAGTTTGTGGTAATTTATCACAGCAGCAATAGGAAACTACTACAGACATCAACAGCACCTTCTTAAAAAAATAATAATAAAACATCACCTTCTTTCTACACCCACAAAATTAACAAGTCAACTTAAAGTGTCTATCAATCAAGTATCTTCTTGCCCCAGAGGATGGTAAGAGGGACAGATAGCTTTTCTTTAAGAATACTCCCTTCCTCACCAAAGAGGCTCTTCCCTAATTCCCAGGCACCTTCTTATATCCTTGGTCAGAGCCTCTTCTGCACCTACAGCAGAGCTGGCATCTCAGTCAAGATCTAGTTCTTTTCCAAGCTGAACTTTCCACTTATCCCACAACTGAGGTATTTTTTTAAAGGAGGGTAAGACACAGCATCACATTTAGTTTTCACTAAAACTAGTGGTGGACTGGCTTTAAACTAAAATCTAGAAATGATTAAACTTACTGAGGGAGACGTGTCAAAAGCTGAGATAGGTGGAAAACTAGTCCTTTTGCAGCAGTTAGCCAAGTTGTGAGTGCAAAGAAAAGGGTCTTGAAAGAAATTAAAGGTGCTATGCCAGTGAGCGCATGAACAATAAGAAAACAAAACACCCTTATTGCTGAGAGGGAGAAAGTCTGAGGGTTCTGGATAGAAGATCAAACCAGCAACAACATTCCCTTAAGCTAAGACCTAATCCTGAGCAATGTCCTAACTCTCTCCATTTCTGTGAGGGCTGAGAGAGGTGAGGAAGCTACAGAAGAAAAGCTCGAAACTAGGAAAGATTGATTCATGAGATTTGAAGAAAGAAGCCATCTCCATAGCATGAGATGCAAGGTGAAGCAGCAAGTGCTGATGTCGAAGCTGCGGCACGTTATCCAGAAGACCCGGCGAAGATAATTCATAAAGGTGGCTACACTAAAAAAATAGATTTCCGGTGTAAATGAGACTGCATTCTAGAAGATGCCACCTAGGACTTTCATAGCTAGAGAGGAGAAGTCAATGCCTGGCTTCAAAGAACAGGCTCATTCTCTTGTTAGGGGCAAATAATAGCTAGTGACTTTAAGATGAAGCCTGTTTAGTGGTCATTCCTAAAATCCTAGGACCCTTAGAACTATGCTAAAATTTAGTCTGCCTGTGCTCTATAAATGGAACAACAAAATCCAGATGACAGCACATCTCTTTATAACATGGTTTATTGTATATTCTAAGCTGTTGAGACTTACTGCTCGGGAAAAAGACTCTTTTCAAAATAATACTGCTCACAATGCACCTGGTCACCCAAGAGCTCTGATGAAGATGGACTATGAAATTAATGTTGTTCTCACGCCTGCTAACACAAGATCCATTCTGCAACCCATGCATCAGGAGTAATTTCGACATTCAAGTCTTATTATTTAAGTAATACATTCCATAAGGCTATAGTTGCCAAAGATAATGACTTCTTTTATGGATCTGGGCAAAGTAAATTGAAAACCTTCAGGAAAGGATTCAGCATTCTAGATGACCTTAAGAACATTTATGATTCATAGGAAGAGATCAAAACATCAATATTAACAGGAGTTTGGAAAACGATTCCATCCCTCATGAATAATTTTGAGGGGTTCAAGACTCCAGTGGGGGAGGAAACTGCAGATGTGGTGGAAATAGAAAGAAAATTAAAATTAGAAGTTGAATCTGAAGATGTGACTGAATTGTTACAATCTCATGATAAAAATTTAACCAAAAAGGAGCTGCTTCTCACAGAGGAGCAAAGAAAGTGATATCTTGAGATGGAATCTATCCCTGGTGAAGATGCTGTTAATATGGTTTAAATTAGAACAAAAGATTTAGAATATTACACAAGCTTGGTTGATAAAGCAGCAGCGGGACTTGAGAGGATTGACTCCAGTTTTGAAAGAAGTTCTGTGAGTAAAATGCTATCAAGTAGTATATGTGCTGCAGAGAAGTTGTTCGTGAAAGGAAAAGTCAGTCAATATGGAAAACTTTATCATTGTCTTATTAAGAAATTGCCACAGCCACCCTGACCTTCAGCAACCAACAGCTTTATCAGTCAGCAGCCATCAACGTCAAAGAGAGACACTTCATCAGCAAAAAGGTTAGAACACATTGAAAGTTCAGATGATGGCTAGCATTTTGTTTACCAATAAAGTATTTTTTAATTAAAATAAGTACATTATTATCTTTTAGACCTAACTCTATTGCACTCTTAATAGACTAATAGTGTAAGCAACTTTTATATGCCCTGGAAAACCAAAAAAAAAAATCATTTTACCTCCTTTATCATGATATTCACTTTATTGCAGTTGTCTGGAAGCAAGCCTGCAATATCTTTGAGGTATGCCTGTACCAACTAAATTCCAATAATACTCATGTTCAAGGAGACCTATTATATGGTATACATGCTCATTTCACATGTGTGTACGTGTCTCCCCCACAAATTGTTCAAAACTTACTGACCACGGGAATTGTATCCCAGCCTATTCTCACTGCTTAGTATGTGAGAGCTTAATAGAATAGGAACCTTGTACAGAATTCTTTAACTGAAAGAAATCCAAAGAAATGCCAGTCAGGAACAATGAAAATGCAATGACCTTTCCCTGAGGTGATAGTCTCCTTCTTACAAGATACAAAGATACAGTCCTGATATATTTTAATTTAAGCTCATAATTTTCCTTTGCTCTCACTATTATCTCCAATTTGTAGTTATTGAGCCCAGAAATAAATTAAATCTTGCCTAATAAAGGGTTGTTTTATATTGTATATTCTTTGCATATAATTTAAATCACTCAAGCAATAGAGAAAATACTGGAACTCTCAAATGGAGAGTACGTGAATTTAGCTTTATTATCATAGCACTTAGGGGCCACTTTCCTATGAACATTAGATTTTAAGAGCTTTGTCATGCACTTTAACATTCCCAGTTAGATGCCAATCTGACCTCCAGTGTTTCTGGAAGTTAAATCAGATGGCTTCCTACTCAAGCATAAAAAAGAATGAGATCTTGCCATTTGCAACAGCATAGATGGACCTAGAGGGCATCATGCTAAGTGAAATAAGTCAGACAGAGAAAGACAAACACCACATGATTCCACTTAAATGTGGAATCTAAAAGTGAAACAAATGAACAAACAAAACAAAGCAGAAACAGACTCATAGACATAGGAAACAAAGTGGTGGTTGCCAGAGGGTGGAGGGGCTGGGGACATGTAAAATAGATGAAAGGGATTAAGAGCTATAAACGTCCACTTATAAAATGTAGTTGACCCTTGAGCAATATGGGAGTTAGGCCATCTGACCCTGCATGCAGTCAAAAATCTGCATGGAACTTTTGAGTTCCCTAAAGCTTAATTACTCACAGCCTATTGTTGACCAGAAGGTTTACTGATAACATAAATAGTCAACACATATTTTGTATATGTATTATATATTGTATTCTTACAATAAAGGAAGCTAAAGAAAAGAAAATGCTATTGAGAAAATCACAAGGAACAGAAATACATTTACAGTAATGTACCCTATAAAAACATCCATGTATACATGGACGTATGCAATTCAAACCTATGTTGTTCAAGAGTCAATTGTAGGGACGCCTGCATGGCTTAGTGGTTGAGCATCTGCCTTTGGCTCAGGGTATGATACTGGGGTTCTGGAATCGAGTCCCACATCAGGCTCCCTGCAGGAAACCTGCTTCTCCCTCTTTCTGTGTCTCTGCCTCTCTCTCTGTGTCTCTCATGAATAAATAAAATAAAAAATTATTAAAAAAAAAGAAGAAGCAGCTGTAAGTCTTAGGGATGTAATGTACACCACAGAGAACATAGTCAATAATATAATAATGATTCTGTGGTGACAGATGGTAACCAGAATTATTGTGGGGATAGTTTTGTAATGTATAAAAAGAATCACGATGATGTACATCTGAATCTAATAGGATCTGTTTGTCTATTTATATTTCAATAAAAAAATAAATAATTGGGTATGTCCAGATGCCCTCTAAGATATTTTCTGGCTGTTTACTTCATTTAGTTATCCACTTAAAAGCCCTTACTAAGTAGTTACAACTGTAAAACAAAAAACAAACAAACAAAAAAAAAAAACCAAAAAAAGAAAAAAGGAAAAGAAAAGAAAAGAAAAAAGAAAAGAAGAAAAGAAAAGCTTCCAAATAAACAGCAATAGGAATGAGCTGCAATCCAACTATTTATCATAAAGTGTAATGCTAAACTCACAATCAGTCAATATTTATCAGAAGCTCAGTTGAGAGAAATATTTGCAGAGGGTTTCCTGAAAGATGTGTAATACAGTCCAACCCATTCCCTACTGATACCATCTTTTTCATGATAGCAAAATCTTATGAAGTTTAGATAAAGAGATGAAAAAGAGAATAGTCTATCACATTATATAGTATTCTTTACATTATGCTTTATTTTATTATATGAATAAATACTTTTTCTCTTGCTTTGTTTGCATAATAAAAGCTGCTACTGATGTTAACTGATACATTCTAGAGAACGTTCTGCAAAGGAGCCTCAAAGGCTACTCTTGTAATGGACCCGAATTATTGAACTTTCATGGAACTAAATAAGAGAAACTTCGTAGGAATAAAAAGTCAAATCTGCTCATCACCAACAAGTGGCATTAGCAGTCACTGTCATTAAGTATCACTTTGAACATCATAAATATACAAGAGGCTCTTTGAGCCTCTTTTACCTGTAAATAGTGAATTGCTATCTCATTCCTTGAAGCATTTTGTCAAATTATTTCCAGATAGCTCATCATTCCTGTTGCCTGTCTCATGTTAAATGCTGCAGAGTTAAGATGGTGGCCGGAGGTCTATGTAACAAGAGAATGGATACTCTCTTGATATGTAACTAGGAAAAGCGTTTATGTTGATAAAACAATTTAAAAAGAGCTTCTATAACAATGTTAGGAATAATGTATTTGGAGAGTTGACTGGAGGAAGATTTTAAGAGAAATGTTCATTGGTTCATGGAATCCACGTGTACATAATGACATCTACAATGCGTCAAACACCATGACACCTAATTCTTGCAAAGTTTTGCTTTTCCCAGATTTCATTGCCTTCTATTGTACTTCTTTGTCTTTTGTTTTTGTTTTATAACTTTGTATCTTGTTCATTCATTTTTGATCTAATGGATTGCTTACTTCGTTGTTACTTTCAATTTTTTATTGAAGGATAACATATATACAGAAATATGTACAACTCGGAAGAGTATGTGTTTATGAGTTTTCAACAAGTGTGTACATCCAAGACAGCAGCATCCAAACCAAGCAAGAAAATCTCACAAACACCTCCAGGGCCCACCTCACACCCCTTCCATTCACCGCTCTTCCTCCCTCTTGACTTCTACAAGCACAGATTAGTTTGGCCTATTTTTGTTGTGTATATAAATGGAATCACATTGTATGTTCTGTTTTCCTTCATTTGCTCAACATTCTATTTGAGAAATTCATCCAGCAGCATTTTGGCCAAGTGTTGACAACTGACTGATTGCAAGCTCCCAGCATGAATTCACTGATCAGAGTTGGAAAGTGAACTGGTAAAAGCCAACTCCCCCACTGAATTAATTCATCCATACTGTTGCAGGTTCATTCTCATGATTATAGTGCCCCAGAAGTTATAATATTGAATTATATATGCTAATGTATGTCATCCTCAAAAAGACTGAGATCTAAGAAATCCACATGGGAAGTGGATTAGTTAGCTATCTTTTTTCTTATTGTATTTTTCTTATATATAAATGAAAGCAGATTCTAGAACATTTGGGAGATTTATTTTCCAGGGATTTTATAAGTCAAATCCAACTGTGTAATGATCACAGATCCTACTTCTCACTGGGTTGTATAAATGCATTCTCATGTTAAACAATTTAAAATTTAGTTGTTTTTTTTTTAAAAATGCCTATAGGAGATCTCTGACTCTCAACAATTTCTTTATATTGGTGAGTGCTTTATACTCATCTTTACTGGATCTAGAATTAAGTTTTTCCCATTTTTGAAGGGAAACAATATGTTTCTTATAAATTATATGATTGTTAGACACTATAGTTCTAAATAGAAGCAAATTTATTTCTACTAAAAAAAAGTGTTTTTGAAACATCTATTCACGATATTGCATAATGTTCTTTTTATGAAAGACTATTGGAGAAGTTTCTTTCTGGATTGTACTAATTTTGTCTCCCTCTTTTTGTCACCTACCACCAAAATCTTTGAGACAAATCAGTGGACTACCTTTAGCAACATATCAGGACATTTTAGCATGTGTTTTGTGTTCACACTTCAGTTCTGTCTCCATCATCTTTTCCCTATTCTGATTTTCTTCTGTCCCATTTTGTTCATGCAGTTATTTAACTTTTTAATCTTGCATTGTCAATTAAGTTAAGCCATCTATATTATTTGCTTATTGCTATGTAGCAAACCACCCAAAAAACTCAGAAGCTCAAAAAAACAAATATTTATTTTTTCACAGTATCTGTGGGTCCACAATTTAGGACCAGCTCAGGATGGTCTTTTAGGAGACTATAATCCAAGTGTCAAGTAAGGCTGAAAACATCTGAGATTCGGCGGGAGATGCCACATCCAAGTTCACTCACATGGCTGTTGATTAGAGACCTCAGGCTCTTCATAAGTGCTTATATGGCAGCTGGATTTCCCTAGAAGAAGAAGGAGAGAGGAAGGATAAGGCCACTTCCAAAGCTCCAGTCTTTTATACCTCTGTCTTGGAAAGGATATGCCAATCAGTCTTCTATATATACTGTACCAGGCCAATCTGATTCAAAGTGAGAAAGAAGCACACAAGGGTATAAATACCAGAAGGTGGGATCATTAGGGTCTGTCTTAGAAGCTGGTTACTACACCCTTCAAATATTTTCTGAAACAATATACATATATGAAAGTGCTGAATATAAGTGTGGGAAAAGAGAAGTTTTGAATAAATTTATTGCAAGCATAATTTATATCCATAATGGTTTATCTTATGGAAAAAGGGTCCTTAAGGCAACACAAACAGCATACTACAGTGGAGGGGGAGGTGGAGATTAGGAAAAGAAGAAAGAATAAGGATTTGGGTTTTTAACTGGTCTTAGCAAGCCAAGGGAATTATTAGAAACAAAAAGAATGCCAGTGAAAGTGTTTTTATTATTTTATAATAGAAAAATGTTGCTGTAAATATGTATTAAATAAGATGGTTTTTGTTTCGAATGACAGAAAACTCAACCCAAATTGTCATAAGGAAAAAAGTGTGATGACCTTGGTATACTGACTCATGTAACCAAGCCGTTTTGGTGAAGGATGGGGGTAGGACTGGCTTCAAGTACAGCCAGACACAGGTTTCTTCCCCAGCCCACCTCTCCCTCTCAGATTCCCACCTTAGTTCAAGACGTTGGGGGGAGTGAGTTTCTGGCATTTTCATCTTCTGCAGTGAAGATCGACCTGGCCTCGGAATTTGAGTAGTTCCTCAACAACAAGTCGGCAAAGCTGTTGTATAGGGACCACCCTAAATAACAACTTCCGAATGTCTTCTCCCTGTGTGATTGGCAGCCTGGCAGTTGGGTGATCAAACAGCCATTTCTGACCCCTCCCTCTTGTGCTTCTCTCCATGATCAAGACTGGAATACTTCCTCTCTTTTCCACCCTCCTATGCCAGTAGGTGTGGTCAAAGATGTAGCCAATGAAGTATAGCTTCAGGGTTCTAGGAAAGAGACGAGGGTGCTGCGGGCTTTCAGCTCTTGCCCTGCTCATGCACGTACATCCCTGACACTACCTGTGGAGCTGTAGATCCCATGTTGGCACCATGAGAGCAAAAGTGTGAGACAGAAAGGTAGCAGAAGTAAGAAGGACAGAGCTAGGGCCGTGGTGGTGCTGATGAGCAGCTGAACCAATGCAACCACCCAACCATCCTCAGACTTCTTACATGGGAGCCAAGCCACTCTTTGACCAAGACATCTTGAAGGCAGAGGATAGAAACTAAAAGCTGTCAGACTGACCCACAGCAGCCCCATAGAGGTCAAGCCCCCCGGGGGGTAGTTTCCCTAAGGTGTGGACCCTTCCACCACCTGCATCTCAGCCTTCTGCCAGAAGCTGCTTGCCAAAGAACAACAGCGCTTGTGACACAGGAGAAGGCCAGGAGGTCCGAGTACAATAGTCCTGGGGGTTAGTACTGGAAATGCAGATTCATTGAAAACAATTATGTGGCCTCTATAGAGCTGAGAGAGCTTGCTTGCCTGAGAAATCGCTCCCTGGTGCTCTGGAAGAGAAGAACGGATTAAGGATAAGTGATTTGGATTGGCCTGTGATGTATCCTTTCATCATCTTATCCCCAACCATATGCTCAGGCAATTACAGCCCAGAGAATTACTTATTACAGGAAAAGAATAAAACAGTCTGAAATGCTGGTGCCTTGAAGAAGGGTTGGTTATCCGGATAACTTGGAGCAAAGCCGAGCATGACTTAGCAAAGCAATACAATGATCAAAACTATGAAACTAAATTCTGCAAAGGATGAGTGGTTACCACTTAAAACCCTGATATGACTTTACATCGAACACAGGCCTCCCTGAGCACTGAAGGGTGGGCCTAATTTTAAAGAAAGATGTGAGGATTTGGGGAAGGACACGTGAAAAACAATAAAGAGGAGCAGGTTTGGAAAAGATTCAATTTTGACAAGGCTAAAACGATGTGTCTGTTGTGGCCAGAAAAAGGAGGCCATTTTACGATCTTAATAATCATCACCAAGCTTATGATGTGCTGTTACAACTAAATCAAAATGTTATTCAATTCTTTTCCTTTTCCATGGGCATCAGGACATAAAAGCCTTAGCTGGCGTGTGCATCTGCTGTTGTTTTGCCTCTTTGGGAAAATTATTCTCTCCTTCCTTGAGAAAGAGTGACTCATCAAGATGTAATGAAAGCCGCTCTTCTCACCTACTGAAGAGTTTCTAAGAAATCAGCCCTGTGTTTCTAAGAAGTAGTCCTGCTTTACTGTAGAGACAGGATCACCATATTTTTTTGTGTTTCTCGTGATTGAGGATGAAGCTCTAGAGGAATGGTGTGAAAACACAGAGGCAGTGGGGGGAAAGAGTAGAAGATGGGAGCATATCTGATACCCTCCTTGACTGATCTCATAGGAGACCCCAGGGCTGGAATATATGACCCTAAAAGAGACATCTGCAAACACCCCAAAAGTACCACAGGGCCAACCCTAGCACTCTGATAGCCTGTGACAATTCAACAGAGCCCCACAGACCTGACCCTGCCTACCTGCCCGAATGTCAGGACCACCTCCAGCCAACTTCGGGCCATCTGGTGACTGGGACAGATGGTCCTCAGGTATGAGTCCGCACCCACACCAATCACTCAGCCTGCCCTCAAAGATTCGTGCCCATTACACCCAGGGCCAAGGCCCCCTGGGACCTATCAGATGTGGTAGGAACATCTCCCATTCGTGATTTTTGAGGATGGACAGGGACAACTAAGAGCTGAAAAGAAGGGGGAAAGAACACCCCTGAGATGAGTAAAAAAAGAAACTCTTACTAAAATGCAACCTGTGATTTTAGGTTAAACATTGGGACCTAGTAAATACTAAAATGTATCACAGAGATACAAGTTATTCTCTTGGAAAGCCTCTGAAAAGAAACTGTAGGAGGGCACCTGGGTGGCTCAGGGTTGAGCATCTGCCTTCGGCTCAGGTCCCAGGGTCCCAGGATCGAGACCCACATCAGGCTCCCCGCATGAATCCTGCTTCTCCTTCTGCCTGTGTCTCTGTTTCTCTCTGTGTCTTTCATGAATAAATACATAAGCAAATAAATAAATAAAAGTTTAGATAAATAAAATTAATCAAATAAGATAAAGTGACTATAGGGGTTAGTTTAATCTTACCTCTTGGTGGGTAAATATCCTAGGTGGTTTCTCTGGGGGGATTTCCCCCCCTCATAATTCCTTATTCAAACCAAAGAAGAAAAGTATTATTCTATTTTACATCCTTCAAAAAAATATTTGAGAGGCCTCACGGGAGTATATATAATATCACAAAATGTAAGAATACATAGAAATTACAGTGAAAGAAATGTTGAAGTGCAGTGGAAAAATAATGGTATTTTTTCTTGCTTTTTTGTTTTTTTAAGTAAGGAAATAGGTTGGCTTGCCTTTGTTAGGAGAGCGAATCATGCCAGCAGACGTAGCCGATCAATTTGTGGGGCTGAGCTCCTTGCAGGGGAGCATCCCTGAGAAATTAGTAAACGCAGAGGCCCTGTCAGCAGCTCTCTGGAGACCGCTTTCTCACTTCCCACTGGTCGCCAATTAAATACTCAGAACTCCAGTGGTCCCAAAGAACATGACTTCTCAAGGCGCCAAGACACAATTCTCCTGTTTGGCCTAAGAACTAATGAGTAAACCCAGAGGCTGGTCAGCCAGTCCTGGCCATGGGAGGAGGCCCCCGTCACTCGCAAGGGCCCATCTTTTATTGTCTCACCTGTTCTCCTCCCTTTGTCTGAGAAGAAAGGCCCCGCCAATCAACAGCTTGCTTTAAGATGCAGGCACATTGAGCTAGAGAATGTTCTAGAATTCCTCTATTTTTTTTGCTGTTGTTGTTCATAAAGGAAATGAATGAACAATGAAGCAGTAGGAAGAAACTGCATTTTAGACGTGTTAATTACCGAATTAATCAATCATAAAGAGCAGGATTAAAGCAGGGAGCTGGTGCTCATGTCAGAAGGTTGCCTCACATCCTTTTCATCCCTCATTCCCTTTCCCCGGGTCATGCCTGCATCAGCCCCAGCGGTGAGCCCACCACCGGTGCTTCCCAATGCCTGCTCCGGGGAACCCTGGTCACAACACTCCTCCCATACGCTTCTCTCCTCCTTTCTACTGGTCTTACCCCTGCCCCCTTCTTCAAGTCGTATTCCTTCCACTATCTCTCCTTCCCGTTCAAAGCCACTGTGCTTCGTCTTTCTACTGAGTTCCAATAGCATTCGTCACTCCCTCACAATTTAATACTTACTCGGCTATTGCCTAGAACTTTTCGTTAGCTGTTTCATTTATATAAGTCTTCTTTTCCTGAAAGCATGGTGCACTCATCAGGGTTAGACCCCCATGGCTGGATGATGCCTGAGTGTTTTGATCAGGCTCATTTGACCAAGCCCAGAGGGCTTAGCACTTGGCTGTGAACCGAATAAGAAAATGAACAAGAATCTTTTCAGAGGAAATGTGCTTTGGAAACATGCACCAAAATGTGAAGTCATCCTCCTTCCTGCCCCCTGCCCTTCCCTTCTCTTTACCACTAATATTAAGTGCCTAATCTTTTTCATGCTACTGCTAAGTGGCTCAAATGGCAACAAATGCATCAGGACCGGAATTCTGCTCCACTCCCTGGTCCTGAACGTGTTTGGAATGATGACAGTGGCTGAGCCCTTCACACGCTTATTTTGCAAGGACATCAGCAACCCTGTAGAGCCTTCTGCCTCCGGCTGGACGTCACTGAGAAAAATGCTTCCCTGCAGTTGGTTCCTCTCCATTTGGCCAATGCCCTAGTCCTTTCTTGCTGTGGGTCTCTAACAATTTCATAATAGCAGATCCTTCGTATCTCAATCTTAGACGTGGGCCCTGCAATAAAAGAAATTCATTAGTTATCTGCCTAGAAAATATCAGTATTCTTAGAGCAGTTGGCTTTTGAAAAAAAAAATGTAATAAGAGGGTGTGAAAGGTTAAGTCTTCCCTCAATGAGTATTAGCTCGGATTTAAAGTAAAATCTGCTGGCAATTACTATTAGGTATATCATTTTGTCTCTTTCAGAGAATGTACATTTTTGATCCTCAAAGTTTATTTAATTTCAAAGTGTCATGTACTATGAAGCTTTTCAACCTTTGATTTTTTTTTTCCTTTGAGTCACCGAGAGTCCCAACATGTGTAAAGGTTTATTCTAGTCCCCCTCCCCTCCTCTAGGAAATACAGATTTCTAAGGGATAATTCAGAAAAAAAGAACTACTGATAGAATTTCTGCTCAAAAAATCCTATAAATATGAACTATGCCTGTTTCATAGCTGCAGAAACCAGTGACACTGATTCGTCCTACGCACCAAAAAGACATTTGGCTCCTGAGTCCTAAGATGGGAACTCTTCAACTTTCTGTAATTGTGGCTACAAACTTATCTGTGTCTATAGCCAAACTTCCCACTTCCCTTCCTCTTACAGTCAATCAATCAATAAAAAGGGTCCTTTGGCCAACCACAGGCTAATCATTCTTCCCATGTTCTGATTCCTATCCCTTCTTCCCTCTCAGAGTCTCACTCCAGCCTTTGTATCTTCAACCTCTCCCTCACTCCTGCTTCCCATCAATACACTAATGCAATAAACTTACTCTGCTTAAAATAAAAACAACAATAAAACAACTGCTTTCCCTCTTCACTTGCTTCTTTTCTTCTGTATGGATGATCTCATCTACACAGCTCCAAGCCCTACAACTGTAACATTACATCTTCAACCCAGCCCCTCTTCTTGCACTGCCCTATTGTTACCCCTATTTGCACATCTCACGAGACATCATACACTTGTCCAGGATCATATTATAACCCTGTCCCACTACCATTCCTTCCATAATCACATCTCCGGAAATGATGTCACATTTAAGCCAGGGGCCTGAAGAGGTTTTTTTAACCAGAGCCCTCTCTTTCAGCCTTCCACCCTCAAACTCTCACCTCATACTGTGAGCATAGCTCAAACCAGTATATTCTCTCCATCTCCACTGCAAAAGGAGGCCCAGCTAATAATACTTTCTGATCAGTATTTCTTCAATAGCCTCTAGAATAGATGTTGCATGGAACTTGACCATTGCTTTATCATTGCAAACTGGTGCCCAAAGATGAGGACTTAAAGATTTAAAGTACTTTGATGATAGGAAGAGCCATGAATAATTGAGGGTCAAATACCCATTCTGGTTATTAAGTGATATCTGAACTGATTTTGATGAACCCAAACATTATCCCTATCCTTGTAAGCAAAAGACTATGGAAGAGGAAGAGAAGAGAATCCTTTAGAAGGTAGTAACATGTAGGGAAAGAGTGTGGTTTGTTCCTCTTCCCTATCAGGGAAGAAAAGGGGATTCTTTTCTCTATGGTCCAAAGTAAAGTGATGTTAGGTCAAAGAAAATCACTCAAAGACATGAAAGATGTCAACAAAAAGAGAAGTGTACAAAGTACAACAAGTACAAGTACAACAGCAGAAAAGTACAACAGCAGAAAAATAGGAAACTAGCTAGTACAACGAGGAAGATTAGTTACAGGAGAATGAATGGTTTATGGAATCATTGTTAGGACTGGTGAGAGAGCCCCAGGGTGTGCCCAAGAAACCACACCACAGAGAGCCATACCACCAAGGCCATTGCTGCTTCTACAATGATCAAGAAGCTAGCTGCATCGGAAGCCACGCTACAGCTGCCAATTCCACCAACACACCACCTCTTCTGTGACCCTCGTAAGCCAGAATGATGTCTGAAATTCTCCCTTTGTCCACATGATTCCTTTCCTGTGTTAGTCAAGTAATGCACATAGTATAAGCATGTTTCTTGTTGTTAGACTACATATATGTACTTATGCGTAAGGACAATTCTGAGCTTATAGTTAATGACTATATACTTTGCGACTGATGTCAATAAGATGGGAAAAATAGGAAGTCCTTCACTCATATACCCCCCCCCCCACAGAAACAATAATTTGGCAGCCATCCACAGACAAAAGTGCCTTTGTGGGAGCTTTGGAATGCAGCTAGAAGATGCAAAATGCCAGGAGAACACGTGACTGAGGAGGACAATTTTGAGAAGGCGGGTCTACATGTAGGTGGCAGGCTCACCAACTGTGGTCCCAATTTCAGACCCAGAAACGGTCCCAACCCACCGTGGACTGAGCAATAGCCCTGTTTGGTCTTCATCCTGCCACCTGCACCATCTGTCTGCTTCATACCCCGGAACTCAGTTCAGTTCATACCCTTCCAGTTCATACCCTGCAACTCAGTTCCAGCCCCACACAGTTGTAGTCTGAGCTCAGTCCTACCTGCCCAGGTCCCCTCCCAGTGGCCTGCCAGGAGCCCTCTCAGGCCCTGGTAGGAGTCAAATCATCCTCACGGCTGGTAACAGACCTGCCATATACAGAGCCAAATCTGGCCTTGAAGTAGACCCTTGTCCCAGTACCAGCCCTACGGACAAGGGTCCTAGAGGCAGTCTTGTCAGCCCAGGGATCACACAGAATGTACACACACTTGAGCATCTGGTAATAGGCCCACCATGGACGGATGAATGGACAATGAACCTGTGATACAAAAAGAGGAAATCTTCCATTTGTGACAATGTGATTAAACCTGAAGGACATTTTGCTAAGTGAAATAAGCCAGATAACAGAAATACAAATACTATATGATCTCATTTGCATATGGAATCTAAAAATGTTGAACTCATAGAAAGAAGTAGACAGTAAAATGATGGTTGCCAGGGGCTGGGGCTTAAGAAAATGTGGAGATATTGTTCACAAGGTTCAAACATTTTATTTATTTATTCATGAGAGACACACAGAGAGAGGCAGAAACACAGGAGAGGGAAAAACAGGCTCCCTGTGGGGAGCCTGACGTGTGACTCGATCCCAGGACCCTGGGATCACGCCCTGAGCCTAAGGCAGATACTTATCCACTGAGCCACCTAGACACCCCTCAAACATTTTAGTTATAAGGTGAATAAATTCTAGGAATCTGACGTACAACATGATAACTATAGTTAATGATATTGAATTATATACCTGAAATTTGCTAAGACAGTACATCTTAACTATTCTCGCTACACACAAAGAACAGGTAATTATGTGATGGATATATTATTTTTTTTACAGATTTTATTTACTTATTCATGAGAGACACAGAGAGAGAGGCAGAGACACAGGCAGAGGGACAAGCAGGCTGCCTGCGGGGAGCCTGATGCAGGACTTGATCCCAGGACCCTGGGATCATGACCTGAGCCAAAGGTAGATGCTCAACCACTGAACCACTCAGGTGCCCCTGGATGTATTAATTTGATTGTGGTATTCATTTCATAGTGTATACATATGTCAAATCATCACATTTTACACCTTAGGCATATATAATTTTTATTTGTCAAGTTTACCTCAACAAAACTGGAAAAATAAATAAATAGATCTACAATCCACCTTAAAAATGATTGTGGACTTCAAAATTCTTCCAAAAAAAATCAGAGAATGCACAAATATAAATGTAGTTATATTTGCAAGCAGCCATAAGTAATTTTTTAATTTTTTTGTTTGTTCTAACAACTTTCAGAATTGTTTCATATAGTTACTAATTTAAAAATTATTGATGAAATATAAGATGTTCTTGATAAAAATCCAAGAACATTGCCAAGGGAGAGTACTTCTTCATTCTTTAGGCCTATGAATGGCAGCCATCCACAGATGTATGAAAATAGAACAGATAATGATAAAATAGAAATATCATAAATAAGAAAAGACTTTGAAGAAAGGAGTTAGTTCAGAAGTTGAGTTGATAAGTTAAATGATGGTGTTCTCAGAGATTTTAAACTTTAAAACTTTAAGTTATGTGTTTAAAAAACTCATACTTATTTTAACAAAGCAATACATTCACATGTTTAAAAACTCCAAAGACTCAAAAGGGCTTTTTACCGATAGTATCAATCCCCGATCATATCTTTTGTATCCCTCCCCATTGACCAAAGAAAATAATTTTTAACTCATTTAGTCCTTCTGTTCTTAGTTCTTCTGGTGATTATCTCCAAATTTCTAATATTATATGCATATGTTTTTTCAATTTTTTCTGGTTTTTTGAGTAAAATACTCTCCTACCCCTCTATTAGATAGATTCCTACATGTTGGATATTTGAAATTGAATGTTTTGATATATGTATATCAAGTATTACAAACACTACAAAAAATCTTAATTTTTATTTTTTTAAACTTAACAAAATATATAATTTGTTACTATTTATTCTTATATAATGTTATACAGTCAATGTTAATTTTGATTGATTTGCATATTTATACTTTCAAAGTTTTTCATTTCTTTCTGTATCTCCAAATTATCTAATCATTTCCCAAGTAACACATTTTAGAATTTTCTTTGCTATTGATCCACCAGTGACAACTTTTCTGTTTTGTTCTTCTAAAAATGTCTTCATTTCATCTTCAAATGCTAGATTGACAGTCATTTTAGTTCTGTATTACAAAAACATTACTCCATTTCCTTATGGCATTCATTGTTTCTGGTTTTGAAAATTAAGCTATCAGTTAAATTGTTGCTTCTTTAGAAGAAATATGAATCTCTTCAGCTACCCAGTCCCTGGCTGCTTTTAATATTTTCCTTTTCCCTGCTCCCAGCTGTTTTATTTTTATGTGCTAAATGTACAATCATTTTAATTACCTGTTTTATGTTTGGAGGACTTCGCGCATCTACAGTTTCATGTCATTCATCCATTTTAGACTATTCTCAGCTATTATCTCTTCAAATATTGCTTCAGCCTCATTTTTGTTCTCTTCTCCTTTGCGAATGTTTTCACTACATTTTCTATATCTCTTACTCTTTTTGCATTTTTCAACTTTTTTGTCTCTTAGTATTTCATTTCTTCCGACATATTTTCTGGTTCATTATGTTTCTAATCTGTTGTTAATCCAATCCAGAGAGTTAAGAGCTTTAGTTACTAGGTTTTGAAATCCCAGAATTTTTATTGGATTGGTTTTCATATTTTTCATATTCCTTTATTTTTAAAAAAGGTTTATTTATTTATTTATTTATTTATTTTAGAGGAAGAGCATGAGGCAGGGAGGCCAGAAGGCAAAGGAGAGAGACACTTTCAGAGACTCCATGCTGAGCTCAGAGCCCGATGCTGGACTTGATCTCACAATCCTGAGATCAAGGCCGTGAGAGCATGACCTGAGCTAAAACCAAGAGCAGACGCTTGACTGACTCTGGCATCTGGGTGCCGCTTCCATATTCCTTTATACTTTCTAGTTATTTGCCAAATTTCTTAATATTGTCTTTGTTTCCTCATAGCAAACATGCTAACTTTAAGAGTTTGTGTCATAATTTCAATATCTGGAGTCCTTGTGAATCTGTTTCTATCTTCTGTTGTTTCCATGTTGCTCTCTTTCATATTGTTCTCCTATATCTGGATTTTTTTTTTATAGTTTGCTAGAATTGAAAAAATAATTACCACAAATGTACTGCAGGAAGTCGTGTTAACACACAGAAGAAAGAATTATAATAATTCTAATGAATTATAAAAATGCAATTGGAGAGAATATGTATATCAAGATCAGGCAAAAATGACCAAACATAAGCAAATGTGAGATTCTTGAAGAAAAGAATCCCCAAAAGAAAAAAAAAAGAAAAAGAGATAAACAACACAGAAAATCAAGAAAGATCTGAGTCTACAAATCAAAAAATTAAACTATGTTTAATGAAACTATGATACAGAGCAACAAAGTTTCAAAAATATCCTAACAATTAAACTTTTAAAATAAAGAATACTGCAGGCAGAGAAAACAAGTTACCTGCAAGGGAGTAAATACCATCGAGTCTCAGATTTCTCCATTGCAAAATGTATTTATATTTATACTTGAAGGTAAGTGAAAATCATGATTATAAACAAAAAGGAAAAAGTTTTAAACTGAAAGAAATCAAAGAATATAGAGCCAATAAGCCCTTCTTTAAAAAAAAACAAAAAACAACAACAACAAACAAAAAACAACTACTCAACTATAAACCCACTCAACTAAGATATTAATCATTACAAATGACCCAAGAATACTATTTATTTAGCAAACTTATTATCCTTAGGAGTTGAAATTTAGTGGTAAATAAAACATGCACTGTGGAACTCTGATTATAACTGATAAGGAGGCTATGAAAAAGGGGAACTAATAGTAAACAACTGTAGATATTATGTTGCATATTAGAAATGTAAATACTCTAAACCAACAATGTAAAGTTGTAGGTAAAAATAATCAGTAGATTGAGGCAAGGAAATGGAAGAAATTTTAAAAATATTAACCCTTCCTATTCCCTATCAAGAAGTCAGTTCATACTATAAATTGGAATAGGTTGACTTCAGATTGTTAATGAATTCCATATTATCTTTTCTGAATTTTTGAGATACAAAATGTATCTCTGAAGTTCAGCAATTTCTTTAAGTGTTTTTCTTCTGTTAATTCAAGCAAAATTAAATATAATAATTTCAATATTAAAGACATGATGGGGGCAGCCCTGGTGGCTCAGCGGTTTAGCACCGCCTGCAGCCCAGGGCGTGATACTGGAGACCCTGGATCGAGTCCCGCGTCAGGCTCTCTGCATGGAGCCTGCTCCTCCCTCTGCCTCTCATTCTCTCTGTGTGCCTCTATGAATAAATAAATTAAAAAAAATAAAAATAAAAAATAAAGACATGATGGGGGTCCGTGGCTGGCTCAGTCAGTAGAGCATGCCACTCTTGAACTTGAGGTAGTGAGTTCAAACCCCATGTTGGGTGTGAAGCCTACTTAAGAAAAAATAAGTAGAATATCATTCTATACACAGGGAAGATACTTGTTTTTTTTTAATGAAATATTAATACTACTATTTCTAAATATGAGATTTTTCTTTACATATTGCTTTCAATTTTCTACATTTCTTGAACATCTTATAATGAGCATATGCCATTTCTACTAAATGTGTAGAATCCATAGTTTAAATTTTTTAACATTTTAGGGATCCCTGGGTGGCGCAGCGGTTTGGCGCCTGCCTTTGGCCCAGGGCGCGATCCTGGAGACCCGGAATCGAATCCCACGTCAGGCTCCCGGTGCATGGAGCCTGCTTCTCCCTCTGCCTATGTCTCTGCCTTGTCTCTGCCTCTCTCTCTCTCTGTATGACTATCATAAATAAATAATTTAATAAATAAATAAATAAATAAATAAATAAATTTTTTAACATTTTAAAAATTTACATCTGGAAATCTATTTAACTTTTTTCCTCTCCTGTTTATTCAATGTACCTCCTGTCCCTCCACATCATTATCTGTATATGCTAATAAGAAATGAAATGGTAACGTAAGATATCTGAGGGTGGAATGAGAAATAGAGCATGATTAACTTACAAAATAGATACAATTATTTTTTTTGAATAATTGATAGTCTTGCTTACTTGGGGCTGGAACCAGAAATTTTACAATTCTCAAAAGTACCAAATTCTTCCACATGTAGACTGAACAGAAAACCTGGTTATTATATTAGTAACAAGTACCAGTAACAGAAAACCTGGTTATTATATTAGTAACAAGTACCAGTACATCTAAATGTCTAATTTTTCAAAAGTATCTAATCCCAGTCCTATAGTAATATGTTGATACTAGGGACACTTAGGACCTCTAGTGAAAGATTGTTTCTGAGGATTCATTTTGCCTGAGAGAAGAGCGAGGATTATTTCTCTCTGAAGCAATGACTTGGTTCCTAAACTCACTTACACATTCAAATCAACTGCGGGTAAAAGGAATGTTGAAGACTGGGTGCCTGAGTGGCTCAGTTGGTTGTCTGACTCTTGATCTTGGCTCAGGTCATGATCTCAGGGTCTTGATGTCAAGCCCTGTGTTGGGCTTCCCACTCAGCAGAGAGTTGGCTTGAGATTCTCCCTCTCTCTTTGGCTCTCCCCTAGCTCGCTCGTGCCCACATGCATTCTCTCTCTCTCTCTAAAATAAATAAACAAAACTTTAAAGAATGCTTAAGACTAAGGCAGTAGTTTTAGAGATTCCTCTGTAACTGGCTTTGCACATTAGGATTTTTATCAGCTCTTGGGTGATTCTAATGTACACCCAAGATTGAGAATCAGTGTCCTAAAGGAAGCATTTGTTTAATGACATGCCCTAGGGCCAACTATATCTGAAAAGCAATTTAAAGCTTGATCAGTTTCCTGACTCAATATAGGCTCCATGCAGAAGAAATTTGCTTTTAAGAGTCAATCCATCTTCAAGGCAACAACTTGTGTTAGCCAAATAACTATCTAATTGAGAATACCACAAAATGGTTGGAACTTGGTAGCAGTCCAGCTGTACCAAAAATTACTGATAATAATATGGTAAGTACAGTTACACTTTCTTTTAAAAAAATTCATTAAAAAATACAAAAGTAATGAATTAAAAACAACTTTAAGTTCCAGACTGGTTGGCAGCCCAAGATTAGTTGTCACAAATCCTTTACCAACTAACATTTTTAAGTATCTGAGAGATTGGTTGTCATCCCTAGAATTTCATTTCTTTAAGTATTACCAAAATCGTCAATAAATATTTCCTGACCCACACTCTATAAAGAGCTTTTTTACCTAAGAGTGTGATTATGCTCGGGGCACCTGGGTGGCTCAGTGGATCAAGCATCTGCCCTCAGCTCAGGTCCTGGGGTCCTGGATTGGAGCCCCACATGGGGCTCCCTGCTCAGTAGAGAGTCTTCTTCTCCCTCTCTCTCTGACCCTCCCCCTGCTCATGCTCTTGCTCGTGCATGTTCTCTCTCTCTCTCTCAAATGAATAAATTTTTAAAACTTTAAAAAAATGTGATTATGGCCATGAAAAGTTATCATCAGGATACCTTTAAAAGAAAGGAGACCAGATGTATGATATAAACGAAAACTTGGAAACACAGAAAATCTAAGGAGATTACAAAACAATACAGTCATGAATAGGACATTGTTAAATAAAATCCTTCACATGATCACCATACCAGACCCTTGACAATTTTAAAACATCAGTGCCATCCCTTATAATGAACAGTGTGAAAAAAAATAATTTTAATGTATTAATAATTTAATCAATCATACCTACCCTTCAAAGTGATAAAGATATTTCCTAGATAGAGCTGACACTCAAATAGTACACACTGCTCTCACTGCACCAGTAATTTCCTCATGGCATTTGCTCTGAAGCATTGTTTCCCGTGTCACCCCAGGTAAACATTTTTATTTAACACAGCACCAGTGGTATGCAGGTAACCTGGCAGTCCGGTGGGGAAAGAAACTGCTTTGTATCTGTAGTGGGCTAAACGGTGGCCCCTCAAAATCCAGAACCTGTGAAAATTACCTTATGCTGCAAAAGAATGAATGTTACTATTTATGACAAATGATGTAATTAAGAATTTTAAGAGGAGGAGCTTATCCTGGGTTAGCTGGGCAGGCCCTAAATGTAGTACCACGTATCCTTAGGCAATGGGAGTTTTGAGACAGAAGATGTGAAGGTAATATGACCCAGAGGCAGATATGAGAGTGCCATGGCCACAGGCCAAGAAATACCTGAAGAGGAAGGTGGAAGAAGCAAGTAACAGATCCTGCCCTAGAGCCTTCAGAGGGAGCGCCACCCTGCCAACATCTTGATTACAGAATCCTGTCACAGCAGCCACAGAAAATAAATACAGTAGCGTTGGGTGACTAATATGGTGTAAATAATTTCACCATAGCTGATTCTCAGCTACCGGTCTATAGTCCCTGACCAGAGTTGGAAAGACGTGCACACAGTTGATGATTTGGAGCTGGCACAAAGCTCAGTTCAGCACCCCCAGTGACTCTAAACATAGGCTCATCCTTTCATTTCCCTTCTAATTTCTTACTTGGCTCTCATTTCATTTCTTTCTGCCAGAGACTATGAAATGGAGTATCCTGTGCATGCTTTCAGAAGATGAAGTCATCCAGAAAAACACAATAAAAATGACTAAAAATTCACTCAAGTTACTAAACAAAAGGAAAGCTGGAATTTTCATAAACTTCTACTAACGCATCCTATTGATACATTTAAATTTCATTATAACATAAAAAGTATGAGCTACCAAACTCATAGGCTCCAAAATTCTGCCTCCATTTAGTAACTGGTGACCACCAGCACATCACTGAGTTTATTTTCTCACCTGCTTGCAAAAAGCTAGTTAAGTGTTCTCCAAAAGCTAGTTAGAATTATTCCCCTATGATCTACATCTTTGATGAAGATAAGAATAGTAATAGTAGAGATAGTGATAATGGTAATAATAGTTATAGTAGTTGTGTTAAAGATGGGATAGCTGATTTTATTCATTTGCTGGGATAAAGAGGAAGAGTAAAGTCGAGAGCAAAGACCAGTTACCAGGGAGCCGTGCAAAAGTGATTGCCAGGTTCAGGGGATCTGGATTTTTGGAAGGAAGAGAAAAAGAAGAGGTGAGAGAAAGGGCAGTGTGGCAATTAAGGTCCCAGAGAGGAAGTGGAGAGAGATTTTAGCAGTTACCTCCGTGGACTTTGTGGAGGGAAATGTGGAAAAAGAACTAATGGAGGCTGAGCTGTGTGATTTGCTGAGCCACACTTAACAAAGGAAGGCGCATAGCGAGGTCCCCACTGGCATTAAACTCACCAAACTAATGTTCAGGAGATGAGCCAACAGGCGGAAATAGATTTCAAGACAGCTAAGAATTATTTGGGTTACACACCGCTCCTTTTATTATTATGTTAGGCTGACAGAAAGATTTGAGCAATTATTTGGGGACCTTATCAATGAAAACAACTAATTAGTCCTTTTCACTCCACAAAAGAATCGTGAACTAAATCCCTCAAATAGCTTCTCAGCCTAGATACTTTTTTCATGATACAGTAAAAGCAAAGATGAAGGTAAATATTTCCTGAATCTCTTCAGTTTTCATAATCCTGAAATTTAAATGTGCTCAGTTTGCTTGCCCGATGACTACAAAGAAAATAAAATGTCCTGTTCACATTTAATCTGGCTTGGCTGTTTGAAGCCTCTATTTTCCCCCAGGCCAGAAGGCAAGCAGGTGGAAACAATATCTCAGAGCAGTAAATATTGCTGGTGGATAATGGATGGCCTCACCCATAACTGAACATGCTCCAAGAAAGCATGCTTCTCAGTGCTCATTCTGATTTGTAATTTCCTCCCCAAGGTGTAGCACGCCAATCAAATGCTGTAAGTTTGACACCAGAGTCGCAAAAATAAAATAGGCAATGCTGTATATCCAATATTTGTTCTCACCTTCTACCTTTAGGTCTTCTGTACAAGGGATTTTCTTCAGGAAAAAAAAAAAATCCCTTAGAGCTCTACAGGCTGATGCCAAAAGTCAGGTTTAATTAAGACCACAATCAGACTTTTCTCTGCCAAAGAACAGTGATAAAATGATTAAAAAAAAAGTCATTTGGCATTTTGTTCATAGTTGTCATGTAGTACTCACCTTCCCTCTAACATCCATTCCAAAATTCTGTTGTTAGTACCACCAGGCAAGGATTTCTAAAACAGGATTTATCGTCAAAATCAAGTGAACATTTTAGAAATAGGAATTTCCATGCTTACCCCAGATCTAATAACCCAATCTTAGGGAATGGCTTTTAAGGGCTTCCCAGGTAATTCTGATCCTTACACAGACTTGGGAACCATTGCTGTGCCCTCTTAACTCAGGTACCTTGGAAATTCACACGGCAACATTCCCTCCGGGAGCACGTTCCAAGGGCCCACTCGAGTATCACGGAGGATTGTACAGAAATTTCAGATCCTATTTAAATAGACCTGAAGTTCCCCAGATACATCCTTCTTTATTCTTCTTCATCCTGTCCATATCTTCTTCGCTTAGGGCTACTTGAGAGTTTATTATGACAATCTTACAACTGCCTTAAACAGATTGCAGAAAGGAGGAGGAGGGAAGAAAGAAAACATACAAACATAAGTATAAAAAAAATATGAACTTTTTTATTATGTGGATCAGACACTTAGCAAATTTATTTTATTTGATCCCCATGACACTAAAGAGGTCTTCCATCATCAAGCCGATTTTAGCTCTGGGTTGAGAGATATTCACTACATCACAGGGAGATGTAGGTATTTGAGTTGTAAAACTAAGAGAGGGACCCAGGCATTCTGAATTCAACAACCATTTGGTGAATGCTTAACCACCGACCTATAGCACCACGGATTGCGGCAGAGTGGTCCAAGCCATGTCAATGTCTGGGGTCATGCAGAGGAACAAAAAGAGACCGCGTGATGTTTTCCCACCCAAGTGGACAGAAAGACTGACTCGGGGTATCTTCAAGAATCGAAGGAAGGGGGCACCTGGGTGGCTCAGTCGGTTAAGCATCTGCCTTCAGCTAAGGTCATAATCCCAAGGTCCTGGGATGGAGCTCTAGGTCGGGCAGAGAGTCTGCCTCTGCCTCTCCCTCTGCTCCTCCCCACTGCTGGTTCTCTTCCTCTCTGTCTCTCTCTCAAATAAATGAATGAAATCTTAAAAAAAAAAAAAAGAACCATGGGAAGAGCATGTGAAAAGGAATATTAGGCCCCTAGTCAGCCCTCTCTTCCAAATCTGAGGTCGGGAAAGCAGGGCATGACTTTGCTCCCATTAGTCAAAAGAGCTTTATAAAACACACACGCATACACATACACACCAACACTAGTATTGTGGTACCACTGCAGGTACCCTTCTAAGACTAATGCACAGCGGACACATCAGGGGGCTCTGTTTCCAGGGAATCACTGCAGGGGGGTAGAGCTGAGGAGCAATGAGTACCAGCCAACAGTCACACATGATAGTTCAGAGTCTTCTCCGTGGAGACACTGTGTGCCCACGTGGAGCCCTTCTCTCTCAGGAGCTTCTCTCTTAGGAGCCCTCTTCCAGCTGAATAGACAGCAAGTAGCATAACGATTCGTGAAAAGCAGACATATGAGGAAGATACTCAAAACAATTCTTATGAACAGAAGAGAATGGATTTATCCAGGAAAATAAGGGATTGTATTTGAAAATGTGTGTCCGACCAGTCCTAATTTTAGGAGTAGGTCAAAATTTCAACTGACCAAAGGACTTGTTAAAATGCGGCTTTTAAAATGTGATGGTTATTAAGTTGAAATATACTATACAGTTGACTCTTACACAACATGGGTTTGAAGTGCACAAGTCCACTAATACGTAGATATTTTTTTTGTAAATACTGTACAGGACTGTAAATACATATTCTCTTTCTGGTGATTTTCCTAACATTTTCTTTTCTCTAGTTTCTTTCATTGTTAGACTACAGTATATAATACATATAACATACAAAATATATTTTAACCAGCTGTTTATGTTATTAAGAAGTCTTCTGATCAAGAGGAGGCTATTAGTTAACTTTTGGGAGAGTCAAAGTTATACATGGATTTTTAACTGCACAGGAGTCAGCACCCCTAACTCCCACACTGTTCAAGGAACACCTGCATTTCTACACACTTTCATGTGCTGCAACTTATTTCCTTTCATGTCCAAACACTATTGTTAAAACATATGTTAATTTCTGTAGCCCTCGTGCCAGAAATACTCATGACACAAAAGACATGAATTATTCACGGACACCACAGTTCTTTTTATTACTATTTCTGCTTCCAAATGCAGGAAAATTCCCGCACTAGACATCCCAGGATACAGATACCCATTCTTTAGAATGCAAAATACAATTTAGCAGAGGCAGGTTTTATTGGAAGGGAAGGGGAAGGAAAGGAAGGGTGGGGAAGGGATGGGGAGGGAAGGGACAGGATAGGGAAGGAAGGGAAGAGAAGGGAAGGGAGGGGAGAAAGGAGGGGAAGGGAAGGGAAGGGAAGGGAAGGGAAGGGGAAGGGAAGGGAAGGGAAGGGGAAGGGAGGGGAGGGGAGGGAGGGAAAAACCTTCTGTAACCTGACCCTCGTGAACTGCAACATCTGAAGTGGTGGATGAGTACAATACATTATCAGATGAAAACAGTGGCTAATCGTGAACATGACAAATGCAAAATACTATTTTTGCGGGTTTTTTAGGCTCACACTCCAGTCCACAAGGAACCATGTCCCAAAGTCTCAGCCAACAAGGAAAAAGCTCCTCGTACTGACACTGTCTTTCATAATCACTTCAATACAGAATTACTCTAAATATGCCCCCTTTCTATCTACTATGAGGAAGAGAAGACACAAAACGCAGAAAGGGGGTAAATCACCCTGTCTTTCCACACAACCCAGAAAATAGAAGTAACACCAAGTCCCACAACTTCTTACAGCCCCTGCGTGCCCTTCAATTGGTGATACCAAATTCCCTTGATGAGGAATGTTCTTTAGACCTCCATCCTCTGCGCCCAAGTTCTTCTCCACTAAAAAGTTTGCAGCACTGCCCTCTGCTGGAAGAGCAGTTCGCCACCACTCAGCTTGGCAGGGTTGGGGGCCAGCCCTTATCCAATGATAGTAGGACGAGGAATCTCTCCTACCTCTGCTCTTTCAGTAATAAACTCTGACCTTTTGGACACGCCTAACATGATCAGAGATGTCACCCTCTTTAGGACAACTTAGCTGTTTAAGGCTGAGCTGCACTTGAGCAACTCCCTTAAGATGGGGTCTCCTTGACTCCTTGCTGAGGTTCTCCTCTATGATAGTTCTTTCCCCAAGGGAATGAGAACCGGCTGCAGAATCACATCCAAGTTTTATTCCAGCTCAATGAGAAAATGGCTGGTCTTCAGATGTTGCCCATCAGCCCATTATTCTTGCTAATTTGTTGCAAGACAGGAACAGCAAAATAGTTTAAGGCTTTCTGATAACCATATCCAGATGAAAGATGGCTGCTGAGATGGGGTGTGTTGGGGGAAGGAAGCTGTCTTCAAACCTCAAAAGTTAGGCCTTAGAACCTCTGTTTCTCTTGAATAAAGCCAAATTAATCACTAATTCAAGCAGCAACCCAGACGTCACATCTTTCCTGTAATGAGCAATGGTTCATTATGTTAACCAAAAATATTCTCTATAACAATCAAGTTATTTCTTAAAATATTAATAAAAAGAATGTGGAGTTGTCCCTCAAACTGCTGTATTTCTAAAAGTTTATGCTGTATTGTCTCCTGGAAAATAATCGTTCTCTCTAAATTCTCTAATTTCTCTATCTTTGAAGAAAGAGAAGTTAGAGCGCAATTAACCACAAGACCTTAGCAGGTCTCCAGTTTAGTTATAAATCCTGCCTTCCACCTGCCTTACCAAAATCTCTGTCCTGGAAAACTCTGATAAACTTTTGAATATATATATATATATATATATATATATATATATATATATATATAATCTCAAAGTTGGTTGTGTTCTTGCCACCTCTCCATTACAACGTATTCTAATAAATTAAAACACAAAATTTGAAACTTAGTGCTTATGTTTTATTATTATTATTATTTTGCAAGCTGATAAAACAAAGCAAACTAAGCCTGAGCTCTACCTTAGCAAAATTTGTGTCATGAGGCCTCTTCCCCAACATCTTTATTTTTGCTTGTAAAGACAAGAAGTATCTTTTTTTCAGTCTTAGTCCTCCCTTCTCACTTCAATGTTCTTAAGTAAATCTCTTAAAAAAAAAAAAAAAACACTTTTCAATTCCATTTTCTCATTAGTTCTTCTACTGTTTCCAGGCTGTTACTTTGTTGGTCCTAACAAGAACCTAATTGTCAGTAGAGGTTGCACTAAAGGTCAGTTACAAACTTTACTGATGAGGACCAACAAATTCACTGGACCTTGTCTACTGGCGTGCTATGTAGACATTTTTCAAAATCTGACTCATCTTTGATGCTTTTCTGATTTTCTGAATGAATCGTGGCACCCTATTTTCTCGCTCATGTTTTTTTTTTCCTATGTATTGGCACAATTGGGCAACCTACCCCTGTCCAAGCCTGGAGACACAAATGGACTTAATTACCATCAATTAACAGTTCTCTAAAGCAAAATGTCAGGTTTCCTCTCACCATTCCAAGATGGCACCTAGTAGTAAGATGGCCAGTCTTACCAGTTTAATTCCTCAGTCCTTTTGCGACACAAAAGAATCAACGTTATAACCTTGATAACAATATGACATAAGAAAACATCTATTTAATAGTATTATCTTAGATCCATGACTTGGTCATGAGTATGGACTAAGCCAAAATCCATAATCAATTGCCTATATATGCTTTACCCCCCAACACCAACCCTAAATTGTCTTATATGAAAAATATTAAACAGCCTTGCCCAAAAGTACCTATACCTGCTCAAAAAATGAATCCCAAAAGCTAGAACACAGGATCTTAATTATGGACTTGCCTCTACTTCAGAAGGCCAAAAGTTACTTGATCATAGTAATTTTTTGTGAGTTATTATTCCATAATAGGAAATTTATTGAAAAGTAGAGGTCACTTTTCTCTCAATATGAAATATTCCAAACATGAGGAAAATAGTAAGCACCTGTGCACCCACACCACGTACTTTTAAAATATTACACTAATCATATTAACATTTAAAGATATATAACTTCAATCTTTATTCCAGGTCCTTCTAACACACTGAAAACATCACAAATGTGGTTATAGCTAATTCAACCCCTGCACCTTACTTCTGTCCTCTTTCCAGAAATAAGCACTGGTCTAAAGTCAGTGTCTGTTTCCTTTGATATTTACATACTGCTGTATACACCCACACTTGTCACAATAATGTTCCATGTGCTTTTATGTCTTGTATATATTTGTACCACTCCAATGTCTTACATATAGCAAAACCTAAAAATTCTTTAATCAAATTAAACTCATTACCTAAATATATAAAAAATAAAAAAACAAGTTCTCTACTTTCAAAAGGTTAGGCTGAAATTTTAATAATCTAAGAATAAAACATCAAACTGAAATTGAGAAAATTACTTCCTAACCAGTCTTGCTTAGATGATAAATCCTCTAAGTTATTTAAAATAATTTTGTACTTTTTTATTAAGAGATCATTTCTTTTTTTTTAATTTTTTAAAGAGATCATTTCTTAAAAAGAGAGAGAGAGAGAGAGAGAGAGAGCTCATTTTTTCTCACTCTGTTATCCAAGTCGGTATAACTTCGACTTTGTCTACAAGTCAATTCTGACTGCTTCTATATAAAGTATAATTTACATCTCGATTTTTACAAATATCTCTTCATATAAATCTGCCTCATAAACAAAAATCACATATTTTTGGCACCTAATGGTAAAACCTTTTAAAATGTGTTCCACATTAATATTAATACTTCCCAAAATCAGAATGTAGGCTCAATAAAAAAAAAAGTATGTTCTTCTATTTATCATTGCTTTTCTCTAAAACCACACTATCCATCAGTGTTAAATAGTGACATATAACCCAATTTCCCCCAGGACCGTAATTTTACCTAATGAATATAGTCAAAGAATGCATAGTGAATAGCCCATACGGTGGAAAAAGAGATGTGTGCTGTCCTAATTGACTTAGCACAGCCTTGTCTAACACCACAATGATTTGCACTTTTGCCAATCCAGTCTTATATCGTTTAGAGAAACTACAATAAAAGTTTCAAAAACCTTTTGCACATTGCACCCTGACATAGACCAGTTCCCACACAGTCAGTGTTGACTCATAATCTGGAGCTTCCACATGGAGTCTGTGGAACTCCTGCCACCAACTTCTCCACTGTCATTGTCCTTTCATTCTCTGCGTTCTTTCCCTCTGACTTGCATTTCAGATTTCATTCTATATTAAATGTTGAAGAATTTTGATCTGCAACACACACACCCCAGACTCAGTGTTCCTCAGCCATCATCACCCTGGTACAAAGTTTCCTCCTCTGAAAGCAAGCTCTGAACAATTCTTCTCACCTCCAACCTTTATGCATCAAACCTTGCTCTGCATGGCTCTGTTATCGGCTTAATTACGCCTGAAGAATATATAGTACCCAACTTCATGTATCCTCAAAGTCTATCAGTGAGTATTAAGTATTACCACTCTAGTACCTTTTCCTGTCTTACATTCCCAAGTCATTTGAAATCCTGCTACAGTAAGGGGGATTGGTCATTCAATAAAACCTCAGAAAGATGCCGTCAGCAAGGGGACAGAGGACCCAGGAAAGACTTTAGAATTCAAGGACCTCTGCCTGGATGGACATTTAGGTCTCCATTTGGATACCAACATGAAAACTGCTCTCTCTTTCCAGAAAAGAAGGGGTCAAAACCGTTTCATAACTTTTCCCTGCCCAGATATTTGAGACTTCAGGAGAAGAAAAAGAAAAGGGCTGGAGCTCTTTTTATAAGTAGAAAGATGGATTCTCCATTTGGAGCCTTCTGGATGCAAAGCCTGAGGCAAGAACTTGGCTGCAGTATTTACTGGAGAAGGAGTCTAAGGAAGCAGGACTGAGGGGGTGGGGAGAGTGATCTAGAAAGGAGGAAGGGCCAGTACAGGGGTGTGTACACAAGGTGCTGCTGGGGGCACCTTGTGGGGTTGTCTCCCAAGCCCTCAGAGAAACAAACGGAATGCTTCCAGCATTGTCTGTCTGGGGACAGGAGTCTGGGCATTTGTTGGCTCCCACTCTTCACTGGC
Source organism: Nyctereutes procyonoides (assembly GCF_905146905.1). Classification (NCBI taxonomy): domain Eukaryota; kingdom Metazoa; phylum Chordata; class Mammalia; order Carnivora; family Canidae; genus Nyctereutes; species Nyctereutes procyonoides. Next base: position 11,585,742 of record NW_026575122.1, read on the forward strand.
CAAGGGTTACCTGAGGACATCAACCCCCCTGATTTTCCTGTTCTGCTTGCACTCAAGAGCTGGTCCATTTCTCTTAGTTTGGAGAAAACTCTGAGGTAGAGAAACGGGATCTTGTCTAACTTGGTCATATCAACCATGCTATAATATACCCATATACCATATGAAATGTAACTGTGTGTCTTAAAATGTGAAAAGATTTTTATAATTTCACTTTTGAAATTACTATCTATCAATTTTGACATTGCAATTTTCGTTTTGTATGTTTAAAATGATTTTTTTCTTTTTAAGTCTTAAATACTTTCTAAGGTTTTAAATATCTTAAGCCAAATAAATAAAAAAAGCCCTGACCAAAAAAAAAAAAAAAAAAAAAAAAAAAGCCCTGACAATACCCACCCCCCACAAATCAACCATTCAATAAGAACAAGAAGCTACAATGACGCCAAACCCTACCCTCGAAATAGTTGCAGATAGGTACTGAGAATTCAAATCCTTTGAAATTGATATTACAAGCTCTAATACCAGGCAGCAAAGTATTCTTAGTGCAAACAGGCATGGAACCCGAAATGTGCAGGGCAAAGAAGAAAATAATCAGAAAAACAGAATAACAAAAAGCAGAATAGAACAGAGAGCAGACCAGGAGAGATTTCTGTCAATTTTACCTGGTAAAGACTCAACAATATCCTTGTAAAATGAGATTTTTAATGAATGTCAGCGCCAAAGAAGATTGGTGCAATCATCACCATCCATTTAGCCGTCTCATGAACTGTTCGAAATTCTGATTCCAACATGTAGATTCATATTTTCCAGTCAATCTTTGGGTTTTCTTTTTAAAATCCAAATCAGGAGTCTTCCCAAGCATTGATAAAGAAAACTGACAATTGTAAAGGTGTATTTCCCAAAGTGAGTGAGCAAGGCAAGCTATCTTCTCCAAAATACTGCCTTAGCAAAGCTTTTCTTATCTCCTTCTACTTCTTAATATACTCAGACTGAGGATATTGTGTTAACTGTCTTTCTTCCACCCGCCAGTTCACAGGGATCCCCAGCTATGGCTATGACTCTGCACCATCACCAGCAAAGTTTGAGAGAATCATTCAACACCCTGAGTCCATCGATTAGTCCCAGTGGTAACAAGTAGGACCCTGTAACACACGGCCGTCCACGTGAAAGGAGCTCAGGTGCCAAAACTTGTCCACGACTCAGAAATCTGCCCTTAAGACTTTGACTAAAGTCCACATTTGAAACACCTTTTTATTTAATCTCTCTTGCACCCTTAACCAATATGGAGATGGCCTTTTATTAAAAACAAAATCTTTTAGGGCAGAAAATCATTTTTAAATATCATTATACGTGCAAACTTTAAAGATACAAAAGTACATTCACTCAACTAATCTCTAATCTGTTGACATTATTAAGCCAAGTATCTTGTCTTCACCCCAATAACATCTAGTCATGTCAAGCTATCATGTCAAGCTTCATTCTCATAGAACAGTAGCGACAACTTAAAAGATGGAGGTGAAGCAATCTGCATATCTCTTATTATTTTGCTCCCACATCTGTTGCAGCTCACTCACAGATACATTTCTGACAACAGTTGAGGACCTGGAGACATCAGAGTCCTAAAATTTTGCCCAGACCCTGTTCTCTTTTATTTCTATCAATTCAATACCATCTACTTTCTCCAGATCCAGTTTAAAACTCACCTCCTCAAGTGTTTCGATAGATCTGTCCTTTACTATTTCCTTCTTGCTCCCTTTTGCTCTGAATTTCACCAGCCTGTTGCTTTCTCTATGTCCTTACTTTATACCTGGATGTTTTGTTTTCCAGACACCAGGTTCCCCAGGAAAGCAAGGGATGTATACCACCAGGGCAGCACTTTTCAAGCTGCTGGTTATGATGCCCATTGAATGATATCCATTTAATGGAGCCAACCGAGATCTTTTTAATGAAATTAAATAAAATAGGAAATGTCAGCGTGCAAAACCAGTAGTAAGTATGTGAGTTATTTCATGGAAATGTTTATTTTTTTATTTTTTGCATTGAGATATGATCGACATAGAACACTGTATTAGTTTCAAGTGTATAACATAATTATTCAATGTCTGTAGATATTGCAGTTATCACTACAGTAAGTTCAGTTAATAGCCATCACCACACAGTTACACACTTTTGTTTCTTACGGTAAGAACTTTTAAGATCTATTCTCTTAAAAATTTTTAAATATACAATACAGTATTATTAACTACAGTCCTTCCATAGAACTTCTAAAATTTTTATATGTGTATGCATGATTGTGTGAACTTGATCATAACATACAAAGTAATTCTTCCTGTGAGTTACAGTTAGAAAAATTTAAAAGCCATTGATGTAAGCCAGCGCTGCTCAAAAAGTTATTAGCCAGGAAATGCCTGTTGGTAGCCTTAAAGAAAAATTACTGCTCTAGATAAAAATTAAATCCTTTCATTGGCACCATCTATAAAATATTAACATATCCAAAAATATTTATCGTACATATTTACTCTAGCCACTGCAGATACAATAGAGAAAAATAGTTCCTTTCTGAAAGAAGTTTACAGAGTAGTAGAGAAAACAGGTGAAGCAGAAATTTTAGTTCAGTATAATAGGACATAAAATCAGAAAGCATGAGAGCACAAAGAAAGTGTTCCTAACTGTCTTCCAGGAACTGGCTTTTAACTGCCCTAAATCTTTAGAAAACACATCTGTAAAAGGGTCAGATGTTTAGCCAAAAACCTCCAGTGCTATTAAGTCAACATTCTATGTGATTAGCGTCATGTCCGGCTACACAACTGAAATTCATTTGGACTAATTAGACTTTCAATAAGTCCTTTAATTCTATTTTTTTTTTCAAAACAAAGTTGTATATATTTAAAGTGGAAACTTGATGTTTTGATATATTTATACATTGTAAAATAAATATCACAATTAAGCTAATTAACATATCTATCACCTCACATAGTTGCCATTTTCTTTCTTCTTTTTTTGTGTGTGGTCACACTTAACATCTACCCTCTTGGCAGATTTCAAATATACTATATGGTATTGTTAACTGTAGTCATATTACTACACATTAGATCTCAGAACTTACTCATCTTACACAACTGAAACTTTGTACACGTCGACCAACTTCTCCCCATTTTTCCCTCCCTCCAGCCCCTGAAAACTCCCACACTACTCTCAGCTTCTGAGTTTGACTATTTTAGATTCCACACATAAGTGAGATTATACAGTATTTGTTTTTCTGTGTCTGGTTTATTTCACTTTATCCAAGTTGTCACAAGTGGCAGGATTTCATTGTTTTTAAGACTGAATAATATTCCATTATGTATATATATAATATACTGTATTAGTTTCAAGTGTATAACATAATTATATATATACACCCCACATTTTCTTTATCCATTCAACCATTGACAGACAGGCTGTTTCCATGTCTTGGCTACTGTGAATAATGCTGCAATGAACATGGGAGTAGATATCTCTCCAAGATCCGATTTCATTTCCTTCGGATGTATACCCAGAAGTGGGATTGCTGAATCATATGGTAGTTCTATTTTTTTATTTTTTGAAGAACCTCTGTACGTTTTTCCATAATAGGTGAACCAATTTATATTCCCACCACCAATGAGATACCATTGTCTTTTCTTCGCTATAGCCTTGCCTATACTTGCAATTTCTTAGTTTTTGGATAAAAGCCATTCTAACAATATGAGGTGATATCTCATTGAGGCTTTTTTAAAAGATTTTATTTATTTAATCATGAGAGACACACAGAGAGAGGCAGATACATAGGCAGAGGGAGAAGCACACTCCCTGGGGGGAGCATGATGCAGGACTCGATCCCAGGACCCTGGGATCTTGACCTGAGCTGAAGGCAGATGCTCAATCACTGAGCCACCCAGGCATCCCCTCATTGTGGCTTTAATTTGCATTTCCCTAATGATAAGTGATGTTGAGCACTTCTTCCTGTACTTGTTGGTCATTTTTATGTATTCTTTGGGAAAATGTCTATTCAGGTCCTTTGCCCATTCTTCAATCAGTTTATTTGTTTTGTTTTGTTTTGTTTTGTTTTGTGTTTTGTTTTGTTTTGCTACTGAGCTGTAGGAGTTCCTTATTTGACTTGGATATTAACCTTTTATCAGATACGTGGTTTGCAAATATTTTCTCTCATTTCACAGGTTGCCTTTTCACTCTGTTGATTGTTTTCTTTGTTGTCCAAAAGCTTATTAGTTTGATGCAATCCCATTTGTTTAGTTTTAATTTTTTTTAAGAGAGAGAGAGAGAGAGAGAAAGCAAGAGAGAGCAGGAATGGGATGGGAGGCAGAGCGAGAGGGAGAAGCAGACTCCGCGCTGAACAGGGAGCCTGACTCAGGGCTCGATCGCAGAACCCTGTGATCATGACTTGAGTTTAAGGCAGACGCTTAACCAACTGAGCCACCCAGGTGCCCCTCATTTGTTTATTTTAAATTTATTGCCTGTGTATTTGTTGTCACATCCAAAAAAATCATTGCCCAGACCAATGCCCAGAAGCTTATTTTCTCCAGGGAGAACAACAAGCAATAAATACAATAAGCAAGGAAATTATACTACATACAGAAGATAACAATGAAAAGGAAAGAAAAGTTAAGTGAAAGTGACCAGAAGGGCAGGGAGCAGAGCATATGTAACTTTAAATAGCCTGGCCAGAGTAATTCTCATTCAGATAGAGACATTTGAAGAAAGACTTGAAGAAGATGAGAGAATTTTTTCATTTTCCAAAAAATGCAATTATCTCAGAAAAGAAAAAAAGATGGTATAAGATAAATAATTTAGGAAAAGTATAAATGTCCCCTCTGAGAGTAGGGTTCATTGACATTTGATTCTACCCTAAGGGAAATACATTTAAGAAGAGAAAAAATAAATATAACACTGATACTGATTACCAAAATAATTTTGATTGCAAAAAAACTCTGTGCATTTCTTTTTATCTTTAAATGTTTGAACAGGTTAATAAAGGATCAATTTTCAGAGTCTCAGACAAGTGAGACCCCTGGAATCTACGAAATATAGAAAGGGATTTTTACAGTTGTGTGGTTGAAATCTGAACTTTTATGTGTTTTTTTTTCTTGTATGAATTATAATGTTATTGATCCTGATGGCTCAATCCAAGCCCTAGTATCCTAGGAGCATTTTAGCTTGTTGAGTCTCTTTATGAATCCTGCTATGGTCTTACTGAAATGCTGTTTTACTAAATTTCCAAGATGTTCTAGGTTTAGCACATTTTTGGGAGCATGACCCATAACTTTTAATGCTTGATAATATATCCTCTGTAGTTCTTTGACCTAAGAGGCCCTCAAAAAATATGTGTTGGTGGATGTTTACAAATATCAAGACAAGCAAATGTGCACATGTTGTTTGCTTTCTTGTTTCATTTAGGAAGTTGTAGATATAATCAGGCAGATTTAGATAAAGTTAATCATTGCAACAGCCTTTATATTGAACCAAATTTGTCCTGTAAATTCAATCTGTTGACCTAATTCTGCCTTTTACTGTGAATAAAAGCAAAAAGTACAACTATTTTATCTTCTATAAACAGTTGTCTGTATTCTGAAAGAAGATTTTACACATGTTACTACATTTAAACCCCACATCTCATAATGATTCCCATTTACAAACACGGAATTTGAGCATTTGAAAGGAAATAACTTTGCCAGGACCACACTGCCACTTGGTGCTGGACCTGAACTTCAGAAAGTCAGAGGCAAACACTGGTGCCTGTGCTCCTCAGTCTATAGTAGGCCTGCTCTTACTAATTAAAGCCCAACCAACGGTTCAAACTGTGACCCTCCCCATTGAGAGATTCTTTACCCTTTTCCCTACACAGCTCCCCTGCCCTCCATTTCTCACAAACCATGGTCCCTTTAATTTTGACCAATGTGCTCATTCTCTCCTCAGTACCTGATGCTCTGTCAATGTCTGCTGACTCCAATGTCTACTGTCAGGGATGGTGGATTATGTACATTTAATATATTGAACATAAAGTCAAGGAGTGAACTATTTATGGGTTAGACCTCCAATCTGCAAGTGTTTAGTCTTCAGAATTCTTTTCACTTGGTAGTGACATAAACGTTTTCTGGAAGGTCCACATCCCCACTGTTTACTTTTCTTCTCCAGCTTTCTCCCTGATGACAGAATCATCCAACAAGGTGGAGCAACAGCCTGGGTCATCTCCTTGCACCTGCCAGAGCTAGTCACTCAAACTCTTCAACGCTTCATACTCTAGGTAAACCTATGGGAAATTACTGAAATAATTTCAATGCTATATATATTAAATATAACATTAAAATTCAGTCTTTGAAACCCATTTTCTTCCCTTATTTCACCACCTCATGCAACAGGAGTGGCATCTTTTGTGCCTCCTCAGACAGCTAAAGAACCACTTTCCCACTTCCTGAGTGAAGTTTGGGAATACGGCTACAAGCACTGTGCATGGTTTCCTCAGGACACCGTGTGCCAGTTAGTCATTACCTGCTTGAAAGCACATTAGCACAATGGGAACAAGGCATTTTTTATGCTTTTCTCATCTTTATTCAATGTGTCAAGTGTACTAAATCCAAGGAGTAATTTCAAATGAAGCTAATATAAGGGGCACCGGGAACATGCAATGAACAAAAATCCTTTTCAAATAAATCATAACTTCCTCTTAAATAATTGTTATTATCCTGGCTCTGGTACACTTAATCCCTCTAATTCTGTCTTAAAATTAAAATAAAGTTGTGTTCATATAAAGTCCCGGACAGAACATTTTGCAATATATACACATATCAAGTGATTACCTCATCCACCTGGTAAGTAATATAATGTCATGTCAATATAAAAACAGAAAGTCCCAGACAGGATATTGTAATGATTTAAATCCTTCAATGTCTCATTTTATCCTATAAGTCTTCCCATTCGAGCAGCTCTTTACAGATTATAATATAAGGTGCTTTTAGATGCACCTTATAGACCTGAGAGCTGGAAGGCTATCTTAAAAATTACTTAAGTCAATCTCATAATCTCCTTTGATTCTAACAACAAACCTATATGGTTCTTATATAAGTATCATTTCTATGTTACAGTTGAGAATGAGAACATGGAGGTGTTCACACACTTTGTAGACAGAGCTGCAAAGCAGGAGCATTAGAACTAACACCAGGCTTCTGATTCCCCGTCCAGTGCTTCTTCTAAAATACCACGCTGTCACTCTGCTAATTAGTGCCTGCTGGAGAAGGAAAAAAAAAAGTGTTATTTACCTCAGAATTTTCTTTAAAAAACCCAGAGTTTTCTAGAAAACTTTATCCCTCTAAGTTGTCATTGTGGTGAATATCACTATACTTTCTTAAAATATTATGCTTTTATATTCCCATGGAAAGTAAGCTTGTGTTCTCCTTTAAAGAAAGGCCTTACTCTCACTTGCTCCAAAAGCCAATAGCCAGTGATTCTATGATAAGAAAGTGTGATGAAAAAATGTCGAGACTGAGAACTATAATTTTTATTTTAGTGTTAAACACATTTAGATTAAGGACTGTTTAAGTGAAGGGAGTCAAAAGCTACGCATTTCCAGTTGTAAAGTAAATGCCATGGGGAAGTAGTGTACAACGTGGTGACCACAGTTAATTGTACTGTACTGCATATGTGAAGGTTGCCAAGAGAGTACATTTTAAAAGTCCTCATCAAAAAAAAAATGTGTAACCATATATGTTAACAAATGTTGAGTAGACTTGTTGTGGTGAGCATTTTGCAATGCATGCAGATACCAAGTGACTACATCATGTACCTGAAACTGGTATAATGTTGCAGGTTAGTTATGCCTCAATAAAAATTTTTAAAATAATGACATATGTACTTTAAAAAGACTTTTTTAATAACTTATTTATTTATCTGAGAGAGAGAGAGAGAGTGCAGGCATGAGCACATATAAGCAGGAATGGGGTGAAGCAGAGGGAGAGCAAGAATCTCAAACAGATTGCTTATTGAGCATGGAACCCAAAGCAGGGCTCGATTTCATGACCCTGAGATCATGACCTGAACTGAAATCAAGAGTCAGATGCTTACCCAACTGAGCCACCAAGGTGCTCCTATAAAAAGACTCTTATTTGGAATCATGACATAAAATAAATGACATTTCAAGTCCAAATCTATACTGTGTTGAGAATCTACTGTGTGTTTCAGTGTTATCCTCAAGAAAGCCATCTGGTTAGGAGGAGGGGCCTTGTGTAGTCGAAGCAGCTGATTGAGATGGAATTCTTGGCCTAGAGATCCAGATGTGAGTCCCAGTTCAGTGGCCTACTGTACTCCATGATCTCCTCCTCTCTGAGCATCAGTTTCCTCATCTGTAAATGGGTGATAATACCCACTTCACACAGTGTCTGACATCCTCTCCTTTTGCCCCGGTTCGTTCTCTGTACTCCTGCTCTATTCTCTGATGAACTGTAGGAACCATATCACCAAGACTTCTCTGCCTATGATCTATCTAGTCCCAGCCAATGAGGAAGTCAGGAGACTGGAAGAAAGAAGTGAAAATTTGGGGAAGTTATTTCTCTTACTTCCTCCTTTACAGGGACTTCTCTGACTACAGCTCTGGTTCAACAACTTCTCATACACATGTCCAGCTCTGAATTAGCCAGGAATCAGCCATTATTGAGGACTGATAATGGCTTTCTACTCTGCTAGTTCTGGGATCCTCCTGCATTTATTTCTTGTCAGTTTCCTTTCTCCCATCCACACTGCTGTGAATGGTTCCTAAATTTTTTTCAATTGCCATAAAAAAATCCTAGCTCAATGTGCTGCTTCCTGACAGGACTCATGTTGGATAAACTTCTCAATAAATACTGGGTATCGTTATCATGAGTGTTAAACTTTCAACCTTTCCTCAGACATTATACATTTGGAAAACATGGTCATAAATAAAAGCCAGAGAAGTCATGGAAGGTTCTTACAGAAGACAGGTATTGAAGATATAAAAGCTCTCTGGCTGCAACACCTGTCACCCCATTGATTTCTGGGGTTGATTTGGCTAATCTAGGTAGCTAGGCTGATGTCCCCTCCTCAATGCTCCATGCGATGCTACTAAAGGTGCATGCATGGTGGAAGAAGACACCAGGCCAATAGAGGAGGATCTTTTTTGATCAAACGTGTACAAATAAATGTGACACTTGTAGAATTTCCATACAAACTCTCAACAAAACAGGCATTGAGCTGGGCCCACTGATTATACTTTTTTTAGATGACGTGTGTGTGTGTGTGTGTGTGTGTGTGTGTGTGTGTGTGTGTTTAAAACCATAGGAAGCCATATGGAAACAAGCAAACTAGTAGAGAAGATAGGCAAAGGAGGCTTCTCTTGTATGTATTCTTCATCATCCACTCCACCCACCATCCACAACTCCCCACTTGAGAATGCAATTAGGCATTCCTCTGAAGGGCATTTCAAGGAGGGGGAGCAACAGAACAGAGGATCATTACTGAGCATGACATGTACAGAGTAGTAAAAAAGTGGGTTTTCTACGGTTAGAGAATTCTGTCCATTTTGCTAGAAGTTCTATCTATTTCAGTGTCTGGTGGGCAGTCCCCCGTCTCTCACTATCATGGTGTCAGCCTCCCATTGCTTCCTCTCCTCATTCCTTGACCTCCTTTCTCTCTGTTGCTGAATCTTGTCTGCCATGAGGAATATAGGTAGGTGCACCCAGTACTACTTGGAGCAATCAACGTTTGGTTGGCGAATGGCTTTCTCAGAATCCTAAGATGCAAAGCTATTACACAAAAGTACATATCTCTCCTTTGTTTTTCTACATAATAAGCTTTCTCATACTTACAAAAGGGATGTCAAGGGGCTGCTACACATCAGGCATTGTGCTGAGTTCTGAAGATACAAAGACCATAAGGATTAGGGAACTGTTCTCAAAGCCCTCAGAGTTTAGTGACAGAATGACCTAGGCAGACCACAAAGGTGACCTGGATGCAAAAATTGGCAAAAGTGTCACAAGGATGAGGTTTAAGGTACAGCACAGCAGGCCCCTCCCCCAGAAGACCAGCTGGACGGACCAGTGATACTCCCCCGTGTTCCAATACAACTTGTTTTTGGCCACTCTGCACTGAGCAAAATGACTAGAAGGAAAACCTCACCTCAAAAGAAAGAATCAGAAACAGCCCTCTCTCCCACAGAGTTACAAAATCTGGATTACACTTCAATGTCAGAAAGCCAATTCAGAAGCACTATTCTACAGCTACCGGTGGCTCTAGAAAAAAGCATTAAGGACTCACGAGACTTCATGACTGCAGAATTTAGATCCAATCAGGCAGAAATTAAAAATCAATTGAATGAGATGCAATCCAAACTAGAAGTCCTAACGACGAGGGTTAACGAGGTGGAAGAACGACTGAGTGACATAGAAGACAAGTTAATGGCAAAGAGGGAAACTGAGGAAAAAAGAGACAAACAATTAAGGGACCATGAAGACAGATTAAGGGAAATAAATGACAGTCTAAGGAAGAAAAACCTACGTTTAATTGGGGTTCCCGAGGGCGCCGAAAGGGCCAGAGGGCCAGAATATGTATTTGAACAAATCCTAGCTGAAAACTTTCCCAATCTGGGAAGGGAAACAGGCATTCAGATCCAGGAAATAGAGAGATCCCCCCCTAAAATCAATAAAAACCGTTCAACACCTCGACATCTAATAGTGAAGCTTGCAAATTCCAAAGATAAAGAGAAGATCCTTAAAGCAGCAAGAGACAAGAAGTCCCTGACTTTCATGGGGAGGAATATTAGGGTAACAGCAGACCTCTGCACAGAGACCTGGCAGGCCAGAAAGGGCTGGCAGGATATATTCAGGGTCCTAAATGAGAAGAACATGCAACCAAGAATACTTTATCCAGCAAGGCTTTCATTCAAAATGGAAGGAGAGATAAAGAGCTTCCAAGACAGGCAGGAACTGAAAGAACATGTGACCTCCAAACCAGCTCTGCAAGACATTTTAAGGGGGACTCTTAAAATTCCCCTTTAAGAAGAAGTTCAGTGGAACAATCCACAAAAACAAGGACTAAATAGATATCATGATGACACTAAACTCATATCTGTCAATAGTAACTCTGAACGTGAACGGGCTTAATGACCCCATCAAAAGGCGCAGGGTGTCAGACTGGATAAAAAAGCAGGACCCATCTATTTGCTGTCTACAAGAGACTCATTTTAGACAAAAGCACACCTACAACCTGAAAATAAAAGGTTGGAGAACCATTTACCATTCAAATGGTTCTCAAAATATACCCTAAAAACTATAGGACACTTCTGAAAGAAATTGAGGAAGACACAAAGAGATGGAAAAATATTCCATGCTCATGGATTGGCAGAATTAATATTGTGAAAATGTCAATCTTACCCAGGGCAATTTACATGTATAATGCAATCCCTATCAAAATACCATGGACTTTCTTCAGAGACTACAACAAATTATTTTAAGATTTGTGTGGAATCAGAAAAGACCCTGAACAGCCAGGGGAATTTTAAAAAAGAAAACCATATCTGGGGACATCACAATGCCAGATTTCAAGTTGTACTACAAAGCTGTGGTCATCAACACAGTGTGGTACTGGCACAAAAACAGACACATAGATCAATGGAACACAATAGAGAACCCAGAAGTGGACCCTGAACTTTATGGTCAACTAATATTCGATAAAGGAGGAAAGACGATCCACTGGAAGAAAGACAGTCTCTTCAATAAATGGTGCTGGGAAAATTGGACATCCACATGCAGAAGAATGAAACTAGACCACTCTCTTGCCCATACACAAAGATAAACTCAAAATGGATGAAAGATATAAATGTGAGACAAGATTCCATCAAAATCCTAGAGGAGAACACAGGCAACACCCTTTTTGAACTTGGCCACAGTAACTTCTTGCAAGATACATCCACGAAAGCAAAAGAAACAAAAGCGAAAATGAACTATTGGGACTTCATCAAGATAAGAAGCTTTTGCACAGCAAAGGATACAGTCAACAAAACTAAAAGACAACCTACAGAATGGGAGAAGATATTTGCAAATAACATATCAGATAAAGGGCTAGTTTCCAAATCTATAAAGAACTTATTAAACTCAACACCAAAGAAACAAACAATCCAATCATGAAATGGGCAAAAGACATGAAGAGAAATCTCACAGAGGAAGACATAGGCATGGCCAACATGCACATGAGAAAATGCTCTGCATCACTTGCCATCAGGGAAATACAAATCAAAACCACAATGAGATACCACCTCACACCAGTGAGAATGGGGAACATTAACAAGGCAGGAAACCACAAATGTTGGAGAGGATGCGGAGAAAAGGGAACCCTCCTGCACGTTGGTGGGAATGTGAACTGGTGCAGCCACTCTGGAAAACTGTGTGGAGGTTCCTCAAAGAATTAAAAATAGACCTGCCCTATGACCCAGCAATTGCACTGTTAGGGATTTACCCCAAAGATTCAGATGCAATGAAACGCCGGGACACCCGCACCCCGATGTTTCTAGCAGACATGTCCACAATAGCCAAACTGTGGAGGGAGCCTCGGTGTCCATCGAAGGATGAATGGATAAAGAAGATGTGGTTTATGTATACAATGGAATATTACTCAGCCATTAGAAATGACAAATACCCACCATTTGCTTCAACGTGGATGGAACTGGAGGGTATTATGCTGAGTGAAGTAAGTCAATCGGAGAAGGACAAACAGTGTATGTTCTCATTCATTTGGGGAATATGAATAATAGTGAAAGGGAATATAAGGGAAGGGAGAAGAAATGTGTGAGAAATATCAGAAAGGGAGACAGAACATAGAGACTTCTAACTCTGGGAAATGAACTAGGGGTGGTGGAGGGGGAGGAGGGCGGGGGGTGGGGGTGAATGGGTGATGGGCACTGAGGGGTACACTTGACGGGATGAGCACTGGGTGTTATTCTGTATGTTGGTAAATTGAACACCAATAAAAATTAATTTATAAAAAAAAAAAACAAAGAAGTTGGCCATCTGCAAGCCAGAGAGAGAGCTTTTACCAGGAATTGAACTGATAAGCCATCCAGTCTCTGGTATTTTATTATGGCAGCTGGAGTTGACTAAAACAGCCCACTTCTCACTCCAGCAGTCTATCCCTGGGACATCTCATCTGTATGCTATATGCCACCTATTCCTAGGTAGCTAAGGATAAGGGTACTTGAAGGTGTAGGTAGCATACGGAAGAGCTATTCCATGGAGGACAGGTGGAATGAGAAGAAAAGAGATCCAGTGACCTAATCCCAGGGAACATCAATAATGAGGGATGGATGGAGTGAGAGAGTTGAATAATGAATCCATAGGAATAGTAAGGAATAGTAAGTGGGTGTGCTTAACAGTGATCAGATCCAAGGCCAGGAAGGGCCAGGCTAGAAAGACTGCACTACCCTTGGCGTTTGAGTAGACCATTTCACTAGGTCCAGTTATAGACCTTGTGCTCTACAGAACTCTTAAGTGTTGTAACTCACCTCCAAATTCTATAGAATGGAAACTATACACCCCAGAGTGGTGATCCTGCAGCAGTCAACAATGACCTTACAGGAAAGTTTCAGCTGAGAGGGCAGGAGTGGTAGTCAGGGAGCTGTGAGTTGAAAAGTAAATGAGAATGTCAAAAGTATAGAATAAACTACTCAGAACTGTGAAACAGAAAGAAAAGAGACAAGGTGGTAGGTAGGTAGAAAGAGAAAGTCAAAAGAGCTCATTAAAAGTGGGAGAACTGGGATCCCTGGGTGGCGCAGCGGTTTGGCGCCTGCCTTTGGCCCAGGGCGCGATCCTGGAGACCCGGGATCGAATCCCACGTCAGGCTCCCGGTGCATGGAGCCTGCTTCTCCCTCTGCCTGTGTCTCTGCCTCTCTCTCTCTCTCTGTATGACTATTGTAAATAAATAAAAAAAAATAAAAAAAAAGTGGGAGAACTCAAGGGGCACCTGGATGGCTTAGTTTATTAAGTGGCTGACTCTTGCTTTTGACTCAGGTCATGATCTCAGGGTCCTGGGATCAAGTCCCAAGTTGGGCTCCTCAATCAGCAGAGAGCCTGCTTGAGGATGCTCTCTCTCCTCTATCTGTTTCTCCCCCCATTTGTTCTCTCTTTCTCTCTCTCTCTCTCTCTCACACACACACACACACACACACACACACTTTCTCTCTCTCTCTCTCTTTCTCTTTCCCTCTCTCCTCTAAAATAAATAAATGAATCTTAAAAAAAAATGGGAGGACTCAAGATCACTAAAGTCACACAACATACTGGAGAGAACTTTAAGAAGAAACGCTATTAATAATATGTTCAACATAGTTCGGATATCATGCTAAGAATAACTCTAGAAAACCAATTCACCCAGTAGGAAGAGTCAACTCTTCAGGACTGATTCACCATCAGAGAAACAGACCTTGCTTCAGTGAGTTCTAGCATATACTACTTGAGTTACAAAAGACAGTAAGTGTGTTTTTGCTCTGTTATCTAACATTTGCACAACAGATTTTATACATGGAACTCTCATAAAATTGCAATGAATGAGTTTTTCCCTATGTTGTACTTCTTCAGGAAAAAAAAATGACAATGAGACAGGTTCCTGTGAGATTTGTTGTAATTGTAACACTAACTAGCAGTTATGGCCAATGTTAATCTAGATAGTCAAAAAGCCGGGATTTTTGATCTCTGTAATGCTTATAGCATTACAGTCTGAAATTCAGACTGTTAATGCTGGACATTCCAAGATCATCAGAGATTTTTGTTCTAAGAAAATAACTTGGATTGCATGTAAAGAGTTATCAACAAGGGTGAGGCCCTGGTTAGGAATTGACAGGAGCACCCTGGGAAGGAGACGATGGTATATGCTTTCTTTGCACCTTGACTTTCTTATCTATAAAACATAAGGGGTGACTGGATCACCCCTTTCAGCTTAACACAGTCAGACACAAAGGGAGATGTTTTGGTCAGAGAAACACGCATTACAGCCCAGTGTATATCCCCAAAACAGTGAGATGAAAGCTTCGGGTATTTAAGAGGTAGATTTCTTACTATCCCCACTGGGGTCAAATATGCTGCCATGATTAACCCATTGTTTGAAATGCCTGGACCCTGCATCCTCCACTAACTACTGACACTTCTTCCCTGTCCCCCCATTATAGCAAAATTGTTTGAAATAGAACCTTTACCAAAATTGCAGGCTGATAGGAGCATATTAACTCTGCAGTTTTGGAAAACAGTGTGCTTGGCTAGAAAAGAGAATGCTTTTATATTTTTTCTAGTTTAAAGATTTTGCAAGGGCAAAATGAAAGTTTTAAAACTATTTTGGAATCTAAACTTTTGCTACTATCCAAAATTATGCACATAGACATTTTTACTCACAATAAATTCCTTATTTATCTTCCTTCTTTAAGCAAAATCCATAACAGGACTTTTCAGATAATAAGTATACAAAAGATACGTATTGCATGAATGAATGAACAGAGGATTATATGTAGACTTTTTCTTTTGGATTGTCTCTTCCTGATGAAAATTTAGCTTAAAATTTTTTTAAGGTTTTATTTATTTATTTGAGAGAGGGAGAGAGAGCACAAGTAGAGGGGAGAGGCAGCGAGAGAAGGGGAAGCTGACTCCCTTATTGATTAGGGAGCCAGATGTTGGGCTTCATCCCAGGACCCAGGGATCATGACCTGAGCCAAAGGCAGTCACTTAACTGACTGAACCACCCAGGAAACCTAGCTTTGATTTTTTAAAGGATTTTATTATGCCATGGCCTAATCAACAGCTAATCAATGAATAATTACTGCCACAAGAGATGATTCAGAATGTAGCTCTAATATCCATTCAGTTTACAAGACCTATTGTGCAGACACTCTTCTCGGCTCTGAGGACACAGAAGTGAAGACAGATTAAGTCTGACTTCATGGAGCCTACATCCTACTGAGGCAGACAGACAAAAATAAATAAATACAGTTTTATATTAAATAACATCAGGTAGAAATCAGACCTATGGGAAAAAAGTAAAATCCTAGATGTTTCAGAGTTAACACTACTCACTACTGTATAACATTCGTTTTAAATTTTTTTAAGATTTTATTTATTCGTAAGAGACACACAGAGAGAGGCAGAGACCTAGGCAGAGGGAGAAGCAGGCCCCCTGTGAGGAACCCAGTGTGGGACTTGATCCCAGGACCCTAGGATCATGATCTGAGCCAAAGGCAGATGCTTCAACCATTGAGCCACCTAAGTATCCCTAATATTCACTTTAAAAGGCATTTCAGAGACTGGAGAGATCTGTCAGTTCCAAGACAGCCAGGAAGTTCCCCTAAGGAAAAGGCATGTAAGGGATGGGAACGATGGAATCAAGATGAGGAAGGTAAAAAGTGATCATCGTGGAATACTGCGTTAGACGGGGTGGTCAGGCCGGCTGGGATGAGAAGACAAGTCATGTGAGTATCTGGGAAGAGAACTCAAGGCACCAAAAATAGCAGATACAAAGGTTTTGAGATGAGTGCATGTTTGCACTTTCAAGGAATACCAAGAAGGCCAACAGGGATGGAGAATGTGAGTGGTCAGAGGAGCCAGCAGGGTTCAGGCTACGTAAGGATATGCCCAGAGCAAAAAAAATCTGATTTTATTTCAGAATATTGAAAAGAAGATGAACAGAATCAGCATTTCATTGCCTTTAGAATCACAATGGCTGTTTGCAAAATAGCCATTAGAGAGAAATCAGAGGGGAAAACAAGGAGACCACTAAGGGTTATTACAATCTCCAGGCAAGAGGTGATGGTGGTACAGACACTGTATGGCAGTGTACATATCAATTCATGTAGGACATATTGTGGAAGGGAAGCCAGAGTTTTGTCTAGATGTTAAATATGAAAGAACTAGGGGATTCAAGAATAACTCCAACATTTATGAGATGAAAGTCTTATCATGGACGAGGATGGGGATTCTGAGGCAGGTACAGGTATATAGGTATTTTGGAGGGTTAATTTTATGTGTCAACTTGGCTAGGCCACAGTACGTGTATATTTTATAAAACATGAGCCTAAATGTCAAATGAAGGTATTTTTTAGATGAAGATAACATTTAAATCAGTAGACTTTGAGTGAAGCAAATAACTAAGACAGATGATGATGATGATGATGATGATGATAGATAGATGGATGATAGATAGATAGAACACGTAGAATTCAATTTGAAGGAAAAAAAAGTGAAAATATCTGGCAAGTGTGGCAGGAGAAAGACCAGAAAAATAGCATGCTCCACATGAAGAAAGTTTCCGAATGATGGATGCAGACACTATAAACTGCTCAAGGGAGATGAAGACTATAGATTAACCACTGGCTCTACCAGTGTGAAGATCATTTATCTTCTTAACAAGAGCAGTTTCACTGTGGTGAAGACAAAAATATATTTTCTTCCAAGTATTGCCTTCACCTTTGCTTAGGTTGCAGTTCCAAACTTTATAGACAATTATAACATTCAGTATTATATATACTAAACTACATATTTTAATGTTTACTTGGGAGACAAAGCCTGCAAACAAAATTTAAAATCTACAAGACAAGCTTTGATCGCAGGCAGTAACCAGTTTCAAATTGCCAGGGATCTATACTGATTCTTCTCTTGATGCCAAAGATTTAGAAAGCACAAACCTAATTTTCCTCTTGAGCCCTAATTTATTTCCAAAAAGCATTATTTAAACCATAAGAATTAGAAATCAATACTCAAGCTACATAAGTTTTTCACAAGACTTGTCAGAATGACAAATTTTAAAAGTATATGAAGCCATTAAGATTTTTTACTTATTTCAAGAAAACATGTTAGAGAACAAGTTATATAAGTTAAAATATGACAAATATTCTTCCCTTTATGATTACTTGTATTTTATAAGGACACTGTCATGAATATCACAAAGCTAGAGTATTACAAGAGCTATTTATTTGTATGCTTTTAACATAATTGAGTTCTACACCATAAATTTATAGGGTAGTCTTGAATAATGCATAATAACTTCAGCTCTCCTTCAGAATTTTTGTTTTTATTAAAATGATGTATGAGATAAAGTGTTCATGTTGTCAATAGTCACAGGAATACTTTTTTTTAAGACAAAAGAGTCAAAATCAAAGCATATGAACTTTTTTCTTAAGGATGAATATTATTAGAAAAGATTCCTTGTTTTTTAATTCATAGTTGAAAATATACAAAAAAATAGCATAATAAATATGGTACCAATATATAACCTGTCATTTAAAGTGCAATAACCAAAGGCACAATCCATGAAATAATGAATAGTTAATTTTAATTTCATTAAAATTAAGAACTTTCTCTCTGCAAGAGAAAATATCAAGAAAATCAGAAGACAAGCCATAGGCTGAGGAAAAAATATTTGCAAAAAAGACATCTGTAAAAGGACTATTATCCAAAATACACAAATACTCTTAAGACTCAACAATAAGAAAACAAACAACTCAATCAAAGAACAGGCCAAAGATGCAGGGCCTGAGTGACTTAGTCAGTTGAGTGTAAGACTCTTGATCTTGGCTCAGGTCGTGGTCTCAGGGTTGTGGAGTAGAGCCATGTGGCCTTCTGTGTTCCGTGGGGGGCTGTCTGCTTGAGATGGTCTCCACCTCCTTCTGTCCCTCCCTCTCTTATAAACTCTCTCTCTCTCAAATAAATAAATTAATTAATTTTAAAAAAATAGTTCAAAGACCTTGACATACACCTCACTAAAGAAGATACACAGATAGCCAGTAAGCATATGAAAATATGCTTCACATCATAAGTCATCAGGGAAAATGCAAATTATTCTTACTGATACCTCCTGATACATATGGCTTTGGTTTTTACAGTCATTTTTTTTAAAATCACAAAAGTTATATCTCTGCAGCCACACTAAGCCAACCTTATTTTTTTATTTGAAATATAATTGACATATAGCATTGCATTGGCTCTAGATGTACAAAAAATGATGTAGGTATACAATGTGAAAATATCGCTACGATAAGTTTAGTTAACATCCATCACCACACAGAGTTACACATTTTTTTTTCCTGTGATGAGAATTTTTAAGATCTGTTCTCTGGCAACTTCCAAATACACAATACAGTAGTATTAACTATAGTCATCATGCTGTATATTACATCCCCAGGACTTATTTTTCTTATACCCGGAAGTTTGTACCTTATGACCACTTTCACTCATTTTGTCGATGCCTCTAACCGCCCCCTTCCT
Organism: Nyctereutes procyonoides; assembly: GCF_905146905.1. Lineage (NCBI taxonomy): Eukaryota > Metazoa > Chordata > Mammalia > Carnivora > Canidae > Nyctereutes > Nyctereutes procyonoides. The sequence continues at coordinate 11,605,013 of NW_026575122.1, forward strand.
GCTGGCAACCACTAATCTGCTCTGTTCTCTGTTTCTATGAGTTTGGGCTTGTATGGTTTTTAGGTTTTACATAAGGGAAATCACACAGTATTTGCCTTTGCCTGACTTATTTCACTTAGCAAATGCCTTCAAGTTCTATCCATGTCATAAATAACAGGATTTTTTCCTGCACAATATTCCGTTGTGTGTGTATACATGTATGTGATATATGCGATTATTATTTTATTCATTTGTTTGTAAATGAACACTTAGGTTGTTTCCATGTCTTGGCTCTTTAAATAATACAGCAAAGAATATGGGGGTGCAGATATTTTCTTGAGATAGAGATTTCGTTTTGGAATATATACCTAGAAGTGGAATTGCTAGATCATATAATAGTACTATCTTTAGTTTTTTGAGGTATCTCCATACTATTTCCATAGTGGCTATCTCAATTTACATTCCCACCAATAGAACATAAGAGTTCCCTTTTCTACAAATCTTGACCAATACTTGTTACCTCACGCTTTTTTCATGATAGCCAATTCTAACAGATATGAGGTGATATCTTATTTTGGTTTTAGTTTGCATTTCTGGGCCTTTACTGATGTTAACCACTTTTCATGTACCTGTTGGCCAACTGTATGCCTTCCTTGGAAAAATATCTATTCAGATCCTCTATTTTTTTAATCAGCATGTTTAGGGTCCCCCCCCCCCTACTGAGTTGCATGAGTTCTTAAAACTTTTGAATCTTAATCCTTTTTCAGATGTATGACTTGCAAATACTTTTCCCATTTCATAAGTTGTCTTTTCATTTTGTTGTCAATTTCCTTTGATGTCATCCCATCTGTTGATTTGTGCTTTATTGTCTGTGCTTTTGATGTCATATTCAGAAATCATTATCAAGACCAAAGTCTAGGAGCTTACTCTTCTTGGAATTTTAAAGTTTCTGATCTTTTTTTTTTTTTATTTATGATAGTCACAGAGAGAGAGAGAGAGAGAGAGAGAGAGAGAGAGAGAGAGAGGCAGAGACATAGGCAGAGGGAGAAGCAGGCTCCATGCACCGGGAGCCCGACGCGGGACTCCATCCCGGGTCTCCAGGATCGCGCCCTGGGCCAAAGGCAGGTGCCAAACCGCTGCGCCACCCAGGGATCCCTAAAGTTTCTGATCTTACATTTAAGTCTTGCATTCATTTTGAGTTGATTTTGTGTATTATGTAAGATGGTGGTCCAGTCGCATTCTTATGCATGTGGCTCTCCAGTGTTCCCAACCCATCTATTGAAGACACTATCCTTTCCCCACTTTGGCCCTTTTGTCATACATTAATCAGCCATATAATTATGGGCTTATTTCTGGGCTGTCTATTCTGCTCCATTAATCTATGTGGATGTTTTTATGCCAAAATATCACTCTTTTGATTACTATAATTTTGTAATATAGTTTGAAATCAAGAAGTATGATGCCTCCAGTTCCTTTTTTTTTTTTTTTCCTCAAGATTGTTTTGGCTACTCAGGGTTTTTGCAGTTCCATAAAAATTTTGGAAATGTTTCTTAATTCTGTGAAACATGACATCAGAATTTTGAATCTGCATATTGCTTTGTGGAGTACGGACATTTTACTAATATTAATTCTGCTAATCCATGGCAAGTATCTTTCCATTTATTTGTGTCTTCTTCAGTTTCTTTCATCAATGTCTTACAGGTTTCAGTGTATAGCTCATTCACCTTTTTGGTTAAATATATTCCTAGGTATTTTATTCTTTTTGATGCAGTTGTAAATGGGATTGTTTTCTTACTCTTTCTTACAGTTATTATTAGTGTATAGAAATGCAACTGATTTTTGCATATTGATTTTGTATCCTGCAGCTTTACTAGATTCATTTATTAGTTCTTACATTTTTGGGGTAGAATCTTCAGGGTTTTCTTTTTTTTAATTTGTTTTTATTGAAGTTTGATTTGCCAACATATAGTATAACACCCAGTGCTCATCCCATCAAGAGTCCCCCTCAATGCCTGTTACCCAGTTACCTCAACCCCGTCCAACTCCCCCTTTGCAACCCTTTGTTCATTTCCCAGAATTCGGAGTCTCTCATGGTTTTTCTCCCTTTCTAATTTTTCCCACTCAGTTCCCCTCCTTTCTCTTCAGGGTTTTCTATATATAATATCATGTCATCTACAAATAAAGATAATTTTACTTCTTCCTTTCCAATTTGGTTGCCTTTCATTTTATTATGATTTTTAAACTTACTGTTATGGCTAGGACTTTCACTACTATTTCAAATAAAAGTGGCAAGAATGAGAATTCTTGTCTTGTTCCTGATCTTACAGGAGAAGTTTTCAGTTCAATATTCTAAGTTGAATAATATGCTAGCTTTGCTTATCATATATGGCCTTTACTGTGTTGAGGTACTTTTGCTCTTTACCCAATTCACTGAGAATTTTTACCATAAGTGGATTTGAATTTTGTCAAATGCTTTTTCTGCATCTACTGAGATGATCATACAATTCTTATCCTTCATTTTGTTAACATGGTATATCATATTGATTGCTTTGTGGGTATTGAACCATCTTTGCATTTCTGGAATAAATCCCACTTGATCATGCTATATGATCATTTTAGTGTATTGTTGAATTCAGTTTGCTAATATTTATTTGAAGATTTTTACATCTATGTTCATCGGGGATATTGGCTTGTAATTTTGTTTTTCTGTGATGTCTTCATCTGGTTTTGGTGTCAGGCTAATGATGGCTTCATAAAATACGTTTGGAAGCATTCCTTCCTGTTTTGGAAGAATTTGAGAAAGATTAGTATTAATTCTTCTTTAAATGTTTGGTAAAATTTACCTGTGAGGACAGATAGTTCTTGGCTTTCCTGTTTGAGGACATTTTTAATTACTGATTTAATCTCCTTACTAATAACCCATCTGTTCAAATTTTCTATTTCTTCATGTGTCAGTTTTGGTAAGTTGTATATTTTGAGGAAGTTATCCATTTCTTCTAGGTTGTCCAATTTATTGGCACATAGTTGTTCATGATAGTCTCTAATAATACTTTGTATTTCTGTAGTATCAGTTGTTATATAACTTCATTTTTGTATTTTTAAATTTTTATTTCATGATTCCATTCTCTGAGTTCTCTCCCTTTTTTCTTTTTTTCTTGGTAAGTCTAGCTAAAGATTTGCCTATTTGGTTAATCTTCTCAAAGAAGCAACTCTTCATTTAATTGAGCTTTTCTATTTTCTTTTTTTTAATTTTTAAATTTTTTTTCTATTTTCTTTTTAATCACTATTTCATTTATTCCTGTTTTAATCTTTGTTATATCCTTTCTTCTACTAACTTTGGGCTCTTTTTCTTTTCCTATTTCCTTGATGTAAAGTTAGGTTGTTCATCTGAGATTTCTCTTGTTTCTTGATGTAGACATTTATCATGATGAAATTCCTTCTTAGAACTGACTTGCTGAATCACATAAGTTTTAGTATGCTGTATTTCTATTTTCATTTGTCTTGAAGCATTTTTTAATTTCTTTTGATTTGTTTCTTTGACCCTTTGGACTGTCGGTAGCATGCTATTTAATCTCCACATATTTATAAACTTGTAATAGATTTCTATTTTCATATTGTGGTTAGGAAAGATGCTTGATAGGATTTCAATCTTCTTAAATTTATCAAGAATTGTTTTATAACCTCATCTATGAAGCATCCTGTAGAATATTCCTAGTGAACTTGAGAAGAACATGTATTTTGTTGCTTTGGGTTTTTTTAAAGATTTTATTTATTTATTCATGAGAAACACAGAGACAGATACAGACACATAGGCAGAGGGAGAAGCAGGATCCATGCAAGGAGCCCAATGTGGGACTCAATCTCAGACTCAAGGATCATGCTCTGAGCCAAAAGCAGACGCTCAACCACTGAGCCACCCAGGCATTCCTATTTTGTTCCTTTTAAATGAAATGCTGTATACATATCTGTTAAGTCCATTTGGTGTAATTTTCATTTAAGGCCAATGTTTCCTTATTGATTTTCTGTCTCAATTATCTATCCATTAATGAAAATGAGATAATAAAGTCTCCTACTATTATTACATTGTTATTTCCCTCTCTAGGTCGTTAATATTTGTTTACTATATTTAGGTGCCCAATGTTGGGTGCATAAGTGTTTACAAATGTTATCTATGCTCCTATTGGATTGGCTCCTTTATCATTACATAATGACCTTTTTGTCTTTTGTTAGTCTTTATCCTAACATAAATTTTGTCTGATATAAAGAGAACTATTATTTTGATTTATTTTGATTTTCATTTGCACAGAATATGTTTTGCAAACCCTTCACTTTCAGTCTATGTGTATCATTGAAGCTGAAGTGAGTCTTTTTTCAGATAGCGTATAGTTGGGTCTTATTTATATGTGTATAGTAGGGAAGGGTAGATTATATCCACTCAGCTACTCTATGTGCTTTGATTGGAGAATTTAATCCACTTAACATTTAAACTAACTTTTGATAGGTATGGACTTATTGCTATTTTGTTAATTATTTTCTGGCTGTTTGGTAATTCCTTTGCTCCTTCTTGTATTCTCATCCTTTGTGATTTATTTTCTATACTGATATGCTTAGATTCCATTTCTCTTTATCTTTCATGTAATTACTAAAAATTTTACTTTGTGGTAATCATGAAGCTTACAGAAAACATCTTAAATTTATAGCAGTCTATTTTAAGTTGGCAACAATTTAAATTTGAAGACATTCTAAAGCTCTACATTCTTACATTCATTTTATGTATTTGTCACAGTCTATAACCTTTTATATCTGTATTCATTAAGAAATTAACACATTTATAGTTATTTTTACTACTCTTTTTAGCCTTCATACTATATTCATAAGTGATTAACCCACCACCATTACAACATCAGGTTATTCTGAATTTAACTATATATATCATTTTACCAGTGAGATTTATACTTTCATATGTTTTTCTGTTACTAATTAGTGCTCTTTCATTTTGGCTTAAAGTCTCTTTCACATTTCTCGTAAGGCTGGCCCAGTGGTAATGAACTCCTTCAGCTTTTGCTCACCTGGATAACTCTACATCTCCTTCAGTCATGAAGGACAATTTTGCCTAGTAGAATATTCTTGATTGGAAGTTTTTTTTCCTTTCAGTACATTGCATATATTGTTCCATTCTCTTCTGGCCTGCAAAATTTCTGGTAAAAATAAATGGATGTGTTTGGATAAAAGAAGGATAAAATATTATTCATGTTAAAATATAGGTGATGAGTATATGAAATACACTGTAATTTCTTGGAATTTTTATAACAAAACTTTAAAAATTATAACTATTTAAAGCAAACAAAATAGCTTTTTATTTTGGTCATTACAACAAATGTAATAGTAAAATATATGAGAATGATAACATAAAGTGTTAGAAGAATGTAAATAAAATTACTCTAACATAAGTTTCATAAACTTTATGTTAAGTGACATAATTTTAATTTAAGGGAGAGTGTGTTACATTAGGGATGCAGACTTTAACCCCCAGAGAAATCAATAGTGTATATATTTTTAAGCATAGTTTTTAAAAAAATTAATGCAAAAGATGGAATGACTAATTGCTTCTACCTTTTATTTTCTAGAAATACTGTAGATTTCTGTACTGTAACACAATACAATAATCTTTTCCCAAATATCTTGCCCAAACAAACTTACTCTCACATGGTACTCTCCACAACTCCTCTCACCTCACCATCAGTCTTGTTTCCAGAGCTGTTTACTCTTTCTAATTACTTGAGTCATTAACAGAATTCCTGCCAAGTCTGCTCTTTCTATCCCTCTCTCCACTTCCAGTGTCAAATAAAAGGTTCTTAAGAATCTAAAAAGTCATTAATTGGGAGTGGGGGTGGTGACAGAGTCTGTATATTATAAATGGCCAGATGACTCTTAGAAAGAATGGAGTAGATTTTCATGCATTCATATACAACAGTATATTTTAAAAATCAAGCTATAGAAGGTGAGTTGGGTAAGAGGAGTATGAGAAGGTAACTATTAACTTTTTCCACATACACCTCTGTATGGTTTAATATTTTTTATGGATTCCATTCTAGTTTTATGAATTTTTAAAGGGTCAGAGTTTCATTTCTGGTATTGAAAACTCCATTAATTCAGAGCCCAAGTAAGACATAAAGCACTTAGAAAATTTTTCTGCATTTTTCTAGTTTTAATTAAGCATTTCATATGATTCCATTTCCCTCCTTTTTAGCATACCAAATATGCTCTCTTTTAAGCTTGGTTAAATGGTTACCCTAGAATTTTCGATATACATCATAACTAATCCAAGTTGCACTGTAAATAACACTTTACCACTTCACAGATACTGCAAGTACCATATGAGAACAAAATATTGCCAATTCCTCCCTCCCATCCATGTAGCATTGCTGTCAATCATTTCACTTATACATAAGTATACATATGTGTGTGGCATAAGTAAAATAAATATATAAATAAAATATATAATATATAACAGACATAGTTAAATATATACATACAACATACATAACCATACACACTCAAATACATTGTTGCTTTTATTACTTTGAACAAACTCTTACCTGTTAGATCAATTAAGAATAAGAAAAATGAGCTTTTTTTTCTTGCTTTATACCTTAGCCAGTGTCTTCTTTTCTTCATGTATACCCAAATATCTGATATATCATTTTCCATGTCTCTGAAGAATTTCTTTGAACATTTCCTACAAGACAAGTCTACTGGCAACAAATTCCCTCAACTTTTGTTTGAGGGAGTCTTTATTTCTCCCTCATTTTTAAAGATACTTTCACAGAATACAGAAATCTAGGTTGGTGAATCTTTTTTTCTTCTAACACCTTATTTCATTCCATTCTCTTTTTGCTTGCATGGTTTCTGAGAAGTCAAATATAGTTCTTATCTTCATTCCTCTATAGGTAAGATGTGTTTTCCTCTGACTTCTTTCAAGGCTTTTTTACTTTGAGCTTCTGGAGTTTGAATATGATATGCCTAGATGACTTTCTTATCTTTCTTTTTAATCTGTGTTTTGCTTTTATCCTGCCTAATGTTCCACAAAGCTTATGGATCTGTGGTTTTGAGTCTGGCATTAATTCAGGGGTAATTCTCAATCATTTCTTCAAATACTGCTTGTGTTCCCTTCCCTCTTTCCTCTCCTCCTGCCATTTTTCATTAGGTGTATGTTATACCAGTTCCCTTTCTCCAGGTGAGTCAGTCTCTGCTAAAACCCCAGCAGGTTAGGTTCTACAAAACATAAAAGTTGCTTTTCATTTGTAAATGACATCATGAAATAGTTTTGAAAGGTACCAAGTGCCATGTAAATATATGGTAATTATTGTTTATAATAATGGCAGATTGAGCTATCATGATTTTAATACGTTGTATATGAAGAAAACTTAGGCAATATTGTTTCATTAAAATATTAGTTCATTCTTAGTTTATTAGAGTTTCCTTAATATTGCAAAACTAATTGACTACATCCAATTTAATTGACAGTAAAACAATGTTCCCTGAATACTTCAACATATTAGGTATTTATGGGATCAATGAATCACCCATTTATCTTAAAATGCATTGAAGCTTCCTTAAATTTAGAGCTTCCATCTTCTGATGCAACTCAAAAATGGCCACTCAAAACCAAAGCATCACCACCCGCAAAAGAAAATTGAAGTTCATTGTTATGAACTTAAATTTAATAACACAAAAATAGACTTTCTGAACATAATACCAATGAATTCCTAGCTGAATCCTGATAGCAATCTCAATATAAAGATTTTTTGAACGAAAAACAATTGATATTTAAAAATCCAGTAAGTGAAATGGAAAAGAAATCTCATAAGCAATGTTTTGTGAGACTTGTGAACTAGAACAGATGTTTTCTCCAAAATTATTACAATTCCCCTGATTTCCTGCAAGCCATTTTCTTAACTGCTTTTGTTATGCTAGCTAATTCAAACTGTATGCACCATTTAAGAAGGAGGAGTGAGGAGGTAGTTAATTCATTTTTGGTCTGATTTATCTAAACATTGAAGTTTCCATTCCCCTATTCTGAATCCTTGCTTTATAAGATAGGGACTTATATCCTTTGCTCTCAAAATGAGTTCCTTCAACAAGAAGAAATGACTTAATTTTCCAAGTGCTTGCTGAATACCATAGGGGACATACTGTTTGCTAGGGTTTATAGCGTACAAGAATTTTGCTTATTGATTCAACTTTCTTACAAGTGCTTGGTGAATACCACAGAGTACACACTGTTTACTAAGGTTTACAGGATATAGGGATGGTTTCGACATCAAATGTGTTTATAATATGCTATGCTCAGGTGGTCTATCTTATTTATGGTACCAGAAGATTTTGAAGGTTTTGGCAAAGAGCTTCAGACAGGGTTAACAAATCTAAAACATAAAAACTAAATATAATAGCCTTCAAAAAAATTTTATGTGGCAAAATTCCTAACAGTCCTGCCATCTAGCTACTGGACCTAAAAAGGATCCTAACCTAATGACAAATTCCTAAATCTAGAAATTAAGCTACACTTAATGTCCAATGGCAAATGCACTCAAAATGGTGACATCTCAGAGCATTTTTCTGTTTATGGGCATAATTATGATTTTTTTTTAGTCCCACTTTAGTGCTAGAAATAAAAAAGAAGAGAAAGTAGAGCAGACTAGACTAAAACAGAATACACAAAAAAAAAAAAAAAAACAAAGAAAATGGAATCAAATTTGAGAAGTCATCAATAACATCATTCTGTAGAATAGCCGCCCATATTACTGACTTGATGAACAAAAGTTACCCCATCAGTGACTGAAAAGTCAGGCAAGCCTCCTGATTCCTGGTCTGCTTTGTCCTTTAAACCAAAAAGAAAAAGAGAGAAAGAGAAAGAGAGAAAAAAGAGAGAGAGAAAGAAGAAAGAAAGAAAGAAAAGAAGAAGAAAGAAAGAAAGAAAGAAAGAAAGAAAGAAATAAAGAAAGAAAGAAAGAAAAAAGAAAGAAAGGAAAGAAAGAAGAGAAAAAAAAATCTGAACCATGAATTTGGAGGAGGAAATGATGTCACATCAGCATCTGATACTCCTCTGACAAGACAACACTGTAATGTAGCTGGTGCTAGTGACAAGCAACACTGGCTGAGAAACTGCTAATAACAGTAGTAGATGTGCAATTAGGGGTAAAAGGTATGTTGCCCCCAAGTCACAGAGAGTGAGCATTAAAAGGTTACCATTGTTTATGGAGAAATTATTTCCCACTAAACAAAACACACAGAGTTAGTGGAAAGGCTAACACTAATGCATGGGCCATTGGGACCATTTCTTGTGCCCTTAGACACTAGATGATATTGTAACAAGCTACCTTTTATAAAACAACGAAATAATTCAACTTTCACAGAATTTAGCACATTGTCAACTTTTATCACACTGTCAAAGAAACTATTGATTGCAGTGTTTGCTTCTAGAATTATCTGTATCAGAATGATGAGGGTATGTTTGTTAATATTAGACATTTCTGGGCCTGCTGAGTTAGAATCTCTCAATCTGCTGGTTCTGTGCATCAGTGTGGAGTTCGAGAACCATTAAAGGAACCTCCCACCTCTTGCCTACCTTTAAATTATGCCTTAACCATTGTGATTTTTTTTCTTGAATCAGTAAACAAAAGTTTGAAATGCTTCAAAAATCACTTAAATCCTCCTACATTTCATACTGAACTGTTTTTGAAGCTTGATTTCTAGTTCTCAGAGCCTAGGATGATACTGTCGTTAAGTGTTTCAAATTTCTACTTGAACTGGGATGATAATAGATGAAAATAAATACATTTGGGAATTATCTAAGATGAGGGGACTAACAGCTAAAACAACATACCAGGTGTTATTCTAACTGCTTTAAAACTTGTTATCACTGATAATATCATTTCCACTTTGTAGTGGTGGGAACTGATCCACAAAAGGGTTAAGTAAACCTCCCAGCAAGGGAGGAGGTGAGTAGGAGGACCAGGGCTCACAATAAGACAGTTGAAGATGATAATAACCAGTATTCTTAGCCTCCCTCCTCCTGACTCTGTAGAAATCAGCAGGATTTAGTGACTGGTTATATATGAATTGCAACATCAAGGGTAACTTGTTTTCTGGATTAAGATAAAATCATGATTCAGGTTTACTAAATTCTATTACCAGTTATTCTTAGAAATAACTACTAAGAAGTGCAATGACACATATAGCATGGTTTTACTGTAACAAGTAATATTTTAAAAGAAATTACAGATTTTGAGTACCAATCAAGATGGAGTAAGTTCTGTATAGACTACCTCTCCTACTGATTGCAACCATTAACTCTGAAAAATTTTGAGAAACAATTATATGAAAACTCTGAAAATTAAACAACAGAGGACAATTAAGAAAGAAAGTCAGGTGACATCTGGGTGGCTCAGTGGTTGAGTGTCTGGCTTCGGCCCAGGGCATGATCCCAGGGTCCTGGGATCGAGTCCCCCATCAGCGCCCCCGCAGGGAGCCTGCTTCTCCCTCTGCCTACATCTCTGCTTTTCTCTGTCTCTCATGAATAAATAAATAAATAAAATCTTTTAAAAAAAAAAAAAAGGAAGGAAAGTCAAATTAGAAAATAACTAGTACCAATGAGTTTACTTTCACCCAAAATAGGGCAAGTCCCAAAACTGTGCAAGAGGCATAGACAGTAAGGACTCCAAAAAAAAAAAAGTCCAAAAAGCCAGAAAAGAGAACCTTTGCATTCTGGCAAGTGTCCAGGGGTTCCTCCTTCTTTCTTCCTGTTTCATTTTCTCTTCTGGTCTTCCCTAGGGCCAGTCCCAGTCTCAAAATGGCACTGCTGTGGCAGCTGTAGTACTGGAAGCCAGGTAGGTGGCATCTAAAATCTTAAGGGAAAACCTTTCCCTCTGGCAAGAATGGAAAATGGAGCTCTTATGTGTCCCACAGTATAGGGAGGAAATTCTTGTTTTTCTTCTACTTTCTCTCATTACTTTATTCCAGGGGAAGCCACAACCGCTCAAACTGTACAATTTCACAGGCAGCCAAAACTGTGAGAGCAAACCCAGACTCTGAGAAACTAGGGCTTCCTGGGAACCAAGGAGCATGGGAGAAATCCCATAGAGGAGAGATATGGAAAAGGGGTTTCCAACCAACACAAATCCCAAGCTAATTTTCTTTCTTTTTTTTTTTTTTAAGATTTATTTATGATAGAGAGAGAGAGAGAGAGGCAGGGGGAGAAGCAAGCTCCATGCTAGGAGCCCGACGCGGGACTCGATCCCAGGACTCCAGGATCGCGCCCCGGGCCAGAGGCAGGCACCAAACCGATGAGCCACCCAGGGATCCCCCCAAGCTAATTTTCTAGTTGCTCACATGCACACACACACACACACATGACCCCAGAAAACATAACAAAAACTTTGGGAAGTCTATGCCGCTTCATCCAGGAAAGAGAAGGAAACATTTCTCAATTTATTTGAGTAGGCTAGCATTACTTCAGTAACAAAGTCAGTGATGTTTCAAGAAAAACACAACTATAGGCCAATGCTCATTATGAACATAGATACACAAATCCCCAATAAAGTATTAGCAAATTGAATCCAGCAATATAAAGAGGGATAAAACATATCAATCAAATTGGGGTTGATACCAAGAAGGCAAAGCTGGTTCAACATCTGAAAATCAATGTAATTCACTGTATTAACAGACTAAAGAAAAATTACCATATGATTATCTCAACAGATACAAAAAAAGGATGTGACAATATTTCAACAACTGTTCATAATTTAAAAAAAACATTTCTCAGCAAAGTAGGACAAAAAGGAAGCATCCTAATCCTGATAAAGGACATCTAGAGGAAAAAAAACTACAACTAACATCAAAATTGTCAGTGAAAGATTGAATACCTTCCTCCTAAGATCAAGAACAAGGTAATGATATCTGCTTTCACCATTCCTTTCAACCTTGTATTGGACATACTTGTCAATTCTATAAGATAAGAGAAAGAATTCAAAGCAATCAGAATAGAAATAAATAAGATTGTCTATATTTGTAGATAATATTATTTGTATCATAATAAATACTAAGGTATTTACAAAAAAGTTTTTGAAACAAATAGTGAATTTAGCAAGTTCACTGAATACAGGGATAATATACAAAAGCAGTTATTATTTCTATTCTTATACTTAGCTTTAAAAAATTAGAAATCAAAATTAAGAGAAAATAGTGCTATTTATAAAAGCAACAAAAAAATCGAAGTGAGGGACACCTGGGTGGCTCAGTGGTTGAGCATCTGCCTTCAGCTCAGGGAGTGGTCCTGGGATCCTGAGATCAGATTGAGTCTTGCATGAGGCTCCCCACAGGAAGCTTGCTTCTCCCTCTGCCTGTGTCTCTGCCTCTCTCTTTGTATCTCTCATGAATAAATAAATAAAATCTTTTTAAAAAATCAAGGTGAAATACATAGATATAAATCTAACAAAATATCTTCAGGATTTGTATGCAAAAAACTACAAAATAATGATGAAAAAAGTTAAAGAAGACCTAAACAAGTGGAGAAATATGCCACATTCATGAGTTGAAAGGCTCAATGCTATTAAAATGTCAGTTCTTCCCAAAATGATCTATAAATTCAACACAATTGCAATCAAAATCCAGTGAGATTTTTTATAGATATGAGCGATTCTAAAATTTATCTTAAAAAAAATAAAGGAACTGGAAGAGCTAAACCAATTCTGGAAAAAAAAAAAAGATTACTCAGACCACCTGATTTCAAGACTTACTATATAAAGCTTAGTGTGCTGGGTGTTATTCTGTATGTTGGTAAATTGAACACCAATAAAAATTAATTTATTAAAAAAAAAAAAAGAAATTGGAATGATATAATCTTAGACTACATTCATATCTTTGGCCTGCCACTGTGTAACACTAAAAAAATTAAGTTCCTGAGGTACTGATTTCCTTTCATAAAACAAAAAAGATCACGTTAAATAAAAACTAAGACATGAAAAAAAAAATAAAGCTTAGTGTGGCATTGGTGAAAAATAGAATCAACAGAATAGCAAGTTTTGAAGTTTTAAAGTAAACCTACAGTTGATTTTTGACAAAAGTACAGAGACAATGCAATGAAGAAGAGATCATCCTTTCTATCCACAAATTGTGATGCAACGCTTGGATATTTGCATACAAAGAATAGATCCCTGACTATAGATCTTCACACTTATACAAAAATTAGCTCAAGGGCAGCCCCGGTAGAGCAGCAATTTAGCGCCGCCTGCAGCCCAGGGTGTGATCCTGGAGTCCCGGGATCCAGTCCCACGTCAGGCTCCCTGCATGGAGCCTGCTTCTCCCTCTGCCTGTGCCTCTGCCTCTCTCTCTCTCTCTCTCTCTCTCTCTCTCTCTCTCTGTGTGTGTGTCTCAAATAAATAAATAAAAATCTTAAAAAAAAATAAAATAAAATAAAATTAGCTCAAACTGGATCATAGACCTAAGTATAAAAAAGAAATCTATGAACTCTAAGAGGACAACATTGTAGAAAATTCTTTTGACCTTGGGATAGGCAAAGAGTTCTTAGATGCAATAGGTAAAAAAAAAAAAAAAAAAAAAAAAAAAATCATAAAATAAATTAAGAAGTTAGACTTATTTTTAATGTTTTGTTCTCTAAAAAATGACTGTTAATAGAATGAAAAGGTAAGGCACAGACTGAGAGAAATATTTTCATATCACATATCTGACTAAAATTTATATGCAAAACATTTTTAAAATTCTAAAAACAACAGTATGAAAACAAAAAATCCAATTAAAAATGGGCAAAAGATTTGAGCAGATAAAAGAAGATAAGCAGATGGTAAATAAGCATATTAAAGGATGTTCACCATCATGATTCATCAGTAAAATGCAAATTAAAACCACAAGGAGATATCACTACTTATCTACTACAATGGGTGTGGAGAGACTGTGGGGGAGACAAATTCTAGACAGGATGCAAAACAACTAGAATTTTCCTATACTGTGTGTGACAATGCAAAATCGCACAGCCACTTGGGAAAACAATTAGGTGTTTCTTATGGAGTGAAGCATACGCTAACCATATGACCTAGCAATCCCACTTCTCAGTATTTACCTAAGAGAAATACTTAGATTCACACAATATCCTGTATATGAACGTTGATAACAGCATTAGTCATAATTGCCAAAAACTAGGAACAACCCAAATGTCCTTCAGTGGGTGAATAGATAAGCAAGTTGCAGTACATTTGTACAGTGGAATACTATTACTCAGCCACAAAAAGAATGTGCATTGATACAAACATTAACATATTTGAATCTCAAATGCCTTATATGAGTCATAGATGCCAGACTCAAGAATTACACAAAATCTGATTGTACTCAAATTTTTCCACTTGGAAAAGGCGAAACTATAGGGATGAGAAACAGATGTCATTGCCAGGGGTTAAGAGTAGGGGAAGGATTTGACTGACTACTAAGGGAGAGCAGGAAGGAATTTTTTGGCATGATGAAACCATTCCATACCTGGTGATGGTTGCATAAGTTTTTTGATTTGTCAAAACTCATAGAACTATGCCCTAACAAAATGGCTTTTACTGCAAAAATCTTAAAAATAAATTTCAAAATAAAAATAAGTTTAAAATGCTAAGGTACTCATGGTCTATGGAAAAGGGGAAGGAAGAATGGGAAAAGCATCCAATGAAAAGAAATATTTTTCCACCTATTGTTCACTGTTCGCCATGTCGCTAGAATTCTCATCAAAGACAAGGACACGAGGAAGCATCTTATTCATCTAGAGCACATGGCACAAACTCTTAATATTGATCTGTGTTTATTAACAATATTGTGTTGTTTATGGCTGACTTCTGTTTATACATTATGCATATTGTTTAGCAAAGGAATGATCACAGATTTTTTTTTCAATAAGACTCTTACAGAATAAATGTGAAGTATTAACATCTTGCAATTACCTGAGATGTAACATTAAATTTTGTCCTTCCTTGCCAACAATCCCAACTTTTCTGAGGGAAGTAGAATTGAAGTTGCCTCAGGAAAGCATGGCTGGAACTAACAGGCAAAATACTTGTTGCTTTAATATGTAAGTTCCACTTCCCGCCAGTGGGATTCAACTCTCTGCTGTGGTTTTCAAAGGGATGATATTCCACCCAAAGGTCCATGGTAATAATGCTCATTTCTACACTCCTCCAACATCTGTAGAGAAATGGTTAACTAGGAGAATACAGCAGTCTTCTGGGTGAGCCAGAAGACTAGAACTCAGAACTCTAGAGTTTAGAATCTGGAGTTGGTTCCTTTCTCTTCCATTGATGAGAAAAAGAAGAGCCACTTGATCTACATCCTCAGTCTCAATCAATGATCATCCATGAGACAACCACTTGTAAGTCTTGAAGTTGTTAACAGTGATTGGGGCAGCCCTGGTGGCTCTGTAGTTTAGCGCCACCTTTGGCCCGGGGTGTGATCCTGGAGACCCGGGATCGAGTCCCACATTAGGCTCCCTGCATGGATCCTGCTTCTCCCTTTGCCTGTGTCTCTGCCTCTCTCTCTCTCTGTCATGAATAAATAAATAAAATCTTAAAAAAAAAAAAACAGTGATTGTAATGGATTCTTAAACATAACAGAGTTTTAAATACTGAGTGGGCTTTGTGATAATATAGATGCAGCAGTTAGTCAAGACTTAAAGTTTAAACTCCAGAGGCAATTATCCTAATCAAGAATGCACAGTTCAGGGTGGTCAACTAACATTATATCAAGAAGGTCTATATTCTAGAAGTTGCTATTATAACTACTTCTTTTACCCTATGTTAATTATTGACACTTTGATAATCATCAAGCTTAGTATCAGACATGGGTATTTCTAACCAAAAACTATGGCCTAGTGACTAGCATATACACCTCAGGAATTATCTCTTACTGGTGAAACAATCAAACATATTCATGACATGTGGGTTGAGTAAAACATTTGAGATATAGTCATCTTCTTTGATGAAGAAGGCTTAAGAATCTGGCAAGACTTCCATCTTTCATCATTAGAGTAGAATCTGAAGCTCCAATCCCTAATCTGTAGTCATTGATATAGAAAGATTTCTGAATGTCTGATTATAACTACAAGAATAAGAGAATCTTTCTTCTGGAATGCTGCTGAATCTGCTTCAAGTGCAGATACAAGGTATGGTCAGAATGCCCGAGCGAAAAGGAGTCGGGACTTTCTGGAGCCTCTAGAGTAAGTTGGAGGAAATATTAAAGATACTGTATTCTAACAGTCTTTAGTTTGATTCAACTCTTTTTTTTAAGATGTTATTTATTTATTTGATACAGAGAGAGAGAGAGAGAGAGAGAAAGCACAAGCAGGGGGAGTTGGGGCACCAGTCAGTGGAAGAGGGAGAAGCAGACTCTCCACTGAACAGGGAGCCCAATGCGGGGCTCGATCCCAGGACCCTGGGATCACAACCTGAGCCAAAGGCAGATACTTGACTGACTGACTGAGCCACCCAGGAGTCCCTAATTTATTTCTTTATATGACCATAAACTTCCTTTCCTTATAATATGGTAGAAAAGTTGTAGCCAACCCTCACCGCTTTAAATGTATTTGGCAGCTGTGTTACATACTATGAAGAACCTAATCATGGTACATGAATAAACTATTTTAGGTCAATTATTTCACCTATGTGCAGGTTCTTCTTCTCCCTTGAGGTACTAAATAATTTGTGATTCACATAAGCGTCTAGAGCTGTGGTCATTTAAGGATTAGCATATTTGTATACAGAGAGTATATGGATACCCTACAGTTTCGGAGAGTCGGACACAAAAGGAACCCAGAAAAGTTTCCACAATCCTAGAGAGAAATGTATGGAGATTATTCCAGGGAGTGGCCTTGGCCGGTTTCCCCTGAAGAGTTTTACCACTTTGAGAGTATCAGGCACACAAAGAGGTGGGAGTGAAACCTCTGGTGGGGATGATGGAAGATATATATGACTTTGATGAGTCACATGCCTTGGCCGGACCATGGAGGACAGTATTTGGGAGCAGTCAATGTTCACACCAAGGCTAATCTAGCTACAGAAAACCCCACTGGGCACACCTTTTCAACCACACCCATTATAGAAATAAAAATGTTCTTGGAACATCACCCAGTGCTGACAACACCAATCCTTTACTAATTACTAATTAAACGACAATCCTTTTTCCCAAGGAGCTTAAAGCCATTGAAACTGAAAGAAACAGAAATGTTCAAAATATTATTCTAGTCTGCCAATCTTTTCCTGGCTTTACTTCCTTCCCACCAGGCCTTAACTACAAGGTTAATCTTTCACCACTGTTCCTCATAACATCACAGAATCTTTCATTTCCATTCCCTTGAACTATGCCAAATTCAACCCCAGCCATTCTCAACATCAGTTTTCTCTAGTCCCACTCCTGGGGCTGCCAAATTTTGTTTACTGGGACCACTTAAATGCAACTTAATCTTATCTGGGTCTTTACTGATATTCAGCTCTCTGACTATCATAAGGTTAGGAGGACTTTAGGTGATACTCTGTTCAATGGTCCCATTTAAAATCAATCCCCTTAAAAAAAAATCAATCCCCTTGACAATTTCCTTGAGAGATAACCATCCAGTGTGTGAGTGAATTCAGTTAGCAATAGGTCAATAATTTACCCCAAAAGACTTTCTCTCAAGTTTCATAAAATGTGTACATAAGCTGATGATGAGAGTCAACATCCTTAAGTTTTCTATCAAGTGTGTTTTAGTTTTACCTTCTGTCAAAAGTAAAATAGGGATGCCTGGGTGGCTCAGTGGTTGAGCATCTATCTTTGGCTCAGGCCATGATATCCAGGGCCTGGGATCGAGTCCCATATTCGGCTCCCCAGAGGGAGCCTGCTTCTCCCTCTGCCTATGTCTCTGCCTCTCTCTGTGTGTCTCTCATGAATAAATAAATACAGTCTTAAAAAAAAAAAAGTAAAATAAGTCTGCTCTCTATGCCATATGGCATCCCCTCAGTCACTGGAAGCCCATTTCCTTGTCTCTCCTATCTTAGGACAGACATCATAAATTAAGGTTACAGTTTCCTTTTATGGCATGTTTTTCAGATCTCTCTCCATCATGGTTGTCTCTCAAATTATAGTGCATAAGCACAAGATCTGATGGTGTTAAGGTGGGGCAAAGGAGTGAAGAGATGAAGGTACTCTGATGCCCATGAACAACATGATTGGGTTTGGGAAGGAGAGATGGAAGCGAAGCAGAACATTAGAAAAAATAGAGCACTATCAGAATAATATCTACTTGATAATGTTTTCCAAAATTTTAACTAAATAAAAGGTACCTAGTTACAGAGACAATCTGGATCAGTCTTAACCTGCAAGATTTTATCTAGAGGTACACCCAATGTAGTAGTGCCTGCCATCCAACATACCTAATAAATATTTGTTAAATGTTCGAACAAAGCAAATAGAGAAATTCATGGAGTTTAAGAATTTTTGTCATTTCATAATTTGTGAAATGTGTCACCCATAATTTGCTCAGAAAAATCAGTACATTTTAGTGTATTTAAAAGTGAAAACCCCAGTTAAAAAATGATATCACTGCTTTTTTTGGTGGGGGAGGGTCGTTAATGTGTAGTATTGTTTAGTTTTCACATTACAATTACAGGGAAAAACAAAAAATTCTTGGGCCATCTGGAAGAATTTTACTCGGGCTTCTCAAAAATTCGGTTTTTTTCCAATCAAATCCTTCCCTCACAGTGTTCCCAAGGAGTTGGTATTCCCATTTTAATGCTACCCTGCTCTTAGCTCAGGCTTAGCACCCCCAAGATAGCCACTAAACTTATTTCCTCTGATCTTCAGGTCCTGCTGAAGCCTAGTACCTCCTGGCACTCACCAGCAACTTTCACTTAACCACTTTTTACATACCTCAAAACCACTTTTGACTTTTGCCCCAAGGCATATTGACCTACCTTTGATTTGAATTTTCAGGAATAATCTGTCACTCCACAAATCTAAACATCTCTTGATTAAAAAAATCATTAACTCCTAAGAATTATCCATTCTGTACAGATGCACAAAAACAGCAAAATTACACTGATGAGAAATCACCAATAGGTCATAGTAGACTCAGCTATATATACTATGGGTTCCTTTCAAGCTTGGATTTAGCCCTGAAAAATCAAAAAAAGAGAAAGCAGCTAGAAAAGAAACTGATAACAATAAAATGAAAAGTGAAATGCAGGAATTGAGTCAATGTTTTCATAGATAAAAATCTAATTAATAATAATGTTTGAGGGCACCTGGGTAGTTCAGTGCTTGAGTGTCTGCTTTGGCTCAGGTCATGATCTTAGGGTCCTGGGATCAAGTCCCACCTCTGACTCCTTGCTCCCCAGGAAGCCTGTTTCCCTCTGCCTGCTGTTTCCTGTTTGTGCTTGCTCTCTTTCTGTCATATAAATGAATAAAATCTTTAAAAAATAATAATAATGATGTTTGGGTTTTGGAGTACATTGCTCTCAACCCTAGACTATGGGGCTTTCTCTGAACATTGGAAATTTGTAGTATTTTGGTTTCCTGTTCTATTCAGAGTTTTTGCTGACATTTATGGAGTAGTCAATATGTTTCCCATTGACCTATATACTGTTTTGTTAATTCAATTAAATACTGGCTTTCAATTGGAAATTTTTAAAATTCTGATGCATAGGAAGCCAATTGATCCTACCTGCCTGGGAGCCGGCAATGCCAGGAAAGTATTTCACAAAGAAACTGCTTGAATATAAATGTCCCCAGGCTAGCTCTCAAAATTACAGTTCTAAATGCACCTATCAGCTTTGGATCATACTAGACAAAGCCAAATTCTCAGAAAACAAAGTCATCAAGATAGAATGGATATTGATAGAGTTAATCTAAAAAAAATCTATGTATTATAAAGACAGAAGATAGAAGATTCACGTCATATTTCCAGGAAAACCTTCTACTCACATGCACTATCAGAAAAATCAGAACCTGTGTACCTTACTCAGAAAAATGCAGGAGCCAATATGGGACCACTGACAAGGAAATTCAGCAAAATAAGAGATTTAAGTGAGGGTGTGACCTTGGACAAGGCACCTAACCTCCCTGGGACTCTTGTTTCCTTGTTAAAATAAGATGGGAGTGGGTCTCTTTCCATTCCAAACTACTGCATTTCTATATTTGACCTGAAAGTTTCAAGAGAAATTGCCTATAGTTTCTTCCCTTTTTTTTTTTCATTCCTTCCAGAACACTGATTTTAAAAATCCTTAGAAACATCTTGGTTTGTATTCATACACCTCATCTATGCAAAAAAAAAAAAAAAAATTAAATCTTAAGTTCCTTGCACATTTAGGAGGTAAGTATATACACAACGCATGTTCAAAAAAAAAAAATGTAGTCATTAATAGTATTTTTTTTAAACTTCAAGCCTTTTTTTCTTTCTGAAAAAATGTCCAGAAGGAGGTTACCAAAATATTAGAAGTGTCTCACTATGCATGGTAGGATTGGGAGTAATTTATATTCTTTCTTTATTCTGTGTCCTAAATTACCTTCAATGTCCATGCATAGCTTCTACTGTCAGAAAAAGAAATGAGTTTTCTTATAAAGGAGGGGGCAATAAGCTATCTTGTGTATCAGCTATAGAATATGTTATTTGAAGTATTATCTGCATAAGTGTTCTGGTTCTCTTCCACTATGTTGATATTTTCTTTTTCTCAAAAAAAAAAAAAAATTCTCCGATTTTAAGAAAAAAACTGAGGCAAATCATGCTTAACTTAGACTAAAATGAAGGCTGGAAGGATATGCCTAGCCTGAAAATAGATACCTTAAGAGTTGTAAACAGCCTCGTGAGGACAAATATCCTTTGACTTAGTCAGCCTTCTCAAGGAAACAGGATTTGACCAGAATAAAGGGGGTCTCTGCATCCACGTAGGGTGAGCCAAAGGGTCAAGGGCTGGGCTGGAGCGTATGGAACACAGCTCATAAACATGGCAATCACAGCGAAGACACCCGAGTGACCCAGGCAGGTCCTGAGCCATGAAGTCAGAGCGATGAGCTTTCCAGGACTCTTCCCCAGGCAAAAGTGGGGATGTGGCATCATGAGACACGGTGGCAAAGAAGGAGGAGGAGATATCAATGGCCCTCGGGATGTCTTGGATAGAGTCAAACTAACTACCACTTATTGATAAACATTGACTAACAGCTATGAGCAATCATAAAGTGACACACGCTATTCTTTAACATTATTATTATTATTATTATTATGGTTTCAGGGGTAGAATTTAGTGATTCATCACTTGTATATGACATCCAGTACTCATTACTTCACTTGCATTCCTTAATGCCCATCACTCATTTATTTACCCCATCGCCTCACCCTCCTCCCCTCCAACAATCCTCTGTTCCCTATACTTAAAAGAGTCTCTTATGATTTGCCTCCATTTCATTTTTTTTGTCTTATTTTATTTTTCCTTCCGTTCCCCTATGTTCATTTGTTTTGTTTCTGAAAATTCTGCATACGAGTCGATTTACTATTCTAAATGTATCAACTCATCGAATCCACACAATGGCACTTTGAAGCAAATGTTTTTACAGAATAGGAAATCAAAGCCTAGATCAATTCAATGACTTGCTCTAAAGCCCAGAGCTAGTAGTGTCGGGAGTAGCATTCAACCCAGGCAGTCAGACCCCAGAGCTGACATTGTTGGTTAACTTCCCACATGGAATAAAGGGAGAAAGGAGGTAAAATATCTTGTAATGAAAGGAGGGGTGTTCTAAGCCAATAGAACAGTCAAGAAAATCAGCAAAATGGGGATCCCTGGGTGGTGCAGCGGTTTGGCACCTGCCTTTGGCCCAGGGCGCGATCCTGGAGACCCGGGATCGAGTCCCACATCGGTCTCCCGGTGCATGGAGCCTGCTTCTCCCTCTGCCTATGTCTCTGCCTCTCTCTCTTTCTCTCTCTGATGACTATCATAAAAAAAATAAAAAGAAAAAGAAAATCAGCAAAATGTAACCCTAATAATCCACAGGGGCAGATGGAGGGCTATGGCTTCAAGGGGTAGATTCCTATTGTCTCAGGTGGAAGCTACTTCATCAGTCTCCTAGATTTCTAGCTGGAGGATGCTTGAAAGGTAAGACAAAGAGGAAGCTATTCAAGTAGGTTTGAGATACACATCCATTAGCTAGGAGAAGAATGGCTCTCTAGCCAACAATGCCAAAATAAGCCCTTTCCATAAGAATTAAAATAAATCTCTCAGGGGGATCCCTGGGTGGCTCAGAGGTTTGCTGCCTGCCTTCAGCTCAGGGCTTGATCCTGGATGTCAGGCTCCTTGCATGGAGCCTGCTTCTCCCTCTGCCCGGGTCTCTGCCTCTCTCTGTGTGTGTCTCTCATGAATAAATAAATAAAATCTTAAAAATTAATTAATTAATTAATTAATTAATTAAATCTCTCAGTAATCCTCCAATCTAATTGAAATCTATCTCTGTGGGTTAGATTAAGATATTCAGAATTATACTCTTTCCCTCTGCCTCTGTCCCTCGGCGGCCACAGAGGTGGTGGATTGTGCAGATAGGCACAATCCATGATTTTAGCAGCAAGAAGAGAAGCTGCTTAAACAGCTGGAAAAAGTAGGGTGACAAACCATGAGAGACTCCTAACTCTGGGAAACAAACAAGGGGTAGTGGAAGGGGAGATGAGCGGGAAGATGGGGTGATTGGGTGACAGGTACTGAGAGGGGCACCTGATGGGATGAGCACTGGGTGTTATGCTATATGTTGCTCCGGCCGGTGCTGGATTGAATTGAATTATTGAATTGAATTGAATTTTAATTGAATTTCAATTAAAAAATATAAAAAACAAAACAAACAAAAAAGCCGGGAGACCTGAAGGTGGAGCTGTCTGAGCTACGTGTCTCCAAAGTGCCAGGAGGCATGGCTTCCAAGCTCTCCAAGATCCACGTTGTTTGCAAGTCTACCATTCGTGTTCTCACTGTCATCAACCAGACTCAAAGAACTTCAGGAAATTTTACAGGTGTAAGAAGTACAAGCACTGATCTGCGGCCCAGGAAGACACCTGCCAGGTGCCACTGGCTGAACCAGCAGGAGGAAAACCTGAAGACCAAGAGGCACAGGGGAAGGAGAGACTCTACCCTCTGCAGAGGTCCATACTCAAGACTTGAGCACCACCATCATCACAAACTGGGAGGGGGCAGATATTTAGAATCACTGTAGATACCCCAATGTTCATAGCAGCAATGTCCACAACAGCCAAACTGTGGACGGAGCCTCGGTGTCCATTGACAGATGATGGATAAAGAAGATGTGGTCTATGTACACAATGGAATATTATTCAGCCATCAGAAAGGATGAATACTCACCATTTGCTTCAACATGGATGGAACTGGAGGGTACTATGCCGAGTGAAGTAAGTCAGTCAGAGAAGAACAATCATCATATGGTTTCACTCATACGGGGAACATAAGAAATAGTGAAAGGGATTATAGGGAAAAGGAGGGGAACTGAGTGGGAAAAATGAGAGAGGGAGACAAACCATGAGAGACTCCTAACTCTGGGAAACGAACAAGGAGTAGTGGAAGGAGAGGTGGATGAGGGGGGTGGGGGTGACTGGGTGATGGGCACTGAGGGGGCCACTTGATGGGATGGGCACTGGGTGTTATGCTATATGTTGGCAAATCGAACTCCAATAAATAAAGAGATAAAGAATCACAGTAGGTAAACCAAGATTGAAAAGTTGAGTATCCTTTCGGCACAAATAATATTGGGGCTGAATTCTCAGCTGTTAATACACTCCAACTTAAGACAAAAGCAAAAGTAACAAAACAGCATTCCTTATATATATGAAATATACACACAAAAAATTCTACTTGGGAAAACCTACTGCACTCGTGCGTGCATGTGCTCTTCTGATTTCTTCAGTATATTATTACTACATCTTACAGTGCCTGGCTAGAAAAGGAGATGGGGGTTTGGCGGAAAGAGATTTATTAAGTGGGTGCTCTCAGGATGAGCCTGTCAGGCAGGAAGTGAGGGAGGCAGGCTTAGGCAAGAGGGTGGAGCTCAGCCAGGAGGCGGCCTCCACTGGAGGCCGTGGGGATGATCACTCCCTAAGGTGAGACGGCTAGCCCTTGTACCCCCTTTGTGCAGGATGTGTGGTCTAGAGGATGGTGAAAAACTAGGGGCATGATCACCTGAATGAGATGACTCCCATTTTTGCTGGAGGGAAGCTGTCTGGGGAAGGGCGGCTATGGTGGGTGAGCTGTCAGCAGCCCACACTCACAGCAGCTGGAAGTGGGTGCTGTGGGCTGGTGGCAGCTGAGGCACCAAAAGCATCGTTGCAATATACTGTTTTCAAAACAACTACTGAACCCCATGCACAAATAAAATAAAACTAACCAAGAAAAATATGCACTTCCTGATTTCAATTAGGTATAAGTGTATTTAGGATAATATGTATGAGACGTGTCTTTCAGGCAGGGTTCCTTGTCTCTTGGTGAGGTTCTCTTCTGCTTTGCACACAGTAGGCAAGCAATACATGGGAGACTGAACAGTGGTTAACCTAATTACTATTCGCAGAACAATAACCCGTTGCCGCATCAACCAAGTAGGTTATCCACAGATTTTCATAGTTCCCGTTAAAGCTCCTGACAGTAAGTAGGCATTGTCACTGTGTGGTTAATAATGACGAGGCAATCCTCAGAAATTCAGCTCTGCTGTAAGGAAAGTGCTTCACTACACGGAGCCTGTTGCTCTTTCTCTAATGCATTTTCAGAGCTTCCTAAAAAAACAATAATACCTGATTACAACCGGATTCATGTTAAAGAAATCCAAACACCTCATCTCATATTTGCCTTTATTAAGTGCCAGAACATTAAGATGAACCTATTCACGCAATGCAAATGACGTTGTTGCTACAATCCATTTGCTCAAAATGTAATGGTTGCAGCATTCCAGATGTCCTACGACCAAAGCTACGACCTTCAATCAGAAGGCTGACCACCTATCTCAGGGTGTCCAGTCCCATTCAGCTTTGCTCCCAGGTCACCATATAAATAAATGTCAACCTTTTTTTTTTTAAGGTTTTATTTATTTATTCATGAGAGACACAGAAAGAGAGGCAGAGACACAGGCAGAGGGAGAAGCAGGCTCCAGTGCCGCAGGGCGGGACTCCGAGTTCACGCCCTGAGCCAAAAGCAGACACTCAACCAAGGGTCCCAATAAATGCCAACCTTAAAGGGAGTTAGAAAGACCCAAAAGGGTGCCCAAAGTTTTGGGGATCCAACTAAATTTCGACTTGCTGGTGCAATTTTAATCAAAATGATCACAACATTAAGCCATATTTGGTCCTGTTCTTCCTCTGCCATATAGTCAACAGGTGTCACAAGTTTGGGTTTCCCTAGAAGGTGGGTGATAGAAAATGGGGTGTCAGAGCAGTCTTGAATCTATCAAAGGACTGTGGCTTGGAGACCTCTAGCCCCACAGCCTCATTTTAGTCCAAGGATACCTAGCCTCATAAGGAATCTAGCCTCTTAAGTCTACATTTTGCATATCCACCTTATGCCCCACTATTTTTAAAATTTTAAATTTACTTCCTTTTTGTGATCTAAATGAGCCTAACACCACTTGTCTTTTCAGATATTACACAGTTATCTCTGGTAATCTTTAGGCTAGCCAAGTGGCTCCACATATTTTTCTAAATACACAACCAACACCCAATTCAATGACTTAGTCTTTCAAAATATAAAACTAGGGACACCTGGTTTAAAAACCAAATATATAAATATAAAACCTAAAAGAAGGTATTTTAAAAATCACTCATAATCCCAATACTTCGAAGAAAATCACAGCAAATCTTTTGGTATATTTTCTTCCCACATTTTTTTTAATGAGTTCATATACATGCTATAGACGCAAAAATAATATAATATTACCCAAAGCCTGTTTCATGTATTGTACTTTTCCTCTACAGCCTGCAACAACATGATTTTTAGTGATTCACTAGAATCTGTTGTATGGATGGGTCATCCTTCACCTACTCAATGCCTATTAGGTTCTCACTCTCTCACCCACCCTCCTCACTTCTCTCCAACTAATACAGAAGCTTGTGAATGGAGGAGGAGAAGAGGAGAGGTTCTGGGAGTGGCTTTGGTGACCTGATGGGAATCCCCTGGCATCAGGAGGATGCTACCTCTGCAGTGTCTTCAGCACAAGTTTGAATGGCCAAAGAGATCTGAGGACCCTTTCAACCCTGGCTAAGTATAGCGAAGGATGCTTCTTTTCCCCCTATTACCTGCTACTAGATCTAAATTTAAATTTGGTTAATAAAAAGTCTCCTTTCAATTTCCTTTTCTATTTAAATCCATATTTTCCATGGAAAATAATATTTAAAAAATATTTTATTTATTTATTCATGAGAGACACACAGAGAGGCAGAGACACAGGCAGAGGGAGAAGCAGTTTCCCTGCAGGGAGCTCAATACCAGACTTGACCCCAGGACCTCAGGATCATGACCTGAGCCAAAGGCAGAGGCTCAACCACTGAACCACCCAGGCGTCCCTGAAAAGTAAATTTTATGATGCCACTAATGCAGGGAAAAATATAGTTGGCTTCTATTTTCTGTATCAAATCTGAAAATAAATTTGAAAATCTATACTTTGTGACTCTGACATTTTCCTTTCCTGGCTTTTTTGTTTTAATTAAGACCGAACTTTTTTATCTTATAGAACAAATTCAGTTACCGCTGGTGTAGAGTAAACCCAAACTCAGAGTGTTAGGTGCACAAAGGAATTTCCATTTTCTTAAATGTGAAACACAGGGAATGGGCTTACAGTCCATGGGCTTACCGTCAATATGAAGACATAGATGAATGTGTATCCTCCTTGATTTGAACTAGGAGTGGCCAGTTGATGGCGTTCATGCCTAAAGTGACATGAGAGATGGCTCAGAACAACATGATTGATGAAAACATTAAAGATCAAAATTGCTAATTTTGATTATAATAATTTATTTCCTGACAAGCCTACCTTGGAGCTGGAAATACCACTACCCTAATCCACCTCAGGCTACATTTACATTACCTTTGTTTTGCATCCATAGGAATTCAAAAGTATGTATTCTGTAATTTTTCCCTTCTGTGTGGAATTCAAATATTTTTAACCCCCACCCCCTCAAAAAAAAAAAATCCTATCTTTGGCTAACCAAAGAAAATCAGCTTGAATCACATCCCTTGAGGGGAGTTAGCTCATCATTCCTCCAAGCATTTGGAGGGGCGGAATTTTACAAATTCAGATTAACCTCTGACTCTGAGCTCCTGTTTTAGCTTATGGATCATATGATCTTACTCTGCAATGTGTCAGGCCAGAAGTAAAACAGAAAACTGTTCCCTGTTTTTTGCCACCGAAACTCCACTTGCACAAAGCTTTTGTGTTTAGAGCATTACACTGAAAGCATTGGTGAGACAAGAAGGTTTCCAGCTTAGAATTGCAAAGCCAGATCTTAAAACAATTCTTCCCACATCCCACCCCCAGATAGTTATAGTTTGGTTGCTCTTTTGTGTTAGTGTATTACCAAAAGCAAGTCCCTTTGTAAGCGTTTCAACTATCTACCGTCTTTGCAAGAGTGAGGTTTTGTTTCCCTACAGCCTCTTCAATCATATGCAGCATAAATTTCTGTGCATCCTTCTTTCTCTTTCTGGAAGCCTCAACAATGGTAAATGAGCCCAAACTAGCACTCTTATATACTAGGAGAAGTTCCTGAATCTGGAGTACACAGAGACACACACCCATTATACTACCCATTAAGGTGTTCACAGTGGCAATTAAGAATAAACATCAAGCTACATTCAACAACAAGGGAATTTGTTAGCCCTGTTATTGGAAGGTCTAGAGGCCATGTGAGCTTGAGAGCTGGTTTATGCAGTGGGATCCTAAGGATCCTGAAGTTGGTTCACTCTGGCTGTAGGAAAGCTACTGATGTCTCCACACTTCACCAGGAAGAGACAGAACTTGATTTCTATGACCATTGAACAAAATTGCTCAGATTTTCTGTGACTGGACCACCTTGAGTTAACCCCTATAGCTAGGGGCATGCCATATATTGACTGACTGAGTCATAAATTATCAGAACTGTGAGAAGCAGAATGGGATTACCTTGTTTGGTTTATAACCAGCCAGGCTGGAGGTGGGGTCAATCCCATCTAAACCACATGAGTATCTCCCAGTGTGGGGGGGGCTGTGAATGGATGGTGAGGACTCTATGGGGATTGTCTACCAGAGAGACTTCTAAATTCCAGCAGGTCTTCAAAAGTCAAGAAAGATATGAGTAAGGATGGTCTGAAGCTTTGAAGACAGATGAGAAAACACAGACACCTGAGTTATGAAGATGGAAAATGCCCAGGAGGAAAGCAGGACACAGTCCTGAAAACAAACCCTCTGGGAAGGTGGCCATGCAGACCTTGCCTGGGAGTCCCGTTCCATCAGATCACCATATCTGGCCCCCGCAGATGGCACACACGACATAAAATGACAATGCCCCCTAAGCTGTTTGTGCTCTCATTTCCACTTTGTCTCACTGTTTGGACTTAAAATATAGCCCCATCTCCTCACTTCAGCCTCAGTGATTCTAAAAGGAACCAGCTCATCCAAAGCAGCTACAATTGCCTGCTTCTGCTTCAGGAGAAATTCAGTCCAGTGATTCTCCAACGCTGTTCTTCTTCTCACCCCTCCAGGCTCCTACATCCCTGGGGACTACTCTCCTCTGGCCTTTGTCAGTGGAATACTAGACACTTACAGATATGCACACCTCTATATAATAAATCTAATTATAGCCAAAATTCTTTCTTAGCCTAGAGAGTTCTCATTTTGTTCTTTGTTTCCTAAACAACATTGGTTTAGCACATGTTCTGTGCGTGGCACTGTGCTAGACCCAATTCTGCTCCCAGTAAATCCTCACAACAACACTGTCTTACAACTAGTTTACAGACTGGGAAACCGTGACTCCGTGTGCTCGGATCATTTACCACAGTGGCAGGATGAGGCTGTCTGATTCTCTTCTCTGTGTCATAGTGAGAGCAGCCTGGCCCTCCCTCACCTTCTCCCTAAGAAAGCTCTACTCCCATATAAAGAAGGCAAAGAGATAAAATAAAATATTTTAGTATTTAACTGAAGCTTTGGACTTAAATTCCATTATAGAAATCTAAGATATTTGGCTAGACCACAGAAAAAAATATATACTTCTTTTTTTTTTTTGGCCAAGGTTATGGACTTGGGGAGCCTCCTCCCTTCCAAAGCCAGACTCAAATCTTGAATCGTAAATGTAAAAAAAGATCCATGTCCCATAGGACCAGGGATATTAGAGGTAGAGACAAGGAGAAAGAAGGAGCGGATTATTCAATACTAATATTAGGGCTGACCCAGGCCACCACCCTAAGTTTTCCAGGCTGATAAAAGAGCAAAAAAATTTGATTGCATATGGGAGAAAATGAAAATGAAAGCTGACTCTCATGGCTGCTTGAGCTTCAGCTTCTTAAATCCAGACTTACCAAAGAAACAGCACTCCGTGGGACCCAGTTAGAGAACACCAGCTCTAGGAAGAAAAAACAAAAATGCCTCCGTAATACTGAGCATTTACACAACACTTCTTTTTTTTTTTAATGTTTTTATTTATTTATTCGTGAGAGACGCAATTTCCACTTCCTCATCCAACTGGGAGGGAAAGAGAAGGTGTCCAGTGTAGTATAGAAGTTCTTGAAGAATATCAAGGGTTCTTGGGGATCTGAAAAGATGGTTGTAGGAATAAGGATCGCAGATATGAATTTTAAATGAAGGCTTCATTACTACTAATCACATGCTGCAGGAAATCAATAAGGCAACTCCCTCATCTTTGCATGACTCACAGCTCTTCAGGATCTTTAGTCTCTTGAACTCATTAAGTGTTCTTTTATGCCTTCTCCAGGAACTAGCTCTGTAAGTTAAACAGGCAGAGAGAGCCATCATCTTTTTTTTTTTTTTAAGATTTTATTTATTTATTCATGAGAGATGCAGAGAGGCAGAGGGAGAAGAAGCAGGCTCCATGCAGAGAGCCCAATGAGGGACTCGATCCCAGGACTCCAGGATCAGGTCCTGAGCCAAAGGCAGGCGCCCAACCACTGAGCCACCCAGGTGTCCTGGGCCATCATCTTAAAGACCACTGCTTTACTCTGTAGTCTGCCTGCCTGCCTGCCTTCCCTCCCTCCTCACCTCTCTCCCTTCCTCCTTCCTCCCCTTCCTCCTTCCTTCATTCCTTTCACACAAACTGTTCTTTTTCTTTCTCTGCGATTGGGACAGCGTTGGCTACAGACATTCTGTGTCAGAGGCAATGGAGTGGCTTTTGGCAGAGGAGTAGTGAGCGCTACGATTTCAGAGCATGTGAATTCTTCAGTTTGTAGAGCAAGAGCATGGCTATCTCAAGTGTTCTTGTAATTGAAATTAGTATTGCAATGATACACTTTAATTTCTCCCACTTTAATCATATTGAATGCGTACTCTCTAACAGTCCCAGGAGCTTTTCTTATAACTTCAGTCTCCATTGCAAGGAATAAATATTGAAAGGCATCAACAAGGCATTTCCAGTTATAATTAGCATTTGTGATGCTTATGTGAAGAGGGAATCAAAGTTTCTCTACCCCAATATCCCTCTTTAACCCTCTAGAGAGGAGTTAGGGCAAGAATTTCCACTCCTCAAAAGAAGCATTGCGTAGCGATGCCTGGATGGCTCACTGGCTGACGGTCTGCCTTCGGCTCAGGGTGTGATCCCGGGGTTCCTGAGATCCAGTCCTGCATGGGGCTCCCCACAGAGGAGCTTCTCCCTCTGCCTCTGCTTCTGCCTCTCTCTCTGTGTGTCTCTCATAAATAAATAAATAAATAAATAAATAAATAAATAAATAAATAAAATCTTTTTAAAAATCATGTTTTATATTAAATTTACAAAAGCCCTGTTCATAATGTACTCAAAGCCTCCAGCTACAGGGCCTCACTGCTCTCATTCTAGTTTGAAGTAGAGTTTGTGCTGGGCCTTTTTTAACCAAGAGATCAGATTCATTTGTAATTATCAAGATCCTTTTAGAATTTTTCTTCTTGGGTAAATTGAACAATTTCCCCTAAAATAAGATTATATGTAATTGGCTTTCATGGGGTTCTGCTGTACATTCTGACCTTCACAGAGATAAGCTTTTGCTTTTGCCTGATGACAACTTATTACGTCCGAACATCCTAATCCATGGTGAAGAAAAAGTTTCAACCTGCCCAATCTATTCCTCAGGAAATGTATGAGGAAAAAAATGAGATATTTATGAAAGCACTTTGCCTTACCAAAGGAAGGAGTGTGGCATAAATATAAGAGTGTGATGACCAGTAGCAAAGAAAAAATTTAGTCCTGGGTCATTCTAATATACACCTCACTTCATACATTGTAGCAATGTGGGCAACTCTTCAGGAATAATAGAATCATCTGGAAAATTTAAACAGAGACATGAGTGCAATGCAACGCCTCCTAACTGAATGTCAACATGGAATAAATCTCTAGTGGCTTAAAATGTTTAAAGAACAACCTTACAAAGATTAGCAGCTTTACTAGGATATACTACAATCTCCACATTTACTTCCATTTCTCCATTACACCACATCCTTACAGTCTGCTCTGCATATGGTATTGATATGATATGCATCTACATTATTTTTACAACCAATAACAGGAAAAATAAAAAGCAGTCCCCTTAACTTGATAGAGCAGTACTTTCCTTCTCATAATCTACTGATGGTGTCTGCAAATAAGATGAATCAAAGTGGGGGGATCCCTGGGTGGCGCAGCGGTTTGGCGCCTGCCTTTGGCCCAGGGCATGATCCTGGAGACCCGGGATCGAATCCCACATCGGGCTCCCGGTGCATGGAGCCTGCTTCTCCCTCTGCCTGTGTCTCTGCCTCTCTCTCTCTCTGTGTGACTATCATAAATAAATAAAAATTAAAAAAAAAATTAAAAAAAAAAGATGAATCAAAGTACAGCCCCTGCAGGAATTTGGAGGATAAATCCCCATATATACGTGTAATTTACATTAAAATGGAGACTTGCATTTGTGGAGAGATCTGAAAGGCCTTTGCCAAATTGTTTCTCCCCCATTAGAAGTATAAATTGAAATAGAAAAGTTGTTCAGTATTTTTCCTTCTTTCTTTATGATTTAAGTGCACTAAAGATGATAAATCAAATGTTTTCCTCCTCGTTGGAAGGGGAAGTGATGGGTTCATTGGAACAGAATTATAAGGTGAGTGGCTGGTCTCTACTATAGAGTCTTTCTCATGTCATGGTCCACCTGTTAGTTCCAATAAATGGCACATGGATCTGTGTAGAGAAAAAACACAGAAACAGCAGCATTTAAATACAAAAGGGCCTGGTTCCAGTCAGGTCACATGGTTTACTCACATTCTACCTCCTGTAGATCATTATGCATCCTTTCAAAAAGTAGCTTTATATCCCCTGAACGACTCTCCTTCACATTCCCTCCAACCCCCTTGCAATGCAAGGACACAAAATGTTCTTTTATGAATTATCAACTGATTTGCTCTGTGCAGTTCTGAAACAAAGATCTTTATGAGGCTCTATTACATTTGCTTCAAATTATTTTACTGTGTGCCTATTGTAGTGTGGGTTCCCTGAAAAACACACTGATAAAGTTTATCAGGAAGGGCCCTTGGGATCAACCACTGTGGAGGATGAAGAAATCAGGACGAGAAGTAGTGGACTCCCATGGATTCTGACAAAGGCCTCAAATGACACCACTGGGAGCTCTAGGGCTGTGATGGCCTTTGGGGTAGTCTCAAATGAGGTGAGGAGTCAAGCCTTGGACAAGGTCACTGGGGAAGAGTCAAGGTCAGAGTCGAGGTCACTGGGGAAGTGCATGGAGGCTGGTGACTTTAGGTTGGGCTGTTCTCCTCATCTAAGGGCAATCTTTGGAGAGGGGCTCAGTGGAGAGCATCCAGCCAGCAGCGTCTCAGAGTATTTTGGTCCTCAAGGTGGGATGTGTGGGCTGTGTATCACAGCACCCATGTGGTGCAATAGAAATTGCCTATGTCACCTCTGTGGCTCCCCACAATAGAGCCAACTGTGATATGCAGGGTGTTATCACTTGGGGGGGGGGTGCCACAATTATTGCTTTTCCTCTCCTTAACTGCTTCTTCAAACTTCTGACAAATCCAAGGGTTATATATTTTTTCAACTGCTTACAACAGTTATGTGATGTTATAAATATTGTCCATTCAGTGTGTCCATTCAGCTATAGTTGTTACACCTAAGATATAACTAATATATACTACTAAATTATTTTTAGAATATTAATATTTTTAAAAAATTTTAGATTAAAATATTAACCCAGGGTTTCTTTATAGCAGCGCTATTAACAGTTTGGACTGCTTCGTTGCCAGGGCTCTCCTGTACATTGTAGGATGTTTAGCAGAATCTTTGGTCTCAACCCACTAGATGCCGGTAGCACTTTCCCACACAGCTGCAGCAACCAAAATACTTCCAGATATTACCACATATTCACTGGGGGCAAAGTTGCCCATGGTTAAGAACCACTGAGTTAGCCTATCATGCTCTAGATCCCATGGATGGGTTTGGGATTATTCAACTTGAAGATCCTCTTGCATTCCATAACCAAAAGAGAGACTCCTCTTTCTGGAGAATGATGTGCAAGATTTGAATTTGCACATCCATAGAATTTGTTCCATCCATAGAAAGTCCTTGAGGTATGAGATTTAAAATAAACTCTGCCCTAATATTTTGTTCCACAGTTTGGGTATGTGGTCCCATTTCATCTCTTCCTCCTCTCATCTATAGGGCTCCTTTCCAGCAGGAGTGGATGTGAGAACCTGAATGCCCTATTCTGTGCTTCTCCAAATGGCAGCATAGAAATGGGGGCTCCTTTGGCACACCGTCCCCTCCAGAAAGGAATGTTCCATGTAGGAAGAAAGGGTTAAGTCAGCAAGGTCTGGAAAGACTCTAGGAATCAAAATGAAGAGAATATGTATTTAGCTTGGCTCATTTATCCAACATTTACTGAGAACTCATATCTGGCATGAACTCATCTGGACACAGGATGAAAAGGTGAAAAGGTAGGTAAGATTTAGCCCCTGTCTTCAAGGAACACTCAGTTTCATGGGGAATTCATAAGAGAGCTCACCCTAATGTGACCCCAGGAGAGCCTCATTGGACCACACTGCTTGAGTGATGTTACCTGAGGCCACATCTCGTTCTCAACCCTGCAGTTGCGACCCTTCATTTTGTCAGTAGTAGACCTATCTCTCCAGCTTGAGCTTGTACAAATCAAGCTCATGAAAAGTCCAACAGATGAGCTAAAATAGCCATAGATTTGCCCTGCTAAGTAATATAACTGGCAAGAAGAGCACATTTAGGGAAATGGCGCTGGAAATCAAATGATAATCCAATGGCTAATAGAGGTACAGTTTCCTCACGTCACAAACATGGTGTGCAAAATACAACTTTACTTCCCTATCACTCAATGTACTTCTATTTGGAACTCCATTTTTCCCAGCATGGAGACCTAAAATAGCTAAGTCGCTCTGAATTGTCACAGTCAAGAAATTCAGTGTCTTCCCTCTTTCTCCTCCCTTACACATGGTGACTCAACACCACCACCACCCCCGCCCCGCCCAGGGAAATGAATAGTACCTGACATCTGCTGAGAGACATGGTCCCATTCAGTCCCTGGGTAAACAGCATCTCTCTCCCTTAGCACATCCTGGGCTGCTATTGTGGCCATGGGTTTCTGTCACAGATCCCATGTGTTTTCCTTGCTCTGAACTGGAAATCTCTGGGAGAATCCAACCCTCTCTCCCACACAGTATAACCCCTCTTAGGCCTGCAGGTCTCCTTCAAGAGACCCTCACTCTCCTAACCCTCGCAGGCCTGTGAGCCCTGCCCAGCCATGCAGGAAGGCACCTGTTGTGTGGGTGGGTTTCTCTCTGGTGAATACCCCCCTATTTGAGGCTCTCCATATGGCCGTCTCTACTGGATCTCCAGGGCCCTGGTAGCAGAGGAGCTCTGGGTGGCACTGACCATTTCTCAGATCTCCAGACAGAAAGTAGAGCTCAAAGTATTTTATTCCTGGATTTCCTAGAGTTACCTAGAGAGTTACTGGCCCTAACTCATGTTCTCTCCAATTCTCTCTTCCTCATTGGAGAAAAGTCTTGGCTTCTTCTAGTCTTGGCTGGAGGGAGGATCGTGCTCAGATCATAAATATTTTTCCTATATATATTTGTCCTATACCTAGGCTGCAACTTTTAACACCTAAGCCAAGAACATGATATCTTTGTTTCCCACTGTCAACTCTGACAACCCTCCTGAGACAAATGCAGGCTTACTTGTCAGAACCAAACAAAGGAAGGTAATAGACTTAGAAAGGTAAAGTATATCTTTAATAACTGTTTACGCACATCTATCTGTGAGAAATTGATGCATCATCTCCACAAGGACCAATCCGTCTCAGGGACAAGAGAGGTTGAGGGCTGATTTAAGGAGAGGAAAATATGACAAATATTTAATAACCATAAATAACTCATCAGACAAAGCCCCAGATAGAAGGCCAGCCAGCCATAGTGAACTGGCTGGTCCTGACTTAGGGCACTTCCTTTCCTGGAAAGGGGACCTGTCCAGTGCCCACTACACTCTGTGGATGATTTTTAAAAGAAGATCTACGAGAATTGACAGACATTTGGCAGCCTAATAATTGACAATAAAGAAGATATTTAAAATTCAACTAAAATAAAAACAGAAACAGAGAAAACACGTTGTGTGTGCGATGTTCTAAGACAAAGAACTCTGAAAGCCATTACTAAGAGGCAAGTAAAAAAGGAATTACCTAAATGAAAGCAAATTTTGAAATGAAATGAAAGCTATTTTATGACAAAACTCTCCATCTTTCCTTGTGTGTTTGGTACCTTTTGTAAGCAAAAAGTCAAACATTTGGTCCACGTGGAAAGCTTGTCCTCCAGCAACCTGGGTTCACAGACTGTGATGTCCAGCCCTGAGTTTGGAGCAGCACTGGAACACTGAACTGATATTTTGAACCAACTCTTGTTTAAATTCTTTGTTCTGTGATGGTGAAGTGTTCTGTTCCCATGCCATCAAGAACTATGCTAGCTGACAGGCCACAAGGGCTAATGGGGCCCTCTTTTTCAAGAATATTGAAAAATAAGAGGAAGTGGATGTTGAAAAGCCATTGGCTTTTAACATTAGTTATAATTTAGAAATTATAGTGCATGGATTGTTCTGGTTTTAGACAAACCTCTTTAAAATAATATCTATCAAGTAGTAGATACCGGAATCAACGTTTTAAAATTTTCCTCCGTATGTTTTTCAACCCTAAAAATAAATTTATTATTTTCAGTCTCACAATATCTTTTCCCACCATTACAAAACTCAAATTAAAGTATAATTTTTAAAACCAGGTATCAAAAGTCCTTGAAGTACCTTTACTTGTGTTTACCATAGTGAGTGACTACAGGAACAAGGGACAGATGCTCAAGTGTGCAGTCAGGAGCAGAAAGCAGTAACAGGAAAGTCATTGAGTCAATGAAACTTAACTTGAAAACTATAATCTTAAAGGGAGTAGGTGCTGTAGATCATATTCCACCAAAAAAGGCAGCATTTGTTTGTTCTAAAGTTTGGTGCCTCCCAACCAAGCCTGATGGCCCATCTCAGGGGAATATACGATGCTAGAATGGAATCTGGTCTTATCTTCCCTGCTCACTAGCAGAAGTGCAGAGTGTGGTTGGTTACCTGACAGCCTTCTGCTGCATTACCTGCAAGAGCCACCCTTTGCTGGAGAGCTTCAGACCACAGTGCGGATCTGAGGAAGTCCAGGGAATTCACCAGGGAACTTTGAGGACAAAGATTGTTCATTAGAAGAGATTCATCCCGAGTAGAAGCCACGCCCAGTAACTCCCCAAATACTCAATTATTGGAGACAGCTCCTTGGTCCTAGTTTGGCCTTGGCTGGCTGCATCTCAATACCTTCTTTCCAGACACCCAACTGACATACCCACCTACTTGCCATTTGTCTCCTCTAGCTGGTGGCCCTAGGGACTGCCTCTTTCTGGGCAGCGGGCCCTGCTTCTTGGTCCAGGATGGGGATAAGCAACCCTGTTAAAGTATTTCCTATGCACATTTCAGCTATCCATCAATGAGGAGCATTTTCCCATCTTAGATGTCTGGACCCCAAAGATGCCTCTATGGAGTCTTTTTTTTTTTTAAGATTTTATTTATTTATTCATGAGACACACACACACAGAGAAAGAGAGAGAGAGACAGAGAGGCAGAGACACAGGCAGAGGGAGAAGCAAGCTCCATGCGGGGAGCCCGACGTGGGTCTCGATCCTGGGTCTCCAGGATCACACCCTGGGCCGAAGGCAAGCACTAAGTCACCGAGCCACTCAGGGATCCCCATCTATGGAGACTTTATGCTCTTTTTCTTTTTCCAGAGTAAGACTTTTACTAATAGCATCGGCAATATCAGTACTCACCCGCATACAGCACATGGTAACTTTCAACATAATCTCATAAGCAATGGAGTTGCTGTACTTTTAATCTAAGCAAATTCAATTATGCACATTGAACAGAAGAAATTAGAAGGACTCAAATGGCCTGCTAATTCTGGCTACTATTCCACCAAATACACTGGTATCTAAGAGTATATGATGCAGTCGAGCGAGCCTGAAACAGTAACTACATTTCCAGAAAATGACAGAAAGAATGCATGAGTGATTTTAGGAATTTTCTGACCAATGACAAAGAAGCAGAGACCTTGTTCGAGTTCAGGTTTCATTCAAGGAAGACACTGAGGAATTAACACAAAACTACAAGAATGAATACAATCAAAGGCAATGAAGAGCAACATGTTAGAAACTACATAAAGTAAAACTCTTGACTGATTTAATTTCTGAGTCATAAAATCATACTCAGAAACCTTTATGGAATTGTATGCCATATGTCATACATATGGATGTGGAATTTTATGAAATTGTATGCTATATTTCACATTAAACTTTTAACATTTCTAGATACATTTCATAATACAGAGCTTTCTCCACAAAAGCATGAGTATTGTTGTCCTTCATATGTGAATTAACAGGTTTTCAAGAATATTTTGACCATGTGTTATTTTTCCCTTTTGTTCTATTATTAGAATATAATCATCATGTGGGATGCAATTTCACTGTTCCTTAATGCCATGACATTGTCGAGATGCATGAGAAGAAAGCTAAACTGGACTGGTATCTGAAAGAATTGATAAAAGTACATCCTCGCATTTTGACTTTCTTTGGAATTTTTGCACAGAACTCTAACAGAGAGAAGGACAAAAAACTACACTGAGTGTCTACTCACACTAAAAACTTTATATACGTCATCCCATTTAGTCTTCATCAAAAGCCCTGAGATGGAAACTGTAAAGGTTTCTTTTGGTAAAGAAATGGATTCAGAAAGTTTGTGCAATTTACTCAAAATCACACTACTAGTGAGTGGTACAAACTTTCATGAGCTCCTGGTCACAAAAGCAAACCCACAGTTTTCACTACAAGCTCAGTGAAGTCATTGCTCTGTATACAGAAGTGGTCTCACAAGTTATTTCCAAGAGCGTTCTCAGGACGGATAAAATACTGTTTTGAGGGTGGGCTCCTCTAGTAGGATTAAATTATGACACCTTCAAGTCAGTAGGGGAACTCTGAACCTGGATCTGGAGAACTCTTCTATGTCTAGCAGACTACAGGGCTTGCTGTATTTTATACTTTGATCACACAAGACCAGGAGTGTTTGTACGGACTTTCTACCCAACTGCATGTTTTATATTTCTCCAGTGAAAAGGTACTTTTCACCATCCTTGCACTACTTAAGGTGTATTTCAGTCTGGACCCACTAACAATATTTGAAGCTCTTGCTGTAGCCATTTCTGGAATGTGGATTTTTAATTCGGGTCTTTAAATACTATCTAAAAACTCTTAGCATGTGGAGGCCCGCTTAAGGTATTCCTAATGTTAAACTCTTCATAGAATGTAGAATAAATGTGTACCCACATGTACTTCACACTATTTATGCTAAAAAGTGCTTTCAGATGAATTGCAGACAATGTAAAAGTCAGGAATCATCAAGTCTCATATTTATGTTCCATATTTAAATTAGATTAGATAATCTCTTCCTATCAAGAAGATAAATATTCAGTTCTGAAACTGGGGACTATGCCTGTGTTCTTGACTTATGCCCACCTCCTTGGTGTACATGAAGCAAGGCTGCTAGGGATTCTGGGACAGGTGTACCAGATACTGCTTGAGCGACGCCTCCTGCACTGGCTTCTTCCCAGTGGCTTCCTCAACCCACAACTGGGACACCACAAGTCTTAGGGAGCCCTGTCTTCAAATGAGTCTTTGAGATGAAGGTATGGCAAGGAACATGACTCATGAGCAAAGTATAAGGGAGACTGGAGCAAAGTTGAGGCCAGCAAAGACATGACAAAGGTAGGAAGCAGCATAAGAAGCAGCCAGAGCCAACTTAGCCCCACTGGGCAGACGGCCCCGCTGGGTATCTGGATACGTGAAATGAGGAGGACAGGAGGCCAGGGCAGATGATGGGCCACAGAAGCAGAGGACCTCCGCCTGCTGCTGCAGCTTCCCAAAGATCACCAGACAGAATGCAACTGGAGAGAGGCCCTGCTGAGATCTTCTTCCGCAGATGGCGATGGTGATACAATGGGCTTTCAGGTCAGAGAGATCTGGGTTCTAGGCCACCATGGTCACCTATCAATTGAGCAACTTGGGAGATTGACTTGATGGGTCCAAACCATCATTGCCTCATGGAAATGGTAATACTGTACCAACTTTACAAAGTTACTCTACAAAGAAATAAAGTAGGCATAGAAATTGCTACCAAGCTTTAAGCACCCAGTAGATATTAGTCTTCATTATTGTAATATTCTCTTCTCCCTAATTGTTTTCTTTTTCATCATCTCCTTACGTCTCTCTAGCATTTAACAGGAAGTCTCACCAGTTTTGCTATTTAGACCTACTGATTCCATGTCCCCAAGAGCCCCCAGTCCCAGCTTTCATTAAGAAATCGGTCACTTAGGGACTCTCTGAGTGCTGCTTGAGGGTTAATTGAGGAAAGTTCACGAGAGGAGCCCCTGTCTCTTAAATTTTGTGGAGGTAATGGTCTCATCTTTTCCTGAATTGCAAAGATAAAATAAAATAAAAAATGAAAAGCTAGGGCATACCTCAAGAAAAATTTAAAAATCATTACACTGCAATCTGTGTAGACTGCTGCTCCAAATGCACAGAGTGCACTGACAAATTTACTGAATTTGATCTCAGGCTAAAAATCCATCATTCATGAAAGCTTTAAAATATTATGGGCACATATGCAAACATAGATGCATTTTTTTAAAATAAGATCCTGCTGCTCTTTGTGTCTAATAACTTTCAGGTGACTAAGTTGCTCAAGTTTTCCAGTTAGCACACCAAGAGGCCATTAGAAATTAGCAAGTAAATGAAATAATGAGCCTTGACGTTCTCAATTGTAAGAATTTACATGTAGCAGTTTCATTCCATCAAACTAGAATGTTCTTTCATTTTACGCATAATACATCCTTAGTCATTAATCCAAATCTGGACTTGGTGTATGAACTGCCCCCAGGAAGGGCAATTTATGTATTGATATAAAAATGCAAATATTTGAAGCAAAAATATGGAAAGTGGCCATTAGATAACTAGAGCTTTCAGCCCTGCAGACTTCTGGCAGCTGTCTGGAGAATTTATAATCAGAACTGGAACAGAACATAACAGAAGGAAAAGGCAAAGAAACTTTGGGAAAATTTACTTCTAACAACAGCACCAAAATTGTGTGATAGGTGTCCAGGGTAGAACTCACAGAAAGAATACTGATGGCTGAAGACAGGATGTCTGAGAGGACTTGAACATCCAAGGGAAGTTATGAGCAACACAAATAAGCATATAAAACGCAACAAGAAATGGCAACAAATTAATGGGCCAGTCATCCCCAGATCACTAAACTCGACAGGTAACCGGAGCAAGGTTTAGACAATGGAAGAACCAGAGCAATCTGTTTTTATTGCTTCACTAAAATGGACTTAACCCCATAAAGAAAAGAAGGGTTGTGCAGTGCTCCTTCATTCATTCATTCCATTGATCAATATGTATTTTTATTTATTGGGGGGGATCAATATGCATTCTTAGAGCACCCACAATGTTCAGAACACAACTCAGACCTTCTGAATCTCACCTGATCATTTTCGTCATTCGTTGTATCACTCATACCCCCTTCCAGAAAGTGCATCCCATTTTGCTGAAGTATCTCTCCAGTCCCAAGTCTTCGTGGTACAATCAATCTCACCCCTGGAAATCTGATCCCGGACAGAAAAGCATCAAATGTAAAGACATACGTACAAGAAAAAAAAAAAATGGATGATAGCCCTGTTGACAGGGGTGAAACCTGAAAACAAAAGGAATATTCATCAGTGGGAAAATGAATGAATGGATTGCGGCTTATCTGTGACATATGAAATAGTCGGTAGCCTTTTAAAAGAATGAGCTCAAATTCAGTCAAGACTCTTCAGACTGGATATAAACCTCATTGGCCAAATAACTTCCCAAGGGATGAGGCTTCTGGAAGTGGGTTTCCAGGGATTTGTAATGCTGACGAATCCCCAGGAGGCACTAGAAACAGGGAGGAGCTTATCAATCAGATATGACTGTCCTTCCCCCAAGGGCGAACAGCATAAAAGTCACACGCCAAGTGGCTTCCAAGGTGGTCCACCCCATATGATCACATATGACTTAAATTAATTATGTTGATTTCTAGCTCCCATACCATTTTAGCATACATCATCCCCTGACTTAAACACATTTGTTGAGTATTAACTGTGTTCAAAGTATTTTATCTTCATAGCAATCCTAGTTTATAGGTGAGAAAACTGAGGCAGATGGATAAAACTTGTCAAAGTAAAAATAATGGATAAAATAAAATTTGTCATCTATGTGACCTTGGTAGAGAGCAGAATGCAAGTTACATGAAGGCAGGGGCTTTTTTTTTTTTTTTTTTTTTTTTTTCTGTTTACCGCTGTACCTCTAGTACCTAAGACACTGGGTGTGCGAGGCTTTTGGTAAATATATGTTGGATGGATGAATGACTCCTTTCATTAGAATATTATTCTTTACGTTCTATTCGGAAATTGAAGGAAGGCTTATTGATATGGGATGTCTGGAGACTGCAGAAAGAAACACAGCATTGATTAAACCAATTAGTTTTAATTCCAAATGCTTAAGATGCAAACATTTCCCACTGATTAGAAGATAGCATTGTAAAAAAAAAATGTAATTACATATTCATTTTGATGAGACCTTTTATCTGTTTCTTGTGCACATATCTTTA
Source organism: Nyctereutes procyonoides (assembly GCF_905146905.1). NCBI lineage: Eukaryota > Metazoa > Chordata > Mammalia > Carnivora > Canidae > Nyctereutes > Nyctereutes procyonoides. The sequence goes on from NW_026575122.1 coordinate 11,647,518, forward strand.
AAATAATTCTCATAATAGAACACTGCAGGGAGTCCCATGGCAACAGGACTTATGCTTTGTCAAGAAGAGATGCTCAGTTTCCATCATTTTGAGATTCAATTTGCCCAGGAAGCAGGGAAGAGGAACCGCAGAAAAAGATAAGAAAGAAAACAGAGGAAGACAAGGAAAAATCACTATCAGAGAGAATCATCGATATTTTCTAGGTGGATGCATCCACGGAGCTAATAAACTGGTGGGCAGTTTTGAGGTGTTTCCTGTTCTCCCAGTGCTTCCCACGGTGTTAGTCCCTGTGCTCCCTCTTCTCTCTGCAAGCCCACCGAGACACCCCCTCAGCCCCGGCGGCTCCCAGTGCCACCCACAAACAGCAGTGCACACAGTGCCCTTCGGCTTCCCTCTGCCGATCACTGCCTCCTGCCCGTTTCTCCCTCTGCCCTCTAAATGCCAACCTTCTCCAAGCTCCCATCATGCTTCTCTGCATCCGCACTCATGCATCTTCCCCAGGGATCTAACTCCCCTTGCCATCCACAAGCCTTTTCCAAATCTGGAGCTCCAGCCCCAGCCCTCCGAAGGCTGGCATCTCCGCCTTTGGGCAAGGCATCTTCCAAAAGGGAAGGGAGCACACAGGTCAAATGTCGCAGACAAAGGGAACCACCAAGATAAGGTCCTGGCTCTGGGATCTTAGAGGTCACTGGTGACGTGCAAAGAGCATTTTTGTGAAGTGTTGAGAGAGAAGTCATACTAGGGAGCTAAGTATTGTCCACCTGGACAAAAAGAAACGACTCCCTTCACTTCTAGTCTCTCCCCACCCTGACATTGCCCCTCGCACCCACCCTTCTCATGCCTGCTCTTCATCAACTCAGAATCACACCCTCTCTCATGCCTTCCTTCTCGGAACCACGGTTGCTACTGGGTTGCACCCATTCTCAGGGGTTCTCGTGTCACCCTCTGCAAGTGTCTCCTAGGATTACTGGATTCAGAGGCTCAGACGGACCCACTGCGCCCTGATAGACTCTAGCCTGCTGTCCTTTGGTTGTAGAACAGAACCGGATCCAATTTGGTCATCTGTCCTGAGAGCAGGTCATTGCTGCACATAACCCTCGTCTAAAATGCGACATGGGTGAGATCCAGCTTCGCCCCCATGACCTCTCCACTGGGCTGTAATAAAGGTGAGTCTCAGACCAAATTCTGTCCCCTAAATATATTTATGAAACAAATAATAGCAAGTAGGCACACATATATGTATATCATCTGTTTGCAAGCTCCGTGATTTTTACTCCTTGATGCTCTCAGCGTTCCAGTTACCGCTGCACATTAAATGTTTAATCTAGACAAAAATGATAATATTCTAGAGGCGGGATTGATTCTATTTCCCTCACCGTTGACTTCGGAAAACCAGAATCTAAGGACTCAATTAGTGGATGCAGGATGATTAAGGATTAAATCTTGGAGTCATTCCCAGTGGCCTCGCTAAGGCCTTGCGTCCTGTTCACGCAAGGGCCGAAGGACAGAGTGTCTCCCATGCAATTTGAATACATTTAATTTTACCACTGAGAAACCATTCTTGGCATTTGGTGTGTTGTTAAGCACTAACAAACGTTTTATTTAACATTTATATCACACTTACTAGGGTGCAGATAACTCTTCTAAGCATTGTGCACATACCATCTCACTAATCCTCTTAGCAGCCGTCAGGTAGTCACTAATATCCCCCCTTTTTTTTAATCCCCATTCTACAAACTCAGGAACTGAAGTACATATAAGTTAAGCTCCTGGGATATTATAACTAGTAAGTAGCAGAGCCAAGATTCAAACTGAGGCGGCGGGATACGGAATTCGTGGTCTTCTCAAGTCCTCTGCTGCCCTGGATAACAGAGGCATTTGCAGAAGGTACCCCTGGAATACCGGTTTCCTGATTAGGATACTAGCCAAGCCAGCGCCTACCTGGGTTGTAGCTTAACCTGAGCAACAATGACAGCACAGTGGTCCACTTTCCATACTGAAGGATCTTAAGGACTACACAGCTCTCGTCAACTCTGCGATCTGTCAGTATGGCAGTGGGGAACGCTGGTTTTTACAAGAGCCTATTTGCCAATTTGTTGTTAGGCATTTCCAACTGTAAGAAAGTTCTTTCTTACGTTAAGCAGAAATGCTTCCTTCCCTAAGCTTCCATTGCATTGATCATTGTGGTATGCGGCCAGCCAGAGGTAGAGCTTACAGAAACAAAGCATGCTCCTGACAAAATAGTGCGACAAGGACAAGCAAGGACACCTTGCTTCCCAGGATTGCACACTGCCAGCATGAAGGATGCAAATCACCAGAGAAGAGTGATGTGTTGGGGGAAATGGCACAGCCAGCCCACAGATGCAAGACTCAGAGAAGGCAGGGGGATCCCTGGGTGGTGCAGCGGTTTAGCACTTGCCTTTGGCCCAGGGCAGAATCCTGGAGACCCCGGATCGAGTCCCACGTTGGGCTCTTGGCATGGAGCTTGCTTCTCCCTCTGCCTGTGTCTCTGCCTCTCTCTCTCTCTCTCTCTCTCTCTCTCTCTCTCTCTGTGTCTATAATGAATAAATAAATAAAATCTTTAAAAAAAAGACTCAGAGAAGGCAGGTAGGCAGCACTGGTATGGTCAGGGAGGGTTTTATCAGAGGTGGCACCAGAATAGCCAAGTGTGTAGTAAATAAATGATAAATTTGTTGATGGGTGGGTTGGGCTAGTTGTAGGCAGCCTGGTATGTAAGCATGGTTCCTTTTATCATAATTCCTGATTTCTATTTATTGGTCATGACTTGAAAACCCAGCTGTGGCAATGCCTCAAAGGTGGCTAATTACTAATTTCTTGCAATTTGAGGCAGACACACAAATCAGCAAGCCTCAGGTGATGGTTTTATGCTCCTAAGCCTGCCTCCAGAGAGCTGCTGATTTTGAACTGCAAGTCACTGATTGCTAAGTGGTTCACATGGACCAAAGCCTCACTGCCGTCCTGGGCAAGTTGTGAATGACAAATTGCAGTTCTGGGCAAGTTAGAAAACCCCAGTCTTTATATGATAATGAGAATAATGGACAAAATATCACTAATAAGAATGCCTGGCGGTTACCATAGTAAACATAACTTTTAACTCAGATGCACTCAGTATACTTTGTGTGAAGAAAGAGACTCACAGAAATTGCTATACTCCTCAAATCAAACAGAAAACACCCCAGATCTGTAGCACCCTTCAGATGTTTAGACTTTGAATTCAAACAATAAATCTAGATCCAACAATGAAAAAATGCTACTCTGATTCTTATGATCTATGCATTTTACTGTCTAAAAATTGTACCACAATAAAAATATGCTTTAAGTAATAACCAAAAGAGATGACACTAAACAATAATAAAGGCCAGTGATAAATGTAAAAAGAAATGGATCTATGCAGCATCTCCTCTGAGCTCAACCTTTGGTCCTTGGGTCCTGCACATCATCTTCCTGACTAGCCTCCCCTGCAAGTCAGGGATCTGCATCTTACAGATAAAGAATCTTAAGTCTCAGTGAGGTAACCTCCCCTCCTGGGCAAAGATACCAAACCAATGTAGAGAATTCCCAAATCCATGCTCTTCCTATATGATTAGATCTTTCCCAAAGTGTGCTAGGAATACCACCAGCAGTAGGTGATATGATTCTTGGTGTACTTAGATGAGCGTTTTCTATGCTTTGGTTTAATGTGAACTTGAGGGGTAATTAACAGTTTTATAGTGAAGGGAATGATACAAAATGTCTTTTAAAATAAATGTATGAAAAAAAAACAAAATAAAATAAATGTATGTGTCTCTTCCTAAATCTCTGCCTGTCTCTGTGTCTCTCATGAATAAATAGATAAATCCTTAAAAATAAATAAATTTAAGTCTTTGAAAGTTGCTCAATTTAAAGAAAAATGATAAATATTATAAATAATAATACAATTGTCACAAGATGTCATGGCAAAAATTCTAATGGTAGCACAAGATGTCTAAATTTGAAAAACCTAGAGCTACATCTTACTGCCTCCTTTGGCACGGGCAGCAAAAACAACTGGATTGACACTGAATTGCTCTCTACAATACGTTCTACCCATGCCAAAGAAAATTCCAGAAGAGCTTGAATCAGTTTTTTGGCATAATGGAACTTTAAGTGAATTCTATTCATAAGTACACTCCATGTAAGCTTGTATGTGTTCTTTCTGTTGATATATAGGTACCGCCTCCTGTAAGGTCCCATTTGTTTATTGCTGGGTCACGTGATCTCTGACCCAGCAAGTTGGACTTCAAAAAGCCAGCAGGTTTGGGGCAGGAGACGAGAGCACACCTGTTCCAAATGCCATCGAGAAAAGAAGTAACAATTATAAATACAAAGATTAAGAGTTTTTAATCCTACAACCCACTCAAAAAGAGTAAACAGGCCATGTCCAATGCCCCCTGTGAAATAGTAAAGAGGGTCAGATGATAAAGAGGAAAAAGCCATCTTGAGAGGTTGGAGTGCCCAGGGCACTGAATTCTTCTCTCATTCAACAAATATTGACTGATAACCTATTATGTAGCCAAAGACTCTCCTATGTGATGAGGATACTATGGTAAAAGGAAAAAGTACCTGGAGGAAAAAGTGTGCTGGTAAACACTTAAACAACCAGCTCTGGAGGTGGGCCATGGGGTGGGGGACACCCTAGCCTATAGCATTTGCCTATTTCCATAGTGTATATACTCCTACTTGGGAAGTGGGTTAGCTGGAAAAGAGGGTGACGGAAGTTTCTGCTGTGATGGGAATGTTCTCTATTTTGTTGTGAGTGACTATTTTATGGGTAACGATTGTTGAAACTCCTCAAACTGAACAAACTGTGGCTCTGCATTCCATAAGTGTTAGTTGTACCTTAACTTAACAAATTAAAAAAAAATAAAGCACAAGAAAGAATGACTCCTGGCTTCCTGGTCTGAGGACCTGGGTGGAGGATAGTGACATTCACTCTGACAGGAACAATGGAAGAGATAACCAGATTTCTAGGGAACTGTGATTTGGTATCCATCGTTTCACAAACATTTATTGATGGCAATTACATGCCACATCATTTTTAGATTCTTGGAATTCGATGAAATTGCATGTGGCAATAACCACAAGAAATCAAAGAGTATATTTTTTGACAGCGTGCTAGGAAATGGCATTGTGGAGAGTGAGCCATGTGAAAATCTAGGGTAAAAGCAGTGCACCGAAGCGTCTTTGAGACACCCAAAGTCAATGTTATAGAGGCATTTGGCCTGACGTTCAGAGAAGACATCATGGTAAATATCCACTCAGACATTTTTACTTAATCAGTATGTTCTAAGAGTTGGCTAAGAACTGAAGATACAGCGGTAGGCAAGGAGACTTGGAGCATAGCATGACAGCCTGGGCATAGGGCCTGACCAGATGCCCAGGAATTCAAATAAGTCCATTTTAAAGCAAATGCCAGGTGCCAAACTGACATAGGGCATCTATCCCACCCTGGAGGCTAGCAAAGTCTCGCTGGAAGTGAAGTCTAGACACAAGTCTTGGAGGCCAATTAAAAACCTTCAGGTCGATTCAAAAGGACAAAGGGACATGTCAGTGTTTATGGGTGTTTCTTCATCCATGGGCAAGGCATTGCTCTATGTTCATGGGGTATATCAGTGACCAAAACAGACAAAAATCCAAATCCATGCACTTCTTCTATTTACATTCTTGTAAAAACACAAAACCAAACCAAAAACACACACATTTCAGGAAAGGAAGTAAGAGCACCTGAGCATTGTTAAACACCTCATGGATCGATGAATATAGGTCCATGCATGGATATATTATATATTAAGAAATTGTCTCAGGAAGTAAAAAAAAAAAAAGAGAGAGAGAGAGAGAAAAGGAGGAAATATAATAAAAGCACAAAACGTTGCAAAAAAGTTCTCCTAGAACCAAAACCTGAAGCTACAGCTGCCGCCAAGAGGGGGCACCAGAGAGTCGCTGTCAGGGCTCCTGCTGGCAGCCCCGGAGCTCCCCAGTGCTTGGGAACGAAGTAGCCTCAAGCAGGAAACCCAGAGTCCTGAGGCCTAAAGGAGCAGAGGAGATGATGGTATAAGCCCCAAGTAGGTACAGAAGGAGAAGCATATCGGGGTTCCCTGTGATTTACAGATTAGATCAAAAATTTCTAAGCAGATACATTGTTCATGGCTCTAGTCTATTCACTTAAGATACAACACTTATTCAAAAAAGGAAAAATAGACAAAATCCTTACTTCTGTGAGTTTATATTCTGCAGTAATTGGCCTTGACTACACACTGAAATCACCTGGGGGAGCTTTAAAATCCTGACTCTCTAGGCTTAGGGTGTGTCCATGGACTGGGATTGTTTTCATTTATTTTATTTATTTATTTATTTTTAGAGATTTATTCATCCATTTGGATAGAATGGGTAAAAAGACCCTCAGCCCTTTCTAGGGTCACCAGATTCAAGAAGGAAAGCTATTTTATCTAGCAATCCTATGTCTCACCTCATCAGACTAAAAGGAAATGTGTGTTCAGAACCTAGACTTCGGCTGTGTCACCTCAGATACTGGACTTGAGGAACTTGAGTGTGATCGGTGAGATGCAGGACAGTGAAAGACGCCTCCATTTTTCACCACCACCATGACTGCCTGAAGGTCAGGGAAGGAGGAAAAGTCAAGGTAGTTAAACTCACCGTTACCCAGCAGCACCAGAGGCTCCAGTAGTAAGGAGGAGAAAATCAACCCGTACTCACTGCAGTATTTGTTGTGACCAGAGCCCCTACACTCTGTGCAGCCCCTCGGCTTCTCATCAATGGCTTCTTGTGACTTGATTTCACTGGTGAAGGAGCCAAAATGGTGAGATACAGTGTTAGGACATGAGGTTTGACTGAGATGCTCCTGGATTCATTCACTCAGCAAACGTACCGGGCACATGCTTCACACTTCCATACGTTCTCCTCAAATCCTGTCTCTATATTATTACCTTTTCCATCTCACAGATAGGGAAATGGAAACAGGGAGCTTGAGAAACAGGCCCAAGATTTTAGTGAGCACATGGTAGTACGGTTCTTAACCACTGCACTAACTGCTTCTGGGTTTGAATCATTGCCCTACCGCTTACCAGTTGGGCAACATCCAGTTAAATATCCTCTCTGGGCCTCTCTATCCCCATCTGTAAAATGGGGATAATAGTGTCCCACCCTCTGAAGGACCTCGCACTTGGTAGGCATTTATTTATTTTTTAAAGATTTTATTTATTTATTCATGACACAGAGAGAGAGAGAGACAGAGACACAGGCAGAGGGAGGAGCAGGCTCCATGCAGGGAGTCTGATGTGGGACTCGATCCCGGGTCCCCAGGATCACACCCTAGGCTGAAGGTAGGCGCTTAAACCGCTGAGCCACCCAGGCTGCCCCCTTGGTAGGCATTTAAAGTAGTATTTAGCATTTTTATTATCACTGACTGTGCTATATTTTTACATTCTTGGCTGGCCCTGGCAAAGGGAAGGAAGTATGGTAAGGAAAATATCTAAGTGTTTGTATTCATCAGCTTTCTCCAGAGAATAGAACCAATACCAATAGTTAGATGACACATAGATAGATAATAGATAGATGATAGATAGATAGATAGAGATTAGAAATAGAAATAGGTATCACTAGGGATATCTGTGCCTATATTTATTTATAGATATAGGTGGAAAAGAGATATTTATTATAAGTAATTGGTTTACTCAATTATGGAAGCCAATAAGTCCTAAGACCTACAGGGCAAGATGACGAGCTGGAGACCCAGGATAGCCAATGCTTTAGTTCCAGTCCAAAGGTAAGCAGGCTCAAGACTTCGGAAGAACCATTGCTTCCATTCAAGTTCAAAGACAGGAAAAAAGGAAAAAACTGACACTCCAATTCTAAGGCAATCAGGAATAAGGAATTTTCCCTTACTGGCGAATTTTCATTCTCTTCAAACCTTCAACTGATTGAATGAGGCCCATCTGTACATCTGTATCAGAAAGGGCAATCTACTTTGCTCAGCCTACAATTTAAATATTAATCCTATCCAAAAGCATCCTCAAAGAAACGCTCAGAATGATATTTGACACGGCATCTGGGGCACCTGAGGCCCAGTCAAACTGACACATAAAATTATCCATCACAGCATTCAGCCAGGAGAGGTTGTGATAAAGAAATAGTACCTGGAAATCAACATTTTAGTCATGCCTGGTTTATTGACCTAATTAATTTTTTTTCATATCCTCAGATTATGGAGAGCAACACATTTCACTTATTAAGATTTATATTCATGTCCATCATAAAACACTCTGTTTCAAAACAGAATAACTTAATGGCCATTGAAATGGATTTCAAGGAAATTAATTTCTCCTATAGAAGATAAAACAGCCTATGTCCCTTTGAGAAACAAACTGCAACCAACTTTTGGTTATTCTGCAAACCATATATGCCAAAGATGACAAGCACCATTAAAAAGCATTTCTTCATGTCCCTCCACTCTTCCACTCCTTTTTGAAGAGTTGGAAACGTATGTCCACACAAAAACTTGTACATTAGTGTGCATAGCAGCACTATTTATAATAGCTAAAGGGTGAGAAAAACTCAACCGTCTATCAACTGACAAATGGATACATAAAATATAATATATCCATACAATGGAATATGATTCCACCATAAAAAGGAATTTCACACATGCTTCATAGATCAACCTCGAAAACATTATGCTTAAGTGAAAGAAACCAAACAAAAAGGCCACCTATGCTGTGCTTCCATTTATATGGGATGTCTAGAATAAGCAAAATATAAAGGCAGAAAGATTAATGGTTGCCGCACTGGATGGAGCAAGGGAGGAATGACAGAGACTGACATTGCGCACAGGGCTCCTTTTTGCTGTGATAAAAATTTCTTGCAACTAGAGGATTATGGTGGATGCATGAATTTGTGAATATACTAAAATCTCTGAATTTTAAAATTTAAGAACAGTGATCATCTATTATGCTTGCCCTCAAAAGTGGTATATATTTGAAAACATTTCAATAAGAAATGCTTTAGGGAGATAAAGTTCAGAACATGAATCTTTCATCTAAACTCCAATAAAGTGTGTCTCAGCTTATTAATAACTACATCTAGGGAACAGTATGGGGTGTTAAAATTTGTTTTGTTTAATGCTCTCATTTGAAAAGGAAACTCAAAGTTTAATAATACTCAAAGATTTCAGGGTCACACTGACATGAATTCAATTTTAAAAATTCAATCTTTGGTCACTGGAGGAAAAAAATAGCAGGCCTGGCACAGAAAATGCTGCCCATAGTGCTAAGGAGCCTTGTGGCTCCTGAGCCACTTCCCCCAGAAAGCAGGAATGAGTGGGAAACTTATCTACCCACCAGGGGTGATGGCTGTGCTACATGGCAGAAATAAACAGCACTGGGCACTTTATTAGAAAATTTGTCCTTTCCAAAATTTCAGTCCAATTTCTCAGGAGGAACAATTGAACTGCTGGACAACTCTCCACTTAAATCAAAATACCCGATCTTTGGAGAATTGCCCATTAGCCTTAGTTCTGGCTGCAACAATGAAGGAGGCTCTAGAAACAGCACTCCATACCTGAGCAAGTACATGGAGACCCGTCCATCTGTAGAAGCAAAAAGACACATCTTTCTAAGGTCTTTTCATTGGCAATGCTTTGAAAAATCCCATTTTGCTCTAAAATAATCAGTTCTATAGGTTTGCACTGAAAACATATGGCCTTTATTTCTCTCTGATAGAGAGGATTCTGTGAAAAATGTGTACAACTGCCCACCTCTACTGTATTTGTACGTACACTGGTTTTCATTTCAGTGATGCAATGAATGCCTCAAAAACAAGAGTAAGGATGTTGCATGTGATTTCCTGCTTTGAGGGCATATATCCATTTTTGGCATAAATCTTTTATTTTTGCATTACAAAGATTTTTAAAAAGAGGGCTGCTGTGATAGGGACCACTGCTCTGAAAAAAGCCTATGGAGTGTTGCAATCCCATGTGCCATTAACTAGCTCTGTGACTTTCAGCAAGTCACTTCCCTTCTCCACATCTCAGTTGCTTTTGCCATAAAATAATGGACATTAACTAAATGTTCTCTGGGTTCTTTTGACAGCCTCAATATTATGATTGTAATTCTGCATTTTGTCAGAGAATATAGCATCAATGAGGCAGTCACAAGAATAGCAGATCAAAATGCAAAAGTTTGCATGTCTTTTCATTTGAAAGGCTTTCTCTTTGACTGATTGCTTAGCAGCATCAAGCTTTATGTGTTCTCCAAAATGAAGGGCTCACTCAGAGTTGCCTTTGCAAGGATGGAGGGAGGATGGATCCTGCCATTGGCTATAGGATGGAGTTCCTTTATGGAGCTGAGTAAAATTTTAGTGGAACAAATTGAAGAATTGTGAGCAGATCTGAAGCCCCAAGAGACCAGATCTGAACAACCCAATTACTCTTGGATTCCCTTCTAAAGACTCTTTTTCCATCTCTAGATTTCCAGGCAAGTTTGAACTCTATAGTTCCAACTATCCATTGGATGGCACCAGAGGGATCCTTCTGAGGGCTCAAACTCAACATTTCTAAAACTGAACCTATTTTCCTTCTCCAAATCAAATTGGTTTACCAGTCCTCCACTTCACCTTTTGCACATATCTCAGATCTTTCCCCACGCTCCATCCCTTTGACGCTCGGTATTTCTACCTGCGCTGCCCATCACTTAGTCTACTGCTGCTTTCTAAGAGTGCTACCCCCACAGTTCTGTTCTTTCATCCTGCTGCTGTAATCACCTTCTTAAAGCATAATTTTGATCCTGCCACTCATCTGCAGCCATCCCTCACAAATGACCAAAATTCAAATTCCTCTTTGCAATTGTCAAGTTACCCCACCATCAGCCTCCACTCACGCCTCCAAACAGAAGGGTTCCCATTGGAAACTTTTCCACACTCATTTTATGCTATGTACTGTTTATCCCCATGGATTATAATTACCATTGTGCTTATCTTATCCTCGGGTTAAGATGAAAGCTAATTTTGTTGTTGTTTCTCTTCTCTGTCCCACAACTTCTTTATGGGAAGATCACTGACAAAAAAGAACTCAATATCACAAATATAGGACTGATGAAAGTCTTGACTAGGTTTCTTTATTTTTCTTAAGATTTTGTTTATTTATTCATGAGAGACACACAGAGAGAGGCAGAGACACAGGCAGAGGGAGAAGCAGGCTCCATGCAGGGACCCCCGATGTGGGACTCGATCCCGGGTCCCCAGGACCACGCCCTGAACCAAAGGCAGACACCCAGGCATTCCCTTGCCTAGATTTTTTTACCACATTACCTGAATTCTAAATATGGGGACATTTAATAATACTGTCCATTTATAAAATTATGAAATGTAAATCAAAACACTTGCTAAAATTGGGAAGGACTTGCCATTTTTTAAAAATTATTGATCAATGAGTAGCCTCTGAACTTTATTTTCTTCGATTGATATTAAGGTGATCTGTTTAGTAAATGTAACACTAATCTACAGAACTGGAAGCACAATTGAATATCAAAGGCTTATCTGATATTATGTTACCTTCTTCTGTTCCCTTAAATTAACTAGAATATTCTTAAAAGCAGGTTTTCATCCAATGCTTCCAGCATCACTAGATTTGTGTAGGAATTTTGATTTGATGATTTATAGTCCTCTGAAAATAAAGGAAAAGTAAGTAACAGTGAATCAGTAAATTACTACTTTGCTAGAAAAAAATATCTATAAGACACTTTCCATATTAATCTCCTATTTATAAGTAAGCAATGCAGAGAGTGTTTGCTTGAATATTTTATTATAAGAAAATCAGAAAGGGAAAATAAGAATTCAAAATATCATTTTTCTTCCCATATTTTCTCCTATCATACATATTTCTCATATATAATAAGGCAACATAAAAATGAAATTAAACCACAGAATTTGGTATATGAGCATCAATATATGTATTACCCTCAAATCAACACATCCTTCCATTTTTAATATGCTATCATTCAATAAATATTGACTGGGAGCTCCATATATGTCCTATTCTGTTCTAGCTGCTAGGATATCATAGAGAATAATGCAGAGAAAATCACAACTCTTATGAAGCTCCTATTCTACTTGAAAGAGGCAGAAAATAAGCAAGAAAGTGAGAAAAGAGAACGAATCCATAGTGGCAAACACTATGGAGAAAATGAAGCAGGGTGATGGGAGAGCAAGTGACTGTCTCATAGCTATTGTCAATAGGGAAGTCAGGAGAAAGTCAATGTAAGAAGAATCAACCAAGCAACAATCTGAGAGGAGAGCATTCCAGTCTGGGAGAACAGCTAATGTGGAAGCCCTAGATCAGGTGTAAACCCGAGTTTTCAAGGAGTGGGAAGGAGGCCAAGGTAGTGGGCACAGTAAGAGTGAGAGAGAAATGCAAGAGAAGAATTTGAGGAGCTGAGAGAACCGAGGTCATGCAAACCCCATGTTGGTCTTGGCCACAGATCTCTACTTTATTCTAATTACAATCAGACATAACTAAAAATTTTCAAAACAGAGCGTATATAACCTATGGACTATTTTAAAAGAGTGCCTTGAATGTGGTACAGAGGGAGAATAGATTAAGGGGAAAATAAGAATAGAAGCAGTCAGGAGGTTATATTCAGGCACAGTGTGAAGCTGGCTTGGATCTGGATAGAAGCAATGGGCATGGTGAAGACTGATCAGACTGGGAGTATTTCTAATCCTGTGTCTGGAACACGTGAAGAGGGTTTTGGCCTAACAACTGAGTGAATGGTGGTGTCACTTCCTGAAAAGGAACAGATGAGGGGATGGGTAAAATCAAGAATTTTCCATATGCATCTAACAAGACAATGGCTAGCCATGATTTGCCTTCCAAAGACAGTGTCAGGAATGCTTGCTTCTTTACAAGTATTCTGATTAAATGGCTCACTAAGGCTGGCTCCAATTACATTTGATAGTAAAAGTTGAAGTAAAAACTATAGGGCTTGAAATATTCTTTTTCTATACTTAATAAAAATACAAATACTGGGTCCCCACCCCAAGAGACTCTGCTTCATTAAATCAGGAATGAGGCTCAGAAATCTCATCAAGCTGTCTGGTTACTTTTAATGAAACTGGAACTGATTTTCCTTTAGACCACACTAAGAAACATTTGTTTTGATTCATGAACTTGAAGGTTTTAGGGACCTTAGATATCATCCTGTAAAGTTTAATTGGCTTGTTTTACAAATGATTAAACCAAAGCACAAAAAGTTTCAGTGCTTGCTGAAGTCAGTTGTCTATTACTAACAAAGATCTCTTAACTCCGAGGCCAGAGTTCCCATGTGGGGCGCCTTCCTACGTAGGACCTGGGACATAGTGGTGCAAAACTAACATAGTAAACTTACTTGATCAATATAGCCTCCATGGGCTACAGAGAAGAAAGAGGATAGATTCGGAGAATTTCATCACTATTCACAAATAGGCAGCAATTTGAGCAACCAAATGAATGGCAAGCCTACAGTGATACAGCCAGCCTTTAAAAAAAAATCATAAAAATAAACCTTTACCTTTGTATCGGACTTTGTATTTCCCAAAGGCTTTTCACGTAATGTCTTATCGAAGTTTCCCCCAAATCCCATGAGACTTAGAGACCATCTTCCAAGACTGACTTCCATGACTCCATAGAGATATAGAGACTCCATAGAGTCTGTTATTCCCATTATATAGACAAGGAAAACAAAGCTCAGAGAACCCAAGTATGATGGAATTACAGCTTGGATATGTTTAATATTCTGAAGTTCAACAGGTACAATTCAACTAAATAAGAAAAGAATCTTCTGTAATACTGTGGTTTATTAGTTTGCCTCTACACCCAGTGAGGCTGTGCACCGGATGGAGCAGGAAATGGGATATTATCAGCCTGCCCTTACGGAGTCTCAGGCGCCCTGTGCTTCTATAGAATAAGCAATTCTCTTCATTGAATGTGAAGCTAATGTTTAAATATGTATTTTTATACTTCATTATCATTACACACAAACGCTATTGCTGCTTCTGGTGTCTGGTCCAACAGGAACTTGGTGTGTTGAACTCATTCAGAAATGCTGAGCTGATCTCCAGTTAGGTGGGCAGATCCTAGAGGCGGCCTGCCGGCAGAATTACACACACACCTTCCACCCCTACTGACCCAATAACCCCCATCATGACACAGAACATGGTCACATTCAGTCTAGACCATCAAGATCTGAGCAAGAGAATTTTTTCAAGCTGAAAAAGCCCGAGCTAAAATCCTGAAGGGATTTTTAAGGGGTTGTATGGACCATGTGGAATTTTGCCTTGTATGTTGATTTTAGGACTTCCCTGCTGACCCTGAACTAAAAAACAACAACACAGTAGGGTTGGTTGAACCTGTATTTTCAGATCTAAAATCCAGACATCCAGCAAATAAACAAATGGTAAAAACATGGCTTGTAAAGAAAACAGTTAATAACTGCAAGGAACTACTTAAATATTGTCTTAGTTTGGATTCCACCAGAAGCACATCTGGACCAAGTAATCTGTATGGGAGTTATGCAGGAAGAAGTAGGAGGTCAGGTTGAGAAAGGAGGAAGACAATACAAGGTGCATCCAGGAGCAGGTTACTGCTGTGAGAGACCTCTGGAAAATGGGTAGAACCTACCTCAAAGCTGTCCCCCCAGAAGGGCAAAAAGCTGGAGTTCTTATCAACCAACTCCTATGTGGACATTGGTTAAAGTTTGTTGTCAGGGCATTCCTTTCCCTGCCTCTTCTGCAAGGCCGACCACACTTCTACCAGGACAGAAAACAGAGATGGCAGGTACTTGCAGCCAGAGGCCACTGGCATGTGTGAGGACAGTAGATACTTAGGGGATCCGGGGGGGGGGGGGGGCAGCGACCACACTATACATTTAATGAAATAGACTGCAGCTGTTAAAAGTGATGTGCAGAAGACAGTGATCTAGGAGATCGCCATGAAGCATACCATGAAAGAAACAGGTTACAAAAAATAGGACGTGATCACGAAAAAGAAAGAAGTACACTACATGTATATGTAGGCTTAGAGGAAAATTGGAAAAACATACAACAAAATGACAAATAGTTATCTTTGGGTGGCAGGACCATAGTTGGTTTTAATTACCTTCTTTGTGCCTATTAGAGTCTCTAACTTTTCCGCACTGAACATGCACTACATGTGAGATATGAGGCACATATTTTTAAATAAAAGAAACGGGGGAATGCCTTCCTTTTGAGATCTATCTAATCACTAAGGAGTATGTGGATCCTTAAAGCACTGGAATCTAGGGTGGAAATAAAACAGAGAAAACAGGATTCCAAGAATCCACTCACTTCAGGATATCCTTACCTGCTGTTCTAGACAAATGTGATCAGTGTTCACTCAGTAGTACACAGGAAAAAGTAGGATTTATTCAGAGTTGTTATGATTAACAGAGCAAGAGAAAAGACATTTCCCTGTGTCCCTGACTATGGCTGCAATAAATGAGAGTAAAAGGGGGATCCAAATAAAAATATTTGTGAGGTTGAAATATGAAAGCAAAACAGTGAACAGATTCAGTACCCCAATCATGAAGGGAAAGAGTAAGACTTTGAAGTGGCCAGTTACAACTAGAGAGCAACTGATAGGAGAGGCTGTGAACTGGATCCAGTGAAAGATGAGGACTGCAAATATTTAAGGCCACCTGAAGTGAAATCTCTATGTTTTTTTGCCTCTAGTTCATAGTTTCTTTTTTATTATTATTTTTTTTAATTTATTCATGAGAGACACATAGAGAGAGCCAGAGACACAGGCAGAGGGAAGAGCAGGCTCCATGCAGGGAGCCCGATGTAGGACTCAATCTCAGGACCCAGGGATCACGACCTGAGCCAAAGGCAGATGCTCAACCGCTGAGCCACATAGGCGTCCCACTAGTTCATAGTTTCAACTGAGTTTTCCCTCACTACTGTTTTATGAATAATTCCTTTGCTGGGTCTAATTTGCTGTTAAGCCTATCCATTGAGTTCTTAATTTAATTATATTGTTATTATTTCTAGAATTTCTCTTTTTTCAAATTTGTCATTTTTGAAGTCTCTTGATCCTTGTTCATATTGTCAACACTCACTTTTATTTTCTTAAATATATTAATCATACTTATATTCTGGGTTTAAAGACCTATTTTTTGAAGGTTTCTTTGTGCGTCTGTTTTTGCTACCTAATTTTTTTTCTGGATCACTTATGGTGCCATATATTCCTTTGATTCTCTGTTTGTTTCATTTTATTTTGTTTTTTAAGGGGCAGCATTAGGTCATGTTCCTTATACTTTTACAATAAAGTTATTATTTGAGGCCAGCACTCCACTAGAGTAGATTTGTGTTTGCTTCTGCTAGCAACCTAGAGCCAGACCAACCTGAAGCCATTTTAATGTCTATCTTGAGGGTTTTGGACTCCAAATCCATGAGAAGGCCAACATGCCTTTACGAATTCTCAGGGAATATTGTTTTACCTCCATCCAGCAACTCTATTACAGACAAGCAATTTTTTCCCATCTTCCCTGGAGAAGAGTCATGTGTACAGATGGATTTCTGGTTTCACTTGCACTTAAGTGGGCTGTTTTGTCAACATGTGTGAGGTCACTTATGCTAAAGAAAAGGCCAACACATCTACAAACAAAATAAGTCTTCAGTTTATTTTACCTGACATGGAGACAATAACCAGTGAAAAGACTCAATGAATGGCTCTATGAGAGACAAAAATCTGAAGCTCTTTATTTCTAGCAAGTTCATTGTAGTTATGCTAATTATGAAGTTTGTGCCTTGAATTAGGTAGAAAAGTCCATAAAGTATAGCCAGTTGATTTCTTCTGTGTAGTCAGGAGAGAATTTTCGATTTGTGTTATTGGGGTTACTAATATACTTAATCATTTACCGTCATTGGCTGGTGTATTGCTCCAAAAGTTATCAGCATCGGCTGCTCAAAAATGCTGTGGTCAAAAAACAACATTCAGTTTTTATAGCTCCCAGGCAAGGACTTCACAAATGGAAAATTTCTCTTTTATGTGACTAGATTGCCATCTTGGGCAAGGGTTGAGCCCTTCAAAGCCATCAAAACAAAAATATTTCTGAGGCTGGGACCGTCCAAGATGGCAGCATAGGAAGGTTCTGAATTCACTTCCTCCCATGGACATATTAAATCTACAGTTATATATGGAACAACTCGCCCTGAAAAAGACCTGAAAACCAGCTGAACAGCTAGCTCCTTCACAACAAATGATAAAAGACCCATACTGAGATGAGTAAGAAAAGAAAAGATATAGTCTCACCAAAATCCCTAGCATACTCACAATCTGGAGGAATCTCCTAAATCCAGAGCTTCTCTCTAAGGAGCTAGGAGTTTGTGCCTCACATCAAGAACCCCAACCAGAGAGATGAGAGAGAGACCCTCCGAAATGTCTGGCTTATGTCCAGAAAACCCAAAGGCCTATAAGGAACGGAGATACTGGTCTTAAAATGCTAACACATAGAAGCACTCACCCTGGAGCCTGGTGCAAAAGCAGCAGATTGAAAAGCGCCTACACTGTAGGTGAAGGAGATTCATTTGCCAATCTTGAAGTGTCTATTGGAGGGCCAGAACCTGTTGGGACTCTTTCTAGGGATGGAGGTTCTGGCAGGTGCCATTGCTGCACTCTCTCTCTACCTAGAAAGTGCTGGTGAGCACCTCAGACCTGTACTCTCCTGTTGCCCTGCTAAAGCTCACAAGTATGCCCTGACCCTGAACTCTCCCGTTGCCTCATTAAATCCAACAGGTATGCACAGTTCACATAGGGAATACTCTTTCATTGCCTGGCCTCGCCTCGGGTGGCCAGTAGGCTTGTGTTCCTGGGTAACAATTGGAAAGACCTTTTTTTTTTTCCCCAAACTACCACCCCCAGGGCATGGCACAAACAGAAGACAGGAACACATCCAGTCTATTCGTGAAAAAGACGAAAGAAAGAAAGAAAGAAAGAAAGAAAGAAAGAAAGAAAGAAAGAAAGGAAGGAAGGAAAGGAAGAGAAGGAAGAAAGAAAGAAAGAAAGAAAGAAAAGAAAGAAAGAAAGAAAGAAAGAAAGAAAGAAAGAAAGAAAGAAAGAAAAAGACCTGTTTACTTGTCTTGGCACTTCAGCCTGAGGGGCTGACTTCAGGTTTGTCACACATAGATTCTACAAAAATGTCCTCAGGGACCACAGGCTGGGGGATGCCGTCTTTAAATACTTCCTTGGCCTTGGTACAGCACACTGATACCTCACAAAAAGGAGCTTATATACTCATCTGAATTAATCATTTCTAAAGTTAGTATGAAGGCTTAAATACAAAAGTAGTAAAAATAATTATAACTACAATAATTAATTAAGGGATATTCAAAATAAAAACATGTAAAATGTGACATGAAAATGTAAAACATGGGGCAGAGGAGTAAAAATGTAGAATCTTAGAATGTATTCAAATTTAAGTTGCTATTAACTTAAAATAGACTTTATATGCAGGCTGTTATGTGATCTTTATGGTAAACATAAAACAAAAAAATGGATATACAAAAGATGAGAATGGAATGTAAGCATAACAGCACGGAATGTCATCAAACCATAGGGAAGAGAGAAAGATAAGAAAAGGATAGGAACTACAGAACAATGAGAAAACAACAAAATCTCAAGAAATACATCAATAATTACTTTAAATGTAAATGGACTAAAGTCTCCAATCAAATGAGAGAGAGTTGCTGAATGAATAAAAACAAATAAACACAACAAAAGGTCCATCTATATGTTGCCTACAAAGGGCACATTTCAATCACACAGACTGAAAGTCAAAGGATAGAAAAAGAGTTTCCATGGGGCACCTGGGTGGTTCAGTGGTTGAGCATCTGCCTTTGATCAGGTCATGATCCCAGGTCCTAGGTTCAAGTCCCACATGAGACTTCCCAGAAGGAACCTACTTCTCCCTCTGCCTGTGTCTCTGCCTCTCTCTCTGTGTGTGTGTGTGACTATCATAAATAAAATAAATAAAAAAAAACAAAGACTGTTTTGTTTAAAAACAAAACACAAAAAGGGCATTATATAATAATAAAGGGGAAATCAAAAAAGAGGACACAACATATGCAAATACTTATGCACCCAACATAGGAGCACATAAATTTATTTATTTTTTTTGAAACATGAATCTTTTATTTATTTTTTTATAAATTTATTTTTTGTTGGTGTTCAATTTGCCAACATATAGAATAACACCCAGTGCTCATCCCATCAAGTGCCCCCCTCAGTGCCCGTCACCCAATCACCCTCACCCCCTGCCCACCTCCCTTTCTACCATCCCTAGTTCATTTCCCAGAGTTAGGAGTCTCTCATGCTCTGTCTCCCTTTCTGATATTTCCCTCTCATTTTTTCTCCTAGAGCACATAAATTTAAAAAGCAAATATTAATAGTTCTAAAGAGAGAAATTTACAACAATAAAATAATAGTAGAAGGCCTTAACACCCCACTTATATATATGGATAGATTATCCAGACAGAAAATCAACAAAAAATAATTGGCCTTAAGTGACACCAAGACCAGATAGACTATTTTAATTGATCTATACAAAACATCCCATCTAAAAGCAGCAGGATATACATTGTCCTCAAGTGCATGAGGAACATTCTTCAGGATCAATCATATGTTAGGATATAAACCAAGTCTCAATAATTTTAAGAAGATTGAAATCATATCAAGCATCTTTTCCAACCATAATGGTATGGAACTAAAAATCAATTACCAGAAGAAATCTGGAGAACACACAAATATGCGGTGATGAAATAACATGCTACTGGCCAACCGATGGGTCAATAAAGAAATTAAGGGGGAGGACAAATAAAGCTCAAAGTTAACAGAAGGAAGAAAATAAAAAACATTACAGCAAAAATTAATGAAATAGAAATTAAATAGACAATAGAAAAGATCAATGAAACTAAGAGCTAGTTCTTTGAAAGATGAACAAAATTGAATAACATTTACCTAGAATTATCATGAAAAAAGAAAGAAAAGTCAAATAAAATCACAAATGAAAAAGAAGAAATCACAACTGATACCACAGAAACACAAAGGATTGTAAGATACTACTATGAACAATTTTATGCCAACAAATTAGAAAACCTAGAAGAAATGGATAAATTCCTAGAGACATACAATCTTTCCAGACTGAATCATGAAGAAATGGAAAATATGAGTGGACTAACTACAGGTAAGGAGACTGGATCAGTAACTAAAAACCTCCCAACAAACAAAAGTCCAGGACCAGAAAACTTCATTGGTAAATTCTATCAAAAATTCAAAAAAGGTTTAATACCTATCCTTCTCAAAGTCTTCCAAAAAATTGAAGAGGAGGGAATGCTTTCAAATCTATTTTATGGGACCATCATTACCCTTACAACAAAACCAGACAAGGACACCACAAGAAAGGAAAGTATAAGACAACATTCTTGGTAATCCTTAACAATATGCTAGCAAACCAAATCTAGCAGAACATTAAAATGGTCATTCACTGTGACAAAGCAGCATTTTCCTAAGAGGAAAGGATGGTTCATCAGGTAAAATCAATCAGTGCACAAATCAATCGGTGTGATATAGCACATTAACAAAATGAAGGATGAAAATCATATATTCACCTCAAGAGATTCAGAGAAAACATTTGACAAAATTCAATATCCATTTGTGATAAAAAAAACTTTCAACGAAGTGGGTATACAGCAAATGTACCCCCCATAACAAAGGCCTCGTATGACGAACCCACAGTTAACGTCATACTCAATAGTGAAAAGCTAAACCTTTTCCTCTAAGATTAGGAAAAAGATGAGATCCCCACTACCCCCCCACACTTTTATTCAACATAGTATTAGAAGTCTTAGGCAGAGCAATTAGGCAAGAGAAAGAAATAAAAGGCACCCATTTTGGAAAGAAAGAAATAAAACTGTCACTATTTGCAGATGACATGACTTATATACAGAAAACCCTAAAGACGCCACCAAAAAACTGTTAGAACTAATAAATGAATTCTGAAACAAAATCAGGGTACAAAATCAATGTACAAAATTTGGTTGTATTTCTATATACTAACAATAAACCATCAGAAAAAGATATTAAGAGAACAATTTCATATATTAAAAAGAAAACAGTCCCATTTATAATTGCTTCAAAAAGAATAAAATACCTAAGAATAAATTAAACCAAAGAGGTGAAAGAGCTCTACACTGAAAACTATAAGACACTGATGAAAGAAATTGAAGACAACACAAATAAATAGAAAGCTATCACACGCTCAAGGATTGGAAGAACTAATATTGTTAAAATGTCCATTTTGCCCAAAATAATCTACAGATACATTGCAATTTCTATCAAAATTCCAAGGGGATTTTACACAGAAATAGAAGAAAAAAACCCTAAAATTTGTATGGAACCACAAAAGACTCCAAATAATTGAAGCAATCTGGAGAAAGAAGAATAAAGCTGGAGGTATCAAGCTCCCTGATTTCAAACTATATTACAAAGTTGTAGTAATCAAAACAGTAATGCTATTGGCCTGAAAACAGGCACATAGGTCCAATGGAACAAAACAAAGAGCCCAGAACTAAACCTACACATATGTAATCAATTAATTTATGACAAAGGAGGCAAGAAAATTCAATGGGGAAGGAATAATCTCTTCAAAAGATCGTATGGGAAAAGTAGTCAGCCAAAAGTTAAAGAATAAAATTAGATTACAATCTTACATCATGCACAAAAATTAGCTCAAAATGGATTAAAAACTTGAATGTAAGACCTAAAACCATAAAATCCTAAAAAAGCACATAGAAAGTCCCTTGACATTGGTCTTGGAGATGATTTGGTGGATCTATCAACAAAAACAAGGACAGTAAAAACAAAAATGACAAGTGAGATTACATCATACTAAAAGATTCTGCACAACAAAGGAAACTCAACAAAATGAAAAGGCAACCTACTGAATGGAAGAAAATATTTGCAAATGATATATCTAATAAGGGGCTCAACAGCAGACAAAAAATATCCCAAGAATAAAATGGGTGGAGGATCTGAATAGACATTTTTCCAAAGGAGATAAAGAGATGGCCAGTGGGCGAATGAAAAGATGTTCAACATTATTAACCATCAGGGAAATGCAAATCAAAACCACAATAAGACATACCCCCACCTATTAGAATGGCTATTATCAAAAAGACAAATAACAAGTGTTGGTGAAGACTTGGAGAAAAGGGAACCTCATGCACTATTGATAGGAATGGAAACTGGTGTGGCCACTACGGGAACAATACAACCATTCCTCAAAATATTAAAAATAGTACTACCATATGACCCAGCAATTCCACTTCTGGATATTTATCTGAAGAAAATTAAAACACTAATTTGAAAAGCAACCCTATGTTCATTGCAGCATCATTTACAAGAGCCAAGATATGGAAACAACCTAAGTGTCCATTGCCAGAGGGGAGAATGGTTGGGCATGGGCCAAGTGGGTGAAAGGGGTCAAGAGGTACAAAATTCCAGTTAGAAAATAATAAGTCATGGGATATAACATGCAGCATGGTGACTAAAAGTCAATAATATTGTACTGTATATTTGAAAGTTGCCAGGAATGTAAACCTTAAAAGGTTCTCATCGCAAGAAAAAAACCTATAACTGTTTGGTAATGGATGGTAACTAGACTTATTATGGTGATGATCATTTCGATATATATATAAACATAGAGTCATTATGTTGTATACCCAAGGTCAGTTACACCTAAATAAAAATTTTAACAAGACTATTGAAACCAAAGTCTAAGTTCATGTAGCATCAGTGTTTACTTCCCTATACTCCTGCTTTAGATGGTCTTTACCTTTGCTAATTTCTTTCTTTCTAAGCAGCTTGTCGATGCACTTGATATTTTAAAATATTTCAACTAATATTTTTAGTTGTTTTCAGTGGAACAAGATGCCCTATACGATGAAACAGGTAGTCAAGGAAATATTCCGTAGGTTCTTACTGCTTAGTGGAATTCAAATGTGTACATCACTGGGATAATTACATTCTGGATTTACCCAAAGCAAGCACCCCATTTATGCTGAATTATTTGCCCAGGGATAAACCAGTGGACTTGAGTCTTTTAATTCCATTGTAAAATATTCCTTTTGAAAGTGAAATAGTTAAAATTAAATTAATTTTGAAATGCAAGGAATCGTCATACAATGCTTCAAGAGCAAGTTCCCTGCATTTCTCTTCTTTTATATTTCCAGTCCAGTATGAATAATTAAATAAATGGATGAATGATTTCTACTGACAGTCTAGCTACATATGTATTAAGATATAAGAATTAGTCTAAGAAAATGTGGGAGCAAGAGAAAACAGAGTTTTCTGTTTATTTTTGCCATTCAGACTGTCATGTGTATTGAGTAACTGAAATTTGCTAAAACTGGAAATGTCTTCATCTATATAGATATAGTTAACAGATTCATAGAAAAGTCTTCATATGAATCACTGTGCTTCAGTTTTCTATTGACCTAAATAACTGCAGCAAAGGAAAAAACCTATCAATAGTACTGCCAAACAGACACATATTGTCACTGGTATTAAAACTTGTGGTCCTGGAATTGCTAAAAAAACAACAACAAACAAACAAAAAACAAACAAAAAAAAAAAAACCCACAACTGATGAGGCATTACTTTAAAGCAAAGGCAAAGGAAAGAATGTCATCAGTGAAGGAAAAATAGAATAAGAATTCATATATGTCCCGACATCAGAGTTGGAGAAAACCGGGTGCAGAATTTCACTTTAAAGAATGAAAAATTTGAAACATAGGTTCTGAAAAATCTTGCTTGTCTCAAGTTCTTATGAGCCTGAAAGTTCATTGTCATTCAACAAAGATTTACTTAGAGCATAATATTTGCCAGACACTGCAAGGCCCGGAGCACATCAGAAAGCTCATAGATAAATAAGGCAGACAGATAAATAGTAAAATAAATATAATGAAAAATAAAAGCATGCATTATTCTTTCTATCAGCTAAATAATCCACGCATTTATATTCAGTTAAATGCTGGTTAATTGTAGCCTAATATCCATAAACGAGATGCCATTTATCAACTTGCAGCCAATATTTAATCCAAGATTGTCGTCTAATATAAAATTCACAGTGAAAATGTGTTCCTTGAGGGTTCCTGTGTTCACAGGGTGTTGGTTAATTTGAATGAAATGCTACAAGTTGCCTCCAGTCGCTTGCTTCAAACATAAGAAAACATTACACACTCCATTACGCTGCTAGTCTGAAGCCCGAAGAGCAAAGAGACAAAAGAACAATGCAACTAAGCACTGGAAATGAGTCTGTGAAACGCAGCACAGAGTCCCATTTCTAGAAGTTCATGATCATCATCAAAGCAGACAAAATCAATGAAAAGTCAAATTTCAATGAGTTTGGAAATACCCTGCCTCCAAAACTTGACATTATTGAAAAGTAAATGGTAGAAGTAAATAAAACCAGGGTGAGAAAGAGAATGAAGAACAAATTTTATGCATTTAGACTAAGAGTAATTCTACTGCTACCTGGAGTTCTTTGCAGAAAAAAAATGTTAATCCTTGGTATGCCCTCCACCACCACCACCCCCAAAATGCATTCACCTAAATAGCTGAAGGATCAAGGAAACCAAACAAATGTCTTGGAATGTGGCTTGCCTGGCTCCAGAGGGGCAGGAAGAGATGCCTGGGGTGCATTTGCTTCCTGGCTTATCAGGGACACTCTCCCCCTCATAATTTAAAAAGTCTTGTGAGTTTATGATCTACACAAAGACAATAAGTACATGTGGATCGATGATCCAACAGGAGACAAAAACATGGTCGTGGGAAGCCAAAAACTAGAATAAGCAATCCGGACGTAGAAATTGGACAAAAGGTGAACAGAGAGACACAGTGTGATGCCCGACACCAAGCAAAGGCACATGAAGTACAACCCAGTGGGCATTCAAACCCCAGGTCCTATGGAAGTAAGCAGCTTGCTTTTCATTCTAAGACTTGCAATTTAAAATTACAATACACTGCTAGCTTCTTAAGAGGAGGCCAGGTTTGCCTGTGGAACACACTGTCCCTTAGTTTGGCGAATCACAGCAGTGAGCTACTTCAGTTACACAAATAAAAACTAAGTAACCACCACCCATTGTTTGGAGGGGTGATCCATCTGGAATTACTTCTGGATTGTGTGTTGGTGGTGGGTGAATGTAGGGAGCGATATATATGCATATGCAAATTGGTAATCTGAGAAATAGGTGCAGGAAAGGGCAAGAGAAGATTTAAAGAGAACAGAGGGGAGGTTTTCAGACTTCATTTGGTTATATTTTTGAAAGATTCTTTTCTTGATAGAGAATTCTAGATTGACTTTCCTCCTAGAAGGATGTTGCTGCCCTGTCTCCTGGATTGTGTTGCTTCTAATGAGATATCTGTTACTCTTATATATATTTTTCCCCTCTGTACATGCTGTGTCTTATTCTGGCTGCCTGTAAGATTTCCTCTTTATCACTGGTTTCAGACAATTTGAGAAGGATGTGTCTGGTGTAGGTTTTTGGTTGTGGGTTTTTGAGGGCTTTTTTTTTTTTTTTGGTTCCCCCCCCCCCACATTGCATTTTATTAATAAATAGCTTTAGTCATTTTTTAAGACTTCATTTTTTTGGTCAGTTTTAGGTTGAGAACAAAATTAGAAAGGTGCACAGATTTTGCATATACCCCCCCCACCCACACACACTTACATAGCCTCTCCCATTATCAACATCCCCTACCAGAGTTGTTCATTTGTTACAATTGATGATCCTTCATTGATATATCATAATCAGCCAAAGTAGATAGTTTAATTAGGGTTCGCTCTTGATGTTGAACATTCCATGGGTTTAGACAAAGGTCTAATGATATTTAGCCACCATTACAGTATCAGACGTAACAATCCTCTGTGTTCCACTTACTCATCACCCATCCCACCAATCCCTGCAACCTTTTTCCCGTCTTCATGGTATTGCCTCTTCCAGAATATCAGATAGTTGGAATTATACAGTAGGTAGACTTTTCAGATTGACTTCTTAAAATTAGTAATATGCACTTAAGTTTCCTATATGTCTTTTCATGGCTTGATAGCTCATTTCTTTTTAGTGCTGAATAATATTCCATTATCTGTTGTACCACAGTTTACTTATTCATTCACCTACTGAAGGACGTCTTGGTTGCATCCAAGTTTTGGCAATTATGAATAAAGTTGCTATAAGCCTCATGTGCAGATTCTATGTGGACATAGGTTGCAAACCTTTGGGTAATACCAAGGTGTGGAAGAGTTGGATCATAGGGTAAAAGTATATTTAGTTTTACAAAAAACTGCCAACCTGTCTTCTAAAGTGACTGTTCTAGTTTCCCTTTCCATCAGCAGCGTATGAGAGTCCCTGTTGCTCTACATCCTTGACAGCATTTGGTGCTTTGGATTGGGGTCACCCTAATGGGGATGTAGTGGTGTCTCATTTTAATTTGCATTTCCTTAATGACATATGATGGTAAGCATCTTTCTAGATGCTCAATTGCCATGTGTCTACCTTCTTTAGTGAAAGTACATACTGTTAAGGTCTTTGAACCATGTTTTGTTGTTGTTGTTTAATTATTGAGTTGTAAAAGTTCTTTGTATATTTTGGCTTATCAGATGTATCTTTTGGAAATAATGTCATCCAATCTGTGGCTTATCTTCTCTTTCTCTTGACCTTACCTTTCACAGAGCAGATGTTTTTAGTTTAATAAAGTTTGGGCTATTGATTCTTTCCCTTATGGTTTGTGCCTTTGGAGCTGTATCTAAAAAGCCAGTACCATACCCAAGGCCATCTAGATTTTCTCCAATGCTGTCTTCTAGGAGTATTATAGTTTTATGCTTACACATAGGTCTTTGATCCACTTTGAGTTAGTTTTTGTGAAGGATGTAAGTCTGTGTCCAGATTGATTTTTTTTTTTTTTTTTTTTTGCTTGTGGATGTCTAATTGTTCTAGTACTATTTGTTTTATTGCATTGTTGTTGCTTCTTTGTCAAAGATCGGTTGGGGGACACCTGGGTGGCTCAGCGGTTGAGCGTTTGCCTCTGACTCAGGGCGTGACCTCGGTCCTAGGATCAAGTCCCACATCAGGCTCCCTGCAGGGATCCTGCCTCTCCTTCTGTCTATGTCTCTGCCTTTCTCTCTGTGTGTCTCATGAATTAATACATAAAAATCTTAAAAAAAATAGGTTGGCTATATTTATAAGCGTCTGTTTCTAGACTCTCTTGTGTTCAACTGATCCGTCTATTCTTCAGCCAATACCACACTGTCTTCATTTTTGTAATTTGTTTTTTTTATAAATTTATTTTTTATTGGCGTTCAATTTGCCAACATATAGAATAACACCTAGTGCTCAACCCATCAAGTGCCCCCCTCAGTGCCCATCACCTAGTCACCCTCACCCCCCCCACCCACCTCCCCTTCCACCACCCCTAGTTCATTTCCCAGAGGTAGGAATCTCTCATGTTCTGTCTCCCTCTCTGATATTTCCCACTCATTTTACTCCTTTCCCATTTATTTCCTTTCACTATTTTTTATATTCCCCAAATGAATGAGAACATATAATGTTTGTCCTTCTCCAGTTGACTTCTTTCACTCAGCACAATACCCTCCAGTTCCATCCACCTCGAAGCAAATGGTGGGTATTTGTCGTTTTTAATGGCTGAGGAATATTCCATTGTATACTTAGACCACAGCTTCTTTATCCATTCATCTTTCGATGGACACCGAGGCTCCTTCCACAGAACAGAAATCTCACAGAGCAAGAGGTAGACATGGCCAACAAGCACAGGAGAAAATGCTCTGCATCACTGGCCATCAGGGAAACACAAATCAAACCCACAATGAGCTACCACCTCACACCAGTGAGAATGGGGAAAATTTACAAGGCAGGAAACCACAAATGTTGGAGAGGATGTGGAGAGAGGGAACCCTCCCGCACTGTTGGTGGGAATGTGAACTGGGGCAGCCACTCTGGAAAACTGTGGAGGTTCCTCAAAGAGTTAAAAATAGTCCTGCCCTACGACGTGGCAATTGCACTGCTGGGGATTTACCCCAAAGATACAGATGCAATGAAACGCCGGGACATTTTCGTAATTTGATAATAAATCTTGAAGTTGGATAGTGTCAGTCCTCAAACTTTGCTCTCTTTTAATGTTGTCTTGGCTATGCTGGATCTTTTGCCTCTCTCTATAAACATAAGAATCAGTTTGTCAAAGTCCATAAAATAACCGCTGTGATTTTTTATTGGGATTCCACTGAATCTACAAATCAGATTAGAACCGACATCTTGATAATGTTGGGTCTTCTGAACCATGAGTATGCAGTATCTCTCCATTTATTTTGTTCTTTGATTTTATCATTTTTATTTTGTTTTTTCACATATAGATCTTATACATATTTCATTAAATTTATACCTAAGTATTTCAATTTTTGCAGGTGCTAAAATAATTGTTATGTTTTTTAATTTCCATTTGTTTAGTGCTAGTATATAAGAAAGCAACTGACTTTTGTATATTAACTTGTATCCTCAATATTATAAATAATTCTTTTTTTTTGTTCCTCTATAGGTAGAGTCGTCCCCCCCCCCCCCCCGGCTTCTTTCAAAATTTTCTCTTTATTTTTAATTATCTGTAGTTTGAAAATGATATGCCTAGCTGTTACTTTTTTTTTTGTCATGTATCCTGCTTGGTGTTCTCTGAGTTTCCTAGATCTGTGGTTTTGTGTCTGATATTAAATTATAGAAATTATCAGTAATTATTGCTTCAAATATTTCTTCTGTTCCATTCTTTCCTTCTTCTGGTATTCCCACTATACATATGTTACACGTTTTGTAGTTGTCTCACAGTCCATGTATAGTCCATTCTGTCTTTTTCAGTCTTTGCTCTCTTTACGTCTGTTTTTCAGTCTCTATTGATATATCCTCAAGCTCAGATATTCTTTCTTCGACCATATCCAGTTTACTAGTAAGCCCATTAAAAGCATTCTTCGCCCTATTCTAGTTTTTTGTTTGTTTAGCATTTCTTTTTGATTCTTCTTTAGGATGTCCACCTCTCTGTTTATAATGTTCACCTAATTTTTGTGTGCTTTCTACTTTATCCATTAGAGACATTAGCATATTGATTATACCTGTGTTAAATTTCCAGCTTGACAGTCCACGTCCCTACAATACCTGGTTCTGAAGTTTGCATGTGGATGTTGTTACTTGAAATTGTTTTGGCCTCTTAGTACGTCTTGTAGTATTTTCTAGATAGCTGAACAGGATACATTGGGTAAAAAGAACTGTTGTAATTAGGCTCTTAGTAATATGGTGGTGTAGTCTGGAGGTCAGGGAAGTGTACTCTCGTCCAATGATTAGTTCTTAGTCTTTCAGGAGCCTATGCCTATGGACTATAAATGTCATAGGGTTTCTTGTTTTTTTTTTTTTTTTTCCTCCCTTCTTTGGTGGGATACAATTGCTAGAGTGGACCAACATTAGGTATTTCCCTTTTCTCACCTGGAAGGCTAGAACTGACTGGAGTTGGATACTTCCTTTGCCCTGATAAAATCTGATAGAATCCCAGATTTGGCTCTGGTTAATTAGTTTCTCCTGAGGGCAGTCCCTTATTAAGAAGACCAGAGTGCCCTGGGGTATTTTTTTTTTTAACGATTTGATCTCTTTATTCATACCCTGCATGACTGGCAGGAATGATTATGGGATTAGGATCCTTTAGTTCCAGTGCTGTGGTGATCATCACTGCCAGTGCTGAGATTTTACCAGCAATGCATTCAGGTTTCCATACTACTCATTATTAGCTGTAATGTTTCAACATTTCAATTTCAGGTGATTGGAAAAAAGCACAATGATTTTAATTTCCACATTAGTTGGTGAGTGAGTTGTGTTCTCATATGAGACCAAATTTTGCTTCTCCATCCAAGAGCAAGAATACACTAAGTTCAGCCAAGGGGACTCTGTTGTAGGAAGGCTTCAGGGAAACTCTACATAATGGTTAACTGCTCCCATTCTTCCCCCCTGCCCCACCTTTTACAAAATATGTATTGTTGCTCTGTGAGTACATATTTTAAGTTTTCATAAATGATTTTAAAATATACATTGCATCTTGAGTCTTAAATTATTTTTGTAATTCTGTTTTTACCATTCATTCATTTTATATAAAAACCAGCTTCAAACTGTTACATAATAGCTCCTAGAGAGCATCCCCCTGTTTTAATTATCCATCTACTCCACCAGCACTCCACCCCCACCCCCACCCCCAGCCCCAGAATGGATACGGGATTACCTCCAGCTCTCTGCTATCATGAATCCTGCTGCAATGAACATCTGCGAACATGTTCCTTTATGGACCTATGTGAGAATTTCTCTCTTGGGTTTCATCTTCTGTTAATTGCCTATTCATATTCTTTTGTTCTCTTGTTCTCAGTGATTTGCAGCAGTTCCTTGGTTATTCTAAATATTATTTCATAGTTGGTTTTATATTTTGGAAATAACTTCACCCAATTTATCGTTTCTCTGTTGCTATGTCCATGATGTCAGGATTCAGAACCAAATACAGGAAATAAGGAAAAAACTGGGGAACCTCGCATAGCTCTCAACTCTAGGACACAAAAGGAATTGTTAGCATCTGTCTTAAATTATTCCCCAGGAAGGCTAGTTCCATCAAAATACTGAGGGAATGACTTCATGTAAACTTACAACTATATGTGAAATAGCCTTAACGATGTTTGGAGATAAAAATGTGGAGTGTTGCCAGAGGTGCCTTTATCATAAATATATCTTGGTTTCATTGCCCTTTAAAAAGCCATCCAGCCACACCCCTTGATAATATGCCTATTTAGGCATATAACCAAACCATGTGTTATGAGTATTAAACATCAGAATGAGGTCAAGGTGAAGAAACAAGAATGCTGGAGAGACTTGGTGCATTCATTATGGTACCCACCAGGTACCCTAATGTTTAGGGAGTCATTAAGTTGGTATCCAGAGGGGGGAAAAAACATACAGCTGCAGCTTTCAAGATTAAAACAAAAATGAAGCAAGATCTTAAAAAAAATAGTGTCAGTGAATTTCCTAATGCTGAGTCAATTCTAATTTCTTTGAACACTGATTAGAGTGCAACTTAATGAAAGAATTTTACATAGAAATGTTGAAATATAGATTTGGTGCCAAATATTTCTTTCATATTAAACTAAAGCAGTCCATTTAGATCTCTTTTTCCAAATGGACATATTCCTAATGCAAAAGAAGAACCATTGAATTGACCATGACCTTAGTCTTTTGCCTGTATGCCTTTGATTAAATTTTAGTGATGTGGTCATTTCTCTTGTTTTGTTTCATTTCTCACCAAAGAAGTACATATCCTCTTGAAAAGGTTAATGTTACCTTGGACTGATTCTTAATATAATTCTCTGCTAACGTTTCCATTTCTGAAATGTACTATGTCATATCTCATATGTTAAATGGCAGTGTACTATCAGTGTATATTGGAAACATGTACAACAGGAAGATCTAGACACAGAGATAGAGATGGCCATGGAAAAGGGAGGTAGAGAAACAGATAAAACTGAAGCTATGGATAGATAAATTTCTAACTGCAAAAATCGAAAAGCATTTTGAAAGTCTGTACCTAATCCCTACATTAAGAATCAAAGGATTTAGAGAAAACCTATTGTTCCTGGACAACAGGTATTCTATCATTCTGTGAAATTGAATTCTATCATTGTGAGGCTGAGTCAGTCAGACTTGATTATCATAATAGATAGCTTTTAGAGTTAGGTTATTTTTCGTTAAAAAAAATAGGACTTAATTAAATATTAGGTAACTATCAATTAGTTAACTATTAATTAGTTAATTAAATATTAGGTAACTATCAATTAGGTAAAATTGATAGTTCTTTTTCCCCCCTCTACTATGACTTCTAATAGTGCTGATTCAATTAATTATTCAGTCTCCTATTACAATATGGAATAAATTTTAAGTGTATTTTCAGGGTAGATGTCAGAGCCATTAGCACGTATATTTAAATGAGCTGATTAGGCACCTGCCTTCAGCTCAGGTCATGATCCCAGGGTCCTGGGATTGAGCCCCTCATCAGGCTCCCTGCTCAGAGGGGAGCCTGCTTCTCCCTCTCCCCACCCCCACCCCCCGCCTCATGCTCTCTTTTGCTACCTTTCTCTCAAATAAATAAATAAATAAAATCTTCAAAAACAAAGATAAATAATTGTAGTTAGTAAGAAACATAACTACAAAATGTATTTTGACTCAGAGCAACTGTTATTATTTGGTCAGTGGAAGCAATGAAAGATTCACGTGTTCATATTTGAATGAGTTAGAAAGAAATAAATATGCAAATATCATGAAACTTACCTTCTGATAATGTGAAAGCTGAGCCGCTTCAAATTCATTAAGAAAAATATTCATTAGAAATTGTACAGGAAATTCTATTTCTTTAGGAATCTGACCTTTCCTATTACTCTTTTTTCTCTCCTGTAAATTGGATCCCATTCTCCCACAAATGATTGCTTTTCCCTGACTAAAAAATATGTTCAAGTCTCCTCTCACTGCACACACAAAACCAGACAAATCTTCAGCAGTCTTGCTACCCGAAGATGCTTCTTCCTGTATATCGTTTTCTTCTTTGCCAAACTCCTCAGAACAGGGGTGTCATCCAAAGATTCATTTCTTCTCTGTAAGAAGAAATTCTCATCTCACTTGGAACTAATGATCTCAACCTCTTCCCTGATTCTCTTTCCTTCCTTGTCTCCTGACTTGCTGGTTTATTTCTCATCTCTCTGTCCCTTCACACTTTCTTTGGTTCTACCTCCTTAATTTTCTAACCCATTAAATGTAGACTTTCCTAAAATTCATAGCTTTGGACATTGCTGTGACTTAAATCTTTGTATCCTCCCCCCAAAATTAATATATTGAAATTCTAATGTCCAATGTGACAGTGTTAGGAGGTGAGGCCTTAGAGAGAGGCTTAGGGTATGAGGGTGAAGCCCTCATGAATGGGTTAGTTCTCTTACAAAAGAGATCTCACAGAGCTCTCCTGCCCTTTCTGCCCTGGAAACAAGAATTCTGTGGTATGAAAGAAGGCTTCACCCATCCATGTTGGCAACCTGATCTCAGACTTTCAGCCTCCAGAACTGTAAGCAATGCATTTCTGTTGTTTATAAGTCACCCAGTGTGGGGTGTTTTGTTGGAGCAGCCTAAATGGACTAACACAGACACCTTCTCATTTTGTTCTCTCTTACAGATCTGAATTTTCGATTACCTACTAGACATCAAAAATATTGACCCAGTGTATTTCCCCCCCACCAAAAAAAATCTCTTCTTTCATCCATGTTGTCTAGTGACGTTCCTATTATACTAGTTATTCCAGCTGCTATCATCGATAACCTCTCAAAATATTGGCTTGTACAATAAAAGTTATTTCTTGCACATACAGAGTCCAAAATAAGAGTTTCTGACCAGTGGGCATTCTCTGTCATCAGTGATTCAGAGACTTGAGCATAATAATATTTTATAATACAAAATAATATTTTACTATTTTGCCATCTTTAAACATTGTTTTCATGGTCATTGAGCATGTCTTCATTGAGTCATTAGAAGGAACAAGAGCATGGGAAAGAAAATAAAAGTAATTTTGAGGCCTTTTCTGAAAATGATGCACATCACTTATGGTCACTTTCTATTAATTAGAACTCGTTTATATGGCACATCTAAGAGAGGTGCATTAATGTACTCTTGCTGCCATAACAAAATACTTATAACCTAAAAATACAAGTTGTCTGCCTCCCTGACCTCCCCCCTTACATACATGACATATTCACTCACATCTAATATGTAAGTTATGGCAAGAACAAGATAGCTACATTAAAAACTTTCATTTTAAAAAGGAGAGAATTGGCAAAATAGTCATTGATCCATAGCAATAATGAAATTCTTCCAGACAGGAATTTTGAGAAATCTCTGTCCTGTCCTCACAGTGGTGGGTAGGAAGGTGGAGTTTCCCTGCTTCTGAATTCCCTTGTCCATTGATCTCTATATCCCCTGGGCCTCATCAAAACTAAAACTTTTACTCTATGAGAACTCAATGAGAAGGACAAAAAGATAAGCCACAGCTTGGAAGAAAATTATTACAAACCACCTATCTAAATGTATAAAGTTCTCTCAATCCTATTCAACAATAAAAAAGATCAAAGAGTAAAATTAGAAAATGGGCAGAAGACATGAACAGACATTTCACCAAGAGAAGAAATAGCAAATAAGAGCATGAGAAAATGCACATCATTGGCCATTAATGAAATCCAGATCGAAACCCAAATGAGAGGGGCACCTGGGTGGCTCAGTAGGTTGATCATGACCCTTTGGCTTGGGTCATGATCCTAGGGTCCTGGGATTAAGCCTCCTGTCAGGCTGCTTGGCAGGGAGCCTGCTTCTCCCTCACCCTCTCCCTCTGCACCCCCCCCCCACTTATGCTCTCTCTGTATCTCAAATAAATAAATAAAAATCTTAAACAAAATAAAAAAATAAAATCCAAATGAGATATCACTACCCTCATACCAAAATGGCGAAGATAAAAAAAGAGTGTTGACAACTCCAAATGCTGGTGAGTATGCACAGAAATTAGATCACACATACATTGTTGATGGAAATATGAAATGGTACAGCCACTCTGGAGATCAGTTGGACAATTTTTTTAGAAAACTAAACATGCAAGTATCATATGACCCAGCAATTACACTCCAGGGTATTTATCCCAAGAAATGAAAACACGTGGGTCACCTGGGTGGTTCATCGGTTAAACATC
The DNA here is from genome assembly GCF_905146905.1 of Nyctereutes procyonoides. NCBI lineage: Eukaryota > Metazoa > Chordata > Mammalia > Carnivora > Canidae > Nyctereutes > Nyctereutes procyonoides. Next base: position 11,682,463 of record NW_026575122.1, read on the forward strand.
CAGCTCTCTTGATTTTTGGTTCAGGTCCTGATCTCAGGGACATGAGTTCAAGCCCCACATTGGGCTCCATGCTCAGCGGGGAGTCTGCTTCAGGATTCTCTCTCCCCCTCTGCCCCGCCCCCCACCCACTTGCGGGTACTCTCTCTAAAATAAATAAACAAATCTAAAAAAAATAAAGGAAAACCTATGTTCACAGAAGACCTGCAATATGGACGTTTATAGCAGCTTATTTATAAGAGCTAAACCAATATTCAGCCCAAATGTCGTTCAACAGGTGAATGATTAAAGAAACTGCAGTACTTCCATACTATGACTATTACTCAGCAATTGAAAGGAACTATCGATACACACAAAGGCTTCAATAAATCTCTAGGAAATTATTTTGAGCAAAAAAATCAATCTCCATAGGTTAGAAAAACGCTAGCAATGAAGACAGATTAGTATTTGCCAGCAATTGAGAGAAGAGAGCAGAAGAGAAGGTGTAGTTATAAAAGCAACATAAAGAATGCTTGTTCAGGATCTTTACTGTGGTCACACAAACACACACAGGTGAAAACTTAATGCACACATGCATAAGAATGCATAATATTGGAGAAATCTGAATAAGATGAGTGAATTGTATCAATGTCAATATCCTAGTTGTGATATTTTATTATAATATCACAGAATGTTAATGATTGGGGGAAACTGGGCAAAATGTCCAAAAAATTTCTCTGCTGTCATCTCTTACAACTGCATGTGGAACTACAATTACCTCAATTAAAGAAAAGATTATTAGGTTAAAAAAGTTTCAAAAAAAAAAAGTTTCTCATTACAAAAGACTAGGCATCGCAGTGGATAATAGCTCTCAAAGATGAATGTGATTCACTTTTTTTTTTTCAAAAAGTTCATAATATACTGCATATTATGAGGAGAGGAGCTAGCCTCCGTTCTTCATGAAGAGCTTCGTAGCATTGCATGCAAGATTCTCCTTACCTGATTCTAAAATACTTTTCCGTCCCCTTCTTTTCCTGCATGTTCTAATGCCTCCTGCCTTCTAGCCCTGTCTATTTCCCAAACACTCCAAGCATTTTCAAGACCCTGGGCTCATGTGATTCTATCAAGCTGAAATAACTTTTCCCATCGTCTATTAAAATTCTTATCCTTCCAGGCCTATTCAAACGCTGCTACCACATCTGACGCTCTTGCCCTGCCTTGTCTGAATCTCTGACTCCATATTCCACATTCTTACAATAGCTTATCTTTTTACTTCGCATCTCCTTTCACACATCATTCAATATTTGGTTAACCAGGCTGGCTTCTCTCCCTCCTACCATATACAATATACTATAAACTCCTTGAAAAAAAAAAAAAAAAGAACTGAATCACATTCATCTTTGAGAATTATTATCCTCTGTAACTCCTAATACAGTCCTTTGCATGTAATTTAATATTCACTGATATTTATTGAGTGCCTGCCATTGGCAAACAGTGTTCTAAATGCTTCCCGTAATTTAGTCCTCACCACAAGGGAGGTCTTATTATTTCCACTTATACATGATAAAACAGGCACAGAAAGCTTAAGGACCTTGCTCAAGGTCACAGGCACTACTGTGTGCATGTGGTCATGGTCACACTCTTCACCATCATGTGATAGTGCTTCTAATTAGCATTCAATAATTGATTGATACAATTAAGGAAAGCTCTCTGAATGAGTTATTTCAACTTGTTTCCCAGCAAACTGGTACTGTTGATTGCTAGTTATGTGCCAGGCATAGTGCTGGCTGCTTTCACATCGGCTCATGGAATACTGGTGTTCCCATTTTATAAATGTGGAAAAATGAAACCTAAACCATAATTTAGTCTACATTGCCCAGCTAATAAGTATAGGGCTTTGTTTGTTTGTTTTTTTATTAGATCAAATTACAAGGTAGGAACAACACAATTATTTATGGAATCAGGTGAACCAAGGGGAGCTCTTTCTAATGAAGTAGTTAAGCACATAAGTAATCATGACATTGAGAAACTCTGCCCTCCGTTTGCATTTTTTAGAAATCCTATTATCTAAAAAAAATAAAATAAAATAATAATAATTTTAAAAAAGAAATCCTATTATCTTTTTTTTTATTATTTATTTATGATAGTTACACACAGAGAGAGAGAGAGGCAGAGACACAGGCAGAGGGAGAAGCAGGCCCCATGCAGGGAGCCCGACGTGGGACTTGATCCCAGGACCTCGGGATCATGACCTGAGCCAAATGCAGATGCTCAACTGCTGAGCCACCCAGGAATCCCTAAGATTTTCTTTAAAAATCTGTAAAAACTATTAAGTTAAAGAGAAGGGCATGGAGCTACAGAACTTTAGATTCACTATATAGAATTGTTTTCTCTACAAGAATTTCAGTAACAAACATGGATTTTGTTTCTTTTTTCTTTTCTTTTCTTTTTTTTTTTTTTTAGGTCTTATTTATTTATTTGACAGAGATTAAAAGACCACAAACAGGAGAGGAAAAAGCCAGCTCTCTGCTGGGCAGGGAGCCCACAGTGGGGCTTGATTCCAGGACCTTGAGATCAGGACTTGAGCCAAAGGCAGACACGTAACCAACTGAGCTACCCACATGTCCCCCAACATGGATTTTAGAGCAGAACTCTCTCTGGTGCACGCTACTGCACCTTAAAAATAGTAAATTGGTGGATTAAACTCTTTCTCCTCTGATCTGAAATCCACATATTCAGGAACCACTTCTCTTGATCACCTTTGGCCTTTATTTTGTCATTTTGCTTCTCTATCAAAGTTCAAACTCTCCAGAGGCAAATAAGAGAACAAAGGAACAAGGATAAACAAAGCACCCCCAGAGCAAAGGGCAGAGGAGCCCAAGAGCAAAGCACCAACATTGCCTACTCATTTGTAAAGGAATGGCTCCCAGTGGTGATTGGCATTATCATCAACTGGGATCCCCTTAATGTGAATCTTGCTCCTCAATTAAGTTGTACCTCAGTCATGTAATGCACACTGTCACGGAAGTTCATGTGTGATCAAAAGCTTCTTTATGTGTGCTATACATGAGTGCCTTGAGAGCCCAGTGCAATGATGAGAAAGGGTTGAAAGAGTCGGCAAAGCCTTCATGGAATGTGGAATTTTGAGCTGAGCCATGAAATAAAAATAAAAAGATGGATTTGTCCTGCGAAATGTGTAGCTGAGATGAACAGTAACTCAGCAGGAAACAATACTCATGAGAAGAGTTTAAAAAGGAGACATGAGCCTGGAACGGGTGTGGTGCCAAACTCCTGCAGCCGATGTGGCCATTTATAATTAGAATTTTACAGTAGATATTTGTAGCCACCGATACTCAAGGGCTATTAGGCAGGAGGCCCTATGGAGCCTCCACAATCTCACTACCACTTTCCAGAAAAAGTAACTCTCAAACTGAATGTGTCTACACCTACAAACATTTATTAGCAAACAGACAAATAAATAGAAACCTGTTTTTTTTTAAGATTTTATTATTTATTTATTTATTTATTTATTTATTTATTTGAGAAAGAGAGCATGAGTGGGGGGAGGAGCAGAGGGAGAGAAACAAGCAGATTCCCTGCGGAGCGCACAGCCCCATGCTGCCAGACTCCATCTCACAACCCTGTGATCCGTGACCTGAGCAGAAATCAAGAGTCAGATGCTTAACCGAAGGGGCCCGATACCTGTGTTCTGAGGTCAAGTCCCAACTATCTCTTTAGGTGCTCCAAACATAACTGACTCAAAAGGGTCACTAGAGAGGAATTAATAATTTTTCAAAGGCAGGGTCAACGAACCTTCTGTTTAGCCTGAGAAAACCACACTTTTCTGAGCAGGAGGCTGTCCACAGGCAGCGCTCCTGAATCAAGTCTGGGACACCAAACCAAAGGGTGGAGACTACAGGGCCTGCTGGATTCTCATGCTCTATCCACATTTCTGGCTAAGTCACACATCTAGAACACAGTTCATTTCGCTGGCAAAAACTAACTTCTAACATTCATTTGCTAATCAACAGAACGCCTAGTGTTGATTAGAGCTAAAGATAGTGGGAGGGCTCCTAGGAGCTCTCTCCTCGGAAAGGGCCCTTTTGATTAAAAGCCACCTCGCCATCCCTGAAATGTGTATTCCTCTTCGGGCAACAAGGCACTGTCCATGTGGATTAAGGAAAATTAACACACTCCTCCGTATCACATGGTCTCTGACGAAGGATTTTTAAGAAGTAAATCACCACTGGGATCCCTGGGTGGCGCAGGGGTTTGGCGCCTGCCTTTGGCCCAGGGTGCGATCCTGGAGACCCGGGATCGAATCCCACGTCAGGCTCCCTGCATGGAGCCTGCTTCTCCCTCTGCCTGTGTCTCTGCCTCTCTCTCTGTGTGTGACTATCATAAATAAAAATTTTTTTAAAAAAAGAAGTAAATCACCACTGACACAGCAGGCGAGAAACAGCAATAAATCCTTCAGTGAAGCATAGAATGTTGGCAGATGCAGTGGAGGACAAGGGGAAGCCAGCGTATGGAAAGTGCTGACTGGCAAGGAGAGTGGACTTAACAGGCATCAGGGAACCTCTGAACAGGAGCCTCAAAGAGTGATCTCCCACTAGGGTAGCATCTGAGAGCACAGGCTCTAGTGGAGGACTGCTGGTGGGGATGCAGACTGCCATTTACTAGCTGTGTGCACTTGGGTAAATTATCTCTATGCCTCCATGAAGAGGAGAGTTAAAACATCTAATTCATCATATTGCTGAGAAGAGTCAATTATATACACACACACACACACACACACACACACGCATAGGTAACAAAGCACTGATAACAGTATCTGACACCAGTAGGTAAATAAATGTCAGCTACTCGTAGAAGGACATGAGGGAATGAAAAGATGCAGGAATGCAAACTAAGACAGCACTAAGTTGCACCCAAGTGGTGATGTGCACTGGGCATGATTCCCTGCTATCTAGGCAATAATCATGATTACTTCTTTGCCTCCTTTTCTTCCCCCAATATTCTTGATTATATGTGAAATTTAATTTGCAGGATTGAATTCACCCCTGTGCCTGGTAGCAACACAACAATCCCAGAAATAGTACCCTCATCATTAGAGATGACAGTGGACCTGTCAGAACCAACTGGATGCAGTTATACGGAGTCAACAAAGCAGAGTGCAAACATTTCTTATGAACAAAAACATGGGGTGACACGTTCAGATTGTGAACACAATGTGTGGTAAAATTGTGGGCTGAAATAGCATGGAACAGTCATTAGCCTTGCATGTGACAATTTTTTTTTCTTAGCCAAAGTGGGTAACAAACAAAGCATACAGGGAAGAAGAAAAGAAATCTGGCTTCACTCATTTTGCTGTTTGAATACCTTTCCTGAAAATATATATTCTGGTTTTAAAAATAGAATCTACTTTTAGGGGTCCTTGTATCAAATTGTTCAATTGGTCATCTAAATAGAATTAAATCAAATTAGTCTTTAATAACATGGAAATTATTTGCTTATTTAACTGTTATTTACTGAGCATCCACTGAAAGTACTAAGGCTACTTCAGTTCATAAAACAGACAAAATCCCCTACCTGAATGGACCCTCTCTTCTAGTGGGAAGAGACAGACATGAACCATAACTGTAATGAGTAACTCACATGACATGTTGGCAGATGGTAAGTGCAGCGGAAACTAACCAGAGAGAGGTAAGGGGGTCAGGCATGTGGGGGTGGGAAGGATGTGTAGTTTTAAATGGAATGATCCACCTTCTAGAAGATGGCTTGAGGAGTGTGCTCAAGAAGGTGATGGAAGCCACCAGAAACATTTAAAATTAAGAAAGAACATCTCAGGAAAACTAAAATAAATGATGGAAGACATTGTAATATACAAAATTCTGACCTATAAACACATTTCAGAATTATCTATTGCAATAAAAGGATGTAATGATGCCCAAAGATTGCTTTATGGCTGGAAAGAATAGAATCCAACATACATCAATGTGAAAAATGAGCCACTTCTTTTTAAAAATCTTATTTTAATTCAATTAATTAACATATAGTGTATCATTATTTCAGAGATAGAGGTCAATGATTCATCAATTGCATATAGCACCCAGCGCTCCTTACATCACATGCCCTCCTTAATGCCCACACCCAGTTACCCCATCTTCCTACCCCCGCCCCCCTCCAGCAATCCTCATTTTGTTCCCTATAGTTGAGTCTCTTGTCTCTCTCTCTGTTTTTATCTTTTTTTCTTTTTCCTTCCCTTCCCCTATGTTCATCTGTTTTGTTTCTTAAAATCCACATAGGAGTGAAACCATATGCTAATTGTCTTTCTCTGACTGACTTATTTTGCTTAGGATAATACCTTCTAGTTCCATCCACGTTGTTGCAAATGGTAAGATCTCATCTTTTTTGAGGCTGCTTAAAAGAAAAATTAGCTACTGCTTAATGGCTCGAAGAATGGTTTCAGTCAGGAACTTCCAACTTCGGGCAAATTAATATCTCTATCCAAAATTGAAGAAGAGGGTTCTCTTTCTTTTTATTAAGTTTAGTTTTTAAAAACTCCTTTGAAAAAAATAAAAATAATTAAAAAATTAATTAATTAAATTAATAAAATAAAAATAAAATAAAAATGGTTTCGGTCAGGAACTTCCAACTTCGGGCAAATTAATATCTCTATCCAAAATTGAAGAAGAGGGCTCTCTTTCTTTTTATTAAGTTTAGTTTTAAATAATTCCTTTGAAAAAAATAAAAATAATAAAAATAAAATTAATTAATTAATTAAATTAATTAAATTAAATTAAATTAAATTAAAAAAATAAAATAAAATAAAATAAAATAAAATAAAATAAAATAAAATAAAATAAAATAAAATAAAAAAGAATGGTTTCAGTCAGGAACTTCCAACTTCGGGAAAATTAATATCTCTATCCAAAATTGAAGAAGAGGGCTCTCTTTCTTTTTATTAAGTTTAGTTTTTAAAAATTCCTTTGAAAAAATAAAAATAATAAAAATTAAATAAATTAAATAAATAAATAAAAATAAAATAATTAATTAAATTAAATAATGAATGAATGAATGAATAAATAAATAAATAAATAAATAAATAATAATAATAATTTCCTTTGAAACACCACAGTATTTGGTCTTACCAATAGACCAAATTGGTAAGACCAAATCTACTTACCTCATTTCTAATCAATAAAAGACTATTGAGTTTCTACAATTTCCCTGGATTTGTTTGTGAAGATATACCATGAAAAACAGTCCACATTGTCTGAATTAATCACCTACTGGGAGTTCAGGGAATATAAGTTATGAAACCTAGGACTAAGGAAAAACTTCAAGGATAAGGCTTTGGATTTGCTCATTTTAAAATGATCTCGAGGACTAAAAAGTTATTGCTGAATTCATTGTGTTGCAAAATAACTACAAAAATAACTTTAAATTGCATCCATTGTATTTGTCAATGGTTATAATTTTGATATGATAGATCAGAGACCCCAAAAGAGAATGGCTTAAACAAGATAGATTATTATTTCCCTACCACATTATAGACTAGCTGTTCAAAGCTGGCAGGACTTCTCTGCTCCACATGGGCATTCTGAGATCCATGTGTCTGCCACCTGTGCTTGGTCATTCACAAAGGCATTGTCCTTGTCTTTATGGCCATAGGTCCCTAGCATGTCTGTGTTCCAGTTCCTGCAGGGGGAAAAGAACCATTGGCAGGGAAAAGTAGCTAGTCCTGAAGTCGGAGAAGAGATATAAGTTGAATATGTCACTTATAGTTCCCAGATCTCCTTGTCCAATGTTAGTCACATGGCCACACCCATCTGCAAGAAAGACTAAGAAATGTAGTCTCTGTATGAATGACCACATATCCAGGAAGAAAGAGACAACTTGCATTCTGCTGTGGTCTGCCTTTCTGTCCACCAGATTTTCCTACACACCATTCCACCCACACATGGAACATACTACCCTTTTCCTAAAATACTCAACATCCCATTCAGTTACTGTGGCCAGATCGAAATTCAGGATCCCTGAATGACAAGCAACTTTTCCATCTGGTCCAGAGTGGCTCCTCTGGACTAGAAAGCAGCTTATATATGTTATCTACATCCTTCCCAATATGCACACAATATACAATGAGGACCAATTCCAGCCTGAGCCTATCTTGTTCTTATAATACTTTGCTAACGGCATCAAAGGCTCAAAGGAATACATGTCTTCAAATTATGCAGACCTCTAGGTACCTAAGATCACTGGTATTGGCTTCCTGAGAAGCTGCAGGCTGAAGAAGTGGTCAGTGGCCTCCTCTGGAGGTTCCTGAGATCTTCAGGGAGCTCTCAAGCAGTGCTGGGTTAGAGTAACAATGACAACTTCCCAGCTCTTCTCTTCCTTACAGCCCCCAGTGGTGGTGGAAGACTCTAATTGTCTGTATTAAAATGTTTTATTCTTGGAATACTGATTGACTTTTATTTTCCTGATCAGACCCAAACTGCTACATCATATTTCATCAAACCTTAGTCATCATCAAATGTAAGATCCAGGGCAGCCCCGGTAGCCCAGCGGTTTAGCGCCGCCTTCAGCCTGGGGTGTGATCCTGGAGACCCAGGATTGAGTCCCACGTCGGGCTCCCAGCACGGAGCTTCTCTCTCTGCCTCTCTCTCTCTCTCTCTCCCTCTCTCTCTCTGTCATAAATAAATAAATTTTTTTAAAATTAAAAAAAATGTAAGATCCACCATTAATATATTCAACACAAAAAAGAAGGACTATATAAGCCAAGTAAACTATGGCGTTGATTGGGAAACATCCTGATTTCAGAGAAAGAGATATTTGAATGTTTAAAATGTGTCTCTTAGAATTGATAAAATATGGGAAGATGTTAATCCTCTTGGAATTTCCCCCCCCTTGGAATTTTTTTTAAGTATGGGATGAAGTAGGATCAAGCTTTATCTTTTTCCACATGGATACCAAATTATCTCAGCATTATTTATTATAAAGTGTGTCCTTTCTCCACTAATCTGTAGTGCTACTTCTGTCAAATATCAAATACCTTTACGTGTGTAGATATGATTCTGGGTTTTCTAGTCCATTCCATTGATTTGCCTATCTCCATACCAATACCATGCTGCCTAAATCACTCTATTGTCAAAAAAAATTTTTTTATAGCTATTAGCAAATCTTACCATCTAGTTCTTCTTTAGGGTGATCTTGGCCTTCTGTATACTATATAAATTTTAGCTTAGCTTACCAAGTTACACACAAAGCCTTCTGCGGTTGTGATTCAGATAGCATTGACTCTCTAAGTCCATATAGTACTTAGTCTTCCAATTTATAAGCATAGTACATAACTCTCCACTTTTATATTATTCTTTCAATAAAGTCTTTTAAGATTATTTGTAGAAGGCTGGCGCATAGGTTGTTGGATTCATTCCAAAGTGCTCCATATTTTTGATGTTTTTGCGTATGGTATCTGTACAGTTCAATTCATGTCTGTTGTTTTCACAAAGTCTCACAAGTCTGCATAATGACAGTTTTGTTTCTTCCCTCTAATCCTCGTACCTTTTATTTCTTTTTCTAGTTTTACTGAACTCGCTAGAATCTCGAGGAAAATGTTGAATGGAGGTGGTGATAGCAGACACGCTCGTCTTCTTGATCACAGAGGGAAAGAATTCAACATTTCACCATTAAGTGTGACGTTAGCTATAGTTATTTTGGAAAATAAGAATGCTACCTTCTATTTTATTTGTAGTTTTTAAAGAGATTTTATCTTAAAATAGACCATTTTACCACATTTTATTATGTGATGAAAAATGGCCAGTGGCATTCCAGGCTCCAATATCTATTTTCCTGTCACCTGCCATTCATCTGCTAATAAGCAACATATCATCAATTTTTTGTTATGACAGTACACTATCTCCAGGTACCTATCTCTAAATATGTTAAGGTAAGTGCTAAACTATTCCAATAAAGGTAACCCCTCACATAGCAGTTTATTTTATTTTTTTAAAAAAAGAATTTATTAATTTATTCATGAGAGACACAGAGAGAGAGGCAGAGACACAGGCAGGGGGAGAAGCAGGCTCCATGCAGGGAGCCCGATGGGGGACTGGATCTCAGGACTCCAGGATCACACCCTGTCACATAGCAGTTTGGAGGAAATGTTTTCTTTCTTACCTAGCACTCTGACCATCTACCCTCACAGGGATACTCTCGTCATCAGTTTTTATATAACACCCAGTGTTGTCATGCACCTGAGATTCTTTTGAATGCACTAAAGCTCTACTCCCTAAAGAAAAGAAAATGTGTATACTGTCTTGAGGAATTTCAAAACAAAAATGATTGATGCTGCTGCTTAAAATGATCATGCCAAATACGTCCTTTCAAATTCTGTTCTTCCCATGCACCTGGCTTCCCAGCCAAGGACTATAATTCTAAGTTTCCCTTGCAGCCAGGTGGGCTGCCTGACAGCTTGAGCCAATGATTGGTGAGGGAAATGGAGTGTACAAAGTCTACATCAGCTCCTTTTTATAGACAAGCTGCCTTTCCAGGACTTTGGCTCTTTTTCCTTTCCTCCAAACCTGAAAGCAGATATGCCAGGAATCCAGTTTTGAATAAGCAGCTAAAGATAAGGGCTAGGAGAAGAGCAGAGTAACTGGCAGAAACTTAACCTATTCTTAAATTGCCTCCTCCACTACGTTAGCATAAACACCTTTTGGAAAAGACCCTTGATTACCAATCAATAAAATCATATTTTAAAAATTAATTTGAGAGTTTCTTATTTCAGCAACTCCATTAGAAGATACTAAAGTGTTCGAATGTCTAGGAAAAGATGGCTAGAAAATAGGTTTTTAAAAACCAAACCAACTGTTTGCAAATTTTCTTATTTTATATCTCAATCACAAAATTCAAGCCTAACAAATCTATTGAGTGCCTATGTTTTGTTCTAGCATTATAGGAGGTACTGGGAAACAATAATCAATAAGACAGCCACTGGCTGATGACCACAACACATAAAAAGGAACTGACACACGTTTCCCTCCATGTCTCTCTCCACTTTCCCCTTGTCTCTGAAATTTGGCTAATGGATGCAGGTACTCATGAAATTTCGAGTACATTTTAAACTATTTGGTGGATGTGGGACAGAACTCAACTTCAAACTAAATCAAATCTTTGAGCTGTTTTCAAGCAGATATCATTTACCTATTACTGCAGCACAAAGAAAAATTATCACTGTGGTAGGTTGCCCTGGTTCTATTATCCTGAATAAGCTCAAAAATGAGAGAATGACCACATACACTATATAAAGTCAGTTGTCTGCTGATCGCTATGTTAAAGAGTTACTAAATGTAAACCTTTTATAACTTAAATAATACTAATACTAAACCTTTAAACTAAAGTGACTAAGTCATTTTTGAAGCTTACAATCTAAGGAATAGTATTACCTCATATTAGTACCCAGTATATATTAAGGGATTCAATCCTCGCACAAAAACTCCGTGACGTAGCCATCACCAACGTCCTCCTTGTACAGATACAAAAAACAAAGCCTCGAAGAGGTCGAGTAACTTGCTCAAGCAATACAGTATTCAAGTGCACAAGGCCTGGATCATCAGTATATTCTCTTTGTTTGAAGTCACTGTCCTGTTCTCATCTGGCTTCCTCATGGCCTTCTCTCATGCTTTTTCTCCTTTTCTCATCTATTTCAAGAAGATATGATATATATATATATATATATATATATATATATATATATATACACACACACACACACACCATGGAATATTATTCAGCCATCAGAAAGGATGAAAATCCACCATTTGCTTCGATGTGGATGGAACTTTGGGGTACGATGCTGATTGACGTAAGTCAATCGGAGAAGGACAATCATCATATGGTTTCACTCATACAGGGAATATAAGAAATAGTGAAATGGATTATAAGGGAAAGGAGGGGAACTGAGTGGGAAAAATTAGAGATGATGACAAACCATGAGAAACTCCTAACTCTGGGAAACAAACAAAGGGTTACTGAAGGGGTGGCAGGTGGGGGGATGGGGTGACTGGGTGACGGGCCCTGAGGAGGGCACTTGATGGGATGAGCACTGGGTGTTATGCTCTATGTTGGCAAATTGAAATTAAATTAAAAAATTAAAGAAAAGAAAGGAAAGAAAGAAAGAAAGAAAGAAAGAAAGAAAGAAAGAAAGAAAGAAAGAGAAAAATGTATTTTGGGACACCTGAGTGGCTCAGTGGTTGAGCATCTGCCTTTGGCTCAGATTGCGATCCCAGGGTCCTAGGATCGAGTTCAGCATTGGGCTCCCCACAGGGAGCTTGCTTTCCCCCTGCATATGTCTCTGCCTCTCTCTGTGTGTCTCTCATAAATAAATAAATAAATAAATAAATAAATAAATAGTCTTTATAAATAAATGAATGAATAAATAAAATAATAAATAAAATGTTTTTCATAGGGTGCATTGTAAGAATCAATAAGGAATGTCTTAAACTTCTTCAGATCTAAGCAGGATGGGAAAAAGTTAAATAATCACTCAAGTTCTATATCTTTCTGTGATGTAAAGTCTTATTTTTAATTTTTGCATAACATTTAAATTTTTTTGGTAATTTACATAAATATTTTATTAAGTGGCTTTAATTACTATAAAAATATAGGAATAATTTTTAAGTGTCTGGAGGACACTGACCAAGTCAAAACAGGAGTTCTCCCTTGTTGGCAATATATTTTATAATCCAATGTATGCAAATATCAATGAGCCATAAATATTTTTCTTTATGCTAAGAATGATGCAAAGTAACATTTGTCATAATTTGGGAAGGGTATAATCCTGTAGCAGTCTGCAAGCCACAAATGCAACTGTGTGTCAAGTCACATATTTTATGTATCCCAGTGATCAATCATAAAAACAATAATCAATCACACTAAAAGATGGAATTATCACTCACGTCTATATAAAAATTATATTGAATTATCATATAAATAGCAATAAAAGATTATGCTGCCTGAAATATAGTGAAAATGTCCTATAGATATGTTTCATTAATAAAACTATAGCCTGGGTGGCTCAGCAGTTGAGCATCTGCCTTTGGCTTGGGGCATGATCCAGGGTCACGGGATCAAGTCCCACATGGGGATCCCTGCCTGTGTCTCTGCCTCTCGCTCTTTGAGACTCTCATGAATAAATAAACAACATCTTTAAAAAAAAATATTTAACTATAGTTATATTTTTAGTTTTGGAGATGATTATGGTATTATCATATTTTTAAGGTTGTAATGTGTTGTGATTTCTTTCCTCATTCCAAAAAAATATTTTCTTACATAATTTATTCTGACAATTCCCAAAATTACATAAGCTTTAGTCTCCATCAGAAAACCTAGGGATGCTTGGGTGGTTCAGCAGTTGAGCATTTGCCTTTGGCTCAGGGTGTGATCCCAGGAGCCTCCTGTATCAGACTCCCTGCAGGGAGCCTGCTTCTCCCTCTGCCTATGTCTGCTTGTCTCTCTGTCTCTCCTGAATAAATATATAAAATCTTCAAAAAAAAAAAAAAAAGAAAAAAGAAAGAAAGAAAATCTAGATCTTCCTCTGCCTCTGCTTTTTGTTGATATCACATGATTGTCACGAGGATAAAAGGAAACAATGCATTTTAAAGACCTTGGAAAAGCAAAAAAGTACTATAGTACTGAAAACTGTTAGTATTATATTGTTTTGGCTGTGACTCATTTTCACTTAAATCTTTCACACATGGTAGAGAGATTTCCATAATGGATTTTCATTTCCAGCTCAAAATGGAATGCAGTTTTCTATGTATAATTTTCAGGTGTGAGGCATAACTGCTAAATTATGTGGTATCTTAGAAATTTTAGATACATTCTCTGCACTGAAGAGATTCAGGAATTCCTGAGGAGTTTCTTCATTTGCTTGCTGAGTCATACCATAAGCCAGACAATATGTTATATGATGAGTCAGAAATAGAACCTACATTCAAGGTTGTCTCAATGATAGTGTTAATCCATTGAGAACAAGTGTGGTTTTGAAAAATCCAAGTCATTTGGAGATAATGGGATGAATGAGTCAAACAAACTTGGATAATCATGTTTGAGGCTGTAAGAAGTGAGTGAAATAATGATGTTATGTTTTCTTGTACGGCCCATACAGTGGATCTGGATACAACTTTTGAAATATTTGTTTTTAGGAGCACCGGGTGGCTCAGTTGGTTGGGCATCCAGCTCTTGATTTTGGCTCGGGTCATGATTTCAGGGTCCTGGGATCAAGCCCTGTGTTGGGCTCCAAAGTGAGTTAGGAGTCCGCTTGAGAATTCTCTCTCTTCCTCTGCCCCTCCCTGCACTCACTCACACGCATGCTCTCTAAAATAAATAAATAAATCTTTAAAAAGTTAAAATGAAATGAAATATTAATTTATAGTAATCCTTCATGACTTTATTGCCACATTTTGTACACACTGTGATTTGGAGACTTGCTTGTACACATGCTTTCAGCAAAGAAAAAGCCAATGCAGCTATATATTTACAGGTTAAATTTCTTCAAGAGAGATGTATTCACCAAAGCAGGTTTTATTTAAAAAAACAACCGAAAAACTAATCAATTTGTGAAATTATATATGCAGAAACATAGGCCAGCAAGAGCACTACTTTCTTTTTTTTTTTTGTTTTATTTATTTATGATAGGCACACAGTGAGAGAGAGAGAGGCAGAGACACAGGCAGAGGGAGAAGCAGGCTCCATACACCGGGAGCCTGACGTGGGACTCGATCCCGGGTCTCCAGGATCGTGCCCTGGGCCAAAGGCAGGCGCTAAACCGCTGCGCCACCCAGGGATCCCAAGAGCACTACTTTCACTGAGGCAAAGCATAGGCTTGTATTGGCATAATTATTAATTACTATTAAATAATTAAAGCTTCATTCATGTCTATGAAAAATGGCTGCTGTTTGGAATTTCAGATCAACTGCCAGGATTTCCTCTGCTTTTTGAAGAAAAATTTAACTTATAAAGATGTATAAAAGAAACATATATTAATCCAATGTCAAATCAATAAATTTTTTTTAGTCTGCCCATTAGAGCCCAGTAATATCAGTAAATTTATATGCAAACTTGAACCTCCTTAATATCTATTCCTTTTGCATGGAATGAATTTAATTTTACTTACTATAGAAATCAGTCAAGCTTAATTCCTTCATTGCTCATCTGTAATGGATTCATGGGTTTCTATCCCTCTCATAGCTGGAAGAAGAACAAAGCTCAGGGTAACATAATCAGAAATGTAACTAGTACAAACATGAAAGCGGAGTCCTGCAACATGCTGCTAACACAATATTTACAGTTTACCCAACTTCATAACTTGCACAGCAGGTCTCCCTTTGCTTCTGGAGATTTCTCAAGACGCATTCTGAACACTAAGAGGCTATTCCCATAGTTTGGAGAATCTAGTACCAATCATTTTCCTTTACAATTGCCCCCTTTCACAGAGCTCCATATTTAATAGAAAAGTTGTGCCTAGGCATTACTAATTCTAAGAAGCTACCTTTAAAATTTTGTGTGTACCCTGCCTCATTCCACAAAAATTGAGAAAATTCACCAAAATCAATTTATTATAACTGGGTAGGATAAACATAAAACTAAAAAACCAAGGCCAGGAGGAAAAGGCAATCATGCAAGGGACTAGTAACAGGCATTGCAAAATGTGTAGAATCTTTTTTTCTTTTTTTTTTTCTTTTTCTTTTTCTTTTTCTTTCTTTTTCTTTCGTGTGTGTGTGTGTAGAATGTTCTATTAGCAAAGACTCTGTGAAGCATACTGGGAAGGACCAGGACTTGGAGTCTGTTCCCAAGTCTGTTCCCAAGTCCACCACTACATCGGTTACTCAGCCAGGGATTTGAGTTACTTTCCAATTTAATAAATAAATTCTTCTGGAGCATTTTCTGGGCCTCAGGGCCTGTGCTGGGGGTGGAAGATGCAAAACTTCAGGGCTCCTGCCTCGACCCAGGGGAGGCAGGCCGCTCCTGGCCCTCCCTACGAGGAGGAGGAGGAGGAGGTAGGTGGTTAGCTGGCCACGCTCACAAGGAGTGGGGAGAGATTTCAATTCCGACTTGGAATCACGAAGGGCTTTGGAGAAGTAATGAGTGAGGTGAGCTTTCAAACACAGAATTTTGACAGGAAGGCGAGGCAGGCGAAGAGCCGCCAGGCCCGGAGGCCGCCCGCCCCCTCCCTGCCCCCTCCCTGCCCCCTCCCCGCTGGGCCTGGGAGCTCCAGGCTGCAGCTGCAGGGCCCCGGGGCCCTAACCGGGCTCCCCCGCCTCACCTGGCGCCCTTCACCTCGCCAGCTCCATCTGCACAACCGCAGAGTCTTTATGCCCCTTAGCATTTTCATTCTATTAGCTAAACACAGAGGCCCAGGTTCAGCTTTGGCAATGGCCCCCCTGGGCCACAGAGCCTCCTTCGCGTGGAGGGCAGGGATCCTGTCTGCTATTTTGAAAGTCCTCATCCACACTAACTTAACATGTGCTTTCATTGAAAAGCTAATTAATGAATGTTAGCTATTTTTTTTATTTATAAGAATATAATTTATTATATACTGAACACATGCAACAAAGATATATATTTATGATTTTAAGTGTTTATTTACTTATGTATTTGTGTATTTTAACAACTATGAGCTAAATGTTAACATTAAATAAAATATGGGACGCCTGGGTGACTCAGCGGTTGAGCATCTGCTTTCGCCTCAAGGCATGATCCTGCAGTCCTAGGATCGAGTCCCATATCGGGCTTCTTGGGGGAAGCCTGCTTCTCCCTCTGCCTATGTCTCTACCCCCCCCATGAATAAATAAATAAAATCTTTATAAATAAATAAATAAAATAATAAAAGTTACCTAATAAAATCCTCCCTCTCAAATCATTCCCCAGACTATAGCATATAATGGTACCATATGGTGATGTCACAACCCAAACAAAGCCCTCTTTTGTGTCCTACCCTCCCTGGGTGATGCCCCAACCTTCTCAGCCTGGTATATGAAACCCTGCATCGTCCACCAGTGCTTAGCAATCTTGCCCCATGGCTCTTCATCCTACCGTCATACTCTACACTCCAGCTCTCACATTCCTTGAACCATATCTTTTCTTTCCAGTTCTCTTATGCTTTTAGAGACTGTTCACACTGTCTGAAATCTCCTACCAAAATGATCCTTCAGCCTAAAACCCTTCTCCATTCTCTTACTGAAAAAATATAGAGAGAGGGGTGATAAGAGGTTAAGTTTTAAGATAATCTTTAGAGGGTAACATGATATAGGAAGAGGAGGCAATCAAACGTAATTTTTATGACAATCTTTTGATGCATGGGTCTGAATTCCTCCTAGGGCATCTGCTTAGAGGTATCCACAGAGAAATCAAACTTAAAGAGACACCTGACAAACAAGCCTGGAGCTTGGCTTCTGCCACATTCAAATAAAGCAAGGCTGAGATTTCCAGAGTTAGAAAGCCCTTAGAAGCTTAAAGGCCATGGCTTGGTGAGCAGAGTCTCTGAGAGGCACAGGTTTGCAGTGATGGTTTAGCAGTGACCTCAACAGCAGTGAGGCCCAGCCCCACAGCTCAGGAGAAACTTCCTAATGCTGTCCTGAACCTGATTCGACCCACCCCATAACTTCTTTTGCTTGGCTACCTGCCATCCCTTCTTCATATTTCAGCTGACCACCCCTTCTTCATATTTCAGCTGAAGTATCATTATCCAGCATCTAGGGACCACCCTAATAGCAAGTTCACAACATCTTCTGGGTTCCTTGCCAAGATGTTAAGTCTTATATCACCAAAGCATGTCCATAAATTAATATACTCTCTACTAATCAAGCACCTCACAACCCAGTCTCATTCATACTCTCCTGACTCCTCCTACATTCTTTCCTCCTTTTTCAGCCCCAGCATATCCTGCTGGGTTGTGTTGAGACTTAATTCTGGATCCAGGACCTATGGCCAGGAGAAGATACAAGGGAAGATCCCAAGGGGGTACCTCTGCATCACCTTCAACAAAGGGAAAATGTTAGCTATTAATAGGAGGAGAGGGCTATTCAGGCTCAGAGAGTTCAGGGAAATCTAGAAACTCAAGATTTGAGGATCAGACAAGTGGGATTTATTCCCAGGATGCATGGGTGGCTCAATATTCACAAATCAATCAATGTGATATATCATGCAAATAAGAGAAAAGATAAAAACCTAATTTCATTTCAATAGATGCAGATAAAGCATTTGACAAGTAAAACATCCATTCATGATAAAAATTCTCAAGAAAATAGGTTTGGAGATAACATATCTCAACAAAACAAAACCCATATATGAAAAACCCATAGCCAACATCATACTCAATGGTGAGAAACAGAGAGCTTTTACCCTAAGGTCAGGAACAACACAAGGATGTTCACTCTTACCACTTTTATTCAACATAGTAGTGGAAGTCCTAGCCACAGCAATCAGACAAGAAAAAGGAATAAAAGGCATGTAAATTGGTAAGGAAGAAATAAAACTTTCACTATTTGCAGATGACACAACAGTAGTATATATAGAAAACCCTGAAGACGCCACTATAAAACTACTAAAACTGATAAATGAATTCAGTGAAGTTGCAGGATACAAAAACAATGTCTAGAAATCCATCACATTTCTGTACACTAATAATGAAGCAGCAGAAAGAGAAATTAAAAAAACAATCTCATTGACAATTACATCAAAAATGATAAAATATCCAGGAATAAATTTAACCAAGGAGGTGAAAGACTTGTACTCTGAAAACTATAAAACATTAATGAAAGAAATTGAAGATGACAAAAAAAAAAAGGAAAGATATTCCATCTCATGGATTGGAAGAATAAATATTGTTGAATAGTCAAGTCAGTTAAGTCAGTCAGAAAAAGATAAATTTCACCAGTGTATAATTTAAGAAACAAAACAAATGAACAAATGAAAAAAAAAGATTTTAAAAAACAGACTCTTAACCATAGTGAACAAACAGATGGTTACCAAGGGAGGGGGTGATGGGGGATTAAGAGTACACTTAAATTGGATGAGCACAGAATATTATATGGAATTGGTGAATCACTATATTGCACACCTGAAACTAATACAACACTGTATATTAACTATACTGGAATTAAGATTAAAATTAAATTTTTAAAAATTTTTAAATTTAAAAAAAATTAATAACATTTAAAAATTGAGAAAAAGAAGATTTGGGCATCAGAGGAATCACTGTCAGGGTCCCATTCTTTCTCAACAAACCTGCTAACCAGGACCTACCTGCTGCGGTTGGAAGTTTAACACTTTCTGGAGCTGAGCTACTCTGAGAATTAAGTCCTAGGCACGACTCCAATCTCCACAGCTTCTCTAAGCTTCGTCTACAGAAATGAGAGCCTTTTTGGAAGGTACCTATGCCCTCTGGCTTTCACACTTGGTTTTCATTGACTATTAAATGTTCCTTGCCTTTCATTATCATTTTCTAGAACATCGATCAAACTTACCCAGAGTCATCAATTCCGTTCTTAAAATTACAATTCCCTTCCTACTTTTCAAATACCTGATCCATTGCACCAGCTAGTGTAACCCTTTCTGCCAGCACAGCATCACAATTCACCACTAGTAAAAGTTTAAACAATCAGAGCATCAATGGGAGTGATCTGCACCCCACCTACCAGAGATGGGTCTCTGATATTAGTCCCACAGTAACTGATCTAGCTCCAAAACCCATCCTTTAAGAAAAAAAAAAAAAAGATATTATTTATTTGACAGAGAGAGAGAGCACAAGCAAGGGGAGTGGCAGACAGAGGGAGGGGGAGAAGCAGGCGCCCTGGAAAGCAGGGAACCTAATGTGGGACTCAATTCCAGGACTCTGGGATCATGACCCGAGCCAAAGGCAGATGCTTAACCAGCTGAGCCACTGGGGGAAAGATTCCCCCCATCTTTTTTTTTAAAGAATTTTTTTCCAAGTTGTTTTTTTTGGGGGGAATAATGGACATACATCATCATATATATGTAAGGTGTACAGCATGATGGTTTGACTTACATATAATGTGAAATGATTGCAATATGTTGAGTGTTCCATCCATTTTCTCATATAGATACAATAAAAAGAAAATAAAAACAAAATTTCTCCCTGTGATGAGAACTCTAAGATCTACTCTCTTAACAACTTTCCCATGTCTCAGGCAGTGGTGCTGGCTGCAGTCATCATGTCGTTACGCAACATCTGTAGTACTTATCTTATAACCGGACGTTTGTACCTTCCTCCAGTTTCTGTGAGTATATTTTTGTTTGTTGGTTCTGAGATTCCAAATTTAAGATCATACAATATTTGTCTTTCTCCGACTTATTCCACATAGCACAATGCCTTCCAGGTCCAACATGTTGCTGTAAATTGTAGGATTTCCTCGTTTTTTATGGCTATTATTTCATTGTGTATATTTATCACAATTTACTTATCTTTCGATATACAACTTAGGTTGTTTCAAAGTCTTGACTATTATAAATAGTCTTGTTATGAACATGGAGGTGCAGGTATCTTTTTGGGTTAGTGGGTTTCTTTTTTCCTTTGGATATATACCCCAAAGTGGAACTGCTGGATTATATGGTAGTTCTATTTTTATTTTTTTTCCTTAGGAGTTGTACCAATTTACAATCCTATCAGCAGTACACAAGCGTTCCCTTTTCTCCACATCCGTATCAGACACATGGAAAAGTAAGTATAGGCCGGACAATGACAAAGGAGTTTAGACCTGTGTCGGCCATGGAAGCTTTGGGGCAAGCGTGATATAATCAGAAGTGGGAGTTGGGAAGATGATTATATTCATCACTCCAACTTTCATCCAGCTAATTGTTATTAAGAAACATCAGTGTATTATTCCAAATGTTGTATATACTTGGGTCTTTGCCCTCAAGGAAATAGGCAATAAACAAATACATATACTGACAATATATCATTATAAACTTTGTCTATGGGAGGAAGTCATCAATACGGAGCTCAGTCCGAAGGCTACTGTAATGGTCCAGGCAAAACAAAAAAACAAAACAAAACAACAACAACAAAACTTAGTTCAGCCTCTAAGGAATGTCAGTGGCAGGTGAGGAGGATAGAAATAAAGCACGATACATCTGGAAATACAAGGAGAAGACTGTGTGACCGATGGGAGTAAGAGAAGCAGTATTTTAGGAAATAAGAGATGTGGTTAGTTGGATTACAATTATGTTGAATTTCAGATTTCCACGGGATATCTCAAGGGACAGTATAAAGAAAAAGAAGATCTAAATAATAATAAAGTATGTGGTAACTCTCTTAGGTTCGGGGGGGAGGGGAAGAGAGAGCCCTATCAATTCACTTCATCTCACTGCAGTTCAGCTTCACTGCACTGCTAACATCATAGGGTTTGAAGGAGGATTTAAAAAAATAATAATATGTGTGAAGACACTCTGTAAATCGCATACAAGTAAAGCTTTCTAAGAAATGGCCTTGGGGAGCCTTGGTGGCTCAGGCGGTAGAGTGCAAACTCTTGATTTTGGCTTGGGGTTGTGGGATCGAGCCCTGCGTCAGGCTCCATGCTCAGGACAGGGTTTGTCCCTCCCCCTCTGTGCCTCCTCCACCCACTTGCACACTTTCCCTCTCTCTCTCTCATTAAGATAGATAGATAGATGATAGATGATAGATAGATAGATAGATAGATGATAGATAGATAGATAGATAGATAGATAGATAGATAGATAGATGATAGATAGGTAGATAGGCAGATAACTTTTTTAAAAAATGGCCTCAAATGCTATAGGAAAGTCAAAGCAGTTGAGGAGCTGGCAAAGGCCTCTGGGTGTTGCCATTTGGCGGTGAAAAACCAGGTGAAGCACGAAGAGAGGTAAAGCGACCTCTCTTCTTGAAGCCCAAGGATAGAGTGAAGTGACAATGGTGTGCCCCTTCGAGCTCCCTGAAAAACAAATATTTTTAAAACCAAATTGAAAGAAATCTGTAAAATGCTTTACTGCCAAACACGAACTTTTTTCTCTTTAAACTTAAAGTCAAAAACACCGCGTTTTTCACTTCTGTATCCCCAGCTCATGGCACAAAGCCTCACACGCGAGAGGTAGTCAGGAGGCTTTGAGGGGTGAAGCGCACGAGGCCCGGTGACCCCATCTTCCCTTCCCAAGCACCTCATTCCTCCTGCCCTCTCCTCCGTCCTGCTGGCTCTCTCCAGCTCTTCAGACAACACATTACAGCGGGGGGTCAGGCACGCGTTGAGCCGCCCGGGGCCCTCCCAGCCTGTGTGTCCAGTAAACATTACACAGATGGTCAAGGGTTTATGGTTGGTATGGTTAAAAACATATGAGGGGAGGAGGGGCAAGATGGCGGAAGAGCAGGGTCCCCAAATCGCCTGTCCCCACCAAATTACCTAGATAACCTTCAAACCATCCTGAAAATCTACGAATTCGGCCTGAGATGTAAAGAGAGACCAGCTGGACCGCTACAGTGAGAAGAGTCCGCGCTTCTATCAAGGTAGGAAGACGGGGAAAAAGAAATAAAGAAGCAAAAGGCCTCCGAGGGGGAGGGGCCCCGCGAGGAGCCGGGCTGAGGCCGGGGCGAGTGTCCCCAGGACAGGAGAGCCCCGTCCCGGAGGAGCAGGAGCTGCACCAACCTTCCCGGGCGGGCGGAAAGGGGCTCGCAGGGAGGTGGAGCAGGACCCAGGAGGGCGGGGATGCCCTCGGGCTCCCGGGGACACTAACAGACACCTGCGCCCGGGAGAGTGCTCCGAGCTCCCTAAGGGCTGCAGCACGCACGGCGGGACCAGAGCAGCTCGGAGGGGCTCGGGCGGCGGCTCCGCGGAGGGGGCTGCGGGGGGGGAGCGCGAATCCACCAGCGCAGGCCCCGGAGCACAGGGCGCCGGGACACAGCCCAGGATCCGGCCTCCCCCGGGACAGGCAGAGGCCGGGAGGGCCCAGGACAGTAAGGACGCTCCTGCCCCGAGCTGAGCAGATCAGCGGCCCCGCCCCGGAGCCTCCAGGCCCTGCAGACGGAGAACCGAGAGCCCCGAGCCCCGTAGTTCCTGCAGAGGCTGAATCCAGGCTTCCAGAGTTGCCATAGCAACTGCGGCTGTTCCTCCTGGGGCCCAACGGGGTAAACAACCCCCGCTGAGCCCTGCAGCAGGCAGGGGCAGAGCAGCTCCCCCAAGTGCTAACACCTGAGAATCAGCACAGCAGGCCCCTCCCCCAGAAGACCAGCTGGACGGACCAGTGATACTCCCCCGTGTTCCAATACAACTTGTTTTTGGCCACTCTGCACTGAGCAAAATGACTAGAAGGAAAACCTCACCTCAAAAGAAAGAATCAGAAACAGCCCTCTCTCCCACAGAGTTACAAAATCTGGATTACACTTCAATGTCAGAAAGCCAATTCAGAAGCACTATTCTACAGCTACTGGTGGCTCTAGAAAAAAGCATTAAGGCCTCACGAGACTTCATGACTGCAGAATTTAGATCCAATCAGGCAGAAATTAAAAATCAATTGAATGAGATGCAATCCAAACTAGAAGTCCTAACGACGAGGGTTAACGAGGTGGAAGAACGAGTGAGTGACATAGAAGACAAGTTAATGGCAAAGAGGGAAACTGAGGAAAAAAGAGATAAACAATTAAAGAACCATGAAGACAGATTAAGGCAAATAAATGACACTCTAAGGAAGAAAAACCTACGTTTAATTGGGGTTCCCGAGGGCGCCGAAAGGGACAGACGGCCAGAATATGTATTTGAACAAATCCTAGCTGAAAACTTTCCCAATCTGGGAAGGGAAACAGGCATTCAGATCCAGGAAATAGAGAGATCCCCCCCTAAAATCAATAAAAACCGTTCAACACCTCGACATCTAATAGTGAAGCTTGCAAATTCCAAAGATAAAGAGAAGATCCTTAAAGCAGCAAGAGACAAGAAGTCCCTGACTTTCATGGGGAGGAATATTAGGGTAACAGCAGACCTCTCCACAGAGACGTGGCAGGCCAGAAAGGGCTGGCAGGATATATTCAGGGTCCTAAATGAGAAGAACATGCAACCAAGAATACTCTATCCAGCAAGGCTCTCATTCAAAATGGAAGGAGAGATAAAGAGCTTCCAAGACAGGCAGGAACTGAAAGAACATGTGACCTCCAAACCAGCTCTGCAAGAAATTTTAAGGGGGACTCTTAAAACTCCCCTTTAAGAAGAAGTTCAGTGGAACAATCCACAAAAACAAGGACTAAATAGATATCATGATGACACTAAACTCATATCTGTCAATAGTAACTCTGAACGTGAATGGGCTTAATGACCCCATCAAAAGGCGCAGGGTTTCAGACTGGATAAAAAAGCAGGACCCATCTATTTGCTGTCTACAAGAGACTCATTTTAGACAGAAGGACACCTACAACCTGAAAATAAAAGGTTGGAGAACCATTTACCATTCAAATGGTTCTCAAAATATACCCTAAAAACTATAGAACACTTCTGAAAGAAATTGAGGAAGACACAAAGAGATGGAAAAATATTCCATGCTCATGGATTGGCAGAATTAATATTGTGAAAATGTCAATGTTACCCAGGGCAATTTACACGTATAATGCAATCCCTATCAAAATACCATGGACTTTCTTCAGAGACTTAGAACAAATTATTTTAAGATTTGTGTGGAATCAGAAAAGACCCCGAACAGCCAGGGGAATTTTAAAAAAGAAAACCATATCTGGGGGCATCACAATGCCAGATTTCAGGTTGTACTACAAAGCTGTGGTCATCAAGACAGTGTGGTACTGGCACAAAAACAGACACATAGATCAATGGAACAGAACAGAGAACCCAGAAGTGGACCCTGAACTTTATGGTCAACTAATATATGATAAAGGAGGAAAGACGATCCACTGGAAGAAGGACAGTCTCTTCAATAAATGGTGCTGGGAAAATTGGACATCCACATGCAGAAGAATGAAACTGGACCACTCTCTTGCACCATACACAAAGATAAACTCAAAATAGATGAAAGATCTAAATGTGAGACAAGATTCCATCAAAATCCCAGAGGAGAACTCAGGCAACACCCTTTTTGAACTTGGCCACAGTAACCGGAGAAGGACAAACAGTGTATGTTCTCATTCATTTGGGGAATATGAATAATAGTGAAAGGGAATATAAGGGAAGGGAGAAGAAATGTGTGAGAAATATCAGAAAGGGAGACAGAACATAAAGACTTCTAACTCTGGGAAATGAACTAGGGGTGGTGGAGGGGGAGGAGAGCGGGGGGTGGGGATGAATGGGTGACGGGCACTGAGGGGTACACTTGACTGGATGAGCACTGGGTGTTATTCTGTATGTTGGTAAATTGAACACCAATAAAAATTAATTTATAAAATTAAAAAAAAAATAAAGTAGGTTAAAAGAAAAAAAAATAAAAACATATGAGGATATAATTATCCTTCATCCAAGATATAGAAGACCAGGAATCAAGCAAACACCTTTGCAACCTTCTATGTTCTAAAAGCACTTGCAATCTTTAGCAAGCCTGATGGCTGATGCCGGGTGGTTTCATTTCTTGTTTCTTTTTTTTTATTATTTTTTTCTCTCTCTCTCTCTCTCTC
The DNA here is from genome assembly GCF_905146905.1 of Nyctereutes procyonoides. Classification (NCBI taxonomy): domain Eukaryota; kingdom Metazoa; phylum Chordata; class Mammalia; order Carnivora; family Canidae; genus Nyctereutes; species Nyctereutes procyonoides. The sequence continues at coordinate 11,708,081 of NW_026575122.1, forward strand.
TTTTTTTTTTTTTTTTTTTTTTTTTTTTTTTTGGTCCTCATAAACTGGAGGATGTTGCCCCCTTCAGGAAAACTCAGATAAAAAAAAAAAAATCTGTTCTAGAAGAAAAAATGTGGGGAGAAGCCCTGGCCTGCCCAGGGGGCCTGTTCACGCGTCTCCCGGGCACACGCTCCTGTCCTTAACGTTTTATTTGTTCGTCCGTCGGAGTTTGCTCGTGTTTGGGGACTCACGCCGGTGAGGCCGCCCACCGTGGCCTTCCCTTCCCAGAGCCCTGGATGCACCTGCCGCGTCATCCGCACCGAACTCGCAGCTTCCGTGCCGACAGCTCACTTCTTCACATTTTCAGAATCTTAGATACTCAAAATTTCAGATTGTCGAAATTTTAATCCCACACATTCTTTTTTTAAAGATTTTATTTATCTATTCATGAGAGACACGGAGAGAGAGAGGCAGAGACACAGGCAGAGGGAGAAGCAGCCCGACGTGGGACTCGGTCCCGGGTCCCCGGGGTCACGCCCTGGGCCGAAGGCAGCGCTAAACCGCTGAGCCACCCAGGGATGTCCTGATTCCGCAAAATTTTAGTGATGAAGGGAACCAGCACCCTGGGAGCGGCTGCGCTGTCCCGAAGGCAGGGAGGGACAAGCTGCCCCTTTCAGAGCAGGAGACGGTGGCCCTTCTAGATGTTTCTAGCAGGAAAGGGTCTCAACACGGGGACAGGGAGCACTCATGCAAGCTGCTGGCTGAAGGCGCAGTCCCGAGCGACCGCGGCCCCTGAGGCTCCGGGCCCCCGCCAGGTGCTCCAGCGCCCCGGCAGGTGCAGCAACCCTCCCCCTTCCCCCCGCAGGCGCCCCGGCAGGTGCAGGCGCCCCCACGCCCGCCCGCCCGCCGAGCGCCCCGGCAGGTGCAGGTGCCCCGCCCCGCTCTCTCGCAGGCGCCCCGGCAGGTGCAGCACCCCCCACCCCCGCCCACCGGCCGAGCACGGGGCTCGCACCTGCTGCCCGAGGCGCACGCACCCGCCGACGTCGGCCGCCGCGAGCCCCGCGTGGGAGGCGCCTCGGCCCCGCTCCCCTCCCGGGGCTCGGCGAGCCCAGCGCCTTAGCAGAACCGGAGTCCGGCGGGAGCTGCGGCCCGAAAGGCCGGGGAGCGGGGAGCGAGGGCACCGGCGGGAAGCGGCTCTCGGGCGACCCCCCGCGGCCCCCCGCGGCCCCCCAGCGCCGCCCCGCCAGGCCGCAGCCCGCGCCGCGCGTCCCCCCGCCCCGGGATGCGAGCCTGGCTCCCCAGCACCGCAGCAGGGCCCGGGGCCCCCCGCCTGCCCCCGCGGCGCCCTCCTCATCCTCCCGCCGCTCCGCTGTCGCCGCCTGCACGTGCTGTGGAGGGGGGGGCCCGCGAGGCCATCCCCGTACCCCCTCTTCTAACAGGAATACCACGCCCCCCCGCCCCCCGCTCACAGGACGAGTTTCCCTAGTTCCACACGCCGTCTCTTGCAGGTGGGACACTCCGATCAGGACCCGCCCTGTGCTACTCCAGGCCGTGACCGGGGGCACCAGAAGGCCAGACAGCAGATGCTCAGTGGCACTGGCCTTAGATTCCTTAGGCATCCAATTCAAGGGTCAAAGATCCTTCGGTGAGGACAATCTGGTTTGCATTCCCCTCTCCAGTGTTCTCTGAAGGTTGCCTTTTAAGAATTACCTATGGTTGAAGAACATTCTGCAGAGCCCTTTTGTAAGAAGTGCCCAATTGCCTAATCGGAGCTGAGGTGTTCACCTCACAACATCTGTGCTAAATAGGATTCTGTGCCAATTCTGACGCTCACCTTACTCACTGAGGACTGGCTATTGGTGTGGACACTTACGGTTCTCAGTGAGATCTGTTACCAGGCCATCTAGAAGCTTTGACCTAGAGGGAGCTGCAAATATTGGCCACTCAGTCCTGCCTATTAGCTCCGAGAGGACAACGTAGGCTCATCCAGCACTACTCACAACAGGCATGAGTAGGCATAAAACATCCACCTGCTGAAGGACGAACATAAGGAGTCTACATACTGGATACTATCACGACATCATCAAGGATAAACTCCTGAGTGACAGAGGACACCATTTCTGCTTGATAGCAGCGCTCCTGCTGCTCTCTTTCCGGAGAAGGGCTTCTCTGGCTGGTTTTGGAATGGCGGTATCAGGGTATAAAAGGTCCCTGTGAAGAACGTGTAAGTGTAGAGAGACACTTAGCTTATCTAAACACCTTTTAAGACTTTATGTTGGCCTGGATTACTGTATCACCTATTCCCATGACAAAGGAAGAACCCTCCTGTCCCAGCAACATCACCTTTCCAAGGCTGCTTGGAAACACCAGAACTTTTGTATTTAGTATTTTCACCGTTGGGGTGGACTCCCTGTTGGCTCATCCTTTGGCCCTCTACTCCTGGTTCTCTTTTCTATCTAGTTTTCCAGATCCTTCAACACACCTCTTGCTCTCCATAAAGGGTTGCATCAAGAGCTCAAAAAATAATTCTCCTGGAATTTATTTTTACTTACAGCTAACTTGCAAATTATACTATTCTCTCATTATAAAGGCATGGATAATGTGATTTTGTTTTCGTTATTGTTCTGGATAGTTTCTAGAGGATGGCTAAAGAGACTTGGATTTTGGTGACTTACATTACCCTTAAAATCCTAGGTTCCCATTTTTTTCCCCCTTGGCCAACCTGTTTTAGGAACCCTCCATGATACAAGAGATTAAGAGACAGCAGCATAGCAAGAATAAAACTTTAGTATTCTTAAAAAAAAAAAAAAAAGACTTATTTATTCATGAGAGAGAGAGAGGCAGAGACACAGGCAGAGGGAGAAGCAGGCTCCATGCAGGGAGCCCAACATGGGACTGGATCCTGGGACTTCAGGATCACACCCCTGGGCCAAAGGCAGGCACTAAAAGCAGGCTGAGCCACCCAGGTGTCCCACTTTAATATTCTTTACACCATTTCTACTGGACAGCAGTGCTACTGAATATTTCAAGTACACGGGACCCATTGAGTCAAAAGCAGTGAAGTGCAGAGCTGCTTGCATTGCTGCATTGCGGTTACCACCTGGGTTTATTTTTTTCCCTGGGTCCCTACTCAAAACCCAACTTGTGGTTAGTCATTAATCACTGATGTATTTGGGTTCAGATTAGGTTTCTCTAATGTATTTTGAGTTTTCCTAATGTATTTGTGTTCCGATTAGGTTCCTAATGTATTGGTGTTCAGATTAGATTCACTAAAGATCTTCATTTTGTTTCTGAGAAAAGTTATAAGTCTTCTTACTTTAAATGAAGATCGATGATACATTAAACAGTCACACTGTGTCTGGAATAAGGGGAACTTTAAAAGTGTGATCCTATCTGCTTTCTCATAATCACTTAAGTTTTTCGTATAGCCTTCCACTGTTTGGTATGCAAGGATAAGTACATGCAAATGTTTACTTCCTCTTTATCCAAAATACAGATTATACACATACTTCTGACCTTTGCTGTTTTCCACTTAACACTATCTCTTTCTATATTAGGAATAGTATCTCTTTTGTATTTCTTAATATGCACCAATAAATGTATTATTTTAGTCCCCTAATGATGGGTATTTAGGCTACAAATGTTTCGATGAATCACTTTTTAAATAGATCATTTTGCACACACATGCAAGTATATTCCAGAATGAGGACTGCAGGGTCAAAAGATTGAAATATTAGTGATTTTTGACAATAGCTGCCAAACTGCTCTTTATATAAATCAATTTATAATTCCAGCGGTAATATAGGAGAATGCTGGTTTCTTTAAAATCTTACTAAAGCCTTATCAAACCTTTGAATTTCTGCAAATTTGAACTTTTAGTTTGTACTTGAGATAAAGCATCTTTTCATACATTTAAGGGCCTCTGTTATCTGCCTATTTTATCCATTTTTTCTCGAGTAGATTTTTTTTTTTAAGATTTTTATTTATCTGAAAGAGAGACAGCGCTTGGAAGGAGAGGGACAGGCAGACCGAATGTGCGACTCAACAGAGGGTTACACCCCATGCCTTGAGCTCATGACCTGAGTTGAAATCAAGAGTCAGACACTAAACCTATTGAGCCACTCAGGTGCCCCTTGAGTGGATGGTCTTTTATTGATATTTTACACTAGTAGAGATCAGCATTAGCCATTTGTAAAAATAACTTGCAATTCTTGTTCAACTTTATCATTTGTCTTTTGACATATGCTTTCTTGCCATGCACATTTTTTTTAAATTGGACTTGCCAACCTTTTCTATAATGACTACTAGATTTTAAGTCATAGAGAACTCTTTCCCACTGTAACACTGTAAAAGAATTAAACTAGAGAAATAAAGTTAAGCTTTCTGCATAACCTTCTGATGTTTACGACAGTTTTTATGCAAAACAGATCATCGCTACATAACAGGATCTACTCCACATCTCAGCCATGGTCCCTTGCACAAAGTTGCATAGAGAACCTGGAAAAGGGCTGCCTTTAGAATTGTTTCCCCAACCAATGAGCTATATCAAATAGCTAAGAGGCTTATCAATAATAGTTTATGATGAACTAACCAGGAAAGCCCTTATTTGAATCAAAGGCCTTAGACTATAAAAATTAAAGCATCAAGTAATTAGCAGCTACATTCACAAGCCAAATGAAATTTCATGTGCAGTATGAACAAAATTAATTGCCCATCTATAATATCGTATAGAGACCATGTTTGACATGAATGTACTGATTTCTAGATTTCTGCTTGAAGGAAGAAGAGATGAAACACTGGTACAAATAAATTAATAGTGTATGATTTATATAATTATACTCAAAATCAGCTACCAGTTGTGTGACTTCTATTTGCCAGGTGTTTTTTTTAACATTATTAGGTGTATATCACCCCAAATAAAAAAACTGAGCTTGAGCTCGAAGAATTGGTGGTGGTGATCCAGTAGGATAGCCAAAGCTAACATATTTTCCATCATGTTACTATGGATCTCCAAATACACTGTGTGTGTGGCTGGTAAGCACTCTCAACTGTTTGTGGGTTTGTGTTTTATTGAAAATGCTATGTGGGAACTTGTAATTATGATTATTTGGGCCATTACAAACATTTCTATGAAAAGCGATATCAATGTGTTTTCCTTTGGTCTGGAATCTGAGTCATCTCTGTATCCCAAGGGTTAGCACAGTAGCTGACTAACAAAACAAAAACTCCGTATATGTTTGCCAAAGGAGTGATATGAACCTGTAAGTCACGGTAATTAAATTGCAATATCTATGCAATCTATGTCAGGAAAAAATTAATTTTGGTTAAGTATAGTATCTATGTTCATTTAAATGAGATTTACGGCAATAACCCAGAAAGTTAAGTACTGCATTCTGTTATATGGAATAAGCATCATATAGAAGGGGAAAAAAAAAAGACTACAGTTGACCCTTGAACAACAAACATGGGGGGCTAGGGGCACCAACTTCCCCACAACCCCCACACAGTCAAAAATCCAGGTATAATCTCTGACTCTTCAAAACTTAACTACTAGCGGTCTATTGATCTGAAGTCTTACCAGTAATATAAACAATCTATTAACACATATTTTATATATGTATTCCTACAATAAAGCTAGAGAAAATGTTAAGAAAATCATAAGGAACATACATTTATCACACTATATAAAAAAATCTTGCATAAGTGAAGCCCAATTCAAACCTGTGTTGCTCAAAGGTCAACTGTAATTTACTCTCCATATAACTTCTGCCAGAAACTTAAGCCAGCAGAAGAAATATCTGCAACCATTTCATATCCTATGTACGCAAATTCCATGTCCTATGCTGCTGTTAACAAAGTTAATATCTGGTATCTAAGAGTGAAAAAAATTTTGTCCCTGATCATCAATTATGTAAACCATCATTAGAAATTCATTATATATGTACATTACTAAACCATTAAACAGTCAAAATGCCTAGATTCACTAAATATTCATAACAAAAAGGAAATTTCACCTGCTTCAACAAAATATTTCTACTATTAGCCCCTGAGAAGGATTCTGTTTACAATGTTTCACAAAACTAACAATTTTCTGTTTCCAGCATCCTTTGCTTTGGTCCCATGAAGACACCTATGAAAAGGTCAAGGTGACTGTGACAGCTAATTTTTTTACACATACTAATAAACAAAAATATAACACATGCATATTAGAAGCATCACGTATTTAATGTCAAAGAATTTGAATTCAAGTACAAAAATTAAACAACACATGATTTCAACATTAAAAAACTGTTAACACTTATTATTCAAACAACTATACAGTGAATATCAAAAACACAAAAGAAGCATAACTATAAAAACCTGAAATACATTAACAGCAAAATTAAAATTTATTTCTATAACAAACAATTAACAAAAATATTTCTAATTATTTTCAAGGACCACAATGGTAGAGTGCTTTTCCTTTAGTACTGCATAAAATTTGTATCTTAATCTTTTTGCCCTTCATTTCTTTCTACATAATAGATGCTTATGGTTATATAATTGTTAAAATCTCTAATACAGGTAGTGATCCTTGGTAATCAAATCTAGCATAACCATTGTCTGCCAAGTGCTTAAATATTTGTGAAATGCTATTTGGCAAAGTTATTATGCAAAAATCTAACACAAACTATTGGGTTCTACTGTCCACTCAGGAATTAGAAGTATTTAAAATCCCAAAAGTTTAAAAAGAGGAGTAGTTTGCTATATCTTTATCAAACGAAACCACTGAATAACTTTTTAAACTTAGCATTTTTACAAGTTCTACAACTGTCGGTTATTCGGAATTATGGTTGGTTTTTACTATGTTGAAATAAATATGTATGTATCATTTTAAAACCAAGTGTGCAAACCCGATTCTAAAATAAAACAACATTTTAATTTGCATGCTTTACAAAGAAACTTCCATACTCAATGTTTACAGTATCTTCTTCAGAAGAATGAGGCCTGATTGGAGATATATAGTCGCTGTCCAACATGGCTGCCATTAGTAACTGATATTGTTGGTGACAAGGGATAGCTTGGATAAGAATAAGGCCTTGAAGTATAAGGAAGCACGCTGGGAGTTCCAGAAGAGGGAGTAGCACTAACAGGGGAAAGACTATTTATTGAGCTGCGACGGAAAGTGTAGTCTGTAAATAAATACATGAACAATTATGCTGCACATCTTTATGGATACAAATTTAATTCAAAGAGACAAAGCATTAAAACCATAATCACAGTTTAACATAATGTTCTAACATTCAAAATCGTACTAATACTATTTTGCTAGTAAAGAGTGTTTCAGCATTCACTAAATTGCAAATCCTGATAGTTTTATTACAGTCAGTCTTGTTTCTTTCACTGACACAACAACGGCTTCAGAGGTCTTACTAGAATGCATTCTTGGGTATCTTTTACTTGTATATCTATTCATTGTTTTGTGTATTTTTGATCACAGAAAAAAGAGAACCTCTGATTTCTCTTGTCTACAATGCACCTCCTTTTAAATTTGGTTCTGATGCTAAGGGGTAGTCCATGAAGAAAAGATAAAAAAAAAAAACAGCAAATTCATATTTGCTTATCCTTTTTGAAACTGTATTAGGCATCAAATCAGCAGAAACATTCTCCCCTGGACTGCAAAAACATTTGGTGTAAACTAACTGCCCAATATTTCATTATTTAAATACTAATATAAACATCTGTATAACTCAATACACCAATTTAACATTAGAGTTCCTACTTGTACATAAAACAGTAAAATGAATCATGTTTATAAAATAAACTTCAAGAAACCATTATCAACTTATAGCATAGAAAAATCCAAAAATTAAAAACAAATTTTTAAAAAACCAGTTATATTTGAAATAGTTATTCCACATTAAACATTCATCTTATGCACCAATAATTTCCTGCTTCATTAATTGTAATGTTTATATGTGTGTAAGAATATTAAAGACCAAATCTGTAAATCCTGTACTTTCCAAAAACTCAACTATGTTCTTTGGGGTAGAATAGGCCACGGGTCTGACAATAACTGTAAGATGATTATTTATAAAAGTCATGGTGTTTCTGGGAATGAAAGAAAAGGAATTAGGTAATCTAATGTACAAGTCTTTTCTGTATTTTCCTGGTATTATAGATGAGGCCTAAAACATATGAGCATTAACTTAATGTTGTCATGGGGCTTAATATTTAGCCAACAGGAATGAGATCAACTGCAGGAGAATAAGCTCAAGCAACATCAGTAAGGACCTAGTTAAGAAAAAAAAATGGAAAAAATAAAAATCAGTTAAATATAGGTTTAATTTCTAGCACTGTAAAACTCTAACTTGATTAATTTTAATGGTGCCATAAAACCAATAAAAGCAGTCTGTTCCAAGAAAACAAATACGTTTAAAATTTCCAATTCAAAATATTTTCAGTATTTTGAAATTGGGTAAGGAATAAATTACTTTGATACCATTTGCTTTTTTAATATCCAAAGTAGGATAAGTAGTTGTCACAGAATTTTTCTTCTTCTCTTATGGATACACTTTGCCTGAAGGGTATGGTATTTAGTCGTAACAGAAACCTTAGTGCTCCTGTAATTTAAATTAATTGCTTGCAAAGTTTTGATTCTCTCCTCCTAAAGAATATTACACAAATACAATCAATTCCTTATTAGACATGCATCTATGATACAACTAGCTCTTTCAATTTTTAACAATGTGGTCATAAACAATATAATTTAGAAGAGCAGATCTTTAGTTACACTTCTGTAGGTGGGGAAAATGCAGTTTTCAGAGAAATCACTTTCAACTTTGGGTTTATATCCATGCAAGAGTTAATGCAGCATATTCTTTGAAATCTAGATAAAAGAGATAGCTTCAGGGAACGATTTTACAAAGAAGATAGCAAGACAACAGACTACTGGCATAGTACCTAAGTCTGAAAATGGGCATTTTTAATAGTTTCCTACTGTAAAGCTTTAATTTAAAAATACACTAATCAACCACTGTTTTCCTACATTTCTAAGGAAACTAAATTAAAATACAAAATTAAAAGCTGACTTTGATGACCTCATTCATACAGGATGAATCAAGAGAAAAAAAAAAATCTCCCCCTAACGCTACAAAGATTAGGAAATGAAAAGCTTCAGTGTTCATAAGATTTTACAAGCATTTCAAAAATAAATTTTATTATGGCATAATAATCTAAATATATTCAGAAAAAATCTAGGTAATTAGAAAATACAATACACATCAAACTTAAGATAGTAACTACTGGCATAAACCTAGATGAATCATCTTTTCCTTAGATCTAACATACAATATATAGCACAGAAAATAAACATCAACAGACATCACTGATTTTTATGAAACAAGTTAATAAGTGAGTTAGAATTCCTAGCATGTACTTACTTGCCCCTCCCCCCTGGTTTTTCCCCCCAATGAATATCCTTAACTCTTCAATACCACTGTTTCTGTCTCAGACTTGGATCCGTACTCCCCCTTCCCCTTCTTAAGGGAATGATAGAGCCAATTTCAGATTTTAAGTTTTACACTGAGAATGATTCAATTGTCTTAATACTTTTTTTTTATTTTTTTTTATAAATTAATTTTTATTGGTGTTCAATTTACCAACATACAGAATAACACCCAGTGCTCATCCCGTCAAGTGTACTTTTTAAACTGAGGTACAATTTACATACAGTGAAATGCATACATCCTATGTGTTCATTTCAATGAGTTCTGGTAACTGTTAACCTAGGCAACCAACCCCTAGAACAAGATATAAAACATAGCCATCAATCCAGAAGTTCCTGTGGCTCCTTTCCAGTCAATAGCTCCTCTGTTGGAGGCAACCACTTCCTGACTTCTCACTACAGCTTAGATTTGTCTGTTCTTGGACTTCATATAAAATGTATTTTTAAAGCACTTTTAAATCTAGCTTCTCTCAATACAATTTCTAAGATTCATTATGTTGCATCAGTTTATCCCTTTTAATTGTTCAGGAGTATCCTGTCGTACATATACAGCATAACTTTTTTTAATCCATTTACCTACCTGTTGACAGATAAATATTTGAGTTGTTTCTAAATTTTGACTATTATGAATAAAGCTGTTATGAACATTCTTATGCCAGTTTTGTGGATATATGGTTTCATTTCTTTTGGGTAAATAGGAGTAAAACTGGTGAGTTATAGGGCAGACAGGTATTGCTGAACGGTTCTCCAATGTGACCATTTTGCATTCACACCAGGAAAATATAGAGCTCTGGCTGTTCCACATCCTCACCAACATTTGGTATTGCCAGTGTTTTGAATTGTAACTATTCCAGTGATGTGACATAGTATGTCATTTCAGTTTTAATTTGAATTTCCCTCATGACTAATGTGTTTAGCTGCCCATCTGAACATTCATGTTCTTTAGTAAAGTATGTTTTCAAGACTTTTGCTCATTTTTATTTGTTTGACTATTTATGGTTGGTATTAATAAAGCTTTTAACTAATCAAATTCTCTAACTCAAAATCATAAACCAGGGATAGGCTGGTCCTCAGAAGTCTCTAATTCCAATCACCTCTTTCACTGAAGAATGACAGACAAAAGATGGCTGATTGTTGTATACTCCCACAGTTAAATGAAGAAAAACAAGTTAAAAATTGGGCCTCCTGGGATCCCTGGGTGGCGCAGAGGTTTGGCGCCTGCCTTTGGCCCAGGGCGCGATCCTGGAGACCCGGGATCGAATCCCACGTCGGGCTCCCAGTGCATGGAGCCTGTTTCTCCCTCTGCCTGTGTCTCTGCCTCTCTCTCTCTCTCTCTCTCTCTGTGTAACTATCATAAATAAATAAAAATTAAAAAAAAATTGGGCCTCCTAATTCCTAGGAAAGTATTGTTTCTTCTTGACCAAGCTTTTTCACTCTGGCAATCTTCTCAAAGCTGGGTTGGGCAAAGGGTCTCAAGAGGTTTTCAGCAACAGGGGATAGAAATACAGAAATACAGAGTAGGTGCTCTAAGCTACCTGGCCGCTACTTGCACCTGGCCACCCCATACTTCCCATTTCAAGGCATACTGCTCTGCATTCCCAATGTATATGCTAAATGTTATCTAAGAATTTCATTTGAATAAAAGGTCCTTTTGCAAAATAATAAAAAATAAATAAAGTGACTTGCTCTAATAGAATATTAGAGATAGCATTTTCGGTCAAATCCTCTACAATTTCATATTTATATCTTGAATGAATACAAACATTTTCATATAATAACACTCTGATCTATATAGCAAATAGGCTAACCTTAAGTGCAATTCTAATCAAGCAGTAATGGCTAAAAGGACCCCAGATTCTGAAGGATTCGGGAGCTGTGTCTAGAAAGAGCAGGAAAGTGAAGAGGTTGTAACTGTTGTGCCACTGACCTGGGAGCAAGTGCAGAGACTGGCAGCACATTCACCACCTACTCATCAGCCCCACCTTTTAAATAATAATTTGGTCTACTACCTTTCTCTGTCCAACACAAGAGATGAATACCATCAATATGCTTCTCAGTGAAAACCTAAGCAATGGACAACATACATTGCTCTACTCCAATTGTATCTTGTTTGTTTCTAATTCTCTTACACATTTTGACCAAACTCCATGGATTCTCAAACTGTTTTTCTGCCTCATATAAATATAAATAGGAGGAAACCCTTAATGGAGACTCTAACCTGAGTTCAGTGAAAAGGTCTTCTTAGACTTATTTCGGCTATCTTTTTCTTCTAGTTTGTTTCTGACCATACTCTTTAATTTTCCATTAATAAGTACCCTCCCTCATAATTTTCCTTAACTATTTTTTCTTCTTGTTAACTAAGTTCTACCTTCACATCCACTCCCTCTTTTTGATGCACCCTTTTTAAGTGTACAATTCAGTGGTTTTTAATAGATTCACAAGGCTGTGTAACCATTACCATTAATCAGAACATTTTCACACCCTAAACAGAGACTCTGTACCTATTAGCAGTAACTCCTCCATTTTCTCTCCCCCAGCTCCTACAAACACTAATTTTCCTGTTTCTACTGATATGCCGGTCCTGGATTTTTTATATAAGTGGAATCATACAATTTATGTCATCTTTTTAAACTAGCTCTTTAGCATATGTTTTCATGGTTCATCCATGTTGTGGTATATATCAGAACTCCATTCCTCTTTTTTTTTCCATTCCTCTTTATATCCCTTCTATGAATATACCACATTTTGTTTATACACTCATCAGTCGATGGACAATTAGGTTGTTTCCACCTATTGGCTGTTATAAATAATGCTGCTAAGGAATAATATGCACAAAATTTCATGTGGACATATGCTTTCAATTCTCTGGAGTAAATAACTAAAAATGGACATGCTGGGTCATAAGGGAATTGTATGTTTAACTTTTTGTGGCAACTGTACTGTTTCCCAAGACAGCTATACTGTTTTACCTTCCCCCAGGCAGTATGAGAATGAAGCACCTGATATTTTGATTTATAAAATACATTTCCCCACACCTTTAATTCATATTTTAAGTACTTCCTTAGATTTCTATAGGATCTTTATTAAATTTTTTGAAAAAATTTCCTCACCTCACCATATTATTATTTCAATTTCTAACATTCAAATAGCCACAAATGAAATAACTCAGTAACTTTCTTTCACTGAACTTCATCTGCAAAAGTGTTAACACTTATTAACACAGCACTGTATATATGCAGAACATAAAACATGGTTGGGTTGAAAGAGAGATTTCTAAAATTTCTAGTATAATGTAAATGACATTTATCATTTATTTTGTACTTTCCATCCTAGTAAAGAACTATCAATAACTAACTGTAAAACAGAGGAAGGAATTTTCAAATTTGCTAATTATTAACTTATAGCCTATGACATATTTACAAATCACTAACTAGAAATTTTTAAGTGATATTTCTGGCTAGCACACTTAGTTATGATCAAATTTACTGGCATTTTTTAAATCTCATTTACTTTCCCTATTACAAGTAAATTTTGACCAAAAAAAAAAAAAAAGTATTTTTACCCCCTACTTAATTTTTGCTGAAGGCAACTGACAGCAAATATAGTCTAGCAGACATGAAATGACCAATGTTTTTTCTTACGACTAGGCTCACAGAGTAGCTTAAGTCAGTTTTTCTGTTTTAAGATGATTTTTAGGAGGCTTTCAATATGTTAATCTTAGTAATGGTGGCTGGACAAAAATGAAAGTTATTATCTCTAACTCCTTTCTAGAAAGTTCTAGTTGGCTAGTTCTCTATTTTTAGTAATTATATCTTTCAGATTCAGTTTTTTTTTGGGGGGGGGAGAAATCACCTGCTTTTGTTTTTAATTGAAGTATTTTTTAAATTTACAATATATTTTCCATATAATTTTGAAAGAGTGATGGGAGTTTCAAATTCTTATTGTGAAACTTTGTATATAACAATTTTTATAAACCTATAATTGCCAGGTATCTGTACTTATATTTTTTAAGAAATTACAACTGTTTCATCCTAATTTAAAGATTATAAACATTCAAAAACAAAGGTATGAAATTCTAGAAAACACAAACTAATCTATAGTAACAGCAATCAGATCAGTGGTTGCTTGAAAAAGAAGGTAGTCCTCCAGGAGGAACAGGTTACATTAGGGGTGACAGAAATGTTTGTCTTCTTGATTGTAATATTATTTCACAGATGTATACATAAATGCAAACTGACCAAAGTGTACACTTTAAATGTGCACTTTATTGTATTTCAATTGTCAATAAAGTTATAAACAAAACCCAAGTGTTTCCTTGAGTTAGTTTCAGAGTTTCCCAACCTATTACAATTCAAGTACCTCAAAACATTAAGAATCCCTTAGCCAAGAAAAAAAAATTTGAAAAAATAAAATTGGTAAAACTGATTTAACACTTGTACAGGTTACTACTACTATGCTTTTCAATATGCTAATAAGCATTATGATTATGCTAGGGCAGTATATAGAACACAGTTTTTCCCAAACTTGTTTGACCTTAGGAACAATTATTTGACCTTAGGAACAGTTATTTCACTGAACAACTTGCAAATCACTTTGGGAAGAACATTTAATGGGGGCTAATATGTAATAGGGAAACATTAAAAACAAAACAAAAATATTCTTGAACTATGTTAAACACAGTGATTACAAACTCAACTGCCCTCAGAAGCTAAGATGTAACAAACGAAAAAAGAACTCAAAGAGGACTAAATGTATAACAGGTGTCTACTATTTGTACTGACATTAAATCTAGGTGCATTCCTTTCAAAAAACCAAAGAGACAAAGCAAACCATATCAGGAGCTTCCAATTTGCTACCTTTGTTTAACAGATTATGTCAAATTCCTTTTAATGACAGTTTCTAAACCATTTGGAAGAGATTAATAGAAAAGCAACCTACAAGAGAGAAACTTATGATCTGAGCACTACAGTTTATTTAGGATCCAGTATGGCTTAAAAATTGTAACTTGCTAAAAAAAAACTATCTGGGCAAAAGTTAAGAGAAGATAAAAGTCTTAGGAAAGATAGCAACTCTTTTCAAGTTTCATTTCTATCAGTAAAATTAGTCCCCATAATTCAAAATTTGTACTATAAAGACTTGTTAGAAAAGGTACTTCTGACAATAACATCATATATTTGAGTTTTTATGTTAAGATCTACAATAGTTATAAGCCTCAAGCAAAATATATCTCCTTGTATCTCAAGTATGAATTCTATTGATATTTATTGAGTACTTACAAAGTGCAAAAATAACTATACAACATCAGCATTACTTAATCCTTACAAAAGCCTTATAAAATAAGTACTATTATTTTCCTCTTTAACAAGAAAAATGAGGCACAGAAAGATGAAATCAGCTTATTTAAAAACAAGAACTAAAACATGGAGTCTACCCAGGGAACCACAACATTCTTTTTGCCTCAACAGGTAAAAAGGAGTTTAAATGGTAATACTTATTTGAACTATAAACTACCTTTAACATTCTACTAAAACTTATCTTCTCAGTATCATGTTGGAAAAACTAAAGAGTGAATCCTAGTAAATAACTTTTTATTTTTGTATTGTATCAACAATAATTTTAGTTGTATTAATTCAAAAAAATAGGTAAATTTCACAGCAGAATGAAATTTGAATATCTGAATATTCAAAATATCTGAATTCAAAATTCAGAAATGCTGAATAATCTACATTAAAACACTGTTTACCATCTTTGGTGGTTCACAACATACATTAGTATGTCATAAGCCTTGAGAAGACCTGAAATATGGGAACCAGTTTAACTTTCTGAACTTCGCTTAATGAATCTATAATTAACAAAACTTTTATAACCAAATTATTTCACAAGCTTCTTTAGACAATTTTAAATATTTCTTCTTATAACCATAAGAAGGATAATTTATAACTGGCTTTCTGAAAACTAAATATATCACTTAATATTCCCAAAAGACTTTTTCTTACCTGTTTATTTTCTCCAAATTCTTCTACATAGGTCCAGGCTGAAGAGATTGTGTTCCCTGTCTGTAATCAGTGAAGACAGAAAAGAATTGAGTCTTTAGATTGGTGTTATCCCTAATCTTGGAAGTGCATGGAATCCTTGATAACTTTAGTTAAAAACCTTCTGATCAGTAAATAGGAAAATAGAGAACACAAGAAACGTGACAAATAATTATCATTTCTGAATCTCTGCAAAGATGAACAAAGAGAACAGTATTTGATATCTGAATGAAAAGTATGAGTTAATACATTATCAAAAGTATTTCTATACCAATTAAGTCCTTATTAGTTGGTTTTTCCAAGAATTACTACTCTACTAATAAAGGACTTTAAAAACAAATAAGATTGCCCAATTTCTGATAAGCAGATAGCCCAAAGAATCTAAACAAATTTGAAAACTACCACCATCCTTTCCTTCTGTTTTAAAAAGAGACAGATGGCCAAAATAATACTAAGCTTAAAAAAATTTTTGCTTATTGACAGCTCAACAATCTACTTGAAGCTCCATATAACCATATACAGTACAACTCTGGATATCCATACATTTTAGTGGCTATCTCTTTATATCCCTTAAAGCTTTCTGGTAGGGACATATATCCAACCCTCTCCTAAGATACTGTGCAAAAAAGTATGAACAAATGAAAATGTCTGATGATCCACACAGAACTATAGATTTTTAAATAGCCATCTTAAAGATAACTCAGTAGAAAAAAATAGTCACAATATTTTCTTGATTTTTACATAATGAAATTAGGTAACTTCAATCAATCTTCCTGGTGAGAATTAGAAAATGGAAGCAATTATTACAAGCAACAGTATCTATTAGAGAGCACCAAGAAGGATCAAGGAAGACAATGAAGAATTATGGGATCATGATCTTGGATAAGAAGGAAACCCAAAATGGTTTGCACATCTTTTGGAGGTATGTTTCCCCTAGAAGGACTAGCCGATCCTGTAGAGGTATCTGACAGCCAACAGAAGATAACAAGAGATAGACGAATTTCTAAGGATAAAAGTACAAAATCAGAGCTGAAAAACTAGTGATAAGGCATGTCTCAAACCTGAATAAAACTGAACTAGAAGTAGACCAACTTTAAAAGAGATTAACTTCAACTCTTCCCAGTGCCTTCCTGGATTAATAAGGCACTCTGGGATTGACAGTCCCTTGGCCATTTTTCTGAAGCAAAATAAATCTTCCCTAATAAACATTAAAGCAGCATGCTAGCTTTCAAACTCTTTATTTTCCACAGACATATGTGACATTCAATCAAAAATAACCAGTCATACAAAGATAAAACAATCTGACCTAAAACCAACAGAAACAATAGTCAACAGTAACTGATCTACAGGGAATTTAGGTAAAAGTTTTCAGAACTAGATATTAAAATAACTATGCCTAATATGCTCAAGGAAATAAAAGACTAAATATTTGGAAGAAAAAATATAAATCAAAAAAGAGTCAAAAGAAATTCTAGAACTGAGAAATAAATACAAATAAATGGTTTTATCAGCATGATAGACACATGCTTTAAAAAAGGGGGGGGGGTAAGAAGAACTAATGAACCAAACAAAAGATTTGAAGAAAATACACATACTACACATAAAAAGAATGGAAAATGCAAAAGAACATAATAAATATATGGGATACCTGTAGAGGTCTAACACAGGTGTAATTGGAGTACCAAATGAAAAAAATGAGACAAAAGCAATATTTTAAAACAGAATAACTGAATTTTCTGCAACAACTGAGTAACACTGATTCACAGATTTTAGAAGCAGTGAAAGTCTCAATTAAGATAACCAAGAAAACCATATGTAAGTTCATCTTAATGACATTCCCAAAAATCACAGAGAAATATTAAAACTCCCTGCAGAAAAAAAAAAAAATAAAATAAAACTCCCTGCAGGGGGGAGGAGAGTTTATGTTCAAAGGAGCAATAAAAAAATGACAGTTGACTTCTCAACAGAAACCAGGGTAAACCAGAAGACAGTGAGTGGAATTATAACTTCAAATGGCTAAAGGAAAATAACTGGTGACCTAAATATATATATATTTTATATATATTTATTATATATTATTATATATTACATAAATATATATATATATATTTTATATATATTTCTTTCAAAGACATATTCAGGTAAAACAAAACTAAAAGAAATCTGTCATAAGCATGGATCCACACTAAAGAAAATACAAATTAATGTTCTTTGGGCAGAATATATAGAAATAATCATAGTGGAAACTTGGTGATGTAATAGGAAATGAAGAGCAAAGGAAATGATAAATATATAAATGGTAAATGAATACAAATGTATATTAAAAAACTATTATAACTAGGCATGTCGGGATTAAAATATATAAATTTAAAACACACGGAAATATCAGGACACTTGGGTGGCACAGTTAAGTGTCTGACTCTACATCTCAGCTCAGGTCTCAATCTCAGGGTCATGAGTTTGAGCCTCGCACTGGGCTCCATGCTAAGTGTGAAGCTTACTTATTCAAAAAAAAAAAAAAAAGGTAAAACATATGGAAATACCAAGGTACTATTGAAATTGGAAGAAGAAATAAGTTAGAATGTACAAAGGCTCTTGCACTGTCTAGAAAATGATAAAAGCATTAATTAATATTAGGTTTCAATAAATTAAGAATGCAAGTTGGAGTCTACAGGGTAATCCCTAAAAGAACAGTAAAGACTCGGGATGCCTGGGTGGCTCAGCGGTTGAGCATCTATCTACCTTTGGCTCAGGGCGTGATCCCAGAGTCCCAGGAGTCCCAGGATCAAGGCCCACATTGTGCTCTTTGCCTGGAGCTTGCTTCTCCTCCCTCTTCCTAGGTCTCTGCCTCTCTCTCTGACTCTCTCATGAATGAATAAATAAAATCTTTAAAGAAAAAAAATAATAGTAAAGACTCTACAGCTCTAATATAGCTAAAGGAAGAGAAAAAAGGCCAAGTAATCACCTATCTAAAGAAAGTAAGAAAGGAGAACAGGGCAACAGAACAAGGAATAGAAAGCAAATGGCAAGATGAGAGATTCTAAGCAAAGCAATAAGTACAGTAAATGCTAGCTGACCAAACACTCAAAGAATAGACTTTCAACAAAACAGCAGCAACAAAAACAACAACAGAATCTAACTATATACTGGTGTTATCTTAAGGATAAGATACAGGAAAAGCAAAAGGTGCAAAATGGAAATATACATCATATGCAAACTTTAACCAAAAGACAGCTTATAAGCTTATGTTAATATCAGAGAAAGTAAAGTTTGTTTTAAGTCAGGAATTCATGATAGAGATGGAATGTCAGCAAAATGACAAAAGGTACATTTCACCAAAAAAAATAACAATTCTAGATTTCCATGCACCTAATATATAATCTCAAAATATATAAAGCAAAAACTGACAGAACCAAAGGAGGAATAAAAATAGATCTATAATCACAGTGGGTGGTTTTTATCACCCTTTCTCAGTATCAGAATGAGCAGACAAAAAAAATCATGAGAGATAAAATTTAAATATGATCAACAAACCTGACCTAACCAAACTGTATGCCCCAAAAAGATATGTTGTGAAGTACCAAATGCTCTTACCTCTGAATGTGAACTTATGTGAAATAAAGTCACTGCAAATATAATTAGTTAAGATTAGGTCATTGATCTGATTGGTATCCTACAGAGAAAAACAGAAAGGAGATTGCCCTGTGAAGACAGACATGCCGGAAGAAGACAACATTACAACAGAGGCAGTGACTAGAGAAATCCATCTATAAGCCAACACTATAAGCCAACAACTTCAGGCCTGCTGACAACAGAAGCTAAAAGAGGCAAAGAAATTCTCTATTAGCCTAACAAAAAACATAGCCCTGCCAACACCTCAATTTCTGGCTTTTAGCCTTCCGAACTATGGGCGAGTAAATTTCTATTGCTTAAGCCACTCAGATTGTCGTATATTGCCACAGCGACGCTCGCAAATACACTGCAATCAATTAACAACTGCAAACATACTCCTTCTAATAAGCAAGCATGGAATATATATACTAATTGGTTGTTACAAAACAAAGGGACTGAAATGATACTTTCTGATCATAGTAAAAAATATATGTAAATAACTACAAAAACTTCTGTAATGTTTAGAATTTCCTATGTTCAAAAAGAAATTAAAATACTTTGAAATAAATTATAAAAATAAAATACAGCAAAATATAAATGTTGCAGCTATAACCATACTTTAGCAGAGAATATTGTAGTAAAAGAAAGGCTGAAAACTTTAAACTAAATGGCTTCCTAGATATTTCATATATTCAAAAACTATATCATACCAATTATATACAAACTCTTCCATACAACAAAGAAAAAAAAAACTTCCTTCTTTTAGGAGGAAAGGTATGGGCCAATCTCACTAATGAACACAGTTATAAAAATCCTAAAGAAAATTACAAAAACCAAATTTATCAATACATAAAAAGGATAATGCATGATGACCAAATTGCATCTATTACAGAAATACAAGGTTGATGTCACATTGAAACATCAATGCAATTCACATTAAAAGAATAGACAAAAAAATATAATTACCTAAGTATAAACAAAAAAGCACTTAATAAAATTCATCACCCAACTCATCCTTGATAAAAACTCTTAGCAAACTAGGAATAGAAGGAAATGCCATTAATGTGACAAAGAGCTTCTATAATAAAAGCTGCAACAAACAGCCTACCTTAATGGAGAAATAGTGAAAGTTTAAAAGGAAGCCTTCTATCATCATTTGTATTCAATGCTGGACAAGGGGTTCTAGCCAGAGCAATAAGGCAAGAAAAAAAAACTATCAGGATAGAAAGGAAGGAAAAAGCTCATTATTTGCAACTGAAATGACTGTGTAGGTAGAAAATTAAAAATAATGTAGGATCAAACCATTGGAATCAAATAGTTTTATTCAATACATAAAAGCTGAATTTATATAAACAGGAACAATCAGAAGTCAAATTAAAAGGCACTTTTTACAATGCTGTTGAAAAACCTTAAATACCTATAAATAAATCTAATAAAAGATGTAGGAGAAATTTACACAGGAAACTACTGAATGTTTGGAGAAATTAAAGGAAGCCTAAATAAATGGAGAGATCTATAATGTTCATGGATCAGAAGTTACAATACCTTAAAATATGTCATTTATTTGTAAATTGATCTATAGATACAATTCAACTTTAATCAAAGTCCAGGTAGACTTCTTTTTTGGTATAAATTTGGTATAAATTTACAATCTAATTATAAAATTCATATGGAAATATAAGGGTGAGAAGAGCTAAGATAATTAAGAAAAAACAGGTAAAGATGTTCTCTACCAAATCTTAAGATTTTTCAAAGTTACAATGTAGTAACTTAAAGATGGTATACTAAATTAAATTAGATCAATGGAATAAAGAATCCAGAAGCATGTATATGTATACATGTGTGCCTGTGTGTACATACACAACATACATACTTGATTTCCACTAAAGGTGGCACTTCAGAGCCATGGGAATAGGATAGTCTTTTCAATAAACAGTGCTATGTAGATGATTATACATACTGAGAGTAAAACCAAACTTGAACATGTAGTTTTACACCCTCACTAAATTTAAAAGAGTAAAAAAAAAATACCAAAATATAAGAGAATATCACACAACTTTGATAAGCAAATCTAAGCAAAGATTCCTTAACTAAGACACAAACAGGATTAACTTTAAAAGATTGATAAAATGAACCAAACTAAAATTAAGAACTTTTGTATTTTTCAAAGTGTACCATAAATAGGGTACAAAGGTAATAAGCCACACAGAAGAAGGTATTTGTAGAAAACATATCCAACAAGGGGACTGTATCTTAAGTAATAAAGAAAAAACAAACAACCCACTACATCATTTGTATTCAATGAGACTTAAAAGACATTTCATCAAGAGGATATCTTAATGCCCTATAATTCTCTTAAAAGATGTTCAATATCATTAGTAAACAGTGATATAAAAGTTAAAATCTCATTGAGACATCAATATATACTAACAGAATATTCAAAATGTCCAAAGGTTAGTAATACTCAAGTGTTGGCAGGAATTTGGAATAACCAAAATCTATATGCTGCTCATGAAGCGTAAATTGATACAATCACTTTGAAAAACTGGCATTATTTACCCAAATTTTAAAAATATGACCCACTTTTACTCCCATGTATTCAACAGGAATGCATGCAAGAATCTTCACAGCATCATTATTTTTTTTTGAATTTTTTTTATTTATTTATGATAGTCACACAGAGAGAGAGAGAGAGAGAGGCAGAGACACAGGCAGAGGGAGAAGCAGGCTCCATGCACCGGGAGCCCGACGTGGGATTCGATCCCGGGTCTCCAGGATCACGCCCTGGGCCAAAGGCAGGCGCTAAACCGCTGTGCCACCCAGGGATCCCCACAGCATCATTATTATTCAAACAGCACAAACTGAAAGTACCTCAAATATCTATCAACAATAGAAACAGCAAATAAATTCTAACATTCTAATAGAACATTGCTATCAGCGAGAGTGAATGAACAGTACTGCCACATGTAACATGGACCAATCTTTATTCATAACATAATGTTAAAAGAAGCCAGACAAAAGTATATAAAATGCGGGGGGGGATCCCTGGGTGGCGCAGCGGTTTAGTGCCTGCCTTTGGCTCAGGGCGCGATCCTGGAGACCCGGGATCAAATCCCACGTCGGGCTCCCGGTGCATGGAGCCTGCTTCTCCCTCTGCCTGTGTCTCTGCCTCTCTCTCTCTCTGTGTGTGACTATCATAAATAAATAAAAATTTTTAAAAAAAGTATATAAAATGCTGAATAAATTTCAAAAATACAGAAGTCAGAAAGATGGTTTCCTGTGGGAAGAGAGAAGGTAATATGTGCATTGGGGTACAAACAAAGGAGCTTTTTGGTATATTGATATTTTATGTCTTCACCTGGTAGGTAAAAGGATGTGGTTCCTCTGTAGTAATTCCACAAAGTTTACAGTCATTTGTGGACTTTTCTGTCTGCATGTAAAGTAATAAATCACAAAGTCAAAAAAGGGGGGAATCACAACAGCTATCACAGTGATATACATAAATGAGAAACTGATCATTTATAATTATGATCAAAAAATAAAACACTGTAACACAGTTATGGTCAAAATAAAAATGATTCAGAGTAACTTAGAAACTATTAATAGTGATTTTCAGTAAAGATGCTAATCGAAATTACTATTAAATATGGAACCAGTTGTCCCTCCATAAGGCCTTCACAATACTACCACCTGGAGTTTCACAATTAATGCATTAATCTTGAGAGAGAAAAAAATGCTGGGATTTAAATTATCAGTCTAGGACAATTACATTTCTGTTAATGTGCAGAGGACATGATGATAATCCTCAAAGGAAAAGTAAAAACTATCAGCAGAATCTCAAATAAATGTTAAACAGAAGGTTACTAGTCCTTTAATCTCATTTGTTAGCATCATTCCCTTTAAAAAGTATTGACTGTTAATGAACATATTCTAAGAAATTATTTCAAATAAATGTCTTTACTATTTTTTTTTTATTTTCAGGTGTACAACATTAGTGATTATTCAGTAAGGAATTATTGAGACACAAGGAAAAAACTAGGGAAAAGAAAAGGCATGTCAAAAAGTCAAGAATAAGAATAGGATACATCAAACTTCAGAGATCAGAGACAGGATCTTATTTTCTATAAAAATGCAATCATTAGATACGTTATTTTTAGTGTTGTTATGTAGGAATAAAAGCCAAAAAAGATAAATTAGGTAAAATTCCTACTAATTAGGGTATTTATTTTCATTATATGCACTAAGACCTAACATTGTGGATATGAATTGTTCTATAAACACATGATGAAAAGTTTTATTTTTTGAGGCTATTTTTTTAAAGATTGATTGGTTGATTGATTTGAGAGAGGGAGAGAGCACACACGCAAGGGAGACAAAGAACAAGAGAGAGATCTGGAAGAAGCAGGCTCCCCGCAGAGCAGAGAGCCAGATGCAGGGTTCAAACCCAGGACCCTGAGATCAGCACCTGAGCCACAGGCAGATACTTAACCAACTGAGCCACCCAGGTGCCCCTGATGAAAAGTTTTAGAAGTCACTTAAAACTAATTATACAGGAAAACTGTGTATCTCTTAAGATTTCACGGATTTTCAGTTTGAAGAATTCCATATAAATTTTTAAATAACTGGTACAAAAAAATGAAGAACTGTTTTTCAGACTCTCAGATACGGCATACTACTCTTCCTTCTTTTCAAAACAGAAAATAACTGCATGCACAGGATTCCAGTATAATCCAAATAAAATTTCTACATTAGCAAGCTCAACTTTTAGGGCTTTTCTTGCTTTTAGAAAACTAAACTAAAAGAACTCCATCTTCTTAGTTTATACCTGTTTAGAAGAATGAACATGAAATGCAAGCTAGTATAAGAAGTTTAGAAATAACATACAAGCTATTGCTGACTGTTTTCCATTTGTGAAGTCTAACAAATGTTATAGATGGTACTAAATATAACTACAGCTTATGTAATGAGCTTAAGAATCTTCATAATGGTCAATAAAATTATAAAATTGCATGTAATATGATCCATTATATTCTATAGTACAACCAAAATCCCCTATTCTTCGACTATCCAAATTTCATTTATACGTATATATAATACACACATCTTTAATATAAAATCATCCATGACTCATGTCAAGTATTTCAAGGATTTCAATAAAACCATACTGATCATTTCTATTTAAATGAAATATAAGTATATATCATTCTGTTAACCACCATTCATAATGTAATCGTTCTGTGTCTGTACCTACCACCTCAGATATTTCCTTTCCAAACCTTTGTCACTTTCTGCTCAAAGTACAGTCTTTATCTTTCGTAAGAATGTTTATCTTTTAATCTTACAGCACATAGATAACTTTCAATTATTTGAAAAGCACTACATGCTAATTATTAAAGGAGGAGACAGTACTGACCTATATAAATGCAGGAAATAATAACAATTAAAAAAAATATGTACAAAAGTCCCTTGCCTTTACAATCCTGAGGGATCAAAAATTTTATAATAGTAAATAAACAGCAATTTAAAAATTACTAAATTGTTAATATTATACAGAACAAGTCATCCTCAGCAGTTACTTTGTCTAAGAAAAGCTTCATAACAAGGTAAGTCAATGAAATTAAGTAGAATATTCCAAGTAGAGTGAACAACACTAGGAAAGGCTTGGAAGTACCAATGAGCAATGTGAATCCAGATAACCAAAACAAGAGGTATTTGTCTATGGTTAGGTAAGATGGGGAAAACCAGGAGAGCATTCTGAACAAGAGAATGTAGAGTTCAGAGGACCTGATCATACCACAATAGCAAGCCATTGTTGGTTCCTGAACAAGGAAATAACAATGAAAAATCATAGATAAAATTGGAGTGAAAAACTGTATGGCTGAATTGTGTATTTGAGATGTTCTGAGTATAATCAAAGAGCAAAATGAAAGTACCAAACAAGGGACCATTAAATAGATATAAACAAACTCCACCTATGTGAAATTCTGTCTAGCATCTGATAGAGGTAAAAAAAAAAAAAAAAAAAAAAAAAAAAAAAGAACAAAAAACAAAACACATCATCTAACTGGTTGTCAATGCTTACTCTAAACTTAAAGATCCCAGTTACTTTGTAAACAAAGTATACTCACAAGATCTTTGTAATTTAGAATGACTCATTTAGGTTTGAAACAGATGTCCTAGGTCCACACTACACCGAATTGGTCTGATATACAGGCTTGTAGGACTGGTCAAGATAAAACTGTCTCTGAAAAGGAAGTAAAGCATGGAACAAAGACCCACTTCCTTCTATTTTAATTTTTAGGAGAATAATTGGCCAAAAATATTCTACAAGTTCATAGTCTGTTGTTTAACATCAGACTAAGGTCAGTTTTTCACTTGAATCACATGACATAACAAAGAACGGCAGCTAAGAGCACACAGAGTCTTAGCTAACTGGGGGATCCTGAACAAATGATTTAATCTACTAAAGCCTCAGTTTCTTCATTTGTTACCCAAAAAAGTATATAGACATTAAAGTAATATTTACCTCAAGCAAGTGCTATATAAAGGCATTTAGCATAAGTGCTAAATTTATAAATTTACTTATAAATTTATAAATTGTTAAGTGTTCAAAGAATCTGAACTTATTACTAGTAACATTTGTTATTATAAATGATTAGAAACGGTTGTCTTGGATTTGTTTTCTGAAAAAAATGTTACTTTTCAATACTTACATGGCACATTTTAATATACAAAAGGCACTACTGTGGGCTTTTTAACATTTTAACTCATTTAATACATATAATTACCCTACGAGATAAATACTGTCAACATTCCCATTTTACAGATGAGGACACCAAAGAACAAAGAGGTTAAAATAACTTTTCCAAATAAGTAAAGAAGCTGGGACACTAACTCAGGAAATTTGGCTCCAAATGCCATGCTCTTTTGGTCCATGAAGACTATATGTGGTACTAAATTTAAGTACTGAATTCCATTTTGCTGAAATTCTTTCTGAACACAATGTACTATTTCCTGACCCTCTCATCTCTGATTAGGTCAGGTCATCCAGTTATGTATTCTGGTACACCCTATATCTCCTTCACAAAGTTTATCAGAACTGTGACTGAGTATCTTCCTCATAGAATGTAAACTCTATGAAGGGAGCAACTGGGCCTGATTCACTACAGATCATCAGGACTTTACAGAGTGTTCAGTAAGTATTTATTGAATGAACCACATATTAACAAGGATTAACAATCAGTCAGGTGCCAGTTAATAAGCCAAAAAGGAGAACAGAAAGCCTAAAGAAGTGAATAATAATAAACAGAAAGGTTATCCATAGGCAAATAAGAATGCCAAAACCAAACTTTCTTATATTGAAGTTTCGAAAAGCACATTTTTCAGAGAGCTTCAAAACAGTTAAGGCTAATATACTCTTAAGCGGTGTTAAGGAAGATAATTCTAACTTCTAATTGTCTAGTAAAGAATCTTTCCTTTCCCTACACATTTGTTTGACAATATAAACGGATTTAAAACAAAGGTCAAAAAAAATTTTTTAATTACAAATTAAAAAATTAAAAAAATAAAAAAACCAAAGGTTAACTTTCTTTTCTTTTTTAACTAAGTGAAATAGAGCTTTTAGTTAGTACTTTAAAAACTTACATGGTTCTGGGTTGTATTAAATCATTATCTACTTCCTTGAAACTTCCCTCTGCTAGACTTAATTCTAACCCCTAGATTTCACATATTACAGTTTTTTTCCCAGGTGTCAGCTCCTCAAACATCTGAAGACAGTAATCGTATTTCCCCTGTAAATATCAGGATTTATAGAGACACCTGGGTGGCTCAGTAATTGAGCATCTGCCCTCAGCTCAGGGTATGATCCTGGGGTCCCAGTAGCAAGTCCTGAATCAGGCTCCCTGCATGGAGACTATTTCTCCCTCTGCCTATGTCTCTGCCTCTCTCTGTGTCTTTCATGAATAAATAAATAAAATCTTTTTTAAAAAATAGGATTTATAGACTAAAAAGTCCCAAATTCTTCAGTTGTTCACTGTCCTACTTTGCATTAGAGTTTCCAAGTTTTCCCTAGTTGTCAAGTTTTAATTAAACTTGGTGCCCAAAAAGAAACAAAACATTTCATACCTAGTCTGAACAGAATAAAAATATTTGGTCTGGAAACAACACAACTTTCCTATATTACCCTGAATTATAAGAATTTGAGAATCCCTAGAGTACAACTACTCATTCTAATTTTGATAAAATAATTTAAGTTCTTACTCTTGGCTGGCTGGCAAACTTTCATTCTTTGCCAAATTCTTTACTTCATTATAAAAGTATGTCATTAAAACAGAAGAATATATAAAATATATACAACTATAGTATTTACAAAATAAAAACATGTACTCACCACTCAGGTTTAGAAACAGAAAATTATCAGTAACTTAGAAGTCTCTTCTGCAGCATTTCTAATTTCTCCTTCTAACCCTTAACCATGATCCTACTTTTTAAGTGTTAAGCATTCCCTTGCTTTTCTCTATGGTTTTGCCACACATTCCTATATCCCTAAACAATAAATTCTTTAGTTTTGTTTGGCCTTATTTCTTTTTTCTTTTTTTTTTTTAAGATTTTGTTTATCTCTTCATGAGACACACAGAGAAAGAGGTAGAGACATAGGCAGAGGGAGCAGCAGGCTCCTCCCAGGGAGCCTGTGTAGGACTTGATCCTGGGACTCCAGGATCATGCCCTGAGCCAAATGCAGAAGCTCAACCGTTTGGCCTTATTTCCTACACATAATTTCCCATTGCTTCAATTCTTTCGATTTAAAATTTGAATCCTGGGGTGCCCAAGTGGCTCAGTCAGTTGGTTAAGCATCTGACTCTTGATTTAGGCTCAGGTCAGGATCTCAGGATCCTGGAATCCAGCCCTGTGTTGGGCTCTCTGATCAGTGGGGAGTCAGCTTGAGATTCTCTCCTCTTTCTCTGCCCTTCCCCACCGGCCCCTCACATATGCACATATGCACACTCTCTCTAAAATAAATAAATCTTTAAAATTTGAATCCTTTTGTATTTTACACATTTTTAATAATCCACTTCGTATCTTTCTTACAATGAAGTAAGGATTAAAGTGAATAACCCATCTACTACCAGCAAAAAAAAAAAAAAAGATAGAGGGAAGATAAATATTCTACTCAAGTTAATACACTCCACGAACATTAAGATAATGCCATCCTCCCCAATAGAAAACTGAGCTGAAGAGAAGTTTCCCACTTTTCCTAAGTTGGGTTTTATAATAGGGCTTTAGAATATATGTAAATTCCCTGAATTGATGAACCATATGTTTAAACAGCATTCCAGGATAAACAAATATAATTAAATAAATTAGCCAATTGTACTTGGTTTATTTAGTTTTGGTTTATTCATACTTCATATCTAAATATAAATATTTGGGAGGTGGCTACAGAATTGATCTTGTCATATACAGAATATTAGACTGAAGGAACTCAAAATAAAAATTACCTGAAAATGCAGTTAAAATCTTAAGGCAATGGACTAATTCCCTTAGTCACCAACTCAAATGAAAGAGTGCCTGATACCAGCAATCTACTTTTTTTTTTTTAATTTTTTTTTAATTTATTTTACGATACTCATACAGAGAGAGAGAGAGAGAGGCAGAGACACAGGCAGAGGGAGAAGCAGGCTCCATGCACCGGGAGCCCGACGTGGGACTCGATCCCGGGTCTCCAGGATCGCGCCCTGGGCCAAAGGCAGGCGCCAAACCGCTGCGCCACCCAGGGATCCCAGCAATCTACTTTTTGAAGCCTTAGAGGATTAATGAAAAAGCTTGTCCATCTTCCTCCCCAAGTCATGTTCACTAACGTAGCAACTCCTTGTGTGCACATGAACTACAATAAATACAAATAAATAAGTAAAAATAAAGTATAAAGTTTTTTAAAAATCAAGAGAAGTGAGATTTTTTAAAAACACTGGTGTGTATACACACACACACACACACACACACACACACATATATATAAACTTTTATTTATATAATAAAAGTAGATGACTGCAAAAAGACCAGGAAAATCACAAATAACCCAGATGCACTGCAATATAAGAAGTTAAAAATCTTAAGTCTACTACTAAGTAAATCAGGAAAAAAAATTTAAGAAATGGAAAACAAAAAACAATTATGACTATTTCATCATATTTGTAAATGCCCCTCACGAGCTAGGAGAGTGCTTTCATAGGGCAAGTATTCCTATTTTTGCTTAGTATCTCCTTTTTGCCTCTAGTTCGTAAGAGAAAAGGATAAACTTTCCATTGTTCTGACACCATCACTATTTCTGTACTTGATAAAGCTAAATTTCATACCAAGGAATCCCTAAGGGATTCTTGAGCACTCAAGAAAACTTAATTTTGAGACCTCAAGGAAACATACACACATAATATACACAGGTAAGAATCATTTAAATTAGTAAGTATGTCCCTGCTTAAATTATTTTTTCACTTTTGGCAAAAATTGTTAACTTTATAGTACAGAATACAACTTTAAAACTGTTTTCCAAAGATTCATAATGGCTTACTTGGAATCTTATAAACTCTGTGCTTCAAATAATCTATAGTTTTCACAAATTCATAACTATAGATTTGATCACTCTTAAACCAAAATTAACACAGCAATGGGAGAAAAAAAAAAAACCACACATATGGCACATAAGCCGCAAAGTTATTTGTTTACCCCATAACCTGGCCAGTAAACAAGCAGACTGGAACATGTATTGCTGAAACAAAGGTAACAAGAAAAAATATTAAGTTAAAAGGCTTGCATTGCAGTCTTACAAAAATTACATAACAAAACAAGATTACAAAAAAAAAGTTTAAAAAGCATTTCTAGTAATATCCTTAGAAAATATAATGAAAAAAAAAATCAAAGGGAATAAAGGGGAAAGGAGAAAAAAAGAGTGGGAAATATCAGGGAAGGAGACAGAACATGAAGACTCCTAACTCTGGGAAACGAACTAGGGGTGGTGGAAGGGGAGGTGGGAGGGGAGTGGGGGTGACTGGGTGATGGGCACTGAGGGGGGCACTTGATGGGATGAGCACTGGGTGTTATTCTATATGTTGGCAAATTGAACACCAATAAAAAATAAATTTATATTTAAAAAAAGAAAATCAAAAAGTGCAAAAGGTGGAGGTCAACACAGATATATACTGTATAAGGCAGCTGGAATTGTACATCCTAGTTTACATTATTTTTACTTATTCAAGTTTACTCAAATGCAAATCCCTTGAGTTAATCTGCATAGAAAAATCAAGCTATGCTGTTTAAACACAAGAGACTTCAGTGTACGCTCTCCAAATTATCAGGCAATTCAATCACAACAGATTTTTCCTAATGATTGCATTCCTATATACTTTTTAACCTAAAGTTGTAGATACAATTATAGTAGAATTCATTATCAGTGTGGTATACAGATACTATTTACTGAATCAAAACAACACAGGAGAGTATATAGACAAATAAATCACTTTCTTAAAATTTGAACTATATTATGTATTTTAAAAAACCTACATATAGGTCATTTTTATAGTTCAAATGTCACTATGAGATATACAATGGCTCACATGTAACTAGCATATCTTCAGACAAATACCACATATTTAAAGAGTAAGGGAATCTGAGTACTTATTAACTTCTAATTAGATGGTAGAACTAAAGTGTTTTTATTGTTGTTTACTTTTATTTTGAATCCCCAGAGGTAAAAACACCATTCTTGGACATAGTGCACTACTATGTCTTGCAAAGAGGATGTAGTTCCTCTAGAACAGAGGATAAATTGGCTCTAGAGTAGATGATACATCTGAAATTAACTCACAGAAGTAGACGCTATTTGTAATCTAACCAAAAGGCCTGGAAGCAACTGACACTGAATAATTTTTAAGTAATTAAAAGCACAGATAATTACTTAAATAAAATCATAGTAAAACTGTTTTTCCAAAACATTTTCTGTCAACATTCACTAGTCCACTTACTAAATTATATTGCTCTATTATAAGCAATTGTTGTCTACTAAATTTTAAATAGGAAACAGAAATAACGGCACAACAGGCAGAAGACTAATGCAGCTTTTCACATAGATTTTACTGACTCTAACCCTCTCTTCCAAAAATAAGCCACAAAGGAGAGAAAAATAAATGTAACACTGAAATTCCTTTCAACGCCATGCTAAAAAATATATTTAGGTGACATCATGTGGCAAAATTAGAAACTGCTGCTGACATCTAAGAATAGAGTATACGTGCAAAATTTATTGTGGCGTTTGATATGAGAGGGGAATACTTACAAACCATTACTTCTTAAATATTAAATGACAAAATCAGATGTTAAATTTCAAAATAAAGCAGTTGCACCTGTTAAAATGTGTATTAGAACAATTATTTTAGGAATGTATTAACCAAAGATATGAAAGAAAAAGGGATCAAACAGGATTAAATAAATAGATAAAGCAAATGAAATCACAGATCACATTAGCCAGTTAATAACTATGGAACAAATACTGACACATGATGTTTTAATACACATCATTATTTTCCTATATTTTCTGTTGCAAAAGAAAACAAATTTCCAAACTTTTAAGTAATTAGGTTGTTTTATACAATCTTGGTTTTGATTAGATTTAACTGAAAAATTCAGGGAAGGAAATAACCAAAAAGCAATTATTTGTCATCATGCAAATAAAACAGGTGACTCTTTCCTGGTTTTTTTTTTTTTTTTTCCAAATCAGTTGTTCTGTGAAGTAGACAGATAAAAGCTTTCAATTAAATACAGGAAGGGATACTAAACTGAAAGTTAATTATTGCAAAAGCAACTCTTGTTTTCAAACTATTTGAACTCAAATATATATTTTGGTATAGTTTTTTAAAATTCAAGTATTATGTTTGGCCCTTCATAAGATTTTCACTGTATTTTAAACAAAATCATAAATTGGGGGGGATAAAGGAATCATTAAAGCTCACTAAGTAAAACCCTGATACTTTAGAGGTGAAGGCACTGAGGTCCCCAAAGAGTGAATGATTCATTTGCCATCCAAGATCATGGTTTGTTGGTGGTTGAGGTTACACGTTCTTCTATTTTTACTCAATACTCTATGTTAAATAAGCTGCTTCTCTCACATTACTAACTCCATGATAATTATGGTTCATTAATACAGCAGTGTTAGTAAGATAAGAATTATGAGTAATACCAGATGATGATATTTCAGGAAAAAATACAAGTTTCAAGAGGAACAGAAATATGTTTTCATGAGCACTAGGCCCCCTAGAGGGTCAAAGATACATAGTTGAGTTAATGGAATTTTCATTTCACCATTTGGTCATATGAAAGCAAATTAATGTACAAATGTTGGTGCTATTCCTACTTCTTATTTAAGTGAATTTTATAGCAAATTGTTTTATTCTTTATATCAATTTCAAACAGTATCATCAAAGTTAGGTCCGTAACTAAAACTGGAAAAGATAACTTTCTAAAAGTATTACTTTTTAAATTACTTATAATAAATTTTGTTATGATACAACCATTTTATGTATTTAGCTTAAGTGTCTCCCAAAAGTATTAGCTAAATTTAAAGAGTTTCTGTTTCAAAGCAATTTATTAGATATTTTTAAAATCAAAATTTTATTTTTGCATTTCTGCCCATCAATCTGGAAATGATAGCTCAGAAGAAAAAAAGCACCAATTATTTTTCAGATTAAAACTTCTCACAAGTTTTACTTTCATCCTATTGTGTCTTCTATTTTATAACTGTCAACCAAATTACAAGTAATAGCAAAAATCAAAACCTAATTTTAATGATAGTAAAGGGATAGCAAACATAATGGCTATCATGCTTAGAATATATATCTAAATATTTTGTCACTCTATAACTAGAAAAATTAAAAATTCTAATGATGTATGTCATTACACAGTCAAATATGAGAAGCAATATGCAAGTCAGCCACAAAGTGAATACTGGAAACAGAATGTAAAGGAGATATTAAAAAGAAGACCATAAAATGACACGTAAAATAGTCCACACAAATTAAGATCAATTCATCCAGAAAAAAAAATCACTTGCTCAGAAGAAAAGCAACTAAAGCCACATAGTTGTACTAAAAAAATAAACAAACAAAAACAATTTGCAAAGTTTTAAAAAGCAAGACTGGTGAAATTTCAATTAACCAAAGGCCACATCCTCTCAATTTCTAATCTTTAAAATCAACTGAAATCACCAAAGCAAACACTATACACAACTGTTTGCCACTTAACCCACCACCATGCTATTTTTCTAGCAAGAATTTGCATACATTGTACTCCTCTGCCCATAAACTCTCCTCAAGATTTACAACTCAAATCAGGTGGGAGGTATGCCCTTCCTTTGTACTCTACAACCTCCGCAGGGTTTGTGTCTGCTTTTTTCAGTAAATCATGAGGCCTTAAGACCAAAAACAGTATTTTATTTGTGTTTATCTCCTGATACTTAGAATAGTATGCTTAGTACGTGAGAGGCATTCAAGTTCTTTAATTAAACTTCATCCATCATAGGCAAAACAACAGCATACAAGTCAGATGAAATTCAATCAATGGCACTAGCTGCTTTGTGACAGAGGTTCTCTAGTCCTGTTTGAAAGTTTTGTGTGGTCATACAAGTAAAAAACTGCCACTTACATTGGTATTAAACACAGAAATAAGAAAAGAAACGCCTTGCCTTCAATTAGTTGTTAATGAATTATTTAACAAGGTGAATTGTCAATAACACACTTGAGGCTACCTTCCTCCTTCCAGTAAGTATTCTCCAGGACTTTCTTTCTTCAAAGCTATAATTCTCCAGGACGTTCCTTTATTTCCTTTATTTTGCTTATCCCACTTAGGTGGTGAAGAATCCTCCAGGGGAAAGCAGTGGCAAAATTGGAAGGCCCATATTCAAAACAGAGGCAAAGTTTTAGGAATAGCAAGATTATTCACACGATAGTCTGATCCATTATTAAACAGATACAAAATTATGAGATAGAAAATGCTTATTTAAAGAAGATACTGAATGACCCACAATGTCTCCATACATCAAATACTTAGTACAGAAACTCTTAGCCTATAAGTATATATTCTATGTATTAAACCCACTGAGTATCCCACATATCATAGGTTCCTAAATATAAACAGGTAACAATTTCTTATCCCATTGGTTGGGTGATCAATTTCCAGTGAGGTTAGGGAAATCATTATCTGACATTATGAAGATGAAGATAGTCTCCAACTTTCACATCAAAAACAAAACAAAACAAAACAAAAAACCAAAAAAAAAAAAAAAAAACCAAAGCATTCAATTTTGGCATTAATCCCAAGCTTTTAGTTTCATCTATTGAAGTATTTTGCTTAAAACAGAGTTCACTTTAAATGGGACCAAAAAACCCAAAATTTTTTAAAATTTGATTTTAAAGTACTACTCACCAAGAACTTTTGGGGTTCTGCTAAGAAGTAAACTATCTGATCTCTAATACTCGTTTAGGTAACTTATTATGCCTTTAAGAAAACTATTTTCCTCATAACACCAATGATAATCATTTAACTAAAAGTATCATTTTTCCTCTTTTACTTTTCAAACCTGAAAATGGGCATGGTAACACCAAAACAATGTGGATATTAAAAGTACATTCTTAAAAGATTCTGAAATAAAAAGATAAATACCATATCACATATAATAATCAAAGATGATCAAGGCTGGATAATAATGCTCAAAACAGCATCAAACTGAAAGGGTTAACAGAAGGGTATCAAAACAAACTAAAAAAAA
The DNA here is from genome assembly GCF_905146905.1 of Nyctereutes procyonoides. Classification (NCBI taxonomy): domain Eukaryota; kingdom Metazoa; phylum Chordata; class Mammalia; order Carnivora; family Canidae; genus Nyctereutes; species Nyctereutes procyonoides. The sequence continues at coordinate 11,742,999 of NW_026575122.1, forward strand.
TAAAAATAAAAAAAATTACTACACGGAAAGAAGACATCTTAAAATGGTAGTTAAATTCACTGCCTAGAGAGAGAGAATTCTTTAAGAAAACAGAGCCAAAAGATGATTTAATATTTAATGAACTCTATTTGAGAGATTCCAGGAACCAATAACCATCTCTCAAGATCTCAGGAAAACCCAATGCTTGAAACATGTAAATATTTAGCAGAATATGAAGAACACACCACCACTACCAACTGATCTCAGCCCTTAACCACCCAATAAAACTTTGCAACTTTTAGATAAAAGAATTTGCACCTAAAAAGACATCAACTCTTTAAAGCCCAGAGACTCCAATATTAACAGAAGTAAAAAGCAAGTCAGAATACTGCCACAACAATATTCAAGCTATATGTATCTTAATCTCCCATATAGCAACATGTAACCCTCTTGGCTATCTATAGCTCCTGCCCTATTTTAGTAACCTCCAAAAGTGAGGCATTTGTTTTCTGACCAAAGATTCCTTGACTCCTAATTTATGATTCCTATACTTCCCTAAATTCTATCCCTCCTTCTCCTCAGCTGCCTCTACTCAACCTTCTCTCACATTTCTAGTCAACTCCAATAAGGATTTTTATGTTACACCCTGAAGACAAGGCCTTAGGCCTTGTATACAGCATCCAAATAAGCCCTAGTGTTTAACATTTTTGGCTTGTATCTTAGGTCTTTTCTCTTAGGTAATTAGGAACTGAGAAAATGCATGAAACACAAATTGTCCATTTTTTAAAAGTAGCTTTTACATAAAATTGATAAAGTCTGAAATAGATGACTAAACTGTGCCAAGTATTTCATTTATTGAAGCTAATTTCATCCCTAAATAACAAAATTAAGTTGTGAATACTATACTTGAACAGGGATTTTCTTTGGAAACTATAAGGTCATTAGAAGTTAACTATGGGAGCAACCCGGGTGGCTCAGTGGTTTAGCGCTGCCTTAGGCCCAGGGTGCGGTCCTGGAGACTTGGGATCAAGTCCCACGTCGGGCTCCTGGCATGGAATGGAGCCTGCTTCTCCCTCTGTCTGTGTCTGTGAAAACCTTGCTCAGCAACTAATTACCTATACTCCACTCCAAAAAATAATTTGATCCATTTTTCTCTAAGGACCCTAATTTGAATTACTTGCTGTTCAAGTCATTTTATCTTTAACCTAAATTGTCTTTATTAAAACAAAAAATGGAAGGCTTCTATTTTGTGCATTAACAAAAATTATACCTAAGAATTTATTAAATTTCAAGACTGTAAAATTCTCAACTATCTCCAACTGAGTTATTACTGAGGACACTACCGAAAAGTTTCTTTGAAAGAAACCTACCCTTCTGCCCTAAAATTCTGAATATCCAAGTCTCGTAAAAATATGCATACCCTGGGAGTGGCTATGATAGATGAGCACTGTATAAAATACATCCGTACAATGTATAAAGTTCTCTCCCCTTGACAGTGGTTTTCCTTTTAGACTGCCTTACCTTTAATAAATCTGAGACTACCCATTTTAAATAAGCTTCAGCTGTATGGTTCTGCAACCATAAAATAAATCAATTTTAAACTAAGAGTTTGACAATTATAATCAAGAAACAATTATAATCGATCGTAGGGGACTCTTCCTTCTTACCGTTATTTTTAAGGAAACCACTATCCTTCTAATGTCATTTGGGGCACAAAATAATCACCAACTGAAATCTATAGCTAAGTTAAACAAAAAAAAAAAAAGAAAAAGTGGGGGCAGGGAACTAACATAACAATAAAAAACAGAAGAAAATACCAGAGTGATACTGCATCTCTTCCTTCACAATGCCAAATATTTTGTTACCATATGACCCAAAGCCTTTTTAACTATCCCTCAAAGGCTTTAGAGAAACCTTTCTTCAAGGCATGAAATTAAACAGGAAAATGGTCATAAACATCTCTTAGTGATGCTTTTTGTCTTTCATGAGTAATAATGATGAATTTCCAGATTGGTGAGCATAAGGCTGTGTCTACACATCACCCACCTGAAATACCTCAGATTTTACCAACTCCCTACTGATGCCCCTCAAAATGACTACTGTGTAGACTTCACCAAAGATGTGGGGACACTCTTAGAAACTGGCTTAAAGTAACATCCTATAATTTATATGGAAATGATCAAATGAGAATTAGTCATTATAAAAACAACAAATTAATGAAATAAGATCATGAACTCTACAAAATAAATCAAAACCAAATTTTCCCCTACGTAAGCAATGTTTAAAAAGCTAAATATAGGAAGATTATGCAAGAGAAAAGTCTCAACAAAATTTACCATGAATTCATAAAATTGAGGTAAAATTCAGGTTAAACATCACAAATTCTAAATAATTCAAACTAATTTATAATAATACTACTTCCTCATTTCATATTCTACGATATTATTTAAAGTATTTCTAAACTTACCCAAATGAAGTAATGTAAACTGGGCTGCCAGTTCCTTTGCATCTTCTAATGTAGTACAGAGTTTGTCTGGCATAAAGTAACTCTGGGATCCATTTGCAATAGCAGGAATAACAATTTTATATACCAAGAGTACTTTCCCATCTTGACTTGTTGTTGAATATAAATAATATTCTGGTGGTGCCCAATTATTTTTGTTGCAGTAATAATCCAAATGCATTACTGCAGAATTGAAATGATTGGATTTTAAAGAATACATGCTAATTGGAGTAAGCTTTGTTCCAGGAAAAAATGGATAAGTGCATCTTTCGATTTCAGGGGGGCTTGGGCTATGCTGACCATTGAGACGAGCTGGAAGAGTTGGTGGTTTGCCTAGAGTTTTTGGGTGGCTCTCTTCTTTGTTAGAAAACACAATCAGGTTTTCAGAATTAGGGCTAATCTGACCATTAAGATGCTGTCTCCAAGTGTTTTCTTTATTTACTGGTTTTGCCAGTGTTACCTCAATACTTGCTCCATCAATGCATTTTCCATTCATAACAGACATAGCAGCCACTGCATCTTCTCGGTTGAAAAAGTGAACAAAAGCATAATCTCTAAGTTTCTTTACTCGTTCAACTGCACCAGGTTTGAATTTGTTGAATTCTGCTTTAATAGTCTCCTCTGTAGTTGAGATCATTAAATTTCTTACATAGAGAACTTTAACTCTCTGCATGGTTTCCTCATCAACCTCTTTCTCTGGGTCAGCCCAATCTACCTGAATGGTATGGCCCCATAGTTGGAAGGTACCTATAAAAAAAGAAATTAACCTGAAGACAATTAAAACAACTAAAGGAAAAAAAAATAAAACAACTAAAGGTCAAAAACTATTAAACAAAACTTTCTCCAGAGAAGCAGGAACACAAATACCTATCAGTATACTTGATTAAACATTAGTTTCTCACAAGAAAACCTTCATGAAAGTTTTTACTAAGGCAAACAAACCCCAGCTAGAATTTACAGTACAATTCATTTCAAGAGTCAACAGTACAAAGACACTTCAAAAACACTTTTACCAGAAGAATTAGGTACTGTCCTTTGGATTTTTATCAAACAACAATTAATTCCACCAAAAAAGTGTATACAATCAGTAAATTAGTATATAACTACAGATAATGACTCATAAGAACAACTTCTGGCCTTCTTAGAACCCTTATTTCACTTCTTACTCAAAAAATCTACCTCTTTAAGGACATCACATATTTTCAAAATATTGATCTATGAGGTGTCATTCTTCCATGTTTATACTAAGGCTAATATAAAAAAATAAACTTCAGAAGGACAAGTTTACCTGGAATTAGTTTTCTCCTAGCCATAGCAGCAGCTCTGTGAGATTCATATTCAACAAATGCAAAACCACGATTTTTGGTTTTATCAGTTGCACTTGGATAAACAATGACATCTACAACTCCTTCTGTAACTTTCTTCATTTCATCCAAAATTTCTTCTTTCTTCTTTTCCTTAGGAATAGCTCCAATAAATAATCTGCAATTATCCAAGCTTACACACACACCAATAAACTTCCCTGGTCGAATCTCATAATTATTAAGAATTCTGATGGCTAACTGAGCCTCTTCTTTTGTAGTGTACATCACGAAAGCATACCCTCGATTTTCACCACTAAATTCCATCATAAGTCGAAATTCATATATCTTTCCAGCTCTTTCAAATACAGGAACTAACTCATCTTCATACATATCACGAGGTATTTTCCCTACAAAAACTTCACAGCCTCTAGGTGGAGGGGGACCTTCCCAACCTGAAAGTCAAAAATAAACAAATTCTAGTTAACATATTTATATGCACTATTCAATGATCATTCATTCCACAAATTTACTGTGCTTTCTATGTGCTGTGCACCACTCCAGATGTTGAGGATACAAATGAACGAAACAGAAGACCTTTCCCTCATAGGCTTAAATTCAATAGAGAAAAGAGGCCATGATTGGTAAGGGCTATGAAAAAAAAAAAAAAAAAAGGCCACACAAGAGTTGATATTTTTGGTAGTCAGGTAAACCTTCTCTGAGAACATGAGGTTTAAACAGAGACCTGAATAAAATGAGGGAATAAGCCTTCAGAACATATCATTAAGAAAAAGCAAGTGTTTTATATATTAAAACAACATCAAGTGCATAGGCCTGTATGGCTAATGAGTACTTGAGGTAGTATTAAAGTGGTGGGCATTGCAGCCATCCATGTGGCTACAGGCCAGATTTTAAGTCTAACAGGAAGATAATTGGAGAGTTATGAGCAAATAAGTTATACTAGCTACTAGAACAGCAAAACATATTTAGATAGCTGTTTCCATCTGGTTTGCCTCTAGTATAAACACCACTCCTCTACTCACTGCTCTTTCAAAATCCTCCCCAAAACAACCTCTCCTTTAATAGTTAAAGTATTCTTTCCCCCGTAACTCAATCCTGACTTCTTTATAAACCTAACTAGAACACCTGAAAGACTCCACCAAAAATTGCTGGAACTGATACACAAATTCAGTTGCAAGATATAAAATCAATGTACAGAAATCTGCTGCATTTCTATACAAAAATAATGAAGCAGCAGAAAGAGAAATCAAGGAATTGATTCCATTTAAACTGCACCAAAAATCACAGATATTCTTAGATACCTAAGAATAAACCTAACCAAAGAGGTAAAAGATCTATACTCTGAAAACTATAGAATGCTCATGAAAGAAAATGAAGAGGACACAGAGAAATGGAAAAACATCCCATGCTCACGGATTGGAAAAACAAATATTGTTAAAATGTCTATATTACCCGAAGCAATCTATACATTTAATGCAATCCTTATCAAAATACTAGTAGCATTTTTCACATAACTAGAACAAAAAAAAATCTGAAAATTTGTATGTAACCACAAAAGACCCCAATTAGCCAAGGCAATCATGAAAAAGGGAAAAAAGCTGGAAGTATGATTCTGGACTTCAAGCTATATTACAAAGCTGGAGTCATCAAGACAGTATGGTACTGGCACAAAAAGATACATAGCCCAGTGGAACAGAAAACCCAAAAATGGACCCACAACTATATGTTCAACTAATTTTTGACAAAGCAGGAAAGAATATCCAATGGAAAAAAGTCTCTTCAGCAAACGATATTGAGAAAGCAAAATGTCAGACGACAACATTCCGAAGAATAAAATTGTACTACTTCCTTAATACCACACATAAAAATAAATTCAAAATGTATGAAAGACCTAAGTGGGAGACAGAAAAACATCAAAAGCCTAGAAGTGAATACAGGCAGCAAACTCTTTGATCTCAGCCATAGGAACTTTTTTTTTTTTTAAGATTTTATTTATTTATTTACTTATTTATTTAGGGAAAGTGCACACATATGCATGGAAGCCTGAGTGAGGGGAGGGACAGAGGGAAAAGGAAAAAGAACTTCAATCAGACTCCAAACTGAACAGAGAGCCCGACATGAGGCTCAATCTCATGACCTTGAGATCACGATCTGAGCTAAATCAAAAGTCCGATGCCTAACCAACTGAGTCCCTGAAGCACCCCACTATAGCAACTTCTTACTAGACACATCTCTGGAGGCAAGGAAAACAAAAGCAAAAATGAACTATTGGAATTTCATCAAAATAAAAAGCTTCTGCACAGTGAAGGAAATAATCAATTAAAGGAAAAGGCTGCCTATGGAATGGGAGAAGATATTTAAATAACATCTAATAACGGATTAGTATCCAAAATCTATAAAGAACTTATCAAATTTGGCACCCCAAAAAACAAATAATCCAGTTAAGAAATGGGCAAAAGATATGAATAGACATTTTTCCAAAGAAGACATCCAGATGGCCAAAAGACATGTGAAAAAATGCTCCCCATCACTTATCACCAGGGAAATACAAATCAAAACTACAATACGATTCCATCTCACACCTGTCAGAATGGCTGAAATTAACAACACAAGAAAAAACAAATGATGGCAAAGATGCCAAGAAAATGGAACCCTCTGATACTGTTCATGGGAATGTAAACTGGTGCAGCCACTCTAGAAAACAGGAAGTTCCTTAAAAAGTTAAAAATAGAACTACCCCATGACCCAGCAGTTGCACTACTGGATACACAGGATACAAAAAATACTGATTTGAAGGGGCACATACACCCCAATGTTTATAGCAGCATTTATCAACAAGAGCCAAATTATGTAAAGAGCCTAAATGTCCATCAATTGATGAATGGATAAAGATGTGGTATACACACACACACACACACACACACACACACAATATGGGATATTACTCAGTCATCAAAAAGAATGAAATTTTGCCATTTGCAATAACGGATGGAGCGAGGGTATACTATGCTAAGTGAAATAAATCAGTCAGAAAAAGACAAATACCATATGATTTCATTCATATGTGGAATTTAAGAAACAAAACAGAGGAATATAGAGGAAGGGAAAAAAAAGAGAGGGAAGCAAACCATAAGAAACTCTTAACTACAGAGAACAAACTGAGGGTTGCTAGAGCCGGGGAGTATAGGGGTTATTACCTGGTGATAGGTATTAAGGAGGGCCCTTGCTGCATTAAGCACTGAGTATTATATGTAAGTGTTGAATCGCTGAATTCTAACCCTGAAACCAATATTACACTATATGTTATATATGTTAACCAACTAGAATTTAGTAAAAATTTGGGGAAAAAAACCTCGCAAACCCAACTTCCTTCTCAACTATTTCTTAAATCAAGAGCAGAGATGAAAAAAAATAATAATAAAAGAATCAAACATGCATAACATACACAATCTACCTCTTTTCCCTCACAACAGTAAAAACGATTGCTAAGGTCTTAAAGCAGTTATAAGGAAAGAACTATTGTTCGGCATACTTATGGATATGTATACCTAATGTACATTAAAGATTCAATTTTTTTGAACATAAATAAATCCACACCTGGAGGAGGACCACCAAATTTTCTTTGCCCATTCTCTTGAACCATGTTGTAACCAGTCTTTTCCATCAAAGCAAGTAATGCTGCCTCATTCTGAGTACCGGTTCTGACTTTACTGCATCCATTTGTTCCATCTATGCTTTCTTCATTCATGGTTGCAGTTCCTAAAACAAAATTCAAAAATAATGTTTATGACATGAAGCCACAGAGCTCTGTGAAGGATTTCTTTGGGTTGCAAGGAACCAAAAACATTTGTGGATGCTACATTTGGTGATCACTACAGTCCTGCCCACAAAGTTCTGCTCCACAAATGGAAGCTAGAAATTTCATTTAATGTCACTGATCAATCAAGCAGTACCTTTAGAAAGTCTAAGCTACAAGAAAGGGAGGCAAAAGTAAAAAAGAGAAAAGAACAAAAAAAAAAAAAAAGAAAAGAAAAGAAAAAAAGAAAAAACAAATAAGTGAAAAGGAATTAGCAAAGAAAAAAAGCAAAAGAAGTAACAAAATAAATATACTGCCATTAATGAATATGACCACTGCTGATCGATACAGCCAAAATTTAAGTTTTTTATCATATAGGCCAATTGGATTTTACTGTGCCTTACATTTTTCGGATAAATGTAGCCTAATGCCAGTATAGCTCACGTTGTCAACAATCTTTAAGAGCTCCACTAGTTATCAGAAATTGAACAGATGCTCGGAGTTGAAGTAAAGAGAACTTCAAACCAGCCCCTGTTCCTAAAAGCAGCTACTAGAGAAAGCAGGGATCACAATGACTTTCTCTGAGCAGAAACAGGAACTACTGTGATTTTCAACTAGCAGCAACTTAAGAAAATTACCTAAGGGGTTCATGGTTGGCTCAGTAGGTTAAGCTTCTGACTCTTGATTTCAGCTCTGGTCATAACCTCAGGGTTGTGAGATTAAGTCCGTGTCAGGCTCCATGCTCAGAACAAAGTCTGCTTGAGATTCTCTCTCCCTCTCCCTCTGCCCCTCCTGTTCAAGTTCTCTCATTCTCTCAAAAATAAATATTTTTAAAAATTACATCAATGGGTAAGCAGGAGCTAGGGAGAACGTGAGATCTGTGTTGACCACTGTATATAAAAATGTTTTTAATTTTTTTAAATGAACTTAATTACCATATCCATAAGTCATCAGAAAAATCACATTGATCCCACAGATTAATAGTGCGATTTATTCCATTTCTTAATTTTATATCTCCCTTATTTGGTTTTATCATGAACAAATACAAAAATTAAAATCCACAGTATGGGAAATGTACTGGGAAAGCCATTTTGGCTTTCAATAGAACTTTCCCAAATGGAAACCACGTCACTGTAGCACACCATTTTAAAAAGTATGAAATATTCAGCCAGAGCACCTCAGTTTGACTTAGCTCTGCCACTTTCTAGCTATGCAAACCTGGTGGCTCAGTCGGTTAAGGATCTGATTCTTGATTTCAGCTCAGGTCATGACCTCAGGGTCCTGAGATCTAATCCTGCATTGGGCTCTGCATTCAGCAAGGAGTCTGCTTGGGATTCTCTCCCAATCCCTCTGCCCATCCCTCCACCCCCACTAGAGCTCTCTCTCAAAAAAAAAAAAAAAAAAAAAAAAAAAGAGAGAGAGAGAGAGAGAATTAAGATATTCTGTAGGCATACTGAATTCAACATACCCAAAACTGGAATATCATTTTATCTTCCAAACCTGTTTATGTTTCCTGTTTTACATCTTCATCAATTCATGCATTCAACAAGGGCACAACAAACATACTCCCTCCCCTCCAAACTTTCACAACCAGAAACTCATGAGTTAACCCAGAGTATTCCTTTGATTCACAGCTAATCATTCACAAAGATCTGCATATTTTACCACTGAATATATCGTGAAATCAATCTTCATATCCTGTTCTCGAATATTACCAGAATTAGTACTAGTTTCCAGATTTTAGTCTTGTGCCCTTTGAACAAAATCTCCATGATGCTATCAAGGTGATATAAAATATGTATATCAGGCAGCCCGGGTAGCTCAGTGGTTTACCACCGCCTTCAGCTCAGGGCTTGATCCTGGAGACCTGGGATCCAGTCCCACATCAGGCTCCCTGCATGGAGCTTGCTTCTCCCTCTGCCTGTATCTCTGCCTCTCTCTCTCTATGTCTCTAATGAATAAATAAATAAAATATTTTAAAAAATAAAATAAGTATATCATCTTAAGCTTTGACTACAAATCGAAACTAAAGAGAAAAAATTAGCACATTTACATTTTAATCTTAAAATCAAGCAGGCCATTCTAAAAAAAATAAAAAAGCCTCGAAGGAAAATATTGCTATATTATTTTCACTAAATAAATATTAACTATTATTTTGGAAGGCAAAAAAACAAAATCAAGGCTGAAAATTATAAACAGGGAAAAATGATCTGCAACACACATATTTAAGGCTAATTTAAAATAAAGAAGAGCAGCACGGTGTCACAATTAAGAGCCAATTCAAGTATCCAAATAATTGCTTATATGCAAATCCTGTTCTCCTCCTTAATAGCTCTGACTTTGGGCAAGTTTGGCTTCAGTTTACTTGTCCCTAAGAAATGGATAATAATAGTTTCTACCTCACAGGGTTGCTGCCAGGACTAAGCATAAAGGACTTAAAAAACAGTATTTTGCATATAAACACTGCAAATGTATTTACTATCTAATTAATACACAATAAATAAAACTAACTTCTAATAAAATTTTGTCCAATAAATTAGTAAAATAATAAGAAAAGCACAAACTGCAAACCAGGGATTGCAAACTCAGATTCATTCACTTGTTCAACAAATGTTTGTTGAGCACCAACTGTATGTGAGTACTATTCCTTATGTCTGGGCTACATCAGTAAAAGACCAAAATTCCTCCCTGGAATAGCTTGTTCGCCAGTGGCAGAAAACAAATGATAATAAAAGTAATAAGGAAGTAATGTATGTTAAAAGGTAATTGTGTGGGCAGCCCCGGTGGCCCAGCGGTTTAGCGCCGCCTTCAGCCCAGCGGTTTAGCGCCTCCTTCAGTGTGATCCTGGAGACCCGGGATCAAGTCCCACGTCAGGCTCGGGGTGGGGGTGGGGGGAAGGTAATCGTGTGTGGGAGGGAGTATAGGGTATATAGAAGGGATCGACAGAAGACAGGGTACAATTTTAAATAGGATAACTAGTACTGACCTCAATGAGAAAACATTTGAGCAAAGAATTAAGAAATGTATCCATCTAGTTATTTGGGAAGTGCCTTCTGCACAAATAGAAAAATGAAGACAAAGGTACAAGGTAGAAGTGTGCATGGCACACAAAAGGTACAGCAAGGTGACTGGTATGGTAAAGCCAGTGGGGGGTGGGGGATGGGTATTTCAGAATAAGAATAGTAGGAGATGGCCAGCCCAGATGGCTCAGCAGTTTAGCACCGTCTTCAGCCCAGGATGTGATCCTGGAGACCTGGGATCCAGTCCCACGTCAGGCTCCCTGCGTGGAGCCTGCTTCTCCCTCTGCCGGTGTCTCTCATGAATAAATAAATAAAATCTAAAAAAAAAAAAAAAAAAAGGAATAGTGGGAGATGAGATCAGAGAGGTAACAAGCTGCCACATGACACAGACCTTAAGTCACAGACACAGACCGTAAGTCAGGTAATGAAGGGCTTTAGCTTTTTTTTTTTAATTTATTTACTTATTTATTCATGAGAGAGAGAGAGGCAGAGACATAGGCAAAGGGAGAAGCAGGTTCCCTGCAGGGAGCCTGATGCAGAACTCAATCCCAGAACCCCGCGGTCACAACCTGAGCCAAAGGCAGATGCTCAACCACTGAGCCACCCAGGTGCCCCTAGCTTTTATTCTGAGTTAAATGAGGAGCCACCATAGATTCCTAAACACAGAATATGATCTTGCCTTTTTAAAGTCAAAAAGAAGTGGGGTGCCTGACTGGCTCAGCGAGTAGAGCATTCGACTCTTGATCTCAGGGTTCAAGTGTGTTCAAGCCCCATATTAGGTGTAGAGTTTACTTAAAAATCAAATCTTCAACAACAACAACAACAAAAAGAACAAAGGAGGAAGCAGGGAGACCAATGAGTAAACTAGGACTAAAAGAGAGATGGTAGCATGGATGAGAGAGAGGCTGGTGAAAGGAAAAAAATAAAGTCGTTTCTGATATGAGATATATTTTGAAAATATATCCAACAGAATTCACCAATAGACTAGATACGGATCATGAAATGAATAGAGAAGTCAAGGATAAGACCAAAGTACTGGTCCAAGCAATGAGAAGCCCAATGACGAGAAAGAACAGATTTTAGGGGTAAAATCAAAGTTCAGTTTTGGACATAAGTTTTTGTATCCACTAAATGACTAACTCAAATGCCTACAAGGCCCTGGGAAGAAATGTTAAATGAGCAGAAAGGACAAGGACAAGACTCTAAGAAGTGCTAAGCACCATCTTGAAAGGGCAGTGACTACTCAATTCTAGCAAACTATTAGCATGATCAAATCCAGTTTACACAATTATGCCAAATTTTCCAACTTTTCAGGAAGGAAGCTGTAAATCTGATTCTTATGTGAAATCTCAATTTTTAAAATCTGAGAACCAAAGAACTACATTTCCCTACTAAACCTGCAAAACTGGTAGGAATGCAAACTGGTGCAGCTGCCATGAAAAACAGTATGGAGGTTTCTCAAAAAATTAAAAATAGAATTACCAGATGATCCAGTAATTCCACTACTGGGGGGTATTTACCCAAAGAATAGGAGAATGCTAATTTAAAAAGATATATGTGCTCCTATGTTCATTGCAGCATTATTTACAATAACCAAGCTATGGAAGTAACCTTAAGTATCCACTGATAAACAGATGGATAAAGATGTGACATAATCCAAACAGTGGAATACTAGTCAGCCATAAAAAAGAAACTGTGCCATTTGTGACAACATGGATGAACCTACAAGGGCATTATGCTAAGCAAAATAAGTCAATCAGAGAAAGACAAATACCATACGATTTCACTCACATGTAGAATTTAAGAAACGAAACCAAATGGACAAAAAACAAGAGACAAAACAGAGACCCCCCCAAAACAGTCTTAAATACAGAGAACAAAATGGTGGCTGCCAGAAGGGAGGTGGGTAGGGTGGTAGGTTAAGCAGATGAAAGGAAATTAAGAGTATACTTATACTCTCTACTGAAAATGTAGAGAATTGTTGAATCACTATATTGTACACGTGAAACTAACTGTATATTTTAATACAAAAATTAAGTAGAATATTGCAAAGCTACATAAACATCATCTCATTTACATGTGCAGATACTCAAAGGCATTAAGATGGCATGACTAGAGAGTAATACAGTAGAAAATCATGTTCAAATTTAGTCCTGGGTATGTATACATTAGTTCTAAATTCTAATTCAAAACTTAATAACGAGTCAAATTCTCACAATTCAGTTCAATTCTCTACACATTTATTAACTGTTTTCTATGGATGAGTCACTTTACTGGACTTCAGTCATACTGATCACCCTGAGGAGTAGAACTACAGTCATGCACATTTTGTGCAAGGGATAGAGTATGCCTTTATATACCTTTCTACTCAGAACTGTACTCAGAAAGGACTGCCACAGAAGGTAACTTCCTGTCAAGTAGAAGTATTCAAACATTGGCTAAACATGCTATAGAGATTCAAGCAAAGAGTACACTGCTGGACCATGTGGTTTTGACCATTCCTTAGAAAATTTGGTATGGACTTAAAGCACAGATGATGGCTTAAAAGAATTTATAATCCAGGATATAGTATATCATCATCCAATTAGGTGACTTCTATGTGTTAAGCCTGCATTTTCGAGAGCAATATCTCTATTCCTTGAAAGTAGAGTAGTGGGTAGTCAAGAAAACTAAAATAAACCAAACAAAAAAACTGAAAATTAATTCATATGTAAAAATAGTTAACAAATATTATACAACAGACCAAATACAATACCGACAGATTTTCTATGGTTTTAATTCTGGGCTGCTTAAGGGCAGAGATCCCATCTTCCTTGAATACTTTCCCTATTATCCACTCACTACAGTGTTTGGTACATGGTAGGTACTCAATAATTATTTGTTGGATGAAGAGTCTAGCAGAAAATTCAGAAAAATCCTTACCAGGACTTCATATACTGTTAACAGGGACGTATTAAACTGTAATTATCTTTTTAGAGGGAAATTTGGCAATATTTATCAAAATCTAAAATGTTCATAAACTTATTTAGCAATTCAATTACTAAAAAATTAAGCTAGATATAGTTGCACAAGTACCCAAAAATAAATGCACAAGAATGTGGACTGAAACAATGTATGTAAAAGCAAAAATCCGGGTTGGGGGGGGGGGGGACACCTGGGTGGCTCAGTTCCTTAAGTGTCTGCCTTCTGCTCAGGTCCTGTCCTAGGATCCATCCCGTCTGGCTCTTTGCTCACCATCTGCTTCTCCCTCTCCTTCTGCATGCTCTTTCTCTTTCTCACTCTCGCTCTCTCTCAATAAATAAAATCTTAAAAAAAAAAAAAAGACAAAAATCTAGAAAATATCTACTTGTCTACAAATAGAGTACTTATTCAAAAATTACGGTATAACTACATGATGAAGTATTATGCAAAACTGTTAGAGAATGTCAGATTTGCATGAGCTGATATGGAAAAATACTCAAGAAATAGATGAGAAAAAGCACGTTGGAGAGCAGTACGTTTACTGGTTTACCAACTGAATGTTTTGTTTAAATATATTCAAATATACATTCACATGTCTATATAAGCATACAAAACTTTTAGAAAATTTTTATAAGAAACTTTAACAATCATTATCACTGGTAAGTAGGAATGAGGAATCAAAGTACCTTCTCACTTTTCTGTGACTGTCAAGAATATCTTCTACTTGTATTAAAATCAAGAAGCCCTTTCAGGGGTTTCCCACTGTTCCTTAAATATAAAGTCTAAACTCCTTAAAAAGCCATAGGGGCACCTGAGTGGCACAGTGGATTAAGCATCTGACTTTTGGTTTCAGCTCAGGTCTGATCTCAGGGTCTTGAGATCAAGTGCCCCGTCAGACTCTGCCCACAGTGAGGAGTCTTCTTGGGTCTCTCTATCCCTCTCCCTCGGCTCCTCCCCACTGTGCTCTCTCTCACACAGACTGAAATAAATACTTATAAATTAATTAATTAATTAATTAATTAATTAATTTAATTAAATAAAAAATAAAAATAAAAAGTCCTAAAGGTCCCTTCATAATCTGGCCCAGCCTGCCTCTCCAACTTCATTTCTTACTATATGGCAACAACAGTACTTACCTATTTGCAATTTGTCAAACGTGCCAAGTTCCCACATACCAGCCTTTGTGTAGCTTGTTCCCAGTCCTTTCTCACTCTCTTTGCCTTTCCCACTCCTAACATCCTCCAGGGAAACCACCCCCTGACCCACCCATCTCTGCTAAATTGGGGATTCCTCCGTGTGTGCTACTGTCACAGACCATCTCAGAGGGCTGCTCTGTCAATCCCTTCCACCTTCTTCTCCCCTAAAGTCTGCCAGATATTAAGAAGGGTCCAGTCTTTTATTTCCAAATCTCTACCACCGTGTACACTCCCTGCTATGCGATTATTCTTCAGGAAATGAGGCAGAAAAAGAGGAACACCGTGATTTAACTAGAAATAATGGACTTGGGTGAGAGAAGACCTGAGTTCTGGGCTTAGTCAAGAGATCTTTGACGAATTACTTTACGGTTTTTACCTTTACTTTGCAACTCTGTGAAATTCCATTTTATGCTTATTTCTGCATTCTTTCGTTTAGCACCTTGTATACTTTGCATAATGACAGTCACTGTATATACGTGATTTCATTTAGTACTTAAAATACCCCTGTGAGGTACGTATTATCTTATTCCATTTCAAATATAAACTGAGACTAAGATAAAGTTACAGTGCTAGCAAATTGGTGTAGAGATATTCCAATCAGAGACCTGTCTGCCTAGATATTGGGCTCCTAACAGCCCACTTTAGATTACCTTCGTTTTAGATATTTAATAATCTGAGATCTCCAAAAAGTGATGTGATTTGCCTAAAATCATATAAATTACAAAACCAGGACCTGAATCCAGATTTTTTTCACATCAATAGTTTTTTTAACATAATTATAAAAATTATTAAATTACTCATGCCTCCTTTGAAAAACTACAGCATGATTTTAAAAAACAAAAACAAAAAAAATGTATTAACTTAGAAGGAAAAAAAAGTCAATTAAAAAAACTTTTGGAAGAACTCTAATAAAATAATTTCAGATTTATTAGAGACCTTAAAAATCATCTTATTCAATACCACCTGATGTTTGCATCTCCTTTACAATATTGGTGTACAAAGCAGTCACCTATTTTATTCTTGAATTCTTACAAGAAAATCACTATTCTCTGACTTTGGTTAACTCTTTAAAGAAAGTTCTTCCTTATACCGGATTATAATTTCTTCCCTTGTAACTTGCACATAGAGATCCTCCTATTATCCTTCTGGCCAAAGTGAACATACATCTCTTTCATAGAATTGCATTTGAAAAAATGATTCTCCTCTCCTTCAAGCCAAACATTACCAGTTCCTTAAACCCAACTTTTCCTAAAATTATGTCCCTTAACATATTATTCCAGGAGCTATTAACAAGACCTCAAAAATACCCAAATACATCTGAGAATCACTAGACCTCTCCCTTAAGAGTATCACAATGAACATCAGCCTATTTAAGGCCGTGAAAAGTTTCAGTTACAAAAAACCTTGCAGCCTTAACTCCTGTCTCTCAAACATTAATTGTACTTTATATGATACAGTTTCATGTTCCCTCACTATCCTTTTTGTCCCTTAAAAGCATGGTGGCCAAAATTACAGAGAGAGGTATCAATGTTCTACATAGCTGCATGGCATTGATGGTTCAAATCAAGCATACTGTCAACAAAACACCCAAATCTTCCCTAGCCTATGTCGAAGTAACTGGATTTTAAAGTCATACTGAATTTCATCCTATTAGATTCAACCAACAAGCTCTTCCTAACCTTCCCTCTGATCTTTTACCCACTTGTGTCCCATCTATGAAGTGTCTTAACTTAACCTCCTTTTCCAAGGCGTAACTTTTTTTAAGAGAAGGAAACAGGTACGGGAAGGAAGAGGGAGAGAGAGGATCCTAAGTAGGCTCCATACCCACAGCCCCGCACCTGATGCACTTGATCTCACAACCCCAAGATCATGACCTGAGCTGCCTGCAATCCAGAGTCAAGACACTTAACCCACTGACCCACCCAAGTGCCCCCAAGACATAACTTTCTTATTTTCATGCTTAATTAAGAGCGATCTTTCCAAATATAATTAGAAAATATTTTTAAACTGCCCTAGTTGGACCAGTGAACAGTAATAATTCTACACTGTCTTTTTAAATAGTTAACATTCTGTCATCCTTGTAATGAGACAAATTATCCACCCATCATGGGTCCTGATAATTCATTTTAGAAAATGCATTTACATATGAAGAACAAGGACGTGTGATATTCTGAAGAAACTTAAAAAAATAATAATAAAGCTACCTTTCTCCACTTAAGATTGTTTTTACCAGGTTTTGATACTATACCATCATTGAAGATTTTCTACTAAGAGAATATTAGAATTCCAAGTGGACCTTGGACCACTTCCAATTTTACATTTAGAAAACCAAGAGCAAATAAAGTAGAGACCTGCTTAAGGTCACAACGCTAGTAACTGACAAGACCTGTGCCTCAAACCATCAGGCATTTATAAACTCTGGCCCTCTCCCATAATTTAGTCCAGAGGGACCTTAAGAGTCTAAAAATCCCAGAGGACACATTACCGGCCCATTACACTAAAAACATCATGTCGATACAGTGTGGAGAATAGGAAAGTGTGAGATTTATATATTTTAAACATGCTACTAGTTTAATATGCCACCTTACGTACACTATTTACTGCCATAAAAACAACTGATAAATATACCTTCTGCTTCTACTTTACCTGAAATGTAGAATTTAATTAATACACAGGAGTTTTTTGTTTTTCTGTAACTGATAGCTTACTCTGAATGGCTGATTTGTACAATCCAACCCACCCCTGCAATTACTTACAGACATATATTTTGGGCCGATTCATGTCTCTAAAGTTGTATTTTTTAAAAGATATTAACATATTATCCACGGTGTCAAGATGAAGTTGGTTAGTCCCCACATTAAGACTCTTTTTAATAGACAATGACTAGAAACATATGCTAGACTTACTACACTTAAAGAAATCTCAATCAAAATATTTTAAAAACTTAAAATTACAAAAGTATAAGACACACAGGAGAGTCACCAATCTCACTCTATGTTTTTTGTCTCACTCTCTCTTTAGAAAGGTGTTTTATCTTAGAGCCTCAACAAAAGTAACATATACACATATCTAATTCAAAAATCTAAAAATATCTAACCTCAGTAGTATACCTAGCAAAATGCATTTCTAAAAAAGCCAGAATTCAAGAACCTCAACCAGAGAATTAAAAATCAAATCTAAAACAGGTATACAGTTATTTTTATTCTAAAATATTCCAGAATCAATCTGAGAATTACCAAAATTCCAAGAAAGCATAGCAGTCTTATATGACAAAACTGACATGCCAACTGAAACTTCTAGGCTCAATTAGTTCTTGCTGACCCAAGGAATCTGAGTAAGGGAAGGAGGGCCCAGAGCAAGAGAACAAGAGAACGACATGAACAAACAAACAAACCAAAGTGGGGACAGGACGGCAGATTAAGAGTTGCTATAGCACATATAAACTCTAGTTTTCAAGATAGATCTTTTTTCCTAAACTTTGGACTTTCAAAGATTCCTTTCCAGCTCAGTTTCAAAAGTAAAACTGAAGAAACATTAAAGAAAAAAGTCCTCTAAGCTATGAAGTAGAAGGCCAAGATGGCACAGCCAAGCACAGGATAGATATCCACGTAACAATTTGAATCAAGACTTTTTTTTTTTTTAAAGGACTTCAGTTTAAATGCTAACTATATCCTCATTAAGTTTAAGTACTTTAATAAACTGACAAAATATAAACTTTCAAATTCATACTTCCTTTTAAAATAGAAAATATAATAATAAAAAATTGCTAGTACAATTTTAGCAAAATATACATGAAAATTAATCACTTTAAAGGAATTTGTCAGCTGTGTTGAAACCTAAATTGAAAATTCTTCATCTTATGGATTACTGTTATAATTTATGAAGATGAACATTTTAAATTTTACTATAATTTTTTAAAGTGATGCAATAATCAAAACATTTATTTTTAAGATATCAAAATGCTTTAATAGAAAGCACATTAGATCAATATGGCATCCCTTAAATTATTATTATCATTATTATATTCCTGATCTGTTGATCCAATTTTTATTGAGTATGAGACACTGAGGCCATGGTTGCCAAATCAATGGAGACGTTTCGGCGGCAATTCATTTTAGTGACAGACTGCACTATTTCCCACACGGTTGGAAAATGAGAAGTGTATAGTGTATAGATATGGAAGCCTAACATCATTTCAAAATAAAAAGGTATAGATGGAACAGTTCAATTCCACTTTAAATGATTTTTATTAAAAAAAAAATGCAGACACGTTTTTATTCCTAGAAGTTAAATATAATAATACATAAAAAGTGTTGGTACTGGGTGTTTCACGACTTTTAGCAATACTGTGGAGGGCAGTATTGTTTTTGATTATATAATTAACAATAGAGTCTTTGAATATTGTGTCGAGCACAAAATTCTCTGAATCTAGGATAAAGATACCCACAAGCAAAATTCTTGAACGCTCTGACACAGTACACTGCTTTCCTCACAGCAGGTCTTCTCTAAGCTTTCATCCAAAGTGTTACAATTTCAACAGAGATCGTATTTTCTTCCCTCATTTTTGTTTTACCAAGGACCGGATAGTAAAATGAAGACACAGCTCAGCATTCGTATCCAGGTCTGGTCAGATTCTACGCCAACCACTTGATTCGTGGTCGCAAACGCCCTGTCCGCCTTCCTAAGCAAAATGACAGCATCCAAACTATGGCGCTTTATTTCAGTCCATAAATTCGGCATATTCCTTCCTATTAAGAATTGCTAAGTCCTTATGCACCCAGCAACACACACGCCTACATGTCAGATGTTGACATGTACTAGGATCGTTGGCCACGCCGTTCAAGTCCAACACTCCGCCCTCTAAAGAGAACATTCGGGGGTCCCAGGTGGCGCAGCGGTTAGCGCCGCCTTCGGCCCAGGGCGTGATCCTCGAGTCCCGGGATCGAGTCCCGCGTCGGGCTCCCAGTGCATGGAGCCTCCTCCTCCCTCTGCCTGGGTCTCTGCCTCTCTCTCTCTCTGTCTTTCATAAATGAATAATTTTTTTTAAAAAAAATCTTAAAACATAATAATAAAGTGAGCATTCGCGGTGAAGGCCGTGCCTTAAACAGAAACCCGGGCGCCGCCGGCCCTGAGCAGGTGCCGCGCCAACCACCATCTCCAGGTCTGGGATGGCCTCTGGGCGCAAACAAGCACAAGTTTCTTTTTAAAAAAGAGACTTTTCCACGTGTACCCTGGAAAGGAGAAGCATCATTACAGCTGAGGGGCTTTAGCTCTGAACGTCTCTGAGTGGAAGCTGGCGCAACCGCTCAACTATACACCGCACTGATTCCCGAAAACATCCTGTTATTTCCTTCCTTCCCAATAAGCAGAAGTCTACGACACGTGGACGGGGCCCTCCAGAGCGCGCTCGGGCGCGGCACGTCCTGCTCCCCGGGCACCGCGGCGGCCCGCTCCGCAGAGGCCCGAGCCTGCGGGCTCCTCCCGACACTGCCCCGTCCACGCTGGCTCGGCTCGGCTCGGCTCGGCTCGGCTCGGCCCGGCCCGGCCCGGCCGGCTCGGCCCGGCCCGGCATCGTCGCGTACCGTCGGCCAAGAAGGTAAAGCGAGAGCTCAAACCGCACGAACTCCACAGAGGAGGAACCTGGTGCCCCAAACAACGGGTCCTGGCTTCCCGGGGACCCCAGGCCCCCCACCGATGCCACCACGACGGAGTCCTGGGTCTCCGGCCTCCGGGGTCAGGCTTCACCGAGTGTGGTCACAACGAGCGCGGCCCCACGCGGCCCCGCCCGGCGCCGGACCCCACCCGCCGGGGGGCCAACAGGGAGGCGGGCGCGGGCGCGGAGGCCAGCTCGAGGCTCGCCCGCCGCCAGCACCCGGGGAACAGGCCGTGGTCGCCAAACCTCACCCAGCAGTCGGACGCCCCGACGTCGTCCCACGGCCGCCGGAGGGGACGCGCGGCGCCACAACGGCCGGACGCCCCGGCGCGCGCTCCACGGGCGGCGTTGGGGGAACCGGGAGGCAGCGGGCGGGAAGCGGCCGGAAGGCGGCGGGCGGAGCGGAAATGGGGCGGGCGGGGGCAGGGCGGGGGCAGGGCGGGGGCAGGGCGGCGGGAGGAGCCCAGGGCCGCGACCACGCGGCGCCCAGGCTGCGGCGGCGGCGGCTGTCGGCCGAGGCCGCCCTCGCCCTCGGGGCCGCGACACCGCCGCCCCCCGCGGGGCCCTGCGGCCCGGAGGCAGCCTCTCCAGCCCTCACCGGCGGTGACCGGCGGCCACCGGCAGTGACCCCGCTGCCCCCATGCCCTCCTCACCCCTTCGGGTCTTCAAATGTTGGTCCTAAATCTCTGGGACCAACGACCACAAACCGCCGCCACCGATTCGGGGACCAGTCGGTCGGAGCGGGGGTGGGGGGGAGGGTGAGGCAGGGGGGGGCCGCCGCCGCGGAGGAGGGGAGCCCGCGGGGAGGAGCTCGCGTCGTCCTCGCGCCTAGGCCGGCCTCCCGGCAGCCGCCGCGCGCAGCGGCCTCGGCCGCGCCACGAGGAGCGGAGCCCCGGCCAATCAGCGGCCAGCTCCTCCCCGGGGGGGCGGAGTCGGAGCGGGGAGAGTGGGCGGGACTGAGGTCTGAATCAGAAAGAGGCTCTCGGAGGGGGGGGGGCGGGAAAGCGCCTGGAGTGACAGGCCCTTTAGCCAATTGGGGCTGGGGGTGGGCGTAACGTAGTGGTGCGGGGAGAAAGCCCTGTGTTTGGCGTCGGTGTATAAAGCGAAGGCTTTGGTTTGGACGTGCTTCTTGCTTCGGGGAAGATATGGATGCGTTGTGCTGGTTCTTCTCGGCTGATGGGAGTTTTCAGATCTCAAACTCCTGGTTTAGGCCCTTTTTTAACGAGGGCTTGAGGGTGCATGCAGGGTGCGGAGGTTTAAGGGGGGCCGGCGGCTTTACAGACCGGAGCAGACACGAGGCTGAGGGCCGGGGCCGGGGCCAGGGCGGGCGCCGGGGCCGGCGCCGGGGCCGCTGGGCGGAGGCGGAGGCGGAGGCGGAGAGGCCGGGGTAGCCGGGCCCACCGCCAGCCCCTGGGGGACGCGGCGGCCTGCGGCTGAGGCTCCGGCTGCTCTTCTGGCCTGAAACCAGCTTTCACGGGCTCTGCACACACGCCTTGAATTCTGCTTCCTTTGAAGATAGAGCGTGAGTTTAAACGGCGAAGAAAATAAAAAATAATGCCCCATCGGACTCCCAGACTAAGAGGACGGCAAAGCCCCTCCATCACGTAGCTTCTGCTCCAGCAAATGAGGAACCTGAAGCCCAGAATAATCCGCCGGGTTATACGACCTCGAAGGGCTGTCTTCCACAGCGACTGGTGAATTCACTTCGTTGCCTGCGTGTGTTCAAGGCACTAACAAGTGTCTTAGAATCTGTGAGCAACAACAACGAAAAAATTGTGAACAAGCCGCGTCTGTGTACTTTTTACCCCTCCCCTCATAGTAGGATTGAGCAAGGCCTTTGGCGTCTGGCCGACCTGGACTCCAATCCCTGGTACCATTTTGTGGTCGTGACACAACGTCTCTGAGCCCCAGTTCAAAACGGGGAATGGGAAGATAAATGATAAATAATATCAACAAATGCTGAGCCCTTGTTATGCACCAGAAACAACGGTAAGGTATTTTCACGTGTGGGTGCTTTTAACTCTCAACCTAAGATTGGCAAAGGTACTTTGGCCCCACCAGGCTGCATGTTCCAGATGGAGACACCCAGACAGAGAGCTTAAGTAGTTTGTTCAAGGTCATCCAGCAAGTAAGTTTATTTCTGCTCTGAACCCTGCAGACATAACCACTGTGCTATACTGTCTCAAAATGTGTCCAGAAACAAGTGGCATAATGCCAAGAGTGCCCAGAGCATGTTGGGTAGAAGCTTAACAAATCCCTTCCTAAACCATCTGCCCTTCAGCCCAGGGATAGGCCCAATCTCATGCATATAGGCTATATGCCTGTATAAATAATAATGATAAATAAAACAACTGGAAAATCTAGACATAAAATGTAACTACTTGGCTGGGAGTTGTTTTTTTTTTTAATATGTTAATTCTCTACTTTAAGAACTGCAAAGGTGGCAAGTTCTATCACATTGACTATGTCTGTGACTGCTCTTTCATTTCTCCAGAAAGAGATTACTCATATTTTCATGTCGATGCCATCGGCAGTTCTCAGTAATTAGTTCTAAATGCACACGTTGAAGGTTTAAACTAGCTGAAGTTGTGTTGTTAGGACGCATTAATCTGAAAAGTTCCAACAACTAAAAAATTTCTAGGAGTTGCTGTAAGATCCTTAAAACCTCACTAGGTGGAGATGTTATCTTGTGAGGTGCGACAGTTCCAGGAAATCCCCTGAAGAGTTATTTTACAGTTCTAGCTTCCTTTTTTTTCTTCCACCAGACACCCTCCCCCACCCTCATATAAAGAAAACCAAACAAACAAAGGCTTCTCAATAGGCATTAGTCAGGCCATAGAACCGTGCTTAGATGAAGATAATACTATTTAAAGATCCTTGCAGTGCTTATGTAGTCTGTCCTTTTGGTCAGATTTCTCCTAAACTTTTTTACTATCCAAAATCTATTAATAGATGTATTTTTCAAATGCTATAAAAACTATATTCTGTGTATATAAAAGTAAAGGAATCACCTTTATTTCTCAAGACTCCTAGAAAAGAGAATCTTAAATACCTTTACCAACTAGAATTTTTTTTTTCAGAAATAAATTCCAAATTAGGGTTTGTTATAAATTTATTTGCAAGTTTATGGGGAAAGGAGATCCAGATTAATGGGAAGAGTGAAGATAAGTGATATGGAGGTATTATTTTTTTTACTGAAAAGCGGCCTAAAGTAGAATACTTGTTGGTACGGAAAAAAAAAAAAAAAATAGAAGGGGAGGTCTGCATCACTATGGGACCTGGAAAGAAAAAAGTTATCAATAAAAATTGAAAGAGATGTAAAAGATACAGTTGGTTAAAGTAGTCTAGATACAATGTAAATGTGGTTTTTCTCATATGAAATGCAATTTTTTTAGAATAAAATCTTCATACACCTTCTGTAAAATACAAACTCCCAAAAGGAAGAAAAGCAATGAGAAGTCTGTATAAATGTTTAAAATCCGACTTAGTCATAGTAGAAGAAATGAAAGGTGAACAGTTTCATAGAAAAAAAGAGCATTGTGTAGTGTTAGAGCTTCCTACCTCCATATCATATCTGGCGGTGATGGCGTAGATCCACCAAAAAATAGCAACTGTTTACATGTTTATAGAATTAATGATCTTTCTACAGGAAACTTGGAAGCTAAGGACCATTCTTTAACCTGGCAACTCTCCATTCTAAATGATATCTCAAAATGTTTTCAGAAGTATGAGGGCTTTTAAAAAAAAAAAAAAATCTCAGAGTAAATATATTTATTTCAATTTACTGACCCTCATTTGATGATTTCTACTTAACAGATTAACTTGAACTTTTGATGTGTCTGGAATGTGAATGTCAGCACCAGGATGATTATAAGGTGGAATAGGTGCTTTTCCCAGTAGGCTATCCCAAGCCATCTTTACATTCAGTCAGTGTACCTCCCATGATTAACAGCCTATCTTCCCAAGGCAACAAATTAGAAATAGAGATCTTTGTACACAATTTAATGGTCTGTACAGGAACCAAACCTATAACAAAGGCCTCAGTTAACATAGATACTAACTAAAGGAAGCAGTAGTAAAGGCAACCTTTGATTGGTATTAGTTGGTAGTTAACATCAAGATCCAGTCATCCAATTACTATTTTTTAAATAATTTTTAATGATTTTTTAATAATATTAGAAATAATGCTATCCTATAAGAATCATCTTTTTCCCCTTTGAGAAATAGAGATTTAACTTATATGAAATAACTACTGTATGTAAAAAATAACTTTCTTTTCCTCCCTCTCTCTCTCTTTTTTAAGTAGGCTCCACACCCAGTGTGGAGCCCAATGGGGAGCCCAACCCAGGGCTTGAACTCATGACCCTGGGATCAAGACCTGAGCTGAGATCAAGAGTCGGATGCTTCCCTGACTGAGCCACCCAGGCACCCCTAAAAAATAACTTTCTTTCCCTGTGTTTTCTTTTTTTTTTTTTAAATAACTTTCTGCTTAAAAATTTAAACACTTGGTTGGAGAGAGAGTGGGATGAAGCTTTCCTGTCTTATCTCACTAAAGAAGCTTTCTTAGGTAGCAAATTATAGTGGAACTATAGCCGACAGACACCAGCAATTGGGAGAGCCAGAATGACTTGCCCAAAAATCACAGTCAGTTAGTGGCAATACTAGATCTCCAGTGTCTCTCTTCTGACTTTCAGTCTTAAAACCTGGCTCTCAAAAAAACTTAAATTGTGCTTTAAACTCTACAGTGGTTTTAAAAAAAAAAAAAAAAAACCCTATTGAATATATTCAGTGAAGAAAAGTATTTGGCTGAGGACAACAGGGTCAGCTTTGGTTCAGGAACATTAGTATACCTGGCCAGAAAGGAGGTGTGAAGTAAAGCAATTTCTTGGGTATTGAGGTTTCTTTCTTCACACTCCACGGGTGGTGCCCTCCCAAGGTGACTCCAGCCCTGTCTATCTAACTCAGTTATTGTCTTAGCCAAAGAAGCAGAGGGAGACTCCCTCTCTTTGACTAGGGGAGTGTTTTGCATTTTCTCAAAAGCAGGGAATAGAGAGTCCTTGGAACCCTAAGAGGAAAGGATACCATTATAATCCACAATTCAATCAGTCAGTGTTTTAAATTAAAGCATCAGATCTTTTTAATAAATCATTTGTTTTAATTTGCATTGATCTGCTTAGATGTACAATCTCCAGGGCATCCTTGAAATCACTGACCCTTTATGTTCTGCCAACTTTCACTTATTCCATTCCAATCGTCATTTTTTTTTCTAATCCAATCGTTCTTAATAAAAGGCATACATTCATACATTCCCTTTTCATCTCAATTTGTACTTTAGCACCACTGAATTACTAAATCCTTGCAAGTTAAAAAACAAAACAAAATAAAGCAAAAACAAAAACAAAAAGAATCCCAGAAAACCCTAATCTTGTTCTGTTGAAATAATGTATTTAAATGTAAACTGTGGAAACAGCTAGTGTGTAATTCTGATTTTCATCAGGACTGCCCAGTGTATATGGGGCAGGCTAACCAAACCGGATTAGAACTGATTCTTTGGTTCAGTCCAGTAGCCCTGTGTGACCCAGAGATAGGGCTTGAGTACTACAATAACTAAGGGACAGAGGAAGTCTGTGGTATGTGGTTAGAGGGCTAGGAAGTGAGTGAATAGTATATACATCACTTAGTTGAGGTATAGAGGTAGAGGAGTAGGTGCAGAATGACCATAAGGTGTAAATTCATGATGACTGCTTTGTTTTAAGAACAGAATCAAATCATATTAAAATTTTACACAGATTTGTTTTTCTTACTACTTATTTACTACAAGCAACAAATAGTTAAATATATTTCTTTATGTTTATAGAAAAGCCTCTTTTTATATGCATCTTATATGTAGGGTGTATTAAAAAAAAAAAAAAAAAAAGCACTGGAATTAGAGCCAAAAAATCTATATGCCAAATTTCAGCTCTTCTTTTTCCAGTTGTGTATGGCCTTGGTCAACTCACTTAACCTCTCTGAGCTTCAGTTCTCACAGTTGTCAAATGGACGTAACACCAACTGTCTCACAGGTAGTAGTATATAATAGGAGGTACCGAGTGAAAATACCAAGCCCTGTAGTGCCCACTTCATTTGTAGGATGTGATATTTTAAGTGTCATGTTTTGAATTGTTGGTTGTATAGTATTGTAATTTTAGAAATTTTAAAAATAGACATTTAAAAAATGTACTTTCTCACAACTCAGAATTGACTGCTGTTAACATCCAGTCACCTTGGCTTTCATTATTTTTTTTACTAAAAAAAATGTATACGCATGCACACATATAAAAACTGAATCTCCTTTGGCCTCCCATTTGTTCCCTTTGCCCATTGATAGGTTCGTTTATTCAATGTGCATTTATGGAGTGCCTACTACGTATGAGGCACAATGCTAAATGGTAAGGTGGGGATTCATGGTAAACAAGACAAAAATCTTTGCCTTCACTTTACTGTAGCCACACTGACTTCCTGATTGTTCTGGAGTATACCAGGCAAACTTCTGCCCCAGGCCCAGTACTCTTGCTATTCCATGCCCCTGGAATGTGCTTCCTATACAAGGCCAAGTGGCAGGCCCTTTCATCTTCTTTAAGGCTTTATTCAAATTCCCCTTTCTCAGTAAGACCCTCCAAGGCCATACTGTATAAGTTACATCCTTCATCCCCATCACTCATACAAGCTATATCTATGTTTAATTTTTCTCCACAGTGCTTCTCACCATCTATCTCTCCGTATATTATCTTGCCATTAACTGTCTCTTCTCCTAAAATACAGGATCCAAGAAAGCAGAGATTTTTGTCTATTTTATTCCTTGCCCCCTCTCCAGTGCTTACATAGTGCCCTTAACAATTATTGGTCAAATGACACAAAGGAGTGAATAAAAGTTCAAAAATTAGACGCAGGTAATTTCTTCTCAAATTTGAATGCTTAAAGTGACTGAATGAAAGAAAAATGTAATTCCTCTGTGATTTACCAAATTACCAAAATGTAGACAGACCTTATCTCCATCTCCCTGCTTCCAGGAAAACTACTTATTTTCAAAATATGAGTGAAATAATTTTCATAATGTCAGGGTTTACAGAGGTTATATAGCTCAAAGTATTTTGAAACTGATAGAAATAAGACTCCAAAATTACGTTTCAGACAGTTGAAGCTGCTCTATTTATCCTGGGATTTGAAATTACAGTGAAGCTTAAAGTCCTGTAGACCCCAAAGGAAATTTTAGAGCCAGCCTTCTCTTTAGCCTTCAGAAGTAGACTTAGCTGTCACAATTGAGGACTCCAACCCCAGGCATCACTGAAAGAGTAGTTCAAGGACATGAGCAACACTGTTCAACAAATATTTGTCTAATAACTATTTCTCTCTAAGCACTTAGGAAGTCTAATGAGTTGTATTTCCCTTTTTTTTTTTTTTTTTTTTTTTTTTTGCCACAGTAATGAAGTGGAGATACGATGGACCTTGGAATGAGATAGTTCAAGCACTGGCAGTGTCAGTTTGGACACAAGTTATTTAGCCTCCCAAAGTCTCCATTTCATACCAATCACGCAAACAGCAATATTGGTTGCCTTGGTTATTGGTAGTCTAGATTAAATAAGATACTATATCAGTCAGGATAAACTAGGTTATGCTGCAATAATAAATAATCCCACAAATCTCAACTTATAATAAGAGGTATATTTTTTTTCTTGAGCTACACTAGCTGTGCTTCTTCTGCCATGTAGTCATCCTGCAGCCCTTTACGCAGGAACCCAGTCTGATGGAGACCAGCTAGCTATTACATTGCAGGCTGCCATGGCAGAGGAAAAGGACAATCTCACACGGGTAATCGCATGCCAGATTTCAAACTGACACATATCTTTCCGATCACATTGCATTAGCTGCAACTGGTCACATGGTACCACCAACAAAGGAGCCTAAGAGGTATACTTCTACATACCCAGAATGCAAGCTCCTGAATTTTTGCTGAGCAGCAGAATCAATGACTACCATAGATGGTAAATGTAAAGTGTTTAGTATAACATCCGGCTCAGGCCTGTCCCTTTTCTCTCTCCAGGCTACTCCCTGTATGCCTTCTTGTTTATTGAGTGGAGATACCCATATTTCAAAAACAGTCTCTTTGAATTCACAAACTGTGTTTAGTACAGTACTTGAACTAGAAAATGCTCTATGAAAAAATAATTATGTGATCAAATTAATTTGAGAAACACTACATACTACATCCTTTCTAAAAATTATCACTATATGGTAGCTTATTAGAAGTTCTGAGATGTCTTCTGGTAAAGATAACTGTTTATGGGGGAAGCCTGGGTGGCTCAGCTGTTGAGCATCTGCCTTTGGCTCAGGGCGTGATCCGGGAGCCCCAGGATCGAGTCCCACATCAGGCTCCCTTCGTGGAGCCTGCTTCTCTCTCTGCCTATGTCTGCCTCTCTCTCTCTCTCTCTCTCTCTCTGTGTCTCTCATGAATAAGTAAATAAAATCTTAAAAGAAAAAAAAAAAAGATAACTGTTTGCTTCTGTTTAACCCAAGGTTTATTCAACAAATATTTATTGTGAATTTAATTCTACCTCCAGTACTACTAAGACTAATGGTACTATTTGCATTTATTGAACAACTCTTAGCTGCCAAATTGATATCAAACCTTAGAAATACAAAACTGAAAAAGGCAGACAAGATTTTTGCTTTGATGGTGGTCATGGTCTAAAAGAGGATTATCAGCATGGTTCTAAAGCCTTTGCCTGGGTTAATTCCTTTAATTCTCCTGACAGACCTTAAAGTTGGCATTATTATTGATCTCATTGTACAGATGAGGAAAAGGGAGGTTGCACAGCTAGCAAAATGTCTGAAATTCAGGGATTAATCAAATAAATTATGAAAGATCCATAGGTAGAGTATTTGACAGTCACTAAAAATTCTTTTATGGAAGAGTATCCATGACGTGGAAAACACTGCTTATGATTTTCATGGCAAAAAGAGAGTCTCATTTTTATTAAAAGTAGCACTCCTTCCCTTCCTCAAATTCCTACAGAACACGCCTGTCTTCGTTAGATGAGTCAGGACATTGTCGCATGGGAAAGGCAGTCCGGAAATTCAGTATTTTAATAGGTGTTTTGCTAGTCCCAACTAAATCAGGATCATGTTACTAAAGAGAAGAGGAACAGTGCTGTGGTGATAGCCAGCTACTAATCCCAGCTCCACCGTCTGTGGAATGTTATCCAGGCACCTGCAATTTTAACACATTTCCTGGGTGATTCTGATGCAAGTGGCCCACGGAGTACACATTAGAGAATAGTACTGTAGGCAATCAGAATAAGGGGGAAAATAGGACTGGATGACATTAAGGTTTATTTATTTACTTTTTGGATGGTATTAAGGTAAAAAAATTAAAAAAGCAGTCCATTTATCAGAGGCACTCAGAACTGATGAAACGCGTACCTTGAGAAGAAAACTGACATCGATTAAGAATAATAGAAATGGAGTGTGAGTGCTAATAAAAAATTTAGCTTGCTAAGTATTGTCATGTCATTATAGATGGATTATTATTTCCAAGTATCCAGAATAAATAATAAACCCGGAACACACACACACACACATGCCACCCCCAGAGACTAATCGTAATTGAGTCTTTCTCTCGGGTGGAATCTTGAACGCTATAAAACCCCAGTGATCAATATGATTGCTAATGACAACTGAACAGTTATGTCAGCTTTCCTAGGTTCTGAGTTTAGAATAAGACGTGTCCACTTATGCCACAGGCTGTGGTTCACATTCATGGCCTCTGTGTTAAGGGCACCCTTTCATTTTCCCTCCCTCCCTCCTTCTCCTGGCTGCTTCTAAACTTTTCCTATTACCCAGATTCACATAAAAAAAAAACTTTTCACTGGCAGTAGCCCTTTCTCTTCATGAAGTCTACGCTTTAAGGGAGCCAGCACATCCAGTTGCTGTAAGCCAGGCCACCCTGGCCACTGCTGGTATTTCCAAGAGGTCAGCAGCTGGGTCACATCATTGGAATGGCCAGACCGCCTAAACAACCATCTGGGGACCTTGGAGCCTGACCACTCTGCCAGCATAGAAACCTCACCCTGGCCAGACCCTGCTCCACAAAAGCTCCACAGCAGGAGAGCCAAACAGCTGCTTTGCTTCTGAGAGCTAAAGTTGCAGAGCAGAGGCTGAGTGCAGAGAATCCCTTTGGTAAACATTAAGAGAAAGAATCGGTGTATAGGTCCCATCAAGGGAGCCTAAGCTCAGAAATACGGCTTAGTGCATGGAAGAGGCAATACTCACCGCAGCCTCCTGGTTACCACTTAGTAAGCACATCTATGTTCCCAGCCCAGCGAAAGGCTCGACATTCTTTAACCTTCACAATAATCTTGAGAAGGAATATCGTCCCCCATTTATACTGCAGAAAATTAAAAATGAGATAGTCTGCCAAAGACTCTCGGCTGGTCGGGAGCAAGAATCAAAGCCAGATCTTTCCATTTTTATCACAGAGGATCCCTGACAAAGACTGAACAGAATCAGTGGCGGGGAGGGGGAGGGGGCTGGGAGTGAAGGTACGGTGAGGAATCACAAATAAATGTGATAATGTTTATGAAACAACAGAAAAATTAAAGGGTTAAACAAAACCAGCATTTCTGGTATGCATAAACATTATTCCTATTAAATCTAGAAATACGATTATTTTGACAATCTCCCAGAGATGGGATGGTGGACAAACAGGAAAACTTGCAAGACAGAACAGGTTGTTTCGCAAATATCAAGGGTGGTTAAAGGAACCCGTCATGTAGCCAACCTGCAAGCCCATGCACGGCACTGACAGGTGTGCCTGCTGCAGCAGCAAGGTGGGCAGCAGGCCCACACTTGGGGGAGCAGTGGTGCTCTCAGATCCAGCCAAGAAAACACTTCCACTTGGTGCACTGTCAAAACTCTTTTTTTTTTTTTTTATAAGTTAGTTGTCTGGGCAACAGAAGAAATTTAGCAAGATGGAGAAAGAAAGACCATTTGTGCCTTAAACCAACCTTAAACCAAGTCCTAAGAATGAAGATGTTAAACTATGACATGAGATGTTCTACAGAGATAAAAAAAGGATTAGGGATCCCTGGGTGGCGCAGCGGTTTAGCGCCTGCCTTTGGCCCAGGGCGCAATCCTGGAGACTCAGGATCGAATCCCACGTCGGGCTCCCGGTGCATGGAGCCTGCTTCTCCCTCTGCCTATGTCTCTGCCTCTCTCTCTCTCTCTGTGTGACTATCATAAATAAATGGAAATTTAAAAAAAAAAAAGGATTAAACGAGAGATTTACAACACGTGGTGATTAGTGCCAGGCTTATGCCCATAAATCACAGCCTGAATAATATCCCCATGAACACTGTCAGGCACAAGATTATAAGCAGCAATACAGAGCCACCCTTGGCCTTCTGCTGGTAAGGAAGACCCAGGGCCTCATCACCCACAGCCATAGCACATAAAGTACCTCTCCCTCAAGTAGTCAGTGTATACTTGTTGAAAGGAAGAAAGTAAAAAGAAAAAGAATCAAAAGAATCAGAGGATGACTGGTTAGATGTTTGAATGTGAGAGTGCTGAGGACCTAAAAATGAGAGAATGTTCTTCCTTTGGCTGACTGTCTGTAAGAAACAAACAAAACAATCCAAAACCAAAACCAAAAAACTGTGAGAGACAGTGAAATCATATTCATTTTCTAGAATTTATTGGGCACCATGCCAGACACTCAGAAACACTTGAAAAGAGCCTATGGTTTAATTCAGAAGCCTGACAAGCCAGCTGTCGATGAAGCAAATGCATTGATTACAAGCCTGCAACCTGTGGCGTTTGGGTCATCTTAGCCTCTTGAATGGGCCTGGACCCATTTTAGAGTCATGAATAAGGGGGGCTGCATCCACTAGGTCACCTCCAGTGTAGGCTTTCTGTTTATTTCCTCACGCTGCTGCAAACATTCGGTCTGGAACTTAATAGGTGCCCATGGGACCACATGAGGTTGGGAGGCCTATACTTATGAACCAGGCCAATCCTGTGGCCTTCCGACAGCTGCCATCCTGAACCTGTCTCCCACTTTGCCTTCTGTTACATGTCCATCTCCTAGGCTAATTTCCTCTAGGGCCTCACCCTTCAGACCTGTCACCTCTGACTTGTGCATTCAGTGGGCTGTCGGCAGGGATTCTAGGGCCTGGTTCATAAGAAGAGAGACTGGAGGAAAAATGTTTAGAACTAAGGCCAATAATCAATCCAGATTGCCTCAGAAAATGGCCAAGACAGATTACAGCTGAATCAACAGTATTACATATATCACACGTGTATGTAATGTCCTCCATTCTGTAACCCAGGGCCTGGTATTACTTGTGAGTCTACTCCTCACCATAAACCTCCTAAGAAGGATTTTCACTATTCCTCCCTGGTAGAGAGGCAGGATGGTTCCTTTGCCACCCCCGTTTCCTAGCTTTTCGATATTCACCAGTTGAGTTCCCAGGCTATTATTTCGAATGTGAATCTCATTGCTGGAATACTAAATCCCAAATAACAAGATGTGCAGTTTAAGGAACTGTATATCTGTGTGTTTACCAACAAATGGATGGTAGAGGGACACACCTGTTGTTATTATTACAGGCTTTTGTTTTATCTGTCTTGGCATTGCTTCACAAAAGGAAGTTGCCTTGTAAACAGCTCACTGTGGAATTTAGGGTGCTCACCATGGTGTCAGCTTATAAACTCTGTACTGTACACATCAGAGAGCTGCTGAACATGCACAGTATCTGGTGTAACTGGGTACAGTTTGTGTTCCTTAACAGGACTGAAACCAGACATTAGCTGTATTAGCTAAACTTTCCGATCCCAGGGACAGGGACCACCTTACCTTTCCATATCACTTTCTTGTAAGGATTTAAGACCTTAAGACCTGTTACATTATTTTGAACTTTAAGGTGTACAGCCAAAAAGCACAGGTAAAGACTGGGCAAGTAAGTGTGCCTTCTCATGACAAGACATTGGCTGGCTGCAACAATATGATCTTGGAAAGAAATTGATGACTTCATTTACTTGGTTGCCCACAGTTTGGGCCTTTGATAATGATACAGAATTTAGAGTAAAAAGTACCAAGGCTTGAGTCCTGATACCACATTGCTGACTGCAGGATCATGAACATTGAACCTGCTTAGCCTCAAGTTCCTGGACTATAAAATGAGAATAACAACCATTGTGGTTAAAAACCAAGTCATTTAATGTTTATAGGCCCAGTGTCTCCTTTATGGGATAATAGTTATTAAATAAGCAAATGTGCATGACAGTACTTTATATAAAATAATAAATGAGAAAATGATATTTTCCAAAGCTACTTTCAACTTGGATACTTCTAAAATTGTGGTCACAATATACCTGCTCATTGAGAGTGACGACTTTTCTCTCTCACCTCTGTAGCCCTGTTACCAAGTTCAGTGACTACTATATAATGGATACGCAATACAAGTGAGCAGAATGAGAGGAATGCGGCAGAATCTGAATTCTCTGCCATGGGAATGAGTTGGCTCCTTTGCCCTGCCAAAAAGTAGTTGGTATCCCAAGCCCATAAGTACAAATGTGGAGTGGTTGGTAACTCAGCCCCACAGATTCCAGGTACTCAGGAGAGACCTCCCTGACCCTACCATGTCTCCCTCATATCAGGAAAAATGTGTACTGAGGAGCACATCCTAACGTGGTGACTTAGAAGCACATGTTGTGAATGATGTTCAACATTAGTCAATTGCCTCTTGGAGGCAGTCTGACTATTAATCAGCTTGGCACAGATGTGGTGACATTCCATAGTTTCAACATACTACTTAGATCAGTCTTAAAGCTTTCATGTTCTGGTCTCTTGCTGAGTGTCCCTTGTGCATGTTGCATCAGTTCACCTGGCATTGAAAAGTCCAGATGAGCAGGTGAAGCCACTGAGAGCTGTAGTGCCTAGACGTGATGGAAAGATGAACACCTTGTTGCTTTAAAAAAAAAAAAAAAACTATTTGAGAGAGAGAGCATGAGTGAACATAAGCTGGGAGGAGGAGCAGATAGGGAGGGAGAAGAAGACTCCCCACCGAGCAGGGAGCCTGATGTGGGGCTCGATCCCAGGACCCTGAGATCATGACCTGAGCTGAAGGCAGACACTTAACCGACTGAGCCACCCAGGCACCCTAGTTGCCTTTCATATAAAAAAAATAAAGATGAAGTTCCAAGATTGAAAATGGACTCATATATCCCTAAGCAAAAATAAATAATAATAACAATAATAATAATAATAAAAGATTAAAAGGAAAACAGCAAATTTACAAATTATACTTAATTATACTTAAGGACATTGCAAGCGGGTAAACTTCCAAATGCTCACGTGAAGCCAAGATTACAGCTCTTCTAGTTCGTGTCCATTCAAGCCACGCAGCCCTCTCCCACAATGACTTAAGCTTTTATATCTGCCTCATAAGAAGACAAAGACTGCAGCTCATCAATCCCATCCATTCCCACTTTCTAGCACAGACCAATGGATGGGCCTACCTGGAGTGGGGCGGGGGTGGGGTGGGGGGGAGCAGTTTGAGACCTGGCATGAAAACCAAGTAAAGGGCCATATTTAGAGAATCACTGCTCTAAAAGAAAGTCTTCTTGTTGGTTTCTCCACCTATTGCTGAGGTGTGTATAGAATAAATGCAAAAAGCACATTTTCTCAAAATCTCTTCTGAGAGAAGATATCCATAACACTTGGTTTCAGAGTGGTCATGGGAATGAGCGTCAGCAAAGTAGAGAAATCTGAGCTACAGAAGGAGGGGTAGTTCCCACAGCACCCACAAAGAGAAGCGGGGATGGAGTGGCTCCTCACCTCCTGAGGAACTAGTCCCCGACTGTTCTGGTGCTCTATAGCCATTCTCTTCATCCTCCTGATTTTCAGATTTTCTCCCGTCTCACAGCTTCAGTTCCTTTAGAGCTTTTAAGATAATTGTGGCAAATGTTATTGTCAGTTGAAGGCCTTATCCAGGAAGAATCAGATGAAGCATGAAACAAAGAGAATTTGCCACTGTTAATAAATTCCCTGACAGTCACTTGTCTGTGATTTACCAGAGGTGAAGTGGAGAGAGATGCGCGTGCAATGGTGGAGTGTGGAGCTGAATTGAGGAGTCTCGAAGAGGAAATGAATCTTGATGTTGCTCAAGCATGTAGCGATTGCTACATTTTTGGTTTCCACCCAGCAGTGAGGCACCTGGTCAGAACAGGTGTCTGGACCAACATGGAGCTTAAAGCTCTTGTTCTTCTGCTTGAGCAGATCCTTCGGGCTCAGCCACAGACGGAGCCAGGCTTAGCAGACAAGGATTGTTCATCTGATAGATTT
Organism: Nyctereutes procyonoides; assembly: GCF_905146905.1. NCBI lineage: Eukaryota > Metazoa > Chordata > Mammalia > Carnivora > Canidae > Nyctereutes > Nyctereutes procyonoides. The sequence goes on from NW_026575122.1 coordinate 11,778,808, forward strand.
TGGAGTTTCAGCTCATTGTTTGATTCCGTATAAACAAGAAGATTTACTCAGGAATAGTAACACAGTCTTCTTCAAAGAATAAGTGATTCAGACAAGTAGCAGATCAAATTATCTCAAAATTCTGCGTATGTTGAGGTCAATATAGACTGAAGGATAAGAAACCATTATTTTATGTAATATTGGTTGAACATGTTAGCGCTAATTTAATGGATTAGTTTAATCTTCCATTATAATTTTTATGACTATTTTAATTGTAGAGAATCTGAAGTACTTATGAGGTAATGATGCCCCCCAAAATTCCAATAGCATTTGAATCTGAGTCTTGCACTACGTCTTGATCTCTCCATCATTCTGTGAAAGAGAAGAAATGGTAATAGACTGCCCCCAATATGTTGTTTGGAGGAGAGCACAGGACTCTAGAGTCCATGCAGTATGGTTTCTCCACCTCTCCACTTCCCCTAACCTTATCAGGATTTCCATCTGAATGAATGTGTTCTTTTCAAAGAAGACAATAGAAATGAGAATGTTCATTGATTTGACTTAGCCCTCTAAAAGAAATCACTGCTCTGAAAGAAAACTGCATTTCTGATACTATCACAAAGAGTGTCCGTCTGAAAATAGTTATGAAGACTAACTTGATTTATGCTTCTTAAGTGAGGCATAAAGCAGTTCCCAGTATGTTCCCTTGCAAAGAATGCCGAAGGGAAAACAGAGATGTCAGATACTATACTGTTTTCTGAGTCTTTGGGCTTTATTTATTTCCTTTTCCCACCAAACTACTACAAAAGGAAGCCCACGCTCATTTTCCATTTCCATCTCAACCCATAATCTGCCTTCTCCCCTAACCTCCCTAATACCCCCCTACCTAACATTAGTGGGATGCTTATTCATCAAGGCCAGTCTCCTTATTTGTCACATCCACTGTGAACACCCTTCAGTCCCTATCTCTCTTCTATATCTTGGTGCTATTCAGATTGTTAGCTTCTAAACCTCGCTCCTCCTGGCCCCACACAGTCTCTCCTTGGTCGGTTCTAATCTTTGTGCCATTATTCCTCAGTCTTCTTCTAGAACTGTTCTTGATCTTTCTTCTTCCATCTTGTTTGTGTGTGTGTGTGTGTGTGTGTGTGTGTGTGTGTGTGTGTGTGACTTTAATCTTACATCCTTCCACCCTGTAAGACTCTGCACAGACTTCTCTAGGATGGTCTAATACATATCCCTGGCATCAACTGTCATGACTTCTAAATATGTCCCCATACCCGAGCTCTGTCTTGAGCATGAGACTCCAGTTTCCAGTTGTCTACCCTGCATTTCCATCTATGAGACCCGAGGCTTCTCCAATTTACATGTCCCAAACTAGGCTTGTCCTACTTCTCCCAAAGTTGACTCCCCTAAATTAGCCAGTATGTCATATACAACCAGTTATATGTATCCTGGTGCCGACGCATTTATTGCCTTTCCTGGCAGGCTCTCTGCCAGCTGGTTTCTGGCTTATTTGGCCAACGTGAGGCCCTCACGGGAGATTAGAGGGTGAAAGGAAAGGGAAAACTAGGGGTATTACACACGTGCACACACACATCCTGCCCGGCAAGACTTAGAATGGTTTCTGTTTTCTTCATCGAACCTGTATGAAACCCCCTCCTTCTCACCTCTCAAATCAATCCATTCTCTTTTCTCTATCCTCATTGCCATTGAATTACTTCTAGTCTTCATCCTTTCTCTTACAGTTTGGTGATAGAATTTATGTCCTTTGAGTTATCCCTCACCTAATCCATTCTCTACATTCTTGCAGAATGAGCTATGAAGATAATGAGATGTTACTCTTTTTAAATTAAAAGTGATAACTATCTTCTAAAGAAAATCAGTTACAAGTAGCCCCTTTAGAACAGATCACTATATCTTGGAGCATGTCATTGTGCAACTTGGCAACAACTGATTGGCCCAGGGATGTCACCTGAGAACAGACCTAAAGGATATGAGAAGAACCAATGACCGTGAGGTAGCCTGGCCAGAGAACTTTGGTCATGACTACCAATATTGTGTAATGACTGGTCAGCCTAATTGGTCAGCTTAGTTCCTTTGGAATTTTCTTTCTTTTTTCCCCCCCCTTTGGAATTTTCAAATGAGAGACAGAGGCCGAGCAGAGTGGAGAAGTAGAAGTGACACAAAATCAAAGTGTAAAGAAAACCATGAGGCAGTAGAAGTGATGATACACTGAAGGTTAGAACAGTAAGTGAGCAGCAATAGTAGTAGCAGTTATAAGGTCAGTGGAATGAAGAATCTGGGACAGAATCTAGAATCAAGAGGAGGATGGCACCAGGGTTGTTGGAAGGTGGAAGTAGTTGTGAGCTGATGGGGGAGATGTGACCATTCACCCTTTGATTCCTGTAGTTCCCATGTCTCCATGTCCCCTGAAATAAACCTCTGTCCATAAACCTTACGATTCTTTTCCTAACAACCTAATCCCACCCCTCTTCATCATGTGTTTGACCAAACCACATGCTCATAAGCCTCACCTGAGGTACTTGGAAAGTTTAGGAAGTGCTTTCTTTCCCCTTGAGACTTTTATAGTGTCAAGTCCTCCATGACCTTGCCTCTTGTCTCTAACTTCACCTGAGCCGAGTTGTCTTCCTCAAAGGAATGGTGGAACAGTATAGGTCCCTTCCTCTCAAAGCAACAATATAAACACAGAGTAATTGTTCTTAGGGACTGGCAGTGATCCCACTGTGATGTGGGTTCTCATGACTCTGTGCCTTTGTACTTCTCTAGGTGCCTGTAATGGCCTAGAAAAAGGAGGTCTTTCACTTCAAATGTTTGTATTCTTTACAACTCAATTAAGGTATCACTGAAAACATGTTTCTCTTCTCTCTCCTTTCCTGGCCCCTACAGACAGCTATAGGTTTTGTCTCTGCCCTTCTGACACTTGTACAAGCTTATTGTTTTGAAATCTATTTACTTGCCTTTCTTCTCATGAGACTGAGGAACCACAGAACTAAGATTCTAACTAGTTTATTCTTTTGTGGCCCTGATTGGAATACACAAAGGGTCTGCAAGAAATTAATACATTAATTGGACCAAAGCTTGTCTAATTTATGAGAGACTTCAGGAAGCCAATGTCGTAGAGGAAGGAAAGCTGGAGTCAAATTGTGGATCTGCCTGTGATTATTTGTGTAAAATAACAAAGTATGTCAACCTCTGTGCCTGCTTTTTCATGTCTGAAATGTGGTTAGGTGTTTAACAGTATGGCTCAATAACCTCTGCGGTTCTTTGCAGTAAGTATATTTCAAGACTGACCCTGGGATTTGCTTCCTCCCAGTTCGATCCATAGCCGGAGTATACCGGCAGGCCACCTTGGTAGTGTTTGAGTTCATGCCCATGGCTCTGTGTTGTAGCTGCTTGGTTTTATGGAATGGAGAGTTGCTTTTTAATATTATGCAGAAACCTTTTCTCCATAACCAAAGGAGGCTCCCAGATGTAGATGACATAGATCATGTCAATCTGAAGGCAGATCCACATAGTTTTAACTTCAAATATGTAAAGCCAGCTATGTTCAGGAAAGGAAGCCTTGAAAGACAAAATTCTTCAGGCTACCATGCTCAGAAAAATGTTTATGTATATCAAATTCAAAGACAAGAGAGGACAGTATATAAAATTGATTTTATTTCATACACATATATACCAAGTTTAAACTAGCTGGGGTATCAGATCTAGGTTAGGTAAAATTCTCTAAACAGATCATATAAAACACAATATTGGCAGTCATCATTTCCTATACGCTTTTCATCTATAACAAGACTTTGCCATTGACATAACTGTGATATTACTAAAAAACATCTTTATAAATATTTGACAGTAATAGTAGAAATAGAGAATGAAAAAGTAGAAATATCTCTCTGAAAAACAAAATTTAAACAACAAATCTGTACTTATTTGCTTGTCCTTATGAAGAAGCATAACCAGCAGAACAAAGATCTGGACTATCCAATATACATACATCACCATATTAAGTTATATTTCAGGAACCAATTTTCTGGCAGGAAAGGATACACGACGCCTCCCTGACACCCTACCAACAGTTACTCATGAGTCAAATAGGATTTGGCTAGTCTGCTGACACTTCCTTGACATGTTTGCTCTCCACCCTCACAATTATAGGCCCTTATTTTGAGAGATTAAGGGCCATAACTAGTCTTCTAGGAGAGTCCCTTGTCCTGTCTTGCCCCATGCCCCATCCTTCCTCTGTACTTTGGGGAGTTACCTTTCTGAACTCAAACGTCCACTGCCAGTTCATAAAGTCCAAACTTCTTGATCTACACAAAACTTGCATCACTTGATCATTGCTCTCCTTTTCCAACACCTCTCATCACCCTTGCTCCACACTAACCTCTGAACCACTTTCCTCTGCCTAACTACCCCATGCAGTTTCATGCTATAGTCAACGAACTTGTGTGCTAGGCATGTTGTAGACAGTTGTCCTGCATTCGCTCATCCTGTTCCCAATGTGTAGAATGTCCTGCCTAAATCTGTCCCCCTGGAAGACATCCCGTTTTTTCCAAGTCTCAGTACACAGTCCCTATAATTTTGGCCTTCTCGGTTAAAACTAGCCAGGTCATTTTCTGTGCTTTAAATCCGCTCTGCTATGTAGTCTTAATGCTTCGATGTCAATGAGGCCACAAACTCGGAGGCCCAGGTCTCATTCTTCTTTTCATTCCTAGTACCTGCACAGTACTTGACACATTATTTCACCTCAGCCCCAGCTAGTTCTTTGGCCTTCATCTACATATGGCAACAACATAAGCAACAAAAAGCTGTGTTAGACACTGCTTATCATTTCACAAGTTAGAAGGGAAATTTAGAACTGTAAGGGATTTGCAGAATCCTAAGGATGAACCTTAGTTAATGAAGCCCAGAGACCTTCATTAGAGACACAGAAATACCTGTTTCTTCCACGACCACAATCAGGGATCTATGCTGCTTCTAACTTGCTAACTGAGCACAATAAAACAAAACTTTCCTTTGTCCTAAGTTCAACAGATTCTAGTGTTGTGGAATACTGAATAAATAAAACCTTCCTTCCAGTTTCCTCTTCCTGTAAATAGTAGAACACATCAATGTATACAGTATTAATTAGAGATCGTGAAATCACAACAGGTCAGTGTCTAGCATATAATGAGCACTCAAATGAACTAGGAATTGGATCTTACTTTAAGGATATGAAGTAGGACTAATTATGTTAATTCTAACCTTAGTACTTCCCTTAGCATTTAATAAGAGATCGTACCTTTGAACACATATTTAACAACAGGCAGTGTTTTTTGCTACCTGAAATACTGAAAACCTGCAAAAAAGGTAGTTATTTTAGGAGGACACCATATGTTTAAAAAATCAATTTATTTAAACAGGTGCTACAAAGGTAATATATAGTAAGTGAAAAACCTCTAATACAATGCAGTTCACATAGTGCTTGCTTTCACGTACACATACTTAAGATAATTTTAAGTGGTTGGAATAGGCCCAAAGAACCTTTATGCCATTTCATGTTTTGGTGTTGCCATTTCATGTTTTAACAACTTAAAACATTTAAATGATTAAACACAAAGTTCAATTACTATTAAGCTCCAACTGAATTTGTTGTAAATTAGTGGTAGCAAAACATCAGTTATGCTAAAATCTGCTCTTAAATTTCTTCTGATTGCATCACTGGGTAAATGACTCCACTCTCCCTGTATCGCTCATTAGGTGACTCATTATTTTGTGATTCCTGATAGTTCATAAAGCAATTTTAATACTGGAAATGCAAGTCTAGCTTGTGGCCTAGTTTTTATAAGTTTGGTAATTCTGCAAAAGTACATGAACGCTCGCTCTAACAGTGCAACATCTCAACTCTTGACAGGCTCAGTGTAATCAATTTTCATGCCTGGTGGTACGGAGACACTCAAAACCTACTTCTGACAGTTATTTCCTTGTGGCATCCTTCTTTTAAGAATGGAAACTATGCAATGAAATGAAGAAGTCCATTAGAAGACAAATCTGAGGACTTTAAAAAATTATACATTAGTAAGTGCTTTAAAAGGTAAACCATCCAATGATATATATGCAAGTTATACCATGGATGCAAAGGTCATAAGAAAACGGACTAAGCTTATTTTTATATTCACTTCTACAAATGCTCTCTGGTAACTATAACATAGCAATCAAGTACAAACTTAATTTGTCTCTCATCAGTCTGTGTATAGGTGGACACTTGCATATTTAATTGGCCCATACACACTCCAAGTATCCAAATTACTTCAATCCTATATCCATTTGCCTCTCAGAGTGCTCGAACGGCACCAGAGTGACACATAAAAGAAAAAAAAATTAACAAATGCCAGGCTTCTGAGTAAGTAAAGCCAAATGGAATTGTTCAGCTGATGCTATAATAGGTATTCCTGCAAGAAAATGCAGATTTCTATAGTTCTTCTAGTCAGTTTCTTTATCACTAAACTCTAACTTTGCCAACAGGATTTCAAGTAATGAAAATATTTTTGATTCATTGGGAATTATGTATAATACATGAAAAAAAAAGATTTTGAATCTTTTTTTGCCAATCATGAAACATGTTTTCATCTGAACGAGGGGAAAATCATTTAGTTTAGTTTAATGTAAGTTTTCCAATGAAACAGAATAAATTTACAATGAAGTTAGTGGTCTCATTCAGTAAGTCTTCTAATCTTCAAATTCAGGCCTGAGAAGAACAATGATTACAGGAGAAAAAAACAAACAAATAATCTCCTGTGGCCATCATCTTAGGGGCTGGTTCTCCTGTAATGATGAATGCTATCAGAAGTTGTCATGTTTCCAAGATTTGCACAGTGCTTTAAAATGGAACTGCCTGAGAAGATTCAGAAAGCCTTTGTTCTTGGGCTTACACAGTAAGCACTTTGAGTGATTCTTAATCACACTTTTATCCAGGACACAGTGTTACAGGTCACATCTTTCTCGACCGATGCTTAAACTTGTGCTCTATAAATATAAACATATTTACACACAAAATACACACACTGACACGGAGATATGAAGTTAGCCAGCCATCCATAAGAAGAATGGAATAAAAATTGCAGGAAGGGTAGTATATGATGCCAAGCCCAGACAGACTATAGATGCCAATCCCAAGACTGCTGAAGCAAGAACACTTCTCTGATCACGAATAATTATCTTCACATTCTCACAGAACTGGAAAATAAAATTGAAGAATATTAGAAAACATGGCTAAACCTGAGAAGGATCACACGTACCAACTAGTAAAGCATAATTTTCTCACCAATTTTCTGTCTAACAGAAAAACTAGTATTTCTCTGATGACTTTGGAAAGAACTGAAGATTGAATAGTTCAGTTCCTTGATTCCATTTCTCATAGTAACTGAAATGATGCTTTAGGCAACTGAGTTCATAATGGCAGCTGCCTTTGTAAATGCAGAATTTTTATAGAAAACTATAGAGAATGTAACCACATAAGAGTTATTCAGGATTAAAGGTCAAAACTATAAACTACTGTCCATAACATCTAAAATTATATAAGCAAAAGAATCTCTAATCGTGAGTGATAGAATTTAGCTTATTATTATTGGTGAATTCAATTCCTATAACCCATCATTTGAAAATCTGATGATACCAATGACAACCTTCTTCCCACGTCTCTAAATCTAAAGGCACAGAAAGTCTAATTTTTTTTGTCCTATCCCATTCCCTGAATAAATTAAATTCAATCAATTCTGTGACATAAAATTGGCTGCCGGGGATAAAGATAAATTAAATATGATCCGTACCCCTGAGGAAGGCATGCTTCTAACGTGTGAAATTGTTTCTCTTTAAAAACTAATTTTACTCAGTACTGACGGCTTATGTTTGAGTTCTGGCTCACCGCTTATTAGCTCGAGTAAATCTCATGCAAATCACTTAACTTGTCCAGACTACCCTCTTCTCTTCCATGGGAATAAGAAGGTTGTTGGGGGGATCCCTGGGTGGGCTCAGCGGTTTGGCACCTGACTTTGGCCCAGGGCGCGATCCTGGAGTCCCGGGATCGAGTCCCGCATCGGGCTCCTGGCATGGAGCCTGCTTCTCCTTCTGCCTGTCTCTCTCTGTCTCTATCATAAATAAATAAATAAATCTTTAAAAAAAAAAAAAAAAGAAGAAGAAGGTTGTTGGGAGGATCGAGTGAAATCTTTAAACGTACTCTGTATTCTTCTACATGCTGCATAAATGTAAGGCATTACAATGACTATTATTACTGCTACATCTGTTGATAATCATCTCTACCTATTCACTGTCAGGGCAAAATTTAGCAATGAACGGCTTTGTTTTTAATATAGGACTTTTGCTACTCCTACTAGTTTTAAGCTCCTTTTCTAGACATGACATTGTATACGCTTTGATGGTCTCCTACAGTGGCCTATACGGTCCTGGACACCTCAGTTTCTAAGTGCACATAGTATATAAGACCAATATATTTTAATGCACTATCTTGACCGTGAGGTTGTCTCTACCCAAACTTTTGTAAAATTTCTAGACAAACAAAAAGCTTCCTGTTAGTTATCCAGATGTTGTTTTTCTTACATATCAATCAGATGATTTGTCCCTTTTTACTAAACAACAACACTGAGTCCTAAACATAACATCTTAAAGTAGTGAAGATCAAACTAAATTGAGTTTTCAGGATAATGAGAAAAGGTGCTCGGCAAATAATGGGAAGTTATACATTCAGGTAAATGAGTAAGCTGTCTTCGTACAATTGTGCTTATTTTGTCTTTTTCCCCAATAATTGTTAATTAAGGAAAACAGAGAATCATTGTGGAATCCCTTCCCCAAAAGATTTTCTCAAGGAGCATCTTATTTCTACTGTTCTGTTCTTGTTCAGTGGGCCATTATTAGCCCAGGAGGCATCTCCAGTGATGCTCAACAGGAGGGAATGTCCTGCATTTCTAGAAGGTGTTAAGATGCCTGTAGGGGCACCTTTTGAGCACTGAAACCCCCCAAATTAAAAGGGATGTTTGCATTCCTCTTTTGGCAATGAAAAGCAGTACCCGCAACTATAACAAAAACAAAGAGTTGAAAAAAAGCATAAGGCAGAGTAATAGTAATTAAAGGTCTTTATAGTTTACAAAACACTGAAATTGTTAACAGTAATATAAAGCGCCCTTAATTTTATGATTCCTAAACTTGTTAAAAAGAGCTTCACGCTACAAAAAAAAAGCAAAATGTTTTCTTCCCACTAATTTTCAAATTAGTTGTAGGGCTCTCAAGAGGGAAAGTGCTCTTCAGAGTGTTTATAAACTCGAATTTAAGTAAGGTTGCAACTCTCAGTGTTAGGTTTACCATAGTATACACAGATGGAGAACTAAACAATCAGACCCCAATTCAAGTCATTCCTTACATCTCTGAAAAGTAGGAATCAGCCCTCCTCCAGTATTAATGACCTACTTCTCTGAAGGCATGTTCAAAAAAACAGTTCTTAGAATTGGAAAATTTGGGATGGGGATTTTTTTTTTTCCCCGAGAAATCTACTCTGGCCAAATTGTTTGTTACATCATTCAAAGTGAAGACAAAAAACTCAGTTTCACAAGAGGTGCTAGGCAGCAACAGCAATTTAAAACACTTCTCTCCTTCTGTAAAACCTTACAAAGTTTCCAAAGATGAAAAACTACTCCAGCTAGTTATTTATGCAGATTAACTATTTTACTACCTCAAGGAAAGCACTCGTACGGTTTTGTTTTGGTTTTGGTCAAAATATAGAATACGGTGCCATCTGTGTTCCATGAAAGAGTAACTCCTAATTAGGGATAGAAATACTGTTTTTCCTTAGAGAAATCATTTGCTTGGTTCCTAAATAAATCTGACGTGCTTCCTTTTTGTATACTTTTGGAGCTAGTGTTTGTAAATGTAGTGAAGTTCATTTCCAATCAGGCCTGGACTGGGGCTGTGATTCTTAAATCACTGCACACTGATCTAACTATATTTTTATTTTACTTAGAAAAGAATTCCAAGATTGAGTCTGTTGTGGCTCTATAAATAATCTATAAGGAGTTCCATATACCGATGTGTAAAAAGCAAGGTACTTGTATGCTCTGCCACAGAGGAGACAAAGATTTTCCCATATGGGTCAAAAATTTAATCAAGATGTGGAGCAATAAAACGTTGGTGGCATGGACTCATTCTTTTGGTCCGAAAAATATCTAAGGGCTAAAACATGAAGCTTATTAGGTGATGGCCCAGGTTTCAATTGAGAGTAAACATTAACAATAACCTCTTTAACAACTACAGGGAAGGTTGAGAAAGCTAAATGCAAATGAAGTTGCAGGCTTAAAAAGTTGCCTATCTTTAAATGAGCAGGTTTCAAAAGGAAATTAAAAAAAAAAAATCCATTCCCTCCCCCCCCTTTGGATTTGGGGCTAACTTTAATCATCTTTAATGCTAATACTGTTTTTTTTTTTAAGGGCCCATAAAAATTACAACATTGAATGGATCTTCCTGAAAATCAATTGTTCTGATCTCTGAGGAACCCATAAACAATCTAACCCACCTTTAGAGCTAATGGTTACAGGATGCCTAACAATGAGGAAGTCTAGATGGGGATTAAAGCCTGCAAGGAAAGAATTCAGAGTATCAAGGAAATGACTTCTCCGAAGCCAGAAGGGATCTACCAGGGAGGTCTTTGTACTGGGAATTTTGATAGGTTTCAAGTAAGCAAAGGGAATCCAGGCCACAGCTAACAGACGGAGAAACCTGCCTGATTCCTTAATTTTTAAGGCACAGCAATTTGTACACAAGGTCAGAGATAAAATACAAACTCTGAGCGCCTTTCTTCCAGTTGCAATTCTTGGGAAAATCTGCAAGCACCCAGCGACAGAGCTTCTCTAGACCCCCGTTACCCCCACCTGCTCTTTAGTCGTTTCGACTACCGGGTGCACACCCTGAGGGCCTCGGCAGCAGTAACTGGGTAGATTTGCAATCGCTGGCAGCGGTGCTGCATCGCCACACTCCTGACCGTGCATTTCGAGGTTACCTTGCAGGGGACAACCACGCCTTTTATTTACTTAGCCTCTTTTAGGAACACCAGAGAGCTCGCTACTTGTTCCAGGGCTCAATCCCTGATTCCAGAGTATATGGAAAAAGGCTAGGGACGGGGAAGGCGAGTCCCCGGCGAGTCTCACGTGTACCTTGTCGGCCTGGGGGCTGACCGGGGTGCCGAACCTGCAGTAGGTCACGAAGTGCTCGCAGTTATTCCACAGGAGGCTGTAGGAGGTCATGCCCAGCAGCTTCTCGGCCCTCTGCGCCACCTCTTCGTTGAGCAGCGCCTTCTTCTTGAGGGACTGGTCCAGGTGATTGACCAGGATGTCGGCTCCGTAGGCGAAGTCCTCCACGGTGTCCACGCGGATGCTCGCTACCCTGCCAATGACGCCCAGGATGAGACGCTTGTTGGACACCACCTTCTGGGTGAGCCCCGTGTCGTCGGTCAGGGCCAACAGGATGTCGGGCATCATGTGCGCCACTCGGTTGTCGCCCAGGTAGATGCCGTAGTGGGTCAGGTGCGTCCGGGGCACTTCCAGCACGTCGCCGCGGAGGAAGGAGCTGGTATCGTAGAAGCCGCGCCTCGCCTGGTCTTCGCCCGCGGTGCCCGCACTGAAGAGCCGGAGGTTGGAGAGGAGCAGCAGCTTCTCCAGCAACAGGGACAGCGCCTCCAGCATGGGGTTCTTCATCCTGCGGGGGACAGCGAGAGTCGGGGGCACGGCCGCCGCTCGCGCGCGGGGACCTCACCTGCAGGCGGGCGGCCCGGGGCCCGGGGGCGGGGGCGCCGAGGGAAGGGGGGAAGCCTGGACACTGGTCTGGGCGCCCCGCACCGGGAGCGCAGAGGACGGCGGCCGGGGGGGGGGCAGCACCGAGGGAAGGGGGGAAGCCTGGACACTGGTCTGGGCGCCCCGCACCGGGAGCGCGGAGGACGGGGGCCCGGAGGGGCAGCACCGAGGGAAGGGGGGAAGCCTGGACACTGGTCTGGGCGCCCCGCACCGGGAGCGCAGAGGACGGCGGCCGGGGGGGGGGCAGCACCGAGGGAAGGGGGGAAGCCTGGACACTGGTCTGGGCGCCCCGCACCGGGAGCGCAGAGGACGGCGGCCGGGGGGGGGGCAGCACCGAGGGAAGGGGGGAAGCCTGGACACTGGTCTGGGCGCCCCGCACCGGGAGCGCGGAGGATGGCGGCCCGGAGGGGCAGCACCGAGGGAAGGGGGGAAGCCTGGACACTGGTCTGGGCGCCCCGCACCGGGAGCGCAGAGGACGGGGGCCCGGGGCCCCGGGGCACCGAGGGAAGGGGGAAGCCTGGACACTGGTCTGGGCGCCCCGCACCGGGAGCGCAGAGGACGGGGGCCCGGGGCCCCGGGGGCACCGAGGGAAGGGGGAAGCCTGGACACTGGTCTGGGCGCCCCGCACCGGGAGCGCAGAGGATGGCGGCCCGGGGGGGCAGCACCGAGGGAAGGGGGGGAAGCCCGGACACTGGTCTGGGCGCCCCGCACCGGGAGCGCAGAGGACGGGGGCCCGGGGCCCCGGGGGCACCGAGGGAAGGGGGGAAGCCTGGACACTGGTCTGGGCGCCCCGCACCGGGAGCGGGGAGGACGGGGCCGGGGGGCGGGCGCGGCGCGCGGCGGCGGCGGCGGAACGCACCTGGGGCCGGGCCGGGGCGCAGGGCCGCGCGGAGCTGGGCGACCGGGCGGCCTCGGGGGCCTTTTAGCGCAGCCGGGGGGCGGGGCCGAGGCCGTCACGGCCGCGGCGGCAGCGCTGATTGGGCGCCCGCGGCGAGCGCTGCTCCCCCGCGGGGCGCGCGGGCCCGGAGCCCCGGAGCCCGGGGGGACGCCGCTGCCCTCGGCCGCTCGCCCGCGAAGGCCTCCCACCCTGCGGGCGGCCGCACGGAAGCCCCCGCACCTGTCCGGACGGGGGCGCCTTCTGGGCAGCGTGGGAGTCCCCGGGGGCCAGTCCCGGGCCGCACCACCTCCCCCCGAAGGCCGGGTACCCAGGGCTTTCCAGAGTGTTTGCATTTACTCTGCGAGGCGCGCGCACCTCCAAGGCCCGCGCCCGCCTTCGCGGATTCCCCGGGGACCTAGGCCCCCGTCCTCCCCGCTCCCGTGCGGCCGCGCGCCGTCCTCCCCTGGACTTGCCCCGAGGCCCGGGGCTGCCAGGCGCCCCGCGCGTCCCCGTGTCCCCGTGTCCCGCTCCCGCGACTGGACCCGCGGCGCCTCTGCGCTCGGGCGCGCCAGTGACCGTTGAGCGCGCGCGGCTCCCAACGGTCGTTTGAAAACTGGCGAAGCCCCCAACGACCGCCTGGAAAAGCCGGATTAACGCCGTTTATTCCCCGAGCTTCGGGGTCAGAGGGACGAGCGGGGCTTCACGCTCCCAGACTCTGCCACTTGCAAAGCGCCGCCGCCCGGAGGTGGCCGCGGTGCCCGGGCGCCGCCGAGCGAGCTGCAGCAGGTCCCGCCCCGCTCGGCACGCGGCGTCCCGACCCCGCGCGGGGTTCGGGGCTGACGCAGGATGTAAATGCTTAAACTCCGCAGACAAAGACCACAATGGGGAGCCCCGGGTGGCTCCACAAAGCTGCCCAATTCGGAGCTAATAGGTCTCCTCGGAAAGCAGCTTCTCCGCCCGCCCGGGGGAGGAGGCTGACTGTGCATGATGGATGAAGGGCCATTCATCTTACCTGGGGGATGAAGGGGACCCTGGAGACCGGGGGGGAGGCTGCCTGCCAGTTCTCCTCGGACGCCAGCCCTTCGCTCCCACCCCGGGTCCGCCATCCGCCCCAGTCCCCCCGCTTGCCCGTGACTATTGTTCATTTCACAAACGATCCCGAATCGCACCACAGTCCCGGCGAAGACAAGAAGACTCCCGTCTCCCGCAAACGAATCGAAAGCAGAGGATGGAGGAGGGGGGGGGGCAGGCGGCGCATTGGCAATTATAAATAGTTTATTTCCCCAAATTTAAAGCGCAGAGCCGCGGAGTCGCTGCTGTTAACCCAGCAGCCCCGCCCATGAGCGTTTGTAAACTTCGGGCCGCGGGAGAGAAAACCCGGGGAGTCGGCGGAAACGTTTAAAAGCGCGATCCAGGGGGTCCCTGGGCGGCTCAGCGGTTTGGCGCCTGCCTTCGGCCCAGGGCGCGATCCTGGAGGCCCGGGATCGAGACCCGCGTCGGGCTCCCGGTGCATGGAGCCTGCTTCTCCCTCTGCCTGGGTCTCTGCCTCTCTATGTCTATCATGAATGAATGAATGAATGAATGAATGAATGAATGAATGAATGCAAGCGCGATCCAGACCTCCGCGCACACGTGAAACCGCAGACCCGGCGTCCGGCCCTACGGCTCCGGCCACGCGAGCCCGGCACAGTCCTCCCGCGGCGTAGACGCCGGGGCCCCCCGGGTCGGGAGCCAAACGGCTCGGGGAGATCAGAGAGGACCTAGTAATTAGCGATTTCCGTCTCCGGTGGTCGCCCATTCGGCTTATTAACGCCTACGACCGTCTCCCTCCTCCCCCCCGCCCGGGGGCACTGGCGGAGACCAAAGCAAGGAGAGCACGGGGCCCCCGCGGCGCGCCAGCACCCCGGGGCGCTGGGCCCGGCCGCGAGAGCCGCACCCCACGCGGGGTCCCGCGCGCCCCGCCCCGCCCCGCCCCGCCTGCGGAAATCCGGCCTCGGGGAACCCAGACGAGGCTGGAGGACGTTGTGTTTGAAGTCTGTCTCCTCAAACCTTCGGCGGGGAGTGGCTAGGGACGATTGGCTGCTTCTCAATTAGAAAAAAAAAAAAAAAAGGGAAATTTGCTGCGTCCTCGAATGAGCTCTTGTGGGCCCAACCGATTCGCCCTGGCGCGGAAACCCTACCTGACAAAGGGGCGCTCAGCGCTCTCGGAGCCGCCCGGAGCTCCCGTTGCCCCCTCCGGGCACACTCCCTAAAGGGTTACACGCTAGCAGGCACACGCACACTAATACTTTCCCGTCTGCATCAATTTTAGCTAAACTGGGGGGGGGGGGTGTTAGATGGCCCCGGAGAAATCTAACATTAGAAATCTCTCCTTCAAAAAAAAAAAAAAAAAAAAGAAAGAAAGAAAGAAAGAAAGAAAGAAAGCTCTCCTTCCTACACCAGAAACCATTCAGAATGAGGAGAATCCTCATGGGTTGCCAGAAAGATCTCTTGTTTTCCAGACTGTATGAAAGTCAGCCGTCTTCAACAAACCTCCCTGTGCAAATGCCTCAGAGGCACACAAATGGGTGGCCAGGTGTGGCCTGGGGATCCTAAAAGAGCTGAGGCTTTCCAGGGCAACACCCAGACTTCCCTGAAAGGTCCCGGGACTCGCACCCAGGTCACCTCTTCCCTTACCCCTACCCTCCCATCCCACAGTGACAGCATCCCCACCTGCTGTTCTCCAGTCTGGGTCCATTTCTCCCAGCTGCACAGGGTTTCTGTGCAGAGGAGGCTGAAACTGGGGCGCAGAGAGCCCGCCTAACTTCTGGGCTTCATCTTGAGCTCATCATGGGTCCCAGGAGAAAGAGGGCCTGCTCCCAGAGACGAGGTGCAGCATCCAGCAGAAATCTGGAAAATCGAACAAGTTTTCTACCGGCATACTTCTTGCCTCTGGAGCCTCCTTGTTCCTCAGTGAAGTCTTCAGAGTGGAGGATATGATCACAAGATTGTGTGCTTCCATAGTTAGGCTCTGAACAAAGCTTTTTCTCACTTAACCCTCATTGCCCTGTGACTTGTCATTTCCCCTTTTACACAGGAAGAAGTTGAGGCTTATAGTTTCGCCTCCATCACTGTGTTGGTGTGGATCAGGACTCAACCACTGGTTTCTCTGCCCCCAGGTCCATCACCCCTGGGAAAGGACTGACCTTCCATCAGTCCACCCACCTGTCACCCGTTCATTTATTAAATACCGCTATATGTCAGCTGCTGTGCTTGTCCTGGAAGTTCCATGAAATGCCTAACCCTCAACTTAGATCCCCCGCCTGTTCTTTTTCACTTAAGACTTCATTTCCCTGCTTCTCTAGTGCCATGGGAGTCTAATTTTTAGCGTCAGTTATCTTCCTGCAAAGGCCAGGAAGGTCTGATTAAGATGCTGGTTAGTAGCATTCCCTCCCCAGGAAGGCCCCAGCACTCGGTGGCCTTGTGGTCCCACACCCTCCTTAGACCTCTGTGCTCGGTGTCTTGCCCCAGGGCACAGGCTCAGAAGCAGAACCTAGGTTTTCCCAGACTTCTTACCTCTTAAATCTTCTTTCCTTCTGGCTCCTAAGCCTGATAAATTTGGTTTTCTAAACTTTGTGTTTTAAAATTAATTGCCCTCCTTTAGGGTTATTTTGTCATTCTTAGATTTTTAAGATTATTAAACTTGGGAGCACATAAATCATGATAATCTTTTTAAAAAATATTTTTTAATTTATTCATGAGAGACACAGAGAGAGAGAGAGGCAGAGACATAGATAGAGGGAGAAGCAGGCTCCATGCAGGGAGCCCGACATGGGACTGGATCCTGGGTCTGCAGGATCACACCCTGGGCTGAAGGCAGTGCTAAACCGATAAGCCACCTGGGCCGCCCACTTTTTTTTTTTTTTTAAGATTTTATTTATTTATTCATGAGAGACAGAGGGAGAGAGAGGCAGACACACAGGCAGAGGGAGAAGCAGGTGCCCCACAAGGGGCCTGATGTGGGACTCGATCCCGGAACCCGGGACCACTCCCTGAGCCGAAGGCAGCCGCTCAGGCCTCGCAAATCATAATCTTAACACGTGTTTTTCTTCTGAGCCATCCTCCTGCCTTTGGTTCATTTACATATGTTCAGGTCTGGCTCCCTGGACACACAGGGCCCCTAACTGGCTAATTCTAAGGGAGTGGGGAGACGAAAGGCTTTGTGCACTTTCCCCTGGGGGCGGAGGAGAAAGAGCAGGTACCTTTCCCTGGAGCCTCCAAGATCGCTGCTACCTAGAGTGT
This sequence comes from Nyctereutes procyonoides, assembly GCF_905146905.1. Taxonomy (NCBI): domain Eukaryota; kingdom Metazoa; phylum Chordata; class Mammalia; order Carnivora; family Canidae; genus Nyctereutes; species Nyctereutes procyonoides. The sequence continues at coordinate 11,795,794 of NW_026575122.1, forward strand.
TAGGAATCAATTACCTGCTGAGAGGAAGGCTTCCTTCCCCAGCTTCCTTCCTGGTTGGCTAGCACCTTGTTATGGGGGCCCCAGTCCTGCTTATTGTCTTTAGGAAGATTAAAGACTGCAGTTTCAGCCAGACAGGATTTAGGGTTTTTCTTGTTGTTGTTTTGTTTGTTTCTTTTGCGAACCATAAAATAAGAACATTGAGCAAAAACAATGTACGTTTAATATGAAGATTCATGACCACAAATATTGCTTCATGTAAATGAACCACATGTTGAGGCATCTGTGACATAGAGGATGGAGGCAAAAGTCCCGAGTTTAAGGCCTTGTGGTACCATTTACAGCTACATGAACTCAGACGAGTCACTTTGTCACCTCTGAGCCTCAATGTCATCTTTCTAAAATGAGAATGATATTTCAAAGGGATGCTTGGGAGATTAAATACAATCAAATCTGCAGTGCACACAGAGGATATGCTTTTACTCATAGACCCCTCCTGATGGCTGGGCCCAGAGCCACAAGGGTGAGCGGAAAGTAGGCACGGACGTGTTCTGGCGTTGAGTGCCACCCCAGAGGGCCAGTCAGCAGACAGCGGGCATGGGGAGGATCACACAGGAGATTCAGAAGCTTCCCTAGAGCTCTGCCCTGCAGCTGCTCACCACCAATGAAGTTGTTTATAATTCATAAAAATGGAGGTAAAGGCCAGTCTTTTGTTTGAAGATGCCTCTCAAAACATACAAAACCCCCAAATGGGGACGCTTGGGTGGCTCAGTGGTTGAGCAACTGCCTTCAGCTCAGGGCGTGATCCCAGGGTCCTGGGATCGAGTCCCATGTCAGGCTTCCTGCATGGAGCCTGTTTCTCCCTCTGCCTCTCTCTCTCTCTCTCTGTGTGTCTCTCATGAATACATAAATTATTTTTTAAACCCCCCCAAATGTCTATGTTTGAAATGATACATTGACATAATACCAAGGAAGACTGCAAATGTTGAGATGCCCCATGACAGGGAAAGCACATTTCATTTCAAAACACCAATGATAAATGGCAAGCCGCGTGACGTCTCACTAACTTCATCTTGCTTCCTTTCGATTTCAACTTAGCATTGTGAGGCTATAGTAAATATGAACATTCGGTGGCCCAGATTTGTTTAAAAAAGCAAATACATCAGACAGCAATTCGGCAGTGTGGCAGGATACAAAATCAATGCCCAGAAGTCAGTGGCATTTCTATACACTAACAATGAGACTGAAGAAAGAGAAATTAAGGAGTCAATCCCATTTACAATTGCACCCAAAGGCATAAGATACCTAGGAATACACCTAACCAAAGAGGTAAAGGATCTATACCCTAAAAACTATAGAACACTTCTGAAAGAAATTGAGGAAGACACAAAGAGATGGAAAAATATTTCATGTCCATGAATTGGAAGAATTAATATTGTGAAAATGTCAATGTTACCCAGGGCAATCTACACGTTTAATGCAATCCCTATCCAAATACCATGGACTTTCTTCAGAGAGTTGGAACAAATCATCTTAAGATTTGTGTGGAATCAGAAAAGACCCCGAATAGCCAGGGGAATATTAAAAAAGAAAACCATAGCTGGGGGCATCAAAATGCCAGATTTCAGGTTGTACTACAAAGCTGTGGTCATCAAGACAGTGTGGTACTGGCACAAAAACAGACACATAGATCAATGGAACAGAATAGAGAATCCAGCAGTGGACCCTGAACTTTATGGTCAACTAATATTCGACAAAGCAGGAAAGACGATCCACTGCAAAAAAGACAGTCTCTTCAATAAATGGTGCTGGGAAAATTGGACATCCACATGCAGAAGAATGAAACTAGGCCATTCTCTTACACCATACGCAAAGATAATCTCAAAATGGATGAAAGATCTAAATGTGAGACAAGATTCCATCAAAATTCTAGAGAACATAGGCAACGCCCTTTTTGAACTTGGCCACAGTAACTTCTTGCAAGATACATCCATGAAGGCAAAAGAAACAAAAGCAAAAATGAACTATTGGAACTTCATCAAGATAAGAAGCTTCTGCACAGCAAAGGATACAGTCAGCAAAACTAAAAGACAACCTACAGGATGGGAGAAGGTATTTGCAAATGACCTATCAGATAAAGGTCCAGTATCCAAGATCTATAAAGAACTTATTAAACTCAACAGCAAAGAAACAAACAATCCAATCATGAAATGGGCAAAGGACATGAAGAGAAATCTCACAGAGGAAGACATAGACATGGCCAACATGCACATGAGAAAATGCTCTGCATCACTTGCCATCAGGGAAATACAAATCAAAACCACAATGAGATACCACCTCACACCAGTGAGAATGGGGAAAATTAACAAGGCAGGAAACCACAAATGTTGGAGAGGATGCGGAGAAAAGGGAACCCTCCTGCACTGTTGGTGGGAATGTGACCTGGTGCAGCCCCTCTGGAAAACTGTGTGGAGGTTCCTCAAAGAGTTAAAAATAGACCTGCCCTACGACCCAGCAATTGCACTGCTGGGGATTTACCCCAAAGATACAGATGCAGTGAACGACTGAGACACCTGCACCCCAATGTTTATAGCCGCAATGTCCACAATAGCCAAACCGTGAAAGGAGCCTCGGTGTCCATCAAAAGATGAATGGATAAAGAAGCTGTGGTCTATGTATACAGTGGAATATTCCTCAGCCATTAGAAACGACAAATACCCACTATTTGCTTCGACGTGGAGGGACCTGGAGGGTATTGTGCTGAGTGAAATAAGTCAATCAGAAAAGGACAAACATTATATGGTCTCATTCATTTGGGGAATATAAAAATTAGTGAAAGGGAATAAAGGGAAAGGAGAGAAAATGTGTGAAAATATCAGTGAGGGTGACAAAACATGAGAGACACCTAACTCTGGGAAATGAACAATGGGTGATGGAAGGGGAAGTGGGTGGGGGATTGGGGTGACTGGGTGATGGGCACTGAGGGGGGCACTTGGGATGAGCACTGGGTGTTATTCTATATGTTGGCAAATTGAACTCCAATAAAAATTTTTAAAAAATAAAATAAATAAATAAAAATAAAAATAAAAAAGCAAATACAATAGCCTTTGGCTGCATATTTGAAAGGCAATACACCTCCACTGTATGCATATACAAAATAAACGGAGAAATGAGGTACTGTCATCAACCCAACAGGACAGTATTGGCAATCAGCAGCAATGCTAACAACTAGGAACACTGATAAATGCCATGTTATTAATATTTCAAAAATTCTTTGTAAATGCACAGACATTCGAAGGATATAATGACGGGTAACTGCTGAATTTTCCTAATATCAGGTTTAGCTTTAGATCCTCCTAGCTGATGGTGTGTGAGATCTCAGAGACTCCTGCGGCCTAGAAGACCTCATGTGTAAAGCTTCTTGAGCTGGATTAGAATGACATACTCTCTAAACCCTCCAAGGTGGAGGTGTGAATAGCCCTGGAGTTTATGAAAATCAGATTATTCAGGCCTGGCAGAGAGTCTTAGCTGTTGTTCTGGTGAATTTTCACAGAGAGTAATTACCAGAAAAAGAAGATAAATCACTGTCCAGTCTTAGAAAATCTAAATAGGATTCACAATAACTGCTTTAAACAATGCAGTGCCTCACTGAATTAAAAAAAAAAAAAAGGTGAGAGAAATCAGTCACACTCCAGTGAAACAGTAATTCCGTAAGAAGGGCAGGAGAGACGGGGCAAAAGTTTGGTAGCAGTTGGTGCTGGCAATCAATCAGTGGCTCCTTTGATTACATATGTTTGATCATATAGAAACTTTTATTATTTTTTCATTTAAATTCAATTAGCCAACTTACAGTGATCATATAGAAACTTTAAATGGTATAAACACCCTGTTTCATAAATAATTTGTAGCAATATCTATTATTGATATGTTCTTGAAGAGAAATTATTATCTCTTTGATATCTAAACTGAATTTGAAGGGAAGTAATAAGTATATCATTTTGGTAGTTTTGTAATTACGTTTACTCTTAACCCACCCCATGTTAAAACAAAATTCAGCGTGGTTCAGCTAAAGCTGACTCATACCTAAACAGCTCAAGCACCTATGAAAAGGGGAAATTTGATTTTAAATTGTCTCGAGTTTCTTAACTGGAAAAAGTCCACGTGGACAGATCTCTCTTTAAGAACTAGGCTGCTTGTGTTCTCTACAGGCACAAACCTTCCTGTTTGAATTAAGTTCACTTATTTTTATCCTGGTTGCCCTCTACAGTGACTTCCCATTAAGTTGAATTACTTGCATTCTATTTTTGCCCATTCTCTACATGGAATGCATATGAATAGGGGGGTCCTGGCTGGCTTAGTCAGTAGAGCTGTGACTCTCCATCTCTGGGTTGTGAGTTCAAGCCTTATGTTGAGTGCGGAGATTACTTAGAAAAAAGCATGTAAGTGGAGCTGACCTTGGATCACACAGAGTTAACACAGAAAATAAATTCAATAACTTTTTCTTTAAAGATGAATTAAAAATCTGTGTAATTGTTTTCATCCACTAGAAGTTGAAATCAGAAATCACTGTAACTTTAATGTTCAATTAGTTTAATTTTCAAAAAGAATAAAACAGGATATTTGCCCTTTGGTCAAAACTATTTCATGTGTTAACAGTTACATATATTACATTTTTTCTTTCTTCTTCTTCTTTTTTTTTTTTTATTTATGATAGTCACAGAGAGAGAGAGAGAGAGGCAGAGACACAGGAAGAAGGAGAAGCAGGCTCCATGCACCGGGAGCCCGATGTGGGATTCGATCCCGGATCTCCAGGATTGCGCCCTGGGCCAAAGGCAGGTGCCAAACCACTGCACCACCCAGGGATCCCTATTACATTTTTTCTTTTCCAATCTGTCATTCTTTTATCTCTCTTACTTAATTCTAGAAGATGCTAGTCTTAAAGGGAGGGTTCAGATATTTTTCTGTGATATCTTCTAAGGGCACCATCCCCACTGGCTCTAATCTTTGTGGATCAGATGGCATCCAGAAAATCAGAATCCTAAATGCATTCTGGAATCTGGGAATGCAGGCTTACAGTCAGCATGAGAATGGCCCATGAGATCACTTGTCTCTTTTACTAGTGACCTGCCTCCCACAGAAGAGTAAGTAACCAAACCAGCCATGCTGTGAAGCTCAGGGTGCCAGGCCAGAGTCAGCAGGCCATACCAATGGGGAAGCTATTATAGGGTGATGTTGGTGCCAGGCCCAAAGGCCCGAATTTAGACATCCTTGACGTTGGTAGTAGATTTCCTACATTCAGCCCAGTATCACCCAAAATATTGTCACAACCTACTTTGTGATCCTAAGTAAATTGGTTCCACTCTTCATGTCCTATTAGTCCATCTACAGTAGGTGTGACAGTATCCATTACCTTCCTGCTGAAGACTCTCATCATCTCTTCAGCTCCTGAACTTTCTGGAATTCAATCGAGCAACAGCTAGAGACAGTCATCCTGCGTGCCTCACTGCCAAGTCAAATACAAGATGACGGTCTGAATTCTCTGTTTTCCTTAAACAATGGCTCTTCCAGCCTTTATTTTTACTTTAGATGAAAGGGACCAGATTTTCTTATACAGTGCCAACCCCCACTCCCCCATCTGAGTTTTGCTTCACTTGGTTTTGGTTATTTCTGGTTAACCACAGTCTGGAAGCAGATGGCCCTCCTTCTGACATATCCTCAGAAGGTTAATAGTAGCCTAATGCTACTATACAAAGCCTACGTCATTCACCTCACTGCATCTCATCGTGTAGGCACGATCATCTCACATCATCACAAGAAGGGGGAGTACAGTACAGTAGGAAATTCTGAGAGACACCACATTCACGTAACTTTTGTTAGTTTCTTGTTGCTATAATTGGTCTATGATTAGTAATTAAGGTTAATCTCTTACCATGCCTAATTTATAAATTAAACTTTAACAGTCTATAGACTGCCCATAGCACTCATAGAAATTTGCAAGAGTCAGCGAGGATCCATAGGGTAGTAGGAAATTCTAGAAACGGGGATGGGAGAGTTCTAATCTCTAGTCCACTTCAACAAATGTGATGGATCTCCAGGTGAATCTCAGGTTCTGTGTGGGCGCCCAGAAATACAACAAGAAATGCGATTCACTCCCCTTCCTAATGAAACATGGAGTCATTAGGTAGAGAGGAGACAGACCCAAATAAAATTTCCATAATTCAGTGTGATGAGCTGAACAGCGGCAGGCACTAAAGGTGTTGCCATACTTCTGAGGGAGCAATCATTTTTTAACTGAGGCAAGAAAAGTGAGGGAAGGGGTGGCACCTAAGTACCCCGAGAAGTCAGAGTTTGCCAGGCACACAGGTGGACAGAACTGGTGCCAAGGGGCCAGGCAAGGGCACAGCATGAATAAAGGCAGGATTTTAAAAAAGCGTTTGGTGTAGTTTGCAGCATACAAGGTGGATGTGTCTCTGAGTAGAGGTGAGAGCTCCAGCTGGCAGCCTGTGGGGGCCGTTTGGAAGGCCTCCCATGCCCTGCAGGGACTTCAGGCTCTACTGAGGAGGCAGCAGAGAGCCATCGCAGGCTTCCAGGGAGGTGAACCGTGTGCTCCAAGGTGACTCTGAAAGCAGGGTGGTGAATGGATTGAGGGGAGAAGGGAGAAAAACTGGAAGCAGAGACCAGCTGGAAGGCCATGCAGCCAGGCAGGTGAGAGAGCTAGAATAAGGTGGGGGTCGGGGGGGATGAGATGGAGGGGCAAAGCTTCTTCTGGAGACAAAGGAATAAGGTGGGTCCGGCATGATTCTGCAGTTCCCTTACTGGGGCAACTGGGCCAACAGTAAGAGGAGGAGGACGGGAGGCATAGGTAGAGGTTTATGGGAGGAAAAATGAGTTTAGTCTTTAAAAAGGATTTTTTTTATTTGAGAGAGAGAATGCAGAGTGTGAGAGAGTGCATGAGGGGGGGAGGAGCAGAGGCAGAGGGAGAAACAGACTCCCCACTGAGCAGGGAGCCTGATGCAGGACTTGATGCCAGGGCCCCAGGATCATGACCTAAGCCGGAGGCAGATGCCTAACCGACTGAGCCACCCAGGTGCCCCATGAGTTTAATTTCTGATATATTTTCTTTCTGTTAAGGATTCGCCATATGTTTACAACAATCTGAATTTCAGCATAATGTAGGTTGTTGGCTTAGACAAGAAGCACCGCTGAAGATGTGAGTTGTTTTTAGCAGCTCTACAATCCCTTCCTTTAACCAATGACCAAAGTTTAGAATGACTTCACGGGCTTCGGATAATTCAAATGATGGATTGAAAAACAGCAGAACTACAGGGACGCCTGGGTGGCTCAGTGGTTGAGTGCCTTCGGTTCAGGGCGTGATCCCAGGGTCCTGGGATCGAGACAGGGAGCCTGCTTCTCCCTCTGCCTGTGTCTCTGCCTCTCTTTCTGTGTCTCTCATGAATGAATAAATAAAATCTTAAAAGACAGCAGAACTACAGAGAAGCTGAATTTAGGATAATTTATGTACTTCTAGCCTTCTAAAATAGATGGAATAAGATCATTTCTGTGGTTTCTCGTGTTTGAGACATTAACCATGTGATGTGGTGAGAAATATGGAAGAGATATAAAAGCTATAAAGTACATCCACTATTACAAATTTCATTTCAGGCAAGTCTTACTGGGAATGTTTTTCCCACGTTAGATACCTAAGAATTGCTTCGCAGAGCCTCCCATCAAGAGCCTCCAACTGAACAGGTCTGAGGTGGAGGCAGGAATCTTCATTCTAACAAGCACTCCAGGTGATCTTCAGGCAAGTGGCCCTCACACCTTGAGAACCACCTTTACTGAAGATCTTCTGTTTTATAATTCTGCTAAACCCAGGTCATTGACAAAAGGTAATGGCGCTGAGCGAAATTCATAATGGAGTCTTCATGGTAAAGTAACTCCTACATATATACCTGAGAACTTACGAGAAGCTTCCACTACTACACAAGGTTTTGTAACAATACTTTTATCAAAAATCACATAGCTACCACTAGTTGTCAATTATCATTAAGAAGATCTAAATATAGCAAAGTTTCAAAGTGATAGGCAAATTTTAAGACTAAATGATACACTGGAGTGAGCTCAAGTTACTGACTTTAGTTCCTTCTTAGGACGATCCAGGCATATTTCAACCCAGTTCCATTGTACGTGGGTGGCTTCAGCTGGTTCTGGACAATGATAACACAGAGTAACTTTCTTTACCTCAAATAATGTCTTTCCTTAATCTGTAGAATACTGAATATTCTTTAGCTTCAAGATTAAATCATATATGAACGGTTTTCTTGAATCTTGAGACACAAGTTTTCTAAGCAACATTTATAATGAAGATAACTGTTTTGCACCAAGTTCTCCAAAGAGACTTCCCTCCTATTTTCTTCCTCATTCAGAAGGGAAAGTTCTGTGGTATTAGTTCATATGTTATGTTTGTTGTTCTTTTTTTCTTACGTTATGTTTTATAGAATGGTGTTGATGCAGGCTAACGTCAACCCGTGGAAAAGACACAAAAGGGAAAACATTCAATGTTTAGGCACTCGCCTGTGGATCACTCCTCAGTGAGGCAGTGCTTCCACCACCAAGAGAACTTTTCAAAACAAAGCTCAATATATATATATATATATATATATATATATATATATATATATATTCCTAGCAATCCATATGTAAAGAATTTTTAAACGAAGATGAATTATAATAAATTTTTACCAAATATAAGGGCTGCTAAAGGAAGTAGCTACCCCCCAAGGAAACCACATACCAGCCTTAAAATATTAGCCGTAAAAATGAAGGAGATTTAGATGTAAATACGCATATAAATAGATGTTTTATTCAAGAAGGCAGTGAGTGAGGGGTGCCTGGATGGCTCAGTCGGTTAAATGGCAGACTCCTGAGTACAGCTTAGGTCATGATTTCAGGGTTTGAAGATCAAGCCAGGCACCAGGCTCTGCACTGGGCATGGAGCCTGCTTAATAGTCTCTCTGCCCTCCCCCAGTCATGCTGTCTCTCTTTCTCTGTCTTAAAAAAAGAAATGTAGTGAGTGAAACACCAATGTTGAGTTCATCCTCACCCAAGATAACCATTACTCAAAAAAGAAAAGGACTTGTAAATGGCAAGAGAAAGGCATTTTTTTTCTTTTAATTTTTGGTATAATTACAAACAGTTGCAAAAATTATGTAAAGAACTTCCACGTATTCACCCAGATTTTCCAAATTTTGCTTTATCCTTTCTCTGTGTACACGCACACACACACACACACACTCATGTTTATACATATATACATTTTTTTCTGAATTGGTTGAGTGTAAGTTGTAGATATGATGCCCCTTCACCCCTAAATCCTTCAATGTGCTTCCTGAAAGTAAAGACATTCTCTTAAATATCATAGTATCATTTTCAAAATTGGAAAATTAACATTGCTACAATGATCTAAACTACAGATTTATTTAGGATTTGCCAGTTAGCCTAGTAATGACTGCTATAGCGAAAGAAAATTCCAATTCTTAGGTTGCAGTCAGTTGTTACAGTTGGCTCATCTCCTTTAATCTAGAACAATTTCAATCTCTTTCTTTCACAACACTGACATTTTTGAGGCCCATGAATGCAATCCCACTCTTCTGCAGCATATCCACCAATCCGTGTTTGATATTCCTCTTGATTGGGCTCAGGGTATGCATTTTTGGCAGAAATACCACAAGAGTAATGTTTTCCTTTTCATATCAGTAGGCGCGTGATGTTGATTTGGTTGATTCTGGTTAATGGGTTACTAGTGAGAAAGAGAAAAGCAGTCCCTGACATCTGGCGTCTGAGAATGCCTCTTGCTAGTGCTTCGTGTTGCTAGGAGATGCCCTAGCACTCAGAGCTGGGCCCTGGTGTTCCTGTGTTGAACATAAACTGTTTCACAAAACATCAATATTCGTCAAGGCTATTCTGTGACCTTGTGACAAGACCCATTATCATGTCTGAACACAGACAAAACAATGAACACTGTCATCATTGCAAAAATGGCCAAGACTCCCTTTCTCTTGGCTGATGTATATGCCTGTGACTGCTTTGCCAGTTACAGCTCTTGCTTTAGTCTACTCTTCCTTCCTTCCGCATAAGATTTCCGGAGACACACAATGACAGGATTACCCACTCTTCCTGACGACTTCCAACTCAGAACCACTTTCTTTACCCCTCTGCAGTTACCTAACAGCCTCCCACCGATCCGCCCCATGCTTTCCCACCGTGTGCACTCTTCCTTACTGCCCTGATTAATAATCCCAACTCGTTCAACTACAGGTGTGCTCCTGGTGGTCTCAACCTGCAAGGCACTGATGCTAGTGATGCTAACTGCTCCGTGGAGACTATTTATATGTTCCAGTAATATCTAACTTTCTACCACAGTCTTAGTATCCATTGATGATTCTTGCCTGAATCGGTTCTTACTAGGATCATGGCCTGTATACTGTGATTTATGATAAGAAATGTATTTGGTCTTCCTCCCATTTCTGACACGAAACTCCTAAAACCTTTGCAATTTCTTAAGTGATGAGAAGAATAAAGGTGTCTTTTGTTATGTGAATGAGGTGACTTCTGCAATGCCCCTAGATCACTTAAGGATGGGGGTCATCACCAATGGAACAACCAGGTAATTAGAAGGTTGGCATTTCCAGTCCCATCCCCCACTGACCTTCAATGAGGAGGGAGGGGCTGGAGGTTAGATCAGTCACCAGTGGCCAATGACTTAATCAACCATGCTATGTAAGGACACCCCATAAAACCCCCAAAGGACAGGGTTCCTAGAGCTTCCAAGTTGGTGAACACATGGAGATGCAGTGACACTGCCATGCCTGGAAGCAGCACAGAAGCTCCAGTGTCTTCCCACCTACCTTGCCCTATGCATCTTTTTCATCTGGCTATTGTTGAGCTGTATCTTTTTTACAATAAATAGGTAATCTAGTGAATAAATGGGTTTCCTGAGTTCTGTGAGCCGCTCTAGCAAATTAAGCAAACCCAAGGAGGGAATTATGGGACTCTCTGATTTACAGCCACTCAGTCAGAAGTATAGGTAACAACCTACGCTTTAGAGGAGCATCTGAAGTGCTGGTGGAGGGGAAGAGTTCCGTAGAACTAAGCCCATAACCTATATCTAGCTCCAGGTTGTGTCCTGGTTTGCGAGCTCTAGGTAGACAGTGTCAGAACTGAGTTGAATTGTAGGATATTACCATTTGGAGTTGGTGTCCAGAGAATTGTTTAGTGTTAAGAGAAAACCGTACTCCAATCTTGTGCCATTGAAATTGGGTCCAGGAATCCAAAATACTACCAAGTGGTAATTTTCCTGTTTTCATCATCCTTTCTACAGTAAGATATTAGATTTCTATCATAAGGAAAAACTTTCCATTCTCCCCTACTCGTTAATATTATTCTGGGTTTCATTGTATTCTTATTTTATCCAGTGGATTACAATCCATTCATGTTATTTATTTTGATGGTCAAATTATTATCATCACCAAATTATTACCATCATTACCAAGTTTGCCTTGTGGGAGCTCCTTCAGACTGGCCTGTGTATTCTGGATTTGTCTCTTATTCTTTGAGCATTTCTCCACTTTCTGCCACCACAAGATATTCCAAGCTTATCTTTTTCTTTCCTACCCCAATCCTCAATCAACCATTTATCCATACAGCCATTGTTTCTCCTAGTGTAAAATATTTAGAAATAAAAATCTGGATACTTGGTATATTCATTACTTTTGCTTCTAGGCCCTCTCAGCTGACAGAAAAAAATAGTAATATAGATAGATGATAGATAGATAGATAGATAGATAGATAGATCCACATATGTTGTAATCTATATTTATTTCCATGTCTGTCTTTATATATTAAAAACCATGAGTTTATCCTGATACCCCTAATCTAACCCCATAGGGGTCCTTGTAGAATTGAAAGGCATTTTATTTATTTTTAGTTTTCTTTTTTTTAAGATTTTATGTATTTATTCATGAGAGACAGAGAGAGAGAGAGAGAGAGAGAGAGAGAGAGAGAGAGAGAGAGGCAAAGGGAGAAGCAGGCTCCATGCAAGGAAGCCCGAGGTGGGACTCGATCCCCGGACACGGGATCATGCCCTGAGCCAAAGGCAGACACTCAACCACTGAGCCACTCAGGCATCCCAGAAGGCATTTTAAATACACATATGCATCATGGGTGAAAGGTAAAAAACATGTCCTCGACTATAGCAGCTTTAAGTGAAGAACATCTTATTGGATAGATACAATATGGTCCTTATGAACAAGCATGGCCAGGCTGTGTTAGAAATCCCTCTTCCTAAAGCTCTGATTAGAGTCTAGCCATAGTTTCCTCTGGGCACGGTCCTTAACAGTTACTGGTCTGCCCTCCCAAGTGTCAGCAGTGGTAATAATGATGCCCTTCATAACAGCAATGGGCTCCCATCAAATCCTAAGTTGACTTTCCCCACTGTTTATTTATTTATTTTTCCCCACTGTTTAATTGACAATTAGTTGAAGAAAACTTATGTCAGGGTAAAACGTGCATTTTAATGTACAGAAACATCCTTCCAGTTTCTTTGCTATAGCATCAGCACTAGCACTGGCATACTGCTATCAGCCTTAAAATTCAAAACCGTTTGCCAGGATGCAAAATTGATAGTAGACAGCAAGAAGTCTACACACAGCACCTATTATATTAATCATGAGGCTGGTATCGAGATGTTATTTTTCCCCCTAAGATTTTTTGCCTTCAAGCTTTAGCCTTTGAGTGTGGACCAAACCATATTCCACAAAGTCAGAATATCTCAACAGATAGGTTCATGAGAGTGTTTACAGGTAAAATTTACTAATGACCACAAGACAGATATGTTGTATGTTCTGTTCAATGTTCTTTGGGCTCAGAGCATGGGAAAAAGATATATATGTATATGAATACATACATATATAGTATGTACTAATAGATTATTTTATATATATGTGTGTTCATTTATACTTATGTGTCCGTACACATGATTGGAGGTCATTCTGAGAAGATCACCACTGTCCAGGACAGGGTCACAGGGGTGACCAAGATGTGTATCCGTGAAAGGAGAAGCAGAAATGAGGAAATTAAGTGAAAAAATAAAAGTAGCTGAACTGCTTGGATATAGTATGGATACTTTCATCTAGTCACAAAATATTTTCCTTATGATATTTTAAATAGTTTTTGTTAATTTCTTGAATAACGATGTGGAAAAATGAATACAATTGCAATTATGCAAGGATGCATAAAAGCAATAAAATTATTATGGATGTAGAATAAATATCGTGGTTGATTGTACAGGCACTGATAGGAGAATTTACACATTCAACATCTGTCCTAGCATTAAGATTGATAGAAGACAACGTCATCGTCAATTCTTTAAAACAGTTCTTCATTTTCTTCATATATTCATTTTGTGAATATTGCATGTATTGTGTTAATCATCAGACTGGTATAAGGGAGGATTATTATTTCCTCTTAGACTTTTTACCTTGAGGAATTGAAACAACTAGCCTTTGATTTTGTTTTTCCACTGTGCAATTTCAGTTACCAATTTTCCATAGTATTAAAAACATTCATGGGGCACCTGGGTGGGGCTCCTCAGTTAAGTGTCTGACTTCAGCTCAGGTCATAATCTTGGGGTCCTGGGATCCAGCCAGGTAGGGCTCCACACTCAGCAGGGAGTCTGCTTGTCTGTCTGCCTCTGCCTGCACACCCCACCCACTCCTGCATGCTTGTGCCCACACTCATTCACTCTCTCAAATAAACAAATAAAATCTTTTAAAAAATACATTCATTATTACTCAAATGGATAATATCTATGTTTAAGAGCAATTTCTAAATGCTTCCTTTCAAGCAAAGATTAATTTTGAATAAGAAAACCTGCCTTAGCTTACTATTTCCTTTGTAAGTTAATGACTGTTAATATAGATTTGACTCATTTTTTCCTTCTACATATAACCAAGTGGAATGTGGGCTTAACGAAGAGATTGAAAATTATATAAGAACCGTTACTTATGACACTTTTATAATTACTGCAATTACATTCAAAAAGAAAAGTTTGCTCATAAATTTCAGGTGATCCAGAATTCTCCCCAGACTTCTTTCATCTACTTCCTGGTTTACTGGATAGATATTTCTGCCCTGCGGATGTAGACCAGTCTTCCATAACAATCCAAGGCTGAGAGTGACAAGAGGATAATGTGAGGTCCTTTAAGAGCTCAAAGAAGGACAAATGTTGGCCAAAATTGACTCATATATATTCAAGTGGAATCACTTTAGTGTGTTAGTGCTAGATGAAGAAGATGAAGCCTCAAGCCCACATGTACTATACATCTCATTATATCTTGGAAGCAATAATGTTCAACTCTGGAAAAAGAAATAATGCAAGAGAGGGATACTTTGTTGCAGAGAGGGAGATCATGAATAGGAACAACAATTTATTTACAAAAAAAAAAAAAAAACCCTAACTCCAGATAAGGAAGAATCAAGATACTTATCTTAATATCTAAAAACTATAAACATATTTTATCAGAGACTTGAAAATATAAGTTCCAATATCCTGTTTAAACCAGCATCAAACTCAGCTCATGATATTCACAGTATTAAAATTTGGATGACTTTAAACATAGATCAAGGTAAAGCCTCAAACCTACATGTATCATATATACCCTGTTCCATCTTGGAAGCAAACATGTCCAACTCTGCCAAAAGAAAGAGTGCAAGAGAGAGTGTCACCTCATTGCAGAGATAGATTGTGATGGGCAGTGCTGTGAGAGGTAAGGTAAAGTGGCATGGTCATCAAAAGCACAGACTTGGGAGCTACATTGCCTAGTTGAATCTTGGGTCAACTACCATGACCTTATGTAAATTATTTCTTCATTGTGTACTGTACCTCCTGCGCAGTATCATTAGGTTGTGAGGAGGAATAAGTGAATTAATACGTGCTGAAAGACCCTCAGTTAGTCAGTTGGACTTTTAAAAATAATGCTCATTGAATGAATTGCTATAGCTCAAAGTATGCTGGAGGTCCTTCTCCATGCAGGACATCACACTTGGGCTTAGATGCTACCTCCTACAAGGATCTTTGATATGGGGGATCCCTGGGTGGCGCAGCGGTTTGGCGCCTGCCTTTGGCCCAGGGCGCGATCCTGGAGACCCGGGATCAAATCCCACGTTGGGCTCGCGGTGCATGGAGCCTGCTTCTCCCTCTGCCTGTGTCTCTGCCTCTCTCTCTCTCTCTGTGACTATCATAAATTAAAAAAAAAAAAAAAAGGATCTTTGATATGGCTGATGTGAAATTACCTGGCAGGCTTCCCAGAACTGATTCAATGACCATGGTTATGTCAGCCAGTGTGTGTCCTGTGTTTACTTTCATTTATTTAGTCAATAGTAAGTTGGGGACATATACTTATGCTATATTCAGCGCTGGTAATATGAAGAGGTGTGAGACATCATCTCTGTCTTGGAGGACCTTAAATTGTAGTTGAGGATAGGGCATACACTACCAATGATTACAAAAGCTGGCATATCTCAAGTGATGGCATAGATAGAAAGTAGGTATGTATAGGTACTGAAATACAAACGAACAATTATTAACAGGGTCATTCTTTTCTCAAGCATGATTGACTCAACCATTTTCCCTTGAATTGCTGTTTCAATTTTGTATTGCTACTCAAGGCTTGATGTTTATTTATGTTTTGATGTTTACTCCAGTTTTAGAACAGGAGTAGACTATTTCTCCCTGCAAGGAGTCTGCTTCTTCCTCTGCCTATGTCTCTGCCTCTCTCTGTGTCTCTCATGAATAAATAAAATCTTAAAAAAATAATTAAAAAAATAAAGTTCTACTTCTCTGTGATTTTGTTTTTGTTGTCATCTTATTGTTTTGCTTTATATTCCTAAAGAGCTTAAAAGCAACTCGAGTGCTAGATCCATATGCCACATTTTTTTGTAACACTAGTTCACTTTGCACAGTATATTACATATTGGTGCCACACACACACACACACACACACACATACTTACATATATATTAATAAATTAAATACATAGAAACCAAAAGTTAGTCCACATACCAAAGTTTAACTAAAACAAGTTTCTTTTCAGTTCAAACACTATATAGATTATCAAATTCACTTGCATATCTACAACTGGAGGATGATGCAGACAACTGGTAGGATAAATGAAAGAGAACAATTAATAGCGATAAAAGATTTACAGCATCGATTTTATAAAGAAGCTGAAGAGATTTAGCCGTAAGAAAATAACCGGATGGGGGATCCCTGGGTGGTGCAGGGGTTTGGCGCCTGCCTTTGGCCCAGGGCGCGATCCTAGAGACCCGGGATCGAATCCCACGTCGGGCTCCTGGTGCATGGAGTCTGCTTCTCTCTCTGCCTGTGTCTCTGCCTCTCTCTCTCTGTGTGTGACTATCATAAATAAATAAAAATTAAAAAAAAAAAGAAAAGAAAATAACCGAATGACTGAATGTCACTCCATAGGGATTGTCTGAAGATCCTTTCTAAAGGAAGAAGGATACAGGTACTTGGCCTTAAAATGAAGTCAGAATTAAAGTAAGAGATTAGAAAAATGAAAAGAACTGCAAAGCAGTGCTTCTCAAACAGTGATCTGTGGGCAGGCTGCATCTGCATAGTTAGTCAGAATTGCAAATTCTGGGTGGCTCAGCTGGTTAAGCATCTGCTTTCTGCTCTGGTCATGATCCAGAGGTCCTGGGATGGAGCCCCAAATGAAGCCCTACATTTGGCTCTCTGCTCAGTGGGGAGCCTGCTCTTCCTCTCTCTCTGCCTGCCACACCCCCTTCTTGTGCTCTCTCTCACTCTTTCTGTCTCAAATAAATAAATAAAATCTTTAAAAAAAAGAATTGCAGGGATCCCTGGGTGGCGCAGCGGTTTGGCGCCTGCCTTTGGCCCAGGGCACGATCCTGGAGACCCGGGATCGAGTCCCGCGTCGGGCTCCCGGTGCATGGAGCCTGCTTCTCCCTCTCCCTCTGCCTGTGTCTCTGCCTCTCTCTCTATGTGTGACTCTCATAAATAAATAAATAAAATTAAAAAATAAAATTAAAAAAAAAAGAATTGCAAATGTCCAATTTCCATTGCATAAGGGGGTGCACTTAGCAGGCTGTTCTAACAAGTTCTCCAGGTGACTGACACAAGCTCAAAATTTCTTAAGCACTACTCTAAAAGATCTTTGCTGGAAAGAGTGTGCTTGAGATACTCATCAGAGAGGGTGGACTTTTGTTTCTCACAAAATTGCAAATGTGCATAGCAATCTGACTGTCTCTGGACCTAACCTGGCACTGTGCACCATTCATTCCAAGTGTTACCTGTAAGCCCATTAGACTTTGCCCCACAGAGACGGGAACAAGTGGCTCAGGCGTGGGAATGCTGAACACCCACTCTGCACACCTTGAGAGTTCTGAGTCCCGCAAACACTGCCAGCTAAGGATTTTAGGAAAGGTAACCGTGCTGGGAAAAGGTGATAGAAGGAAGGGAAAAAAATGGCAGAAGATAAAGTAGTGACCCAAATAGGGCACCAGGGCAGAAAAAGAAAAAGAGTAAGAAGGAAGCATGACATGAAAATATAAGAAAAAAGAGAGGAGATTCCATCTAAAGTCAGAATTGAGTTTGGTGAGAAGAGAACAAAAAAAAAAAAAAAAGGGCATTTGGAGGCAATATTTAAGAGAATCGCTATAAGGGTTACAGGAATCAGTATATGAAAAGCGCAGCAGTGCTTGGCAAACAGGGAGCACTATAAAAAGGATAGTTATGACTAAGACTGCAATGAAGAAAAACAAAGTGGAAGAGCAAGAGATAAGAAAAATATTAGCTAACCATGTTCCAGGGGTAATAATGGGAGCAGCCCTTTCTGAAGTAAGGTGATGAACCAGATGACCTCTACAGTCTTTCACAACTAATGTTATTACATGGCTGGTATGTAATACGGCATGTGCATGCACGTGCATGTGCACACACACACAATTAACTGGAAAATACTGGTGATATTTATTATTATTTTGCAAATTGAATAGGTATTTTATTGGCATATCTAGGCCATTTGTTCCAAAAAGTCATCTTTAAGTGACAAAAGAATCATGAAAAAAAATATATTTATAGAGTGGTATTGCTACTAACAAATTCTTTTAAATTTTTGTTTTAAAATGTAACATACTTTAAATTTGACAAAAGCTCATAAAAATAGAAAAATCCTCTGTTTTAGCTGACCTAGCATATCTAAACACTATGGGGTGCCTTTTTAATTACTTCCTTTAATATGCTGAGCTTAGTTTCAGAATTAATTAGAGATCAGACTTCCAGAAGAATTTCCTGTTTGTTTTGGCTAAATTATTATTGGCAAATTTTAGAGAAAAGTAGAACATATCAATTGATTATAGATAGTCCTTGGAAAGTATGAAATGAAAATACAAGAGAGAAAATATGTTTGCACAGAATCTAGCTATAGAAGCAACAGATGATCGGAGCACATCTCAGAATACACTAGTGAAATTCAACTCTCTCATTGGACGGCATTAGTAATGACTGGCAGCATATGGGTTTGCTCAAAGCAACTAGAAACATATTTACTCCTTCCTTCTTAGGTTACCAGATGGCCCCCCAAAAAGGATATGATTTTTCTTCAATTTTACTTATCCAGAAAATAAAAATCTTAAATTTAATGTATTATAGCTTTCACGATTTCCTTGTGATTAAGCACACTTAGGAAATGATGTTATACAAAGAAAACCCTAATCCTTTAGGAACCAATCTAAGCATGAAGTCACTCGAAGATATTCAAAGGGATGCTTTGTGTAGTGTTCCCTGGTACTGATAGGAAACATGAGTTTATTAGGATGAATGACGAAACAGGCTCTTTGTTCTCAGAAAAATTGCAGCACCGTGTGTGTGTGTGTGTGTGTGTGTGTGTATGTGTGTGGTGTGAGGGAGCTGGTGGGTGGCTGTATTACTACCCATGTGGTGGCCACATGCTACTCTGGTTAGCAGAATCAGAAATTGCTTTTCTTGGTCTACACATTTCCTAGGATTTAGTACTTCAAGTACAGATTCCATCATCCAAAGACTGATAATGATAATGGCTGTACCATTTAAAAATCATTGGAGTAATGTTTAAGTCCAACAGCCTATGCTATTGGTGCTAGTTAGTGCAACTGATTAGGGAAATTTTTTAATGAGTACTAAATTAGAACTATACAGGGTAATCAGTATTTTTGTCTCTAGCGCAAATGGCTCTACTTTCATGCAGGAACGTCCTACAAATAAGAAAGGGGATAGGGTGAGAGGGTGAGGATGAACTGGAAGGTCTATCAACATCATTAGAGATCAATGAATATATCACATCTGCTTAAATATTTAAAGTGTAGGTGGGTTTAGGTGGTGCAGGCTTTAAAATCACCATCTCCTATGGAAAGACATATGTGGGCATAAACCTATAACTATGCCTGAGTGACACAAGAGTAAACTTGTGTATTTAGGGAACTATTACATTCTTAGGAAATGTACTTTATTACTTTATTCAAACACTGAATATTCACTGAAATAAACTGAAGAGCAATAGAATATATAAGGTTTGCTTTTTCTGATTAGATACTTCCATTATGATGCACATTAATTTCTTTGGGGGCAAAAGTTTTGTTTTATCTTTTTTAAGACAAAATTAAAAAAAAATAGAAACCTGAAAAATGTAAACTTTCCTAAAATGCTTTTATTTAATAACTATTTATAAATGACATACGCAATGGGTGTAAAAAAACAGCTGACTGAATCTTTCCACCTGCATAAAATTAACAAAAAAGTAATCTGTTAGGAACGAAGACATAATTGTAACATAATTATGCAACATAATTGTACATAACATATTGTAACATAATCCTTATGATTCTCCTAAATTAAATAAAAATTTCTAACTTTTCCTCCGGTAGCTTTTAATTTCCATTCTCAAAAATTCATTCTAATTCCAATTTAAAGACAGACCCCAAATTATACAATTCAATAATCCAAAGTATTTTTAAGTGTCCTGAAAAACTAAAAAAAGTAGTTTTAATGCTTTCCTTTAACAAAGATATTTTCTTATTGAAAAAGATGTTCTGAAAAAAAAAAGATATCTTGTTTACTGCTAAATACTAGCTAACAAAGTGATACTAAAAATCTGTGAAAAAGTGATCCAAGGGTCACAAATATTTATTGAGCATCTGCTATGTGCTTAGTGCCCAGAACAAAAGAATGTAAGGACATAATAGGGGAAGAAAACATACTCCCTATCCTTCAAGGAGCTGATGGAGCCACAAAGTGTCTACAACAACATCAATACAAGGTAGAGAGACACATGCCAAACAAAGCAGAAGGGAATTAAAGAGTAAAAGTAGAGGTTGTTTCTGCCTGGGAGAATTAAGGACAGTTCATAGGGGAAGAATAATTGGAGCTAGGATTTATAAGGGCAATAGGAGTGTTTGGTTGTGAAAAGATGGAGAGGAAGAAGAGCAGGTTGATAGAAAGAAATAGTGAGATCCAATACATGGAGTTGGGAAAGCACAGATTATCTACTGGGGATGGTAAAGTCTAAGCTCTTTAGTGTGGCAAAGCGGCCCTCCATTTTCTGACCAAAGTTCCCATCCTCAGACTCATTATATTCTGATTTCCTACTTGCAAATTCTCTCTGTTCCCTGAGCTTGGAATGCCCATCCCATTTTCTCTACTAAACTAGGTGTAGCCTATTAAGCATGCAATAGCATTATGTCCAAAAAACAATGTACTACCTTAATTAAAAAATAATTTATTGCTAAAAAATGCTAACCATCATCGGAGCTTCCAGTGAGTCCTAATGTTTTTGCCTGTGGGGGGTCTTGCCTTGATGTTGATGGGTGTTGAAGGTCAGGCTGTGGTACTTTCTTAAAATAAGACAACAATGAAGTTACAGCTGGTTTGATCTTCTATCCAGACCACTCAGACTTTCTCCTTATCAGCAGTTAGACTGTTTCACTTTCTTATCATTCATGTATTCACTGGGGTAGTGCTTTTAATTTCCTCCAAGAACTTCTCCTTTGCCTTTACAACTTGGCTAACTGGCACAGGAGGCCTAACTTTCAGCCTATCTGGGTTTTTGACATGCCTTCCTCACTATGCTTAATCATTTCTAGCTTTTGATTTAAAGTGAGAGGTGATTCTTCCTTTCACATGAACATGTAGAGGCCATTGTGGGTTATTCACTGGCCTAATTTCAACACTGCTGTGTCTCAGGCAAGGGCAATAGAGAGGCCCAAGGAAAGGAAGAAAGAGAATGATGGTCAGAGCATGAACATTTATTAAGTTTGTTGTCTTACATGGGCACAGTGTATGATACCCCAAAACAATTACAACAGTAACATTAAAGATCATGGATTACAGAGTTCCCTAACAAATATAATATTGATGAGAAAGTTTGAAATATTGCTAGAGTTACTAAAAAGTGACACAGAGAAACACAAAGTGAGCAAACGCTCTTAGAAAAATGGCACCAAGAGACTTGCTGGACACAAGGGCTGCCACTAACATCCCTTTTGTTGTAAAAAACAAAAAAAAAAAACGCAATATCTGCAACGTGCAATAAAGTATAGCACAGTAAAACAAGGTATGCCTGTAAAAGGGAATATTTAAAATCTTTGAGGGAGACTTACCAGACTTGGCAACTCATTGGAATTAGGTACTGTTGGGAGGGTCAGAGAATATTGAGGTTTACAACCAGGGTAAGTAGGAAAATGCTAGTATCATTGACATTGACAAGAAAGAAAATAGAAGATACTGGCTTGGAAGAAAAGAAGGCAGAGTCACTCAGACGATATTTGTGTAGTGCCTACTATGCACTAAGCACCGGGCCAGGCACTGGACCACAGATATGAAAGAAACAATCTTTTATAAGGAATGACAAGTCTTCACTCACTCATCAATTTCTTTACTATCCAATTCACATTTTGAAGCACCAGATTTTAGGGCAAAATTAAAGAAGAAACCATCCTTGTTTTCAAGGAATTTCCAGGTCGGTAGTGAAGACCGTCACTTATAAAAATGATCACCAAACTTAACGTGCTATAAGAGAAACACACCAGAATGTATTAGATTTTATTAAATTTAGGGAGTGGCAGTGGATCAGCCAGGTGGAATTATCTGTCGGGTAACAAGCAGTCTGGCCTGAAGTTGAAGAGTGGTGTCATGGCTAGGAGTGTTTGTAGATTTAAGGATCATTCACTTGGTTGAGAAGAAGGCAAGGACACCAAGTAGAGGGTGGCCAACACCTGCATTCAGCATATGACAAAGGGAGAAGGAAAAGGAGCCTCAAAGATGGGACTGCCAGAGTCGTGGGCATGTACTAATAGGGAAAATAGGGAAATACTAAAAGGGAATGCAGGAAAATGAAGAACCACATCTGGTGTGGTTCTACTCTTCTTGGGAACAATCACATGGCAAACTGAAGAAAAGTGGGGAAGAATGATCTTTTATAAGTGATTTATCAAGGATCCCATTTCGGCAAGAAATCCAAGGAATTTGAAGAGTGAGTGGTCTGGGAACTTGCCATTGAGATTACCTTCAGGAGGGAGCAGAATTAGGAGTGGAAATCACATTATGAGAGTTTTAGGAGCCAGTAGATGGTAAAGAAATAGTACCAGTGAGTACCTAAAATGGTTTATTGACACTGGGCCCTACATGGAAGAAATGAAGTGGAATGTTAATTTGAGGGAGCAAGTAGTAGGTTTAAGAGTTTTGTTTTTGCTTTTATTTGATATTTTAGGGGTGAAAGACTCAAGTACTTTTCTAAGGGGTGGAAAGTACTGGTGAGGCATTAAAGATGCAAGAGACAGAGTTGGGAATGGGGGGGCGGGTGGAGGGACCAGCTCCTTGCGTACATCTGTTGTTATCCTTGGGAAGGAAATGAAAAGATACCTTCTTCTGAGAGGGCAGGAAGGAGAACAGGGTGGACACAGAGAAAACAGTAAAGGGAAGAGGGAGAGACTTTGAATAAGTTTTGTTGAATGAAGAGCTGAGGAAACAAGAAAATGAAATGAGGGCATAATTGGGTGGTTTTGAGAAAATAGTTTGGGACAGTTACTAGTGGAAATGCAAGTGGGAGTCAATTAGAGATCACTACAAGTATTGTCAGTCCCGAGTGTGCTGTGGGAACTTTGTGTAGGGTAATTCTTGGTTCCGCAGGACTGTCCGCGTGCATTGTAGGAAGGTAGCATCAGTGGCTTCCATCCATTCGATACCAGAATTGCTCCCCTGTCATTGTGATAACCAAAAACCCAGTCCGATTAGTTTCTAAATGCCCTGGGTTGAGAATAACTTAGCTGATTTTAGACAGCCTGCCACTCCTGCAGAATCAAGTCACACTAGCATGAAGCTCTCCCCAGGAATACTTAGGGACCTGAGATCAGAGGTCAGTAGTTTTAAAAGCTCTGACGAGGAGACAGTAAAAGAAATGTTTCTAGGTTATCTTCCCCCATTGACGGAATTTTTTTTTTTTCGGAAAATGTTTATATCATCCCCAACCTAGTCTCTGTAGATCTGGTTCCAGTAAGAGCAATTGCTAAACACTCGTAGCATTTTAAAGCCAAATACAGTTGCACAGGAGATTAATTACTGTCGATTCAGAGACATTTTTATAGACCATGTATGTCTAAACCCTGACCCAATGCCTGGCTTTATAAGCCTGGCCCTTGGCCCAAAATGTAGGGGTAGGGAGGGAGTGTAAGTCCCATGAAGGAGGCTAAGCTAAAAGGAAATCAGAGGACTTCTAAGAGAGCTCCTGCCGAAGTCTCCTGGCAGAGCACTGCTGTCCCACGCAAACTTGGCTCAGGTCTTGGAAGTGTGAAAACACAGCTGCTGCTTTGCGGTAGTCTTAGAAATACTGACACAGTGGCAAAGCTACCTGTGGAAGACTTGTACCTGTCCACATGGAGAAAAGGCAGGTTAAATATAGCTTATCCAAATAATTTACAGAAACTGATATGTAGTACTATTTCAGAGCTAGAACTCAGCTTATCTGGCTGTCTTATGTTCCTTAAGAAATTCTCAGTATGCCTTGCTAACTGCTCTGATCACGACCTGTCTTCCCTGAGAAAGGCTAAGCCAATGGGTTTCAACCTGTTAAGAGTTCCACCCTACCGTGAACCCACGCAACTGGGTCATGGTCTTCAATTAAGCCTTGCCCGAGTCATTCTTCAGGTTGCAATGCCAGCCCATTTCAAACACTCCCACTCAAAACACTGGTGGTGATCTGTCTGGTTTTGCTCCCTGCCTGTCTTCTCAGAATTCTTGTATAAACCTTCCATCTGCAATGCCTCACCTTCTGAACTTGTTTACCAAAGTGTAGTGGCACACATACGCTCTAACAGCTATCGACCTCACATATCCAAACATCTAATACAGGTCAAAAGTGTGGGCGCCTGGGTGGCTCAGTTGGTTAGGCATCTGACTCTTGGTCACAGCTCAGGTCTTGATCTCAGGGTTTTCAGTTCAAGTTCCACGTTGGGCTCCATGCTCTGCGTGGAGCCTATTTAAAGAATAATAATAAAATTAAATAGGTCAAGCCTTTTCATAAGACCCATGCAGAGTGTGAAGGAGTGACAAATGGCTTTACTTGGGGGTGAAGGAGTGCCAAAAATAATGTATGACCTCACTGTTGCTTTTAGGCAGGCATAAAATGCCAATGAACCAAAATAACCAAAATAGGAACATATTCCAAAATCAAAAATGACAGAAAAGTTTATTTATATACTAGTAGGAGCATCTATTATACCGCCTTTAGCATTGATTGTTCTGATCGTTGATTTGAGGTGGTAATTATAGAATTATTTATTGCAACCTTCTGATCTTAGACTGTTAAGGTATATTTCTAAAAGTTTGCTATCTGAAAATGAATGGAAGGTAAATAACAATGAAACGAAAAACAGATTAAAAGAAAAAAATGTATAGTTTTCATTGAAAATGTTAATCATCTTTAAAGGAAACATAACATAACCATGCCAAAAATACATATATAGAGTTTTAAAATGTACATACCATCCCATATTTTGAATATATTTCTTATACTCTTTAAAAACTCTTTAATTTTAAGGGGTGTCTGGATGGCTCAGTCGGTTAAGTGTCTGCCTTTGGCTCAAGTCATGATCTCAGGGTCCTGGGGTTGATTGACCCCTGCGTCAGGCTCCTCTCTTGGCAGTGAGTCTGCTTCTCCCCCTTCCTCACCCTCTGTGATCTCTTTTATTCTTCCTCACTCAAAGAAATAAATCTTTTAAAAAACCCTTTAATTTTAAGAAAATTAGACCGTTTACATTTTATTTAGAGTCAGCAACCAGAAGAGTCTTGCATTTCATTAATAAGCTTTCTCTGGCATGTGATTCAATTAAAATTTTTGAGACTGAGGAGGCTCCTGGATGGCTCAGTAGGTTAAGCACCTGACTCTTGATTTCAGTTCAGGTCATGATCTCAGGGTCATGGGATCAAGCCTAGCTTCGGGCCCTGCTCAGTGCCGAATCTTCCTAACTCTCTCCTTTTGTTATTCCTCCAGTTGTCTCTCAAATAAATAAATAAATAAATAAATAAAATCTTTAAAAAGAAAAAAAAAAGATTTTGATACTGAGGCAATATCTAAAAGGCTACTATTTCTATCAAGTTTTTCCCTAGCCCATGTTTTACGCTTCTCTCCCATCTCCTAGATTTAGTGTTTGGATTACTTGATTTAGCCTATATCACTGGGTCTCATATTGACCTCTCGATGTTCCAAATCAGTTTAACAAGTGTACAAAGAGTACTAATTTAATAAAACTATTGGTTTATTTTGAAAAATGACAATCATGTATTCTGCTTCTTTTCTGGTAACTCCTATAATGTGGGCAAGAGATAAAGGTCCTAGAATCAGAATATAAACCATTGATCTGTAGTTCCAAATTAATATCCTTAACTACTTATAAGTCCCAGATACAAACATGGTAATCCAATCACTTAAATTTGACCATACCTTATTACTGAATTCCCTTTCCAGTTGTTCTTTATGCAGAATATGTTGGAAGTAATCTTGAGTGCTTGAGCAGTTAGAAATATTTTTAAGTATAGGTAGTAGAGAGGAGGCTATGCTATGATGCCTATTTGTATACTAATTATCACACTAATAAACACATATGCTAAAGATTGATCAAGATGACTAATTAATTTGAAGTATCTTAATCTGATTCTGTGAGGATATCATGTAGTGGGTGGGGATGGGAGTGACAGAGGATATGAGGGATACAGTGGACAAACTGTTGCCATTGAAGTGAATCACCTGGTGGTGAATGTCATTCTCACTGCTTTGGCCATTTCCAGTGTTTCTCTAATTTATTTAACCTAGTTTAGTTTGCCATGTTTATGTATGTCTAATTGAGGCCATAACTAATATTGCCTGGTACGCATTTATATTAAAAATTATTTACTGCTTATCTGAAATTCAAATTTAACAAGGCATTATATATTTTATCTAGCAACTCTACCTTGATTATCTCAAGCAGCATTAAGAAATTCTAAGAAGGGATCCCTGGGTGGCGCAGCGGTTTGGCGCCTGCCTTTGGCCCAGGGCGCGATCCTGGAGACCCGGGATCGAATCCCACGTCGGGCTCCCGTGCATGGAGCCTGCTTCTCCCTCTGCCTGTGTCTCTGCCTCTCTCTCTCTCTCTCTCTCTCTCTCTCTCTCTGTGACTATCATGAATAAATAAATAAAATCTTTTTAAAAAAATTCTAAGAAAATTTGTTTCATTCTTTTCATTTTTGAAACTGGTATATGTCATATAATTGCATCTTGCAAAGAGAGGACAAAAGATGGATGTAAAATTAATGCAAAATCAAAAGAAGGATCACTAGGATACTAACTTTAAAAGATTATGCATTTCAGAGGTCATGGGCTAACATGCTCACTGTTCGATTCCTGTCCACAACGGATGTTCTAGGGAATGGAAAGTGCTAAATATCTTTTAAGTAAAAAATGGCATATATAAATGATATAAATGACTCCATTTATTCTGAGAATGCAAACTCTTCTGCTAAGTATAGACAAAGTGTTAATGGAGTCATTGTAAGATTTCAGATACAGACATCTTTAACAGGAATGTGCACACTTGCATTACAAACTCACTTGACAACAGAGATTTACATCTGCTCTTTTATATATTAGTTCTACTAAATGACCATGATTTTATAGTCTACTTAAAGGTATTTACTGAAAAATATTCTAATTATTGATAGGATTTCAGTAAAGAGATGGGTCAATGGCATTCCATTCGGTTACAAGGAAAAGAACCAGGAAAATTATTCTACAGAGAAAGAAAGGACCCAGCAATTTTTGGAGAGGAAAAAAGTAGAAAAGAA
Organism: Nyctereutes procyonoides; assembly: GCF_905146905.1. NCBI lineage: Eukaryota > Metazoa > Chordata > Mammalia > Carnivora > Canidae > Nyctereutes > Nyctereutes procyonoides. The sequence goes on from NW_026575122.1 coordinate 11,823,234, forward strand.
TTTTGCAAGTGAAGAGATATTCTTTAAAAATAAATAAATAAAGGAAATATATATGAGTAAGGAAAAACAGAAATATGGTGATAATAATGAAGTACTACACTATTTAGAGAACATTAGGGAAAAGAAGATTGAAAGGGAGCACTTGACAAAAGGCTAATTAATAGAATATATGCATTATAATACTATAAAACATGAGTGGATTATTCTGGCCCCAACAACACTGTTTAAAATATGTAATTTTTGCGAAAATTATTATATTGAGAGTGACAGCTTATTTGAAGCACACAGTTTTGTTATGTCAATGAGTAAAAGCTACATGACATTGAAAAATCTAATATAACTTAATCGATACAGTAGAAGAAAACCTTACTTTAAGGTTTAAATGCAAGTGAAAAGTGACTAAATGACTGGATCAAGTTTAGAGACATAAAAAATGGTTTTTATGAACAAAAACACCTATCTTTGCAGAGATTGTCCCACTTGTAATAGGCCAGACCTTCTAAATGATATGTCAGCGAGCTACTTGGTAGATCTACCAATGGAAGAAAATTGAAAAGGTATACAAAAAAACTAAAACATGTCATATGAATGTGGTTATTCTGACATGGAAGTTACATAGAACAGCTTACTTGGTCAAAATTAGTCCTATTTTGGAGGAATCATAGCACTCTAGGTCAGATATACTATGTGTTTCTTTGGACCCCTAAGAACACTTAACACTCATGAGGCATAACTATATGTTTTGATTTTAAAAATTCCAATTTTTATGTAAAATTAGTAACAAAAATCAGTAGGTGGCAATGTTAGTTGAGTTGTAAAAAAAAAAAATCAACTAAGTAAATTTGAAGATCTAATTGGCTTTATTCAGTGAATCATGTATTGAACATCCTCCCATCTAGCAAGAAAGGAGCTCTGACGGGCTGTACAAAATGGAAGATTATACAGGCAGAAAGAAGGTAGGACAAGGAAGTTAAAAGAATGGATTATTTCAGGCAGGTTACTTTCTTTTTGAGGAAGGCAGAGGTCTTATCAAGATTAGCTCACTAGTGCTGATCAGGGATTTCTAGAATGACTGGTTCAAGATTCCACTCCTGGGAAAGGCTGAAACTCCAATTAGGTTAGGTATTAAGTCTTAGTGGGGCTTAGCAACAGTGACTCCATTTTGGGCCTAGTGTTCCTTTTTAAATTATTTTTATTTTATTTATTTACTTTTTAAAGATATATTTATTTATTCATGAAAGATGCAGAGAGAGAGAGAGAGGCAGAGACACAGGCAGAGGGAGAAGCAGGCTCCCCACAGGGAGCCAGATGTGGGACTCGATCCCAGATCCCAGAATCACGCGCTGAGCTGAAGGCAGACGTTCAACCACTGAGCCACCTGTCTCCTATTGTTCCTTTGTTTAAAAACCAACATTTTTATAGAAAAAGTAAGAATCTTAGCCCTGGGAAGAGGGAAGTCTCTGTGAGACTCACTGTGGGTTTCAGCTGTCCAAGCTCTGCTGGTTGACTTCTATGTGTGTCCCTATGGCTTTGGTCCTAACTCAATTGCCTTGGAAGGATGTGTTCTTGCATCAGGTCCCCACAAATGCAAAATGCACCCTGACTCAAAATCGATTTGAGTCCTTTAAGTGCTAACTTCAAGGGAGGTTTTGCAGTCTCTCACTTTTCAGAGTCCTGCCAGGGACTAAAGCTGAGCTAGACACCCCCATAGTCTCAGTGTTTTCTCTTCTCTGTCGTCATGAGTATCTGTGCTGCTACATAGTTTTTATGATTCTGGGGTTTTTGTTTTTATTTTTTTGTCTTGTTTTGTTTTGTTTCAAGTATTTATTTAAATTCTAGTTAGTTGGGGATCCCTGGGTGGCTCAGCGGTTTAGCACCTGCCTTTGTTTGGCCCAGGACGTGATCCTGGAGTCCCGGGATCGAGTCCCACATCAGGTTCCCTGCATGGAGCCTGCTTCTCCCTGTGCCCGCGTCTCTGCCACTCTCTCTCTCTCTCTCTGCCTCTCATGAATAAATAAATAAAATCTTTAAAAAAAATTCTAGTTAGGAGGGAGGGGCAAGATGGCGGAAGAGCAGGGTCCCCAAATCACCTGTCCCCACCAAATTACCTAGATCACCTTCAAACCATCCTGAAAATCTACGAATTCGGCCTGAGATGTAAAGAGAGACCAGCTGGAACGCTACAGTGAGAAGAGTCCGCGCTTCTATCAAGGTAGGAAGACGGGGAAAGAGAAATAAAGAAACAAAAGGCCTCCGAGGGGGAGGGGCCCTGCGAGGAGCCGGGCTGAGGCCGGGGCGAGTGTCCCCAGGACAGGAGAGCCCCGTCCCGGAGGAGCAGGAGCTGCACCAACCTTCCCGGGCAGGCGGAAAGGGGCTCGCAGGGAGGTGGAGCAGGACCCAGGAGGGCGGGGATGCCCTCGGGCTCCCGGGGACACTAACAGACACCTGCGCCCCGGGAGAGTGCGCCGAGCTCCCTAAGGGCTGCAGCGCGCACGGCGGGACCGACCGGAGCAGCTCGGAGGGGCTCGGGAGCGGCTCCAGGGAGGGAGCTGCGGGGCGGGAGCGCGAATCCCACAGCGCAGGCCCCGGAGCACAGGGCGCCGGGACACAGCCCAGGATCCGGCCTCCCCCGGGACAGGCAGAGGCCGGGAGGGCCCAGGACAGCGAGGACGCTCCTGCCCCGAGCTGAGCAGATCAGCGGCCCCGCCCCGGAGCCTCCAGGCCCTGCGGACGGAGAGCCGAGAGCCCCGAGCCCCGTAGTTCCTGCGGAGGCTGAATCCAGGCTTCCAGAGCTGCCATAGCAACTGCTGCTGTTCCTCCTGGGGCCCCACGGGGTAAACAACCCCCGCTGAGCCCTGCAGCAGGCAGGGGCAGAGCAGCTCCCCCAAGTGCTAACACCTGAAAATCAGCACAGCAGGCCCCTCCCCCAGAAGACCAGCTGGACGGACCAGTGATACTCCCCCGTGTTCCAATACAACTTGTTTTTGGCCACTCTGCACTGAGCAAAATGACTAGAAGGAAAACCTCACCTCAAAAGAAAGAATCAGAAACAGCCCTCTCTCCCACAGAGTTACAAAATCTGGATTACACTTCAATGTCAGAAAGCCAATTCAGAAGCACCATTATACAGCTACTGGTGGCTCTAGAAAAAAGCATTAAGGACTCACGAGACTTCATGACTGCAGAATTTAGATCCAATCAGGCAGAAATTAAAAATCAATTGAATGAGATGCAATCCAAACTAGAAGTCCTAACGACGAGGGTTAACGAGGTGGAAGAACGAGTGAGTGACATAGAAGACAAGTTAATGGCAAAGAGGGAAACTGAGGAAAAAAGAGACAATCAATTAAGGGACCATGAAGACAGATTAAGGCAAATAAATGACAGTCTGAGGAAGAAAAACCTACGTTTAATTGGGGTTCCCGAGGGCGCCGAAAGGGACAGAGGGCCAGAATATGTATTTGAACAAATCCTAGCTGAAAACTTTCCCAATCTGGGAAGGGAAACAGGCATTCAGATCCAGGAAATAGAGAGATCCCCCCCTAAAATCAATAAAAACCGTTCAACACCTCGACATCTAATAGTGAAGCTTGCAAATTCCAAAGATAAAGAGAAGATCCTTAAAGCAACAAGAGACAAGAAGTCCCTGACTTTCATGGGGAGGAATATTAGGGTAACAGCAGACCTCTCCACAGAGACCTGGCAGGCCAGAAAGGGCTGGCAGGATATATTCAGGGTCCTAAATGAGAAGAACATGCAACCAAGAATACTTTATCCAGCAAGGCTCTCATTCAAAATGGAAGGAGAGATAAAGAGCTTCCAAGACAGGCAGGAACTGAAAGAATATGTGACCTCCAAACCAGCTCTGCAAGAAATTTTAAGGGGGACTCTTAAAACTCCCCTTTAAGAAGAAGTTCAAGTAACTCTGAACGTGAATGGGCTTAATGACCCCATCAAAAGGCGCAGAGTTTCAGACTGGATAAAAAAACAGGACCCATCTATTTGCTGTCTACAAGAGACTCATTTTAGACAGAAGGACACCTACAACCTGAAAATAAAAGGTTGGAGAACCATTTACCATTCAAATGGTTCTCAAAATATACCCTAAAAACTACAGAACACTTCTGAAAGAAATTGAGGAAGACACAAAGAGATGGAAAAATATTCCATGCTCATGGATTGGCAGAATTAATATTGTGAAAATGTCAATGTTACCCAGGGCAATTTACACGTATAATGCAATCCCTATCAAAATACCATGGACTTTCTTCAGAGACTTAGAACAAATTATTTTAAGATTTGTGTGGAATCAGAAAAGACCCCAAACAGCCAGGGGAATTTTAAAAAAAGAAAACCATATCTGGGGGCATCACAATGCCAGATTTCAGGTTGTACTACAAAGCTGTGTTCATCAAGACAGTGTGGTACTGGCACAAAAACAGACATATAGATCAATGGAACAGAACAGAGAACCCAGAAGTGGACCCTGAACTTTATGCTCAACTAATATACGATAAAGGAGGAAAGACGATCCACTGGAAGAAAGACAGTCTCTTCAATAAATGGTGCTGGGAAAATTGGACATCCACATGCAGAAGAATGAAACTGGACCACTCTCTTGCACCATACACAAAGATAAACTCAAAATAGATGAAAGATCTAAATGTGAGACAAGATTCCATCAAAATCCCAGAGGAGAACTCAGGCAACACCCTTTTTGAACTTGGCCACAGTAACCGGAGAAGGACAAACAGTGTATGTTCTCATTCATTTGGGGAATATGAATAATAGCGAAAGGGAATATAAGGGAAGGGAGAAGAAATGTGTGGGAAATATCAGAAAGGGAGACAGAACATAAAGACTTCTAACTCTGGGAAATGAACTAGGGGTGGTGGAGGGGGAGGAGGGTGGGGGGTGGGGGTGAATGGGTGACGGGCACTGAGGGGTACACTTGACGGGATGAGCACTGGGTGTTATTCTGTATGTTGGTAAATTGAACACCAATAAAAATTAATTTATAAAAAATAAAAAAAAATAAAAAAAAAACTTACAGAAACAAAAAAAAAAATTCTAGTTAGCATACAGTATAATATTGCTACAGGAGTAGAATTTAGTGACTTATCACTTACATATAACACCCAGTGCTCATCACAAGTGCCCTCCCTCCTTAGCATCCATCACCCATTTAGCCCATCATCCCCACCCATCTCCCCTCCAGCAACCCTCAGTTTGTTCTTTATAGTTAAGAGTCTCTCATGGTTTGCCTCCTTCTCTTTTTTTCCTTCTTCCTTCCACTATGTTCATCTGTTTTGTTTCTTAAATTCCACATAGTGAAATCCTATAGCATTTGTTTTTTTCTGACTGACTTATTTTGCTTCACATAATACATTCTAGTTCCATCCACATCATTGTGAAGGGCAAGATTTCATTCTTTTTGATGGCTGAGTAATATTCCTGTGTGTGTGTGTGTGTGTGTGTGTGTGTGTGTGTGTGCTCGTGTATGCCACATCGTCTTTATCCATTCATCAGTCCATGGACATTTGGGCTCTTTCCATATATTGGCTATCATTGATAATGTTGCTATAATCATTGGGGGTTGAGGTGCATGTGCGTCTTTGAATCAGTATTATTGTGTCCTTTGGATAAATAACTAGTAGTGTGGTTGCTGGGTCACAGAGTAGTTCCATTTTTAACTTTTTGAGAAATCTCCATACTGTCTTACAGAGTGGCTGCAAGAGTTTGCATTCTAATCAATAGTATAAAAGGGTTCTTCTGGGATGCCTGGGTGGCTCAGGAGTGAGCGTTTGCCTTGGGCTCAGGGCGTGGTCCTGGGATCTGGGATCGAGTCTCGCATTGGGCTCCTTGCCAGGGGCCTGCTTCTCCCTCTGCCTGAATCTTTGCCTCTCATGAATAAATAAATAAAATCTTTTTTTTTAAAAAAAGGGGGAGATTCTTCTTTCTCCACATCCTGGCCAACATTTGTTGTTGCCTGTGTTGTTAATTTTAGCCATTCTGACAGGTGTGGTATCTCATTGTAGTTTTGATTTGTATTTCCCTGAAGATGAGTGATGGTGAGTTATGTTGAGCGTCTTTTCAAGTGTCTGTTGGCTATCTGGATACCTTCTTTGGAAAAATGTCTATTCATGTCTTCTGCCCATTTCTTAACTGGATTATTTGTTTTTCGGGGCGTAGAATTTGGTAAGTTCTTTATAGACTTCAGATACTAACCCTTTATTTGATATGTCATTTGCATATATCTTCTGCCATTCGGTAGGTTGCCTTTTAGTTTTGTTGATTATTTCCTCTGCTATGCAAAGGTTTTTTTTATCTTGATGAAATCCCAAAAGTTCATTTTTGCTTTTGTTTCCCTTGCCTCCTATGACATGCCTAGTAAGAAGTTTCTACAGCTAAAGTCAAAGAGGTTGTTGCCTGTGTTCTACTCTAGGATTTTGATGGTTTCCTATCTCACATTTAGGTCTTTAATCCATTTTGAATTTATTTTTGTGTATGGTGTAAGAAAGTGGTCCAGTTTCATTCTTCTGAATGTTGGTGTCCAGTTTTCCCAACACCATTTGCTGAAGAGACTGTGTTTTTTTCCATTGCATATTCTTTCCTGGTTTGTCAAAGACTAGTTGACAATATAGTTGTGGGTTTATTTTTGGGTTTTCTATTCTGTTCTATTGTTCTATGTGTCTGCTTTTGTGCCAGTACTATACTGTCTTGCTCACTATAGCTTTGTAACATAGCTTGAAATCCAGAATTGTGATGTCTCCAGCTTTGTTTTTCTTTTTCAAGATTGCTTTGGCAATTCAGGGTGTTTTGTAGTTCCACACAAATTTTCAGATTGTTGGTTTTAGCTCTGTGAAAAATGCTGGTGGTATTTTGATAGTGATTGCATTAAATGTGTAGATTGCTTTGGGTATCATAGACATTTTAACAATATTTGCTCTTCTAATCCATGAGCATGGAATGTTTTCATCTTTGTGTGTCATCTTCAATTTCTTTCATAAAAGTTCTATAGTTTTTAGAGTACATTTCTTTACCTCTTTGGTTAGGTTATTCCTAGGTATCTTTAGATTTTGGGTACAGTTATAAATTGAATTGATTCCTTGATTTCTCTTTCTGCTTCTTCATTATTGGCGCATAGATTGTGCACTATGTTGATTTTATATACTGTGACTTTGCTGAATTCATACATCAGTTCTAGCAATTTTTTTTGGTAGAGTCATGATTCCTGAGGCTAGGACTTCCAGTACTATGCTAAATAACAATGGTGAGAGACAACATCCCTGTCTTGTTCCTGACAATAAAAGAAAGGCTCTCAGTTTTCCCCTATTGAAGACGATATTAGCTATGGGTTTTTCATACATGGCCTTTATGATATTGAGGTATGTTCCCTCCATCCCTACTTTGTTGAGGATTTTTATCAAGAATGGATGCTGCAATTTGTCATATGCTTTTTCTGCATTTATTGAGAGGATAATATATGGTTCTTATCCTTTCTTTTATTAATATGGTTTATCACATTCATTGATTTGAAAATATTGAGCCACCTTTGCAGCCCAACAATAAATCCCACTTGATTGTGGTAAATAATTCTTTTAATTATTGTTGGATTTGGTCTGCTAGTATCTTGTTTTGCATCCATATTCATCAGGGTTATTGGCCTATAATTCTCCTTTTTAGTGGGGTCTTTGGTTTGGGAATCAAGGCAATACTGGCCTTGTAAAATGAGTTTGAAAGTTTTCCTTCCATTTCTATTTTGAGGAACAGTTTGAGATGGATAGGTATTAGCTCCTCTTTAAAATGTTTGGTAGAGGGGGATCCCTGGGTGGCTCAGTGGTTTGGCGCCTGCCTTTGGCCCGGAGCATGATCCTGGAGTCCCGGAATCGAGTCCCGCATCGGGCTCCCTGCATGGAGCCTGCTTTTCCCTCTGCCTATGCCTCTGCCTCTCTCTCTCTCTCTGTCTATCATGAATAAGTAAATAAATGTTTTTAAAAAAATAAAATGTTTGGTAGAATTTCTCTGGGAAGCAGTCTGGTCTTGGACTTTGTTGGGACATTTTTGATTACTGATTTAATTTCTTTGTTGGTTATGTATCTATTCAAATTTTCTATTTATTCCTGTTTCAGTTTTGGTAGTTTATGTATTTCTAGGAATTTTTCCACTTCTTACATATTGCCTAATTTGTTGGCACATGAATTCTCTTCTTTTTTTTGGCACATGATTTTTCATAATATTCATATAATTGTGTTTCTGTGGTGTTGATTGTGATCTCTTTCATTTGTGATTTTATTTCCTTGGGTTCTTTTTCCTTTTCTTTTTGATAATACTGGCTATGGGTTTATCAGTTTTATTAATTCTTTCAAAGAACTAGCTCCTAGTTTCACTGATCTATTCTACTGTGCTTTTTGTTTCTATATCATTTATTTCTGCCCTAATCTTTATTATTTCCTTTTTTTCTGCTGGCTTTAGGCTTTATTTGCTGTTCCTCTCTAGCTTCTTCTTTTTTTTTTTTTCTTCTAGCTTCTTTAGGTGTAAGGTTAGGTTGTGCATTTGAGACTTTTCTTGCTCTTGAGGTGGGCCTGTATTACTATATACTTTCCTCTTATGACCACTTTTACTGCAACCCAAAGGTTTTGGACTGGGCCTGTTGTTTCTTTTTATTTATTTTTTATTTTTATTTTTTATTTTTTTTAAAAGATTTTATTTATTTATTCATGAGAGAGAGAGAGAGAGAGAGAGAGAGAATGAAAGAAGCACAGGCAGAGGGAGAAGCAGGCTCCATGTGGGGAGCCTGATGTGGGATTCGATCCTGGGTCTCCAGGATCACACCCTGGGCGGAAGGCAGGCGCACTAAACCACTGAGCCACCCAGGGATCCCCTATTGTTTCTTTTTAATAAGATATTCATGTCATTCTAAATAAGCATACCTGTATAATTGCTATAAAGTTAAATATCTACAGCCTCAATTATCAAGTGGGCAGCAGAATATTTGTTTTTCTTTTTATGATGATGTTGTGGAAATAATAACACTTGTTTAGACTCTAAATCCACATCTCATTTTCATGGGAAACCAAAATCTTATAGATACTCACTAAGGTCAAACAGCATTTAATTTAATGCAAGGAATCATGCAGTACAGCTCACCAAGACAAAGGTAGAGAATAAGTACAACCAGTAAGACCTCCTCAAAATGAATTAGTAAGAAAACCATTCCAATAAGTGTGTGTGTGTGGGGGGGAATCTTCAATTTTGAATTGTCCTTAAACATACAAAAATTAAATTTGGGCCCAGTAGCACATGGACAGTTCTAAGGTAAACCCTTTGAATATGTAGGCAGTCCTCACTATGCACATTTCCAATATACACAAAATTTGGTTCCAAGATTTAGGTGATTAACATCAGCTCCCCAACAGCACAGCTCTAATTTGAGGTACCACAATGTGTCAACTGGGTATAATTGAATAATTAGTATTGCTTTCATATACCCACGGCAAAGTGTGTAGTTGTACTGCCTCCTTAACTCCCATGACATTTTGCAAAAATCGATTCTTCAGAGAATTGGCCAAGAAAGATGAAAGTGTGGTAGAGAAACCCTAAGCAACAACAGTGGAAGTAAAATAGAATCAACTGTAAATGGAATTTCAGAAGAGAGAATCAATGGTGGGAAAGTTGACACTGTGGATATATATGGAGTCAGAGGAAATGAGTGAAGGCAAACTTATCATCATAAATGGAGAAAGTGATTGTGCCTGAAAGATGGAGATGTCCCAGAGGAAATGATGCCAGCTAAAAGAAAACCTTCACCCAAAGGCCTTCTTGGAGTTATTTCACAACATTTAAAAGTGCAAAGGATAAAATGTTGGAAGCTGCTCCAAAAGTAGAAAGGAGCATAACAAGTCAGAGTAGACTTGAGCTTTTAGTTTGGTTTCCAGAAACTAAATCTCTAAAAGGCTGAGAGCTTTCCAAAGCTGTCCCTCTCTTTCTGGATTCAAAGATTCATGATTGTTTTCCATGACAATAACTATCTTTAGTGTACTCTTCCTACCTACCTTCTCTAGAGTTTAGATCTCCCGTACCTAGGATAAGATCATTTTTCTCAACAGCTGTTTCTCCAACCTTCCACTTGTGTGAGCATATTCTTGATTTTTGCAACAATAACCTTTACATGTGCTTGGATCCTCTCATTAAGTAAGAAAAGAGACCAAGTGGAATCATAGGCTCACCATTTTCTCCATGAACCTCAGTTCCCAGTAGTCCCCCCTTTACCCCTGGTTTCCCTTTCCACGGTTTAAGTTACTTGCAGTCAACCCCCTCCTCCAGCAGCAGATGATTCTCCTTCTGACCTATCTTCAGAAGGTCAATAGTACCTGATGCTATTTCACAACACCTATGTTATTCACCTCATTCCATCTCATCACGTAGGTTTTATCATCTCACATCATCACAAGGGTGAGTAGAGTACAGTAAGATTTTTGAGACTACTTTCACATAACTTATTACAATATAGTGTTATAATTGTTCTATTTTATTATCGTCATTATTTATCTCTTACTGTGCCTAATTCGTAAGTTAAACTTTATCATACGTATGTATGTATTGAAAAAACATAGTACATAAAAGGGTTCAGACTATTCAATTTCAGCCATCCACTGGGAATGTTGGGACATAGACCCCACAGATAATGGGGAGACAATTATAGGCAGTATTTTTCATGATCTACCCTGCCTCGGCCCTGCACTGTATGTCACATCCAGGTATTTCCATGGACCGACCTCAAAAAAACCACATTAGTACTTATAGCCAAAATGTCCTACACACTTGTCATGTCATCTTTATAGATACCAAAAAGAAAGAATAAGTGATGAAATAGAAAGACCAGCAGCTTTGGCAGAAAATATCAGATAGAGAAAATGAACATACCTTTTAGGTCATCATCTATCTTGGGTAAATTTGGTGAAGCCAATGTGTCCAGCATAAAAGTGAGATCTTTGTGAGAGATTTCAACATGTTCTTCATTAATGTGGACAGCCACCTGAAAAACATTTTTAAGTCAGGAAATGAGTAAAAAAGATTTTATGAATAAGAGTCTGTACTTAGAATTTAGTTTGACTGGAAGACTAATTGGTCAGTTCTTTATTTCTACCTTAGAAGCTCTGTTTTTGAAGTTTTTATGGAACCACATGGAGCATACAGTTTTGTCAGTCCTTAATAAAATGAAACAAAACAAAACAAAAAAACAAGAACAAAAACTATATAACCTTCTTCCAGCTTCTCCTCTGCTCTGGGCAAGCATTTCTCTTGCAAGAGTTCCTGCTTCTGCTTACTGCTGGCAAGGAGAGTGGCAATGAACTCTATCTGGTAGTCTGAGCAGACGACGTTGAAGAAGCATGAACAAGTATGGCCTTGTAGCTGACACTGAAATCAAAGACTCTTTGTTTCTTGTGGATTGATGACTGATGGCTGCCTCATCAGTACAGTCTCCCTGGAAGAACATTTCCAACTTCCTCTCCCTGTCTCTGAGAACTGAATCAGGTGTGAGGCACACCTCTTCCCAAGTGTCAGGACCTCACAAAGGAGCTTTCTGTGTCAAAAGCAATGTCAGCTTCATTTTTTTTAATCAAGGTGTGGTAAGTCTGGCGCATATACCTATGCACAGCCAACTCAGGATGTGACAGGTAATCTGGCATAGCATGTCTTAAATTGATTTATATGACTGCATCAATTTATATGATTACATGAGGGTGGAGCCATGTCTTTTCCTTCTTTGTTCCTAATGTGGAACACAGTGAGTGTCTGCAACATACAAGCCCTCAGTAAATGTTATATTAAACTTAAGAATCTTTACTTATTTGTTGTTTTCCAAGGCTGCCTTTGCAATTACTCTCGATCGTTTTTGTGACCAATGCAAGGGCTATGAGAACTGGAACCAAGCTGCACAGAGTAGGTAGGCAATAAATATCAGCTGTAAAGGGATTCTGTATACATTCCAGGATTTTATCTTCAAGATGTTCCACGGAAACAAATGGCACCCTCACTCTCCTCCCATCCTGTCCAGCTTGCTTAAAACTGCTGATTAGTTTTTCTTGCTCAAGGTTACTAAGGCAAAAGTAACTGACTGCACTTTGCCACTGTTTTTTAATATACGGAGGGTTCACAGCTTGTTCATGCTCTTGCAAGTTCTTGGCAAAACTGAGACCTCTGGCAAAAACAGGTTTCACTCATTTTACAAGGTAATCTGGCAAAAATGGATGCAGTCCTACTGAATGCCATTCCCATGTAATTACCTGCAGGTTCTCTTTCAGCATATGTTCCTTCCAAATGTTAGGAAATACACCAAAGCATAAGCATTTGAATATGTATTCTGATAAACAATCTTTCAAATATTTCCAGAGGGGGACTTTCACTAACTATGAATCAACTTACCCATTTTCCTACTTTTTATGACTTCACGGGCCTGTGACTAGCAGATTAGTCATCTTGTCTCTTTATTAATGAGTGAAAAGGAGGCTTTTAAAAATCAAATGATAAATGTGAGTTGTAAATTTCTTTTAAAAAATTAACTTTATTCTCATGCCGTATAGTGGCAGTCCTAGAAACTCTTTATCAGTTTGCGATGGCCCAAATTCCCAGTAACTATATAAAAAATCTGCAGTTGGCATTGACTGGTGACACTAGCTATTCTTTTGTCATCATGGAATGTTCTATCATTTTCCATGACCAACAGGAGTGGATCATTTCAAGTTTCAAAGATATTACAGATAATTGAGGGTTTGGCTGTATTGCTAAAAATCAAGTTGCCATGAGTACCACCAATGAATTCACCAATGTAAGACATTATATTGTGTTATTGTATTTTTTTTAAACTCTAAGAAATTATCTTTTCACAACAGAGGACAATTCAGGAAGGTCATGGTCTAGATGAATTATAAGGGGAAGTCCAGAAACTTCTCCACAGAATATATTTATTCTATGGCTTTCATAAAGATGAAGTGACTGAAAGCAGCTTATTTTGGGGAAGAGCAAGAATCTCAAAACTTCTACTTGGAGTCAAAGAAGAAAGTGGAAAGGGGAAAGAAATTATGCAGACAGGAAAGTAATTATTATTTCTGAAAAAAAAAAAAAGAACAAATTCTCTGATACAAGAAATCCAATGAATCCCAAACAAGATAAGAAGGAATGGATGGATACCTAGACATAACATGGTGAAATTTTAGAAAACCAAAGACAAAAAGAAGCCAGAAAAGAGAAGAGGCATTATCATCGAAGGACTGCCAAACTGACAGGTGATTTTTCAGCAAAAATAGTGGAATAAACAAGTGCTACAATTTTGGCTTATAGTAACTCTTCATAAAATTACTTTTCAGACATAGGGGAGAAATACATTCCTTTTTTAAGACTTTATTCTTTAGGCACTTTTAGGTTCACAGCAAGAAAACCAGAGAGCTTCTATATATCCTTTACACTCCCCCAACACACACACACACACACACACACACACACACACAGCCTTCCCCACTATCAATATCCTGTACTATAGTGGTGCATTTGGTAACATCTTCAAACCTACATTAAACATCATTATCACCAAAATTCATAGTTCATGTTAGGTTTCATTCCTGGTGTGTGCATTTTAGGGCTTTGGACAAATGTATAATAACATGTATCTACCATTATAGTATTATACAGAATAATCTTACTGCCCTAAAAATTCTCTGTGCTTCACAATTCATCCCTACCACCACCTCCTCCACCCCACCTTGAAGCCTTAGAAACCATTGATATTTTAACTATCTCAGAGTTTTGCCTTTGCCAAATGTCATAGCTTGGAATCATATGGTATGTAGTTCTTTCAGTATGTAGCTGCTTTCAGATAGTAATATGCATTTAAGGTTCCTGCGTGTCTTTTAATGGCTTGTTAGTTCATTTCTTTTTTGCACTGAATACTATTTCATTGTTTGATGTACCACAGTTTATCTATTCACCTATTGAAGGACATCTTGGTTGCTTCCAAGTTTTGGCATCTATGAATAAAAGCTACTATAAATACCTATGTGTAGGATATTATTTGGATATAAGTTTTCAACTCATTTGGGTAAGTACCAAAAAAACAGAATTGTTGAATCATATGGTAAGAGTACATTCAGTTTGTAAGAAACTGCCAAAATAATTTCCAAAGTGGCTGGACCATTTTTCATTCTCACCTGAAATGAAAAAGAGGATGTTGCAGACATCCTCACCAGCATTTACTGTTGTCAATTCTGGGTTTTGGCCATTCTAAATAAGAGGTGTGTTTGTGGCATCTCATTGTTTTAATTTGCATCTCTCTAATGACATAATATCGAGCATCTTTTCGTATGCTCACTTGTCATTTGTTTATTTTCTTTGGTGAGGTGTCTTTTAAGGTCTTTTGGTCATATTTTAATTGGGTTGTTTGCTTTATTATTGTTGAGTTTTAATAGCTCATTGTATATTTTAGATAGCAATCTTATCAGACACGGTTTTTTTGCAAATATTTTCTCTCAGTCCATAGCTAATCTTCTGATGATCTTGACAGTGTCTTTAGCAGAACAGAAATTTTTAAGCACAGCTTCTTGATTATTTATTTCATCGACCGTGCCTTTGGTGTTGTTTCTAAAAAGTCATCACCATACCTGAAGTATCAAAGTTTTCTTCTGCTATCTTCTAGGAGTTTTCTAGTTTAGTATTTTACAATTAGGCTACTTTGTATTATTTTTTTGTGGAGGGCGTAACATTCTTCTGCGTCCAGTTCATTTTTTTTGTTTTTTTGTTTTTTTTTGCATGTGGATATCCAAGTGTTCCAGCACCATTTATTGGAAAGATGATCTTTTCTCCATTGAATTGTCTTTGCCGCTTTGTCAAAGATTAGTTGGTTGCCTAAATATTTCAGGAAAGGTGACTGGAATTAAGGCATTGTATGGGTCCTTATATTGTAAGAAAGGTGAAGATCTAGATTAATTCTCACTTGTTAAGATGTACGTTAAATTTCCAGAAGTAATCATAAAAAGATAGAAAGGTGTGTAAGTTTCAAAATGGTAATGAGAATAAATGAAAGATTAAGTATACCAAAAAAGTCAATAAAAAAATTCAGGTAACCGAAAAGAAGATAAGAAAGGAGAAAAGGAGAAACTAGCATTTTGGCATGATATTGTAATACAGTGTCTTAGCAAACAACAGCTCAAGCTAAGAGGATACACATTGTTTTCAAGCACATCAGAAAAATCTAGGAGGCTAACCATATACTAAGCTATAAAGTCAATCTCAACAAATTTCCAAAAATCCCAGTATAGTTTATTATTCCCTTGTCATAATATAATTAGGTTAGAATAACAAAATGATAAGTAGAAAACCATATATATTTGGAAAATTTTAACGTATACTAAATATCTAAATAACTCATGAGTAAAACGGGAGCATAAAGTAATTTTTTAAAAATACTAAAAACGAAATTTCAAAGCACGTAGAATGTTGGTATTACGGCGCTTAGGTATATAGCCTTAATTCAAAAAGATTCAAAATTAATGAGCAAAGCACTCAGCATTAGAAGTTAGGAAAAGATCAGCAAAACAGACACAAAGAAAGAAGAGGTAATAAATGCAAAAGAAGAAATTAATGAGAGGATCCCTGGGTGGCGCAGTGGTTTGGCGCCTGCCTTTGGCCCAGGGTGCGATCCTGGAGACCCGGGGTCGAATCCCACCTCGGGCTCCCGGTGCATGGAGCCTGCCTCTCTCTGTGTGACTATCATAAATAAATAATAAAAAAAATATTTAAAAAAAAAGAAGAAATTAATGAAATAAAAAGTAAATATACAGTAGAGTAAATAAGAAACTAGGTATTGGTCTTCAAATGAGTAACAAAAATGAGAAAACTTTAGCAAGGTTAGATCATGGCAAAAAAGCAGAAAGGATAAACAAAAATCACAATGAAAAGGGGGCACTACTTCAGATGCAAAAAAGATTAAAATATAAAATGATTATGTTATTATTCACTTCTGGTAGTAAATTTGAAAAAATAAAACAAATTGCTAGACAAATAGAACTAGAAAAACTAATTCAAGAAAAAAATTTAAAAGCTGAGTAATAGTCCTGTAACCATTATAGAAATTGAGTCAGTGAAGTTTTTTCTTTTATAGAAAGCACCAGGTATGGGGCAAGTGGATGGCTCAGTTAAGTTTCTGCCTTCTGCTCAGGTCATGATCCCAGGGCCCTGGAATCAAGCCCCACTTGGGCTCCCTGCTCATTGGGGAGTCTGCTTCTCCTTCTCCCTCCCCCTATTCATGCTTGTGCTCTCTGTCTCTCTCTGTCTCTCTGAAATCAACAATTTTTTTTTTTTTTTTTTTAAAGGCACCAGGGGATCCCTGGGTGGCGCAGCGGTTTGGCGCCTGCCTTTGGCCCAGGGCGCGATCCTGGAGACCCGGGATCGACTCCCACATCCGGCTCCCGGTGCATGGAGCCTGCTTCTCCCTCTGCCTGTGTGTCTGCCTCTCTCTCTCTCTCTCTCTGTGTGACTATCATAAATAAATAAAAAAATTAAAAAAAAAAGGCACCAGATACAAATTTTATAAGGCAAGTTCTGTGAAAAGAAAAAGTAATTTTATCTTCTACTAGAAGATAGAAAAAAGAGAACACACCACAATTAATTTCAGTAAGCTAAAATAATTTGATATTACAGAAAATAATTATTTGATACCAAAACCAAGGAAAGTTTTAGATAAATCTCCCTTATGAACAGATACAAAAATCAAAAAGAAAATATTCACAAACTAAATTGAGCAATGTACACCATGATCAAGTTGGATTTATTTCAAGAACATAAGGTCGAGTTAATGTTATCACTCTAATATGACCTTAACAGACCATGAAAAAAGAAAACACTATTATGTCAATACGTTTAGTTATGGAAAAAAATTACAAATCATTATCGGAAATGCACTGAAGAAATTCAGATTGGAGTAAGGATTTAAGTATGAGAGGCAAAACTTTAAACCTACTAGAAAGCAATATTAAAGAATAAATTATCTCAAAAGAGAAAAGAATCTCTTTTAAAAATTCTAGAGCATTAAAACATTCTAGAGCAGATCTTAAAGAAAAAATTTGAGGATGCTCTCTGTAACAGTTGCACCAGTTCATACTCCTCCTTTCAAGGTATAAGAGTGCCTGTCTCAGGATACCTTCAACAACACAGCATGCTATCAAACTTTGGGATCTTTGGTGATTTGAACAGCAGAAATAGTTGTACTCTTCTTAGAACCATACTTTTCATAAAGAATGGTAGCTCTGTAAGACAAGGACATTGGTTTCCCAGTGCTTATAGGATTAGCAATTTATTCAAAGGTTCTTTGGGCCTTAATTCTAAGAAAATAAATAGAACTTAATATGAGTCAAGCAAAGTAGGCTTCTTCTTTGGATTATAATGCTTTCTAACATTGTTGGGCTCTTGTTTTTTATGATAGTTAAGGTCTATCAGGTAACAAAAACTTAAAAAAGAAATAGGAGAATTTCTTCCAACAAGTAGCATGAAGCTCAAATAAACTGGTTTGCTGTCAAGTTTAGTAATGCCAGAGCAAAAAAACCAGAACCATGTATTTTTCAAGACTGCATATTTTATTTTGCTTACTGCCATTCTCAAAATGTATCTCCGTTCTCTGAAAGATGCAAAACTAATTCCTTTATGTAACTGAGTACTCATAGTTAATTTTGATGTAGCTATTTACTTTAAAAGTCTATTGCACCCACTTCTAAAAGGTTTGAGTTTATATATTAACACAGAGTTCAAAGGTGTACTATTATGTTTGAGCACAAAATAAAATAGACTCTGAAAAACATTAAAGGAGTTGATGTTATCAAGGACCAGTCATGTTCTGCCTTTTTTGAATGACTCCCCAAACACAAACACTACCTCCTTCTTACACTCTAAAGTGGAGGCTCTTTGTTCTTGAACTTTCCTCCTGACCACAGGGCCCAGCTGGGTTTGTTCAACAGAATCAGCAGGACAGTGACATGGGTAAAAGTGTGGACTTTGTAGCCAAACCACCTGGACTGGAATCATGGCTATGTACCGTGAGCAAGTTATTAAATGTCACAAAGTCTCAGTTTTCTCATTTGTAAACCGGAGTATAATAGAGAATTAAATGAGTTTAGAATCTATAAAGGATGTAGTACAGAACTGGCACATAGTAAGTGTTCAATAACAAGTAGCACTTGCCTCGTCAATAGTCCACCAATCTCCTGTCCAAATCCTTCCTTGGAAACTTGTGTCTTTCAGATTTTCTCTCCTCCATCCCTTCTTGTTGTTCTCATTCCTCTCTGATACATGTCAGAGATTGTGGAGCATGGTTTATGACTTTTCTCTCTATCCTAAATCTGCCATAATTATGCTGTCTTTCAGTGTTCATGTGGATGACCCTTCCAACACCCAGTGCCTTGGCTTCCTCAATGCCCTTTGTTTCCAGATATCCACAACTCAGCCCGTCTTCTGTATTATTCCCTGCAGCTACTCCACCTGTAAAATCTTAAACCACACTATTCAACTTTCTTACCACAAACTTCTGTTACCCTTATTGCTCCAATTATACCTGATTATTCATCAGGATTGTGACTGAAGTCCTATCATTGATGTCACTCCATGTGTCAGACTTATTTCCTGTTTTGCTTCCATTGCTGTCTTGCTCAGCACTTTAAGCTGTCTCTTAAAGAACAGCTTCAGCTTCTCACTCCTCTTGCTCCTTTTTCCTTTTGAGTACTTATCCAAATATGGGTCAGTCCAGCCTTCTCCGCTTCTAAAACCACACTATCACTCAACCACGTGTATAGGAGTCATTAGCTCACGGTCTCCATCCTCAGCTTAGCTCTCAGCACAGCTGGGCAGGCCCCTCCATCCCCCTCGCTAGCCCTGCATTTCTTTGCAAACCTCCTGCTCCTTTGCTCTCATCTTGTCATAACAAGGCATCATGTTCCCGCTACATCACTTCCTAAATATCTCTTGAATCTAAAAACCCTGCTTGATTTCTTCTCTCCTTCTCATCATCTCTACCCATCTCTTTTCCTGCCTCCAAAATATTCTCCTCTGAGCTACCAAAGCAATGTTCCTAAAAATTCAAATACCATCATATTCCTTATATGTTCAATACCCTTCGGTAACTCCCTACTGCCTCCTGATGTAGGTCTTACACCATTGCTTGACCCCAAGGCCCTCTGTGACCAGACCTCTGTTCATCTCTCTAAACTTCTTTCCAGATTCTTCCACTTACACCTTACATACTCAATTCCTCGTACTTCCTTGAATTTGACATATTCTCTCAGACCCCCATGCACCTCATTTGCCACCTCCTTTATAAAGAATGCCCTTTTTTTCTTCTTCTTCTACCTGGGTAACTCCTATTGGTCTGTTGGGTTCAGTTCAAGTGTCATTTCTTGTCAGCTCTAGTATAGAGACTTCCCTGACCCTTCCTCTTCCTGAGCAGGCTGGTTGGGTGTCATCTCTGTTCAAGTACTTACTATGCTTCTGGCACCAGTAAATGGTGAGTGAGTCAATGAATAAGTTAAGACATCCCACCTCCATAAAATAATGATAAAAACCACAATAGTATATGGTTTCCCTCATATGTGGAATATAAGAAATAGTGAAAGGGACTATAGGGGAGAGGAGGGAAACTGAGTGGGGGAAAAATTAGAGAGGAAGACAAACCATGAGAGACTCCTAACTCTGGGAAACAAAGGGTTGCAGAAGGGGAGATGGGTGGGGGGATGGGGTAACTGGGTGACAGGCCCTGAGGAAGGCACTTGATGGGATGAGCACTCGGTGTTATACTATATGTTGGCAAATTGAATTTACATAAAATATTTTTTAAAAGTACAATAGTATTTCATTTTATATGTCCATCTGGACTAGAGGTTTTTAAAATTGTCATGGAGTTATTTTTGACAGGGCCACTACTACAGAGTGACTGACATTCCAGGTAGCTGGTTGGCAGCCCAAGGTCTCAAGTAACTGGCTGATCAAAACCAAGAATTTGATCTATTGGTACTACTTATTGGAAGCCCAACGACATATAAAGCACCTAAGACTATCTTTTAGCTTACCTCCTGGAGGTAAGACGGCTTTAGCAGCTCTACACATCACGTCCCCATATCAACACTTAGCAGTCAGAGAAAGGTCTATTTCCCTCTTGTGTTTCTCTGTTAAATAGGCAAAAGAAATTCTTTTCCAGAACCCTTCCTCCACCCCCATCATCAGAGGAGTTCCTTCCAATCTCATTGACCAAAGCCAGATCATATTCCAAACCCTTAAACTGGGCCCAGGCATAGAGAATGGGGGCGTTATTTTGGCTTAGACCAATCAGGATTTACCTGAGTCACCTGAAGGAACAAGGCACTGAAACAAAATGAGAGCTCAAACTAAGGATGAGGAGGGAAATGGCTGTTGGGTGGGCCACTGGGAGTCTTTGCTAAAACAAGTGTCATATAGGGACGCCTGGGTGGCTCAGCAGTTGAGCGTCTGCCTTTGGCTCAAGGTGTGATTTCGGGTCCAGGGATTGAGTCCTGCATTGGGATCCCTGTGAGGAGTCTGCTTCTCCCTCTGTCTATGTCTCTGCTTCTCTGTCTCTCATGAATAAATAAATAAAATCTTAAAAAAAAAAGTGTCATCATTGAATAAATAATGAGGGTAGAGTCAGGCACATTATAGTTTGAGTCCCATCTTTGGCATTTCCTAGTTGTGTGACCTGGGCAACCCCCTTATTCCCTTTGAGACTCAATTTCTTCTCTATACAATGGGAATTCCAAAACTTAATTTTTAGCAATATTGTGAAAATTAAATAACATAACATATATAACATCGCTAACCCACACCGAACATTCATTCCCTCATTTAAAAATATTTTTTTGGACACCTAGAATGTGCCAGGCGTGATGCCCAAGATATTGTGGTGAATAGGATAGATATGACCTCTCCCTTTCATGTAATTTATTATCAATAAATGTTAGTTTTTAAAATGTCCTAATTTTTCTGACTAAGGAATTCAAAAGGACTTTGATTATTTTGACAATCACTTTTTAAAGAAACTCAGTGTTTGCAGGAGTACTTATGACTTCTGAAGTTTTACATTTAATGTGTGAAAGCTTAGAAACATTTATTTTCTCCTTTTGGCTTATTCTGTTTAATTAAAATTATCAGAGAGATTTATACTTTTATCAGTATATTGTCACTGTGAATGCTATCCTGATTCCTCAACCATAGATGATTAATAAAGTGCAATATTTTAAAAAGTGAACAACCAGCGAGCATCTGGGTAGCACAGTTGATTAAGTGTCCTACTCAGTTTCAGCTCAGGTCATGATCTCAGGGTCATGGGCTCACACCCTGCCTTGGGCTCTGCACTCAGTGTGGAGTATGCTTGAGATTCTTTGCATCTCCCACTCCCTTTGACCCTCCCCTCTTCACATGGTCTCTAAAATACATAAATAAATAAATTCTTTTAAAAAAGTGAACTGAAACAAATCCAATATAATCTACAGCCCTGAGGAAAAAAATCCAGATTTGGTGGCATGCAGTCTACCCATCTGAGTAATCATACGTTTGCTTTAGAGTTAACAGATCCAATTCATAGAGAGCGTTAATCATCACTTAATAGGAACAATCAGGTAATTAGGGTGACCTTTTCCCCATCCATGCCCATTATCAGATTTTTTTTCTTTTTTTAGTCTATAAACAATAGAGTTAAAGAGGCTTGTCAAGACTAACCTCTCTGGAAGCCTGTGTGGCTCAGTGGTTGATCATCTGTCTTGGGCTCAGGTTGCGATCCCAGAGTCCTGGGATCGAGTCCCACATCAGGATCCCCACAGGGAGCCTGCTTCTCCCTCTGCCTATGTCTCTGCCTCTTTCTGTGTGTCTCTCATGAATAAAAGAAAAAAAAATACTAACTTCTCCAAAAATCACCTATATCATGTCTGCCTGAAAGTACAATTAAGATTTTATTGTAGCAAAAAAAAAAAAAAAAAGATTTTATTGTAGCAAATTAAGGCATCTCTCTTAACTTAACTTTATTTTTGAGATACAGTAAGAAAAATGGTTTTGAAATAGGAGATCTTGAGATAGGAGATCTTGATATATAATACAAAAGAAGGGATAATGAGCATTAGGTATACATATCCAGAGGCCCAGGAAAGAGGGACCTCTGCCCACTTCTCATGCCTGATCCCCCCCACCACCTAGTTTTCCTAATGATCATATACCCTGTGCTGTTTCTTGCTTCCCTTTCTCTCTGATCTTACCAAGGAGCACTGAGATTTATCAAGAAGTGTTTTTACATACATGAAAACCAAGCATTACTGGGTCATTAAAAGTTGAATTGTTTTTCTAATACTACCTATGGATTTTCACCAGTGCATGTCTTCATCCAGTCTCCTTTAGATCCAAGTAAGTACTTAAAAGAAGTCTGGGTGGGACCAGGGCACAATTACAAAGATGAATGGCCTTTGGTGTGATCTAATATTTAAATTACACTTTAATCACAAATATGAAGGGCAGAAGGAAATCTACCTATCCAATGTGGACAGACAACAGTGTATAAGAAAACCCCACAAAAGTTATCAAAAGGAACACAGACACAGAGAAGGCATTGAAAGTTTGTGGATGGAATTAGCCAAGAGTTGAAACTAGAGACAAAGTATGTTATTAAATTTTATGGTTTGTAAGATCAAGTTTATGGGACAAATATCTTGGAATCCGGAGACATTCTTGGACATTTTTTAGAGTGAAATATAATACTTACAAAGATTCAAGGACCAGACATGTATAGTTCTGATGACTTATCACAGAATAACATCCATATAATCACTACCAAAATCAGGAAATGGACTACTGCTTGTACCCAAGAAGACTCCTTCTCCCCTGTCCCAATCCCTATACCGTCCCTAACAAAGTTATTCATTATCATGACTCCGACAAAAATCATTTCTTGCTTCTCTTTCTAGTTCTTCCTCCTAAGCATACATCCCCAAACACTAATTGATTTATGCCTGCTTTTTGAGCTTGATATAATTGGAATCAGAGTAACTATTCTCTTGTTCCTGACTTATTTCATTCAGCATTATGTTTGTGAGATTCACATATGTTGTTGAATGTCAGCTGTAATTTGCTCAACTACATATCGTAAATATTATACAGTAAGTTTTCATTACCGTATAGTATTCCGTTGAAATACCATACTGGAACTTATTTATCAGTTCTATTCCTAGCTGTTTTAAAAAGCCAAAGACATTTTCATCTGTTTTTCTAACTACATAAACTTTCATTATGGTGAAGATATGGACTATCATTTTCATTTATTAAGTTGATTCTTTGAGAGAAACAAAAAAGTTTCTTAAATTCAGTGTGCTCCAGGAAAGGGGCAATTGGAGAGGGCTGATTCTGATTGGGCTGGCAGAGATGGAAGGTGGAAGAACAACCAAGAAGGTTATCCTTTTTTTCCAAAGGATAAACATTTGAAGTGAAGCTCCAAAGCAAATAGATCTGTCCTCCGTCACTGACAAAGGAATAAGAAAATCATGGCTACGTGGGCAGAGAGCATGCACTTGGAATGAAAAAGAGGAAGAGTATATGCATGTGTACATGCACAAAATGGCTTTGGTTCTTGTTATTCAATTAACTCTTGATACTTGTTTTGATATATTTGCTGTATGGTGGTGAAACCAAAAATTTTCTACTAATCACAGACTTTATTTTGTTACAAAAGGGGATTGCTGCTTTGCATTGGACTGGGTGGAATATTGTTCAGCAAATAGTCAGCCCTCTTCAACTCTCCCTTGTAATGAAGTATATTTTTCTATCTTTGGGCTTGGCCATATGATGTGCTTTGGCCACTGGGAAATCAGTTGTGATATAAATAGCAGCTCTGAATATGATAAATAGGTGTGGTGGACTCATGCTCTTGTGCTCCAGTCATCTGGCAGGAGAGCAAGCCATGGTTGGCCCCTCCCCCGGGCCTCAGAACAAAAAATGTGGAGCAGACCTGAACCCACACCATAACCAACCAACTTGCTACGTGCAGCAGAGCCACCCACCCCAGATAAGACTACATCAGCCCAGCTGAATTTGGTCAGTGCAAGATTAATATTTGTTATTGTAAGCCACTGAGTGTGGAGTAGTTTGCTACTATGGCAATAAAAATTGTTTTATAGCTATAGTCAGAGGTATAAAGATCAGGCCATTGTCATTCCTTAATAGTAATGGACTTGGCTCCATTTACTCCTCATTCTGCATTTACTTTATAAAACCAGGGATTCAGAGTTCAATACTTTTTTTTTTTTTTAGTGCAAATTCTAAATGTCCAGAGATGACCAGTTCCCTTTGGAGTTTGAAGAAGGGGGCTGGTAGGAAATAGGAATAGATATCCTTGAGGTCAGTGGAAAGGAGCTAGGGTCAGTCAGCTAGGATCAGTAGGTCCTGGCCATACAGTTGGGAAAAATGGTCAAAGAGACCACACCCAGATTCACACAGGAGGAAGCTGTTCTAGACTTATTCAGAGAAGAGGTGGGAGATGCCCTACTTTGGTGGGCAGTATACAGAGCGTTAGGGTATAGCTTAGTTATGTTTTTTAATAGCTAATTGTTGTGATCAACACAGTTATACCCTAGGACAAGTTTAAGTTTAGAGGTTAAAAACTGCGTAAATGTGGAAAAATGGTAAATTTCCTATCCTGCCAGTGAGACTGTAAATTGATCTAAACACTTCAGGGAACTTGGCAGCAATTGGAAGATACTTTGAAGAACAAGTAAGTATTAAATAAAATTGAAGATGCTCATATCTTAGCACCCAGTAATCAGGTACTGGATATGTACCAATGGTTCTCAATGGGACTGGTGCCACACTTGAAGGAGCATTTTTGTTTATAATGGTTATGGGGGGGGGGTGCTGTTGTGTAGGGGGTGGGGACCAGGTATCCTATATGTCCCATAATTCAAAGAATCATTCCACTCAAAAATGGATCCTGGGTCCTCCATGGGTCCTCCATGACTTTAGAAGGCCTAGTAGAACATTCATGTAGATAGAAAGTCTGTTTAAAAGTATCTGAGTATAACAATGTTGTTTTAGATATAAATACCAAATATTTTTGTAAGATTTTAATATACATAAATTTTCAGAGGCTGCAGCAACTAGAAAAGTGAAGGTTGCATTTTATCTTGTACAGAACCTTGTTGTTCACATTACTAACAGCAATACCACTTTTGCTGTTCTGAGTTTTCAATGTCACAAACGTCTAGGAGTCCGCATTTGTAGATAACTTCATTTTGTCTCCTAACATACTATAGTGTATTTGTAGCCATTGACATATTGAATACCAATTATTTTATTAGTTAATTTTCTTATATTTCTATTTTATATCACAGTAAATGAATTACATTTTTTAAAATTTAAAAATTTTTTTTAAAAAATTTAAGATTTTATTTATTTTTGAGAGACAGAGAAAAGGAGAGGCAGAGACATAGGCAGAGGGAGAAGTAGGCTCCATGCAGGGAGCCCGATGTGGGACTTGATCACATCCTGAGCCGAAGGCAGACGCTTAACTGCTGAGGCACCCAGGTGTCCCCATTCATTTTTTTCTTTTTTAATGTGTGAGTTACTCATCTATGAATTTCATTTCAAGATAGTAAATGGGGTGATACAAAATATATTCGTTATAAGAAAGTACATTGGGTCTGATGGTATTGAAATTACTGCCCTAGATCAATTCTCATATGCATCCAAAGAGACAAAGAATGCGGTATAGAGCTGCTCTCTAGCAGAGTAGTCACTAACCATATTAATTAAAGTTAATTAAAATTAAAAATTAAGTCCCTCAGTTGCATTGACATTTGAAGTGCTCAGTAACCAGCCATATGTAGCTAGTGACTATAGTATTGTAGAGTCCAGATATAAAATAGTTCCATCAGGGCATAAATTTTTATTGGACAGTACTGGTCTAGAATATTAGGGTAACAATGTTTATAACATCAAAATTTTGAAAACAACCTATATTTTCATAAAGAGGGGAATGGATAAGTAGGTGGAATGCTATATGATGGGGAAAAGGAATGTTTACATTCATTTACACAAATAACATTGAGTAAAGCAAAAGACCTGCATTTGATACCATTTAAACATAATAATAATACTAGGTATGATTTAGTGATCCATATGTAGCAAAAATATTTTAAAGATCCATGGGAATGATAGATACCAAACTCAGGACAGCAGTTATCTGTGGCAGCAAGGAAGGAGAAGCATTTGGAGAGGAGTGAAATGGGGGCTCACCTGCACCTAAAATGTTTTATTTTTTCAGGTATAAGGTGGACATACAAGGATTCATTATTATTCATATATTTTTCATGTAAAGAAAATACATTATTTTATGCCACTTTTGTATATACGAAATATTGCAAAATAAAATTTCAACAGAGGGAGTTTCATGAGCTTCTAACAGCACAGGGCCATGCTTTGCTCATCTCGCTGAGCTTAGCCCCAAGCAGTGTGCCTAGCACAGAGTAAATACTCAGCGTTTGTTGACTACTCAACCACACAAAAGTTCATATGATATTATAGTTTTAATTCTTAGACATAAATAGAATGCTTCAATCCCACTAATCAGGGTATCTGGGCAGCCCGGGTGGCTCAGCGGTTTAGCGTCCGTCGCCTTCAGTCCAGAGCATGATCCTGGGGTCCTGAGATCGAGTCCCGCATCAGGCTTGATGGGGCTGGTAGGGGCCTGCTTCTCCCTCTGCCTGTGTCTCTGCTTCTTTGTGTGTGTGTGTCTCGCATGAATAAACAAAATCTTAAAAAAAAAATCAGGGTATCCAGTAACACAAACCTTTCTTTAATCATGCATTCATTTTATAAATAATCTGTTAAGGGCCTACCATATGGCAGGCACTTTCCCAGTGTTAAAAGCAAATCAAACTTCAATTAAGAAAAAAATATATATATATATTACAACAGTGAACATAAGCAAACAAAATCTCCTTCCCTCAAGGGACCTGTATTTGAGGGTGTGTGTTGGGGAGGGTGGCAGTGGGAGGACCCAGAGGAGTATTAGTAATAAAGAAAATAATTAAAACAGAAAGTAGGTTAGGTGTGATTAGTGCTCTCAAGAAAAAGGAAGCCGAGAATGGATGTGTTAAAAGATTTTAGGCAATATTAAACAGGGTAGTCAGGTTCTCTTTGAGAAAGTGACCTTTGAGCTAAAACTTGAATTGAGGGAGAGAGCTGTGAGCAGTTGAATTAGAGGGAGGAGAAAGTACAAAGACCTTGAGGCAGCCTGGCAAGGAGGCCAGGGCAACTGGAGCAGACTGAGTATCTGGGAGGGGGTCGGGGGAGGAGGGAGATCAGGGATTGGGCAGAGTGTGCTCCACCATTCTCAGGACTTTGGCCTTAATCTGGGTGAGATTAAGATCATGGAGTGAAGAACACGCATCATCTGGTTTACATGTGTAAAGGATCACTCTATTTGGAGTCTAGGTAACAGCAGGAAGTAGAAACAGGGAGACCAGTTGGGACATTATTGCATTGACTGAGGTCAGAGATGATGGTGGCTGGAACCAGGGTGGCAACAGTGGAAATGATAAGTAGTCAGACTTTTGACATATTCTGAAGACAGAGGCTATTATTGGTGGGTCGTATGTAAGGTATGAGAAAAAGGGCAGTCAGGGATGCCACAAAGGTTTTTGGCTTGAAGTTGCCACTGATCGAGAAGGGAAAGAGCTGGGGGTGAGTGGGGAGGGGTTCAGCATGAGACTCGTCAAGCTTGGCATGCTTACTAGGCATCCACAGGGAGTTGTTAAAGTACACAGTTGGTATATGAGCTTGAGGGTCAAGAGAGACATACAAGCTGGAAATAAATTTGACGGCCATTAGCGTACAGGTGGTCTATAAAGGCTAAAGATAGGATGAGATCATCAGGGGAGCAAGTGTGGCTTAGAATGAAGGGAGTCCAAGGACCATGTCTAAAGGCACTGCAGTGTTTAGAAGCCAGGGAGGAGGAGGAAGATCCAATCCAAGGGGATGGACAGAATCAGACAAGGAGGTAAGAGACATCCACGGAGAGGTGATGCCTTGGAAGCTAGGTTAAGGAAATGTTGAAAGGAGGAGAAGGGTGACCTACAGCATCCGATTACGCTCGGGGTCCATGTAAAATAATGACAATAACAGTGCTTTGTAATAAGCAAAGTAAGGGTTATGGGAGACCTTGGCCAGGACAGTTCTGGAACCGTGGAGGCTAAAACCTTTCTTGTCAAGGGCTTGGAGATTGAAGGGAAAGGAATAAACAAGAATAAACTCTTTCAAGGCTCTTTTTCTGCCTTATCTGACTTTTAAACAGAAAGAGAATCCATGCATTCCTGATTAAACTGACACAAATGGATACTGGAATCCAGTAATCTAAACATATATCTTATCTCAAAAGAATAGAACACAAAGCAGCTAAAAAATTCCACTCATATGAGAATTTGCTTCGTTTTCCACAAACAAAAAGAATTACCAAGAGAAACTGAACAAAGAATTCTGATAGGGGAAGGACTATCCTAAATGAGCTGGTTACCTTCCTCTAATTTGGCTCTTTGAGGCCAATTTAGTCCCCTTTATTTACCAGTTAAGTCAGATTTCTTCCAATGTAAATCAGTGGTTGGAAACGATTAGCTCAGCCTTAAAAGCCATTATCTCATGAGAACTTTAACCCCACAGACCAAGTCACCTGTCTGACTCATCCAGGATCAGCTCTGGTTGATTCTCAGATAAGGCCAGCCTACAGTTCAAGAATCATGGAGCCATCTCACAGATCTCAGGAGAGTTAATGAACAAAATGTGCCAAGGCAATGGGCCTCTGATCCCTAGACCTGCTGTGCTCTGACCTCTATCTTGAAAGCTGTGCTGAGGAGAGCAATTTGTAAGACTGGCTTTTGCAAATCATCAGTGAACGTACAATTTTGGATGACCTTCAAATGGTGCCATCAGATCAGGTGCTAAAGAGAAAAAACAGTAATGAAAACAATTTCCTTCTTACAACATAAGGGTTTGCTAAATTTCTGTAACATAACCGCCGTGTAGTCCATTGTAACAAAGAATTAAATTTCTAATATTAGGTACTATTAGCTTTTCAGAAAATCCAGGTTAAAATAATATCCAGCATTCATAAGTAGTAATCAATAAATGGAGGAATGATGTGACAATTAAAAATTTCTATGGAATACAGTCAGTTTATTATTGTGAGGAAGCCGAGAGAGATAAGAAGGCCAAAAATGTTCATCGTATTTATTGAATCAAGTTGTATTTATTTAATATATTCTTCTAACTTACATATTCAGTTTGTAGAATTAACTATTTTAATAGCTAACAGAAACCTTAACATTGCAGAAAATCCTTTTTTGGTTGTATGTTTTGGGGTTTTTTTGTTTGTTTGTTTGTTTTTGATGAGGACATCTTTCCCTTGCTCCCAAAACCAAAATGTAATCAGAAATTTTCAGCCTTCTTAAACAGAATCTTTGAACTTGAACTATAAAGTAGAAAAAAGTAACTAAATTTTCTTTCTCTTTGTTCATAGACACCATCTGGTGGATTTATTTTTTTTATTTAATCAAAAACAGGAATGAGAAGAAGAATTATACGATTTAATAACTCAAATGATAGACACTGCATAAAAATAATGCCTTATAAAAACATGGTAAGGGAAGCATTATAAGAAAACAATTAGGGTTTGGCATATAAGCATATCCTGTCTGTACAGTAAGTACATCTTTGAATGTTATCTGGCTATCCCGTTTTTGACACGATTGTAAAAGTTAAAGAATGAATCAAGAAACAATACTGTGGGAAGTAATCAAAAACTTAAGTTACTCTGAAGAAAGCAGCTAACTGAACTTTCATTTTTTTAACAAAATTCTTTTATCCAAGCATGCAATATTCAGGTTATTTCACATTACATACAGAGGTCTCAGTGGCCAGTCAGGTAAGCATCTGCTCAGGTCATGATGTCAGGGTCTGGGGACCGCACTCGGAGTTGAGTCTGCTTCTCCCTCTGCCTCTGTCCCTAGCCCCCCACCCCGCTCATGCTTATTCTCTCTCTCTCAAATAAATAACATCTTTTTAAAAAAAGAAAGTGTACACCAGCATTTAATGTTTACATGTCTTACAGAAAGGGCCAAATTATACACGTCCACGCCTATTCATTGTGGCGTAGATATGTACACATATTTGTATGGCATATACCTATGCGTGTATGTATGTGTGTGTGCATCCTAAATGTCCATCAGTGGAGAACTGATATAAAATAATGAATGGTAGGTCGATACAATAGAAAATGTAGCTTTTGGTCAGCTCTAAATGAGCTGATGTGAAAAGTACTGTAAGGTGGTTAAGGAAGTAAAGCAAATGTGGAAGAATGTGTATAATACTATTTTTGTAAAAAAAAAAAGATATAATAATGTTTGGTTTGGGACAGAGAACTGGGTGGTTGTAGGACAGGAGTGAGAGGAGATAATTTTTAATTGTATACCTTCTTACTGAACTTAATAATACATACAGTTTACATTCAAGAGGGAAAAGCATTTCTTTTAAAGAGTGATCGTTATAGAGTCAAAATATAAGACATCTGAAGGATAAGTTCCCAGAAATAAGCAGACAGCTCACAGAGGCTCTACACAATCTTAATTTTGATAGATATTGCCAAGTTGCTCCCCAAAGTGGGTGAATTAACTTATACCCCCACCAGCAATGTACAAATGCCTATTATCCTAAACTCCTTGCTAACACAATGTATTATCAAAATGTTTGAAATTTGCCCATCTGGAAAGTGGCATCTCATGGTAGTCTGCATTTGTCTCATGATAAGAACAGATCTTTTACCTTACATGTGGAGAATGACTTGACAAGGGCAGGAGCCGGGTCAGGGAGATGGGTGAGAGCTGCTGCCTTAAGCCATGAGAGAGGGGGCAGGGGTGGCGGTGGAGATGGCGAGAGGGGGCAGATGCATGGCACACTGTGCAGGGACAGGGACAGGGTTTGGCATGCACAGATGTGGAGAAGAAGAGGGAGACAAGTGTCAAGAGTGACTGTGGTTTTTCAGTGATGTGGAAGGAGGGATTTTGGAAGTGACGGGAGAGACTGGAGGCAGCCCAGGGACTCATTTTGAGAATGAACATGTGCGGTGGTTGAGCAGCCTGTGCAACATGTGAGCAGAGAGCCTGGAGGCATTTGGATGTAGAAATCTGAAGCGCAGGAGGCAGGTCTAGGCTGGAGAGGACAGTCCTCACATGTATTAGGCTTTACCTCCCTGTAAAGTGGGAGAGGCTTCAAGATCACACTGAATCTCAACGTGACACTGCTTGACTCAATCATAAAATCTATAATAACCTGACTTCCTGAAGACCTGCATCAAGTACCTCCATAAATGTAAGTGGGACTAAGAATACAAAGGATGCATCCCCTGGGAACAGGAATATACAGTTTTTGAAAAGTGCTTATTAAAAATAAATCGTATATCCATTTCTATGTTTTTCAATCCTTTTGGAAAATAAGTCATTTTTGGAAATGAAAGAATTTGCTGTAACACATTTGGAAAATGCAAAAAAGCATAAACAAAAACCCAATCCCATTACTCAGAGATAATTACTTGTTAATAATTGTTGGTGTTCCCTCTCTGACATACACGAGTCTGTATCATACATTTAGTTATGCATATAATTCTAGGCACAGACTTTAATTTAAACATCATAATGTGGGGCATCTGGGTGGCTCAGGAGTTGAGCATCTGCCTTTGGCTCAGAGCTTGATCCCGGGGTCCTGGGATCGAGTCTCGTATCAGGCTCCCCCTTAGGGAGCCTACTTCTCCTTCTGCTTGTGTCTCTGTCTCTATCTGTGTGTCTCTCATGAATAAACAAATAAAATCATTTTTAAAAATAGAAAAAATAAACATCATAATGTGAATATTTATGTAACGGTATCCTTTAAAATGTTATTTTATTCCAAAATAATTTTTATAATATTGTATATATTTTAAAATTAAAAATATATTTTAAACTATAAGATAATAGTCCCCCATACAGAGGGACCTTTAATTATTTAACCACTATCACTGTGTATAATAATAATAATTTAAAACATTTTTTTCTGGATTGCACAGAAAAGATGTCCGTTTCATTTTCATTCCTTTGTTCTGTAGAGAGATTTTCCATTTCAACATGCTTATTGGGTATATGTATTAGTTTATTATTAGTCTTTGAAATCAATAATTAAAGCTAGAGTAAAATATCTGTTCAATAATAGTTTGTTTTCCCTTAAAATAACACAGGTCTGGCTTGGGTCATCATTATATTTGCTGTTTACTCACTTTCATTAACTACTCACTCTAACTTTGAACTTTAAGTGTTGTCAAGAGTAGCACCAGAATACCACAAAGCATATTGCTATTTGCCTCAAATCAATCTTTGGGGCAATTAAGACATATTAAGCTAAGTGATCTTTCTGTCAGAATCAATTAGCCTGTCCTCAGTATCTCAATCTAATCAGGAAAGCTTTAATTTCTGATCTTTCCAGCCCCATTCTAATCTGATCTGATCTGAGTCAATTATCATATGATAATTGTCTTTCTCTGATTGACTTATTTCACTTAGCATAATATCCTCTGGTTCCATCCACTTCATCGCAAATGGCAAGATTTCATTCTTTGTGATGGCTGAGTAGTAGTCCGTTGTGTGTATGTGTATATGTAAATATACACACACATCTTCTTTATCCATTCGTTTGTTGTTGGACAGCTGGGCTTGAAATATAGTTCAGCTAATGTGGACATACATTGCTGCTATAAACATTGGGGTGCAGGTGCCCCTTTGGATCACTAGTTTTGGCATTTTTTAAAAAAGGAGTTCTATGTAAATGCTTATCTGTATGTAGAGCATAGAATTTACAAAAAAAACCATTGACCTTCTGGAGGGGAACAGGGGTCCGGGAGTCAAGATAGGAAGCTGACTAATTTTCATTCAAGTACAGTTTGAATTCTGTACTGTGTGCATGTATTATTTTTTAAAAATGAAAGAATTAAACACAGAAATAGAATTATTCATCTCAACCTATGGCAACCATGCCTTCTGGCCCCTTTTCCCTCATGCACCTGCTGGAGATCCGCACAGCCGCTTCTCTGTGCCTCAGACCTGCACTCCAACCCTGATGACATGGGCAGCCTCCACTTTCCTGAATTTATTCTTCACTAATTGATGCTAATGCTTTTCAGAAATGTTAAAAGCCTCATGGGAAAGTTTTCGCCTGAACCCTTCACTGCTGATAATCTTAATCTATCCGTCCACTAACAAACTATATCATTCTGACTTTTGTTTATCCCTCCTGCTTCCTATTCTTTCTGTCATCCCAAGTTTTCCTGGCCCGGAAAACTGCACAGAGGAATCCAAGTCGCTATGATAGAAGGTTTAGGACTAACAGTAGCTGAGATTTTACAAAATAAACGAGACAATTTTAAGGATTCGAAGGGTGACAGTAGATATGCCTTTCAGAATACTGTGAGACCCGGGAGTAGGAATGGTCTGTCTGTGACATCTTTTCATCCTTGCTAGTAGGAAGGAAACATATTCTGCTGTAGGAAAGAAAAGTGGCAAAAACAAATCTTAGTGATGAATTTTCTGCATAATACTACTACTACTGGCATCTCATCACATAAGGTTCATTTGGAGCAGTATCTGTCCTGTCATCAAACTACAGGAATATGAATCTTAGGTTTGTGCATGAAGTAGTCATTTATATTCACGGTATTAACCTCCAATCTTGGTTCTGTTGAGTTCAACTACATGTTTTTAATTTTTCTATTTCTTTTAAATCCAGAAGATAAAACTTTCTTTGGGGAAGGGGTGGTGATATTTCTGTCTGACCAACAGGGGAGAATGTAGCAAACTATTAAATCAAGGGCCTTTCTTAAAGTGTTTTCCAACACACTTATGAGATCAGTCATAATATTTATATATACTCAAGCACTTTGAAATCTCAAGCTGTTTTAACCAGCTGTCATTTTGGTGTCAAACTCCGGTCACTTTAATGTGAAAGAAAGGTCAACAAAGGGTTTCTCTTGTTCTTTTCCTATTAGCGAAATACTTTATAGTTATTGAACTCTGCTTCAACCCCCAACAGCAAGCCCCTATTGCATATTCCTGTTATCTAGGTCACATGGGATTTTATGATTGTTCGCAAATAAAATACATAGAAATGAAGAAAAGTGAAAGTGTCAAATTAATATTTAAAGTGTTCTCAAGAACCCAAAATATGGACAATCAGTATGGACCATACATGTTTGGCATTGATTATTATGAAACATATCTAAGACTGATATCCAATACATACATAATGCAAATTCAATTCTTTGTACCTGAAATAAGATGGCATAGTCGCTTTCTCATTGCTCACTTCAGAAACTACACTATAGAGATCATTCCAAATTTTGCTAAATTGTTGGCCTTTAAAGATAGATTATTTATTTCTAAAGCTTATTCTGTTTTTTTTTTTAACCCAAAAATAATATGTATTTTTGGCCAATATCTATTTCTGGCTTTTTTCCAGACTGTTTGCTCTCATCTTAAAAATTTTTGCTTATCCACCTCAGGATAGTGAATTGTATGGAACTATTTTATTACAAGAGTTATTACATACCAAAGAGTAAGTGTTTAGAATTATACATTGAAATCATGACAAATGTAGATAAGTATTTGAAGATATCCACTGGGTTCCCTGTAAGTGAAGTTTATCCCTTCTAGTGATACATTCTCCCAATCCATGTTTGCTATCATTTTCACCTAGTTCACTGATCCATTTATTGTACTTAAATGTACTGAGCATCTACTATGAGCCAGGCACTACTCTAGGTGCTGGCAAGTTGGTTTGAATGATAACAATAACTGGACCTCTTAATTTTAAAAAGGAGAGACAGACAGTAGAGATATGATAAATAAATAATATAATTGTAGGTAGTGGTAAGTCTTACAATAAAAAGAAGTAGAGTGACAGGCTAGAGAATGACTAGGGGGAGGTGCTATTTCATTTGTGGTGGTAAAGACTAGCTTCTCTGAGGAGGTCCCATCTAAGCTGATACCTAACTCATCAGAAGATGTGAGGATAGAGCTTTCCAGGGAAGATGTCAAGATAGAGCAGCATAAACAAGAGGTCTGGGCTTGTCCTGCTCAAGAAGTAGAAAGAAAGCAGTGAATGAGAGGTGAGGTCAGTGGGGTGGGCAGATCCTACAAGTGAGGCTCTGTGGCCATGGAAGGGGCTTCAATTCTGCTCTAATGGCAGTAGGAAACTACCAAGGAAAGATCACACTGGTTGCTATGTAGAGATGAGATGCAGAGCATTACAAAGAACAGTGACCCTGGGAAGTTAGAAGGTTTTGGCGACAATCTAGAGAAGACAGGACAGTGATTAAGACTAGAGTTTAGAATAAGATATAGTAAGAAGGGGTCAGCCCTGGAGGTACCACTGATTGGGCTCTTTTGGAAACTTAGGATAAAGAGGGTTAATATTTCCTATACTTGGGCACTTTCATTAAAAAGAAAACTAGTAGTAATTAACAGAAAGCAAAGCACCACTTGCTTTTTCCTAAATGTGAAGAACTCAATTTCTCTAAAGCATGTTCTCTAAAAGCACGTTCTCTAGCTTGAACAGGCTGGAAGCAGGGAAAGCATATGATGTTGGGAATATCAAAAGCAGCCATTAATGTCTCTTTCTGTAATTATAATAAAAATACTAATATGCCAAGATAACAAATAATTTTTTAGGTTCACAAAAAAAATCCAGAATGGACAGTATTTCATTACAAAATATTTTTCCCTTGAGATGTAATTCTATGAACAGCCTACACTTCTAAAATACAATAGCAATGACTGTAACTACATCCTTCCTTCAACTGTGAATTTTTAGAGGCTCTTTAAATTAAAATGTGATTATCTTTTCAAGATAGCAATATTAAATTATTCAAATTTCTAAGACTTTTTTTTTTTTTTAAAGTAGGCTCCACAGCCAGCATGGAGCCCAATACAGACAGGGCTTGAGCTCACCACCCTGAGATCATGACCTTTTCTGAAATCAAGAATCAGATGCTGAAGTGACTTAGCCACTCAGGAGCCCCTCAAATTTCTCAGACTAAGCACTGAGAGCAGAGCAGTAATCAAGAGAGAAAAAAAAAAGTCCTTGCCCGCATAGAACTTACATTCTAATTGAAAGAGAAAAGCAATAAAAAACATAACTAATTTATAATATGTCAGGTAGTAACAGTGCTATGGGGGAAAAAATAAAACATGGAAAAGATGATGAGGAGGGTGGTAGAAAGGATTGCTAATTCATACGTCTGGGAAAAAGCCATTCAGATAAAGAGCATGCCGTCCAGGTAGAGGGAACAGCAAGGACAAAGTCCATGAGGTAGAAGCATGCTTGTTGTATGGGAGCAATAACAAGAGGCGGTTAGAGTGGAATGAGGTGTGTGTGGTGGGACGGAGGTCACAGAGATAGGCAGGGGACAGATCATGGGTGCCTTGTGGGCCACTGTAAAGACTTTAGCTTTTACTCTGAGTAGGGGAGCCTTTGGACGGTTCAAGGAAGGGGGGGGGGCAGCATGATCTGATTAAAGTATATTTAACAGAATTATTCTGGCTGCTGTTTTGATAACTGTGAGTGGGTGAGTGTGTGTGTGTATGTACGCACACATCTGTGCTGAGGGCTGGGACAGGAAGTGGAGAAAGCAGCGAGCGCTGTTAGGGCACTATTGCAAAAACCCAGGCAAGAGAAGCTGATAGCTAGGATCAAGATGGATGGCATGGACCTGGTGAGACGTGGTTAGACCCTACATACATTTAGAAGACAGCATCAATGAAATGGCTTCCAGATCAGATGTGGCTTATGAAAAAGAGGAGTCAGGGCTCACTCCATGGTTTCTGGCCTGAACAATTAGAAAAATGGAGTTGCCAACTGAGAAGATTGTAACAGGCACAAGTTTGGGGAGTGGATGAGATTCAGGAGCCTGTTTTGTTCGTGTATTTGTTTTAGAGAGAGAGTACACAGGCACATGTGCGTGCACGAACAGCTAGGAGGATGGGGGGGAGGGCAAAGGGAGAGGGAGAGAGAGAATCTTAAGCAGGCTCCCCACCTAGCATGGAGCCCATTTTGGGGCTCAATACCACAACCCTGAGATCATGACATGAGCCAAAATCAAGAGTTGGATGCCTAATTGAGTCACCCAGGTGACCCAGGAGCTTGGTATTTAATATGGTAGGTCCGAGGTGCTAATGAGACATCCAAGAAATGTTGAGTAGTCAGTTGAATGTATAAGCTTAGTAGCTGAAAAGGGAGGTTGTGGCTAGAAATATAACTTTCAACAGGATTTAAAACTGTGAAATTAAAGATCATTTCGAGTATGGGCTCTTAAAAGGCTTTGTGGCATAAACCCCTTAGAAAGTCTGTAAAAACCTTTTGGCTCCTTCCCTGAATAATTTTAAAGGCATAAAATAGTCTTGAAATATTTTCTGGTATAAATAAGT
The DNA here is from genome assembly GCF_905146905.1 of Nyctereutes procyonoides. Classification (NCBI taxonomy): domain Eukaryota; kingdom Metazoa; phylum Chordata; class Mammalia; order Carnivora; family Canidae; genus Nyctereutes; species Nyctereutes procyonoides. The sequence continues at coordinate 11,860,808 of NW_026575122.1, forward strand.
GGGATAAGGAAAACCAAGAATAATGAAACATAGGATCAAAATATTTTAAAATTTACACCATGGTAACCTATTTTTTATTAACACACTACACAATAAGAACAGTAAACATAATCACTACAGTAGCTTTAAAGAAGTCACGTGCATCGATATTTCAAGATATCTGTAACAACTATAATGAGTTGAAAATATCTGTAATTATTTTATTTGAGATAAAGTCACAGATATAGCAAATATAACTGTTACTTTCGTTGCCTACCTTCATAATTGCAGGAAATGCAAAGTTTCATGTAGAGGTTAATGAAAATAAAGGAGAAATGTTTCCCTTTCAAGGTCACTGACACCAGGTCTGTGGGCTCCAGGTTAAGAACCTCTAATGTGGAGGGAACACAGCCAGAGAAGAGATGTGCTAAAGAGGCTGACCTGGGACTCTCCAACATTAAGAGGGTGGGGAGAAAAGGAAAACCAGCAAAGAAAATGGAGAAAAGAAGACCAAGTGGAAGGAGGACCAAGTGATCAACTATAGTTGAGGTGCTGCTGACGGTTGAATAAGATGAGAGGGGGAAACTGAGTGGGGAAAATCAGAGAGGAAGACAAACCATGACAGACTCCTAACTCTGGGAAACAAAGGGATGCAGAAGGAGAGGGTGGGGAGATGGAGTGACTAGGGGACAGGCACTAAGGAGGGCACACGATGGGATGAGCACTGGGTGTTATACTCTATGTTGGCAAATTGAATTAAAAAAAAAAAAAGGATGAGAGATGAGGACTCATATTGTATTATGGGTTGTGTTCAGGGGTAAGCACAAAACCCTTACTGTCAACTGGAGCGTGAATGAGAGAAGGTGAAGTTCAACAACTGTGCTCAAAGAAGTTTCACCTTAACACAAATTTTTAAACTATAACTCGTAAGTACAGGAAGGGGCCAAGGGAAGACTTCCGTTGTTGTTGTGTTTATAATGGCAGATATCACACAGGTTTATGAGCTGTGGAAGAGATCCAGGAGAATGGGTAATACGAGAGAAAAGGGGACAGTGTCTGGGTCCACGTCCTTGAAACAGGTGAGAGGGATGGAATCCAGTGCCCAGGCGAAAGGGCTGCCTTCAGACGGAACCTGATTCGTTTATGCGTAACATAAAAAGGAGGGAAGACAATTCGTTATGGGGGTCTCAATCGAGCTAAGCTTGAGGATATGATGGTGGGAGAATATGGAAACTCTCTTGTCGCTTTCCTTTCCTCAGTGAACTAACAAGCAGTGGGGAGAGAAATGGGGTATGGAGACAGGGAGAGAAAGAGTGAAGCAGTCCTGCAGGTGAGTGAACCCACCAGAGAAAGAGTCAGACCTGTTAGGCCCACGGCGTGGTGGTCATGAATTAAAATAAAGCCTGTTGGGGTGGGCACGTTGTCCTTCAGCCAGGCTTGGGTTCCACCAGAGTTAATAGCAGTAACATTCACCAAAAGGCCCTGAACAAAAGACGAGACATAAATGCTTCAGTGTACGTTTATGTCTGTAGTTCAACACTGGAAACTCACTGGTACCCTGGGAGCCCTGAAGGTCACTGCTAGGAACTGGGGTCCAGGTCAGGGGAGTTTGTGCACCTGGGGCTCCTGGAGCTGATGCTGCCAAGGGTGAGTGTGACCAGAGAAGTTCCAGTTCTAACGGAGAGCTGCATGGGCCCAAATGCCTGGGGCCCAACCAGTACCCTACGCAAGACAATGCGTTCTAGTAGGAACAAACACCTACATAATGGTGAAAATGCCCAAGAAATTACTCGAGTTGCAATCACCCTATTTTTATTAGGAGATTAAATCAGTATGAAAACTAAAAAGACACTGTATAAATCAAGGAACTTTTTCCTGTTTAAGTATCCTTAATCCTATTCCTGCATTTGGCAAACGACCTCAATGTACGTGCTCCCCTTACATTATCAATTATTTTATTTACATGTCTGTTGCCATGTTGTTTTAGAATTCCAGTTCCTTGATAAGGAGCTATGTTTGTATTAAATTTAGGCACACCCAGTGTTTCATAGAGTGTCACTGGTATTTCCAATTCTACGAAAGGCAAATTGAACTTTTTTTCAAGATTTTATTTATTCATGAGAGACACAGAGAGAGAGAGAGAGAGAGAGAGAGAGAGAGACAGAGGCAGAGACACAGGCAGAGAGAGAAGCAGGCTCCACGCAGGGAGCCTGACGTGGGACTCTATCCTGGAGACCTGGGATCACTCCCTGGGCTGAAGGCGGTACTAAACCGCTGAGCCACCCAGGCTGCCCAACAAATTTAATTTCTATACGAAATATCTTCCTCTCAATCATTGAGTTAGATTTTATTAATTAACAGTTCTAATATACCCATTAAATAGCTATTCTTTCCACCTGGGCAAATATTAAGTCACATTTACCATTTGAGCAATGAAAGAAATGGTTTATAATATATATTCAAATGTGACCTTTAAAAAAATTGGTAGTTGAAGAAATAATGCAGATATTTTACATCTACCACAGGATACCCATCTAGAGTCAAAACTGAAGGATGGAAAGGTTGGTCACTAAAATGGGAAGGAGGAGGGTCCTGCTGAAGAATATCAGGAAAACAAAAGTCAACATAAATGCAAGTTTTAGATATATACACACCTACAAGATACTATATATTGTCATGTGCATCCAAAATGAAAACTGAGAGAGATTGGAAAAGCCCTGACAAAGGTAACAAAATTTCAAACATTAAGCCTACTGCTAAAGGGCATGTCAAAATTTGCTAAGTTTGTTTAAAACTATAAATAGTTTTCAAATACTCTCCTCCAGACTGTTTGGGTTGAAAGGCACACTCTGGGGACAAGTGGGAAGCAAATATGTACTGAAGCCTCGTTGGTGATATTAATGATTCTCTAAAAGGACAAAAAATCAGGCCGTTGTGGTCGTGGAGGAGAGTGTCCCAACTACCAGGAGATGCATGCTGAAGTCTCTAGTGCTGCAGTGTCTTATTGTCTACAACTGAGAGTTTCAATAGGTTCAGGATTAAAAAAAAAAAAAAAAAAGTGTGTTTGTGTAGAGAGAGAAAAAGGAGGCAGAAAATGAGGGGAAATGTTCATTTACTAAATGCCTGTGGATGGCATGAGGGTGTTCATTTTACTACTCTTTCAATTTTCCTATAGATCTGAAGATTTTCAAAATGATCAATCTCCTACAACATTACTATGTACTATATGAGACATACCCAAAACATGTAGGTAATGACTTATGCAGAATGAATAAGAATTTTTAAAAAACAAAACAATATAAATTCCATATAGACAACTCAAGATAAAAATGATTAAATGGGTAGCTCAGCGGTTGAGCATCTGCCTTCAGCTCAGGGCGTGATCCCGGGCTCGGGGATCAAGTCCCACAAGGCGCTCCCTGCATGGAGCCTGCTTCTCCCTCTGCCTGTGCCTCTGCCTTTCTCTCTCTCTCTGTGTCTCTCATGAATAAATAAATAAAATCTTTAAAAAAAATGATTAAGTGGTCCAGTCATTTTATATGCACCGAGAGCACCATACGGTGATATGCAACATTTCCACCGTCCTCTGGTCACACACTGAGTGGCCCTCGTGTAGCCTCACCTTCCTCTAGTCCTATGTGCTCTGAATCCGTGATCTCTAATCTCATTTGAACCTCAGGGTTGCTCAGAAATCAACCACCGTCTTTCATCAGTCCCCAGGTTCTCCAATTCTCCAAAAAGGGCACTTCCAACGTTCACTACCTTCACACGTTCATTACTGTTTTAGCAGATGAGCTTGTTTTCAACTTCAAAAGGAAACAGAAATATCAGGTCCTTCACCTGCATGCTTGCAAACTTACAAAATCTGCACTTGGTCTGTGGTAGATGCTGCCATTTGGCCGGTCTAACTGCCCTTCCCAAGTCCCGTGTCTGACTTCTACGTGAGATGAGAGAGTGTAGCTACAGTGTTGAATATAAAGGCGAGTAGCAATTTGAACGTTTGTGATTAAATGGGAATGTCGCATGAAATTAAAAAAAAATCATTAATTCTACTTACTTCTTTTCATGTTTATAAATACTTATCAATCTTCATTCTTCCCTACAAAAACCATAAAACACCTTTTCCCACCAAATAATTAACTCATACTTCTATTTATAAACCCATCCAATCCTATATACCATCTTTCTTAAAAATCTATTAACTCTCTCTAAATTTTTTCTCAAAATACTCTTAAAATATTATTTATTTAATTTTTTTATAAAAAACAAAATTTTTTATTTTTTTTTTTTAAAAAAAATATTTTTTTTTTTTTTTATTTTTTTATAACCCCTTTACCCCCCAACCCCCCAAATTTTTTTCCCCCCCCCCTATTTTTTTTTTTTTTTTTTTTTTTTTGTTTTTTACTCTCTCACTCTCTCTCTCTATCTATCATTTTTAAAACCCCTATATTTGTTGTGTGGGGTTTTTTGTTGGGTTTGTTTTGGGGGGGGGGGGGGTGTGGGTGAAAATGTGTGGGTGGCACCCCCCTGCAGCACCTTCAGCCTTTCTCTCCCCACCAATTGTTCCACATCATCTCTGTTTAACACTCTCAAGTCTCTCCCATATTATTATTATATATTTTTTTAAAGATTGTATTTATTTATTCATGACATACAGGCAGAGGGAGAAGCAGGCCCCATGCTGGGAGCCCGATGTAGGTCTCGATCCCAGGACCCCAGGATCAGGCCCTGGGCTGAAGGCAGGCGCTAAACCGCTGAGCACTTGGCTGCCCTCTCTCCCATATTAAATAATAAGATTAAACTGTCCCCCAGCCTCCCATCTTCCTCTAGCAACTGCCTTATCTATATCCTTCCTTTCACTAACATTCTTCTTAAAAGAGCTGTCTGCACTCACTGTCTCCCACTTCCTCCTTTCCTATTCATTCCTCAACTCATCTGGATTCTGCTGGGCCCCTCGACTGTAAGCGTTTGTGCCAAGGTCACCAACAACATCCTCATTGCAAAGTCCAGTGGGAATGTTTAGGGTTTTATCTTATTCGACCTCCTTGTAGCATTTGACACTATGACCATTCAATCCTTTTGGAAATACTTTCTCTCCTTGAATTTTTAAAAAGTGTTTTTTTTTTTTTAATTTTTAAAACTGTCCCAGGTTTTCTTGCCTCCTCTGGTGGATCCCTGTAAGCCTATTGTATGGGATCCTCACTTGCAAATCCCCTGCACATTGATATGAAATGAGCATTAATGGATTCCGCCTCAGGTTTGATCTCCTGGGCAGCCTGCATGTCCTGAAAAGGCCCTTTGACCGCCCCCACCCTGCTTCTTGCCCCTTGGGCCTCCTCTGTGAGTGGAGGATCATCCACCCAAGATCCAGGCCAGAATGATCCTTCATGTTCTCTGCCTTGTTGCTCAAATCCAGTTAATCATTAAGCCCTGTACATCCAGTTCTCTAACGGTCTGTGATCTGCTGGTTCCGCTGAGTCTTGTTAATCTGATCCCAAGTCCGGCTCCTCCTGGCATCAGTTTCCAGACCCTCCTCCCCCAGTTGATCCCATCTCTATGTTGCAGCTTAACAGAACTTTCTTTAGTTGCTCCCGAACTGCCAGCGTCTCTCTTTCACCTCTGGGCTTTCCTGTGTGCTATTTCCTCTGCCTAGATTTTTCCCCAAGGCTAAGTATCACTACCAGGAGTCTTGTTATTCTCAGTTTAAGTGGCCACTGTCCTGAAACGCATAGACTGGGCTGGGTGCTCCTGCTGTGTGTCTCCCCAACATCCTATACGCCTCACCATCACTGTTTTCCTTTTCCTTTGCTCCGGGAGAACACATTTGATCTCTAGTAACCCGTCTCTCCAAAGAGATTTCTCAATTAGATTGTAATGCCAGGATTTTGATTTTATTTACACCAAGATAGCAATTCTTTTAAAACAGCACTGGCATTCATCAAAGACTGTGGGTTAAATCCCTGGAATATTAAACATTTCCATTTAGTTTGAAGGGCCATTTACTCTACAACGAAAAAAAGGGACATAAATGCTGGAACAGTCGTTTTGGCAGGCACTAAAAACATGATTGGGATGGATAGAGCTTACTTTTCAAAGCAAGGGGTGATCCTCTATCATTCCTGAAGTATATAAATTGGTTATTGCCTATTGCAATAAATATTCCAAGAAAGAAATAAAAAGTACATACGAACCACTAGCTGAATCTATTTGGATTGCCCATGATGAAGAGGGTGCAAAATGCTTTCAAAAGCTCTGACATGACATCGGAGCATAAAATCTAATCAATTCAATTAATTTAATCATGAGAGTGGCAGAGCCCAACGAGACTAAAACAATTTAAAAATAAGACCCTTTGCAACAGTGTTACCAGTAAATTCAGAACTAACAATGTGACATTATTGAAACATCCGGATTATTGCCAGGATTTACTGCAATTAGTTTTCTCTGCTTAATATGCATGTGCTTCAGATTATAAAACCAAGTTCATTTGTATGATGAAGCAAAACATAGCCTGATTGAAACGTTTCACACTTTCCCGACAACCTAATTGCCAACAGAATATTTCTTAATATGCAAAATTCACTCCAGATAAATTTTAGAGAGAGCTACTTATTCCTGGATTAGGAAAAAAATCAATTTTTTTTCTGTTACACAAGCTATGTCCAGAAAATATAAAATCAAAGAACCATACTGTCATATTTATTGCTAAAAGTAAAATAGATTTCAGTACAATAATACAACTGTCCAGAGGAAAAGGCTGTCTACATATACGCCAAACACAGACAACATCCAAGAAAAGAAGATAAAGGCCAAAAGTTCAAGAAAAACACCAGTTTTCTCTTTTATCTATGATGTTTTGATCGCTAAGATCATTTGATCTTAAAATACAAATACCAATTGTATTTGGCTTGGGAATATGATTTGGGGCAAAATGCCTGGCAAAAACTGTTATCCATATAATCCTTCAAGTTCTATGTTCATGTGCTTTAGGATTTCCGATCTTTCCCTAAAACCATTATATTGTTTACAGCTAGGATTTCATGTGTGTGCCTCTGTTTACTTTTATCTCTATCATTAAATATCAGGTGTTGAGACATCTGTGGTGTTGTTTCTCCTATTAAGCCCCACACAACACTGATATTCACATAAATGAAGCTTCCTTCATTTGAAATATCTAAAATGAAAACAGATGAATAAATCCTACATCACATATTGTGGCACATTAGCTCTTAGAATCTGCACTGCTCACACCAGGCATCTGTCTGCCTCCAAACAATTCTTCAGTGGCCATTACCTGTGTGATGTCCCTTCTCTGGTTAAAGACTCCTTTGGCCACAGGAGTCGGCCCACAAACCAAGCTTGGCTAATAAATAAGGCCTTCTGGACCTTAGAAACTGACTGTGGGAGAGAGGACTTCTTTTCCTTTATGATCTCAGAATAGTTTGGATCCAAGCCTTAAAGCTGTCAGGGGCTGCGTCTTCAGCTTCCTAAAGAAACCGGTCTTCACAGCCAATGCACAGAAAGCAGAGGGGAGAAAGTGAGAGGCCAGATGAGCCCACACCCCTAAAGCCAGCTGCACCTTTACTCTTCCCACAATTAGGTGGGAAGAGCCAATAAATACCACTGACTTACTTTCACTAGTTCATGTAAGGGTTCCATCACTAGAGGCCAGAGCTCTAACTAGAGCAGACACAGATTTGTATTACTATAAAGATTTTTGGAATTTACGGCGTCCCAAATCCTCACGTTAAGTATTAGGAACATGGATTAGTGAGAGAGGTTAAGTACCTTGCCTGAAGTCTCACGATGAATTTTTGTAAGGACGCAGGAAACTGGCAGATTCTCCAGGTTGGTGCCCTCTCGCTCATTCTGATACCAACATTCTCCAGTCTTCTTGCAGCAAGGGGTACAGGCAGGTGGCTTAAGTTCTTGGCAAGCAGACACATCTAGCCAGGATGAGAAATGAGCAATGAGGTCTGGCCGCTGCATGCTGGGAGTTTGTCTCTTTTGGGGAGCACAGTGGTGTAGCCAAGCAGTTCCTCTGAGACAACGAATGTAGACTCTCTGGCCTATAGGGTCCTACTGCCTGGTACACTACTGGTTCCCTAGAACCACTGTTTTTCTTTTTATTTTTTTTTTATGAGCAGATTTATTTATTTTTTTTTTATGATAGTCAGAGAGAGAGAGAGAGAGAGAGAGAGAGAGAGAGAGGCAGAGACACAGGCAGAGGGAGAAGCAGGCTCCATGCACCGGGAGCCTGATGTGGGATTCGATCCCGGGTCTCCAGGATCGTGCCCTGGGCCAAAGGCAGGCGCCAAACGGCTGCGCCACCCAGGGATCCCTGTTTTTCTTTTTAATTGAAGTATAGTTGACCTATCATGCGAAATTAGTTTCAAGCGTACAACATTGAGTCCACAATTATATACATTATGAAAGGCTCACCCCCAGAAGCGTATTACAATATTATTGACTATATTCCTTCCCTATGCTGTACTTTTCATCCCTGTTACTTTATAATAACATTATTCATCCTGTTATTATTCATCCCTCTTATTTTATAACTCTAAGTCTGTACCTCTTAATCTCCCTTCATCCATTTCATGCATCCCTCACCCCTTCCCCTTTGGCAACCACAAGCTTTTTCTCTATAAGTCTATTTCTTGCTTTTGTTGTTGTTTGTTCATTTGTTTTTTAGATTCCACTTATAATGAAATCATACGGTATTTGTCTTTAGCTGATTTCTCTCTGCATAATACCCTCTAGGCCAACCATGTTGTCATGAATGGCAAGATTTCATTCTTTTTTTATGGTTGAGTAATACTCTATTGTGTATAGATACTATATATATATATATTTTTTAAGCATTTATCAATCATTCAGAACTGTTTTTGATAAATGATTGATCAATCATTTCCTTGACTGTTTTATTTGTTTTTGACTCAGTGAGATCCTGAATTGGTTCTATGGCTCTCCCAAGATTCTGGGAGCTACTAATAGCCTTCAAGAAATCTCTTTCTGCTTAAACTAGCTAGAATTCTGTTTGAAACCAAGAACCTTAACCTAAACAGAAGTAGGTACCTAGGAATGGGGGAATGGGGTGCTGTAATCGCCAATGTGGAACCAGATTGCTAAAGATGGACTTTGAGCAGTGAAGGCACAGACACTGAAAGCAGAAAGCTGAGAACTCTTTTTTTTTTTTTTAAGATTTTATTTATTTATTCATGAGAGACACAGAGAGAAGCAGAGACACAGGTAGAGGGAGAAGCAGGCTCCTGCGGGGAGCCCGATGTGGGACTTCATCCTGGATCCCCAGATCACAACCTGAGCCCGAGGCAGATGCTCAACTACTGAACCACTCAGGTGTCCCGCATTTTGATTTTCTTATGCAAGTTAAATACTTTACAACAACCTTCAATCAGTTTCTCAATGATGATTCATTATAGCAGGGTGACTTTTATGCTATTTTGTGAGTGTCCATATTTGTCGTCAAATCATCAAGAAAATTAAATATTTTTTCCAATATGTTCATACAATTTATTAGTCTTCATTAATTGGGTTCAACTTATCCTTTTCTATTTGAAATTCATCTCTCTCAATGAATTATTACTTTTGATGTGATCTGAAAATTTGTTACAATTTACCTCTTGATAAAAAATATCTATTGATCTCACATAGAAAAATATGAAAAATAATTTTACTTTGGGATACTTTTATAGTTAAAATGCTTTATTGCAGACTACATTCCTGAAGGGGAGAACTTCTAGTTTTGACAAGGTGATAAGGAGAACTGAAACATCTGCTTACGTGCCTAGTGAATTTTAAGTTTACGTGCTGCCGAAGCGAGCACGAATTTTAAGTTTAATAAATTTTTATACACCTAATGATTGAAAGAATTTTCCACATATGGATTGACCTCTGACTGCATATCTTTCAAACCTGTTTCTCCTCCACTACCCGTGTACTTCTGGTGCCAGGGACTAAAGATCATTCACACGACAGCCAAACTTCTGGTTCTACCTTCAATATCAGGAAATTTGGTGAGTTGGTGTGGCTGAGGTAGAGAGATTCCCATGGCAGCACAGTCTCTGCCAAGAAGGTTAACAATCACACACACAGAACAGCCTGGGAGGCACATAAGTATACGTGGAAAAGTTTGGCAAAAGGGTAGTTAAGGTGGTGGTGGTGAAGGTAGTAAAGAGATAACAGTCTTGCAGATAAAATATCTCACTCTTACCAAATTTACAAAAATATCTGGCTCTGTGAGCACAATGGTAGCACCTTGGAGGGTCCAGATAAGTGAGGGACCCTAGAGGTTAATCTTCATTAGCTTTACAGTGAATATGCCTCTGCTAATTCCAGAACGTGTTTCTCATTCCAATTTATATCCAGCTTTGTTGAAATAGAACTGACATATAACATTGTGTAAGATTAAGGTGAATAACATGATGATTTGGTGTTTGTATATATTGTGAAGTGTTTGCCCCAACAAGGTTAGTTAGCACATCTCTCTCCTCACATAATTACCATTTTGTTGTTATGGTGAGAAAATTAAAGCTCTCCTTTCACAGCAACTTTGGGGTATACGATACAGTATTGTCAGCTATTGTCACCATGTTGTACATTAGATTTCCGGAATTTACTTATGCCATAACTGAAAGTTTGTGTCCTTTGACCAGTATCTCCCCATTTCCCCTACACCTCAGCCCCTCACAGTCATCATTCTATTCCCATTTCTAGGAGTTCGATGTTTTTAGATTTCACATGTAAGTATTTGTCTTTCTCAATATGGATTATTTCACTCAGCATAGGTCCATTCATGGTGTCACAAATGGCAGAACTTCTTTTTTTGTTGTTGTTCTTTCATTCTTTTTTATGGCTGAATAATACTCTATTGTGTCTATATACCACATTTTCTTTATCCGTTTTTCTGTCAATGGACCCTTAGGTTGTTTCCATGTTATGACTATTGTAAATAATGCTGCAGTGAATATGGGGGCGTCTATATCTATCTGAGATAGGGATTTTACTTTGTAATATATCCCTAGAAGCAGGATTACTGGATCACAGGGTGGTTCTAGTTTTAATTCTTTGAGGAGCTTCCATACTGTTGCTCAGAGTGGCTGCACCAATTTATATTCTCACCAACAGTGCACAAGGGCTCCCTTTCCTCTGCATCATTTGTTATTGCCTATCATTTTGATAATACCCATTGTGATTTTTTAAAATATTTTATTTATTTATTCATGAGAAACACACAGAGAGAGGCAGAGACATAAACAGAAGGAGAAGCAGGCTCCTTGCAGGGAGCCTGGTGTGGGACTCGATCCCAGGACCCCGGGATCACAACCTGAGCCAAAGGCAGATGCTCAACCGTTAAGCCACAAAGGCACCCCTCATTGTGGTTTTGATTTGCATTCCCCTGATGTTAGTGATATTGAACACTTTTTCATATATTTATTGGGCATTTATATGCCATCTTTGGAAAAATGTCTATTCAAGTCCTCTGCTGATTTTTAAATTGGATTGTTTTTTTG